>NC_134713.1:189106663-190356663 GCF_049634645.1 Pelodiscus sinensis
TGACTTGGGGAAGCCGGGTGCAGAGCAGCTGGAGTGCTGCCGGGTTGGTCCCACAGTGCCGCTCAGGTGAGGGGCGGCGCTACGGGACCAACCCAACAGCACCCAACTGCTCTGCCCCCGGCTTCCCCAAGTCAGCCGCTGGTCAGTTTCAGCAATGGTGGACTTGGGGAAGCCGGGAGCAGAGCAGCTGGGGTGCTGCTGGGTTGGTCCTGCAGCGCCACCCTCTCCCACACTGCACAGTTCCCCGCCGACCCTCCACCTCCACCTCCACCCCAGGCCCCTCATAGCCCCTTTCCGGTACTCCGGCATGTCTGATAATCCAGCACCCCCTGGGTCCTAAAGGTGCTGGATTATCGGAAGTTTACTGTACAAAGTGTTTTTCCCACATTCTATTTGTCCAGATCACAAGTCAAAAGACTTTTTTCTAAGTGCCTGCTCTGCAAACTTCGCCTGTCGGCTGGAGAGCAAGCTGAGTTCTTTCTGCCTCTGAAGTCCACACGCAGTTTCTGTGCTTGGGACATTGGCGAGTGAGGTAGAAAAAAACAGGGCTTATTGTTCCCTAGCTGTATTGGCTTTGATGTGTTAACAGTGTCCTATGCAGAGAGAGATCCTGGCTACTTTTCTGCCTCACTTCATGGAGCATGCAACATGATGGATCCCTTCCCTATGACATGACCTACAATGGTCAGTCCCTCACTGTCTCCACCTGCTTCACATGTTTTTCTCACTTTCATGAAAGAGGAGCATGTCCAGACATAGTTCTAACCTCACTTCTCCTGTGACATTTGCCCCAAAGTTGTCCACCTCCCTTAGCTCCTTCTTCAAGAATGAGCAAGTGCAAGTACAGACCAAGTACTGAAAGTGGCAGGAGCAGATGGAACCCTACTGAAAATCTTTTGAGTTCCCAACCTTAGTAATACTTACTCCTGCCATTTGCTGAGAGGACTAATAAAAGAAAGGATGTATGGCAGGAATGGTACCTCCAGAAAGCTACCATGCAAGGACACCTTTGTTTCTGATTTTTCTCAGTGACCGACTCTTACCCATATGGCAGCTTCAGCTCCCCACTGCAGATTTCTGGCAGAGCTAATGGGTTCTGAGTACAAGTTGGACCTCCCTGGTCCGGCATCCCAGGACCTGTGCGGTCCCAAATGAGGGAGTTTGCTGGACCAAGGGAGGTCAAGGCTCCCCTCCTAGCTGATAGCCCCACTCCTGCAATGAGGTTTACCACCTAATTCAAATTAGGGGCTTTAAATCGGAATCCCGTTTCATTGCTACGTGTATACGTGGGCAGTTACTTCAGGCTAGTCAATTTCTAAAATGGCGACCGGCCGGGAACATGCAAATCAAGCACGGGATATTTAAATCCCGGGCTTGATTTGCAATTCTGGTCACCCTCACTAGATCGATCTAGGGGGCTAGTGTAGACGTGCCCTAACAGAAGTCATCTCCCAGTCTTTCCAATAGCATACGAAACAACACGTTCAAATAACAGCGCCCACAATAGAAGCAAAGCTAACTCTCCTGGCCTGTGCACATCCTGCTGCAAGTGACCTTTTCCAAATGAACCCTTTCTGGAGGCACCAGAGAACTGGCATAGTTCAGACATGTCTATGGATGGTGCTGTTGTGTGCTGTACGTTTGTGCTACCTTGCTGTCATCACAGCAGGAAACTACTAATTATCAGCACAGTTATTACTGAAACATTTTTCCTTACATTACATAAATAGGATACTATTTATTGACCCAGTGGCTAGAATGCTAGGCTAGGGCTCTGGAGGCCTGCTTTCTGAATCTAGCACTGTGCTGCTGAGTGATGTGTGGCAAGTCATTGTGCCTCTGTGTGCCTCAGTTTCCCCATTTGTAAAATGCAAAATGTGATACCTTATTTATGAAGCACTTTAATTTGCTGGACACAAGCTAGACACTATTATTGTTAACCACCCATTATCCCTTTTATAAACCTGGCCCTCAATGCAGAGATTGTAACGAGATGAAATCTTTTTTCTAATGAAAAGCCTTCTAATTAGTAACATGGCTTATGCATGTGCTCATACATTGAGCTGGGTGAAATGTTTTGGGGGAATAGTTCATTTGCCAAAAAACACAGTTTTGGTTCATCCAACTCTGTTTACAAGTGTGACACAATTAGTTTCAGCTGGGAAAACCCTTTTTTTCAGGCTACTGAACATATATGCAAACAGCTCCCTTTGTGACCTCGAGTCTAGCGGTTTGGACACTTGCCTGGGTCGTGAGAGACCCTGGCTTGAATCCCTCCTGTGGAGTAGAAACTTGTAGTCAGCACACCCCCGATGAGCATCTTAGCCACCGGGCGAAAGGCAAGTCTTTGCTCAGTTTCTCCTGCGGAAGCTGTTTCATAGTGTGCCAGTACTTCTGTATCCAGTGGGCCACAGAATCAGACAGAGAGAAGATTTAAATCCATCTCTCCCAAGGGAGTGGCATAATCACCAGGCAACAGAATTTTTTCTTGTTGTCCTAATGAGTATTTCCACAAAGTGGTACAACTTCAGAATCAGAGAGCGAGCCACATCCCAGCCAAGGGCCCCAACTAGGGAGTCTGCTGGCCTGAAGCAGGCTTTCTGATTTACTGACAAATTCTGAACAGTGCTGGAGCCAACCCAAATTATTTCTCTGACTTTTCGCTTTGCTGGCTGAACTGAAAAATCTGTTACTCACTCAGCTGGACTCATGAAGCATCTGTGAAAGGGGAGTTACCGGCTTTCAAAATTCATTTTTTTCTGATGAGAGTTTATGCAAAATATGTTTTGTTCTTCGGAGGGCTGAAAATGCTGTGGGTAAACTTTGTGACGGTGTCATTTCCAAGAGGAATGATTGGCCACAAGAGTCAGATGGTTTTTGTTCTGCTCCTTGATTGGCTTAGCCTACCTGAGGTGGTCAGAAAGATTAGTTGAAGTGGGTTTGATACATTGCTCAGAAGAACTATCTCTACACAGCAGCATTATTTCAGAATAACTGTAATTATCCCAAAATAACAAAGAGCATATCTACATGGCAAGCCATTATTTTGAAATAGTGTCGAGCTGAGGACTTCTTACTCCAACTCCTGTAATGCTCATTTTATGAGGAGTAAGGGAAGGTGGAGGAAGAGTGTTCTTCCTTTGACTTCCTGCTGTGTAGGCAGAGCCAAAAGCCAAATTAAGTTATTTAGACTTCAGCTGCACAATTGACGTAACTCAAGTTGAGTAGCTTAATGAGACTTTTGCCCTGCTGTGTCAACGTGCCCAAGGTGTGGTTCAGTTTAGTGGACTCTGCTTAAATCACTGAGGAAAAAACCCTGATTTGGGCATCTCCTGGGCTTTGTGATGCTCCCTGCTAAAAATATGAGGGCATGGCTGCTTATTATCCAGGCGGAGGAGAGCTCAGAGAGAGGGGAGGGAGGTAATAGGAGGAGGAGGAGAGAGAGAGAGAGAGAGAGAGAGAGACGGAGCGAGAGACAGGAGGCTCAGGAGAGAAGACCGACGTGGAGGAGAGACCTGAAAATCCCATCTTATGATGGGCTAATTGGCTAGTCATATAGGGTATGTCTATACTACCCTCCTAATTCGAACTAGGAGGGTAATGTAGGCATACCGCACTTGCAAATGAAGCCCGGGATTTGAATTTCCCGGGCTTCATTTGCATAAGCCGGGCGCCGCCATTTTTAAATGCCGGCCGGTTCGAACCCCGTGCCGCGCGGCTACACGCGGCACGGACTAGGTAGTTCGGACTAGGCTTCCTAGTCTGAACTACCGTTACTCCTCATTCCATGAGGAGTAACGGTAGTTCGAACTAGGAAGCCTAGTCCGAACTACCTAGTCCGTGCCGCGTGTAGCCGCGCGGCACGGGGTTCGAACCGGCCGGCATTTAAAAATGGCGGCGCCCGGCTTATGCAAATGAAGCCCGGGAAATTCAAATCCCGGGCTTCATTTGCAAGTGCGGTATGCCTACATTACCCTCCTAGTTAGAATTAGGAGGGTAGTGTAGACATACCCATATATAGTAGCCCAATGTCTGTGAGTCTGTAATGCTGAAATGCTGGCTGTTCCCTCTGAGTGGCACTGTTGCTTGAAATGCTGGTTGTTCCTTCTGGGTGATGCTGTTGCCTGAAATGCTGGCTGTTCCCTCTGGGCCCCACACTCTCCGTGCAGCATGGAGGGCGCGGAGCCCAAATGGTCGCTTGTGCCACTTGCTCTCATGCAGCGGCCTGGCTGAAACGAGGAGTAACGGTAGTTCGGAATAGGAATCCTAGTCCAAACTACCTAGTCCGTGTAGCCGCACGGCACGGAGTCCGCACTAGCGGCGCCCGGCGAGATGCAAATGAAGCCCGGGAAATTCAAATCCTGGGCTTCATTTGCAACTCCGGTTGCCTACATTACCACCCTAGTTCAAACTAGCGTGGTAGTGTAGACATACGCAGAGAGAGGTAGGGAGGCAGTAGGGAGAGAGAGAGAGAGACGGAGCGAGAGACCGGAGGCTCAGGAGAGAAGACCGACGTGGAGGAGAGACCTGAAAATCCCGTCTTATGACGGGCTAATTGGCTAGTATATATATATAGAGAGAGAGAAGAAAAGCCTGCCAGAGCTGCTATTAGAATGCTGAACCTGTGAAAGAGCCATTCAAGCGGTACTGAAGCCATTTAACAGGCATATGCCAACCTCAGGTATATACTGTCAGTTTCTAATTTTACTGTAAAAAAAGGAGAAGTCCTGTGCTACCTCAGGGTACGTCTACACTACAGCGCTAGTTCGAACTAACTTAGTTCGAATTAGTTAATTCGAACTAAGCTAGTTCGAACTAACGCATCTAGAACTAAAAACTAGTTCGAACTAGCGTTTTGCTAATTCGAACTAGCAAGTCCACATTGAGTGGACTCTGAACAGGGCTTAAGGATGGCCGGAAGCAGTGCTGGCAGGGCATCAGAGGAGGACTTAGAGCGTGGAGATGCTGTCTCAGGCTAGCCGAGGGCTGTGCTTAAAGGGTCCCGACCCCCACCCCGGACAGACAGTTCTCAGGGGTGCCCCGCTTACAAACCAGTCCTGGCTTGGAGTGCCCGAAGTACCCACACTGGGCACATCACACCACTCGGCCATCAGCCCGGCTGCACTTGCCGCATGCTGCCATCTGGGGAGAGGGGACAATCGGGGGGCTGCAGGAGAGCTTCCACCCCCAGAACCCGCAGAGCCAGCCCAGTCCTCCCCATCGGGGGCTCGTGCCCCATTCCTCCCTCACCTCCTTCCACTTACCCTTCCCTAGCCCCCCTTCTTATTGATGTACAAAATAAAGGACACATGTGTTCAAAAATAGAAACTCTGTTTATTTAACAAAACTCGGGGAAACTGGGAAAAGGAGGTGGGAGAGGGGAAGAGAGAGGCTGGGAGAGGGGAGGGGGAAAACTGGGAGGAGGGAGCTGAAAGGGGGAAGCAAGGGAAAGGAGGGGGTGGGGAAACTGAAGGATCAGGGGTGGGGGTCTCGCCGGGCCGACCGCCTCCCAGTACAGCGAGGGAGGGGGCCTCGGCGTCCCCGGGGCGATGGGGTGGAGGGTGCGGAGGTTGAGGTGGGGGGTGTGGACATTGAGGAAGAGGTTGTGGGGGTTGAGGAGGGAGAGGTGGGAGGGGGAGCAGGAGTGGGAGGAGGGACAGCAGTTGGGGGGACAGCTGGTGCAGGATCAGCACGGGGCACCATGCTCTGCAGCAGGAGCTGCAGGTTGGTGCTCAGCCCTCGGACCTCAGACAGCAGCTCGTGGCGGACCTGCAGGTCTTCCCGCATCCAGGCCTGCAGTGTGCGGTGCACCGCTCGCAGGGCCCCAAGGTGCTGGTCCCGGTACTCCTGCTCCGTGCTGGCAGTCCGGAGCAGGCCGCGGGTGCGGGAGCATGTCCCAGGCGGGGTGGTGCGCCCTGCACGAGCAGCTGGTGCAGCTGTAGAGAAAGAAGAGAAGGGGTCAGTTCTCCCTGGGGACGCAGAGGATGATGCCCAGCCCCCTCCCCAACTCCGCAACGTGAGGGTGACCATGTCCTGCACCGTCACAGCCGCTGTGCTTGTACAGAGGCCATGGTCAGGATGTCTGGCTCTCCCCGGGACTGGAAGCTGCCCCAAGACCGCACCCATGTCCCTGTGCCATGTATAGTGTGGCCGGGGCGGTGGGGGGAAAGGGGAGATGTCCCCTGCCTCCGTGTAGAGGGGACATGTGAAGGGAAATCATCCTGCTGGGTCCTGCCCCGGGGTCGGGAGCATGTCACGTCTCTTTGCACAAGCATGTGCCTATTGGGCAATGGCCCCTGGGTGTCACGCAGCTGGAGCCACCTGCCCAAGGGTGGCATGGCACGTGCTCGCACGTGTACAGGTGTCTGCGTGATCCGTGGAAGGCATGGCCCACGCGCGCGGTCCCTGGTCTCCCTGCCACCTCCCCCCCCGAACTACTTAATTCAAACTACTTACCCGGTACGGTCTCCCTGGACGACCCTGCCGACTCCGGTGCTGGGACATCCTGCGGTGGCCCCTCCGGTGTGCCCGGGTCAGGGCCCTCCAGTCCCGGCTCGCTGTCCCCCAGGCTGGCACGGACCGCCCTGCCCCCCAAGAGTCGGTTGAGGGCAGAGAAGTAGGGGCAGGTGGCAGCCCCTGCTGTGGCGCCACCCCTGGTGGCCCTGGCGTACGCCTGGCGCAGCTTTTTTATTTTAATGCGCACCTGCTCCTGGGTGCGCCTGTGTCCCCTGGTGGCCATGGCGGCTGCTATGCGGCCATAGACGGCCGCATTCCTCCTCCTAGTGCGGAGATCATGGACGTTGGGGGCCTGCCCCCAAACCTCAATGAGGTCCATGACCTCCGCACTAGTCCAGGAGGCCGCGCGCCGTCTACGGCCCCTGGCTGGCCCCTGGGTGCTGGGGGACTGGGCAGGGGACATGTCACTCCCACTGGCTGCCTGGCTCATGGTGGGGCCACTGCTTCGGGGCAGAGACTCCTGGCAGGGCTGGCTGTCTCAAGTGCCGTCTGGCCAGAGTCTACCCCTTTAAGGGCCCGGGGCTGGGGGAGAGGAGAAGAGTTTTCCTGGTTGTGCCCAGAGAGGCCACCAGGGGGAACCTGGGAAGGGCTAGCCTCCCACTAGTTCGAACTAAAGGGCTACACAGCCCTTAGTTCGAACTAGCTAGTTCGAACTAGGCGTTAGTCCTCGTAAAATGAGGTTTACCTAGTTCGAACTAAGCGCTCCCCTAGTTCGATTCAAATTCGAACTAGCGGAGCGCTAGTGTAGCACCTATTAAAGTTAGTTCGAACTAACGTCCGTTAGTTCGAACTAACTTTGTAGTGTAGACATACCCTCAGAGACTAACAACAATATATAAGGCCATGAGCTTTTCTCAGTAACACCTACTTCATCAGATGAGTTTTACCCAGGAAAGCTCATGATCCTATATATTTTGGTTAGTCTTTAAGGGTATGTCTACACATCAAAGTTATTTTGAAATAACAGCCTTTATTTCAAAATAACTTTCCTAGTGTTTACAAAAACCAACTGCAATTTCAAAATTAAATCAAAATAGCGGAGCGCTTGTTTTGAAATTGGAAAACCTCATTCCATGAGGAATAACTCCAATTTAGAAATAGCTATTTAGAAATAAGTGCTGTGTAGACACTTATTTCGAAATAGGGGGCCTCCAGCCTTCCCAGGGTGCCCTGGTGGCCTCTCTGGCCTCAACCAAGAACACTCCTCTGCCTCCCGCTCCCCCAGATCCCTTAAAGGGGTAGACTCTGGCCACAGTGCCTGTGCAGCTCTAAGCCTGCCAGCCCAGAGCCAGCAGTGTCCACCGGGCCCCTGACCCAGTGGCCCCAAAACATGAGCCAGAAAGCCACTGTCAGCCAGCCCTCCACCGCTCTCCAGGAGCAGTCTGCCAGCTCCCAGGAGCCTGCCAGAGCCCGGAGAAGGTGGGCACCTTCCTGGTCCAGGGTGGAGATCATGGATCTTATTCAGGTTTGGGGGGATGCCCCCAATGTCCATGATCTCCGCACTAGACGGTAGAACGCAGCTGTCTATGGCAGGGTAGCTGCCAGCCTGGCCACCAAAAGCCACATGAGAACGCAGGAGCAGGTTCGCATGAAAATCAAGTTGGTCCAGCGAGACACCCACCCCTGAACCCTGAGCTTCGCCTCCCGCTTCTTCCCCTTGCTTCCCCCTTCCAGCTCCCTCCTCCCAGGCTTCCACCTCCCTTCTCCCACCCTTTCTCTTCTCCCCTCTCCTGCCTCCTTTCCCCAGTCTTACCAGTTTCATCCTCCCCGCCCCAGTTTTGTTAAATAAAGGGAGTTTGTGTTCATGAAAATACGTGCATTTTATTTTACATCAGGAAGGGGGGTTAGGGAGGAGTAACTGGAAGGACATGAGGGAGGAATGAGGCACAAGCCTCCAGTGGGGCAGACCAGGGAGGCTCTTAGTGCTCCTCAGGGTGGAAGCTCTCCCACAGGGCCTCCTGGATATTGACAGCCTCCTGATGGACCTCCCGGATGGCAGCCTGCAGAAAGTGCAGCCAGGCTCACAGCAACGTGTCCAAGAGAAGCACCAGAGTGCCCTGGGGCAGCTCTGGCTCCATGTTGCAGAGTGCTGTGGTGTTCCGAGTGAGGGCAATCAGAGCACACACAGACAAAATGTTTTGCTGTCCCTCACCAAGGTAGGCAAGCAAGCAGGGAAACCTCAGAACCAGTTGTCCGGGGGGGGGGGGGGTCCCTTTAGCAAGCACAGACCTCAGATATCCTCAGGCAGCAGCCACACAAAGTAACTCCTGACCTGATGCCCTGCCAAACCCAGTTCCAGCCGGCCTTAAATGCGATTCAGCGTCCACTCAGTGTGGACGCGCTATTTCGAAATAGCCAAATGCTATTTTGAAATGCATTTTGTGTAGATGCGTTATTTCGAAATAACTATTTAGAAATTAGATATTTAGAAATAACGCTGTAGTGTAGACGTACCCAAAGGTGCCACAGGACTACTCGGGGTTTTTTTCAGTTGCAGACTAACACTCCCTCTGAGAATGCTCTGTGTTAGTCTACAGGTGCTTAATTTAAAATTTGCTTTAAAATATTTAATTAGTGAGTAGCTGAAGATCATAAAATCACATTTCCAAACAATTATCATCTCTCCCCCCTGCCCTCCTGCATAGGGACACCAGTTTTGTAGTACTGCATAGGGCCCCATAAAGCCCAAGGATGGCTCTGCCAGCATGTTCAGGAGCTGGTAGACCTGCCCAGTGGCTCCTTGAAGACACTGGAGGGGGAGACACTGAAGATGTTGCGTGGGCTTTCTAGGCCACTGCTCGTTCCTGGAACGGAGACAGCATAAGATAGGTTTGAAAGTACATAGCGTGGAGACAGGGCATTCTGGGGCTCTCCGTAGCTTTGCATAGTCCAGAGAAACAGCCAGACTCTGAGGCTGGCTTTCCACATGCTGCTTACATGTGGTTTGGCTAAGTGAAGCCTGCTTTACAGCTCGCATTTACATGTGGCTTGGCCATGGTGATGCTGGTTTGCTGTGTGCTTCTGCATGGCATTGGCGATGTTAACGCTGGAGTCTGCATGGTTGGGATTTGACTCCCTCTTGTTATCATATTGGACAGATCATAGTAAATAGAGATGCTGTAGGTAGATAATAGGATCCTGTCTGAGACACAGGATGGCTGTATTTGCGGCTACCTCATCATAAAAATACCACCAGCCACCATTGTGCCCTCAGCCATAATGTCACTACCTCCAATCCAGCTGCCCTGGAGTCAGACTGGGAGTCACATGTCCTTGTTTTGCATGACTGGCTACTGAGTAGCAAGCCATGGCTAGAGACAGAATCGGAACGGGGGTGCCTCTAGCTACTGCCAAGCCTGTGAAATCTGGAGCAGCACCTCTTTGCGTGGTCATGGAATATATTACAAATAATATGGTGACTTACTGTCAGGTACTCTAACCCTTTCTGTCGTGTCTTCTCTGCACTAAATTGCCAAGTGCCCCTTTCCGGCTCATTTCTCCCGAAACACTGAATTGTAGAAGGTTCCAAGTGCTCAAATGTCAAGCTAAGGACACCTTCATTCAACTGACCCATGGCAATTGTGGAGAACTTTGTGCCCTCACAACCACACAAAATGAATGGGCAACCATGTCACTCACTCCCCCCACCCAAATATAAACTGGAGAACACCAAGCTGGTTGCATGTCTCTCTTGTGTAGTGTTGTAAACAGTACTTCTGAAGGCCTTGGCTTTGCAACTGGACCCTGGCTGGATCTAAGGATCTTTGGCTGTATTATTATGTCAATCAAGTCAACCTCCGTTCCAAAGTATCTATTACACTCATCCATCATTTTTCAGTTCCTCAATCCATTTTTCTTTCAGGTGTCTCTCTCTCGCTCTCTCTAGGGCCGGGGTGGGGAATCTTTTTTGGGTCGAGGGACCCACAGAAAAATCAGTCCCAAAAAGCCATCACTGACATGGCGCTAAACTGAAGCGGAGAAAGACACTCCCCACATTACCCTCACACACCAGAGCCTCGGGGGAGGGGGTATGCAACCTAGTATATTTTGTGTGCACCAGCCCCTTGGTGGGACAACATGGGAAGGGGCTGGAGTGACAGCACCAACATCAAGGGGGGAGGGATAGCTCAGTGGTTTGAGCATTGACCTGTTAAACCCAGGGATGTGAGTTCAATCCTTGTGGAGGCCATTTGGGGCAAAAAATTGTCAGGGATGGTACTTGGCTCTGCTGTGAAGGCAGGGGACTGGACTCAATGACCTTCAAGGTCCCTTCCAGTTCTAGGAGATAGGCAATCTCCGTTATATTTTTATTTTTTAAGGGGCCCTGAACCTCAAGAGCCAGATCCAAGCAAGCCAGGGGCCACATCTGGCCCCTGGGGTCTGAAGTTTCCCATCCCTGCTCTAGGGATTTATCCTAGAGACTGCCTCTTGAAGATTCATTAATATTATTATTAAAACCTCAGTCACCTGCATTTTGTTCTTAGTAATGCAAACTCCGGATGCAACGTGGGACAAAGTAAAAAGTTGCAGCTCCCCCTATCAGCTAATTTCTCCTCATTATTTTTGTCTTGCTTTCATAAATGCACCATGCAAGTCACCAGTTCTGCATGCTCAGAGTTTTTATTGAGGTTACCCTTCACCTTGCCTTTATTATTCCTTGTTAACTTCTCGGGGTGAAAGGGGTGGGAGAGAAGAGTACTAAATGTAAATTCTCTTCCAAGAATCCATCTAACGAGAGAGAAATCATTTCCAGATGTCTTTTCAGGACATAGCAACTTAGCAGTGCATTAGGTGTCATTTAAACTTTTTAATCACTTGCCAGAGGCTGTGTTGCAGAAAACTCAAAAGGAGATTATAGCAATAAGGTACAGTAAATGCTGATTTATGTGCAAATTGTCTAGAAACAAACATATTTAACAGATGAAAAAAAAATCAGAACGAATCCTTTCACTTTGGCCGCTGTGTTGAGTAGCTAATCTTTCAGTGACTCATTGTAAGAAACAAATATTTTATCTGTGAAACTGGAGAGGAAATACTCCACCCAATGAAACTTTGATATAAAGAGAACATTGAATATTAGAGCTTTAAAATACTTTTGTTTAAATGCTTTTAGTGAGTAGCTGTTTTCTGTTTGTCATGGATGAGACTCTGCTCTCCGTTACACTGCCTTCAATCTGAAAGAAATCCATGACTTTCAAAGAATTTACTCCAGATTTATTCCAGTGTAACTGAGGGTGCGTCTACACTGCACCCTAAACTCGAAATAAGATACACAATTTGTGCTATGCAAATTGTGTATCTTATTTCAAGTTTATGTTGAAATTTGAAATTTGGCACGTTTACACAGCACCAAATTTAGAAATAAAGCGCTATTTCGAGCCACTCTTATCCCTCGTGCAACGAGGTTTACTGGGATGGCGAAATAACACGCCTGTTGTTTTGAAAAATATTTTGAAATAACAGACAACTTGTGTAGAGGCAGGGTAGCTATTTTGGGATACTCTGCAGAAGTGAACTACAGAAAGGTGAATGACAGACTAGTCCAGCAGCCTCTGCTCTCAGGATACATCTACACTGCAAGGCTATTTCGGGATACCGGAGATGTAGACGTACCCTGAGAGCAGAGGTTGCTGGACTAGTCTGTCATTCACCTTTCTGTAGTTCACTTCTGCAGAGTAAGATCGTAATAAGTACCTTCTTTTTCATGAGTTCTGATTCATGTAAGATACGTCTACACAGCAGCATTATTTTGGAATAACTGACATTATTTCGAAATAACCAAATGCGCGTCTAAACAGCAAGGCTACGTCTACACTGGTATGATTTTCCAGAAATGCTTAAAATGGAACAGTTTTCCATTATAAGTATTTCCGGAAAAAGCGTGTCTACATTGGCAGGATGCTTTTCTGGAAAAGCACTTTTTCCGGAAAAGCGTCTGTGCCAATGTAGACGCGCTTTTCCGCAAAAAAGCCCCGATTATCATTTTCGTGATCAGGGCTTTTTTGCGGAAAAGAAATCTGTGCTGTCTACACTGGCTCTTTTCCGGAACAGTTTTCCGGAAAAGGACTTTTGCCCGAACAAGAGCAGCATAGTTTTTCCGGAAAAGCACTGATGATTTTACATTAGATCGTCAGTGCTTTTCCGGAAATTCAAGGGGCCAGTGTAGACAGCTGGGAAGTTATTCCAGAAAAGCGGCTGATTTTCCGGAATAAGTGGCCAGTGCAGACACAGCCCATTATTATTTTGGAATAATGTCAAGCTGGAGGACTTCTTACTCCAACTCCTTTAACCTCATTTTACAACTAATAAGGGAAGTTGAAGGAAGAATGTTCTTCCTTTGACTTCCCACTGTGTAGACAGTGCCAAAAGCCAAACTAAGCTATTTCTACCTCAGCTATGCAATTGACACAGCTGAAATTGCATAGCTTAATTCGACTTTTGGCCTGCTGTGTAGCCATAGCCCTAGTGACATGGGTCTCTGATATAACTAGGGGACACACGGTCCACAAAGAAAAATTGGAGCTAATAGCTTTTTTTTTTTGATACTTCTGAATCAGTTGAAACAAGATTTCTGGAGGTCTGAAATCCAGAGACAGAAACTAAATATTTAAAACTGAGCCATCTTGTTTCAGTTAGCATTTATAGAGTGATTCACCATTTCAGCTAAATTTTCATAAACAGATGCAGTACCATAGGCTCATAATGGAAAATATGTCCTGAAACTATTATATTCACTTTCTAGAAGAGATGCATTTCAGACTCCTCTAACCAACTTTATTTCACTCCATAGAGTTCAGGGCTCAGAGTGCAGGGGGAAACCCAGGACTTTAAAAGCTGATTCCTATGTTCCATTTATCTTTGTGATCACACTGTAAACAGTCCTTATGAAGCCCCATCAGTCATCACATCTACTCGTAAAAATGGGGCAAAGAAAGCTGGCGGGAAAACCTGCATAATCTTTCAGCAGACCAAATTCCTCAATAAGCTGCACAAGATAAGGAGCTGAATTTCCCTCCCCCGCCAAAAAAACCCCCTCCACCTTAAAAAGTGGCAAACAACAAGAAACAGATATTATTTTTCAGACTGAGGATAATGCTATACTAACCTATGTGAAATGAGTTCAGTATTTTTCCACCGGCACCCCGGAACCAGTTCTTATGGATTTTCAGACCTTAGAATCATAGAATACAAGGACTGGAAGGGACCTCGAGAGGTCATCGAGTCCAGTCTCCTGCCCCCATGGCAGGACCAAATACTGTCTAGACCATCCCTGATAGACATTTATCTAACCTACTCTTAAAGATCTCCAGAGATGGGGATTCCACAACCTCCCTGGGCAATTTATTCCAGTGTTTGACTACCCTGACAGTTAGGAACTTTTTCCTAAAGTCCAACCTAAACCGTCCTTGCTGCAGTTTAAGCCCATTGCTTCTTGTTCTATCCTCAGAGGCCAAGATGAACAAGTTTTCTCCCTCCTCCTTATGACACCCTTTTCGATACCTGAAAACGGCTATCATCTCCCCCCTCAATCTTCTCTTTTCTAAACTAAACAAACCCAATTCTTTCAGCCTCCTTCATAGGTCATGTTCTCTAGACCTTTAATCATTCTTGTTGCTCTTCTCTGGACCCTCTCCAATTTCTCCACATCTTTTATCAAATGAAGCAAAAGCTTCCTCATGTGGTAAGGCCAAGCTTTCCAAAATCATGGGACTGGCTTACATAGCACAACGTATTAAAAAGAACCTCCAGATTATTATTTTTATTTGCCCCTGCTGTTTGCGTGTTTAGGGGCCACATTTTCAAGCTTTTCTCCACCATGAGGAGGGCTAGAAACTTCCTTCTTTTAAAAGGAATGCAGAGATTCTCATAACCATATTGCCACCACTGGGGCTGTAAGAAAAATACCAAATCCTGCAAGAGTCTTGAAAAAAGCACAAGGTTTGGGGAGGATTGTTCAGTTGGCATGGCCTATAGGTCCTGTCCACACTTGCAAGAGTCTCCAGAGGGAATCCGTAAGCTGGGTAGTTGTCCTTAAAACAGTCTGCTATAAGCTAGGTTACTTTGGTGCAGGGAAGTGCATGTGACAGGGGGAATATTTTCATTCAAAATATAGGGAGTCACTGTAACATAGGAACGTATGTGCTAGCAGCACCAGTATCACAGGTAGCGGGAGCCTAGAACATTCTAGAAATGCATCACAGGATATTCTGCCTGTTCAGAGCATTTGCTCCAGTACAAGAGCTGAGCCTGGCTAGCAGGCTAGTTCCTGTCCCTCCAGGTTAGTTCTGCTGGCATGGCAGGCTTCATTAAAATTGTCTAGTACTGCCTTTTGGGCTTTAATGGTGTAACATTCTATGCTGAATTACGCCATCATCAATGAAGCTACCAGAGCCGCCATGTCAGGAGAGCCAATATCGATCCACCATGAGACCTTTTCCTCAGAGTAAATTTAGCCACCTTGGTAGTAAAAAGCCAGCAGGTGATCTGGAATAATGGACCTGCCAGGACTCCCTCAATGGAGTTGCACAATCAGGACAGTAACACAGGGAAGCTTTATGATAGCTTAGTAAAAATACAGGCGAAGTAAGGGGAAGGGGAAATGTTCTACCCCACAGACTCCTAATGTTCCACAGCAGGGAAAAAGTTCAGATCTACGTGCTAACCAGTGGATATTTCCTCTGCCATATAAACCAAAGGGGGAAAACATAGGGAGGAAAACAAAATACAGAGCTTCCCCGTGGAACTCCCATTGGAGTCATTCCGAACATTATCAGGATCACTCTACCTAACTCTTATGTCACTTGGATTCCTGTACGTACAACTAGGCATATATCTTGCGCTACCTGTCGCAGGGTGGAGATGGAGGAAACTAGCGGCAGAGACAAAGGGAGAAAGGAGTGTCAGACTGGCCACCATTGGTCAAGATGAGAATTTGCAATGGGATTCTCATGCCCTCACGTCCTGTTGGAATTTTAGCTTGTCCTAGGTTCATTATGGTTTATATTCAGGTGAGAGTGCTGAACATTATCCATGTTTGAAGGGCGGGGGGGAAGAAGTAAATTTTGTGCCATCGTTTTATTTATCTATCTACAGACATTCATTCTTCAACAGAGATGGCTCTTAAGAAGAAGCAACATGATCCTCCTGAGATGTGTTTCTTAGCATCATTGGTGAAGTTCTTTGATTATGATGGTTTCCACAATGCATACAGTTTTGGGCAATTTTGGCTGTGGGCTGCTACTGTCAAGGTTTCTCTTTGAACAAAATTGGCCTCTCAGTAGATTATCTTGCCTTAAGTATTTGAATTAAGTCCCAGTTCATGTGGACTTTTTAAAAAGATTTGTGATCCTGCTCACTGAATCACAGTCAGAGGTCTTGGAAAAATGTAATTGTGTTCAAAATCCCACAGTCCCTCTCTCCTTCTTTTCTCCCCTTGAAGACTTGTAGGTAATTGACTGGTTGCTCTAAGCAGAGACACAAAAATGCTTTTGGAAGTTTGACAGTAACTCTGGAGCACTAGAGAAAGCACTTTGCTTTTGATAAGTGACACAATGTAAGAACTACATGGATTAATACACATTACCTTCTCAGAGCACCATCCAGTTGCCTTCTTACTAGGAAGTTGGCCCTGTCTCCCTTTTCCTTTCCTGCAGTATTAATTTCAAGCTACCGTTCATGTTAGTGAGGATCAAGGAGAAGAATCACCTTCCACCACTAGCCAGGGGTATCCTTCCCATACGTTACACCAGGAGAGACTAGTCCTTTGACTATAACGAGTCATCCTGTGGCACCTTATTTTGAAATAACAAAGCAAGCATCCACACTGCCAAGCGTGTTATTTTGAAATGCAGGTAGCATCCAGTTTTGTGGATTGCAGAGGTCTGGATGGCTGTGAAAACTTTCAGCTAGCAGTCAAACTCCAGGATGCTTCTCGGAGCCAAACCCAAATTCCAAACCCCTTGAACTTTGGCTGTCACTAATATCAACCCATGCAAAACCCAGCGTGTCTATAGATATCATCCCAGAACAATCTCTTGGAAATCAGGGTGAATTTGGAGGTTATAGATAATGCAATAGAATCAGTCTTAGGACTGCAGTTGATGCCTGATTCAAATCCCACAGAAAGGCTTCCCTTGACAGGCCTGGCTTTTGCATTAGGGCTTTCATGACTAAGTAACCTTGTTTTAAAGAAGTCAAACCAGAGATGACCCCTCACAGTCATGCTCTTGATACTGTGATTTGTTCGCAAAACAGTGAGGAGATTCTTGGGATGTTATAACTGCTGGCTTAAAAGTCTTTGATGTACATCCTATGTCAGGATGAGTCCACAGTTCTTTCTGGCTCTTCAATCCCTGCACTGCTGCCTTTGGGATGAAGGACTGAGCTGAGCACCAAGATGGAGTCAGCCACGTGGCATATTTATACCTCCTTCCCGGTCTCTTCTTGGCTGCAGCAGGTCACCTGGCCCGTGGCCTATCCCTGTGTCCCCTGCTGGTAGCCCTTAGATATCAGTCATCATTCTTGAGGTGTGTCCTTGGACTATAGAGGGCTATTTTTCCATGGAGCTTTGCTCATTAGCATGTCCATGGGCAAACATTCCTGGCCCATTGCTCTGCCTTAGACAGAGAATCTTTCAGCATCAACACAGAGTACATATTTTTAACTTCACACACAGACATTATACAAGTAAATGAAGCGTATATATAGAATCAGTAGAAAGTAAGCTTTTGTTTGAAACCTCACATGGCCCCTTTTTTGCCAACTTTTGTACCCATGGGTGCAGCAGTGATATGGCTGCTCCTCTCAAAATCCAGTAATGTGACAATAGCGTACTTTGACATAATCTACATGTTAAGGACAGGAAAATATATTTTAAAATGGATATAGTCAATGGCAGCACAATACAGCACATCAGATCAAAATCTTAGATACACACAAGCCAGCATTCAGTAAGCGTCTAGACAAACCACAACAAAGATAGGCTTGCATTCAATGGTGTCATTGCAGATGAAACTACATCACATTCATGTGCAGTGTTATTACCCTTTTGGCCACTTTCCATTGCAGAGCACAGATTGACAACTATCTTATTTTCCTGTATCCCCAACACCTTTAAACAAGTGTTCATCATTTGAGACATTTTCACATGCTTTGAGGCCTTCATTTGATGTCCTTTTCAGAGGCAGAAAAAAAATATATTAGGAACAGCGAGACACTCTTTGCAAGCACAGACCAGAGGACATAAAATGAACTGCCAATGCTAACAATCTAGAGAGGCAACAACACAACATACCACACTGATGTCAGCACATCTGTTCCCAGAAATGCTAGGAATAGATCCATGCTCCTGCATTACAGAGTTGACAAATCATATCAATCAGAGATGCCAAATACATTATTTATAGACAGAGTAAAGAGGCCAGAAATAAATATTGGGCGATCCAGCCCCTATATCGCTATAAAGTTGTGAACTTTGAAAAAGGTTCACTAGACATCCCAGACCACATGCAACAGTCCAAAGAACTGGGTCTATTAACTTCAATCCAAAGCCAGCACTAGAGGCCAGAATAAGTAGGTGGCCTGTCTTTGAAGGAAGCATGTTCCACAGTGGTGCCACGTTGACAGTTTTTGTGGCTGGGCGGGCCAAGAATAACCCTGTCCCATGTAGAGGCTCCATGCTAATCTAGGAAGCTGAATATACCTCTTTGGTATGGCTTTTGTTGCTAGTATGCCCCGTTACCATAACACTGGAAAGCACTGTGCTGAGATCAAATCCTAAAAAATCCCTTCAAAGGGAGGCAATATTGTTGATTGCTTAAAAGGTTTTATAACCAAAAAGATTATTTTCTTTTTCCACTATTCAGGACATGAGCCATTCCAGAGTCTGTATCTGAACCTTTGATTCACACATATATTCAGTTAATTAGCAGTGGCATGCCCATGTTTATAGCTTTACATTTTTAACTTTCTTGTTAGCTACATTAACAAGGTTAAAAATATATAAAGTGAGCTGTGGCATTTAAAAAATGTTGGCCTTACTGAACACTGTCTTTTTTTTTCTTTTTTTTTTTGTATGCGCATGTTCAATGGCAAACTCCTCCTGACAGGCAGAATGCATTTCTATGTCTGGGCAAGTTTATAGCTGGTGTTCCCACTTCGGGGCCACAAGGTCACAAATTTGTTTCTGATTCTATTAAAGAAACACTCCACAATGGCAAGCTTGTGTTTGTTTTTATGAGAGGGAACTGTTTTGTGTGAACCCAGATTTTAAAGATCCTCCAAGGAATCTTTGCTGAATGCCGGGATTTTCACTCAAGCTCCCTGACTAAATGGGGCTAGCTGCAGATTGGAGAAGCGTTGTCGTTTGGCAAGCAGATAAAACTGTGAATTTCCGAGAAATCTGGGCGGAGCTGGAAAAGGCAGACTAGAGATTACATTCTTCTCTCATTTACATGTATGCAAGGACGCTGGCTTCTGTGGGGTTTTACAGGTGCAACACAGGGCAGAATTTGGGCCTACATGACGATGCTCAAATAAAAAAGGATGACCTGGTGAAAAGCTAGGGAGTAGGGACAACAGCCACAGCGGACCCTGGGCCAGCAGGTGTGTTGGGGAGCTGGCTCCATGTTCTCAGAAGGGGTGGAATTTCGGGAAGAAGGGGGCAGGGCCAGGGGCAGCCAGCCCTCAGCATTGCCCAGAGTGCAGTGCTCCCCCACCCCTCAGAGCTGTGTGAAATGGTGCTCCAGTGGAAATTCAAAGGGGGTAGGGACTCTGACTGTTAGCAGTGGGGGCAGCCAGGAGCCCTGGGCCTCTTTGAATCACCTGGGGCAACTTCCCACTTTGCACCTCTCCACCCCCCTCAGCAGGCCTGCACCCAGGAGTCCTTGGTTCGGTTCCCATTTCTTCAACAGACTTTCTGTGATCACGGACAGATGACTCCCTCTCTCTCTGACTCAGCGCCTCAGCTGTGAAATCCCTCCTGCCCCCACCATTTGTCGGTTTGCTAAGATCTTTGCGGGTGGCATGGTCTCTTCCTACACATTTGTGTCATGCCTAACCCATGCCTAACAAAATGGGGTGCTTTCTCAGGTCGGGCCTCTGAGCAGTATTGCAGCACATAGAACAATGAGAAGCAAGAATGAGGCTATTATTCCAAAATAACTGTGCAGTATAGACATACCCTAAGAAAGCCCTTGATGGGACTATGCTTCCATTTATTTAACGGCTGAAAGACGAAGGACCAGGTTCCGACTGACTAACACGTGAGAGAGAAAGCTGCCTTTTTCCAGTTTCCACACAAGCACCATGCAAAAATAAACCCCAGTCATAGTCCCTGCCTGTGGGGGAGGAAAAGGGGGCAGAACACAGAGTTACTCCCTTCATGGGAACCTAGGCAGGCCCAGTTGAAGTTGAAAGGAAGTAGGACCATGAACATTCCTCCCCATACATCCACCAGCAACCCAGGAGTACTGGGTGGAAGTTCAGGTAGGCTGCCAGTACACAGGAAGCTTTGGGAGGAATTATGTCTCAGGGTATGTCTACACTTGCACCCTCTTTCAATACAGGGATGCAAATGAAGACATTTGAAATTGCAAATGAAGCTGGGATTTACATATTCCATGCTTCATTTGCATAATTGCGTTATGGTGCTATTTTAAAATAGAGCTATTTCAAAATAACAGACGTAAAGACACGGTTATTTCGAGAGAAAACCCTTCTCTCGAAATAATCCTTATTCCTCATAAAATGAAGTTTAACAGTTATGTCGAGGGAAGGGTGTTCTCCCGAAATAACCGCATCTACACGGCGTTTGTTATTTCGAAATAGCGTTATTTCAAAATAGCGCCATAACGCAATTATGCAAATGAAGCGCAGGATATGTAAATCCAGGCTTCATTTGCAATTTCAATTCTCTTCATTTGCATCCCTCTACCAAAAGAGGGTGCTCGTGTAGACATACCCTCAAAGGGTCTACACTACAGAGTTTTTTTCAGAAAAACGGCCATTTTTCCAAAAAAAAAACTTCACTTAGGTCCACACTGCAATTGTGTTCTTTCAAAAAAAAAAAAATCGAAAGAACAGAGGGGTTTTTCTGACATTGGTAAACCTCTTTCTATGATGAAGAAGGCTTTTTCCGAAAGAGCTCTTTTGGAAAAAGCCATGTTGGACGGGGAAGAGGGAGTTCTTTTGAAAGAAGAGAAAAGAGGAAAAAACACAGGTGTCCCGGTGGCCATTCCGTCCATAGCACTCACAGCTTACATGCGAGATAGCGTCCATTCAGGGTGTTGCTCTGCTCTGAAATGTGTCATGTAGATTATAGTAGAGTACCATGTTTTAGTGACTCAGTATCAAACGCGCTCAGGTTACAGGTATTTTTACTAAGTACCAGCCCAGCATAACTTTGGGCTCCAACATGCAAGATGATTAACCAGAGGGCTCATGAACTAGAGGGCTAGTAAAAACTAGAGCTGGTCAAAAACATTATTTTTCTCAGAAGGATTTTTTCCCCTCTTTTGGAGGGTTTGTCCAAAAAATCTCCTGGACACTAGGAAATGAAAAAAAACCATGTAGGAGGAAGGGAGTTGGATGTTACCTCCCCTCCCCCCAAACATTTTTTCATCAGGCACCAACAATCTTGATGAAAATGAACGGCATTTTCTATTGAAAAAAATATTTCACCAACCTCAAGTAAAAAGATTTTAGTCATTGAAGTTAGCAGATCTGTCTGAAGCCACCTGAGGAACAGAGCAGTACAAGCAGAAGGTGCTAGGGAGTATAGATGTTTTCAGAGTAGAACTGCTGTTTAGGCCTTTGTTTAGGTGTTACTATAGGATTAAGCAACTATAAATAATTAATTAGTTTGTCATAGTACACAGTAAAAATACATTTTTCTGTTCAGTTTGGTGGCTGAATTACAAAAACCCAAAAACCCAAACCCCAAATATTTGGTGTCAAACTGTAACAGATTTTTTTTTCTTGGTGAAGAAAAACAATTGTTTTGGATGCAAACAATTGTTTTTCAATTTTTCATTTTGCTTAATTTTGGGGTGCCTTTCACACTTTTCTTTATTAAAACAAAAAACAGGACTATGTAGCACTTTAAAGACTAACAAGATGGTTTATTAGGTGATGAGCTTTCGTGGGCCAGACCCACTTCCTCAGATCAAATTGTGGAAGAAAATAGGCATGACCAGGGCTTGCCGAACTGCGGTGAGCCCCGTTTTCCAGCCGTGCTGTCCGGCGATCTGCACATGTGCAGATTGCCGGAACCCGTCTCTTCCGGGTTACAATCTACTCGCCACAGGCAAGTAGATTTTATAATTTGTCAAGCCCTGGGCATGACCATATATACCAAAGGGATACAATAAAAAAAAAGTGAACACATATAAAAAGGACAAATCAAATTTCAGAACAGAGGGATGATGGGGGCGGGGAAGGTAAATGTCTGTGAGCTAATGATATTAGAGGTGATAATTGGGGAAGCTATCTTTGTAATGGGTAAGATAATTAATGTCTTTGTTAAGACCTAGCCGTAAAGTGTCAAATTTAAGCATGAATGACAGTTCAGAGGTTTCTCTTTCAAGTCTGGTGTTAAAATGTCTTTGAAGCAGTATGCAGGTAATCAAGTCGTTGAGACAATGCCCTTTCTGGTTGAAATGGCAAGAAACTGTTTTTTCTTTGTGATACTGTCTGATATCCATTTTGTGTGCATTGATTCTTTGGCGAAGTGTCTGAGACGTTCGTCCAATGTACATAGCAGACGGACATCCCCTCCCCTCATCCCCCCTCTGTTCTGAAATTTGATTTGTCCTTTTTATATGCGTTCACTTTTTTTTTTATCGTATCCCTTTGGTATATATGGTCATGCCTATTTTCTTCCACAATTTGATCTGAAGAAGTGGGTCTGGCCCACAAAAGCTCATCACCTAATAAACCATCTTGTTAGTCTTTAAAGTGCTACATAGTGCTAGCTGTTTTTTGTTTCAGCTAGACTAGACTAACACGATTACATCTCTCTTATTTTTCTTTATTAAAAAAATCTAGCTACATTTCAAAACAAAATGCCTTTCTGAAATGAACAGTTGAAATGTTTCATTTAGAATATGTTGCAGTGAAGTGCTTTGGCTTTTCAAAACAACAACAACAACAAAATTCCTACTTTGGCTGAAAGCATTTGCCAGATTTGAGGTACATTTGTGAATAGTTTTGGTCAACCCGAAACAGAGTAAGGGCAGTAAAAGCAGAGATGCGCAAATATTTTCTGACGAAGTTTATTTGCCTGAAATTCAATTGTTTATAAATGTTAAATACTAAGCTCTGTAACAATCTGTTTGAGTTCCCTATTAAACATTTGTTTGTATAATACTATGTTAAGTGTCACTTCCAATACTGAGTGTTCCAGCTCCTAGAAGATAGTTGAGCCTTATGTGTGTTTTTGTTCTACTATATTGTATTTGTAACATCATAGATAGTGGGTTTAGATCACAATGTAATACAGGCCGCAGCTTGTCTTGTTCTTCATAAGAATGTCATTTTCCTTTTAACTTTAAAGACGGTTATGCTGCCTATTATAAATAAATCCCTACATAAAATTCCTTATGATAGCAACATACAGGTTCTCTGAAGCTATATCTTTCTCCATAGAGCAAGGCAGATCTCACCTCAAAACCAAACGATCTACACATTTGTGTAAAACTCACTCTTGCTTCTGTTTATCCAGATCATCTGTTACAAATCCCTAGGACAACGGGCAGCATCTGTTCTGTGGTAACAAATGTATTTTTAATATGTTTGCATATTTATAAGAAAAGGGGAGGTCAGGGTGGCTTGTCCTTAGCAGACAAGATTAATAAAGGAAGAGTGATCAATCATTTGCACCGTAGTTCTGGCTTTCTGCTCCATGAATTATGGATACTTTCATTGTGTTAGGGATGTTGGCAAAATGCATTTAAGGCAATGGGGAGTTCTTTAATTATTTTTTTGTACTTCACTGACATGAGATTCTGAGAACCGGATGGGACATTTTCTCCATTGAAGGGTAGTGGACACTGATATTTCCCAAACCACAAGTAGTCCTGTGGTACCTGATGCTATGTCTACACTAGCAGGTTATTTTAAAATAATAACTCCTGAAATAACTATTTCAAAATAAGCTTATTCCTGTTCACAAGTAGGAGTTAATATTTCAGAATAACAAGCCCATTATTTTGAAATAACAGGCTTGGTAGTGTGGATGCTCGCCTTGTTATTTCAAAATAAGGGGAATTACTTCAAAATAACCCCCCACTGTAGACATGCCCTCAGAGACAAAAATACACACGTAATATTGTAACCTTTCATGGGCAAACCCCACTTCTTCAGATGACCTTGAATGGAGAGAAAAAAGGAGGAGACCTGTAACAGAAAAAGCAAGGACAGAAAGAAAAAAAATACCTGTCAGTTGTAATGGTGGTGCTAATGAGGCTAATTGAGTGGGCTGCAAGTGTCCCACACTTAGCTTTTGATGTCAATTTTATTGTCAATTGGGTATTGAATGTCTGGAAAGCTGGTTTTATAATGGGCCATCCAGCGCAAACCTTTGTTCAAGCCCTGGGAAACTGTCAAATTTGCATACGAAGGTCAATTCTGTTTTCTCTCTCTCTCTCTGTTTATAAGGTGACTAACATGACTACCCCTCTGATACTTTTATATTTCACAGTTACACTCATCCATTGGGCACTGTGAGCTGCTTTTCCATTAAGTCCTCTGACATCACAGGAGTAAAAAAGAAATGCTTTGGGGCATTTTTATTCACTTGCATGCTGGGCACTGTTTCTCTTGGAATACTGTGCATATATGAAATCAGCAAGACAGTAGCAAAGTATAGTGACAAATACACAACCTTTTTTGCCAAGTGAGAACCCCTGTAAAGTAAAGTTTATGTTAAGACAAAAATCTGTCACTTGTAAAGTAAGGGGGAGTGACCCAGGACGGCTGGGCCTATTTGCTTTGGTTTGGAACCATGAGCTTGCCAGATACCCAATAAAAAAACACCAATAGAAGCTTCCTTTTAGCAAGGATACAGTAGCACAGCTGATGTTGATTGGCCTGGATCCTCAGTTGGTATAAATCAGACTAGCTTCATTGAAGTCAATCCAACTGTAGCTATTTATTCCCATATGAGGACCTCTCTCATTGTGTATTTCCATCTGTATATGTTCTGTCAGACAGAAGACTCCTCTAGGTTTGTAACTGTCAATCTACCCCAATCCTCCATCTTTCCACAGTTCAGCTGACCCTTTCAGGAGGGTTAGAACTGACTTGTTGTTATGTTTGGGGGGTCCCCTGCTATCTATGCAAACACATACACAGCATTGACCAGATCTCCAGCACTGAGAACTGTGCTAATCTCAAAGCAGATCTCTGGCTAGGTCTCATCATAACCATCTTAGTTTGTTGACTTGGAAAGGGCATAACTAACAAGGCAACATGCCCTTGTTGTTCTATTTATAACAATGGAAATAGAATGTTGGCTACTGCGCTGAAAAATCAAGCAAGGTTTGGTCCTTTGATCTTAGTGCCAGGAAGCCAAATAAAATCACCTTTCACAGGGAGTGCCAGGGGCACTTGGCAAATGATCTTCTTACCCTGTCAAACGTTCTGTCAGAGGTGCCAAATTCCTTGGAACAAAAGTGCCAATCCTCCCTTAGAATAAAAGTTCATGTGGCTTGTATGTTGCAAATGTGCCGAGAGAACAACTGCGAGGAAGCCGTAGCTTTGGATTTGTTTTGTGAAACTCCTCCTATACAATATGAAATATCCTACCTCAAATTCTCATCAAAAAAGGATATAATTCATCCTGCTCTGGCAACCCTTGAGCTAACAATCAGGAAATGACTTTATCCAAACATTACAGGATGGGTGTTTGGCACGTTAACCTAAAAGCTTCATAAAGCTCTCCTCTTTTGCCTACATGGAATGGCCACCCTTGTTTGCGTTTGTCATGCCTCCTCATAGGCCTGGGGGTTCTCCCATAACTACAGTGCCTTAAGCCTGGACTTGAATCTTCTTGGTTGGCTTGAAAGCTACAAGCAGCACCTACCTAATAAGTGAACTTGTTGCAAGTTGAATATACCACGTAAGTAGAGAGACGGGCTTCAGATGTAACATTTGCACCTGGATCCAAGCCTTGAGCAAGCCAAGGTTCAGAGGTGTTTGCCACCAACCGTTTAGTTTGGCTCGATTCAGAAAATGGAACTGAATGCCAGATATTGACCCAGATCCAGTCTCTGACTCAGCATTATAGTTACCACATCGTGGTTCCACCTCTTCATGGCCCCGTTTGCACCTGCTCATGCCATGGGGTGAACACCTGTGGCTTGTTAGCACTGTAGTTAGCTATGCCGTGGGAAACTCCCAGGTTGAAAGCCGACCTTGGGAAATGTTTTCAAATTATCCCCCATGCTATGAATGGAGAAACATGGCCAGCTTAATTCAGGGGCACCAGCGGTGCAATTGAAATGCATTACAGAACAGTCTGCAGCCTAACTTTTTTTTTTCACTGCTGTTGTTACTGGAATCAATACAGGCCTTTAAAAAGATGCTGACTGAGGTTCAAAAGTATTCCAGCAATATGACTCCATAGTAAAGAGGATAATGGTGTAACAATAAATCAGAGCCCTGACATAACTACAACACATTCTGCAATCGTTTTCCTTCCCAGCTCTCTTTTACTGCCACCTATAGATGGGGGTTGGTATCAAGAAACAGAATACTTGGAAAGGCACTTCAAGATCCTTCTGCTAAAATAAAAATGTCACCTGGTTAGCTAGCCAGAAACTACCCTGCACTGTTGCAGTGGAACTTATTAAAGTCTGATTCCATGAAGCTTTTAAACTCATGCATGGCTGTAAGGACATTGCTTTTTTGCAAATCATTGAAGCACATATTAAAATAAAAATAATAAAGAAAATATATATATGGGAAGTTTACCTTTTATTAAGATTAATAACATGCTTCAGCCTCACTGAAATCAAGTTGGAATTTAAGTATGTGTTTTAACTGCTTTAATGACAAAGAGTTCTGTGGCACCTTAAAGACTCAGGGTATGGCTACACTAGTTCGAACTAGGAAGGCTAATGTAGTCATTTGAACTTGCAAATGAAGCCCGGGATTTAAATATCCCAGGCTTCATTTGCATGTTCCCGGGCGCCGCCATTTTTAAATGCCCGGTAGCTCAAACTATCTGCCTGCGGCTACACGCAGCACGGGCTAGGTAGTTCAAATTAACACTTTTAATTCGAACTACCGTTACTCCTCCTGCAAAGTTTGAATGACTACATTAGCCACCCTAGTTTGAACTAGGGGGCTAGTGTAGCCATACCCTAACAGATTTATTTGGGCATAAGTTTTTGTGGGTAAAAACCCACTTTGTTAGCTGCACTTTGTCACTCCATGCATCTGACGAAGTGGTTTTACCCACAAAAGCTTATGCCCAAATTAATCTGTTATTCTGTATCTCTAAAGGCAATGAGGAATCCTGTGGCATCTTAACGACTAACATAGCTTCCCTTCTAAGACTTCAATTGCTTTTTTCAGGCATGTGGGAGGCAAGTGATAGTTCAAGGGCCTGGTCCAAAACACAGTATAGTCAAGGGGAGGTTTTCCCCTGGCTTCAATGTAATTTGAATCAGGCCCTCACCTGGATAAAAAGGCATTTTGATACATAGTAATAACATCAAATAATGTATTGAAGTTAAAGGAAGAGATTTCTTTCTTGGTATATAATGACATATATTCTAATCCCTGTTTTGGAAGCTTAGAGTGTGGTGGCTGACTTGTAAGCACATGATGGTTGTGTCTGGATTTTACCTTTTATGGGTATGTGCAGCCTTGCCGACTCCAATGCTGCTCAGAAGTTTACTTCCTATGTGCGCTGTGGAAGGAATTCAAACCAAGCAAGGTAGCTTCTAAAAACTAGCTGTGCAAAGGTATGATTAAGTTTGACATATTTTTGGAACCCAGCAGCTCAGAGGGAGAAGGAATCCTTCTAACGCATGGACGGTTTTAAAATGTCTCTTTGTTCAGAGGGCAATGACAGCTCCAGTTTCTTGTTCATACAATATACCTTTCTATGATGCACATTAGCTTCAGTGGAAATGACAAGAGAAAAATCTGACTTTCAAAAAGGTGATACAGAGAGTTGTATCAGAATCACACTGAAGGCGTAGGCCCTCTAATGTCTTATTCACATATGCACCACCTTCCCTACACTGTTCTTGGTAAATCCATGCTGGCTGCTGGTGATTACCCCTTCATCCTCCAACTATTTGCAAATTGCATGTTCTACACAAGACTCTTGTAGCGTCTCAGGTATTGAAGTCAGGCTGATTGGTTGTTTTCTGGCTCCCCCTTTTTAAATTTAGTTTTCTGTTGACATATCGTAGTCTTTCCCCGTAATTTCTATTGCTTGATTAGTGAGAGGTAAATCTATCAAGGCTTGGAGGTATAAACAAATATCCAAAAGATAGATGTTTCTCTGAAATATCATTAATTCTCTGAGGCTACAGAGTTCCTAGTCTGGTGCAGCCTTCTTTTATCCCTTCCCAACCCAGTTCAAGCTGTTCTCTCCTTTCCAGTCAAGCCAGTATAATCTTCTCTCCCCATTCCATTGCTCCTTCCTCCCCATTGACATATTTTTTCTAATCTGCCTTGATCTGTTAGGACTGTGGTTCTCAACTGGTGGTCCATGGACTTTTTTGGTGGTCCACAGGAACAGTGTCCAAAGTCACACGGTGTGAGCATGCGACGCCGTTAGGCAGTTTTACGATGTGTTCACAAGCACGTGGCGCGTCATCCATAGTGTCACCTAGGACGCAACCGTGTTGTGTTGCCAGTAACTTCTGTCTGAGGCTCTGAGTGTCAGTGTATCTGGTGCCGTCGTGTTGAGCGGTTGCTGTGTCGTTCATCCTGTGCTACATGTGCTGGAGGTTGTCCACGAAAATATTTTGATTGGCCTGGTGGTCAGTGGACTGAAACGAGTTGAGAACCACTGTGTTAGGGCCAATGATTTTCCAGGACCAGAGGAAAAAAGAAAGAAAAAACAACATTGCTGAAGTCTTTTCTGGCAATTCTACTTTGTAGCCTTGCCAGAGGGGCACAGAAGCCCATCTCGTGACATGTGGACAGCAGAAATTTCCTGTCTATAAACAACAATCACTAGGCCATTCTCTGCTGGTGATCTGCAGCCAGTTCCTAACTCCCTTGACTCCTTTTGGGCTCTCCCAACAGGGTCAGATCTCAGTAGAGAATCTGGGCTTGTATTTTTTGGATGTGCTGGCCTGTAGCTGACGGCTGAAGCAGTGAAACCTGACACCAGACAAGGCACCTATCAGTTCTCAGACATGGGAAGCCAGCTGAGATACCTCCAGAGAGTTTCAGTAGCATCTCCAAAACAGAGCTATGTGGGACTGGAAAGTATCCTAGAACACACTCTATCCCTGGATCTTCCAGCTTAGATTGTATCTCAGTGGGTTTGCCTGTGACTGCAATAACAGTTTGTACACATGGTCTTGGTAGGAAAATTGTATTTATTAGTATTTGCTGGCACTCCTTATTTTCAAGGAATTGTATAAATGTTAATAACATGGGCCCAGTTCCTTTTTTCCATAGAGAAAACCCAGGGTAAGGGCTGAAGCAGTTGGAAAACTCTGATGTTCCATCAGCAGCATTTACTTTTTATTGCTTGCTTATGGGCGATGTGGTTTGCTCCCTGCAGAACAATCAGAAACCCTTGTGCCACTCCTCTCACTACAGGGCTGTCCTCCACTGCAGTTCCTTCGAGATGCTTCCAAGCACAGAGAGGCAATGCAACAAGGTTAACGCTGAATCCCTGTCAGAACTCCGTACCGTCCACCTGAGATTTTTCATAAAGGTGCCTGCAACAAAAAATGGTGGAACCCTTTATAAGGATGCCAGTGGATTTGCTCTGCATCCATACTGGTTTAACAGGCAACAGAAGTGGGCCTGGGACTTCTCAATTTAGTATGGACCGAAGCAAAACTATTTGAGAAACATTATTCTGCCTCAGTTTTTGCTGATTTGTCCCACTAGTTATGCACCTCAGGGGTATAGTACCAGAGATTTACCGAACACGCTGATTTGCCTCTGCAGGAAGGATTGTCAAGTGCCCTGGGCACTAGACAGTGACTCAGGAAATGCTGGGATCAATTCTTTAGCTGAGCCAGGGAAACTTAGGTGATTTGAGCAAGTCATTAAGGGTGTGTCTAGACTACAGGGTTTTTTCGAAAAAAGTAGCCTTTTTTAAAAAAAACTTCACCTGCGTCTAGACTGCAGCCACATTCTTTCAAAAGTAAACTGAAAGAACTCCGCAGTTTGTAAACCTCATTTTACAAGGAATAATGCCTTTTTTCGAAAGTACTCTTTCGAAAAAGGCGCTATTGAATGTAAACTGTGCTTTTTCGACAGAGAGCGTCTAGACTCTCTTTCGAAAAAGCGGCTCGCTTGTAGTCTAGATGTTCTCTTTCGAAAGAGGCTTTTTCGAAAGATTCTTTCAAAAAAGCCTCTTTCGAAAGAGGCTCGTAGTCTAGACATAGCCTCAGTCTTAGGCCCTGCTTATCCTGTAAAATAAGGATAATAGCTGTAAACTGAGGAAATAAGCTCTTTGTTACTTGGAATATGTTGGAGTTTTTTATATTATACAGTTTCCAGCGCATTGCTGGCACTGAATAAAATCAGTGAAAACATGACAAGTATTGAGGAAAGGGAAGTGGCCAGGAAAAAAGGGATTTTTTTCCCCCCAGTGTTCAAAAGGGTAGTGTTTTTTGTAAAAAAAAGTGTGGAGATTTTTTGGTTGTTGAAAATGTATTTTTTATTTAAGGTAAGGCGAGTCCAACTATGCCTTTTGTATAGTTGGAGTTGTGTGTCTTATTCTGGCCTGCCTGGTCTAGTATAAACCAGGCCAAGGAGAGGTGGCAGTTAGGTTGACAGAAGAATTCTTCCATGGCCCAGTGGTGTCTATGGCAGGGATTGGATTGGCTGAGCCACACATCTACATCAACCTCCATTTTAAACGTAGACCTGGAACATATTACAGTTCAAAAAGCTGCATCTAGCTGGAAGGTCTGTCCCCCATGCTGCAGAGTATGATATGCCTCTGAAGTCTTCTTGTCTTCAAGCTGCTGGATCTCACTGCACGTTCACTCCCTTTGCTTTCAATGCAATGATGTCCAAGCAAAAGTCTCACTTACCGGTGGTCGCTCATCCCTATTGAAGGGGGCAAAGCTTTTCTGTCCTATGGCCTGCAGACAGACCCATCATTTTCCTCTCCATCATATCATAACAATGTGTCAGGCAACTGGAGAAGACATCAAGTGAGGCCTCTACACTGAGGTCGGACCAGGTCAATCTAGACCAGTGGTCCCCAACGCAGTGCCTGCGGGCGCCATGGCGCCCGCCGGGGCATTTGTATGCACCCGCCGACAACCCGGGCTGGCCCCCCCCCGGCGCGCGGCGCACTGGAGGTGCCGGCCCCAGGCGCGCGACACTCACCGGCGCCTGGTGCGCGGCGCTCAGGCGGCCCCAGCCCCTGGGCACATGCGGGCACGCGGCGCCAGTGCTGGCCCCAGGCGCACTGCTCGGGCGGCGGCGCCAGCCCCGCGCCCACGGCACAAGGGGCTCGGGCGGCCCCGGCCCTGGAATGCCCCAGGACGCGCGGCCCCGCCCCCGGGCGCCCGGCGCATGAGTGGCCCCGCCCCCAGGCACCCGGCGTGTGAGTGGCCCCGCCCCCGGGCGCCCGGAAGCCCATAAAGGTTGGGGACCACTGATCTAGACCATCCCTGAAAAATGTTTCTACAGCTTGTTCTTATAAGCCTCCCATCAGAGGGATTCCATGACCTCTCTGTTCCAGGGATGAACTATCCTCATAGTCAGAACATTTCTCTTAATATCTGCCCTTGCTGCAGATTAAGCCCATTTCGACTTGTTCTGCTGTCAGTGCACACGGAGAACAATTATTGCCATCCTCTTTATAAACACCCCGCAACATAGTTGACGGCTGGTATCAAGTCTCCCCTTCAGTCATCTCTTCTTAAGACTCAACATGCCCTGTCTTTTTAACCTTTCATCACAGTTCAGATTTTCTCAGCCTTTTGGTGGGTCTCCTCTAGGAGATATCCAATTTGCCTACATCTTTCCTAAGCTGAGATACCCAAAATTGGATACAGCCCCCCAACTGAGGTCTCACCAGGCCTGCCCATGGGAGAGGAGGCAATTGGAGCAACTGCCCAGGACCCGGCAATTTAAAAGGCCTGGGGCTCCAGCCGCCACAGCAGAGGCAGTGGCTGTGAACACCAGGACCTTTAAGTTGCTACCAGAGCACCATGTGGTGCACTAAAGAGGTGCAAGCTGTGCTGTCTGGATGGCACGGAGGAGGGAGGGTGCGGTGCATGCGGCACTGAAGGCCGCTGCCCAAGCCCCGCCCCTTCTGCCTGAGGCCTGCCTGTTCTAGGAGCATTGAGCCACGCCCCCCCTTTCTCAGGGGCCCGATGAGTCTATCGGCTCAGCTGAGCCTCACCAATGCTGAGGAGAAGAAGGAAGTTACATGCCAGGTCTTGCAACCCACATTCCTCGTCTCATACCCCAGAATGATATTAACCTTTTCCACAACTGCCTTTCTGTCTCTGAGGCTGCACAAGCTAATTGCTGGACTCTTTACAATGGAGATGAGGTTTGCGGATGGCACTCACATGGTGTGCTCAGCTCCCGCAGGCATGCACGCACCACTTGTGGTGGGAGTTGGTGGACATAACCGAGGCCAGAACGTCCTCTGTATTTAAATACACCAGACCTGCAGCAAACTGGTGGCAAGAGATTCTGTGCTGAATTAGCCCTGGCCCCTCACACACACTCTGCCTTGCTCCTCCCTGCTGAGCGATGCTCATGGGTCGCAGCTGCTTGAAACAATCAGTGATTGCCTTGTTATGCTCCTGCACTACAGTCCCATGAAGCATGTGCTTAATTTGAAGGGCCTGAGCAGTCTGAGTCTCACTGACTCCAGTGGCCTGACTCAGGCGCTGAGCGGGAAGCATGGGTTTGAATGTATTGCTGCATTAAGGCTTAAAGGGCTGTTTTGGTAAAATTCTGGAACCCTCAGCTCCCACTGGCTGTTGTATTAGTGGCCATCAGCCGCTCTCAGGAGTCATTCTGGAGGAAGCAGAGGGACAGTGTTTGATTTTTTTGGATGACTTTGCCTGTGAATTTGTTCAGCCTGGGCTGTAAATAAGCCTCCCCTCTGCGGCTAGAAATGCACAGTGCATGTAGTTTAGTTTTAAATAAATCAATGCAATAATCAGGGATCAGGTGGGATTCTTCAGTGGGAAGAGGAGAACAAAGGGAGGTCATTACTTAGACTTTTAATAAATCAATTTGTTAATTAGGGATCAGGTGGGATTCGGCAGCATGGGGGGAGAGAACAAAGGAAAGCCATTATTTGTATTTTAAATAAATCGATGGTTTAATTGGTGTGGGATTCCCGTGCAAATTGGGGTTGGCAAAGAGGGAATAGTCACTTTAAGCTGTCACTTTAAAATATGTCTGATGCAGCTCTATGGAAATAAGCAATAACATTAGTTAGCACTTAGCTCTTTTCAGAGCACTGATGAACATTAACTAATTAAACAGAGCAACACTAGTGAGGGGCTATTATCCTCCCTCTTTTACAGCTCAGAAGCAAAACAAGGTGAAGTCCAACTGACAAACATGTGCTCACTAAACCTGGGAGCCTCAGTTTGGGGTGTCTTAAGTTGGACATCCAAAACAATGAGGCTTTCACCTTTAGTGGACACTTTTGAGAACATGAGTCTAAGGGTATGTCTATACTACAGTGTTATTTCAAAATAGCTTATTTCGAAATCATGCATCTACACACAAAATGCATTTCGAAATAACAGTTTGCTATTTCTAAATAGCGCGTCCACACTGAGTGGACTCTGACTTGCATTTAAGGCTAGCTGGAACCAGTTCCAAGCAGGGCACTAGGTCAGGACTTACTGTGTGGGGCTGCTGCCTGAGGCTATCTGAGGTCTGTGCTTAAAGGAACCCCCCCTGGACAGCCAGTTCTCAGATTTCACTGTTTGCTTGTCTACCTCGATGAGGGACAAGAAAGCATTTTGTCTCTGCATACTCTGGTTGCCCTCACTCAGGACACCACAGCACTCTGTAACATGGAGCCAGAACTGCACTTGGGCACTCTGGTGCTTCTCTTGGATGCGTTGCTGCGAGCCTGGCTGCACTTTCTGCAGGCTGCCATCTGGAAGGTCCATCAGGGGGCTGTCAGTATCCAGGAGGCCCTGTGGGAGAGCTTCCACCCTGAGGAGCACTAAGAGCCTCCCTGGTCTTCCCACTGGAGGCTTGTGCCCCATTCCTCCCTCACGTCCTTTCTCTTACCCCTTCCTAACCCCCCTGATGTCAAATAAATTACATGTATTTTCATGAACACAAACTCCCTTTATTTAAAAAAACTGGAGGGGAAGGGGAAACCTGGCAGGAGGGAGCTGGAAGGGGAAACCAAAGGGAAGAAGGGGGAGGGGAAGCTCAGGGCTCAGCATTGGGGATCTCGTCGGACCAACTTGATTGTCATGAAAACCTGCTCCTGCGTTCCCATGTGGCCTTTGGCGACCAGGCTGGCAGCTATCCTGCCATAGACGGCTGCGTTCCTCCATCTAATGTGGAGATCATGGACGTTGGGGGCATCCCCCCCAAACCTGAATAAGGTCCATGATCTCCACCCTGAACCAGGAAGGTGCCCACCTTCTCCGGGCTCTGACAGGCTCCTGGGAGCTGGCAGACTGCTCCTGGGGAGCGGTGGAGGGCTGGCTGCCAGTGGCTTGCTGGCTCATGTTTTGGGGCTACTGGGTCAGGGGCAGTGACTGCTGGCTCTGGGCTGGCAGGCTTGGAGCTGGCACAGGCACTGTGGCCAGAGTCTACCCCTTAAGGGCTCCAGAGAGTGGGGGAGAGAGAGCAGTGTTCCTTGTTGAGGCTGGAGTGGTCAGCAGGGTATCCTGGGAAGGCTGGAGGCCCCCTATTTCGAAATAAGTGTCTATACAGCACTTATTTCTAAATAGCTATTTAGAATTTGGCATTATTCCTCGTAGAATGAGGTTTACCAAATTCGAAATAAGCGCGCTGCTTGAATTAATTTCAAAACAGTGATTTGGCTGTGTAGATGCTAGGAAAGTTATTTTGAAATAACTTTGCTGTGTAGACATACCCTACCTGATTAGCCCAAGGTCACCACAAGAATCAGAGGTAGAAGCTTGGATTAAAAAATCCAACCTCCTAGACTAGGTTTACACCATACCTGGAAGGTCGGATTAAGGTACACAAGTCCAGCTACATAAAGTATGTAGCTGGAGTCTGCATACCTTAAGCTAAGTGTGGCACCATCTTCACAGTGGGAGTCTGGCAGAAGCAAACACTCCTGTAAGCTTCCCTTATTTTAGGGTTGGAGAACCTCAGGCCCTGGGGAATGGATGCGGCCCCAAGTCTGCTTGGATCTGGCCCCCACGGCTCATTATTGGGGAGCCTGTGTTGGTGCTCCAGCCCCCCCACCCACGGGGCTGGAGCACACAAAATTTTTAGCCTGGGTTCCTGTAGGCTCTCGTATGCAAGGTAAATGTGGGGAGTGTCTTTCTCCTTTTCAGTCAGGGGCTTCTCACTTTGCTTCTCACTCATGTGTGGCCCCCAACTGATTTTTCTGTGGGTCAGTGGCCCAGGACCCATAAAGGGGTGCCCACCCCTGGCTTCCTCCTTGCAGCTATGAAGAGTACTGGCACTGATCATCACCACCCTCAGCATTTAACTTAGTGAGTCTTAACTAGACCCACTAAATCAAATGCCAGAAGATCGATCTCCAGCATGGCAAGTGGAGATGTGACCTACTTTAGAATTCACTATACCACAGTGCTCACAAGGAAGAAATTCCTTGTTAAATCACCCACTTTTTTCCCCTTTAAAGATACTTTACCTTTCAGGCCTTAAACTCTGACAACTGTAAAATAAACCAATGCCTTGTTTGTATAGTGGTGTTAGATACCTTGGTATGGATTCACCATCCCCTTTGCACCATGTAAGACATCACAAAGTGGACAATTCCAGCCACAAATGGCCTCCACTGGCATAAATTTGATAGAGCCACCTCCTGCTGTCCATGCCTCTTCAGACCCTGCCCAAACCCCTGATACAATGGGAGGCTGGGGACAGGCTAGGAGAAGAGCTCTCTTACACTAATTCTCCACTACCATACGGTCCCCTACAGAGTTGAGGTCTTCAGTCCTTTGCATTCATGGTGCACGATATGGAATACCAGGGTGGGCAGACCTTCTTGTGCTCTCTGTCCCCACTTGTGCAGGGCTCTTGGCCCCTTAACATCCAGTTAATTGAAGATGTCTCCATTGGCTTCATGCATCAACCACTTGGGCTTCTGTGAATATACCTATAGCAAATGTCACCTGTCTGTGACCATATGAGCCTATTGACAGGATGTCCTGTCACTATCGGGTAAATAAAGAAAGACTAGATGGAAGGGGAGTTTAGTACCTTTCCATGGGAGGAGTGAATTAGCAAGGGCTTTATTCAAAATGGCCCTCTGCAGATATCGATACCAAATGAATTACTGGTGAACTTAGCACAGTTCCATTGATTTCAAAGATGAACCATGCCATTTTACACCTTCTGTGTATCTGGAGCTATATTCTGACCGGTGGTATTGAATGAGCTGTAATAAATGAACATACAGCTCTAGAACAGGAATAACAGACTTTTTCTTTGCCCAAAATTGCTGTGGCATCACGCATGGAGGTCTCTGAGGGTAAGAACAAAGGCATGAGGATCAGTCAGAAGGTAAGAGTCTTCTTTAGGAGATGCAGCAAAATCTTCTTTAATGGAGCTTTTTCCGCTGTATTGGGAGTGTCATTCAGAGCACCAGCTGTTCCCCATTTCATCCTCTTGTTAAAGGAACCCTATCCAGTCAGAGCTTGCTGTGCCCAGAAAGCAGAGAGAGCCAGAGAGGATATGATATCCATGGGAGCCACACAAGGGCCAGTCTACACAGTTGTCCCCTTTTGTGAATTTTATTGTAAATCTTGTTAGAGTTGATGTGTTTCTTAAAGGCCCAACTCTGGAAATAACGCCCAATTCTAGGCAAATAAAAATAACACAGAATCCTCAAAGACAATGTTATGATTTGTGCATGTTTTGGGTGTGCAGCATGACCCTAAATCTATTTCGTGCTCAGATAATTATGAGGGTAGCAGTGGAAAACCATCAGCACTCACGAAGGAATGCTAAGAGCTGTAAGAAAACTAAAGCCTTCGTAATAACCACCATCCATTCTCCCTGCTATGCCTTAAACAATGCTTATGAGATAGCTTGAATGAGAAGTTGATTTTTCCAGTGGTGTGATGGGTTTTTGCCCACCATTAGTAAGCAAGACTCTTTACTTCATGTGCAGATAAGGCAAAAATCTGTTCGTGTTGCCTGAGGGTTTATGTCTTTGTGGCTTGTGTCTTCTATGCAGGAAAATGCAGATGATAATCACATGAGCAATGCAATAATTCATCTGTAGAGACATCACCTCTGCACCCATCTAATAGGGGTGTGAGATAGTCACTGATTTATTCAATCTTGTTCCCTTTTAAAGGTCAGAAGATTGAAAGTTCAAATCTCATTGGGAATCGCCATGTGATTCCATATTGGAGTCCAGTGTCCCTGCACGCTCCTTGGATGAGTTTGTTGCTGTTGCTCTCCTGCTAACTTCTCGGTGCCCGTTGTTTCCACAGAGATACAAAACCTGAGACCCAGCCTGTGCAGCAGGGAACAACAGTGATATTACATTGCCACACAGTCTTCAACAATCTCCCGCAAACATCGTCAGTCTATTTTCTCACTTCAGTGTGAGGCCCAGATTTAACAACATGGCTGCCAAAAGGGTGGCTTTCCCTGTGGATTAGATAGTATCTATCGCAACAGACCATTTTAACAAGGAAATAAGCTATCTAAACTAACGGAACCCTGCTCAGAATATTTTGGGCTCTTCTCTTGCAAACAGATTCCAATTAAGAAATAGGAAAACATATTTTATCTGTGAGTGCTAAATGCCTTGTCTTCTTCTTCTTCTTCTTCTTCTTCTTCTAGGGGACCCATGTGTAGACCAAAGACAGCAGTGGCTTCATTTCTGAGGTTCAGAAGTCAGCAGAGAAAGCTTCAGTCCCTGCAGAAACTTGACACAAAAGGTCTGAGTCAAAGAACAATTCTGGTTTGCCAGGTTGTTTTAATAAAAAATATGAGTCATTTTGAGTGGCAGGAATGCAAATAAAAAACAAGAGATTGGTATGTTGAGATGATTTATTCTGTTCTTGCACCATTAACTTAAACGAGGCTTTATTTTTTTGACTGAAATGTCAGCCCAATGACCTATTAAAAATGGACCATAAAAATTATTTAGAAACTCATTTGTCTGCAGATGAGATTAAAAAGAATGTACAAGGGTCTTTGTGATCAGGATAAAGGGCCTGTTTCTACAAGGCTGTGGGAGGTGCTGAATGCATACAGCTCCTTAATCTGCCTCAAAAAAAAATGAGGATGCACAGCTCTTCAAGGGAATGGATAGTGCTTTTAAGACAGGAATTGTCATGTTCTAGGGGGAGGGGGCAAAATCTGCTTTTAAAAGTGTATAGAAAATACATAATAGCGTAACTGCCAACTTAATATAAAAAGCAACCCTGTAATCAGTACTTGTACCAAAATACATTCGACAGGAGAGATCATAATTGTTCTGAATAAGTCTGCAGTTCAGCCAGGTACAAAAGCATGTAAATAAGCCCACCATGCTTAAAATTAGGTAAATGCTTAACCTTTCTTATTCAGGACCTACGCCATTGAGCCTCATCTGTCAACTACACGTTGAACCTCTCTAGGCTGGTACTCTCTAGTCCAGCAACATCCATCGCCCGGAATGATTTTAGTTAGCGGGAAGTCCTCTTATGGGTGTGGCCAAATGTCCCATGGTCCCATAAAGTTTGTTTACAGCCACCAGTCCTGGCTCTCAGTGTTCTGTGCTGTTCTTTAGCTCTACTTTACCTCTACATGTTTTCTAAGGGTGTGTCTAGACTACATGCCTTTGGTAACAGAGGTATGTAGATTTGTTTACTCGGCATAGGGAAATGAAGCGGCAATTTAAATAATCGCCACTTCATTTAAATGTAAATGGCTGCTGCGCTGTGCCAATCAGCTGTTTGTCGGCTCAGCGCGGTAGTCTGGACACTCCACGGTTGACATCAAAGGCATTTGTCGACCTCCCAGGTAAACCTCATCCCACACGGCATACCAGGGAGGTTGACAAATGCCTTTGATGTCGACCGTGGAGCGTCCAGACTACCACGCTAAACCGACAAACAGCTGATCGGCACAGCGCGGCAGCCATTTAAATTTAAATGAAGCAGCGATTATTTAAATCGCTGCTTCATTTCCCTATGCCGGGTAGCCTAATCTACATGCCTCTGTCACCAGAGGCATGTAGTCTAACACACCCTAAGAGCCCAGGATGCAGTGGAATTGTTCGTAGTGCTGCTAGACAATATTGATCTCCCGTAGTCCAGCAAATTCTCTGGTTCAGATCTCAAGAGTGCTGGACTAGCGAGGTTCAATCTTTAGTGCACAAGGGGATTTAACAAGCTAAGCACCAAGGGCCATATTTTTAGAGAGGTTTGGGCACTAACTCTCATTGATACCATGCAATATATTATGCAGAGTTCAGCACTGAAATATCTTTAAAAATCCGGCCTATCTGCCATGCTATTGCTCATTCAATGCCATCTGTTCCCCCTCCGTGTTAGCAGAGTCCCTCTGATGCTGCACGGATGAGGAAAGGAATTGAAGAATTAATTGTGATTGAATATGCACTGATTCATTCGGCATAAGATACTCAATATCAACAGTTTCCGTGGGCGTTCATCCCTGGAGCACACACTGTAGAATTCCAGCGGTGCAGCAAACAAGAACTCACAGCAGTCTGGGTCCTGAAATTAGTATCAACTTGGAGGGGATTTTAGAACCAAGAAAGCCTGGTCTAGCATGTCTATCTGCCTTCAGTATGCACCACTGGTCTCTTTCAGGGGACTGGATTTTTGAAGTCCCTTCCAGTTCTATGATTCATAATCTCAAACCTGATGTAATAGCTCAGACCCTGGTCTTCTGTGCCACTCTAGTGGCACCAAAGGGTTGTAAAGCTTATCCAGCAGAAGTGTGGGAGGAAGTCCCAGGTGACTGGGAGCTGAAGCCATGGCTCTATGCTATACCCACCTATCACCCTCCAGCATACTGGGGAAGGGTATCAGAGAAAGCAGGGGTTTGTCTGGGGTGCAACATACAAGCAATCCCTAGCTAGCACAGTGGCTTCTTTGAGGCAGTTGTAGATAACCTTAAATTTTGCTGCTGCTCTGGGAATCAGGGTAGCAGAAGTGTGGCACACAATAATCAATCCTCCCCTTCCTCATGAAGAGCCTCTCTATGCTTAAAATATGACCCCAGCACAGCTGCATCTCTATAGCATATGCTGCTTGTGCCCCTACTACCACTGTTCAGAGAGGTGGATTAGCTACACCGATGATAGAACCCTCTCCCAAAGGCACAAAAGCCTCCATGGGCCTTGGGTAACGGAGGGGAGGCCAGCTCTGTGCACCCAGAAGGCCTTGGCTGGAAGAGTGGGGGTCAGCCCTCAGCACTGCCTGGAGTGTGATACGCCTTCCCCAGCCCTCAAAGCCACCCAGAGCGCATGGCATGGGGTGCTTTGGTGGTGATTTAAAGGGTATGGGGCTCCAGCTGCTGCCATAGTAACAGTGGTGGCAGCTGGGAGCCTGAGGCCTCTTTGAATTGCCTGGCCCTGGGCCAACTGTCCCCTTTCTCCCTTTGGTGGGCTTAGTTGTAGCTACATCTGTGGAAGAATTCTTCTGTCAACCTATTGCTGTCCACACAGGGACTTAGGTTGGCTATGGATGTGGCTTTCTTAAATCCTTGACTACTATAGCAAAACCGACCCCATTTTCTGGTGTAGATCAGGACTTCTGGTGTAGAAAAGGCCATGAAGCGCAGGATTTCTGAGATCTATCTTTAATGTATCCTTATACTTTATGTGTGTTTATTTTAATGGACATTTGTCTTCATTTTCATCCTGTGAAACAACAACAACCAAATTGCCAGTTGAAGGAGACCAATATTGCCATTCGCATGAATAGTTGTAAGTGGTGATTGATTGCTCCTGCTAATCTAGTTTTCTATGCAAGTCCAACTGGAGAGCCCTTCTCTTGTAACTTCCAGTTCTGAAAAGCTTCCTGTTTCTAGGACAATGCGACGAGACCATTGTTTAACTGGAAAAAAATTGCTCACAGAATGTCCATGATTTAAGGGGAAGAAGCTCACTGGACCCAAATTGAGGAACATGCTTCATTTTCCAAAGTCAGCTTTTTAAGTATTGCTTATCGCCAGTTTAGAGTGGATTCTCTTAATGGGATGAGGTAATACCTCCAAATATTGCTTTCAGTGGAGTTCCACCCACTTATACCAGCTGAGGCTCGGGGGCGTTGACTTTTTCAGCCACCTACAGGAACAAAGAGGAATCTGACCTTGTGTACTGATTTTTAGTGGATGTGGTCTTCTGGCAGAAAAAAACCCGGATCTTACATGTCATGTGACACTGCACTGTGGCTGCTTGAAAGACTTTTCTGATATAGTAATAAATGTATCATTAAACTCCTTTACAAGCCAGGCCCCACTCTCCTTCCCAGCTTTTACTCATTAGGAACATCGTTGCGCCAAGGAAGTTTGAGCAGCAGCACATTTAACATCTGCATTCCTTTGGCGGGTTCTGAAATTATTTGACAACATTTGGGGAGTGGGCTGTTTGGGGAGGGGAGATCCCTTCACTTCAAAGAGAAAATGGATGAGCCTGTAAAGTGCCACCTAACTATCTTTGCCAAGCAACTAAACTATTTTGTTTCCTAGTGACTTATTTATATAACCCTCAAATGTATTGCACAAGCATAGGGCCAATGCTATGCCATGGGAAAATGCAACACTGTGAAGCAACTTAAATACTACTCCACCCTATTCAAACAGGCAACATGATCATTAAGCAATTAATGCATGTTAAGCTATTTCCACTCTTTTGTCTTTTGAAGCCTATGGTTCAATAAATTTGGTATGAAGTGTATCCCCATCAATTATCCTGTTTTTGTTAGGGCTTTTGTATATTTCTAATCTCTATTACTCCTCCTCCCATGAAACACGAAGCACAGAGCATTTGGGACTATTGCAAAATAGGAGTGGATATTGTTAAAAAACACCCAGTCAGCATATGAGTCATATTTTGACATTTATCCCTGTTCATTGACTTCAATAGAGCTAATCCAATTTACACTAGCTGGCCCTACACACAGCAGAGTGTAATATGCCCACTATACACAACTGCTGCTTAAGGCCTAGTGAATGTATTTGGGGCTATTAGATCAAGCCATTGTTAAGATCTGGGATAGCAACAAAATATTACAAGATGTTGTAGGTGTTAAAATATTAGTTAATGTTTAAAACTGGCATTCTCACAAATAGCTGGTCTCATTCACACCTACCTTTGGAAGACCACATGCAAATTTCAGGCAAAATCTCATCTATTTGTAGTAATAAGAAAAGACGAGTCAAATTGTCTTGCAGTGGAAAAAATCTTATAACTTAAGTGTATTCCTAGAGTATGTCTATACAGCAGGGCTAAAGCCAAAATAAGCTACGCAACTTGAGCTACTTCAATTGCATAGTTTAAGCCAAAATAGCTTATTTCGGCTTTCGGCTTTCGGCTTCCTACACAGCAGGAAGTCCAAGAAAGAGAACTCTTCCTCTGACTTCCCTTGCTCCTCGTACAATGAGGGCTACAGGAATCAGAGTAAGAAGTCCTCCAGCTCAACATTATTTTGACATTATGTCGAAATAACTGCTTGTAGTGTAGTCGCGAACCATGTTATTTCAGAATAACCTCAGTTATTCCGAAATAACATTGCTGTGTAGACACATCCTAAGTGGGCTTCCTTTATAGATCTATCCCTTCTGCCAGGTGGAGCCAGCAACAGCCAGGGCTGGCTTCAATATCTAGGGGTTCCTCTCCATCCATCCAACACAGAATGGGTTCAAGCTCCTCCCCAATAGCTTGGGAAATTCACACACACCCCTGGGCGCCTCTGAGAGGCAATGCTTCCCCACTCACAAGCACAGAGTCTGAGTGCAGAAAAAAACCCAACTTTGAATAAAAGGGAGAGAAGTAACTGGGCATTAATTTGGGAAAACACCACAAACAGGGTTCATCAACATAAACCATGAGTGAAAGTCCCACTCCAAGTAGGTTGAGCAGTGTCCTTTTCCCCTCAGATACTTAAGTCCAGCAATCTAAAAATGTCCCCTTCACATGCCCAAGAGGGCTTACACTTGTTAGAAAAGAGCGTCGCTCTTGCGCAAGAAGCCTTGTCTTCTGACGCCGTATTGTAAATCTTCTTGCACAAGAAAGGGCGGGCAGTGTGGATGCTCTGCGGGTTCTTGCACAAGAATGGCCATTCTTGCACAAGAACCTGCCAGTGTAGACATAGCCCCAGAGTTCAGAGCTGGATCTGCAGAGTTCACCTCCCATCCTGAGTGGGAGGAGGCAAAGAGGCATCTTACCAACTCCTGTGGTCATTCACTATCTATCTGCTCACTGCTTTCTGCCATCACCCTGCAGGCCACTCTACCACTGCTGTGCTGGCTCTCAGTCACCATCCACATCTTGGCTGTGACTTCTGCTTGTCAGACTCAAGTGATTTCAACTCCCACTGATTTCATCTCTTAGCAAGCAAGGTAGAAGAAACACAACTCCAACACAATTAACATAGAGATGATGTCTATTTAGCTCTGCTCTTTGAACAAGGAGAGAATAGGAGGAGAAACAAGTCAAACCACTCCAGCAGGCACAGCAGTATAACCTCCTGACAAGAATAATCTTCCCTCATCCCTGTCTCTTATAGGGCTCTGAAAGTCAAGCCCCTGATAAGCAAGGTTCTTTCTGCTGACTGTGAGCCCTTCCCTCTGGAACAACGTAGCACAGTCCTGCTTTTCTGTATTCCCACACAATTACACATACTGGTAAACCCCATATTTTAGCCATCCCTGCATTTAATAAAAACATAGCTGGTGCTGGGTCACACATTAAGTTGATTACAATGAGCAACATACCCTTCCATCTGCTGAATAGCCAACAAATCTAAGCAAAGCTGGAGCAATCTGTATTTACATAGACACACCCACTGTCTGTCCCCACTTCCAGTTAGCTGCAAGGAACGTGTTCCTTCAGATCCTGCTCATATAGTCAACATAAGCACTTCATCCAGTTTGTTGGTACTGTTTTGAGTTCAATATTCAGGCTATGCTTACTAAAATCTTTAGAATACACTAAGGATGTGATTTGGCATCATCTGAACATGATAGCAGCAGCAGCTTTAAATGGAGGTTATAGGCACAAAGTACCAGAATCCGAAATAACCATCCAGTTGGATATTAAAGGTCTAGAGAACATGACCTATGAAGGAAGGCTGAGGGAATTGGGTTTGTTTAGTTTAGAAAAGAGAAGATTGAGGGGGGACATGATAGCAGTTTTCAGGTATATAAAAGGGTGTCATAAGGAGGAGAGAGAAAACTTGTTCATCTTGGCCTCTGAGAACAAGAAGCAATGGGCTTAAACTGCAGCAAGGGAGGTTTAGGTTGGACATTAGGAAAAAGTTCCTAACTGTCAGGGTAGTCAAACACTGAAATAAATTGCCCAGGGAGGTTGAGGAATCTCCATCTCTGGAGATATTTAAGAGTAGGTTAGATAAATGTCTATCAGGGATGGTCTAGACAGTATTTGGTCCTGCCATGAGGGCAGGGATCTGGACTCGATGACCTCTCGAGGTCCCTTCCAGTCCTAGTATTCTATGATTCTATAATTAATGTCCACATGTCCGCCACAAGTTAGCAGATTCAATGCAAGAACAGTGTTAGCCTCTATGCCTTGACATCAGCACATCTACAGGTGAGCGCATCACCTCACGGGCCTAGGCCGGGAAATCAGTCCTCAGGATCACAGCAGATAATCATTGTCCAGTCTTGGAATCTATAAACCTGTAAAATTCAGCCTGGTGTTCAAAAAAGCCAGGCCTGGTGTTCAGTGCGCATGAAAAATGATCACATGGGAATGGCACAATTGGTGTTGTAAATGGTTGCTACTTTTCAGTTATGTCTAATTTTACATTGAGGGTTAAGATAGGAGTGTATTTTAGTGATCCATTATTACGAGCCACCAATGAATACAAGGCTTCAGGCAGAATACCTATAACCAGCCAAGATGTGCAACCTTGATTTTATTTACACTTTTAAATAACTCATTAGCAGTCTTTGTGATGCCCCAAGGAAGGCCTTTATATCCAATTCCATAATTGTTAAGATCTGACTAAAAGAACTTTGAACCAGGCGGAAAAAGATAAAACAAAAAAAACCCCAACAGTGGTCACTCGCCATTAATACCTAGCATTTCCTAACCTAAACTTCTTTGCATTTTGTTGCAAATTGGAAAATGAGCCCAAAGTAATATCTTTTTGTACTGACATTTGGGCCAGATCTCAAATAGCATAGATAGATGTAACTCTACTGATTTCATTGGAGACACACTGATTTGTACCCGATGAGGATCTGGCCCAATAAGCGCAAAACTAAGATTGCTGCTAAATACGTGCTCAGATTCCATCATGATGGACATCCTGATGAAAAGAGATAGATAGCAAGAACTGCCTTTTTTTTCAAGAAAAGGTGACTTTTGAATGACACAATACAAACATTCTTCATGTTAGCTGCTCAAATGCCAATGTAACGCATTGTTGCTAACTATCATGATTTTATCAATATTCTGATGTTTGCTGCTTAAAGAACCACCTGCTAGAAATCCAATTAAAGTAGGGCATGTCTACACTAGAAAATTATTTTGAAATAATAACTCCCAAAATAATAATTTTGAAATAGTGTGTCCACACTACAAGGAACCCTTGACTTAGAACCCCAGAAGGCACTGGGGAGTAATTACTTTGAATGATTCTGGGGAGTCCTTATTTCAAAATAGCAACAGGGGAGCAGTCACACTACTGCTATTTCGAAATAACTATTTAGACATAAGTGTTATTCCTTGTGAAAAGCAGGAATTTAATGCTGAAATAACCAGCCCATGATTTTGAAATAATAGGCTTGGTAGTGTGTTGTTTCAAAATAAGGGGAGTTATTTTGACAAAGTGTAGACCAAAGCGAAGAGATTCAGCTTCTTTAAAGGACATTTTTAGCTCTTGTGTTTGCAGTGAAATCCTGACAAATATGACTTGACTATATCCTAAAAATCTTGAAACACCCAGAATGCAAATGAAAAGAATCTAATGCTTATTTTTTTTAAATCTCATAATATTTAAGACAATCACATACTTTTGCACTGACTCTATTTGTGAACATCTGGGGTGTGTCTAGACCACCAGGGTTTTGTCGACAAAAGTGGACTTTTGTCGACAAAACTAAACCTGCATCTACACTACCGCTGAGTTCTGTCGACATAACGTCGACAAAACTCAGCAGTTTTGTCGACGCTGGTAAACCTCATTTTACGAGGCATAACACCTTTTGTCGATAGTGTTCTGTCGACAGAAGGTGTTATTGCATCTAGGGTTGTGTCTAGACTACAGGGTTTTGTCAACAAAGCAGCTTGCTTTGTCGACAGAACTGAATGTAGTCTAGACGCTCTTTGTCGACAGAAGCTTTGTCGACAGATACTGTCGACAAAGCTTCTGTCGACAAAAGCCTGTAGTCTAGACGTACCCCTGGAGTTGGCAGCACTGTAACAAGTGTAGTATTAATGGCTACACTGATGTACACACCTTTGTGTTCCATTTGGTTGAAATTTCCATTCATGTTCTAAGTCACTACACTGCAGGGATAAATCTGAAATAAGCTATGCAACTTGAGCTACGTCAATTGCGTAGCTTAAGTCAAAATAGCTTATTTCGGCTTTTGGCGCTATCTACACAGCAGTAAGTCCGAGAAAGAGCACTCTTCCTCTGACTTCCCTTACTCCTTGTAAAATGAGGGTTACAGGAGTCGGAGTAAGAAGTCCTTTGGCTGGACATTATTTTGACCTTATGTAGAAATAACTGCTTGTGTGTAGACACGGACTATGCTATTTCGGAATAACTTTGGGGGTATTTCTCCTAAGACTCTTGTGATAAGGCAGAGGTGTCAATAGCACGGAAGCATCATGGCCCAATAGTAATATTTCAACATTTTGATACAGAATGATTTTATTTTGAAATTTCCTTTATTTAAAAAAAAATGCTCAATGTCAAAATGAAACTTTTCATTCCACCTGAAATAATTTTTGTCTGACTTTTTGACTGTCCAAATATTTTGACCTAGAATTATTGCTTTTCAGAGTTGCCAGCACACAAAAAATATCTTATAGTTATACCGCTGTAGTTTGTATCCCCAGTCAAAACAAGAGGTACAAGAAATCTCATGGGAGAAACGGTTCTTCTGTTATTACTTTCTTCTGGTGACCTTAAGCAGTTGTAAGATTCTGAACCGTGACCAGGTATTTTGGGCCAGATTCAAAGCTGCATTAGAGTGTCACAGAGAAGGATTAATTATTGTTCAAAGTTACTTTTAGGGCATGGGCAGAATTAGAAACTTAATCCTTCATGAAGTTTGGAATGCTGTTGTTGCAAAAAATAATGGAAGCCTTTGGAAAATGAGTGTTGGCCTCGAAGCCAGAGAACTAGGGCCTGGTCTACACCTAAAACTGAGGGTAACCTAAGGAGTATGAAATATTCACACCCTGGCGTAGGCACTGCTAGCTGCTGCTTCTTGAGGGAGTGATGGAAAAGCTCCTGTCACTGTAGCAAATGTTAACACCATAGGAGACTTGCTGCTCTGATGCAGCTGTGCCCGTGTGCCTCCGGATCACTTATAGTGAAGACAAACCCCAAATACTAAAATATTATAGGCTTTGTTTGCACTATAAAAGGAAGAGCCAGTGTGGTCTAGTGAACCGAGCATTGAATGATCTTGAATGGACCAGTCACCTGCTGTGTGACATTGGGCCAATCACTTTCTGCATCTCTGTTTCAGTTTTCTCTATCACCCTGAGTTTCATTTAGATTATACACTCTTTTGGGGCATGACAGTTTCCACAGCTGGAGCCTCCAGGTGCTGCTCTAATACACAGAATACTTAACAGCAGGTACATTGACATCAGGAGATGCTGTCTCATAGTAGTTCTGGCAGATTGAGAATGGCAGGGGGAGTTTCTGGTGGAGAATACAAAGAAATTCTAGCTACAGCTGGATCTTTTCAAGAGTTCTTTGCCTATAGGAGACCTGGAGACATTCTCACAGGAAGCAGCAGAGGGATATGCTCTGCACCTTCATTATGCTTTTTCAAAGTGACATCTTCCAACCTACGATCCAACAGAAGACAGCTGCTTCTGGGAATAGGTATTTTCCCGCATCTAGAAGCAAGCTGAGAAATGCATGTGCTCTGGTTACTGCCTGTCTGCTATAAAAGAAGACCACAATCAAATGAACTTTACTGTGTCAATGCTTTCAGATGGCAGGGCTGTGGAAGGAAAAACGTGCCTGATTTTCAGTTGCTTTGCACTGTGGTGTAATTATTAACATTACTTCACAGTTAGTGTAAATGACTACCGTTACAATCTGCTGGCATCTTCCGTCCATTTTACATTGTTGTAAATCACTACACAAGGAGCAAGGAAATAGAGAATTGGTCACACTATGTTAAGGTGGATGCCATTATCAGGAAAAAATAATCTCAATTCTAGTAACTGCCTGGTTTATGTATATATAATGAGTTTGCAGCTGTGTATATATGTGTAATGCCAACAGGCGGAAATGAACATGGGACTTCCGGAGCAAACTGCCTGAGCTTCTACCTTTTGAGCTAAAAACCAGCAGGCTCTTAGACCACTTACAGAGAGAACAATGAGTCTACTCTACAGCCTTGGCTAAGTGCCACTACATGGGACAGTGAACCACACCCAGTTGGTGTATGGATTACATATGCACAATAGAGGTGGTTGGAAAATAGGTGTCTTCTCCTTTGAAAACTTGGTTGAAAAATTGAAAGCTGATAATTTTGGAGTTTTCAACAACTAAAACATTTAGCCCAAACCCGAAATGTTTAGCCCCCAATGGCTAATTAATAGAAAATGTTCTGCTTATTTTTAATGGAAAACTTTTGGATTTCACGTTTTCAGTTATCTGCTAAATAATTTAAAAAATAAGCCACAAAAGCAGCCTCTGGCTGTGAAAAGTTTTGTTTAGTCAAAAGCAACATTTTCTGTAATCAAAAATTGTGACAGAAAACTTGTATTTCTGGGCAATACTGCACATGGGGACTACAGATAGTTCAGCTGCACACACAGGAGACAAACATTCTCCTAGACTCAGAGACTTTAAGGTCAGAAGGGACCATTATGATCATCTAGTCTGACCCCCTGAACACTGCAGGCCACAGAATCTCACCCACCCCTCCTAGAATAATCCTCTCACCTATATCTCAGATACTGAAGTCTTCAAATACTTTGAAGACCCCAAGTTGCAGAGAATCCTCCAGCTGTGATCTGTACCCCAGGCTACAGAGGAAGGCGAAAAACCTCCAGGGCCTCTGCCAATCTACCCTGGAGGAAAATTCCTTCCCAACCCCAAATATGGCGATCAGCTAAACCCTGAGCATGTGGGCAAGACTCATCAGCCAGACACCCAGAAAGTTCTCTATAGTAACTCCCATCATCCCTCCATTGACCTATTTCCCACTAATAATGAATGGTAAATTAGTTACCAAGATCATGTTATCTCATCAATCCATCCCCTACATAATCCCATCTAGTTTCATCTTGAAACCAGATAGATCTTTTGCCCCCACTACTTCCCTTGGAAGGCCGTTCTGCAGCAAGTACACACAGAATTAGGAGATCATAGAAGCATATAGCTATAAAGGACCTTAAAATCACCATGTCTAGCCCTCTGCATTAAGTCAGGTTCAAGTCAACCCAGACCATCTCTGACAGGTATTTGTCCAACCTCTTCTTCTACCCTGGAATAGGCTTCCAAGATGAATTGGAGTTTTTTAAGTACCCTTACAATTATAATGCTTTCCCTGATATCTAACCTAAATCTTTCTTGCTGCAATATAAGCCCATTTCCTCCTGTCCTACATCCAGTAGCCATGGAGAAAAATTGATTGCTACCACCTTTATAACATCCTTTAATATATATAAAGACTGTTATCAGGTACCTCCTCAGTTTTCATCTCTCAAGACTATATATGCAATTTTTAGCCTTTTCTCATGGGACAGGTTTTCTTAACCTTTTATCACGTTGTATGGCATTCCTTTGGACTCTCCACATACACTTCCAATTTGTCCACATCCTGCCAAAACAGAACAGTCCTCCAGCTGAGGCCACAAGAAGTGCTGACTGGGGCAGGATGGATATTTCCCATGTCTTACTTGCAACACTCCAGTTACTGCACCCCAGAATATTAGCCTTTTTCACAACGGCATCACATCTTGATGCGTATTCCATTTGTGATTCAGTATGACCCCCAGATCTTTTTCAGTAGTACTACTGCCTAGCCATGTACTCCCCAGTCGGTAGCTGTGCATTTGAGTTTTCCTTCCTACAGGCATGTCTACACTAGGGAATTATTTCGAAATATCTAAAGTTGACATAAAAACTCCCAAAATAACAAGTCCGAAATAGTGTTATTCCCCGAGAAAAGCAGGAGTACAGATTTCAAAATAACCAGCCTGTTATTTCGAAATAATGGTGTTGGTAGTGTGGACACTCTGCTTATTATTTCAAAATGGGAGGGGGGTATTTCAAAATAACTCCCTAGTGTAGACCAGGGCTAAATGAATCACCTCGCCCTTTATCTTTGTTGCATGTAGCCTCTGAGCCGCAGAGGAATCTCCAGTAGCTATCATAAGCATATGCATCTATTTTGTAGGCCAGCCACTGGAGAATGGACAATCAGAGACATGTGAAGGGACCCAGCAGCCAACAGTGGTATATCCCTGTAGCTATATTATACGTCGAGGAAGATCTTCATTAAAATGCTGAAAGCTGCTCCAAAGTGAGGATGTCCCATAATTTAAAAACAGAAAAATGCAGCGTGAGGGCCAGCCCCTCTTCAAATATACATTGATTTACACCAGCACAGGGCATGTGCCTGGATTTCCTGAACGTTTCACTGCCTTGTTGGCATGCTGCACATGAATAGAACATCACCCCCGGCTTTGACTAGCGTCGACCAGTGTGCGCCTGTGAATAAATAACAGGCCTCAAAGACAGAAAGGTGACCCCCTTGTTCTATGCAATTCTCCCTCTGCTCCTTTCAAAACTTCCAATCATCAGCCCCGTCTCTACTTGGGCCAAAGACACGCTGCTTTCTTTTATGAGCTTGCGATGGAGATGATTGTAGTGAGTGGTAACACTAGATGAGGTGCTATCTTTTTTTAATAAAGCCATTCAAATTGTCATGAATGGCTGAGTATTTTTTTGCTGGCGCTTGGGACTTAGATTTCAGCACTGGGAATAGACTGAATGGTAGCAATGATGAAGCTGAGGTAAAAAAGAAAGGGAGGAAAGGGCAAAGGACTAAAACCAACAGAGACAAGCAATTAGAAGGTATATTAATCTATTCTGGGCCAGGCTGCAAAGAGGGAAGGACTTATTGTTGTCCAAACCTTTTTCTTCCCCCATGAAAGCTAAAGGGGAGGGGAAGGAATATTTGTCCTGCATGCAGTTGGAAAGCTGTGGTTGCAAAGAATAAAGGGAGCTTTTAGAACATGGCAGCTGACTCAGACCCCGAAGCCACGGTACTTGATACTACAATCTAGCCTCTTAGTGTTTTTTGGCCAGCTTTTCAGACCAGCAGGGAAGGTATTCAGGATGAAGACAATAGCGAATGTCAAGAAAGAGAGGGGAAATCTAGAGTTTAAAAGGCTACTGAGTGACATGTAGACCAGATCAAAGGGAGAAATGTATCAGGTATTTATAATTATAATGCTAATAGAGGTTAATAGTAGAAACCAAAGCTAAAAGTCTTCCCAATCTTATATACATACAAAAGTTCAATAGCCATTCATCATTCATTCATTCATTCATTCATTCAATCACATGATCAGGTTTTCTCTGTTTGTCAGTGAAAAGAAAATTTGTTGCAAGCAATATCTGAATTTCTTTGCTGTCAAAGATAGGGAGTGGGTATTTTAAAGGAAAAACACAAGATGGGGCTCATGTATAATCATCTGAGAATCAGATCCAAGATGATTTTAAAATACAACAGGCCCTTGGGTGGGGTATTTTGTTTGTTTAAAAATAGGAAAGTGAAATTTATTGCCAAGAGATGCCTAAAATGCAGCACGTTTTATCTCTAAAAGTTGTGGGGCCTTCCAAGGAGCTCAGCATCCAGTTAGGCAGATAAATAAGAGTCAGATTTTCTGGATGCTATTTGCAGATCTGGCTCCTCTGGTGCACTCTTTGCAAACCCCTATATTCTCCTTGACCCTTTCCACCCCTCTTCCCTATTGTCACACAAATTCATGGATACAAAGATTTCTACAGGAGAGTCTACATGCTCACTGTAAGGCAATGTTTTATTTATGGTTGGTTGCTTTCTGAAATATGTCATATGAGTATGTTGAAACAAATGATTGCAAAAATCCCTTTTGCAATAAGAACTAAAATAAGAACTAAACTGAAACAAAACTTGCTATGTCCAGAGTAACTACTTGTAAAATATTTGGCACGTATTATCTTATTTGCAAAACTCTTCTGATGACATGTAATGCTGACTCTAGAGAAAAGCAACCTACTATATTTGGAACAACATACGCATACACGAACAACCAGATTTTATGAAGTGGGGAAAAGGGACTAGCTCCCCCATCTAGGAAAAAGTGCAGGGATATATGTATGTTTTCCTGTGGTTTCTCATGGAGAGGAGGGGGTGGACCACTAACTGAGGTAGGGTCTGTGCTTCTCTCTCCATAGACTTTCCTTTGGCTGGCTATAGAGGCTGCTCTGGTCGGAGTTGACATGAAGGGACTGTGGGGTGTAACATAGTGTATGCCTGCAGCTGGTTGGAAGAGCTGCCTGCTCATGTGATTCTCTAGCTCAATCCAGTCCTGTCTTCCACCACAGTGGGAGATATCTGGTCCAGGGAAGAGGCAGGGACAGGTGCACTGGGGTGGGAGAGTGGGCAGGAGGTGTTCTGTGCACAGTGAATCAGCTGCTGATTATGAGGAAGCAAAGGGCACCAACTGCAGAAGAGCTCTTGGAGGAACATCATGAGGACCTTCTGGGATGCCTCTTCTCATCCGGGAGCCAGGTCCCCACTTCATCTCAGTCACTCCCCTTCGTATCTCTCCTGTCCCCCATTCAGAACAAGTTTCTCCCCCACCTGTGAATAGACAACAAAACCTCCCCATGCATTGACTGTTTAGACTGTTAGCTCTTCAGAGCTGGAACTGTCTTTTCCTAGGTGTTTGTACAATGCCAGCACAATGTGGCTCCAGTTTCTGTGGAGACCTTTTGGCACAACTCTAATACCAACAACAGAACTAATGATGTTTGAAAAACTGGATTGCTTCTCCCAGAAAGTGGGTGGTCAACTGAAAAGGCTGAGTTCTCTCAATGGCATTCCTCGCAGTGTTCTGCCAGGCTAGCAGATGACAGATGGCAGTTTCCTGGATACATTTTGGGGAGAGAGGAGTTGTTTTACAAAGGGGGTTCTGGAACAGTGTATTCACTCATGACACGCCGTCCCCCCTCACACACACACCACCAGTGTTGATGCGTTAGAACCAGACAATTACATGGAAAATGCTGCATAGGGGAAAGTAGAGTTTAGGTTACTTTGCACTTCTGCAGGTTCAGGACCACATGGGGAAAAAGGCATTTAAAATTATTCATCATTCAGTGTAATTTATATGGCAGTTCTCCTATGTGGTCCTATGACAAGAACTGGGACTTACTAATATCACACACTGTGAGTTGGTCTGAACAGTCACTGAATGGGGAGAGATGTTAATTCTGACTCTTAAGCCAAGTCTACACTACTGGAGAAAGTCAATCTAAGATACACCCCTCCAGGTACAAGAATAGCGTAGGTGGAGTCAACATACTTCAGGTCTAATTTCTGCAGTGTCCCCATGGCTGGAGGTCACAAGGAGTAATTCTCCTGTTGACTTCCCATATTCCTCCTGATCTGAAGGGGTACTGATATCAATGGGGGGGCACCATCAATGTTCGATTTAGTGGGTCTATACTAGACCCACTAAATCAAACCTAGGGAGATCCATCTCCGGAGTGTCAATCTTGGGGTAAGTGAAGACAAGCCCTCAGTTTGTAAAGGGGAAGTGAATGGTAGGAGAGGGAGAGAGAAGAAGAAGCAGGAATGGACCTTGGTTCCTGTTCTGACATCTGAATGGGGTTAAGTTGCATACCTGCATAACCTCAGCAAGGATTAGACAACTGGAGATATTTTAAATATTGGAACTATTTTCACAAGCAAAATCCTCTTTCTTTCCTAGCAAAGCTCTTAAACACAGACTTCAATTTAAGCTTGATCTTAAGTCCCATTGGTGCAACTGAGATTGCAATATATGCTGGAATGCTTTGCTGCAGTGGTGGGCAACCTGGACCCAAGGGCTGCATGTGGCCCAATCGGATTTTATGTGTGGCCCACGTGACATTTTTGTTAGCATTGCCCAAGCACATGGTTGCCAGCTTCCACTTGTTTCCATACACATTGTTTTCTTCCTACTAATATTACTAAAGTGACACACACGTAAAACAAAGGCACATGAAGTGCGATGTGTGTTGATTGCATGCAACATTGACTGTGAGAGCCATGTGTTCCCTCTGCATCCAATCAAAGTACTGCTACAGTTCAATTGGCACACCCCACAAATCCTAGGTACACAAGTACAGTTAACAAAACTACCCTATTCCAGAAGACCGCCTTGGTTACAACAATCTTGCAGCTCACTGAGATGAAGGGAGGCCAGTCATGCATCCCATTCACTGACTGAGATTATCCATCGCTACTTTGATGAATCAGAACCCATGATACCATTTTGCTGGAAAAGCAGCACCAATATGGACAACTTTCATTGCTAAGAGATTGCCTAAGAAGTCAGTATTCAGATCTGAGTTAGGCTTAGGCTAGAGTTCAGATCTGAAGCTCAAGCCAGATGAAGATTTGGATTTGTCAGTACCAGACACCTGAGAGAGATTCAATCAACATTTTAGGCCAAACCATGAAAATCTCACAACATCAGCAGGAGGTGGTCTCTGATTTTGCAAGAGTTCTGCCATTTGGACAGCATCCAAGCTACATGCAGAAAAGAGGCCTCTTCTTATTTGCAATAGGACTGAAAGCAAGAGCTGAAACAAGTTCAGAGGTGCAAAAGGGAGTGTCAAAATGAAGCCACTACCGTAGAACTTCAGAGTTACAAATGCCTTGAGAAAGGAGGTGGCTCGTAACTCTGAACAAAATGTTACGGCTGTTCTTTCAGAAGCTGACAGCTGAACGCTGACTTAATACAGCTTTGAAATGTTACAGTGCAGAAGAAAATGCTGCTTTTAACCATCTTAATGTACATAAGAACATAAGAACGGCCGTACTGGGTCAGACCAAAGGTCCATCTAGCCCAGTATCCTGTCTACCGACAGTGGCCAGCACCACATGCCCCAGAGAGGGTGGACCGAAGACAATGATCGAGCAATTTGTCTCCTACCATCCCTCTCCAGCCTCTGACAAACAGAGGCCAAGGACACCATTTTATCCCCTGGCTAATAGCCTTTTATGGACCTAACCTCCATGAAATTATCTAGCTTCTCTTTAAACTCTATTATAGTCCTAGCCTTCACAGCCTCCTCTGGCAAGGAGTTCCAAGGTTGACTACACTCTGTAGTAACGAAACAAGCACAGAAAGTCTTTTTACTTTGTCAAATCTTCTCAGCTTTCCTCTTCTTTTGTAGTTGACATTTAACACAGCACTGTAGTGTATTTGCTTTTTTGTGTTATTATGTCTCTGCTGCTGCCTGATTGAGTACTTGAGTATGTGGCTGACTGGTCAGTTCATAACTCTGGTGTTTGTAACTCGGCAGTTCGGCTGTATTAATTCCAAAAGTGGGAGAGACATGAGATTCCATTCTGGTTCCATCTGTGTTCCATATCTATTTGCCTTAAAGCCACTTCCTTTTGAAAGGCATTAAGGAAACGCTCTGGTCCTGCATTTCCAACTACCTTCATGGTAAATAGAAAGGTTAAGCAAGAGTAAACAAAAAGACTGACTTAATTAATAGTTAGCAGCTGAGAGGTGAATCAGATAGTCCCTTTCTGGGGTGCCCAGGAAGAGATACTATTTGAAAGTTACTGATCAGAATGCTGATGCAGCCGCTGTGCCAGATTTTCTTAATAATTCATCCTTTGTGCAGGGTTCTCATTTGGTCAATTTGTTACTTGGTAGAATCTCTTATGTGCTCACTGCTCACAACATCCGTGATCATAGGCATTGACTCTGTGAGCACACCAGGGCTGGAGCACCCACAGGGAAATATTAGTAGGTGCTCAGCACCCACTAGCATCCAAGTCCCCGCCCTGCTCCCGCTCACTACCCCTCTCCCTTCCAACACCTCCTGCCCACTGGGGAAGGAGCGGAGAGGTGGCAGGGCAGGGAGAAGAGCAGGAGCGGGCAGAAGCAGGGATGGGAGCTTGGGGGAGGAGGTTTGAGTGGGGGCAGTGCTGGAGAAGGAGGGGAGGTCAAGAACCTCCCAGCTTGAGGGGAAGTTGGTGCCTATGACCTTGGTATCTGACAGAACTATGTGAAGTCAGTCACTCTGCCATATATATTAGCCAAACCAGAAAGTCTCTATGACAAAGGATAAATGGACACACATCAGAAATGATAACAGATATAAACCTGTAGGGGAACATTTTAACTTGCTGGACACTCAAGCATGGATTGAAAAGTCTCCATACTTCTACAAAGGAATTTCACTACCCAATTACAGTGAGAGATTGCTGAACTAGAATTGATTTGCAAATTTGACACTATTGTGCTGGGCTTGAGTAGAGATAAATTAACTGGTTAATGCACTACAAAGCTAATTTCCTCTGCCTTTGACATTCACATTTTCACATCAACAGCTATGAAAAGGACACATCCAGCCCACTTAATTAGCCTCATTAACATGGATCCTCTTATTGCCAGGCAAATACTGTTGCTGTTATATATAGTGTGGATTCTGTTATTTCCACTTCAACTGATCTGATTAAGTGGGTTTTACCCAGGAAAACACATGATCCTGTACATATTTTTGTTAGCCTTTAAGGGCATGTCTACACTACAGAGTTTTGTTGGAAAAACTGCCATTTTTCCGACAAAACTCGAGGAATGTCCACACTGCAATTGTGTTCTTCCGCAAGAAAATCGAAAGAACTGAGGGGGGTTTTCCAGCATTGGTAATCCTCAGTCTATGAAGAAGAAGCCTTTTTCTGAAAGAGCTCTTTTGTAAAAAGGTGTGTGTGAATGGGGAAGAGGGAGTTCTTTCAGAGGAAGAGGAAAGAGGAAAAAGCATAGGTGCCCTGGTGGCTATTCCATCCATAGCAATCACAGCTTACATGCGAGAGAGCGTCCATTCAGTCTGGACACTCTCTTTTGAAAAAGCAGATCACTTTTTCAATGCACTTTTGTGGTGTGGATGCTCTCTTTCAGAAGAAGTTTTTCGGAAGATCTCTTCCAAAAAAGCTTCTTCTAAAAGAAGCCTGCAGTCTACATGTAGCCTAAGGGTGCATCTACACAGCACCCTAAACTCAAAATAAGATATGCAATTTGTACAACGCAAATTGCATATCTTATTTTGAAACTATTTCAAAATAGCTTATTTTAAAATTTGGCACATCTACACAGCACCAAATTTCAAAATAACGTGCTATTTCGAACCATCCCTTATCCCTTGTGCAACAAGGTTTACCGGGATCGTGAAATAGCGTGCCTGTTATTTTGAAAAAAAAATTGAAATAATGGGCAGCTTGTGTAAATGCAGGGTAGCTATTTCAGATACTTTCAGTATCCCAAAATAACCATACTGTGTAGACGTACCCTAAGATGCCACAGGACTAATAGTTTCAGAAGATAGCCAAGTTAGTCTATAGAGAAAAAAACAACAAATGGTCTGGTAGCACTTTATAGACTAACAAAACATGTACATGGTATTATGAGCTTTTATGGGCACAGCCCACTTCTTCAGATGACCGGAGTTTTGAGTTTAGAATGTGCAGACCCAAAATAAATAGAAGAAAAGTGTGGGGCGAGGAGGTGAGGAGGAAAAAAAGGAAAAGGGTAGGAGACAGGGAGCTCCTGTCTCCTTAGAGGGAATCAGTAAGTATCTGAAGATTGGGTAGTTAAAACAAAGCAGATAAGAATTGAAGTCAATTGATAATATCCTTCCTGACATAAGTGTCTACACAAAGAGCTGTTTGCACCTTCAACGACTATTAAGCTGGTAATGCCCCAACCATCCTTCATCACAACTGAGTCCATTAGCGTGTGAATTGAATTTGTAGATGAACTTTAATTCTGATGTTTCTCTGTGTATCTGGCTAGAAGAACTGGTTTGTGTCAAGACAGCCACTGGAAGATCTTTTTGTTGGAGGCAAAGGAGGAGCAAGAGGAGAGTTAAAATGGATGTTGTTCACGAAGTTATTTGGTTCCCTAAACTGTTAAAGTGTTATCTGTTAACCCCCTATCCCTTCCCTGAGTGAGTGCAGAAGAATGTCTGAGGTGGACACCAGAGGCGGGAAAGCTGCTTTTGCGGAAAAACTTGCCAGCTGTCTACACTGGCCGCTTGAATTTCCGCAAGGACACTGACTTCCTACTATCTGAAATCAGTGCTTCTTGCGGAAATGCTATGCTGCTCTCGTTCAGGCAAAAGTCTTTTTGTGCAAAAGCTTTTGCGCAAAAGGGCCAGTGTAGACAGCTCAGATTTGTTTTGCGCAAAAAAGCCCCGATCGCGAAAATGGTGATCGGGCTTTTTTGAACAAAAGCGCATCTAGATCGGCACGGACACTTTTCTGCAAAAAGTGCTTTTGCGGAAAAGCGTCTGTGCCAATGTAGACGCTCTTTTCCGCAAATGCTTTTAATGGAAAACTTTTCCGTTAAAAGCATTTACAGAAAATCATGCAAGTCTAGACGTAGCCCAGGATAAACAACATGGCCCCCTGCAGGGAGTGCTCATGACCCCAAGAGGCTCAGAGACACAGAAGTTGCATGTGGCTGATCCTTAAAGGAGAAAGGGACAGAGACACAGTGGGTGACCATCAAGTGGAGCCTCCCAGAATGCCCTCTGCTCCGATCGCTTGGCCAGCGGATCAGCTTAGGAGTCAACTTGGGAAGCTCAAATAACATGAACTGCCTTCTGCTCATCGTATCATCCTGCCTGGGACTGTAAGTGTGGTTGAGTGTATGAGTGAGATTTCCCTCCCTTCTCAGTTTTAACTGAACAAACAAACCCTTTACACACCTACGTGGTGATCCCTTCTCCTTAGTGTTTAAAGCAGTTGCAATCCACATCCCCTTGCAACACTTTTAAACAGTGATTAGGAAGTTTTTAGGAACTAATAGTTGTTTTTACTTTCAGCACAGACATACCGTAAATTAATGTATATAACCCAAGCACGTGTATTACCCACACCCGTGCATAACCTGTGTTTTTTCCTGATTGTGTAAAAAAAGGCTTAGATAACCTGCGCACATGTATAGCCCACAGGAGATGAACGATGGGTACTGTTAATGAACAATAACGAGGGTAATTACCTCAGGCGTCAGGGTCTGAGCCTGTCGTGCAGAAGCATTTGAGCTCCAGATACATCATTGCACAACTGCCAAAGTGCAGAGTAGATGGCCGCAGCCCGGCAGGGCAGAGTGTCTGTGTCGCTGGAGGCTTCATGGGAAGGGAAGGTGACTGGGCTTACCCCTTGCACTGTCTCTAACCCCTCTCACCTGCCTGTGCTGTGCACTCCCCCGAGGGTGAGCTGTCTGCCCTAGGCAACCAGAGCCAGGAGCTGAGCAAAGGAGCACCTCCCATCTCAGGGAGAGCCAGCTACGTTCAGAGAGACTCAACAGAGGGAAGAAGGTCGCAGGGTATTCCCATGCTACTTTTATCAAGTAAGAGTCAGTCTTGTCTTCCTGTAATTTCAGTAAAAAAAACTTGTATAACACGCGGACGAGTATAGCCCATGGGGGTGGGGTGGGGGTTTATAAAATTTGCATAACCCATGGGTTATATACTCTAAAACATGGTAGTTATGGTTTTTTTGGGAAAAGCTCCCTGGTGCACTCCCACCTTGAATACTGTGTCCAGTTCAGGCAGCCCCATTCTCCAAAATGATAATAGTGAAACTGAAAAAAGTTCAGAGAAGGACAGCAAAGCCAGTCAAAGGTATGAAACAGCTTTCATACCAGGAGAGACTAAAAAGATTAGAACTATTCAACTAAGAAAAGAGACAACTAAGGGTGAGGGAGATAAGAGAGAGGCTGATAAAGTCATGAACAGTGACTCTTTCCCATCATACTAAAATCTGGGATCACCTGATGAAAATAACAGGTAGAAGGTTAAATACATGGCCAGAGATAATCCCTGTGCAAACAACTCCAAGCAGCTCTGGTGATTTTCCTCAGTCCCGATCTGCTGAAACACCTAGTTTTTATATAGCACATTTCATCAGGAGATCTCAAAGTGCTTTACAAGGGAGAGGATATCGTTACCTTCATTTTCCAGCTGGGAAACTGAGGCATATAGAGGCAAATTGACTTGGCCAAAGTCACTGAACACAGAAAGACAAGGTCTCTTGAGTCCCAATTTAATGTTATGACCATTAGGCAGCATCACTCCCATTAAGCTCAATAACAAATATCCCTGTGCATAGGAGTTTGAAGGAGCATGGGCCAAGTCCAGCTTTTGGAGAGACTGATCAAGGGAGCCACCTTACATGCCAAATCTTTGCATTCAGGAGAACCAAATCCTTTGCCATGCCCCATTTATTTTGCTTTTTTCATTATGCCTTTTAGGGAATTGTAGAATAGCGACACCAAACATATTTTTCACTCTGGGTAGCAAAACACTTACGTCCAACATTGACAAAACGAGGAGCAATGGTCTCAAGTTGCAGTGCAGGAGGTCTAGGATGGATATTAGGAAAAACTGTTTTACTAGGAGAATTGGGACACATTGGAATAGGTTACCTATGGGGATGGTGGAATCTCCATCCTTAGAAATGTTTAAATCCCAGCTTGCCAGAACACTGGCTGGGATGATTTAGTTGGGGTTGCGCCTGCTCTGGGAGCATTAAAATTGACCTTTGGCACTCAACTAAATTTGCATGTAAGTTGTTGTCAAAAGAGAAAGAGAAATGTTGACAAATTCCCTCAAGAAAATGGTAAGTAGTTAGTCACATGAGTAGCTCCACTAGCCAATGTGTAAGAGATTCCCAATCTGGCCCTCAGCCAGAAAGCTCCCACACTGAATAATATCAAATGTTTATGAAACATTCCAGATTAGTAGTGTGCTAGTTTATGTGGGCCAAAAATTGAACATGATACTCAAAGGCTAAAAGAATTTAAGGATTTTCAAGAGCACTGTCTAATCTCAACCTGCACCATTCAGAATTGTATGTGTTTTTATGGAGAAACTACTTTATGACATAAATTAATTGAATATACCCTATCAGGAGCACAGATGCCTTATGAGGTGACATCAACACTGTAAATATGTTCATAATTAAAAAGACGTTTTATATTGTTTTTAACAATTGCTTCAGTTCTGGACAAAATCCTAAAATAAGAAATGAAGCAAATAATTCCTTATAAACGTTTATTATTTTCCACATGGTGAGTGTGTGTGCACACAGCATGTGCAATTAGGCTAGCTTCCACAGGTCCAAAATGTTTCCATTTCCATGCACACAGCTGTGTTCCACACAAATAGACATTCTACGTTTGTGTATGACCTGCTTGAGAAGTGAAGAAACTTGGAAAAAAAAATCGGAATGATCTGTTCAAAGTTCACTCATTAGAGCTGGGTGAATATTGCGAAACTTCTTCCCTAGCTGTCTGTAAGCCCGATTCAAAAGCTCATTGAACGCCATGAGATCAAGCTCTGTGTGAATTTATATTGGCCATGCTGTCATTTCTTTGACATTCATTAACATTTGTGTGATGACTGTTGCGAATGTTCGCAGAAACGTATGGCACGAGAGCAAAAGCAGCCTCCTTAGGCTTTAATATGGACTAGCCCTATGGGACACATGCTACTTAGCACAAGCCTAAATTTTGTTTCCCCTAAGGCAGTGTTTTTCAACCAGTGGTATGAGTACCCTTAAAGGTACTTGAGAGAAGTCTGGAGGCGGGGGATGTCAACACAACTGAAATCTGAAGAAAACTGAATTTTTGTTTTCTTTTTACAGCGTTTACACCCAAAAATTTCATCACCCGCCCAACTACGATTAAGTAGTTTAAACAAATGTGTTGCAATGGTAGAAAAAAATGTTGGGTGTCTGAAAACTGTAGGTACGATGGGTACTTATAGTTTTTTTTTTAAAGGGGTACTTTATAAAAAAAGATTGAGAAACACTACCCTAAGGTATCTCTATGACAGTTCCTTTATGCATCTAGAGTGATGTAAAGTGGTCCTATCTGGAAAGCCCTCCGTCCACAGGCCACGGCATGAAGGCACTGTTCTACCTGTAGGCAAAGTCAGCAGCTGCCTAGAGTGGCTGATTTCTGGGCAGCTGCCTAAGTCCCTAGATTTCGTCTGGTGTGCATCAGCTTTCTAACCATGGAAGCTGATCTAATAAAACCCACCTTGTCTGGCTCATATCCTGGGACCAGCACAACTGCAACAACACTAGTCTGTCTGTCTCATGCAGCTCTGACTCACCAGGTTTCTCTTCCCTTTACAGGACATGTTCCCACTTTTAAGCCCAATCAGGGCATGTCTACACTAGGAAATTATTTCAAAATAACTTATTGCGAAATAATGACTCCTGAAATAACTATTTCGAAATAGCATGGCCACGGTACAGGGAAGCCTCGACATTAGTTGAAGGCAGGCTCCCTTAATATGGACGCGCTACCTCAACTTAGAGTCCCCAGGAAACACTGGGGAGTAATTACTTTGAATGACTTTGGGGAGTGGTTATTTTGAAAGAGCAGCAGTGGAGTGTCCTCGCGACCTCTATTTCAAAATCACTATTTTGAAGTAAGCATTATTCCTCATGGAAAGTAGGAGTTTTGTTTCCAAATAACCAGACCATTATTTTGAAATAACGGGTTTGGGAGTGTGGACTCTAGTGTTTAGTGTTTCAAAATAAGGAGAGTTATTTCAAAATAACTCCCTAGTGTAGAGCAGGGCTTAGAGTGAACTGATGAGTCACAGATGCACTGGTCCTGCTCCCTCTCAAAGGCCCAGGGTTACTCTGGGACAAGGGCTTAAAAGTGGGTGTAAATACATACTAGGCAGTATGGCCTAGTATTATGCACACTGGGCTGTGACTCTAGGCTGGGTTCACTCTAGGCAAGTCACTTTATTTCTTTGGCTCCACATCTGTAAAATGGGTATAACAGTACTGTGGATTTTTTTGGGAGCTATGCTTTGAATATATAAAAGGTGAATTTGCTGTCAATATGTGAAAAGGAAAAACAGGTAATTTTCATGAGCCCCAAACTTGGTCCTGGTTCTTAAAATGTTCACAAGAACCTGGATTTTGGAGGAACGTGGACTGAATTTCTGAATGTCTGATGACTCTGTTACTTCCTTCTTTGGCAGGCTCAGGGGGGATTTATGATTTAGGGTGGAAAACAGTTAAGACTCAGTAGTTTACCACATATACTACAGTATTCTGGCTGAGTTTCTCTCTGAGTTTTTGAGTTCATGCATTGTTTTCACCACCAACACAGAGCTTGTCATACACATGGTGAAGAGGAGCCTCAGCAATTTTGTAATAGCTCTGGACAAGGATGATGCATTTGGACTAACCATCTGTGTAAAGAAAACAAAGATTAAGGCACAAGGTGTGTCGATTGCACCAGAAGTTTTGATAATTATCACTTTGCCAGAAGTGGTGAACAAGTTCTGCTATCTAGGATCAAGTGTATTGGATAACTTATCTCTAGGCAATGAGCGTTTTTCTGCATCAGAGAGACAGCCAAATGACCAACCATGTGGGGGATAACGGGAAACTGATATTCAAGATATGGGTTTATGTGTGTTCTGAGCAGGCCTTCTGTATGGCAACAGGCAGGAAAGAAGGCTTCTGGATGGCCTTCTGTATGGAAAAGCAGGCAGGAAAGAAGGCTAAACACCTCCCAGACCTTTTGTCTTCATTTTACTTTAAATACCAAGTGGGAAACCAAAGTTCCTGACACCTAATACTGGAGAAAACAAAATTGCCAAGTCTAATGGCTATTCTCAAACACTGATGTCTCCAGTAGCTTGGCCATCTGTGCCAGGTGGAAAATGGAAACATTCCAAAGGTTCTCCTGAATGAAGAACTTTCTCCAAGGCCACTGAGACCACCTAGGCTCAGATTCAAGGTCATTTGGAAGAGGGAACTGAAAACTTTCAATAACCACCCTGTACGCTGGGTAGATGCAGATAGAAACAGACAACAGTGGAAGTCCGTGTTGCACCAGGGAATCAAAGAGGCTGAAGAGAGGCCATTGAGAGAGAGGAAAGCAAGGAGGAAAGTTCAAGCAATTATAGTGTGCTGGTTTCATCTTCAGGCCCAGCATCTTATGCCTGCACTATCTGTGGCAAGGACTGTTGCTTGATCATTGGACTTTAGAGCTGCTCATGGAACTGCAGGATGATGCCTGGTAATTGATCTGCCTTGGCTCATACACCATGGTCTTCTGAGATAGACTACAGCCGTTACACTAAGGATAGCGCTATCAGCTGCCCTTTCAAAATGACTTAGATGTCTGAAAATCAATGAAAGTCAGCATGATAGACCCACGTCCAAAGATCAAGGGCTCAATCCTCAGATGCATCGCCGCTCAGTTTAGTTCACCTGGAATAAAGATGGCGTGACATCATGTCTCTGGCGCCTGTCATCCTGAGGCAGGCTGGCCAGTTTAGCACCTCCTGTAAATTAGACCCGAGTTCCTCACCTGCTGTTACGGAACGGCTTCCAATGACCTTCCGATGCCTTCCTTCCAGGCAAGGAGCAGCCAGCGGACTCTGCAATCCAGCCTCATCCCCTGCATGAAGATGGGTGGAGAAAAGCCAGTGATGTCACCTTTACGTCATCTAAGAAGGGAATCCTGTTTAAATCCTTAGCTTTAAGCGCATTTGGCACCTCTGCCCCAAGGCACAGGGATCTTTCTTCGCAGGACTAACCCTCTAGAATGTGTGTTGGGGCCCCGATCTTCCAATTGCCATGAGCCACTCCACCTCCTCAAGGATTTCCCTGGTTTAACGTGCATCTCTTGGTGACTCCTCAGTTTCTTATGCCCAGCATAGTGGGTGTAGCTCAGTGAAAGGGGTTGTGGCTTCAGTGCCCAGACATTATGGCAATTCCTGGCTGCTGGAATAACATTTCAGGCCATGAGGAATTGGCCTGGTATTGGGACAGGACAGGATCATGGGGAAATAAATAAAAATAAAGCTACCTTTACACACCCCGCTCCCCATTCATAGGCTTCACTGAGTGCATCTCCATGTCCACCTGTGGTCTGGTCCAAGTAGGTGAGGCAGGGATTCATTTTCAAAGGAGTTTGATTTGGGAGCCGGGTGTCTGATTTCCCAATTCCCTCACGTCCCTTTGAAAACCCAACCAGAACATTGGAATTTTCATGACATGATGCAGCTTGTTCAAGTGCCACTCAAGGACTGTTGGGTTCTGATCATTCTTTGGTCTTGTGGCGTAGCTGAACCTGCTCCTCAGATGATATAAATTAGTTTAGCTCCTTCGGTGTGGGGCTGATCCCATTCCGCATGGTGAAAGGCAGTCCTGTGTGTGGAAGGTCCCCTTCCTGGATGGCTCTGGGGGGTGCAGCTTTGCCGTTGGCAGTGATTATCATATGCAGGGCCATCCCTGCAGTGGTGAGTGCAGAGTCCAGGAGGACCCAGGCTCCACTCCAGCCCCACCCTGCCCTGCCCCGCCTTGCCCCCACTACACCGCTTCACCCAAGTCCCTGCCCCTGCTCAGAATCACCCTGCCTCTTCTTACCTCACTCCCACCCTCAGTCTGCCCCTCCCCCAAAGACTCCAACCCCTCCCCCCTTTCTCAAGTGATGCCAGGAGCTGGTGAGGATGTGTGGAGTGGAGCAGGGTCAGTCATGTCTCTGCTGGTCCCCACACTGCCCAGGCCCTGCATCCCCAGAAGCACAGGGCTCCCCAGAGTATGGGGCCCGGAGCAACACCCTGAGCAGTCCAATGGAGGGGACGGCTCTGGTCATATGATTATCACATGGCTTTCTCTCAACTAACTTATGTGACTCTAACACTAGTGGCCATGTCTCCCCAAGGCCTCCCTGTATCTACCCTGAGTGAAAAGTGATTGGCCACAGCTCAGTGTGCCCAACTCAGCAGAGCATGATGGGCTCCACTTAGGGTTCCCAATTTGGGTTGGCTGCATCCCAGGAGGTTTCATCACATGACACAATCTTCTGTTCCTGGAGACGCCAGGCCAGTCCTGGAAGGTTGGCAACCCTAGTTCCACTCTGTCACCCTTATGTTGAACAGTACCTCACTTGCAATCCAGATCCATGGAAATAAAGGGACTACGCCCAATAGGTAGTTCTATTCGGCTTGGGTAAGGGTGGCAGGAGTATGCCTACTCTGGTTATACACAGGCATAATCCAGCCCCCACTGAGGTCAACAGGGGTTATGCCATGTATTGAAGTGGAGGCAGCATCAAACCCAAAGACCTAATTCGTATTTACTCAAGAATGGTGTAAAGAGGCTGTAGTATAAATAAGAATCGCCCTGAATCTTTTACAGGTTTCCCTTTTGGCTGTGTGATGGCGCAATTCTGCCACTCACTTTGATATCGGTAGCATCTGACAGTAAATGTGGCCTGAAGTCCTGCAACAGCTAAAAGAGAAACTGAAATGTGTTTTCTTTTTGTTTTTTTGGTTAATTTGGTTTTACAAGCAGCTGAATCATAGAATTATAGAACTCTAGAACTGTAAGGGACCTCGAGAGGTCATTGAGTCCAATCCTCTGCCCTCATGGCAGGACCCAGTACCATCTGGACCATCCCTAATAGATGTCTATCTAACCTGCTCTTAAATATCACCAGAGAAGGAGATTCCACAACCTCCCTAGGCAACTTATTCCAGTGTTTAACCACCCTGACAGGAAGTTTTTCCTAATGTCCAACCTAAACCTCCCTTGCTGCAGTTTAAGTCCGTTGCTACTTGTCCTATCCTCAGAGGCTGAGGAGAACAATTTTTCTCCCTCCTCCTTTTGACACCCCTTTAGATACCTGAAAACCGCTATCATGTCTCCTCTCAGTCTTCTCCTTTCTAAACTAAACAAGCCCTTCCTTCATAGCCCATGTTCTCTAGACCTGTAATAATTCTTGTTGCTCTTCTCTGGACCTTCTCCAATTTCTCCACATCTTTCTTGTGGTGTTCAGAATTGGACACAATACACCAAATGAGGCCTAATCAGTGCAGAGTAGAGCAGAAAAATGACTTATCTAGTCTTGCTCACAACACTCCTGTTAATGAGGTAGAGCATCACTGATTGTGTAGTTGTCCGTACTGTATATCACCAAGTCCTCAGATTTGGATTCATTTGGGCAGACTGGTGACCGTGAAGGTAGAAGCAAGCACTCTCAGCGTGTGAAGATAACAAATCCCATCAAAACTAGGATGGCACAGTGCCCAGAAAAGTCATCAACAGACTGATATTAAACAACAATGAAAGTAATCGCCAGAGAGGCCTATGCTGCCAAGTGACTGATTACAACATGATACAGCAAAATCAATAGATTTGCATCAGAAAGGATTCCTATACAAGAGGGAGTATCTTGCCTGGTTCTTCGGGTTCTGTCCTGCCAAGATCCTGGAGCAACAGTCCGGACTGACAGCAGCCTGGCTCCTCCTTTGCATTCTACTTCAATGGCCTCTTGGTCAATGTGAACAACGGACTGGTAACTATACCATCAACAGGATGTGTGTGTGTGTGTGTGTGTGAATGCACATACTTTGTATTCTCGATAAACATGGCATATTGCCTTTTCTCATAAGTATAAAGGCATGATGGTGTGGTGATAACTGTACAAAATATCCATTCCCTTCTTATTTGATTGGGTTAGGGTACAGTACATATACTTCACCATATGTACCGACCGCATGGTGCTTGGACTACAATAAGAACTATGCCTGTTCTGGTTGCCTATGTCAGATGCACTCCCTGTTTAATTTTTTATTCTGTGTTAACTATGCATTGATTTTATTTCTTTAGCTTGAAGTATACTGGAGTGCTGTCAACAGACAAAACAAAGTCTCTGCTGGTGGAAAATCCGATTGAAGATACACAACTCCAGCTACGAGTATTGCGTCACTGGAGTCGAGGTACCTTAAACAGAGTTTCTGGGGTGGGTGACTCTCCTGTCAACTTCCCTTAATCCTCATGACTCCAAAGAGTCCCGGAGTCAATGGGGGCACCTCAGCATTCAATGTAGCCAATCCTTATTAGACTCTCTAAATCCATCCCTGGAAGATTGATCTCCAGAGAGTCAATCTTCCCGGAAGTATAGAGAATGCCAAAGCCTGCATTTCAAATGGATAGGTATGTTTTGGCTAGCACCTGACCTCTGTGCTTGGAACGTATGCCCTGGGGATAATCAGACAACTGTATCTCAACATTCGGCTGCGTTGGTTCATAAGTTTCATGCATTGTGTGCCGGGGCAGCGGGGCAGTTGCCTGAATGATGAGTGACCAGGTACCATGGGTCATAAATTCCAGTCTTATGGGCTAGAGGCAACAAATGCAGAAGAATGAATCCTGTATATTTCATTCCATAGCAAAAGAAATAGCAACCAGCTATGATCCTCTCTTTTCCCCACCTCTGAACCACAAACAGACAAATACATTTTGCTGATGCTAGCCAGTTGCACAACCTTTCACCAAGACAGCAACAACCATCATAATAATGCTGAATAAATTGCCTAGGGGCTCTGGTTACATTTCAAGCCATAGTGCCAGGGACTAAGAAGTAATAAACAGTCGGTTCTTGACTCATAATACTCTCCATATATAGTACTTTATATGCCTCATTCAGGGCCTGGCCCTTTAAAATTCTTCCTGTCCTGCAAGGTATTTCTTGCCCTGAAAGGCAAATTCCACTGGATAACATTGAATCTTTTTTTACTTTGATATGAACACAAAGGGACAGAATTATACTGGGGGTTAGGAGCTTAATTGCTATCTTGGTGGTTAACTAGTACTAGCACATTTTCACAGATGGGTAAAAAAAAGGCAAAAAAAAATAAAGGTTCAGTGCCTGGCCAAAAGTCCCACAAGAAATGCAGGGAAGAGCTGGAATTTGATAGCTCTCTGATGAACACTATTGAATTAGGAAGGTGTTTGATTTATTTGGATTTAAATAATTACAAAACAGATGCCTGTCAAAGGCTCCAGGTTCTTTAACAAATCATCGATGCCATGAAAACTCAGCTGCATTACAACAATCATTGGAACAGGAACTCAGCCAGTTACCTACTTTCTGTCTCCGCCTGTCATCAAGGAAACCTGCCCTCAACATCTCCCCAAGCCTGACCAAACAGTTGGGTATCTTTTGCAGTGTGCCTGGAAGACCCCACATTTGGACTCTTCAGAACTAAAGAGAGATGCAAATTCCAGACTGTGGAAGTTCTATTGAAAGTGTGTGCAAGTGTGTTTGGTGGGCAAGAATTAAGATTCTTTTCTGAATATAGAAGGTGAATTTACTGTATGCTCTGCGACTCTGTCGGAGACAAGAGGAAGAGAGATGGAAGCCGGATTCCCAGGATCCTCCGTACTTTTAAGAACGCTGCTGAGAAGTGGGGGCCGCATCAGCTATATTGAACAGAAAGTTCTATGCTTGCAGGGGTAAAATGACTCAGACTCTGCCAGTCTAACACTTCTACCATTAAAGTTTTCCATTCATAAAATTTTAAGGACCAAACCTGGAGGAGGTCGAGCTGAGTTTACAAGTGTGTAAACGAGTCAGACACAGCTCGCCACCAACACGGCCGATGGCCCCCGGTTTATTGGTCGTGCGGGCCAGTCCCGCAGTAACCGGTACAAACCGCCACCAAGGCCCGCCCTGTGCCCGTTTCTCCGCCCCCTTTGTTATGCACGCCCGAGGTTGATTCGTCGGCCAGCGGAGTAGGGAGGTTCGGGCCCACCCCCTCTCCGAACCCCGGCCCAGGGCCCTGAAGGCAGGGACTCACGGTCCCTCCCTAGCGGATGGGGGAAGTGCCCCAAAACACACCCGCTCACGGGCTACACGACCCCGCCCCAGACCGCTTCCTACTCCGCCCTTCCTTAAGGGCCGGCCCCTGCCGCGTTTCCCAGCCTCACCTCTTCAGCCTCTTTCCTCCCTGCCTCTCCGTCTCGCTCTCCCTCCTCTGTAGTGCCGGCCCCGGGTTTGAATCCTCCGCCGGCTCCGCTCCCTTCGTGCGTCACTTCCCCCGCATCGCCCCGGAGCCTCCCTTCCCCCATGACGTCATCCGCCCGCGCCTCTCTCGCCCCTCTCTTCTGGGCCTCGTCTAGAGGCTCCCCTTGCCTCCCGGCACTCCCCGTGCCGAGTCCTGGCTCGGCAGCGCGGCCCGCCGTATCGGGGCCATGCTGGCTCCCCACCACCCGGCGTGTCCGCCCGTCGTCCCCCTGAGCACCCCGAGTGCGGGGCGGGAGCGCCCCGTCACAAAGTGTAATACTTTAAAGGCTCAAAAGAGCCAGGGCTCTCTAACTTCCATTGCCCTGCATAGCTGCTAAACTCCATAGGGTTCCTGGTGTACCCGGCTGGACCACACAGCTATTGCTGTCCTGTGCAGCTGCTACACTCAGCAGGGTTCCCTGCCTCCCCACATCTTACTGGCCCTCTTGACATAATGAGTGGAACGGTCCCTGCCAGAAGCTCATTATCTCAGGGCCTGTCCAATTCACACTAGAGTAACCCCATTGACATAGCTACTTCAGTGCCGCCCATGATGTAAAGATGCCCCGTTTAATTCGCACTGCTGCAGTCCTGCCCGGCAAATTTCCCTGCTGGAGACAGGGCCTAAAATCTTTCTGCAGCAGCTTCGGCAATGGTTATTTGGACCCTGGCAATAATAAAAGAAAGGATCAGCCTGGGGGTTTAAGATGAGTTCTCTGCGGGGCCCCCCTGAGCACAAACTGCTGGTGCCCATTAGAAATTGTATCAGTTTGAAAGTTTCCGAGTGAGAGGGTGTTATATGAGCAAAGGATAGGCATAGCTCGGTGGTTTGAGTATTGACCTATTAAATCCGGAGTTGTGAGTTCAATTCTTGAAAAAACCATTTAGGGTTATGGGACAAATCTGTCATGGATGCTTTTTCACAGTTCCAAAAGGTTTTGTGTTTACTGGCTGAAATGAGTCCGGGTCAGCCCGGTCAGGGTCGGAAAGGAATCTGAAATGATACAGGGTGGAGGTGGGAAAGGAACCTAGCTCCTTACATTCTTTTCAGAGGAAAATTAGAGAGGTAAAAATAAGACCTACAATGGAAAGTCTCAGAGGGGCTGCTGTGTTAGTCCACAACTTAAAAAAACTAGTGGTCCTGTAGAATCTTAGGGTACATCTACACAGCAACATTATTAGTCCGCATCTACACAGCAGGCAGTTGTTTCAAAATAATGTTGAAATACTGTCAAGCTGGAGGACTTCTTACTCCAACTCCTGTAACCCTCATTGTATGGGGAGTAAGGGAAGTTGGAGGAAGAGTGCTTTGTTTCGATATAAGTGCTGTGTAGATGCTCCCAATTTTGAAATGAGCTACCCAATTGATGTAGCTCAATTTGTATTGTTTATTTCAAATTAAGCCCTGCTGTGTAGATGCACTTAGGGTGCATGTAGACTACGTTCCTCTTTCGAAAGAGGAATGTAAATGAAGGAAATCAAAAACGCAAATGAAGCACAGATTTTACAAATCTCGCGCTTCATTTGCATAATCACGTCCTATCACTTTCTTGAAAAAGGTGATTTTGGAAAAAAAAACTTTTTCGAAAGAACCCTGTAAACCTCATTTTTTCAGGAATAAAGATTCTTTCGAAAAAGTTTTTTTTTTAAAGAACCTCGTATAGACTGCTTTTTTTTCGAAATGACCATTTTCGATTTCCTTCATTTACATTCCTCTTTTGAAAGAGGAATGTAGTCTGGATGCACCCTTAGGATACGTCTACACTAGCTCGTTAGTTCGAGCTAGGTAGGGTAATGAGGGCAAGCGGAGTTGCAAATGAAACCCGGGATTTAAATATCCCGGGCTTTATTTGCATGTTCGTGGGCGCCGCCATTTTTAAAACCCCCTTAGTCCGAACTCCGTGACCGCGACTACACGAGGCATGGAGTAGGTAGTTCGAATTAAAGATCCTAATTTGAACTACCTTTACTCCTCATTCCACAAGAAGTAACGATAGTTCGAATTAGGATCTTTAATTCGAACTACCTACTCCGTGCTGTGTGTAGCCGCGGGCACGGAGTTCAGACTAAGGGGGATTTGAAAATGGCAGCGCCTGGGAACATGCAAATGAAGCCTGAGATATTTAAATCCCGGGGTTCATTTGCAACTCCGCTTGCCCTCATTACCCTACCTAGCTCGAACTAACGAGCTAGTGTAGACATACCCTTGGGTATGTCTACACTACCACCCTAGTTTGAAGTAGGGTGGTAATGTAGGCAACCAGAGTTGCAAATGAAGCCCGGGATTTGAATTTCCCGGGCTTCATTTGCATATTGCCGGGTGCCACCATTTTTAAATGTCCGCTAGTACGGACTCCGTGCCGCGCAGCTACACGCGGCACGGACTAGGTAGTTCGGATTAGGCTTCCTATTCCGAACTACCATTACTTCTCGTTCCACGAGGAATAGGAAGCCTAATCTGAACTACCTAGTCCGTGCCGTGTGTAGCTGCGCGGCACGGAGTCCGCACTAGCGGACATTTAAAAATGGTGGCACCCAGCAATATGCAAATGAAGCCCGGGAAATTCAAATCCCGGGCTTCATTTGCAACTCTGGTTGCCTACGTTAACCACCCTACTTCGAACTAAGGTGGTAGTGTAGACATACCCTTAGAGACTAGCATATATATATAGCTTTCATGGGCAAAACCTACTTCTTGTTTGGAAAGCGAGCCATGGAAAGCATTACCTCTCTACTGTCATTCCTGCTCAGGTGGTAGCGGGTTGATTTGAGGCACTGATTGCCAGATTGCACACCATCCCTGTCTTACACAAAGTGCCCCTAGCATGTACATGAGGGCTTACAATTCAGCCCATTCAGCTGTCACCTGGATCTGAATGAAATGTGGCCCTGCTGTAACACAGTGAGCTATTGCTTTATTGCTCTGCCCCATTTCCTCCTCCCTCCTCCCTCCTCCCTCCTGCTTGAGAAACCACACTTCAATCAATTGCGAATGCCAGCCTGGGAGCAATAAGCTGCGTTTATAGCAGCCTGTTGGGACATCTGGAAGGGCCAGGGAAAGAGAAGGGGAATAAACCTGTGAGCGTGTGTAAAGGAAGCTGTTAGCCACAAGGCCTTTGGATTCAGCAGGGCGTGGAATGCACGATACCCACACCAGTCTTTCCGTTTGCTGTGGCTGCTTCCACAGAGGATCCCAGCAAAGCCAAGAGAAAAGGGGACCTCTGTGGTGAGAGTGGCAGCAGAGGGGTTTGGGTTTGTTTGGGAGGCGCAAAAGGAAAATAGTCTTTAAGGTGGCACAGGACTCCTTGTTGCTTTTGCTGGTACAGACTAATATGGTGACCCCACTGAGACTAACAGATTTATTTGGGCATCAGCTTACGGGGCTGAAAAACCACAAAAACATCAGATGAAGTGGTTTTTAACCCACAAAAGCTTATGCTCTAATACATTTGTGAGCCTTCAAGGTGCTGCAGGACTCCTCGTTAGAAACTGACAACTGTAAAGCTATGTCTACACTGCAGGCTTCTTGCACAAGAACAGTTTTGTGTAAGAGGTCTTGCACAAGAGCACATTCACACTGCCATGTGCTTTTACACAAGAGATGTGCTTTTGCATAAGAGCGTCCATGGCAGTGTGGATGCTCTCTTGTGCAAGAAAGCTCTGATGGCCATTTTAGCCACAGGGGTTTCTTGTGCAAGAAACCCCTATTGCCTGGCCACACTGCCTTCTTGCACAAGAGATCTCGCACAAGAGGGCTTATTCCTAATGGGGAGAGGAATAACTCTTATACAAGAAGCCCTCTATTCCAACGCTTTACTGTAAATTTACTTGTGCAAGAACACGCGTGCAGTGTAGATGCTCCGCAAGTTTTTGCACAAGAACAGCCATTCTTGCTCAAGAAGCCTGCAGTGTAGACATAGCCCAAGGCTACGTCTACACTGGCCCCTTCTTTGGAAGGGGCATGCTAATTTTGAACTTGGGAATAGGGAAATCCGCGGGGGATTTAAATATCCCCCGCGGGATTTAAATAAACATGGCCGCCGCTTTTTTTCCGGCTTGGGGAAAAGCCGGAAAAAAGCGTCTAGACTGGCGCGATCCTCCGGAATAAAGCCCTTTTCCGGAGGATCTCTTATTCCTACTTTCAAAGCATCTTGTTAGTCTTTAATAATAAACTAATAAACCATCTTGTTAGTCTTTAAAGTGCTACATAGTCCTGTATTTTGTTTCAACTACACCAGACTAACCCGGCTACATTTCTATCACTATTCTCTGTGGTTTGGGACTATCTTGTGAGACTAGAGAGCCCCAGCAGCAGACGCTGACAGTGGCTCAGAGCGGAGCCGGCTGGCAGGACCAGTGGGGCAGCAGAGCCTGAGGGGCACCAGAGCCTGCAGCCAATGGGGTCAGGAAGCCAGCAGGGAGGAGGAGCTTGTAGGATAGTGGAGCCCACAGCCACTGGGGCCACTAGGAGCTCCAGTGGGGAGGCAGGGCTGCTGTTAGGCAGGCAGGACTGCCCAGAGCCCTGGGGGTCTGCAGGGCCATTGGGAGCTCTGGCAGGGCTTCTGTAGCTTGCAAGGCCAGGAGTCTGAGGAGAGGAGCCCAGAGGAGAGGCTGGTGCCCCTGCCCCACTCCAGATCTCCCCTTGTCTGACAAAATTCCTTGTCCGGGATGGGTCAGGTCCCGAGGGTGACAGACCAGGGAGGTCCAACCTGTACTGCAATTTTATAGCCTCACAAGCACAAGCCAACTGACCTGAGCCACTTGCTGCCATACCATGCCATGGGCTTTTTATAGCAATGTAGCTGTAGTCCTAGAGAGCAAGCATGGGAAGGTTGGCCTTGTGGTGCTACCCTGTGACTTGAGAGATCATTGTAGCTCTGTCATGGACTAGCTGGACTAGTTACTGGGGCCCAGGTCACTGAAGGTATTGAAACCAGTGGGACTTAGGGGCCAAGATGTCTTTGAGGATCTGTGCCTGGATCTGTCTGTGCCTTCGTTCTCCACTCTGTAAAATGGGAATAATAATACTGCCTCTTTTCCACAGGTTGTCTGTCTTCTCAGTGGAGGTTGCTAGCTCTTTGAGCAGGAAGCGTTCCTGACTTTGCTTTCATCCAGAGCCTTCCACCAAATAGCCGCTAGGCCCAACCGCAACATTAGGAAGGACAGTCAGAGAGAAGGTACCTCTTGTTTGTGCTTGTGGCAGCAATACAAGACTCTGGCAGCCTCCAACAAAAGTACTTTTTTCCCTGGCTGATGTTGAGGATATTTCTATCACGATGCTCATATTTTGCCTTTTTGGAGAGATAAGGATAGGAAGTAGACCACAAAAATTAATGACATGGACAGATACACATCTATGCAAAACCTGGCCCAAGGAGGGCTTTGTGTGGTGTTATCAGTTCCTATTGTTTTGATCATGTGTCAGGAGTAACTGTCCATTTTATTCAGGACTCAGTTCATTTTTGTGGTCAAGCTTCTTATAATAAAGATGGAGTCACTCCGGCTCATGGACAAAACTGATTTTTCCTGAAATTGGTATAAGTAGAAGTTCCATTTTCACCAAATAATGTCATTTCCTCAGCCCAAGACAGCTTTTTCTAGCAAAATGGCATTTCTCTCTTTGACACACCTTCTGCTCATTATACCAAAACATTGAGGGCAGAAGAAAAAGAGCTTAATTCTTTCCCAAGACTTAAAATGAAAAAATAAGGGTGGGGAGGGGAGGTGGAGAGGAAGGAGGATCAGAGGTATTCTTTGTTGGTGTTTTTGGGCCAAAATTGATAATTTTTTTTTAAAAAGATGATCGAACACTTCCACAGGATGTAGGAATACTCCAGTTCTGTTTGTTACCAACCTGAGTTTTGATTTGAACAAGTCACCTAGAAAAGGTTAAATACCATCCCATGAGCTATTTGGATCCCTTCCTTCACCTTCCAGATATCAATGAAGTCGCTAGTTATTCCTTAATTTATTAAACCTGATGCTTGGGAATCTTAAAATATTTTGGAGTTGCTGTCATGCATTTTGCATCGGTAGAGCAATGTGACCTGATACATTTTGCACAGCTCTGTCCAGGCATCCTGAATCAATCTGCACAGCATTGAATACGGTTTAATTAATGTCCAATGTACCGTGCCTTGGTAAAGCGGACAGCTGGCAGCTTATCTTATGTGACCTTGAGTGACAGACACAATCTGGGATAGTGCTAATGTGTGTCTTTTGTCAACTGATATCAGGGGAGCTGAAAAGTCAAGGATTCAACAGCTGAACAATTAGGGGGATAAGAGTAGAGAAAAAGATAAGTCCACCATGAAACCCACTAAGCACCTTGTAATTCACAGACAAGCAAACACCAGGATGCTATACAATAATATTTAATTGTATAGTTTTACAGGGACCCAGTTTGTTCTAGTGGTTAGCATATGAGATTTGTACTTAGGAGACCTGGGCTTTGTTCTTGGTTCCTGCAAAGAAGACAAACCACTTTGCTTTTCTGTTCCTCAGTTTCCCTATTCTCAAAGGATACGTCTACACTACAGAGTTTTGTCAGAAAAATGGACTTTTTCTGACAAAACCTGAGTTACGTCCATACTGCAATCACGTTCTTCCAAAAGTAAATCAGAAGAACAGAAGGGTTTTTCTGGCATTTAAAGTCCTCTTTCTATGAGGAAGAAGCCTTTTTCTGAAAAAGCTCTTTCGGAAAAAAAAGGCGTGTGTGGATGGGGAAGAGGGAGTTCTTTTGAAAGAAAAGGAAAGAAGAAAAAGCACAGGTGCTCTGGTGGCCATTCCATCCATAGTAAGCACAGTTTAAATGCGAGATAGCATCCATTCAGTGTGGACACTATCTTTTGAAAAATCAGCTTTTGTGTATGGACGCTCTCTTTCAGAAGAAGTTTTTCCAGAAAATCTCTTCTGAAAAAAGGTTCTTCCAAAAGAAGCCTGTAGTCTAGACATAGCCAAAGTGAGGATAATGACTGACCACTTTTGTAAAGCATGTTGGTCACTGTGGGGACTGAGGCAAAAGGGGGGGGGGACTTAAGAAAGCGAAAGGTTTGGCAACAAAGAGCGGGAAGCTAGCTGCTAGAGATGTGAGTGCCCATATTAAAAAGGAGGCAGTGAGTCTGTACGAAGGAGCCAGCTTGTTGCACATGGTTGGTGTGGAAGTATTGAAGGATTTATGTGTCTCGGAGGAGATGAGTGAGGAAATGACTAAGACTTGGCCAGAAAGGGCAGAGGAGAGGGAACAAGTGGTGTTCCTGAAATGATCAGATCCTGGCAGCGCATTGCTGAAAGACTGGGAAGACAAAGAGAAGGGTGGGACCCATGGAGGACTTTGTGATTTAGTTTTACTTATTTATTTCAACTGAACACAACGAAGAGATGGCTATCCAAGGCACGTCCATTGATCGTACATTAATGATAATACTGAAATTTTGCAGCAGCATTAACATTATTTTTGCCACGGGATGTTTCCTCTTGTTTGTTTTGGGCATTGCTATTGGGGAGAAGAATTGGTTTTTGCAGTTTTGTTTTTTTGACAAAAAATGTTAAATATTTTTCCATGGAGGAAATATATCAACTGCTGTTCTTTTCCTGGCTTTATTATCATTATTTTTTTCTGTGACTGTTTGTCTTTCAGTACTTAGACATATATATTATGGGGTTTGCTATGGCTTTTTTTTTTTTGTTATTTTGTCCATGCTTTTGTAAAGACGGTTGTAGAGAATCATTGCTCATTTCATTTTTTATAATACAAATAAGTTATTAAAAATCACATTGCAAACAGGGGAAAATAGCTCAAACAAAATAACACACACTCTACCCTTCTAATTCTTAATGCAAACTTCCCCTGCAATTAACCATATTTGATGTTCAAAAATACTCCTTTTATGTTTGTTCATTTTCATGCATTTCTCTTTAGCATTTATTCAGCACCCACAGTCTGCTAAGGGCTGCTCATATGACAGGTCTTAGCCCTGATAAATGACAACAAAAAAAGTCCCAAAAGACTACAAGAAAGGCTTTTCTCTTTTTTTTTTCATACCAATTAAGGAGGTAAGTGAAAGAATTTTTGGAAAAAAAAAAAAAGCCAGTTCATGGAGATTTCAAACACAAATGGTTAGATTCAGATGATTAGGTTTAGAAAAGTTTTGAATAAGTATCTAGATTTGTAATTCTTATCACAGCCAAAGGACTGTGGTTTAGCCAGTCACCATTTAAACTATTCCCATTCTAACATAGCTAAGCAATGTCAGATCACTCTCTGAGAAAGAAGGTTAGGGCTTATCTCCACTATGCTGGGGATCAATGCTGCATCGATCAATCTACTGGCTGTCTACGATCTGCAAGCACTCTCCCTTTAATGCTGCTACTCCACCAGGATGAGAAGAGTAGCCTGCATTGGCTGCAAAGCAGCACCCACTGACATTACTGCACACAAGATTCCAGGGGAAGTATGTTGACTTCAGTTACACTATATAGGCTACGTCTAGACTGGCATGATTTTCCGGAAATGCTTGTAACGGAAAAGTTTTCCGTTAAAAGCATTTTCAGAACAGAGCATCTAGATTGGCACGGACGCTTTTCCGCAAACGCACTTTTTGCGGAAAAGCGTCCGTGGCCAATCTAGACATGCTTTTGCGCAAAAAAGCCCCGATTTCCATGTTCGCGATCGGGGCTTTTTGTCGGAAAACAAATCTGAGCTGTCTAGACTTGTCCTTTTGCGCAAAAGTTTTGCACAAAAGGGACTTTTGCCCAAATGGGAGCAGCATAGTATTTCTGCAAAAAGCACTGATTTCTTACAGTAGGAAGTCAGTGCTTTTGCGGAAATTCAAGCGGCCAGTGTAGACAGCTGGCAAGTTTTTCTGGAAAAGCGGCTGATTTTCCAGAAAAACTGGCCAGTCTAGAGACAGCCTATTAGTGTAGCTGAAATGACATAGATTAGACCGACGGCGAGGGTGAGTATAGACAAGGGGCCAATTCAAATGCCTTCAGAATGATTTAGCCCAACCGTGCCTAAAAATTATTGCTGCCCATTTTCAAGGCTTTATCCACAGGAGAATAAAGTGCTCACATTGACTGAAAGGCTTTGGTCCACTCCTATCTAGCTACAAGGTGTCTGTATCACGTCTAGACTTAATTGTCTCCTGTCTTAGCACTGCAACCTTTTGATCAGGAAGGGTAGGTCTACACAGCAAGGCTTAACTCAAAATAAGCTATGCAAATTGAGCATGCAAAATCGGCACGGGCACATAACCCAGCTGCAGCAACTGTGCGGGAAAATGACTAACTTCAGATGACAAATGAAACGAATGGGTAATATGTGTGCACAATTACCATGACTGCATATGTAACTGCAATAAATTGCATAAGCAAATCAAGAATGGTATTAAAAATATAGCCACTGATGTGAGCCCCAAAAAATCAAGTACAGTATTGATTGACTGATTGAACGAACAAACCCACACACTGCACAGAGCTGCATAGAGGTTCTTTGGGGCCCAGGACAAGGTCTGAAACTGAAGCCCCAGGATGGGGTCAGCTGGAGAGCAAGCTCACTCTGCAGCTGATGCTCCTGTCCTGTGGATCTGGGCCTAGCTCCCTGCTCTGTGTTGCATCCTTTAATATGTGATCACTCAGGTTTGGCACGGCTGCCCCTCTATTATGATGTGGGGTATCATTGCTCCCTGACATGCAAGACTGCTCTTTTCCCCAGAGCAGCTGGGCCAAACCTTAATGGCAATGTGATCCCATGCCACGTTATCATGCCACTCACTCCAGAGTCACAGGTTTAGGGGCCTTCTCAGACAAGGGGCCTCAGGCGTGTTTGACAGGCGTGTTGTCCCACTGTGTGTGTCTGGTTGGGGGATGGTGAATGGGATCTTTACAGAGACGGCACCAAATCAGGCAGTTTTCAGAAGGGTCTGTCTGAGCAGTTTGCACCCATCTACTGACCCATACAAGCAGATGTCTGTGTGTAAACTGCTTTGTGAACCTGGGGGCCCAGCAGTGTGGACAAATTGAGGTTTTGCACATGCTTCTAACATGGGGTGTTAGAAGACTTGGAAGGGAGGAATCAAATCAATATGCAACTGACAAACACATGCACTAAGATGGTGACGGAATGTCATAACCAGCCTAAGCTTTTTGAAAATTGGTCCCCCAAAATGTGCCTTTCACACAGTGGGGGTGTTGTTCTGGCCCAGAGACTAGGTGCATATGTTTGTCTAGCAACCATATCAGCACGGATAGGAATTGTTAATCCTTGAGTCTGTTTGCACAGTCAGGATGATTTACAAGGAGACTTTACCATTCAAAGTCTGTGTTTCCAAAAAGATCCACACGATAGACTGGAGCAGCACCTTCCATGCTTTTGACAGCTTTTGGGGTTTTCAAATGTTTGTGTCAAAAAATATATCCACCCTGCTAACTAATACACTTGCAAAACTGTTAGGCCAAATCCTCCACTGTAAACTGGCATTGCTCCAGTAAAGTCAACAGAGCTACATTGATTTTTCCAGGGAAGGGCGTGTCCCATCATTTATATATCTAACATATCAATATACATATGTTTGAGATGGGGATGAGCAGCAAGAGTTTGAATCTAGTCTGAGTGTCTCAAAAATTTGGAGCTGCATAATTGGGGTATTAGAAGACTTGGGAGGGAGGAATCAAATCAATATGCAACTTACAAACTCATGCACTAAGATGCACTGAGCAGCTTCTGGGGCCTTTAACTTCAGGGATGTAATTCAATAGCTTGAGTCTAATGTAAAGCGGGGCGGGTATGCAAATATATTTTTAGAAGCCATTCGCTGGAGCTTCTACACGCATTTGCTTGGACTATGTTCTCATCCCATTCTGTAGCAGTTTTCTGCAAATAGTCACTCTAACAAGCTTATAGACATGCTAACCAGCTTTATAGACTCTAACAAACTTATAGACAAGTTTTTTGGGGGGGTATGGAGAATGGGATTTGTAATGTTTTCTTCTTTATCTCCCATTTTCCTAACTCCCCACTTTTCAGGGAGGAAAAAAGAGAAACAAAATACCCCAAACAAAAATACTTTTAATTTTTGAAAATAGAAATAAAATGTTTTTAATAAAGCAATTTTTTTTCATTGTAATAAAAAAATGAAAATGTTCCAATGGGATAAAAATATGTTGTGGTTGATTTTTTTTTTCACGGAAGACCTTTACCATACTTTAACCATCCCCAGTATGAATATAAGGAGAACACAAAGGGTTTCATCCCTTGCTCATTAAAGTCAATAGCAAAGCTCCCATTGCCTCTAAGGGTACGTCTAGACTACATGGCTCCGTCGACGGAGCCATGTAGATTTGTTTGTTCGGCAAAGGGAAATGAAGCCATGATTTAAATAATCGTGGCTTCATTTAAATTTAAATGGCTGCCCAACTCTGCCGATCAGCTGTTTGTCGGCAGATCGGGGCAGTCTGGATGCTCCCCTGTCAACATGAAAGCTCTTTATCGACCTCCCCGGTAAACCTCATCCTACGAGGCATAACGGGGAGGTCGATAAAGGGCTTTCAGGTTGGCGTGGGAGCGTCCAGACTAGAGCGCTGAGCTGACAAACAGCTGATCAGCTGTTTGTCGGCTCAGCGTGGCAGCCTTTTAAATTTAAATGAAGCCGCGATTATTTAAATCGCGGCTTCATTTTCCTCTGCCGATCAGCCTAATCTACATGGCTCCATCAATGGAGCCATGTAGTTTAGACACACCCTAAAGGTCCAGGATCAGGACCTCATCTGGGGGACTTCAGAGAGACAATAGAAAGGAGAGACTAGGGAAGAGTGGGGAATATAGCACAGAGCAGAGGAGGCAAACAGAACAGAAGAAAGGAAACAAAAAACACAATCCAACATGGAAGAGAATAAAGGAATGGACAAGAGAGAAAAGTATGAATCTGAAAGCTACTTCTGAAAAGAAGAAGAAGGCCTTATTTTCAATAAGAAAACAATGAGAAAAGAAGAACTGAGAGAAGAAAAGAAATCAGCATAAAGATGGATAGAATGAGTTAGAGATGGAAGGGGAGAAAATGGACAAAGAAATGGAGTCAGGCAACAGAACTTTCAGCAATGTTGTGATATTGAGTTTTTATGTAATTTATTTCAACTCCTTTGTTAATGTATTTCCCTGGCAGACATCCTAAATATCAGTGAGTTTGGGAAGAAGGAATGTGATGGCTATCTGAAACAGGTTGTATATTACTGCTGGCTACTCAGCATGTTATCGTTAACTAAAATGGAGACAAAGGTAAAGAAAATAATGTAGTAGTTACCAAATCCCCAGAACCTTTCCAATACAAGAGGTCTCCAGTTTAGCTGGAAAACTGCCCCTTGATACTGTTGAATAATATTGGTAATTAACTATACCTAGGTTCATAGCTTTGAAAGACAGAAGGGACCAGACATACATAACACTGGCCATAGACATTCACCCATAATGTCTACACTGCAGAGTTTTTCTGGAAAGTGCCGGCCTGGGCTCTGGTGGCTTTTTAAAGTGCTCGAGAACCCCAGGCCCTTTTGAATCGTTGGACCCTGGAGCAGTTGCTCCCTTTACCTCTTCCCCAATTGGCAGGCCCACAAGCACTAAAACCTGACTTGCTTCAAGCCAATCAATTGTCTTTTCTCTTTTATTACGCGGGAGTGCAGATGATTGGTTTTGTGGCTTTGCATTAAAACTTTAGCACCGTTTAAATGTCGTTTCTGCATCGCGTGTAGTGGTGTATACCGCTTAGTGATTCAAATGGCTCCGCTGTTAGCTGCGCCAAAAATCCTCACTTGGGGACAATTACAATTGGGATGTTTTCAGTATAATTTACTACTCTTCTCTAAATTCTTCTCCTTCTCAATTTATGTCCAGCACAAAGGGACATCTTCTCCGCTCTGAAAAGAGTGAGCCAGCTGTGTGTTAATGCAAGCACTCCTTTGTGGTCAGTGATCTGGTGGAGACCATATCTTCGATGAGTGTCCGGCAGGGCTACAAATTAGCATTAGCTTTTCCAAGCCCCAGTTTTCCATCTAAATGACTGTGAGACTGTAACTGCAGAAAGCCAGGTGTTTGGATTGATTGCGAGCAATGTCCAGCATAATTTACAGGTAACTTCTCCTCCCCATATTATTTGACATGGGTCTGAAGGCAGATCATTAGCATTGGCTATTACAGTGCCGTTCAGAAGCAGAGGCTGTGTCCGGCTGAAAATTCCCATTGCTATCAATGAAAATTTTGCTGGTTTAAACACTGCAAGATCAGCCCCAGTGTCTGTTTTCAGGGGGCATCACGACTGAAAGGCACTGACCCTTGGTGCCCACATAACAGCAGGGAACACCTCTATCAAAGGTAGAAAAAAGGGAAAGCATCGGGAGGCATCATGATGCCCTTTCTTCGGCACTGGTGAAGCCACATTTGGAGCACTGCATCCAATTCTGGGCCGCTACAGAAAGGATCTGGACGTATTGGAGAGGGTCTAGCGAAGGGCACCAAAAATGATTAGGAGGCTGGAGCACGTGACCTATGAAGAGAGGCTGAGGGATTTGGGCTTGTTTAGTCAGCAGAAGAAAAGAGTGAGGGGGGATTTGACAGCAGCCTTTAACTCCCTGGAGAAGCTGATGGAGAAAGGCTGTTCTCAGTGGTGACAGATGGCAGAACAAGGAGCAATGGTCTCACGTTACAATGGGGGAAGTCTAGGTAGGATATGAGAAAAAAACTATTTTAGTAGGAGAGTAGTGAAGCACTGGAATGAGTTACCTAAGGAGGTGGTGGTATCTCTATCCCTAGAAGTTTTTAATCCCAGCTTGACAAAGCCCTGGCTCTGATGATTTAGTTGGGGTTGGCTCTGCTTTTAGCAGGAGACTGGACTCGATGGCCTCCTGAGGTCTCTTCCAGCCCCAGGAGTCGATGAAAAAAGCTAAGCGTTACATAAAATTGAGATGATTAAGTCATCTCTGGGGACTCAAGAGAGAGCTCCGTTTGTCACCAGCATTGTGAAGTTCTCTTTCTCTTTGTACTTCAGTAGCAGCCCCAGGGCCCAGGCAGGGCCCATTGAAGTATATAATTGAATATATCACATTAAGACAGAATTTTCATAGCAGACTATCTAAAATTATGGACCTAAATAAATGGCCGAGTGTCAGAGTTATTGTGTATCTGTGGCCTATGCTGACTTAAATGGTCATCTTCATTTTTGCACATGGGGAGATGTAACCTCACTGTCTCAAAAGAGAAATTCTGCTCGCTTTTACTCTTGTAATTATTCCTGTAGTCCTGTTTCCTTCAGCAGGATTACTCACATGTGTAAGAAGCATATAAATGAGCTTTAAGTGCCTTATCCAAGGCCACACAAATCAATGGCATATCTTGGATTAGAATTCAGGGAATCTGGTCTCATCCCCCGTGTCAAACCACTAGGCCATTTTGTGTTCAAATCTGCATAATGTCAAGGCCATAGGTCACATCCAAACCCTTTCATCTAAGGAAATGACATAAACATGCATGACATGTGACAAGACCAGCAAACCCTGATGTCTAGAAGGAATGCAAGTCATGCTTTCACAGTGGCCAAATTACAATCTGTATATCATGATTCAGAGCAGCAGGTGAAGTTTCTACGAAGCAGTAAGTTTTAAAGATTAACATTTTTGCTCTTAGGGGTTGGAATTTGAAGCTTATCCTACTTGCTGGCATGTAGAGGTTGAGAAAAGGTGACACCCTGTAACATCAAATATGTGTTACCCTGTGCCCCTAAATCATGTGACTTGCAAAGTTTTGCCAGCAAACTTTAGAAAACATGTACATCACAGTTTGTAGCCACATATTGCTCAACAGAGCTGTTACAGATCGTCTTTATGCTTGACAAGGACTTCTTGTTTTTGTGATAGGACATTTACAGACAGCTATATGAGGTCTTATTGAAAAGCAATTTAAGAGAGGCTAGCTAATAATTTTGCTAGCAAACCACAATAAGGATTGGAACAAAACTTCTCCGGCATAAATTGTCACTTCTAGAAGCCAATACTGACAGCAAAACTTGCTAATCCTTATCTCTCAGCATTGTTTCGCCTGCACAAATTAATTATTTCTGTCATTTCTGTATAGCATCATCTCCTATTCACTTCTCCAAGATGCCTAATAGAGTCAAACACTGAGTGAGCTGACAGATCACAGAATTACAGTAATGAGAGCAACGAAACTCTGTAGGATTGTTGCCTAGAGTTTATTCTCCAGTCAGTGTAGTTCACATCCTGTCCACTCTTGGGTTTAGTCAACACTAGACCAGGCAAGCTGGTTTATGGTACGCCATCCAGTTACGCAAAATGCATAGCTGGATTTGTCTTAAGCTGAGCCGCCACAGCATCTATACTGCAGAAGGCTGAGAGGGGCGTGTGCTCCAGTCAGCTTCCCTTACTCCTCACAGAATGAGGAGTAATGGGTCCTGGCGGAGGCTGCCCCCAGCATTCGATTTGGGGGTCTGCACTAGATCCACTAAATTGAACGCTAGGAGTTCACCCTCTGGAGGATTGATCTATTCCCTAGTGTAGACATGCCCTTGGGTATTGTCATACCACAGTCTAAGACCTGAGCCCATGAAATAATGGAATAATTGAATAGCTTCTTATAAGGAATAATGTGATGATACCTCACTTATTAAGGAACTGATTTTCCAGGTATATAACTTTTATATAACGTTTTATTCACGCACAGACATAAACCTTGATTCCACTGAAATTAGCGGCAAAACCCCCACTGATTTCAGCTGGAACAAGTTTTGGTTCACAGGGAAGCCGACAGCCTGTTTGGGCTCCTGGGAAAGATATGTGAGTGGATCGGTTCCACTCTCACAAAAGGGGCGGAGCCTCGGGAGAAAGGGGGAGGAGTGGTGGGGAGCCAGACAGTCATGCCGCCCGGAGTGCAATGGTCTCCCCCTCAGCCTGAGAGCTATGTGGAATGTGCCGCACGGCGGTCCAGTGGCAATTTAAAGGGCCCAGGGCTTTGACCACTGCTACGATTGAGTTTCCAGGCCTTGGGGTAGTTGTCCCCTTTGTCCCCCCCCCCCCTCCCGTTGGCAGGCCTGCTCATAGCACATCACAACATGCATCGCCAACATGCGTCAGTGAAAACTGCTGGCAGCGGGCAAAGATGATTAGCATTACATAAGAAGTTTTTAAGAGCCAGACACAGCCAAGTTAACTCCAGAGCCTTCAAGGCAAAGTGCAGCCCTAACTAACCTGCTTGGCCAAGCTATAGTAGTAGTTAGATGAAGCAGGAACCCTCCTTCTCTCTGAAGATTAAACAACAAATTATAATTGCCACAGGGATGGCAGGCTGAGATGTTAAGAGATAAAATACCAAGGTTACAGGCCTAAATCTGCAATCACCTGTATGCTTGCAAGAACTGATTTCTCACAGTAGCCAAAAGGGAGATGAAATTGTAATCTGTATATATCATTTTTAGAGTGCGTCTGTTTGTGTCTGTCTACGAGCCTGTTTGTTCAAGAACTCCTACGTGGTAAGAGCTAGGGCCACCAAGTTTGGTAGGCAGCTTCCTCTTCTCCTAACTGAAAGCAAAGACGGGGTTTGGCTGTGCCAGGACAAGTGGCACAAAAGTTGAAAGTTTTCCAGAACATGCAAAGGGAAAGGCTGCTATTTGGAGGGGCACAATATGAGAGTGACCATGGAGGGCAGCAAGTCCATAGGGGAGGGCTACCCTGCAGAGTGTCCACTCGTGACAGCCTCACCATCAAGGGAGTGACCAGCAGGGCTGGGATTCCACCATTTTGCCGGCCACCACACCGAGTAAGTAGTTCCCCCTGACCTAAATATTTCCCCACCCCCCACAGCCCTTGGCTACAGCACCGGGTAGGAGGGTAGGGAGGGGAAGAAAATGCCACTGGTGGCTAAGGGAGGACTGGGGGGAGAGAAAAGGCTCATGCCCAATGGGACCCCCTCCCCAAGCCTCTCCCCACCCACCAACACTCACGCTTCCCCCCCCCCACCTCAAGCCTCCTGCACTCCCCACCCCACATCCCCAAGACCCTACCCTGACTTCTGCACCCCCACACCCTCATCCCTGAAGGACTTGGGCAATGCTGAGTAAATATGCTAGTGGAATATAAATTTCAGTCTTTCGTAAGTGAACACCAACAAGGACAATGATGATTATATTCATTCCCACTTTCACTGAGGTAGCTCCAAAGGCACCTAATACTTCCCAATATTAACAAACTGATAGCTGGAGTCGATGTGCCTTAAGACAAGCTTGGCGCCTTTTCCACAGTGAGAGGTCAACATCAGAAATGCTCCCAAAGATTTCCCTTCCTCCTTGCGACAGCATTTAAAAAGCAGAGGCGCAGCATCCTGGGACTGAGCGTGAGCCAGAAATCAGAGGATTCCCAGCTTGAATCTGGTCCCAGCTGCCTTCCCTGCCCCCGGGAGAGACAGTGCTGTGGGAACTGGCTTTTAAGCCAGATCCCACCAGCACTGGCTCCTGCTCCCCCCTCTCCCTTGCTGCCTCTATCTGATAGAGGCAGCAAGTGGGGGAGTGACTAATTGAGGGACGAGTCAACTAGTCTTTAGTAGACCCACTAAATCAGGACTACTCAACATGCGGCCCATTGTCCACATGCGGCCAGCGGTGCAGTTTGGGTTTACATGGGGATCAACATGCGGCCCATGGGTGGGATCCTTTGAACACGACCTCCACTGGGAACACGCTCCACAACGGCAAAGCGTTTCCCAGGTGGGGTGAGCATTGAAAGATGCAAGCAGACAGGCTGGCTGGAACAGACGGCTACAGGGTGTCGGCATTTCTTGCCCCCAGGGAGGAGGTGCCGGGAATGCTGGGGCATTGTGGGAAGCGTTTTGTAGTCATGGCCATCAGTGTGAAAGAAGCTATTTGCACATATATTTGCGTGTACGCAACCACACTTAAATGGCAGCCCTCAGCATGTGCTGTGAGTATCCTCGTGGCCCCTGGGGCTTCCAAAGTTGAGTAGCCGTGCACTAAATTAAACCCTAGAAGATTGATCGCCAGAGTGTCGGTCCGCTGGTAAGTGGAGACATGACCTCAGACACAAAAAAGTGCTGAGTATCTGATCTCAGAAAAATTAGGTTTTGTTTGGTGGTTTCAAAGTTGGGTGCTCTAACTAACTAATGACTATGGAAAAATTTGGCCAGTAAACAACAGCCAGCTCGTACCAGACAATAAAAAGGAGAGGTCTTTGTGCAGAAAGATATTTGAAGATGCATGTTCAGTTGAAGCATCTGAATAGCTCCATTGACTTCAGTGAGATGGTGATTCTTATGCTTAAAATGAAGAATGTTCTCAAATGGCTTTTTGGATTGGGGTCATGATGCCTGAAGCTGCGGATTAGTATATTTCCTTTTTCAGCCTAGAATTAAATGATTAACCACCTTTTTTTTAAAGTCACTATAGATATTCACATACTTTTTATTAAACATTCCCCCCCAAGGCATAACTGAAAGGAGAAGCATTTTACTTTGCATGTACATGAAATGCCACCTAAATTCTTGGCTCTAGATAAGCGATTTTGGTTCAGAGTGATGATAATATCATTTAATGAAATTGTTTCTTAATTACTTACGAGATTGGGTGGATCTGAGACTGGATTCCCACCAGGCTGAGTCTGAAGTGATATCCCCCCCTTTCCTGAATGTGTTTATTTTATTGATTTAACATACGTACAAGTTGCCCGTCAATCGACTTCTAGGTTCAGATCAATATAAGGCAGCATCAGAAGAAAGACCCTCCTTCCCCCACCAAACAGAACGAATGCAAATACAGGATATGGTCCAAACACAGTTGTCTTTATGTATGTCCAAAACATGTGTGAGACTTTAGCCTTGTGGGCTTAAAGAAACTGTAGCTCACAATTGCCATGCTCAGGAATTCATGAGGGGAGGCAGTGTTGCCTATTGGATAGGGCACTGGCTTTGGACTCAGGTGATGTAGGGGTCAATTCCAGGCAATACCATTGCTTTGCTTGATGACCTGAGGTAGGTCGCTTCCCTGCCTGTGCTTTATTTTCCCAGTCTGTGAAATGGGGATAATGAAACTGACATCCTTTGTAGAGCACATTCAGATCTCTTCATGAAAAGCACTAGCAAGCAGGTAGGGATTATTATATGCTGAATAAGCTCAATGAGCCTGTGCAACACTTGCAATAACATTTTTGTTTAGACTTGAGTCTGGCAGAGCTAGCAGAGAAGAGGGAGGGTATCACACCAGGCCACCCAAGTAACACACTAAAGAGTTCTACACAACTTGTGTGGGTCTAGAGACCCTTCAGAGACTTAAGGGCTCCATGACAGTGGTCCCTTTCCTGGCTTTTGGACCTGCACTGCTGGAATGCAAATCGGTTTGCTGCACAGCACGGAGTGGCTTGGAAAAATGAATCTAATCCTGAATTGATCTAGATTCGTCCTCCACCAGAGGAGTGTTTGTTATTTCAGAAGAGCAAGCCAATCATTTTATAAAAATACATGTTAAAGATATAGCACATTATTTTGGGTTATGTGTGAGTACCCACAGCAACTGAAAACTGTCCAGTTGCATCGGACTACTCAGAGGTGCTCAGGATGGCACAAAAGCACCTGAGATGCTTGTCTTTAAACAGATTTGACGTGATGCCCTGAATCGAGATTTAGACTGTCTCAATCTTTTTGTCAATAATTCGAAAAGTAATTTTCATTCCGAAAAAGTAAGTGAAAATGACAAAGGAAACGTTTGCTATAGGTTGAACCTCCGGCACATTGATCAGCAACATCCGTGTTCCAGCAGGAATTTAATTAGCCAGATAGCCACACCCATGATAAATGGACAAGTGTCCTGTGGTCCCATAAAGTTTGTTTACCGGCACCAGTCTTGGCTCTCAGTGTTCTGTGCTGTTATTTAGCTCTAACTTACCCCTACATGTCTTCTCAGAGCCCTCTGAGAAGCAGTGGGAGTGTTGGTCATGTTGCTAGAAAATATTGACCTCCCAAGGTCCAGCAAATTCTCTGGTTCAGCACTGGTCAGGTCCCAAGGGCACCAGACTAGAGAGGTTCAACCTGTACTTGAAAACGGGACAAACAGGAGCAGATGGAGAAAAATGGAATAAGAAGGAAAAATAAACACTGTTATTTCACACCTGGAAAATATCAATTCTCAATTTCAGTTTTTCATTTAAAAACTGATTTTTCCAAAATGTATGACAAAAAAAATTACCTGACTTGACTCTGCCTAATAGGAACGACTTCTTGAATTAGAGCCCAGGATATAGTGAATAGCACCAATGCAAAATTCTATGATCGATAGAACCTAATTTAACTAATTGGTCTTGATATTACAGACCAAGGATTGAAATATTTGTCACGTTAGGCCTCATTTCAGCAAAGCAAATGGTTAATTAAAAATAAGTCCAATTGCAGGCCGTTCCACTGCATGCTGGATGTTAAGCATGTGGTAAATGCTTTGCTGAATCAGGACCTGTAGGAAGTAATAATTTAATTGCTCTCTATTCAAGCTGTTTATTGTGCCTGGAAGCAGCTAATCTTAATGCACTCCTTACAAAGAAGAGTCTAATCAAATTAATAGCTTGTTCTTTCATTCCTTGTGGCACCTGGATAAGTTTCAGTGAGGACCAGGGTAAAGAAGCATGAGAATTCTGAAGAATCTGATGAAGGAATTGGAGCAGTTTACTGAGCTACAGCTGCATTGCCAGAAGGAGATTTACCTTGGTGAGGAACAGAAACTATAATCATTGTGGATACTTCCTGGGCCAGGAATTCAATCTGTGTGCCAGAGTTTAGGTTCTCACATGAACTGGTCTACAGTGTCTAGAGAAGGAAATACTCTGAGCACCAGCAGTTATTCTGAATTCCTTCTCCCACCAGGGAACAAGGAATTCATTCACGGCCTTACAACATCATATGATGGGCAGTAGAAACATCACTTAGGGCTAATACCTCCTAATCACTGTAAGAGATTTGAGTGTTGACGTAACCTAAAGTCAGGGATCCAATACCCATGGGTGGACACTAGTGCCTGCAAATATGTATCTCTGTATCTTGGGCCACCAGGAATGGAAAAGCTGGCTCAAAATCTCAAAGGAAAACTCAGCCACTGAGTTTTGCCTGGATTCTGATCAAGATAATGCAAAAATCGGCAAGTTTTACACAATTTTATTCAAGAATAGAAATTTTTTCCCAATGTCTGAAATTCATCCTGGATTCTTTCCAACCTCAGCCTTTGAAACTTATCTCAGGGTCGCAAGACTGCCAACATCTTGGTAAGCCTGACTCATGGTTCTGGTTTGCAACAAACACAGACAACAGAATTTTCTTACATACATTCTCACAGATTGACTAGCAAGTCATTTTTTACCAGCATGAGGCTCCTCTACTCAGAAATGTTTGGGTATGTATAATAATAATAATAATAATAATAATAATAATAATAATAATAATAAATAAAGCCACATGGCCAAGAAATCTTTGCTGACAGGTTGAAGCTAAAACATTTCATGGAAATGTCCATTTTCTTGAGAAGGTTTCTCAAATCCAGAATATTTGTCATCAGAGAACAACAGACAGATCACTGGATAACTAATGACACAGTGGGTAGGACACTCAACCACTATGTTGTGGGAAACCAGGTTTACGTATCTGTTCTTCCTGATTCAGACCAGAAACATGAAGCTGGATCTCCCATATCTCAGGTGAGTATCTTAACTCTGGTTAAGGGCTATTCTGAGTCCAAACCTAGAATATTTTTTTCAGGAAACAAAATTCTTGTTTTTGAGCAAGCCCTCAATAAAGGGGATGATCACTCTGTGAAAACGGTATCAGTGCTAAAAGGATCGTGCTGTTTCTTAGCACGACAGGTTGCAACTCTATGAACCAGAACTCTCTGCTCCAGCAACATCCGTGGTCCAGCAGAACCATGGATGTTCAAAGTCTTGGTTGGGAGCCTAGCTGGACTGGGGCAGGGGGAGCTGGGGATCTTGGAATGCTCTACACAGCTGGACTGCCCAGGGGAGCCGGGGAGCCCGGTGGAAGGCTCAGGTGGGCTGGAGGTGAGCAGGGAAAGCTGGGAAGGGTGGCAGTCCTTTATGTCAGGGAACCTTGATTCTGGACCTTATTTGGTCTTGTCCCCCCAACCTGAACTTTGGTTGATGCTGTAAAGCCTACTTCAAAGAGCATCTATTTTCTAGGGGGAATTGTGAAGGGCAGGGGTTGAAGAATCTAGGTGAGCTGGAAAATAGAGTTTAGTCTAGGATTGGATGATTCATATTTTGTCATTTGGAGTTACTGCATGAAGAAAAGTCAGCACCCTTTGTGCATTTTCCATAGCTGTTGAACATGCAGCTGCTGGGCTAGGAAATACAAAGAGATTGAACAGAAATAAATGTGTGAAATTATCAGTGGCTCATCCTTCTCTGAGGCCCTATTTAAAGCTGTTGGTATCTGACATCCTGCGGGCTGCTCTGGGATATCCTGAATGCCTCCTCACTCATCACAGCGTCTCCTGACAGTCTTGGAGGGAGCATATCCCCAGATTTAGGATCCTGACAATCCTTCTACATGCTGTGTTCTCAACAACACAGGGTAAAAAGGGGCAGGGGGGTAGCCAGCCAAAAATGGAGGCATGGACAGAAGCATGATCCTCCTGGTGCAAATTAAGCACTTCTCTATTTACTGCTAGCTGGGCACCCGCATGGAAGGAAAAAGGATAAAGTCTACTGGGGCCAGGAGGCCCTGGGGGGCCTGATCCAGGCTTCAGATTGTGGTCTGTCTGTGGCAGTAGCCTGTGTCACAAGTTTGCACTGGGCCCAAAATAATTATGCTTAGGCCTGGCTGCTAGAAGGGCTTGACCAAAAGGTCATTGAAGTCAATGGAAAGGCTCCCATCGGTTCCCACTGGACTTCAGTGGACTCTGGCTAAGTCCCCTCGAGAGCAAAATATTCACATCTCCCTCTCGCCGTGTTTTCCAGGGTCAATGGTTTCAAGCCAATGCCCCGACAGAGCTACTTCAGTTTGGAAGTTCTAACAAGGGCTGGGTGTTCACATGCTGAAAGCAGACGAATCAGAGACTGCACCCACAGCAGCAGATCTGGGGCACCGCTCTTTGAATTGGATCTGTTAGAGAAAGCCGGTGCCTGAAGATGTGGAGATCAGGAAAGAAGCCAGGGAAGCTGCATCTGAAAACTAGAAAGACTCCACTTATTCAGAGGTCAGCTCCAGTTCCTTGTCACAGAAGGAATATTCGTCCTGTCCCATATCTCACCTGTACCACATCGACAAACAAAATACAGGTGACACCAGCATCAGTCATTTCCCCTGCTTTTGGTCGTTTGTAGTGCCAGCAGCTAAAACACTGAGATGACACCTTTTTTAGTTTGAAAAAATTGTGCAGCGGCCTCTGCAAATCAAGAACACAGGGCTGAGTTTGTGACTACTTAAGCCAGAACCCCTGTGCTATTGCAAAAGGTTTCTTCGGGAGCCACTTTTACCGGCTTTGTCACTAGATGTCACTGCATACACAAATGTGCCTTTAGACTGCCTGGCAATGTGAGCACGAAGGGCTTGAAGACACTTGGAGAATTCAATTAGTTTTGATCAGTGTAATAGTGAATCAAGTGGGTCCCTCATTTGCCGTATCAACGGCATCTCTTTTGGTTCAGGTATCCTTTATTTCTCACCAGAGGCATTGATTTCAGAGCAGATGCAAACTCATTTGCCTTCAGAGCAAATATTTTCCAGTTGATTTTAGCTTAGACAAATTGGCTTTTTCCTTTTATTCTTGCCCATTATGAAGTGTACAAATGTTGCAGATAATAATAACTGTAGCAATCTTATCAGACCCTGATTAAGTATGGTGCAAAGTGAGACGACTTCAGTATCACGTTTGTGGCAATATGGCAGGCTACTGAACGAATAGCTCAAATATACTCACAATATAGATCTAGATTCTTCATCTGTATGCAGCTGGAGACCAGAATTCACCCAGCTATTCCGAATGAATCAGTTATTCTGTGTCCTTAGCCATTTTTCTGTTAGGGCGACACCATCCCCATCCTAAATTCTGTATGCCACACAGTCCCACTTATGCCTTCTCCCTCAGTGACTTATCCACCAACAGACTTGGATTTTTGCAAATGTGTTAGGAAATGTGTCACTGACATGTTTCAGCAGATAAAATATGAACTTCGTTTGATTATTTGCTCTATGGACTTTGAGTTCTGTGACTGAGGCTATGTCTAAACTGCAGGCTTCTTTTAGAAGAAGCTTTTTTTGGAAGAGAGTTTCCGAAATAACTTCTTCTAAAAGAGAGCATTCACGCACAAAAGTGCATTGAAAAAGCGATCTTCTTTTTCGAAAGATAGCGTCCACACTGAATGGATGCTATCTCACATTTATGCTGTGATTACTATGGATGGAGTGGCCACCAGAGCACCTGTGCTTTTTTCTCTTTCCTCTTCTTTCGAAAGAACTCCCTCTTCCCTGTCCGCACGCCTTTTTCCAAAAGAGCTCTTTCGGAAAAAGGCTTCTTCCTCGTAGAAAGAGGATTACCAATGCTGGAAAAAAACCCTCTGTTCTTTCGATTTACTTTTGGAAAAACACAATTGCATTGTGGACATAACTTAGGTTTTGTCAGAAAAACGGACACTTTTCTGACAAAACTGTAGTATAGACATACCCTGATTGTCTACTTCATGTGTTATTTCTGCCCTTCTAACAGGATACTAACACTTCTGTGAGGAGGACAGGTGAAATTAAAGTGATTTCAAGATTTCTATACACATTTTCTCACTAATACATGTTTGCAAAAGTGTTTGTGAGACTTCTATTTCTAAAAAAACATTATTTCAGACAAATTTCACACTAATATGCATGGGTATTAAATGACTTAAACACCCTACAGAGGACTAGAACCTGAGCATCAGTGTTTCTCTGTTGACTTCTGATTTAGACCAGTTGAGACTTTGGCCTAAAGATTTCATTTGGCTGGATGCTCATATATAACTTTTGCAATTCATCCACTGAAGCCTGTTAAAACAGCCAATGATAGATCTTTGAACCACTTATTTTATATTTCTTATATATGAGGCTAATATATCTTCAGATCTCCTAGAAGAACAATCTTCAAAAAATGGATGCTTTTGCAAGAATGTACTAAATAGCAAAACAAGAACACAATAGACCCGATCCTGTCTCAACTTTTGACTATGGATCACTGAAAAATTGTCCTGTTTTATTTATTCCCTCTGAAGTATCTAGCGCTGGTCACTGTCTGAAAACAGGACGTTAAACCAGGCAGACCATGGGTCTGATTGAGCATCACCATTCTTACACGGATGTTTTTATGAAGATGCTTGTATTTTCCTCAACTCCCAGTGAAATCAACAACAGTTAAGGGTGCTGTCCACTTCATATGCTCATATCTTTACTTGTGATAGAAATGTAGCCGTGTTAGTCTGGGGTAGCTGAAGCAAAATGCAGGACAATGTAGCACTTTAAAGACTAACAAGATGGTTTATTAGATGATGAGCTTTCGTGGGCCAGACCCACTTCCTCAGATCAAATAGTGGAAGAAAATAGTCACAACCATATATACCAAAGGATACAATTAAAAAAAATGAACACATATGAAAAGGACAAATCACATTTCAGAACAGGAGGAGGATGCGGGGGGCGAGGGGGGCAGGAGGAAGGAAGGTAAGTGTCTGTGAATTGATGATATTAGAGGTGGGGAGAGTGGGATGTTTGTGAGCTAATGGTATTAGATTTGATAATTGGGAAAGCTATCTTGGTAATGGGTAAGATAGTTTGAGTGTTTGTTCATTCCTTCTCAGAGAGTGTCGAATTTTAACATGAATGACAGTTCTTTACTTGTATAATTCTTTTGGGAAACAATGAAACTAAGAAAAAAAGTCACAGAAAATGATTTATTCCATGAAAAGAGCCTCTTTATCCCTGAGCAGGAAGATTTGCAAGAGAAAATCTGAACCATATTTTTGGATTTGTTAATCAAAGGGCTGATGGGAAATGTGCGTCGGGAGCTGTTTTATGCAGATGTGATGGGTCAAACAAGTCAAATGGGATTGTTTCTGTCTTCTGGCTGGATGATTTCATGCATGCTTATGGATTTCACCTGAATGTGTGTGCATCGCAGTTTCCTTTTAACCCAGGTTTGAGTGAATCTGAAATACTGAATGTTCAGGCAGAGGGAATGCAAAAGAGACACGGGCATTGCCAAAGTGTATCCATGCATGAATCCAAACTAATAACAGTATTGAAAATGTTTTTTCATTATTTGCCCTGCTAGACGCAGTGGAGATGCATGGCTCCATTGATTTGTGTGGAGCCAGTCACGTTTACACCAGCTGAGAATCTGGCCCACAGTAAGTAGATTTCCTCCCTGACATCCGCTCTACGTGTTTGTGTGTCTGTGTGTAAAGTAGAGGCATGGGCCTCAACGAGTCCTCTGCTGTCATGTATGCATTGCAGGTTTCTCTTTCTAGATATCCCACTAGGAGGGTTTTTTTGGGTTTTTTTTTTTTGGCAGGACTTGCCCTTTTCTGCCTCCAAATCAAGACCTTCTTGGCTCCTATGAACATTCATCAACTGTGTATTTGAGAATTTGTCTGTCTGTCTCTCTGTCTCTCTGTCTGTCAAGCCAGGACCACCAACTTCCGTATGCAACTTCCTTTTCTCAGAACTTAAAGCTATGTAGGAGTTTGGTTGTGCCAGGAAAAAGGGATGTGCCTGGAATACAAGGGGCTGTATGGGACTGCCTCCCCACCCCTCCAAATTCAGGACTTCCCCAGCCTCAACCCTCCCACCATGGTGCCCTTTGCGGAGAAGGGGAGGATTGAAGTTAGATTTGTACAGGGACATTACTGGCTTTTCCCCTTCATCAGGGAGTGAGGGGAAAGTTCACAGTTTGCTGCATTCCCCACTCTGGCTGAGGAGCTCAGGGGGCAGACAAGCTTTGCTCTAGCTCCCTGACAGGGACAGGAAGAGGAAGTGGAAGCAGTTCTAGTATGAATCTCAGGGGGGGAAGGCGCTTCAGCCCCCACCCTTTCACCACATGCCCCTACACACACACAGTCCCCTGCCCAGAGCCCTTCCTTGCCCCAACGCTATGACTCTTGCATTCCCGACTCTCCCAGCCTCCTGCCCGGAGACCCTCCTGAAGGACCTGCCTGGTAAATGTGCCAGTCTTGTTTGTAATCATCCACTTTAGCAAACCAATATTCCAACAGTGGGTCAGATCCGTGCTTGAGATACTCAATTCGGTCTCATCTACAGCAGCTTCGCTCCTATGGGCATCACCTTGCAGGTTAATTATGGCCACCATGGCTGCCGATCTGTCCAATTCAGCAATGCAATTAGTTCGGTTTCAGTGGTCTGAAAACCCCAGGACAGCAGAATACATTATTTATTTGGGAAACAAGGCCTGGATTCAGGTGTTAACCCAGAGCTGTTAAAGTCTCTACCTGGCTCCTACGCCACTGGCTGTCGTGGGCGGTCAGTCTCACGAGAGCGCATGCTGTTGTGCTGTAACAAAATTCAGGTAGTGAAAGTTTTCCAGCCGGCAGTAATAATAGCAGGAGAAAGCCAGGCTCTTTTGAAGCCATTACAATCAATACACAATGCTATTCATTTAGAAAAACAAATATGCTGTAGACTTTCTCATTGAAAAGGGGGGGAACAATTACCGTATATTCCTGCGTATAAGACGACTTTTGATGTTAAAAAACATCCCCCAAAAATCGGGGGTCGTCTTATACGCCGGGTATTCAGCTTTGTGGCTTTGCAAAGCCTCGGGGGAAGCCGGCGGCGGGGCATCCCAGGCGCTCCTGCGATGCCCCGCCGCTGGCTTCCCCCGAGGCTTTGCAAAGCCGCGGAGGGGCTCCGGCAGTGGGGCATCCCAGGCGCACCGGGGCTGTCCCGCTGCCGGGGCGTCCTCAGAGGCTTTGCTCCCGGTGTCCCTGGTCTGCTGGGGACCATCTCCAGCAGACCAGGGACACCGGGAGCAAAGCCGGGGAGGCGGAGGGGTGCTGGGGTATAAGACGAAACCCTATCTTTTAACTAAAAAATTAGGGGGTTGTCTTATACGCCCAGTAGCCTTATACGCTGGAAAATACGGTAATGCTTTTTAAATGATGCAGGAGCAGGCAAGAAACTGAGACAAGAGAGCTTCTGATTCTACCGCTGTGCCTACTATTTTGGTGGAGATCACAGGTCCAGAAAGTACAGTGGTGGAAGGCGCTCTCCAATGAGTGACATCTAGGCTCAGCTCCTCCAACGTGTTTAGGGTTCTGTGGGAAGACCCACCTTGGAGGACCTTCCCACAGTTCCTTGGCAAATCCTCCAGGCACAATGTGTCCTCAGCTTTGGGGGAATTGTCTCAGTTGGTCAGATGGTTAGGCTGTTACTGGGCTCTTGCCGCCATTTTCTCTCCCCGAGTTCTTGTTATTAAAAGGGATACAATTCTATGGTTTTAATTAGACCGAGGAGAGCTCTTAGAACATTGCAAGTGGCTGGGCCATGTATAACAGCCCCTCTAACATACATCTACAAAGTACTGCTCAGGCCTGTACCAGGACAAATCCTAGGCTACCTTCTTCCCTGGGGGCACAGGAAGGCTCTAACTCCAGAGGAAGTGTCTGAGTTCCAACGCATGGAAAGCAGGCCAGGGAGGGGCATACAGAGGGCCTTATACCCGCCTTGTCAACCACAGAGCCCTGCTTTCCACGGGCTGTCCTGAGATCTGCAAGGGTTCAGGAAGAGAGATTGAAGGGGATGGATTGGATGCGGAGGACTATGGCTAGTGGACCCAGACTTATGTAGATACACTAGGCAACACCCCCACCCCGCCAGCTAGTGGGTGCATGTGCATCCCAGTTAGCACCATTCCTAGATCTGGCAAGCTTCTGGAACCATTGTACTGTTGTTCTTTGTTCGGGGGAAGGAGGATCCCTTCACTTGCGGCCTGCCAGTATCACCTGTGTGAGGTTTTATTATTCCAGGAACATTCAGGACTCCAGGGCTTAGCCAGAAGCTTTTAGTTTCTTACGTGTGTGTATGTATGTGTGAAGGGGGCGGTGGGAGGGGGATGTTTATTAATTCTTTACCTAGTGCAGAATCTCATCATCACTTAATTGAGGGCTAGTGCAGACACAGACACAGACACAGACACAGACCCAAGAAAAGTGTTGCTTCATGTCTCCTTCTAGATGCTGCGGCTTGAATAAACTGAAAGCACCTGTGGACCCTGGGACCTGCCTGGAACCCCTGGCTGCAACTTTCTGGGGGTGCCACACTGGCTCCGGTATTTGTCTGTGAGCTGCTAGCACCAGGCAGTCCCACAAGGCCTGTACTTCTAGTCTGGGATGGGGAACCTTTTTTGGGTAGGGGGGCCACTGACCCACAGAAAAATCAGTCGGGGGCTGCACACAATTGAGAAACAACTAAAAAAACCCACCTCACTGATGTGGCCCCCGACTGAGAAGCAAAAAGACACTCCCCACATTCTCCTTGCACACCAGAGCTGGAGGGGGCCAGGCTAGTAGATTGTGTGCTCCAGCCTCATAGGGGGATGGACTCCCCAGGGCTGGAGGGGAGCCCCAAGCCTTGGGGCCCAGATCCAGGCAAGCAGGGGGCCACATCCGGCTCCCAGGCCTTAGGTTCCCCACCTCTGTTCCAGCCCCTTCTTTCATGGATACCTCCCTTCTGGCTCCCCAGGGTGTAGAAAACCCCAGCTTAGTTGTTTTGACATGGCAGTCTGGGAGAGGAGGTAGGTCTAAGTGAGCAGAGGACAGCACACGTGAATAACTTACACCCTCTCTCACCTGCCTTCGGCCCACTTTCTGTATAACATGTATTGAAATACACTCAGCAGGGGACTGACACCAAGGGGGCTGCTTGAACAGTAACAAAGGTCCCTTCGACTCCTGTTAAGATGTTACCGAATGCGCACAGGTTTCGGTAGCTTCACATCACTCTGTGCGAAGGCTGAGCGAATCCGGGATGCACGGAGGATCATTGTTGTGTTCGAGTACTCGGGTACTAGAGGAGGATTCAAGGCCTCCTCCTGCATAAAAGAGGTCCTCAGCACCTTCGCAAGCTGGCCTGGTGAAGTGAACCCGGACACTGAGAACTTGAGTGTGCGGGGGGAGGGGGGGTGAACCCAGCCCCAAAGAGTTTATGGACTAAGCACAAGTATATTCAGGGGATGTTCCCCATATGTAGCATAATTTGCCCAGGCTAGAAGCTACAGGGTTTTAGAGATGAATTCCAGGAAGGGCTGTCTCCAGCAGCTCTTCTTCTAGGAATGATGTGGAAGCATTATTGTAGGACTAAGCCTCATACAGTAGACTTCCAATAATCCGGAACCTATGGGACCTAGGTGGTTCCGGATTATCAGATATGCCGGACTATCAGGAGGTACTATAAGCTGGTTATATATATACTGTATACATTATATACTGTATATAAAGTATTCCTAGCCCTTTTTATTGTACAAACTGTATACAGTATACTGTAATGTTTTAGTTTTTTTAATCCTTTTTTACCCTTTTTGCTCAGTTCAGCTGCTGCTGCTGTTACCTTGTGACTCATTTTTTGCCGAAGCTCACTCACTAGGCTCTTGCCATTTTGATGCCAGACAATCAGGAGTGCCGGACTGTTGGATGCCGGACTATTGGAGTTTTACTGTAGTTCATTATCTATCCATTGTTCCCCAATGTACCAACTACTAGCCAAGCTGCTTTCGGAAGTGGCACCAGACCCCACTTACGGTTAAGAAGCCCCAGCAGAGATAGAGGTAAGGAGAAATTCCTTCCGCTGAGCATTAGTTCCTCTCTCGCCCTACTCCATCTGGTCTGTATTAGCGCCGAGATACAGAGCTTTGTATCTGCTGAGATGCGAGCGACGAGCTGCTCTTGGCCTGTCTCCCCGTGTCGTGGCCTCTTTCACATCTGAGGTCTCTTTCTCTCCATTGTATTGATTTTTTTTAAGCTAATGGTTTTCATTATCTGAGCCTGGGAACTTGGATTTCACTGTAGCACTTAGTGTATGTCAGGGTGGCAAGAGCTACTGTACTGGGGGGAAAAATCAATGACGAGGTAACTGAATTGGGACTGTGTTTGTGATTCAATCAATGGAGGAAGACTCGGGCCTCATCCTGCACAGTGCAAGGTATGGTGAAGCTCCACATGGATGTTCACCTCATAAAAGAAGTCCTCAGCTCCTTAGGGAGTTGTCCCGTTTAAGTTAACTTGCTTCCAGAAGTAAGACATGGAGAAAACCCTCAGTGTATCTAATCTAAGTAACCCTGTGAACGAAAGATTGCTCACTGCTACGTCTCACCAGCACCTCCAACTCCAGGAGAGCCAGCAGTGACGGGTGGGGAGAGAGCAGAAGAGACTATGAGGCCCTGGGGGAAGAATGGTTCAGGGGAGATGGAGGGAAGGGCAGTAGGTCCACTCATTTTGCTTTCGGTTTACAGCGAATTAACTGGGAGCAGGGGCTGGCCTTTTGTCTTTAATCTCTATTTAAAATGCATTATAGACAGTGATAAATCATAATCATGCGCTCAAAGTGCTCCAGTCCTGGGTTAATGCATGCAAGAACTCAACGATAGCCTCTCATGTCACTGGTGGCCTGACCCCAGGCCTATTAAGTCAATGGAGAGTCTCCTACTGATTCCGGTGGGCTTTGGATGAGGCCTTAGATCACCTCGTTTAAGATGGAGTCCAATTCCCACAAAATTTTCCAGCACTTTTCGGAGCAGGCTGATGCAGCTATTGGCCCCTCTGTACAACCTGATGATGATCTGTGTGAGAGGCTGGTAGTCACAAAGGTTAATGAGTGAAAGCAATTTCCCTCAGGCAAGAAGCAAGCTAATGTTCTCACTTGCTGATAAGAAAACCAAACACATTTTGGACCACTCTTGCTTGGCTACAGATGTGCAAAGATTCGTCTGCCATCAGCATGCCAGGAATTCATTCAGCTGTCAGATTGTTTTCTTGCCGTGCACAACAACTGCCCGGTGGCACACGTAAGCATTCCTGAGCCGTTGGCCTAAGACGATTAGTGAAATCTCTGTGCTCAGGTAAAGACTGAATAAAGGATCTGTCACTGCAGAAAAATCTGTGGAACAAACGCTCCCAAGATCTTTGCTGGAGCAGGTGATGGAGACACCTTTGGTTGCTGAGCCATAAATGCACTGCAATGGAAATAAGCCTGGGATACCGACTCGGTTGCCAGCAGCCTTAATTACAGGACATGCCATCATTGGATTCACAATGGAATAAATGGATGTATTTATATGTTTGGAAGTTGGAAGGAGGATTTCCTGATTGCCAGATGAAGTCATGCCGGTGCTACAGGAGCACTGTTTGCACCGCTGTATAAAGTGATGTCAGCATTTCCATTTAGGAAAACCCCACAAAACACTGTGTTCAGGGCTTTTATTATTACAGATCTATAAATTCTTCTACCAGATGAAACTCAGGTCTTATCCCAGGAGGGAGCCAGACTCACTGGCTGTTGATTGGCTGTTCCTCCCCAACCCCAAGAATGCAGATAAATAAATGGAAGGTAACTCGTAGCAAATGGTGTCTTTCACATGCCAATAAACCCCACCCAAACCACTGCCTATAAATGTTAAACATAGACCCGCACCTGGAAGCATTAGTGGAGAAATATGAAAAACTTCTGAGTGCTTTTGTCTGGGCAAATGACTGGTTCCCATGGGCCCTCTTTTGTGTCCCAAAGTAATTTCACAATGTTGTTATTTACTGAGGACTCGGCTCATTGGATAGGCTAGTCCTTTCGATGAAGGCATTAGTGTAATACACCAAAAATTGGGGGCCAGGAGTTGGACTCAATGACCTCCTGAGTTCTCTTTCAGCCCTAGGATTGTACTCGAGGATCCTAAGAGCTCGGGGGCTATGGAACTGAATGGCATTGCACGGGTGTAAGACGGGTGTCTGAGCGAGCAGGCAGCAGGCCCTTTATGCTCTACTGAGCACTACCCCAGAAGCCTTTACACAATAGACTGCAATGACTTCAAAGGGGCCCGTTGTCTTCTTTCATGGGAATAATCAGCATACAATGCAACCTTGTTTATTCAAAGGTCTCAGGTAACACCCAGGCCGTTCTGATAAATGGGGGCTGGGAGGAAAGAGGGAACTGGCCAGCTGGGTTTGAAAAGGCTGCCCCTCCAGGGATCCAGAATCCTTTCTGCTTGTTGAAATCCTCCAGGGCAGTCTTTTGGAAAGCCCATTAGCCTCCCTTTAATGGGCTGCCTTCTGCGGCTGGTTGAATGGAGCCAAGACTCCGTATTAAGCATCGTGTTCCTAGGGCACACAAAAGCCCACTGCGTTAGCCTCGCAGGCCCCGTACATTGTCCCTATCTCACAGTGCCCTCACTTAGTGCCAGGTCTCTGTGAATTCAGATGCTGCAGCTCCCAACCCATATATATCCCCATGGAGCACCTAAGCGCTGGTCTGTGAAGACAGTACACGAGCTATAGAATAATTTCCTAGCATATGTAGCCTTTAGATAGACACCAAAGACAGAGGAAGTAGTTGTGTTATCTCCACTTTGGAGTTCATATGCTCCTTTGGTGTGCTGACCTGTCAAATAAGGGGTTCCAAAGAAGTCATGGGTAGGTAGCATTTCTCATAGCTCTGCACACACAAAAAAGGAAAAAAACATAAACTATATGGGTGAGTGACTTATATGTTTCAAAAGCTTCAGAGGGGTAGCCAAGTTAGTCTGTAACAGGGGGTATGTCTACACTACAAAGTTAGTTCGAACTAACATCCGTTAGTTCGAACTAACTTTCATAGGCGCTACACTAGCGCTCCGTTAGTTCGAATTTAATTCGAACTAACGGAGCGCTTAGTTCGAACTAGGTAATCCTCATTCCACGAGGATTAAGCCTAGTTCGAACTTCCTAGTTCGAATTAAGGGCTGTGTAGACCCTTAATTCGAACTAGTGGGAGGCTAGCCCTCCCCAGCTTTCCCTGGTGGCCACTCTGGCCAACACCAGGGAAACTCGTCTGCCCCTCTCCCGGCCCCGGCCCCCTTAAAGGGGCACGGGCTGCCTACGGTGCCCATGCCAGGTGCAAGCCTGCCAGCACCCAGCCAGCAGACCCTGCACCTGGCACGGATCGAGCCACCCACCCGATACCCCCCAGCCCTCCCCCTCTTCCCGGGACCAGGCTGGCGGCTCACGGTAGCTTGCCCGGGACCGCAAGAGGCGGGCACTCGCCTGGGCTAGTGCGGACATCGTGGACCTCGTGCGGACAAAGTGGCCATCTAGGGCAGGAGAGCTGCCAGCCTGGCCACCCAGGAGCAGGTGTGCATGAAAATCAAGGGGGTCCACTGAGACCCCCGACCCTGAGCCCTGAGCTTACAATGGCCGTCCTGGGTCAGACCAAAGATCCATCTAGCCCAGTAGCCTGTCTGCCGACAGCGGGCAACCCTAGGGACCCTGGAGGGGATGGACCGAAGACAGTGACCAAGCCATTTGTCTCGTGCCATCCCTCTCCAGCCTTCCACAAACCTTGGGCAGGGACACCACTCCTACCCCCTGGCTAATACCACTCCATGGACCCAACCTCCATGACTTGATCTCACTTCCCTTTAAACTCTGTTCTAGTTCTAGCCTTCACAGCCTCCTGCAGCAAGGAGTTCCACAGGTTGACTCTTTGCTTTGTGAAGAAGAACTTTCTGTTACTAGTTTGAAGCCTGCTACCCATTCCTTTCCTTTGGTGTCCTCTAGTCCTTCTTTATGGGAACTAATGAAGAACTTTTCTGGATGCACCCTCTCCACCCAACTCCTGCTTTTAGAGACCTCTATCCTGTCCCCCCTCCGTCTCCTCTTTTCTAAGCTGAAAAGTCCCAGTCTCTTTAGCCTCTTTTCATATGGGACCTGTTCCCAACCCCTGATCATTTTAGTTGCCCTCCCCTCTCCCAGCCTCTCTCTTCCCCTCTCCCACCTCCTTTTCCCAGTCTCCCCCAGTTTTGTTCAATAAAGACAGATTCCATTTTTGAACACAATTGTCCTTTATTTTGTACATCAAGAAAAGGGGCTAAGGAAGGGTAAGTGGAAGGAGGTGAGGGAGGAATGGGGTACAAGCCCCCGATGGGGAGGACTGGGCTGGCTCTGCAGGCTTCTGGGGGTGGAAGCTCTCCTGCAGCCCCCCAATTGCCCCTTCTCCCCAGATGGCAGCCTGCGGCAAGTGCAGCCGGGCTGATGGCCGAGTGGTGTGATGTGCCCAGTGTGGGTACGGGCACTCCAAGCCAGGTCTGCTTTGCAAGCAGGGCACCCCTGAGAACTGTCTGTCCGGGGTGGGGGTCGGAATCCTTTAAGCGCAGCCCTCGGCTAGCCTGAGACAGCATCTCCATGCTCTAAGTCCTCCTCTGATGCCGGGCTGGCACTGCTTCTGGCCATCCTTAATCCCGGTTCAGGGTCCACTTAATGTGGACATGCTAGTTCGAATTAGCAAAACGCTAATTCGAACTAGTTTTTAGTTCTAGACGCGTTAGTTCGAATTAGCTTAGTTCGAATTAACTAATTTGAACTAAGTTAGTTCGAATTAGCGCTGTAGTGTAGACGTACCCTGGATAAACTTAAAAAAACAACAGATAGTCTGGTAGCACTGTAAAGACTATCAAAACATATAGATCAGTGTTTCTTAAACTTTTTAAGGCCGAGGAACACCAAACAATTTTTTTTATGAGGAACACAAAGGATTTTTGTTGTGCAAAAAAAAGGGCGAGGGGAAAAGTTATTGACCCTCCCCCAAAAAAGGTCACCTGCCCCTTTAAGGGTGGCCATTTTGAACTCTGTTTTTCTCCGCGGCACACCTCCGACTGCCTCGTGGCACACCGGTGTGCCACAGAACACAGTTTAAGTAAAACTGATGTAGACGATATCATGAGCTTTCGTGGGTACTGCCCGCTTCTTCAGATATGAAGAAGTGGGCTGTGCCCACGAAAGCTCATGATGCCATCTACATGTTTTGTTATATATTTCACTGAGCTCGCTTAGATTGCCAGATTTTTTTCTATTTCTTTTTAAACTATTTCTTTTGGTCAAATACTTAGGACTGGACTACTCAACATGCAGCCCGTGGGCTGCATGTGGCCCGCGGCCTGTTTGTTTGCAGTCCGCGGTGGAGTTTGGGTTTACGTGGGGCTCAACACACGGCCCATGGGTGGGATCCTTTGAACATGGCCCTCACTGGAAACACGCTCCACAACAGCAAGGCATCTCCCAGGCAGGGTGAGCATTGAAAGATGCAAGCAGACGGGCTGGCTGGAACAGATGGGTGCAGGTGTATAGGCATTCCTAGTCCCCAGGGAAGAGGTTCCAGGAGCACCAGGGCATTGTGTGAAATAAGCTATTTGCATATATTTGCATATATATTTGCATGTACGTGCAACCACACTTACGTTGCGGCCCTCAGCGTGTGCTGTGAATATCATTGTGGCCCCCAGGGCTTCGAAGTTGAGTAGCCCTGACTTAGGAGATGGGTGAAATACCAGAAGAATAGGCCACCATCTTACTCGATAGGCAAACAAATCAGCAAAGAAAATTAAATGGTCAAAGATGTTCTGTTAAGTCTCCTACAAAAGCAAGAAAAATCACAGTAAGGCTGGAGCCCTGTCTCCATGTTTGTTTGGGGACCATCAGAAGGGCCTTCAAAGTAGAGTCGAATCTTCAGGACCCACCCAATGCCTTAATATCACAACGTAAACTAAGGAGGGAGTTTCGGCCTTAACGTTGCATGTTGCTCCTTCTGTGTTTCAAGTCAGACTCTCAATGCTAGTGCAGCCTTTTTTTTTTTTTTTTTTTGTGGTTTAATAAATCACAGGCTGCAGCTTATGTAATGACTCAGAGTGAGGGATTGTAGTCTCTTCTGGCCCAGAGGTGGTGTCATCATATCCCGGCTCTGGAAAGCAATGGAAATCAATGGTTGCGTCTGGATTCATTTCAGGCAGGCTGGGCGGTGTGGAGGTGGCGAGGGGCTGGCTTGAATTTTAAAAGTTTACTCGTTCCAGATGGAGCTGTTTACAAAAAAATAAAACGTTTTTCTAATCAGGAGGCGGCTTGTATCTCCATCCCGACCTTCCCTCCCTGACACACACACACACACACACACCAAAAAAAAAAAAAAAAAAAGACCTGGCTGGGTATTTCTGATGATTGACACTCAGGCCTTGTTTTTCTCTTGCTAATAAAGTTTTACAAGTCAAACTACCTGCCAGAGTCTAAACAGCCTTGCAAGCTGTGCAAGGCTGTGTAATCCTACGCTGCTGTGGGCCAGGTTTGCTCTTCCGCGTATCTAGCAATGAAATCTGAAGTGGCTTCTTGGAGCACACATCCTCCTCATTAAAAGGCTTTCCCCGTTCCAGGAGAAGCCTCTCCTATGAAGTGCTTTGGCATCCAGCTTGATTACATCCCTTTGAAATCATCGTTGTCGTGACACGTCTGCATGGAAGGTGGGGAGCGCCTGGCGTTCCTTACAAAGGTTCGTTCCGCAAGGCAACCCCACAGACTAAGAAGAGACGAAGAAACAAGCCTGGGAAACCCAGGCGCCCGATTCTGCTGGTGCAAAGAGGGACGGATCTGCCTGAGCCAAATTTGGCCCTGGATTGAAATGAACTTCTTATGATTTCCGTTCCCTTTAAGGCGCGGTAGGGCCAGACTAAGGCTGAACTCAGGGAGCGGGAGGACGGCTGGAGGCTGGCACTGAGAGACCTGGGGCCTCGCCCATTTCTGTACCAGCTTGCAGAGATGGCCAGTTACCAAGGGCAAGTGGAGTGGGAGCAGCTCTGGGCCCGTGTTCCCCCAAACTCATTGAAGGGACAGAGCCTGCCTCACGCAATGGGGCCAAGTCACTGAGGTCACCTTGCATCTCTCCTCAGTGGTATGGGAACATTTTAAAAAGTGAAAGGGGAGACTAAACCTCTTTACTTCTGTGTATTCCCAGCCCCAGCTGAGGCCAGGAGCAAAGCCGTGAAACACAGGGCCAGCAACTGAGATCCCAGGCATGGGGCTGAAAGCAGAGGCCTCCGGCAGACAGAGCTCAAACTGGTACCCCAGCAAGCTGAGAGGCAGCTGGGAACCTGGCACGTGGGGCTGGCAGCTGGGACCCCTGGAGCTAAACCAAGAGTCCTTCCCTTGCCCTCACACCTCTAATTCCTGTCCAGTGGCTGCCAGTGGCCAGTGCATCCTACGGAACAAGCTAAAACAACTTTGAGAGCTTCCTTAGCTTGGGTCTTCTGCTGCCATAACCCTGGTGGGGTTTGTAGCGGTGGAGGATCAGGCAGATGGCCATCACAGGAACATTTCCTCCTTCCCCTCACCCCCTCTCCACCACACATGCTTCCCTGCCCCGGGGGCGGCTGCAGGGTCGGTGTAGTGCTGGAAGTGTGATGTGGAGGTGCCCTGGATCAGCGCGCTCCAGGAAGGGGCCTTACACTAAACCTGAAGCTCATTTGTGCTAGCTTAGCCAAAGGGCTGGGACTAAAAGTGTGACGCTCAGGCTAGTCCACTGCCTCAAGTCATTCCTGCTGGGGCGGGAGATTGGCACACATCTCTACGATGAGCTGAAAAGGGCCTGTCTCACTCTGAGACGGGCACTGCCGCTTTGGAGACCTGGATGTAGTGACCAAGGGGGGGAATAAAACCAACCCTGCTCCCTGGTCCTTAGCAATGAGTTGAAATGAAGGCATAGCTGCCGCAAGAACAACTGTTAAAATCCTTTCTCCCGGCCAGCTTCCTAAACGCAAAACTCTGCCATGCACATTTACAGCCGGCATTGCTTTCTCAGAAGTCATGGCTTTCTTGATTCATGAGCAGAGCCAAACACTTAATGCATCAACAGCACAATAAAATAGCCTACGGTGACTGTGAAAACGTGACCCAGTTGAAAAAAAAAAGACATGAATCAAATTCAATACATTATGTGTCTGGCATGGCTTGGATTCCGGGGGTGGCTTGCAAGCTGCAGCAAAAGCAATTTGTTTTCCCGAGACAATTCTCCCACCATGATCCAGAAAAAGAAAGCTGCACCCTACAAAACAGAGCCCAGGCTTGTGAAACTGCAGCTCGTAATGTTCAAACTCAGGTTCTGCTCCTGCTTATGTAATTCAGTCCAACAAGCCCTCATCAAAATTGCTTTGATTGGGTTACACTTGGAAAGTTTACAAAGTTGTTTTACTGAACCGTACTCCACAGGGGTTCAAGTCAGAGGGATGCAAGTTGACTTCCTCTGTATACTGTGGATGTCTGGTGAGATGAAGTGTGGGGTTTAACAAATCTTCTTGGGAAGAAAATTGAAATATTTGAGGTTTTGCAAGGGGAAGCTTTTTATTTAGTTAGTTAGTTAGTTTGCTTGTTTGTTTGTGGCTTTCTTTTCTTTCTTTCTTTCTTTTTTTTTTTTTTTTTTTTGGACCATGGTTACATTTGTCATTTTTTCCAGTTTGTAAAAATGATGAGACAGAGAAATAGATGGCTGAAAGAAACTTCCTCACCCAAATTGCTAAGGTTCTGTAATCTAAGCAACAACATTTTAAATTGACCCTAACTCTCCTCTGCTTCATAGCTGAGAAAGATGAAAATCGGGGTAATGGGAGATGATGAATGACACTTAACTGTCAGATTTTCCTTTAATTATGGGGTGAGAGAGAGGGAAAGAACATTTGTAAATTGTCCATGTGCCAGAATTCTTCCTGAAATGCTTCACATCTGATTCTGAATTGCATTATCTTATTCTTTTTGTTTTAATCATTGTTTCTTTATTGGTTTTCATTACAGAGAGGAGATTATCCAACCCCCCAATAATGAAATGCAGAACAAGTAAGAAGAATAAGAATTGGAATTCCCCAGAGAAGCCCTGTCTAAAAAACAATTATGACTGTAGCTGAGAAATCAGAAAGTGGTTTCGCATGTAATGGAGCGGTGAGAATCATTTGCAGTGAAACTTGTTCAGGTTTTGTTCCAAATTCAACATTAGAAATGGGCCTGGACCAACCCCCCTTGGAGCTTAACTACCTTTACCTTGTGGGGGGTTCAAAATCAGATCTGGATCCCAGTTGTGCATCTTAACGCCATGTCTGTTCAGGGCTTGGTTGGAGCGCCTGATCCACAGCTGGCATAAACCTACACAGCTCTATCAGCTTCATTCTGATACATGTCACCTGAGGACTGATCCCGCTACGTAAAGGATTTACTGTGATTCACAAGCCTTTTCAGTGGACTTGGCTGACTTAAGGTTTTGCATCAAAATCACATTAAATTTGCAATCTGGTGAGCCTATGACATTAAGCCAGGGGAAATTCAAGGGTTATGTTTCACTCTGAGGCCGGGGATATGAATCAAAATGCTGGGGAGTTGAATCTGTGTGGAACAAAACCAAAAAAAAAAAAAAAAGGCATTCACATTCCCCTGGACAGAGAAATTGAAGTGTTTCACCCAGCTCTAATATTGAATAAAATAACATCATGACTGGTATGGAGAAAGTGACTCAGGTCATCTCATCTGAAGAAGTGGGTGTTGCCCACGAAATCTCATAATATATATATTTTTGTAAGTCTCTAAGGTGCCACACGTCTACTCGTTGTGAACAAAGAAGAGTTATTTACTACTTCCCATAACACAAGAATTAAGGGGTCACCAAATGACGTTAATAGGCAGCAGGTTTAAAACAAACAAAGTAAAGTACTTCTTCACACAACATGCAGTCAACCTGTGGAACTCCTTGCCAGATGATGTTGTGAAAGCCAAAACTATAACAGGGTTCATAAAAGAGCTAGGTAAATTCAAGGAGGCTAGGTCCATTAATTCATGGAGGATAGATCCATCAATTTGCCAGGATGGGCAGGGATGGTGTCCCTGGACTTTGTTTGTCAGAAGCTGTGAATGGGAAACGGGATGAATCACTTGATGATTACCTGTTCTGTTCGTTCCTTCTGGGGCACCTGACATTGGCCACTAGGCTAGATGATCTTTGGTCTGACCTAGTGTGGCCGTTCTTATGAATGAGCTGTTCCAGAAATTGCACTTCCACAAATTTATTTGTTATACACTAGCATGTCATGCAGAGCTTCACCATTGCTGTTCATTGGCTCAAGAACTGGCTTGAACAGAACATGACAGAGCATAGTTGCAGGGGTCAGAGGTGTCTTTTAATCATACTCTTCCCCTCGGTCACCTTTCTGTTTCTCCGTTCTAGAAGTCAAGCAACCCTTTGGAAGATGCATTTCCTTCCCATATATGCTTGTGCTGCACTTAATTATCCTCCTCATCCTGCGCTTGTGTTTTGTATTCTCAGGGTATGTCTACACTACAGCACTAATTTGAACTAACTAGCTCATTCGAATTAGTGCATCTAGACCTAAAAACTAATTAGAATTAGTGTTTTGCTAATTTGAACTAGCATGTCCACATTGAGTGGACCCTGAACCGAAATTAAGGATGGCCAGAAGCAGTGCCGGCAGGGCATCAGGTTAGGACTTAGAGTGTGGGGCTGCTGCCTCAGGCTAGCTGAGGGCTGTGCTTAAAGGGACCCGACCCCCATCCCAGACAGACAGTTCTCAGGGTTCCCCACTTGTTTGTCTAACTCGATGAGGGACAGCAAAGCAGTCCTGTCTTGGAGTGCCCTGAGTGCCCGCATTCAGCACATCACAGCACTCGGCCATGAGCATGGCTGCACTTGCTGCAGGCTGCCATCCGGGGGGGGTCAATTGGGGAACTGTCAGGATCCAGGAGGCCCTGCAGGAGAGCTTCCACCCCGAGGAGCCTGCAGAGCCACCCCAGTCCTCCCCATCGGGGGCTCGTGCCCCATTCCTCCCTCACCTCCTTCTACTTACCCCTCCCTAGTCCCCCTTCCTGATGTAAAAAATAAAGGACACGTGTGGTCAAAAATAGAAACTCTCTTTATTGAACAAAGCTGGGAGTGGGAGGGGATGAACCTCTGGGGGAGACTGGGAAAAGGAGGTGGGAGAGGGGAAGAGATAGCGTGGGAGAGGGGAGGGGGAAACCTGGGATGAGGGAAATGGAAGGGGGAAGCAAGGGGAAGAAGGAGGAGGGGAAGTATAAAACTATGGTACGCCATATCTTCAGTACTGTGTACAGATGTGGTCTTCTCACCTCAAAAAAGATGTTTGGCCTTGGAAAGGGTTCAGAAAAGGGCAACTAAAATGATTAGGTCCCATATGAAGAGAGGCTAAAGAGACTGGGACTTTCAGCTTAGAAAAGAGGAGACTGAGGGGGGATATGATAGAGGTCTATAAAAGCATGAGTGGTATGGAGAGGGTGCATAAAGAAAAGTTCTTCATTAGTTCCCATAATAGAAGGACTAGAGGACACCAAATGAAATTAATGGGTAGCAGGCTTCAAACTAATAAAAGAAAGTTATTCACAAAGCAAATAGTCAACCTGAGGAAATCCTTGCCACAGGAGGCTGTGAGAACTATAATAGAGTTTAAAGAGAAGTTAGATAGCACTCCAAGGACCCAACCTCCATGAGTTTATTAGCCAAGGGGTAGGAATGATGTCCCTGGCCTCTGTTTGTGGAAAGCTGGAGATGGATGGCACGAGACAAATGGCTTGGTCATTGTCTTCGGTCCATCCCCTCCGGGGTAGCTGGTGTTGGCCGCTGTTGCCAGACAGGCTACTGGGCTAGATGGACCTTTGGTCTGACCCAGTACGGCCGTTCTTATGTTCTTATGTTCTAAGATCAGGGCTCAGGGTCGGGGGTCTCACTGGATCAACTTGATTTTCATGCAAACCTGCTCCTGGGTTTGCATATGGCCTTTGGTGGCCAGGCTGGCAGCTATCCTGCCCTAGTCAGCCACTTTCCTGTGCCTAGTGTGGAGATTGTGGACATTGGAGACTTTCCCCCAAACCTGGATGAGGTCCACGAACTTCGCACTAGACCAGGCGAGTGCCCGCCTCTTGCGGCCCCGGGCAGGCTCCTGTGAGCCGCCAGCCTGGTCCTGGAAAGAGGCAGAGGGCTGGGTGGCAGCGAATGGCTGGCTCGTGCTGTGCCAGGTGCAGGGTCTGCTGTCGGGGTGCTGGCAGGCTTGCACCTGGCACGGGCACCGTAGCCAGACCGTGGCCCTTTAAGTGCTCCGGGGCCAGGAGGGGGGCAGAAGAGTTTCCTTGGCTTGGCCCAGAGTGGCCACCAGGCAACCTAGGAAGGTCTAGCCTCCAACTAGTTCGAATTAAGTGGCTACACAGCCCTTAATTCAAACTACTTAACTGAAACTAGGCGTTAGTCAGGAGCTGACAGTGGTACTGAAGATGCCAGTAGAAAAGAAATATCTCCAGGGGAGAAAGGAGCAGCATGTTGAGAGGAGGAGAGGAAGCTGAGGACCATATGCTCAGGGAGCATGTCCAGGGGACCAGAGGAGAAGAGAACCAGGTGGCCGGGAAGGAGGCCCACTTAGCAGGGAAGAAGTGGGAAGGGGAGAAGAAAGAAGGGAATGATGCAGCAAAGTAGAGAGGAGAACAGAACATGGAGGCAGCACACCAAGGTCCAGAATCAACTTGATGGCACCCAGCCAAGTCGCCCACGGCAGGGAGGGATCCCTTCAGTGTACGGGATCCTAGAGCGCCATAGCACCCCTCCTTCCCCATCCTCCTCTCTGTGGCTGGTGTAAGCCGGGTGGCCAGAGTAAAGGGGATGTGGCTCTGGTGCCTTGGCCCACCATAGCTGATCTCCTGCTGCTGTATTTCATGCCCCCCTGCCTGGTAAATCAGTTGCTGGCTGGCATAATTTAGAGCAGACTTCAGCACTAGCAAGGCCTGGATAGGGGGAACATCTACCCAGCAGCGTTATTTCAGAGCAACCTCAGTGATTCCGAAATACCATAGTGCGTGTCTACACAGCCAGCCCGTTATTTCGAAATAAGGGGCTTCTTACTCCGATTCCTGTCACCCTCACTTTCCCGAGGGGTAAGGGAAGTCAGGGGTACCCTATTTTGAAATACCTGCCGCACAGACAGCGCCCAAAGTCGAAATAAGCTATTAGCAATTAGCGTAGCGCAAGTTGCGTAGCTTATTTCGAGTCTAGCCCAACTGTGTAGATGTGCCCTGACTGTGCTTTAGTCCAGCAACAGTCAGGGATTGAGCCTGGACAAAACATTTACCGCTGCAGTGAGAGTCAAAAATACCCTGATCCTTACTCCTCTCAAAGGGTTTGTCTACACTGCCACCCTAGTTCGAACGAGGGTGGCTAATGTAGGCATTCAAACTTGCAAATGAAGCCCGGGATTTAAATATCGAACTAGGGTGGCTGTGTAGACGGGGCAGATGACCATTTTGCGGGGCTCAGGGCAGCACAATTTCGTGGGGCCCCCCTTTGCCATGGCGCATGCGCGGTGGCACGAACCGCATGCGTAGTGGCGCCACGGCACATGCATGAGGCTTCTTGAAGCGCGGGACCCGGGGCGGCCGCCCCGCTCGCCCTGCCCTATATCGGTCCCTGAGTGTAGACATACCCAAAGGACTTACCTGAGGAGTTACCCCAGGTGACCATGATGGGATCTGTACAACCACAAATGGGGTGGGACTGGAGTTAGTGCACGAGACAATCTTCCTAGGAAAATATGGTTCACACCAGGAAAATGTTGGAGCCCTCGGTTTAGTATTATATCTGGATCATCTCCCCTCCCTCCCCCCCAGCGATCTGCTCACAACACTGGAGTGAACAATGAGGCTTTAATCCGATCCATTCCAATTAGCAGCTTTGAAAGCTCCCCTCCTCCCCCGTCCCCTCCCAGAAGTCACTTTTCCTATAAACATGCTCCTTGAGAAGGAATATTAGACGCTGCCATTGCAGGGGATCACAAAGACAGGGCTGTTTGTGTCATTTCAAAGAGCTGACAGTGACAGAAGGCTGCTGTACTGAGCAATGCACAGGAGAATAGATATGAATTACCCCGAAGGAGGAACGCAGCTTCGGAGAGGCCAGAGTTAGAGAAGGTTTATCATCGCCAGGTCTGGATACGAAAGGGACCCCCAGCATTTCAGTGGGGATTGATAAAACTAGTGCCTGACACGGTATCCTAGCATTTTTGGAAGAGATCATTTTAAAAAAAAAGGAAAACTCACTAGAGAGGTGAAAAATGAGCAGCTGAGGAGATAAAAGCGATGGAGGTTTTGCACAAAAGCATATTCTCCTATAAACCACCTAATTCTCCTACTTGGTATTCATCACTGTCAGGTGTCTTTATCCCAGTGAATGAAGGCTTTATGTTTAGCCTCATTATCAGCTCAATGATAGAGGGCAGGCCATGCAAATGAAGTTCAGTACCACAGATAGGTTGTTAAAACGCTGCAATTTGTCAGCATTTAGATAAACAAATGAGGGGCAGACTGTGTGTGTGAAGTGACCCTTGAAGCGCTCCTGGGATATTTTGCCACTTGTTCAGGGGAAAAAAATGCCTTCAAGGTCCCTGTTTCTGGCTGGTTTTGGTGCGGGGAGGGAAAAGAAAACCTCATTTAAAAACCATCTCTTTTATTAATGGGCCTTTGACTGAGATAGCGGTAGGCTGTGGCTCTTTTATTTTCTAAAATCTCTTTGTCACTCTGCTCTTTGTTTATTGCTGCTCTTCCCTTAATCATAGAAATTCCTGTCAGGGAGCTCTCCTGGGTCCCATTCTGGTTATACTGAGCTCCGTGGCAAGCTCCTGTTTCTTCCAACAAGAGAATGATTGAGGCCCTCTGTGTTGAAAAGGGCCCAATAGTATTTTATTGGTCAGGGGCCAATGACCCACAGAAAAGTCAGTTGGGGGCTGCACACAAGTGAGAAACAAAATAAACACCCCGTAATCTCCCCAAACCCTCACTGACGTGGTCCCCAACTGTGGAGAAAGACACTCCCCACACGCCCATCGTGTGGAGGGGAGTTGATGTGACAGTGCTGGCTCCCCAATACTGGGGGAGGGGGAACCCTGAGCCTTGGGGGATTGACCCAGGAAGCTAGGGACTGCATCCAGCCTCCAGGCCTTAGGTAGCCATCATGAATGAACCTTTCCATTACAATAAGGGTGGCAAACCTATCTTAAAAAGCAGAGGGGTCACCATGTTAGTCTGTATCTGCAAACACGAGGAGTCCTGTGGCACTTTAAAGACTAACAGATTTATTTGGACATAAGTTTTCATGGGTAAAAACCATTTTGTCAGATGCATGTGACCAAGTGGATTTTTGCCCGTGAAAGCTTATGGCCAAATAAATGTTGTTAGTCTTTAGGGCCATGTCTAGACTATAGAGAAGATCAACGCTGTGGTGGTCGATCTTCTGGCGTTGGAGTTAGCGGGTCCAGTAAAAACCCACTACATCGAACACTAAGCGCACCCCTGTTGACACCGGAACTTCAACTGCTCATGAGGAGTAAGGGAACTCAATGGGAGCATTTTTCCCATCGACTTCCACTGTGAGAATATCAGAGGGGTAGCCGTGTTAGTCTGAATCTGCAAAAGCGGAAAGCAGTCCTGTGGCACCTTATAGACTAACTGAAGTGTTGGAGCATAAGCTTTCGTGGGCAAAGACCCACTTCGTCAAATGCATGAGAGAATGGCGCTGAAACTTGGCCTAAGGTAAGCCGACTCCAGCTATGTTTTTTAGACCTTCAGCTGTAGTGTAGACCTGCCTTAAGGTGCCACAGGACGCCTTGCTGTTTTTGCAGATATAGATTAACCCAGCTATCTCTCTGGGTACGTCTACACTACCTTCCTAGTTCGAACTAGGAGGGTAATGTAAACATACTGCACTTGCAAATGAAGCCCGGGATTTGAATTTCCCGGGCTTCATTTGCATAAGCGGGGAGCCGCCATTTTTAAAATCCCGCTGGTTCGAACCCTGTGCAGCGTGGCTACACGGGGCACGAACTAGGCATTTCACGAGGAGTAACGGTAGTTCGAACTAGGAAGCCTAGTTCGAACTACCTAGTTCGTGCCCAGTGTAGCCGCGCTGCACGGGGTTCCAACCAGCGGGGTTTTAAACATGGCGGCTCCCCGCTTATGCAAATGAAGCCCGGGAAATTCAATTCCCGGGCTTCATTTGCAAGTGCGGTATGCCTACATTACCCCGCTAGTTCGAACTAGCGGGGTAGTGTAGACATACCCTGCGAGACATATCTGAAGGAAAGTGTCCTTTCCTGATGATAGTAGTAGTGATCTAATCTATCAAAGCACAAAGCTAATGGAGTCAACCTTCCTTCTCCCCCCTCCCCCCGCAAATGTTGCCTTGTAACCCTTTCTTCCCAGAGTCAGTATTTTATTTTGCTCCCAAATGTTTGTTTCATTGGGGGCTTATGGCTGCCTTTTTCCTGTCTACCCCTTCTCCTGGAGCTCAAGTGGAATACGCTTAAGGAGCAGACAAAGCCCCCTTGCAAGGGACTCTATTCTCCAGTTCCTTAAAGGGGTTTTAATGACACCCTGGAAGCCAGGCATCCTAGAAAATCAAATCAAATGAATTGTAACACTTTCTGAAAGGCAAGATTACGCTACAATGGGGTTTCAATCATCTCCAGGGGTACGTCTGTCTGAAAGCAGGCCCTCCGCAGATTATACACAGCTGTTGAGCTGCCTAATGGTTTCTCAGCTTCCCTCTCTCACAGGCAAACCGTGGTGGCATGAGCGCGCCATCCATCTCAATCCCTGGCACAAAGCGAAGTCACTAAAGTCTCATTTGCAGGCACTTTTCTTCTTGGCCGACACACACAGCCTTGCCTGCTCATTTGAGGAGAATGATGTGGACTTAATTAAGTGTAGTGACTTATTGGTAGCATGGTGCCCGCTCAATGAAACGTGCAGATGTGGAGTGAAATGATAGGGCGGCCGTGTTGTGAAGAATACTGATCAGAGCCCGGGCTATTCTTTGTCCCCAAAAGAGGTGATTTGGGACTCAATTATCCCATTCATTGTAACTGCGGCGCACCAGATGGTTACAATGCGAAAGAGCCTTCCGTGACCACAAGCATTTCAGGGAGCACCTTTTCTTCTTCTCCAATTCGCCGTACAACGATTAGTTTCTTATTGGGTGTGTGTTGAAAGGAGGGACAGATTTGGTGCATCACAGAACAGAAGGTGGGGGAGACCCATGAATTAAAAGAAGAGACCACAGTGCGCCTCTGTTGTTTTCCAGAGCCCTGGAAACTCGCCCAGCGGCTTATCTGCCATGACCTTCCCTCCCCTCATGCCTCTTGTCCCCCTCCCCAAATCCAGGAGATGGAAAGTGTTTCAAATCTGACCGGCTGCCGTGCCGTCTGTCAAAGCCCTTCCAGTCAAGTGAGCAGTTTTTCATTTAATTCATTGAGTTGTCCTCAATAAAATTAATTCCTTCTCATTGAAGCAGTGAGTGGGAACAAAACCAAACGAGGTTGTGAATATAGTACCGGTCATTAACCAGAGGCACCCGACTCTGTCATCTGTCCAGCCCTTCATCTCTTGGGGGAGTTCATGATTTAAAAAGAAAAGAAAAGGCCGGGGTTAAGAAAATGAAAGCGCACAAGCTTAAAAGGCCAGATCCTCAGCTGATGTAAATCTTCAGTGGGACATGGAACTCAGTGGAGCAATGCCAATTTACACCAGTTAAGGATCTGGCTGTAATTCCTGAGAGGCACTTGTGGGATTCACATGTGCATCTGTTTGGAAACCTACTAAGCAAGGCACAATCTGTTTTACGGGCATCTGACATGCAACCTTCACATGCGTGGGAAGGGGGGCAGAAATTTGACACACTGTAGCCATATGTTGCCCAATTAATTTTGGACTCCTTCTCTCTGGAAGAGAGCTTGGTTGGGCCCATCTAAAGGACTTTTACCTGAGTTCAAACAGAAAATCTAACACCAGATGCGGGTAGATTGTTCAGAACTCCTTTCACATAGCAGAAGGCAAAATATGGCGCAAATGAATTGTGTAGCTTAGCATCCACCCCACGCCCCCCGCTGCCAGCAATAATCATCTTCAAACAGGTCGTTTCTCCCTGTCCCAGCAACGCAGTGGTACCTAGGCAGCAGTGTGAAAGGGAGAAGAAGCAGGCAGGCTTCAATTTCAGTGTACCTGTTGTTATGGTTACATTTGTTTGCTAAACATAATGGTGGTGTTGAGAGTAATGCGTTTATATGACTTTCCTGCCGAAGACAACGGCATAGCTTTGGTGGCGTCGACTTGAAACTTGATCATGTGGTTTCAGAGGCTGGCAACCACATCCTACTTTGGGGTTAGCCAAATAAAACTATATTTTGGTTTAGTGTTGCTAGATTTGAGGAAATGATGGTTATGCTATTTGGGCCAGAGTTTATGTTTACTTAAACTACAGCCACCATGAGACAGAGACCATTTTTCCTAATTTAACAAAAGAAAATAATAGTACTTTCCCTCAGAAGCATATGACATGCGATTTTTTGAAAAGACAATTTTCAAAGGTGTTTTCCAGTTTAAAGACACAGACAGAGCTATTCAGTTTGCATACCTAAAGGTAGACTGAACTCACACACAGCTGCAACCTACTAGCCCAAGCCAAGCATTACAAGCTGTTTATTATTCACAAACACATAAGGCTTGCTGACGTGTAGCGCATAGATCTAATTTCAACCATGTCTTTTCCTTAATAAACAAAACATGCTGTACCAGCAGAGCAATAATCAAGTGATGATAACATCTGGCTTTCAGACCACTTCTGGGACAGCAAAATCGTTTTTTCTCCTTGAACAATAACAACAATGCAAAAAAAAAAAATCAAATTCCCAACCTGCTTTGGCGACTCTTTGGATGAGGATGGGGAAACTTTCCCAAAATGGGAACTGAAGTAAATATCCCATGTGTATAGTCTTTATCTAATCCCATATTCTTAGATGTACACTAGAATTGAAATGCTGTTCTAAGATCGCTAGTTCAAACAGCAACACACATGCCCTAAGACAACTCGCACCTACTTTACAAGAAAGGCACACCAGGAGACAGAAAGCTAAGGGGAATGGTTTAAGATTTCATTGTTTCCTTTTCTTGCTATAGTGCCTACTCTAGTCACTGTGGGTTCCTTTAATCCTGTTTTCTATCTCAGTTACACTCTTCGCACACAAAGGAGATCTCTGAATTGCACTGCCTGTGAATTAGAACAGAGTACTTGCTATATTGTCTAGTTTAGGAATAATACTTTGCACTTATGTAGGATCTCACATCTAATTATTCCAGTGTGCTTTACAAACATTAATGAAGACTCACAGGTAAGGTGCGGGAGTAAGAGGTAGGCAAATATTACTTGTCCTTGTTTACAGATAGATTGTGTCATTGACTTGACTAGGGTCACTTTGTGAGTCAGTAGCATCACTGGGAGTAGAACCCAGCAGCTGAAATACTAGTCATCACCTCTAATGTATAAATAACTCACTTTCCACTTATTGCATTCACTAGCATTATCTAGTGCACACTCCTTGGATATGGTTTCTCCAAGAGGTAGGAGAAGAACATCGTTTACTGTACATGGGATGCAATTATTGCTTTAGTGAGCTAACGAGCTGAAACAGACTTTTCTTTCAACAAGCCAAGCAGCGGTTCCATCCCCACCTACAACCACGGAAACCTTCTAATTTATTTTGAAGGGGACTTGGTTTTGTTAAGTGTCTTGTGTTATCCTATCCTGAACTATGGTGGAGTAACACCAGGGCTGTCTTTACACTGAGATTAGAACTGTGCTCAAACATGGCTGCCGTGAATAGCATTGTCTGGCACCATTTTCATGACCAACGTGGCCATGTGTGTTTCTTATGTGACTTGTGCCAGCCACGCTGCACAACAGCGCATACTTTCCTAGATGAACTACTGTGAAGTTTTATAGCTTGATACTCAGAATAATTAGCCTCCATCTACGTCCCATCTACTCTGGTTTGGATATATGGCCTCTTCCCCTCTTCCATGGGCAGCAGGTGAAGGCTCAGCTGGGGGAAGGGAGCTGAAGCCCCACCCCTTCTGCTCAAAGCCACACCCCTTCCCCGAGACCACGCAGTGCAGCCCCAGCCTTCCCCTGCCACCAGGAAGCTGGGCTGCTACGTGGCACGGCCCTAGCCTCTCACCTCTCATGGAGCATAGGCAATTTTGGGAAGGCAATGCCTTCCCTTGCCTACATTACTCATCACCCATGATTTGCTCCCAATGAAAACTAGCTCACCCTTCTGAATGGTCTGGGCAGTGCCTACTTCATAATAAAAGAGGTGCCACAACTCAAGCAATAAGGTGCCGTGGCTCAAACAATTTTTTTTTACATTCATAAATGATGGAGCAAGTCCAGAGGCAACAGGGCTAAGGACGACCAAGCCTAGAGGTGCCGGGGTGAGAACTGCCAACCCTACTGGTGCCAGGATGCAGCCCTGGAAAATCCTGGCAAAAATTAAAGTAACCTGAGTAACTCTTCTGAGTGCACTAGAATGAACCCGGGTTCATGAGAACAGAATTTGGCCCATGGTTGTGAACAGCTGGTAGGGTGCTGGGACCGGAAGGCCTGCAGCAGCCAAATAGGCTCTTTAATTTAATGAATAGTGATAGAAATGTAGCCGTGTTAGTCTGGGGTAGCTGAAACAAAAAACAGGACTGTGTAGCACTTTAAAGACTAACAAGATGGTTTATTAGATGATGAGCTTTCGTGGGCCAGACCCACTTCCTCAGATCAAATAGTGGAAGAAAATAGTCACAACCATATATACCAAAGGATACAATTAAAAAAAAATGAACACATATGAAAAGGACAAATCACATTTCAGAACAGAAGGGGGATGCGGGGGAGGGGGAATCAATGTGCTGAAAGTGTCCGTCTGCTATGTACATTGGGCAAATGTCTCAGACACTTCGCCAAAGAATCAATGCCCACAAAACAGACATTAGACAGGATCACAAAGAAAAAACAGTTTCTTGCCATTTCAACCAGAAAGGACATTGTCTTAATGACCTAATCACATGCATCCTACTTCAGAAGACTTTCAAATCTGCACTTGAAAGGGAATCCTCTGAACTGGCATTCATGCTAAAATTCGACACTCTCCGCAGGGGGCTGAACAAAGACCCCAACTACTTTACCCATTACAAAGATAGCTTCCCCAATTATCACCTCTAATACCATTAACTCACAGACATCTACCCTTCCCCACCTCTAATATCATTAACTCACAGGCATTCACCTTCCTTCCCCCCCCCCCCCGCATCCTCCTTCTGTTCTGAAATGTGATTTGTCCTTTTCATGTGTGTCCATCCTCAGCTGATATTTTTTAGGGGGGCTGTGCCCATTCCACCAGCTAAGGATCCAGTCCCACCCACATATACAATCAATAGCAGTAATAAACAATCACCACCATTAGCCTTATAATCAATTAAAGGGGGCTTTTATATTAGTGTATTTTATAGGAGGGTGTGTGATGGGTTAGTTTTATGTTTTAATTTGACTACACTCAATTTTTTAAAAGTAAATTTTGTCTATGGATGAAATTTTGTTTCAGAATTTCCACTGAAAGTGCCCTCAATGCGCAGAAGAGTGAAGAGGAAATATTTATGATGTTGATTGGTCTTGCATAGAAGAAAAGAAGTTTTTTCCCCCAGCTGTTTTGTTTTTATCTTACGTGTTAGTGGCGATAGACCGTTTGTTTTACACAGATCTTGAGTTTGTGGTCTTTATCATGAGTACAGTGGTGCAGAAATATTTGTAACAAAATCTGAAATCACATGAGACTTGTTGATGGGGAATTTTGTTACAAACGTGAGACTTACTCCAGGTTCAGAGAGAGGTTGGTCAAGGTTCACCAAACTGGTCAATACATATGAGGCGTCCTAGTACTTTGGAATGTGTCTTATTAATGCACACTTATATATCATCTGCAAAACATGACTTCTTTCCATTCCTTTCCCCCCTTTTATCATTTCATTCTGTCATACATTGGCTGGCAGAGGTTCACTTGCAAGATCAAGAGGTGTTTGATGGAGTTATAGCCTATTTTATGGAGGACCAGAAATATATAGTTCCAGCTGACTCTGTCAGGGGTTGTTTCTCCATATCTGCGGAAATGGCTGAAGTGGGGATAATATTTATGTTGATCGGTGTGAAGTTCAAAAACAATCATCCCTTTTATGCCTATTAATTTTATTACACATACTATTTGGATAGGGTGGGTTGTTTTACTTTGAAAAATAAGCTTACTACTTTTAAATTCTTCAGGCCTGGGAGCTATTGTTTTCCAAATGGCCAAGCAATACTTATATGGATGGACTTGAAGTCTAATTTTGTTATTGTTGTTATTTTCAGGATGTTTTAAAATAAAATGGTGCTTTATTTTAAAAGGAAACTTGTAAAATTCAAAATAAGCCCTACATTTATTGTGCCTTAATGACTTTCTGAACTTATGTGTTACATTAACAAATAAAGGGGTACATCTACACTGCAAGCTTATTTCGAAATAAGCTCTTTTGGATTTTTTTTTCTGAAATAGCTTATTTTGAAATAGCATGTCTACACTACAGGGAAGCCTCAAAATTAGTCCGAGGCAGGCTTCCCTAATGTGGACATGCTACCTCAGTTTAGAGCCCCAGGAGGCACTAGGGAGTAATTACTTTGAAAAGCCCTGGGGAGGAGCTATTTTGAAATAGTAGCAGTAGAGCGTCCACGCTACTGCTATGCCAAAATAGCTATTTCGGAATAGACATTATTCTTTGTGGAATGAGGTTTACAGATTTCAAAATAAGCCGTCCATTATTTCCACATTATTTCGAAATAACGGAATTGCTGTGTAGACTTTGTTATTTCAAAACAATGTCAGCTATTTCAAAATACCTGTGCTGTGTAGACGCACCCAAACTGATTTTTTTCCTGTTTATCTGATGGATAAAGTAAAGATAAAATCTTTACTCCATTGAAGTCTGTGGAAGTTGGGAATCTGAAAAAGTTAAGCAGGATTCATTGTGACTTGTGCATCTCCAACAATGAAGACTTTGCTGCAAAACATGGTTCACAATTCAGCTGGGTCAAGCCAAAACAAATTCACCTCGTTCTTCCAGAGCAGTACTAGCTAGCAGGGCTAACAGCAGTGAAATACTTTTGTCTAACCCAAGTTACTGAGCCTAATAAGGAGTAACTGGGTGAATTTAATGAGCCGTTTGATACAGGATGTCAGACCAGATGACCTAATCATCTTTGCTGCCCTTCAATCGTATGAAAATAGCCAGTACAATCAAGAGATATGACTCCACTGGTGTATGTTTGCAAATATTCATGATGCTTCCATGAAATGATGCTAATAGGCTGGAGGTCAGATCCTCAGCTGGTGGTTATATATTGATTTCATCGAAGTTACACCAATGTACCCCAGCAAGGGAACTGGTCCTGAACTTCCATCAGCCATGCAGGGGTGGGCAAGTCGTCTCCCTGCACGGCAGTTCCAGAGCTGCCTATGACAGCAGGAAAGGTGGATGATACCTGGATTCATTAGTGTCTGGGGTGGGTCTAAATATGAAGACACCGCACTGCAATGTGAATAGCCACGCTGTGTTTCCATGGCCTCTCAGTGCTAGAAACGTAGCCTGTGATGAGGGCAGAACTCCCCCTGCTAACTAACCTGATTGGGAGCTAATCTGCTCCCTTTGAGGTCTGCTTCCCTGAATGCAGAAGCCTGGCCAAGTAGGGAATGATTCCCCTGAACTGTGAATAACCCATGAGCGAGACTCATGCCTCCCTCCCTGACACCCACAAGTGGGCATCTCCACTCCCAGATTCTTCTCTGGCCTGGGAGCAGGCATGAGAAGGAGGGTCAAGAATTTAGGGTGCTACCCTAGGGCTCAGGAGACTTGGGTATAGTCCCCTGCTCTGTCACAGGCTCCCTGTGTAACCTTGGCCACTGCTTAGTGCCTCAGTGTCCCATGTCCCTGCCATACAGGGGAGAGGTGACAATAGACAAATCCATTTAAAACACGACCGCCACATGTTCAGACACACCAGTAATGGGGACAGTATGAGATGCTGAGGTGGCCATTGGGTGAGAGGGATGGGGTACCCCCTAAAATATAGCATAGATCCACACAGACAAGAGTCCCTGAAGTGAGACCAGATATCCCAGTGCCCAGTGGCAGTTAGCCACTTGTGGTTTAATGCGGAAACCATGCAGGACGGCAGCTGGGATCAGAGGCCAGTGCGTTCTCACAGGGCTCCCCCTGGTTCCACCTCATGAAACCCCAAAATGGGCTATCCTGCCGTACCTACCCTCCTGCCCACAGCCACTGGAAATACTGGAAATGAGTGACACACACAGGGTTGTTCTCCCTCCCTCATCAATCTTCCTCCTGCCAGAGGCAGCTGCAGCTTTGTGGATGGAACAGCACCTAGTCCTAATCAGGTGTGGGAGACCATAACCAGCACCAGTCCTGTGCACAGCACAGACTACATTCCCCTGTGCATGGGTTGGGTCATTTTAGGGGAATGGGGCAACTCCCCTCAGTAAGGGGAGTGTAGAGTTTCTTATGCTTCCTAACTACTCCTGCCCCCGCCCACACACACATGGGTATGGCTGACAGATGGAGCCCATATGCTCCTTCGCTTTCATTTTTCTGCCATTTGGATCTTTGAGTAAGACAGAGTGTAACCCACACACAGGGGCTGCATCTAGACTGGCATGATTTTCCGCAAAAGCAGCCACTTTTGCGGAAAAACTTGCCAGCTGTCTACACTGGCCGCTTTGAATTTGCGCAAGAACACTGATGATCTCATGTAAGATTGTGAGTGTTCTTCCGCAAATACAATGACTCTCCCGTTCGGGAAAAAGCCCTCTTGCGGATATGCTTTTACGCAACAGTGCCAGTGTAGACAACTGAGAATCGTTTCGCGCAAAAAAGCCCCAATGGCGAAAATAGCGATCGGGGCTTTCTTGCGCAAAACTGTGTCTAGATTGGCACGGACGCTTTTCCGCAAAAAGTGCTTTTGTGCAAAAGCGTCCATGCCCATCTAGACGCTCTTTTCCGCAAATGCTTTTAATGGAAAAACGTTTCCGTTAAAAGCATTTGCGGAAAATCATGCCAGTCTAGACACAGCCACAGTGTGGTTCACTGTCCCATGCAGTGGCACCTAGACCACAGCAACAGTTAAGACCAAGAGACCTCCACAGCATGGGCTGAGAGCCAGCAGGCTTTTTTAGCTCTGAGGGTAGAGGCTCCTTTACTAAGCTCCAGAGGTTCCAGATTCAAATCTGCGGGGCATTTACAAGAGTTCTGTCACTGGTGTCTCTTTGCAGGTGGAGAAAGCAAAGACAATCTCTCACAAGGTATAAGCGTTTCCTCAGAGGCTGATGGCTGCGGATGGAAGGCTCCTCACAGGGGTGGAAGATATAAGAGATGGAAGAAAGAAATGCCTTCTCCAGCCTGGCCCCACCTATATTCCACTCCAGAGAATGCCTACTGCAGGCGTACTGGTGGTGGAGTGTTGTTGCCCCTGCGTGCCAAGTCTCCCCATGCTCTGGGGTGGGGATACTCCGACCATGCACCATCCACTCTCCCCGTGCTCTGGGGCTGGGGAGGCTGGGACCATGCACCGCCCATCCTCCCTGTGATGCTCCAGGTGAGGGAGGGGCTTGGCTCCCTTGTGGGTGGAGCCTGGGGCAGAAGAGGTGGGGCTGGTGGCTTGCTTCCCTCAGGCCGACCTTCACCCATCACCCATGGCTCCTCATTATATCTTCCCCCTTCAAATCCCTTTCCCTCAAGGCTGGCTCTGCCCCTTTTAGGTGCTCTCTTCTCCCCTGCTGCACCCTGTGGACTGTGCCACCTGATGTGTTTCAGCAGCGTGGGGGAAGGGTGCATTGCGATGCGCTGCAGATGTTGGCTTTCAACGGGGTGTTCGCGTGGGACTGAAACTGTTGAAACAGGTTTTAACCCTGTGACTAAACACTCCAGCCTGCCAACATGAAGCAAAAAGGCAGGGCTCCCGCCCAGACAGAAAAGCGCAAGTTGATGAACGAACCCCCCTCTATGGCAAGTCACAGGATGTATAAAAAGAAACCTAAACCCCACACATTTTCAATGCTAATTAAGCAATAATGATCAAGGCGCACGGTATTTCCTGGGGACGAATAACTAACCGGGAGGAGATGATGACCCCAGACAGCCATTAATCCCCAGGAAATGCCCCGCATCAAGGTTGTTATTGCTAGTTCAGCCTCAGTACGTGAGAAAAGTGCTTTAAAATAGTCCCCGTCTGTTGGTCTTTCCCTGTGTGCTGCTGCTTGTGACTGTGAGCATGCAAGAGGATACATTCCCAGGTCCATCAGCCAATCAGATTCGTTCCTTTTGCTCCCCTTCCTAAAACTGCCAAGTCAAAGCTTCTGGCTGAGACATTTGTGCCAATGTAGCCTCCCGTGTGTTGCCACAGTAATGGATACACCTGTTACAGGGCCTGATCCTGAATGGTTTTCAGCCCCTTTAGAGCCAATTGAAATCAATGAGAATCAAGGGTGCTCAGCAGGAATTGCAGACATTTAGCAACTCCTAGGGATTGTTCCACACCTTTCAGGATTTCACCTTTTTGAATGGAGAATTAACTTCGGACCTCCCTGGTCCGGCACCCTTGGGACTTGAGCAGTCCGAAGCCAAGGAGTTTGCCAGATCAGGGGAAGTCAGTGCTCCCCTGCTGGACCCCAGCTCATGGCTGGCTCCTCTCCGGGCTGTGGGGATCCTCACCCTGCTGCCACCCCCCAGGCCCGTGTCCCTTCAGCCACTGCTGCCAGGGGCTCCCTATCCAGTCCCACTGCTACCAGGGTTCCTGGCCAGGGCTCCCGAGCCACCACTGGCCCCAATGCCACTGGGGGTTCTTGGCTAGGGCCAGAGCTCCTCGGGCAACCCCACTGCCACCGGACATTCCTGGCTGGGGCTCCCTGGGGCTGGGCTCCCCAGCCCTCACAGGACTTCCAGGAGTCTCCCACTTCCAGCTTCTGGGTCTCTTTGTTCCAGCAACATCCGTGATCCTGCTGGACCAGGGATGTTTGTGGACCAAAGAGTCCCAGAATTGGGAGGTTCCATGACTATCAGGATAGTCACTGTACTTTATAGATCATTCATCAGGCAATGTGGGACTTGGATCTTGTCATGGCACTGCCTCATCTTCAATATTTCTGTGCATGTTCCTCAGTGTAGATTTACACTAGCAACAATATTCACTGGATGGTTTTATCTGAAGGGCCACTGTCAGAGCTGCAGAAGCCCAAACCAGAGTTTTGGAGAAACAACACCTGAGATTAAAGTGTTCCCATTGTTATTGTTTAAATTCTAATACAAACCAATTTCTCCTGCTTTCCACATCAAAAACTATTTATGGGATACATCCAGTCCACTTAATTAGCCTCATTAACACAGGTCTCACAATTGACAGGTATCTATATCTATATCTATATCTATATCTATATCTATATCTATATCTATATATAGATAGATATAGATATATATCTTGGTTTCTGTTATTTCCACTCCAATTCATCTGATGAAGTGGGTTTTGTCCACAAAAGTTCATGATTCTATATATTTTGATTAATCTCTAAGGTGGCACAAGACTACACATTGTATTTAAACTGTGGTTTTCTTTGCCATGAAATATCGTGACTGTTGCTGCTCAAACCTTGCATAATAACCAGGGACTGCAACTGCTTACAAAGAAAAGTGAAAACAATTGGGAGATTTTCATCACCCAATCTGAATAAAATACAAAAAATAAACAAAAAAAACCCTCTTACTATAAATGGGGCAAGATTAATTATTTTTAAAAATTCTTCCTGTTTTAATAATGAACGGTTTAGTAACTACACAAGTAAAGAAATGTGTTCTTTAAAAAGATAGGCTTTTCAATTTAGCATTGTCTCCTTAAAAATTACAGGCCCTTTTCTCCACAGCCCTGCAGCACTTTCAGTCAGCTTCAGTCAAAGTTGTTGAAATGATTTGAACCCCGTTGCTCTGCTGGAGGGGCTGGAAGTGGCACCAGAATAGTCTCTCGCTGTTCATCTGCTCCTGGCATCTGCAGGAAACAATCTGTAAAAGCACAGACGTAGAAGTCTTGAGACAGTAAAGGGCTGTCTGACCTGAACTCCCACTTCATCCAGCAGGAATGAATAGAATAGCACCTTCTAGGACTGAGCTAATGAAATAGCAGAGGCAGTTCAGTTCTAATGATGGGGCAAAGTTTGCTGTGTTTTTATCCAGACTAGTGCAGCTCATCTCTAATGACAGCATCTATAATCAGAAGAGAAGAAAGCTCCTTACAGCACCACCAAGCATTGCGGAATGCTAGGATTCGAATACATTTCTGTAAAAATGAGTAATCCCCTGCCTTGCACGGCACTCCCCCCTATGCTTTCCCAAACTCCCTGCCTCCTTCTCCACATAAATCTCTTCATTTGCAGCAATACCGGCTTCTTGTGTTAATAACATAATGTCACCATTCTTGTAAGATTTATATAGGAAAACTGCCCTGAAAATTGCCCGGTCATTACACATTCCTTTGGAATCAATGTAACCCTGTAAATTATATTTAAATGCCTGCACATTGACGTTCATTAGTGGATGTTTAAAACAGTATTACAGAGGAGAAAAAAACCTTGTAACTAAAACCTGCTCATTTGATATTGTTTTTAAATGACGGAGTGAGTAAACAGTGTCTTCTTACATGGGGGAGAGAGGTAGGGACATGCTTGTTAGATGAAAATTAATAATCATTCAGAAAAAAAGAACCAACCCTATTACTAATCCATACTAAACCGGCAGTCTCTTGGTCTACAGTTACACATTGGCCTATTTCGTATTAGCCAGACTAAGCGGGCATCAAGGGGCTATCGTCTGTCAAAATATCAGCAGGAGGAACAATTGACAAAGCCACCACTTGAGAATGTTGAGTCAACTGGGTAGAATGCAGTGAAAGAAGCTAATGTGCAACCTGGCACACAGTGCCAGCCCAAGCCGTGAGAACCACTTATGTGATAATTGGCCCCTCGCAATATCTTCTGCTCTGCACAACATTGTCGTGGGCTTGTCTTTCAGCACAGGAACTGATCGCTTTGAGATGCCGTGAAATAAACCCCCAGCTTAACGCCCCCACCAGCTGACAGGGTAGGAATTCAGGTGGGAAAGCTTGCTGTTTCGAGGAGGCTACAAACAGTTTCAGGTAACACCAGGCTCGCCCAGGGTCAGTAGGAAAAAAGCAGGAAGCTCTTCTGAAAGAAAGAGTAAATTAGCGCTTTCCTAGGCATCTTTTTTTTTTTTCAGCTCAGAAACATGCAATCTCAGTCATACACACAGTTTGTATTTCCCTTGTTTAATTGCCTTGTTGTCCAACTTTAAAAGCATCCTCTTAGCATATTATTTGATCACCTTGGAGGGAAAGAAATATAAATCTGAACTATAATAGAGCTAGCACAGGGCAGGTATATCTACTAAATATGTGCTCAGTTCCTATGGAGGGGAAGAGATTATAAATACAGTTTGAACCTCTCTAGTTTGGCACCTTCGGGATTTGACTGGCTCTGAACGAGAGAATTTTCCAGACCACGGGAGGCCAATATTGTCTAGCAGCATTACCAACGTTTACACTGCTTACAGGGCTCTTAGAAGACATTTGGGGATAAAATAGAGCTAAATAATAGCACAGAATACTGAGAGCTAGGACTGGTGGCTGCAAACAAACTTTATGAGACCATGGGAAACTTGGCCACACCTATGAAAAGTGGTCATCCAGCTAAGTAAAATCCCTCTGGATGACGGATCTTTCCGGACCAGAGAGTTCTGGACTACAGAGGATCAACCTGTACTTGGATAGATGGATGGACAATGACAAATGCTGTAGAATATTTGTCTTCTAATCAATCCAGGACTTTCTAGACCTTTCAGTTTTAATTGCTGGAATGCTATATTTCCATTTTAGTGGGAAAGGTGAACAAAACTGGATTAGTAATAATCATCATAATAATTCCAGACAACTCCTATATACATACATATTTATGTGTGTACAAATCTTTTATATGCATCCAATATATATAGGGCTTCTATTTGTTGGGGCTTAGTTGATTTTCTGGGGTTTATTTTTAGCAATTTTTTAGTTCTATGTAGCTGTCCCAAAATTCTGGATTTTCAGAACTTCCTCTTTGTACATACATGTAGTACACTATGGTACCCATCCTGTTCCCTATTTTCCCCTGCACACATACTCCAAATTACTCCCATCTTTGGGAACTCCGATGAAGCATGCTTGGGAACCATTAGTGAGCATCAGCATGGTCTACACCGACCATTTAAAGCACAACAGGTTAGTGTGCTTCAGAAATCACACCCCCCCCCCCTAGAAATTCACATTACTGCTCTGAGTAGATAAGTCCTTAGATACAAACCACAGAGCAGGGATGTTGTCTATAGAAACACACTAGAAGACTCACTAGCATTGCAAGGGTCCTTCAGGGCAGGCAGCTAGGAGTGTTGGGGGTGCAGGAGTCAGGGCGGGGTGTGGGAAGTGTGGGGTTTCAGGGCAGGGGATGGGAAACTGCTCCCTGGGGCAGGCTGGAGTGACTGGGTATGTGCTGGTGGCCACTGGCTGCTCCCCAGGGCTGGACTGCTTGTTGCCCTCCTGTGGTCATTCTGGGGTATAACTGTCCCCCCGTAGTTATTGCCCCTCTATGCTCATTGGTGAGTATAACTGTCCTTGCTATCACACCCCCTCCCTTTGCATTGGATGAGAAACAATCACATTCCACGCACGACCCATTGTCCTGGCACAAGCAATCTCAGACTTTGCTTTTAAGTTATGATAAGAGGAAGCTGCATGCCAAATGTGGTGGTCCTAGCTCTTACCATTTAGGAGGAGTTCTTGAACAAATGGACTCACAGATTGACAGATGGACAGGCAGACAGACAGATGCACAAACTTTCTCACATAGAGTACACTGTGAGAGAGGTGAGCTCAACACAAACTAAGTGTCCATTTCTGGGGTTCTTCCAGTGTTTATTGGATGAATGCTAATTCATTTTTTTTTAATTGGGAATGTTTTATCAGTGTTTATCAGATGAAACATAAAATCAGATGCCATATACCCATGGGAGATGGCAGTAATTTTGAAAGAGACCATTTTTATGAAAGTTTCTGAAAGTGAAGGATTCATTCCTCGGTGTCTTCCAACAGATGAACTTCCAGTTCTGAAGAATAAGGTGGAAAACGTCTCTTCATCCTAAATATTTCTTTGCATAAACTCACCTTCACCTAGCTCTACAGGGAAGGCAAGCAGAAGGGGAAATCCAGGTGTGGGTTTGTACATGCACGCATACATGGGCACATGCACTCAAAATGTGGAGCGCACCAGAGAGGTAGAATGCAGATGTGTGTGCTGAGAATGTGGAAGTTGGGAAGGAGGCAAAAATTAGAGTTACGTAGCAGCATATACAGGGGCTCAGGAGATGGGGTAATCTGAGGTGTGAATGCACAGGAACAGAGAGGACAGGTTCTCTTGTGCAGCAGCAATCCAAAGGAGCTATACATTCAGCTTAGCTGGAGGCTTTGAGCTGCTCCAGTGATGTAAAGCAGCCAGTCCATATGGGCCCCCAAAATTAAAAAGAAAACAACAACAAAATCCAAACTCCACAACAATCCATTGAAGGCTGGACTATATAGTTTCCAATCACTAGAAATATCATCTGGTGGCATTATCTTTGAGTTCCTTCTCCAGTCTTCATGCTTGAATTTATTCAGAAAAAGAAAAATTTCCTTAAGTTGGAGGGCAAGTTGAACGTGCACATCAGGAATTGAGGGTAAAAGCCATTACCGGGCTGTTGCAATATCCCCAAAACAAACCTTTTATGCTCTGCAAATTCAGAATGAAGGTTACATTTAAAAGCAATATGTTGAGATGAGGAAATGCACAGTGGAAGCATCCCAAACAGTGTTAATCCTTCCCAGGAGTAACACAACGAAGGGGGAAGAAAGGTGGGGGGAGTCTCCGGTGTGTTTAAAAATCTAATCTTAGCTGGACCACAAACATTAAAATGCATTAATCATCAAGCATAGGAGTTAGAGCAATATGTCCCAGCAGGATTAGCTGTGTCTTTTTGGAAGTGAAGAAAAGGGTCTAGAGGGATCCACTGACACCAATATTTTGAGCCGGGTTACAACTTGCGTAATGATTGGCACTCTGGTGCAGATTGTGAAACCAGCACACTTGTGTCATTCTGCAATGCAAATTCCAATAGATGCTCATTAGACAGCTACATAGTGATCATAGGAACAGCCATGTGAGGTCAGACAAAATGTGAGGTCAGCCAATGCCAGGTGCCCCAGAGGGAGTGAACAGAACAGGTAATCTGCAAGTGATCCATCCCCTGTCACCTATTCCCAGCTCCTGGAAAATAGAGGCTAGGGACACCATACCTAGGGACTCTGCAAATACCCTTTATTCAGTATCACATCAGCCAAGGATCACACCCACTTTCCCATGAGACTGAGCAGGGACACAATCTATCTGTCTCTCTGAAGAATAGGTGTGTGTCTCATAGTTCATACAGCGCTTTGGGTTCTTCGCATTCTCTTATTCATTTCATCAGATTAACTCCGTCCTAGCTGCATTTAAGTCTGAACACCTGGAGACTTAGCCTAAAGGATTGAATTTGCCTCGGTGCAGAATAACAGCACAGGACGTATGCACCGAGGCCGACAGCCACTGTGGGCCCCAAGGCAAGGTGTGTGTGGGCCCGGTTCCGATTCCCTGGAAGGGGCGCAGATCCTGGTGCACTCTCTGCAGCCCTCAGAGCCACATGGAGTGGTGCTCCAGAGGTCCTGTAGCAATTCAAAGGGACCCAAGTCTCCAGCCACAGCAGCAGCAGCTGGGAACTTAGAGCATCTTAGAATCTCCAAGCCCTCTTTGCCACTCCCACTCTCCAATGGCAGGCCTGGCACCAAGTTATAACAAATTTGGAGGGGCTAGAAAGGGATTTAAGTGGTGCACAGGCTTTGAGCTGGCCCGCCACACAGGGACGAATGTCACTTTACATCTAGACTACATTCTTCTTTCGAAAGGAGATATGCAAATTTGGTGCTAATTTGTATATCTTCTTCCGATCGCTTTTTCGAAAGCGTTTTTTTCTAAAGTGAAAGCAGTTAAGACGGGGGAGGGGGAGGTGGTTCGAAAGAACCCCCTCTTTTTCAAAAGAACCCTGTACACCTCATTTTTAAGGAAGAAGGGTTCTTTTGAAAAGGGGGGTTTTAAAAAAAAAACGTCTAAACTGCTTTCACTTTCGAAAAAAAACACTTTTGAAAAAGCGATCGAAAGAAGATTAGCACCAAATTTGCATATCTCCTTTCGAAAGAAGAACGTAATCTAGATGTACCCTTTAAGTGAGAAATTTAGTGGGCAAAGATGCTCACACTGAACTTCAACGGTGACCTGTGAGACTTTTCTCAAACAGGATTTTCTTGAGAGAAATGGCCTGATTTATAGCTACCGGAAAATATGAAATCCATGTATGCTTTGGCACATCTGTAGACCCTGAAGAGAGAGAAACAAGCCTTTTGTTTTTTAATGATTCACAGAATTGCAGCTTTCCCTTAAAAAGTGGGAGACCTAAATGTTTGCACAGCAAATATAACTTCCTTTATGACAGAAAATTTCCCGTAGTAGAATTTTCTATGCTTTATACTTTCTAAAAATAGTGATCCTTCTGAGCTGTTGCTGGAGCAACATACATGGTGAGCTACTGCTGTTTTCAAGGGATACATTCAACAGACTATTGCATTCATCCTTATATGGCGAGTGTGGTCTTGTCACATTAAACGCAGAAGAAAATCATGGCTGAATCATGACACTTTCCCCCTAGGTTTCATGAAAACGTATGATGGCTGTAGTGTTGCCTTTGGCTGCATCCTCTTATCTCCTGATCCATTCTACCTAGCAGCAGCATGTAGGGGCCAGTGCAAAAATCATCGAATCACAGAATACTAGAACTGGAAGGGACCTCAGGAGGTCATCACATCCAGTCACCTGCCCTCACGGCAGGACCAAGTACCATCTAGAACATCCCTGAGAGATGTCTAGCCAACCTGCTCTTAAATATCTCCAGTGATGGAGATTCCACCACCTCCCTGGGCAATTTATTCCAGTGTTTAACCACCCTGACAATTAGGAAGTTTTTCCTAATGTCCAACCTCCCTTGCTGCAGTTGAAGCCCATTGCTTAAATGGTCAATGCAGTCTATGCCAATGCCATTGTATCTCTTCAGTTTACAGCTATGGTAAAAACACAGCCATATTCATGCATGGTCCAGTAAATTGCCACACCTGAGGATCGATCTTAGAATGAACAATTCAAGCATTTGGCTCCTAGATTAATAATAAACATCTTGTAACAAGCTTTCCTGAGGTCAGACTCAGCACCGGATTGCATCAGCGCCAACGTCAGGCCAAAGACACGACAAATGGAGCCAAGAAAAGGAAAGCCAAGAAATTGGATCAAATCCTGCCACTTCCCTTCTCCCCCTGTCGCCCATGAGAGAGCTCCTCGCCCCATTCCAATGCTGCGCAAAGGGCCAGAGTGGTGTAAAGGGCCCAAAAAGCCATGTATTCAGCCAAGGGAGGATTGCCCCAGCAAAGGCATTTGTGGGGACAGCCATAAGACTGTCCTTCAAGGACCCGTTCATAAGCCCTGATGTAGCAGTCATCGCTGTGGAGACCGTGGGCATAAGGCGGCCTTGTGGAGGCAGCTCTAACATAGGCTCCAAGTAATGTCTTTGTTATGCCAGGGTCCTCGCCAGCCACCAGAAAAGCCCACCACTGGGAGGGCACAAAGATGGTTCCTAGTCACCATACTCCCCACCCCCTTGCTGGGTTGCAGGTTCTGTGCTTTGCCCCTCATGCCAAGCTGTTGCAGTACCTGCTCTGGGAAGGCGGAGCCAGTGGGAAAGGTTGTCAGCATTGATGGAAGGATGCATCCATTGGACTTGTGTACATCTGAACCAGCCAGAAGTAGACATCCGCCTTTAACATGGTGCCTGCATTCTGGTCCTCAAGCAACAAGGGCCTGATCCTGATCTCACTTCTGTTGGTTTCCATCTGGTATAACACCATTGACTTCAGTGGTGTGACCTCTGATTTCCACCAATATAACTGAGAACAAATCCAGTCCCTAGCCTTGCCATAATCAGACTGTTAACCAGTTGAACACACAGGAATTTAGAGTCCGGATGACTCTCAAGGATGTTTGGGGGTTGCCAAACAAGACAAACCTGAAATCCTCACATGATGTACCCTCCTTCTAAACCACCAATAACATGTGACATGTTCTACACATGGAGAGATAACATAAGAACATAAGAACGGCCGTACTGGGTCAGACCAAAGGTCCATCTAGCCCAGTATCCTGTCTGCCGACAGTAGCCAGCACCAGGTGCCCCAAAGAGGGTGGACCGAAGACAATGATCAAGCGATTTGTCTCCTGCCATCTCTCTCCAGCCTCTCACAGGACACCATTTTATCCCCTGGCTAATAGCCTTTTATGGACCTAACCTCCATGAAATTATCTAGCTTCTCTTTAAACTCTGTTATAGTCCTAGCCTTCACAGCCTCCTCTGGCAAGGAGTTCCACAGGTTGACTACATGCTGTGTGAAGAAGAACTTTCTTTTATTAGTTTTAAACCTGCTACCCATTAGATATAGCTACACACATCTGGCACCCCCATGTCTCAGCAGATATTTGGTAGCGTGCCAGCATTTGGGTTTATTGTGGGCATTCCGCAGTTGTTATTTACCACCAAGAGAGGTTTGCCCACTGGCATTAATAATAATAAAGGCCTCCTCCTCCATTACAAACTACAGGTTGGAGACAGAGTCAGAATCATACATTTCACTCCTCTCCCCTCCATTTTGAGTTCCTAGACCACACTCCTCTTCATCTGCTTGGCAGATTGCTTATGTCACACTGAGGTGGAGACAAGGGATACCACCAACTGAGAGTCCTTTAGTGCCTGTTAGCTTTTCAGCAGTGCTTGTTCTTTTGTTTCCCAGCAACTGGTGGAAGAGAAGGAGGAGAGGAGGGAGGTCAATGGGTCCTTGATGTTATTCAGTATGGGTATGTCTACACTACCCCGCTAGTTCGAACTAGCGGGGTAGTGTAGACATACCCTAATACCAATAGTTTTCAAAGACTATGGCTTAGTCTATGCAGCAAAGTTAGGTTGGTGTAAGCTGCACTCTGTGGACCTCATTGTGCTTGTTTCTATACTTAAATGTGTTTCCTGCTGATGGAAGCACCCCGCAAGTGCAGCACCTTCCCAAGAAGCATCAATCCACAGTACATAGACTGAGACTGATACCAGAGGTATCCTGAAATAGCTACCCCGCATCTACACAAGCTGCCCATTATTTTGAAATATTTTTCGAAATATTGGCTGCACTATTTCACCAACCCGGTAAACCTCGTTGCACGAAGGTTAAGGGATGGCTCAAAATAACGCATTATTTAAAAATTTGGTGCCATGTAGATGTGCCAAATTTCAAAATAAGCTATTTCAAAATAGATTCAAAATAAGATAGGCAATTTGCATAGTGCAAATTGTGTGTCTTCTTATGAGTTTAGGGTGTTGTGTAGATGCACCCTAACAGTCCTCCACCATCTGGCCCACAATACCTGACACTGATCATTCTGGTGACGCTTGTGAACCCTTCTGTCCAGGGGTCACAGAGTCTGGAAAATCCCTCCCCCTTTCAAGCCCCACAAATATTTGAAATTCTTTCTCCTTGCTACCTAGAAGCACTCCACTGTTGTGTGTGACTACCCAGTGGACCATGCAAACTCCGTGTTCCAGAAACACTCCAGCTTGGAGTAGACAGGAGATAACGGAGGAGAGAAGAGGATATGCTAGCACAGCTAGGGACCGGCCATAGGTGAGCAGGGATCCAGCTATGCTATGAGTCAGTTTGAGACTCATCTGAAGTCCAATCAGTCCCTACACTTGAGCAGCCCCAATGTAGAGGAAGGCTCCTCAGGGTAATACAGAAACGTATTTCCCATTACAGTGATGGTGCCCCCAACTTAACGGGACAGAGCTATTGACTTTTCTGTAATTTACTCATGCTAGTGAAGTGCACCAAAGAGAGGTCGACTTGTTACCTCGGAGGGGGAGTAGGTTAATTTAACCATTGATATCACTAGCCCTTCCCTTCTGAGTCAATTTTTGCTCCGCAAATCATATCAAGAGCAACAAAGATTAAAAATTCAGGTTCATTGTTCTCTTATCATAAGCCCCCTAAATGAGCAACAAGAGGCACATAAAAGTATCAGCTGCAATGCTTCATCTGACGGTCTTTCCCAACAAGCAGGAGAAGGAAAGCTTGCCTCAGACAAAGAGGGTGTGTTAGGAATATACTGCATCTGATGAGAAATTGGATAAGCGGAGTTCATTGGAGTCCAACACGCCTTTGCTGTTAGAACTTCGCCAGAATAATAACTCTAGTGCTCTTACCAGAAGGTCACTGGCCTTGGTTCTGCATTTCATCCAGATTAGTGGGGTGTTGTGAAATAGGTAAAGGAAAGGCTCTTGGCTAAAGAACTATAAAAGGCAAAAATGATAGACTCCAAATGACTGTTTCCAAGCAGTTATTAGGAGATTGTTTTTCTCACCCTTACTGCACCACAAGAAAGTTTGTGATATGCCTTTACATAGGGACTGGTTTGGCCGGTGGCCACCTCTGACTAATTTGACCACTGAGACTAATGTATCTTCTTTACGGTCACCTTCTCCCCCGGCCTGCCCTCGTTTGTTTATTCTCTTGTTACCTCTTGCCAACATCCCGCATGACAAGCTCTCTGGGGCAGAGACTGGCTTTGTTTACTTATAGGCCTAAGAGTTCCAACGGGAGCATTTTGTCCCTTAAGTAATGTGGTAAGACTAATAATAAAACCATAAACACTCCCCAGTCTTTACAGAACTAACTTCCACCTTCTTCTTCACCATTTCCCTTAATTTTCTGATGTCCCCTGACCTCGCTAGGTTGTAAACCCTCTTCCACGCCCTAATTGGGCTGCTGGTACCTTGGCTTTCGGTGCAATGGAGTAAGCGGGCTCTTTGCTGAAAGCAGGTGTGAGGTGAGAAAGCAGGTGATAGGTGGGAAATGGAACGAATCCTGGTTCTACTCCCACTGCATACACAGAGGTTAGTAATGTCCTGTTGGTTTAGGCCAGCCATCCATTACTGTCCCACAGGAACAAGGAGAAAGCATGCAACTCAGTCATGCAACTCACCTTTGGGTGCTGCAGCTAGGTTGGTGCAGGCTATGCCTTAGTAGGGCTGTGAGTAAAGTCACAATCGAGTATCTCCAGGGCACAGCCTAGGGATAATGGGTGGCCCAGCACTCAAACTCTAGACTAGGATTTAGGCAAATTGTGTTCAAGCACTTGCTCTGCCACAGACTTCCTGTGTGACCTTGGGCAAATCACTTAGCCCATCTGTGCTTCAGTTCCCTTTCCTCACCGGTGTGTCACGTGAATGCAATAATGAGTGTGAGGAGCTCAGATGTGGGATCTATGGGTGCCCCCAAAAAACTGCTTTGTAGCCTAATGTTCTCTCATAGTCATTTACTTCAAACAATGAACTGGGTGTTTTCAGTGTGAACTGAAACTCATGTGCTTATGCTAACTTTGGTGCCCGGATGAAGTCAAGAAATTCACAGCTGTTTCCAAGTATTGCTGAAGAAAGAGCCTGAAAATCTTTCTTGACATGCCAAATCTATCAAAAGTCACAGGCGCTGTTGGCTAGTTGGGTGACCCAGCGGAAGAGAAGAGGGATGGGGAATGCAACAGCCTGAAAGAAAGAAACAGAGCCTTGCTTGCTCACATAGCTGTCTTTGACAAACATAAAATATAATTAATAGTTGTAATGTCTTGCCCCACTTTTAGCAGAACAGAGCTTCCCTCCCAGTAAGCAGCTGTGTTTTCAGGTTGCTGACTGATTCCTGTTCCAGGGCCAGGAAGGAATTTGTCACATCAGGGCCAAATTGACTTCATGGCATCCTGGAGTCACAGCTGGATTACCTAGATAGGCTTGGAAATGTAATGTTACGAATTGTATGAAGGCTACATTGCAACATGTGGCTGCTGTCCCATGTGGAGAAATTGGAGAAGGGCCAGAGAAGAGCAATAAAAATGATTAAAGATCTAGAAAACATGGCCTATGAGGGAAGACTGAAAGAATTGGGTTTGTTTAGTTTAGAAAAGAGAAGACTGAGGGAAGGGGGAGGGGATGACAGCCACTTTCAAGTATCTAAAAGGGTGTTACAAGGAGGAGGGAGAAAAATTGTTCTCCTTGGCCTCTGATCATAGGACAAGAAGCAATGGGCTTAAATTGCAACAAGGGAGATTTAGGTTGGACATTGGGAAAAACTTCCTAACTGTCAGGGGGTTAAACCCTAGAATAAATTGCCTAGGGAGGTTGTAGAATCTCCTTCCCTGGAGATATTTAAGAGCAGGTTAGATAGATCATCTATCAGGGATGATCTAGATGGTGCTTGGTCCTGCCGTGAGGGCAGGGGACTGGACTTGATGACCTCTCGAGGTCCCTTCCAGTTCTAATATTCTATGATTCTATGTGGCTAAAAGGCCACAGGGCCAGCAATCATAAAGTAAGAGATATGGGATTTTGCTGCTGGCTCCAGGTACATAGGCCAAAGAGAGGCCTGAAGGCCTCGCATACAGGGGCATCTTCTATTCCCTTTTCAGGGGGGAAGGAGAAAGAATGTAAAGGAGCAAGCTGAATCCTTTGCAGGGGGAAGGAGGAAGGATTTAGCAGAGCAAGCTGAATCCTTTGGGTAGGTAATTGATAGTCTATCCTTAGTTATGATCTATGACAAGGCTTTTCAAAGCTGGGTCGCAGGCCCGCGTGGGCAAGCTGCTGGTGGGCCGCAAGATGCTTTGTTTATCTATGTGTCCATGGGCACGGAGCCTCAATGATTCCATGCGGTTGTCTGACTTTGAAATCTATGACTCTAAGGGCTTTCATATTTTGTGCGGCTTCCATTTTCCTTTAGCTGGACCAAAACCAAATACCAGAGAAGGGTTTGATTCCAAGCCCTCAAAAGACTTAATACAATTCAAAGCTCTGGTCAATCACTGGGAATACAAGAAATTACAAGAAGTCCTTTCTCCACAGACCTGAGATCTGATAATGACATCCCCTAGGAAGTCCACTGAGGTTGAAGAACAGGATTAGGCAGTTAAAGAATAGGCCCCTCATGTATACTGTGCATACCAGCAGAATTACGCAGAGAAATGACAGACTGGCTGTAAATTGCAGGCTTTACTGCATTCAGCATTGACAGCTTCTTGAGCTAGATTTCATGCAGAGCCTGAGTCTCATGTACTCGAAGAGCTCATGTGCCAGGAAAAGTTATATGCTTTAAGGTATGGCCTGGCTTTAAAGACCTGTAGTTAAACTGGTGTAATTCCTTGTGTGAACAATCTTCTCCCAAAGTAAGAGGGCCTTTTTCCCAGATTACTTTGGATATTGCTTAAACTAAACCAAAAAAAAATTCCATTTATATTCTGGAGTAAGTATGCCCACACTGAGAGTTGTACTGGTTTAACTGTATCAGTTTAACTGTACTGGGATAATTATATCATTATAACTGGTAAGACTTTCCCAGACCAGCGGCCCTTTACACTGTGTTGGCAAAGGGTCAACTGTGGGTATAAATGTAACGTGCGTCACTGACAGAGCTGTTTAAAGGATCCCTGGCGGGTGCCCTCATGTTTTCATTATGCAGCTGAGTCATCCTCTCACACAGCACACACTGAGGTTGGAGAAAAGAGGATAAAAATTGCACTAATTAAATGCAGAGGTTTTTGCTTGCAGCCCACCTAGTAGAACCGCAGGGAATTCTTTTGTTTCTGATTTAGGAGAACAAAAAAAATTATTCTTCCTTATGCAGAAATAAACAAGTGGGTTTACACCTCTTCCCTGGAGGATTCACCATCCTGGCCTGCCTTCAAGGACAGCATCCATCTTTTCAAAACAGAGGAATCACAGTGAAATGCGGGGCTTCAACAGTATATAGCACTTATACAATGGCTTCTTGTTGAGCATCTCAGTCCTTCACAAAGATTCATAATGACTTATGTCTCACATTGCATATTTGAGGTATACTAGGGAAGCAGTATTCCCATTTTACAAATGGGGAAACTGAGGAATGGAGTGAGTACATGACAAATTGAGGACCACGTGGAAAATCTGCGGCAGCATCAAGAACTGAATTCAAGTCTCTTGACTCCAGTCCTGTATTTTACTCAAAAGACTTACTTTTGCCTAACTGTTACAATACTTCTAATGTAAAGTGAAGACTTGTCCCAAAATGAACCTCTTACTTGCCTCTCCTACATAATGTTTCTCCACAAAAATTTGCCCTTGGAATTATTTTGGAGAAGTGCTGTGGCCTATGTTATATAGGGGGCCACGTGGGATGATCACAAGGGTCTTCTCTGGCCTTGGAGTCTATGAATCTGTGAATGACAACGATCCTTCAAAATGTGATTATGAGTATTTTGTCCATTTTCAGTGTATTTTACGAGACTTTTAGAGCCAAATCGCAGATGTTACTAGCTCTTCCCCTAGGAAGAATTTCTTTGCTTTATGATTATTTATTTTTCGGAACACTCTGGGACAAATCTTGCGGACTTCAAAGAGGTGTAAATGTTAAATTAGCCCCCACTGTGCAGGCTTTGGCAATCCCATCAAGCTCCTCGGCTGAAATTATTTGAATCAGAAAGACAGTGATAGAACAATGTTCCTGTGTCCATAATAATGGGAGACATGGCTGCATGCAGCTCCAGGAGCATGTCACATTGTAGCTAGCACCAAACTTACCACCTCTCTGTGTGAGATTATGGATGCTGAGAGAGAGAGGACGTTGGGCTGGGCATAGTCCTGGAAGGCAGAAGACTTGGGTGTTTTTTCCAACTATTATTTCTCCATGGCTTTGGCAAATCTCTCAGACTCTCAGGGTACGTCTAAACTACATGCCTCCGTTGACGGAGGCATGTAGATTAGCCAGATCGGCAGAGGGAAATGAAGCCGCGATTAAAATAATCGCGGCTTCATTTAAATTTAAATGGCTGCCCCGCTCTGCCGATCAGCTGTTTGTCGGCAGATCGGGGCAGTCTGGACGCGCCGCGCCGACAAAGAAGCCTTTCTTAATCGGCACAGGTATGTCTCGTGAAACCAGGTTTACCTGTGCCGATCAAGAAAGGCTTCTTTGTCGGCGCGGCGCGTCCAGACTGCCCCGATCTGCCGACAAACAGCTGATCGGCAGAGCGGGGCAGCCATTTAAATTTAAATGAAGCCGCGATTATTTTAATCGCGGCTTCATTTTCCTCTGCCGATCTGGCTAATCTACATGCCTCCGTCGATGGAGGCATGTAGTCTAGACACACCCTCAGTGTCTCCATTACTAGATGTGTAAAATGTAGACAATGTCAGTGACCGATTTGCTGCAGTACCTTTGAACCATGCAAGTTGTAACCCCTCTCACATGGTTTGGGTCCATGGATTCCTCTAGATGCTTTTTTTTCCTTCCGAAAAGGCATATCTAAACATGCCAGCCCCATTTGCAATAACCACATAGTTTTACTACTAAGCGCTTTAATTTACGCAGGTGAAAATTGCTATATGAATACAGCATACTATAAATACAGGAACAAACTCGACTTCAGTCACACTGAGGAGAGCCTTACTCCATGGCTGCATCTAGACTGGCAAGCTTTCCGCAAAAATAGCCGCTTTTGTGCAAAAACCTGCCAGCTGTCTACACTGGACGCTTGATATTGCGCAAGAGCACTGACTTTGTAATGTAATACACTGCTTCTTGCGCAAATACTTTCACGCTCCCGTTTGGGCAAAAGCCCTTTTCCGGAAATGCTTTTGTGCAAAAGTGCCAGTGTAGACAGCTAAAAACTGGTTTGTGCAAAAAAGCCCCGATGGCAAAAATGGCGATCGGGGCTTTCTTGTGCAAAACCGCGTCTAGATTGGCACAGATGCTTTTCCACAAAAAGTGCTTTTGCGGAAAAGTGTCCGTGCCAATCTAGATGCTCGTTTCCGCAAATGCTTTTAATGGAAAAACTTTTCTGTTAAAAGCATTTGCAGAAAATCATGTCAGTCTAGACGTAGCCCAGGTGACTTCCTGGTGATTTCAACAGGCCCAGTTGTGGAGTAAGATACCACTCCCTGTAAGGACAACCTGAACCTGGTCTGTAATGGTGAATAAAGACTAGAGAAGACTGTTGCCCATGAAAAAAGTTTCCAAGGAAACATTTTCAGTCACAAAACTTCAAAGGTCATTTTCAATTAAACAATTGATGAGGATATTGCAAAACAAAACAAAAAGGTTTGTTTTGATTTTCAAACACCGAAAATGTATTGGAACTGTGTGGATATTTGCATTTTTCCCATTTCCCCACACTTTTTTGATGCTCAATGCACTTGCATGTATGTAGCAGGAGGGGATATCACTTTTTCCTTGGTTTTTTTTTCCCCCTTGCCATTCTATCACACTTCAAAACTTTCTCAACTTTTGATGAGGAACTTGTGGCAGAGTTCCTGTGTTTTGTTTTTTCTTTTGCTGCCCTGACAATTTTCCAAAGTTGGGGAAGGTTTGATGTTAGAGAATGGAAAAAGAGAAATAGCAAAAAGTTAGACAAACAAACAAAAACAACCATAAACATTTTTTATTATATTGGACTCAGTAGCCTAAATCTGGGAGCAGGGTAGTAGGAGGGGGAATGAAGAGCTGAAAATTGGGCACCTCCTACCCTGGTCTTGCTGAGTCCAGCTCTCCAGCCTGCTTTAGCACAGACACAAGGCATCTGACATATCGTGTAAGCAGCACAGTACACGACCTTTTCCTAGCATGCATGTACACAGACTCTCTGAGGCCTGGTCTACACTATATGGGAAGATTGAAGTAAGATATGCAACTCTAGTTACGTAAATTATGTAGCAGGAGTCAATGTATCTTAAATCCCTATCCACACAGTAGGAAGTCAATGGGAGCAAACGCTCCAGTTAGCTTTCCTTACTTCTCGTGAAGAGCAGTACTGTCCATTTGAGTTTGATGTAGCGAGTCTAGACCACACCCACTAAATCAAATCCCAGAAGATCGACCGCAGCAGCGTCGATCTTCTGTGTAATGTTAACATGCCCTGAGAGTGGAACCCTAGATAAAACCGTCTTATACCATATAAAGATCTGCACAGTATAAGCTCATGAAATTCACCCTCTTTCTCAATGTAAAGAGAGAGCTGCACAGACTCCTTGCCCTCCACCCCAGAGAACAATAATTTACACTGGGTTTATTAATAAACAAAAGTGATTTCATTAAGTATAAAAGACAGAATTTAAATGGTCATAAGAGGTAGCACAGAGAACAAAGTAGGTTACTAAGCAAAATAAAATAGAACATACAAGCTAAGCTTAATACACCAAAGAAACTAGTTATATGTAAGATCTCACACTAAAGATTTCTAATAATTTTCAGTCTAGCCATCCTTCTAGTCTGGGTCCTGTTCTTTCCCCCAGTTCCGTCTTAGTTGTTTCTAGCAGTCATCATGGGTAGGGTAGCCAAAGAGAACAGATGACCAGGATTTCTTCACTCCACACCATTAAATAGGATCTGCCTGTGGCGGGAATCCTTTGTTCCAATTTGGACCCCATCCAGGCTTCTCATGGAAAAGTACAGAATCTAAGATGGATTCCAGTATCAGGTGACATGGTCCATGTCTCTGCAAAATCCTTGTCTCCATATTTCAATGGCTGACACACATGTCCACAGAAAGGTTAATCTCTATTGCCTCTTGATAACGGGCCATCACAGCCTGGAAGTGTCAACAGTAGGAGTGTCCCAATGCAGCAAATATGCAATTACGGACAGACAGGTGAGTATTCTTAACTTGATCTACAAAAGTTATACATGCTTACAAATAGGATAATCGTGTTCAGTAGATTGCAACATTTCCATTGATATCTCGCATGAAATATTAAGCAAGAACCACGAGTCATGTGGTTATGCCATATTCATATCCATAAGCATGTTCCCATAAAGAATATGGAATGTCCTGTCACAGTGTAATATAGGTGGTATCAGAACCAAATTTCTTGGTTCTTACTGATTTATGGAATGACACATAAAAGCTTCCAGGTCTCTATATTGTTTAGCACTTGAGAGTTGGGTTTGTCAGAAGAGAAGACCCAGCATGAGTCATTAATGTGGCCCTTTTTGACACAAGTGACATGTCAAATTCTGGAAATGTTCCAGTTGGGAACAGAAATAGATGATGGAGTTTGGTATTTTCTGTGATGTGGTCATGTTTAATTACAAGGAATGTACAAAGTCCTGCTTCTCCAAATGCAGGAGGGACAAAACAGTCATTTCTTAGTTTACACCTCCAAGCCTCTTTATCAACACCAGGCCCCAAAAACTCTCTCTAGCTTTTTTCCAGCTCATACCATGCTTACTGGTGCTGCTTGTCTTGTTTGATCTGCTTCTGTGTATCCGGTGTCTTTCCATCCTTTGTGTTTTGTCTTCTCTCTCTCTCTCTCTCTCTCTCTCTCCCTCACACACACACACACAAACACACACACTTACAAATAATACTGAGCAATGCCCCCCCCCCCCACCACCACATAGTCCAAACCTCTGGGCAGGTTCACAATCCCCATTTTTGTCTTAGATGGGAGGCTTGTGATGGAAATATCCATATCACTGTTTGCTCACAACAAAACTTAGGTGAGAGCATCTATTCCCAGCCATAGTAACATATAACCTATCCGTATGCTATTTCTTGATAGATAATGTAATTCCCCTAATCTGGCACGTAGAACTTTGAAATAGCATACCAACTGGTCAGTGGAGATTTACATAGTTTTCAGAATCTCTCTGTCTGACATGGGTAGATCTATTAAGCTCTTTAAAATGGCCTGAGACCTTCTTAATGAGGAGACCGTGACTCACTGCATTAAGAAGCCCGAGCTGTTGCCATGTGGGTATAAAGGAGAGGGGTCTGCTGACAGGATGTTCTCTGTTAGGGCCCTGCCCCTTTGGCACTGACTTCCCACTTTGGTCTGTAAGGGTATGTATACACAGCAGTCTTATTTCAGAATAATTGATGTTAGTCTGCGTCTACACAAGTAGTAATAACAAGTAGTTATTTGGACATAATGTCAAAATAATGTTGAGCTGGAGGAATTCTTACTCTGACTCCTATAACCCTCATTTCACGAGGAGTAAGGGAAATCAAGGGAAGAGTGTTTGTCCTTTCACTTCCTGTTGGGTAAACAGCACCAAAAGCCAAATTCAGCCATTTCGTCTTCAGCTACGCAGTTGACGCTGCTGAAGTTGTGTTGCTTATTTTGGCTTTAGCCCTGCTGTGTAGATGTGCCCCAAGAGCTTGAGGCTGTTAACTTCTGGATGTACTGGAAAACTTATTTTATATCTCCACGGACTAAAGGAGTTGACAGATGGGTGAGGTTGGAAGTGGATGATGGGGATTGTGAAGGTGATGTTGTTGTCAAGGTTAATTAAAATCTTTGTTATACGTACATTGCTGTCAGGATAATGTTACCTGCAGAGAAGTGCCAGAGTCTGTTGTTTATTATATGTGTTTTTTAACACACCTAGCACTCAAGTGTATTTTTGTTTAGTATAGTAGACATGGCATATGTAACTAAATTCAGTTCTCTGGTCCTGGTTTTCCACTTCTTCTCTACAGGGGTCTATAGTGCTCAGGTGTTTCAAATAAATCTCAGTGATTCCATTAGTGTCTCTGGGTGCCTGATTCCTCAAGACTTGAACATGACTCTTGCTGGCTTCCAGCTCGTATTGGTTTCCAGGTGGAGCCCAGTTGTTAGCCTAGAGTGTGGTTTTGCACATCTTCCTGAGACCAAATGGTTGTTGCTTTTCTTTCATTAGACTTTTCATGTGTAACATTTGCATAGGTTTGAGCAGGAGTTAAATTAATGTAATTTCTTACAGGTTCTTTCGTGTCACAAACCCACCTTGGCAGGAAGCGGGCTCAGGGCAGGGTGTTGGGGAGAGAGTGATATGACAGTACCTGTAAATAATGTAAGTGTGTGGGGCCCAAGGCAAGGGATTGGAGTGTGTGGTAGCATGAGGGAGCTCAGAGCAATGGGTAGGAATGTCAGGGCAGGGGGTTGGGGTGTGTTGGGTGGGTCAGGACAGGATCTTTGGGTGTGTGGAGTGTGCAAGGGGAACAGTGTTCAGAAGCTTTGTTTTGCTTAGCTTGACCTCTTGCATTGTCTGGGTAAAGTGTGTGTGTGGGGTTGTGGGGGAAGGGGACTTTGGAAAGCAACTTGTGTTCCTTGCTTTAATGTCATGTTTCCCAAGTATAACCCAGCGACCCTGTTGGGACAGACACCTCGTGGGATGAGGTGTACAGATAGTTTGGAATAGGAAGCCTATTCCAAACTATCTAGTTCGTGCCGCGTGTAGACGCGGGCACAGAGTCCGCACTAGCGGACATTTAAAAATGGCGCCGCCCGGCAACATGCAAATGAAGCCCGGGAAATTCAAATCCCGGGCTTCATTTGCAAGTTCGAATGCCTACATTAACCACCCTAGTTTGAATTAGGGTGGTAGTGTAGACATACCCTAAGGGTGTGTTTAGACTACAAGGTTTTCTTGACAAAAGTGGTGTTTTGTCGACAAAACTATTCTTGTGTCTACACTGCTGCTGAGTTCTGTTGAATGTTGACAGAACTCAGCAGTTTTATCGACGGCTGTAAACCTCATTCTATGAGGAATAACACCTTTTGTTGAGAGAGTTCTGTTGACAGAAGGCATTATTGCATCTACACTGTCCTTTGCGTCTACACTGACATGTCAACAAAGCAGATTGCTTTGTCGACAGAACTGGATGCAGTCTAGACGCTCTTTATCGACAGAAGCTTTGTCGACAGTATCTGTTGACAAAACTTCTGTCGTCAAAAGCCTGTAGTCTAGATGTACCCTAAGGTGCCAGAGGACTCCTTGTTTTTTAAAATGATACTGACCTTTACATTGTCTAGCTTAACTGCACTTGGCCAAGATAACTATAAGGAAGTCTCTATTCCTGGGGCCACAGTGATGGCACTGTTTAAGACTAGAGAAAGAACTTCAACCAAAAATCCAAAACAACACCTACTCTGTCCAGTCTAAACATTTCTCCTCTGACATCCTGCTCTAGACAGATTTCACATTTTCTTTTGACACTTGTGCTTGCAATACTGCAGGTTGTGCCATCTTGGTCTGGCACTCTCAGAACCTGGCTGATCCTGAACCAAGGAATGTGTTGGACCAAGGGAGGTAAATGCCAGCCCCTCTGGTGCTGCTGTCTGTGCGGCTTTACTCTGGCAGCAGCAGAGGGGCCAGAATTGACTGAGCATAGACTGGGGAGGGGAAGCTCAGGGGAAGAGGCAGGGTAGCTGCAGAGCTCCATGGCTGGAGGCCAGGAGCACAGCCAACAGTACAGTGAGCCCCACTGCCAGCCACGGGGCTGTGCTCCTGGGCCCCATCTATGGAGATCTGCAGCCACCCTGCCTCTTTCCCCAAGCATTTTCCCCATCCCCATTCCTTCCCTTCCCTCCCTGGCCATGAGAGCTGCTAATGAGCTATTTGTGGCACTCTGAAAGTTCATCATTCCCCCGGATTGTGGGGGAAGAGTTCCTTAGCACGGGGGCCCTGCTTTTCCTCATGAGTGCTCCAGCCCAGGAGCACCCATGGATGCCACACTAAAGAAGTTACTGGATGTCCAGACTATAGATGTCCAACCTGTAGATACATTGGAAAACACTGGAATTACCAGCCTGGATCAGACCTGGAGATCTTCTCTGACAATGACTAGAGGCCACCATTATGGCGGAGGCCCCACTGTGCTAGGAGCTGCGTAAATACATCTGAAATAGGTCCCCATTTAATCTAAACTGATTTGGAAGGATCAGGATAACTTCCTTTAAAGAGAGACACCAATCCAAGCAAGATACCTGGCTGCACAGTCATGCATTTGGCTGCATGTCCAGAGACACAATCTTTTTTGGTGTGGAAAATACTCTGTAGGAATGCTATTGGCCAGTTTGCATTGATTAAGTGGCAATCCTTCCTATTGGGTAAAAAAAAAATGAGGCAGCTGTTTCCGGCACAGCTGTATAAATGCAACTGAATCTCAGGAAAAGCGAGGTATTCATTATAATATGGCTTGAGGCAAAATATGGCCGAGGTTATTAAACTGTCACTAAAAGTTAGCCACAATAAAAATATTGAAAGTCAAGATTAAAAGCACATAAGAAGTAATATATAGTGTGACTCTTAGTTTTGGGAGTAGTGGAAGGATGGGGAACCAGTTTACAACTGGAAACATTAACTTCATAAAATCCCTGTTCCTGTGGCCAATATGGTCCCTGGGATTTGAAAAAGGATGTGGAATGTCTGCCAGTTACATTCAAAAGGAAAGAGAATCCAGGTTAGAAAAAAAAAAGGTCCGCTCTTTCAACAATGATGCTGATAACACTGCAAAGGCCTTCAAGCGGCACCATGTATCAAATCGTAGTCTTTTCACTGCCGGGATTATAGAATTATAGAACTGTTTTGATAATGCAACAGTTGGCCCGGATAAACCTTTATCTCCATTTGTCCCATTGTTACTTGTATTTTTGTAGACTTCTGGTAGCAAGAGGTCACATTTCCATGAAGATAAATTCCTTATTAGACCCAACTGTGATCTGAGGTCATTGCATATCTGTGCCAGGACAGACTTAAAAGTGATGGTGAATAGGAAGTTTTTATGTTGTATTGTCCCAGTTTACTGTGACTGGAGCCAGACAGTGTTTGGACCAATATCAGCATGGACTAAAGCAGGCATATCTTTCTACTTGCTCATCACACAACAATGAGTAAATAAACACTGTCCTCCATGCAGACTGAGCTGTCAGACCAATTAGGCGTGAGAATGTCCTAATGCACCATGTTTCCTATATCTTTACCTACAGCTTCTACTGCTCATATGCCTGGGGTGATTTTGGATAGACATGGCTGTATTTAGACACAGTTATAACTGCTGGCAGAGGTCAGAGTCTGCTGTGTCAACACTAATCCTTCCTGTCTATTATCAGCTCATTTGACGTTTGATTTGTGTCAAGTTTCTATGTCCACTGGAAGCCAAATATCAAGGCTCGGAGATAACATTTTGCACCTCTTTCTTCCAATCACAGAATGAGTTCATGTTTTCTTTATCCGAGAGTCCAAAGTGGAGAACCCGGGGGTTACCAAGGAAGAATTTCATATTCGTGAGTTGTAAAACTGGAGGAGCCTCCATTTTTCCCTATAAATTCTGTAACAGTGAAAACTATATTTTCCAGCATGGTAATTAGAAGATCATCAATGACAGGAGCTCTATATTTGAAGTCCTGCACATCACAGGAAAATCTATTCCTTATATTTTGTCTGTTTTAATTGAGCAGGCCTGGTCTAATATTTAACTTTATATGCCCCTTAAAATCTGACCTGAAAAAAAAAAAGAATCCAGCCATTAACAGCCCAAATTAACTCAATGCTCACATCAATCTTTTTTTCTTAAATCAGTGCTAAGAGTTCCTTTACCCCCTTTGACACTGCTGCACAGTTTGTTATGTCTCTGTGATAAGGATCAGTATCTATTGAAAGATAAGTCAGGACCACTACCATCTTGGACCTTCAAAGCATTACTGGACTGCATTATACCACAGTGTGAAAGGACATGCCTGTCATGGAGGTGCCGGTTCTTCTCAGGAGACTATTCTTCCCACCATTGCATGATAGGGAGGATTTTCCCATGAATGCCAGAAGCAGTAAGTACTATTCTCAGTGTCTGCCATGTGATACATAAGGTATCCGGCTCATGAATATTATGTATTGCATGGCAAACACTGAGACAGCAGAGTAGGGAGTCAATGAGTTGCAAGCTATGCTAGTAAGGTTCATAGCTAAATAAATATATATACATGGAAAGCAAAACCGGTAATAAAGAAAAACAAACCCACAGTCTTCTGATTTATGAAGATGACCTACATATCTTTTTTTTAATGAAGTCTCAGAGTTTCAGTTTAGGAGAGTTTTTAATGTACTTACGCAGTTTTCCATACTATCTCTATATATAGACACACATACAGACAGACAAACAGACAGACAGGGCAAACTTGGCTGATAAAAGTTAGCCATTTTTAGGCACTTGAATAAGGTGTCTGACTTTCTGAAGTGCTAAACATCACAGTTCACATTCACTTCAATGACAACTGAAGGTGCTTGGGTTCTCTGACAATCAAGTTCCTTTTATTATTTACAATTTTAACAAGAGTATCTATCTATCTGTCTGTCTGTCTGTCTGTCTATCTATCTAGCTATCTATCTATCTAGCTATCTATCTCATGTACATACGCTCACACATATTTCACATGAATTTTCCAATATGGTGTTCCTTTAATGGTCTTGATTTATTTTGGCCTTCATACTACAAGTTTCTTCCAAGATCAAAATCAAAACCGTTACCTTGGGAACAAAAGGGAAATTTAATATATTTATTTTAAAACCTCTGATTTATATTATCATAGCCATCAAAGCTGAAAGTGCTGTAATCCCAGCTCCAGAGTGATATGATCAAAATAACACAACACAAGGATATATATGTTATATGTGATATATGCGTTGTATCAGATTGGTATAGTAACTGAAAAGTAAAATCACACTGTATGTGTTTTCATATGGAGACTAGTAGTTTTATTGTGTTGATTGGCAAACACATCGTTGATATCAACAGTAAAGAGTGAAGGTATATATAAACTGGAAGGTTTATAGTAACTGGATTAAGTAGGGTACATAGGACCCATGCTTACAATATGAGTCCTAGGTACCCTATTTTGAATGTGTTGTGCCATCTTAAGAAACCCTTGTTATAAAGAAGTGAAAACTGCTTGAACTCATCTATCTCTTCTTTGGCAGTAACGTAGGGGGTAGAGGGGAAAAGAATTTAGGATTTAAAATTGCAAGCTCCCTCTTATTGCAGTCCCAGTATTTTACATCAGTTGTATGGGAACATTTTCAAATCAATTGCTCTGGCTTTTAGTGACTCATTAAGAGTGACTGTGCTAATCCAGTGTTGTGGGGAAGAGAATTCCACAGAACTCAGGTTTTAATTCTTATATCTGAAAGCAGGAGAAGCCAAAAAGTATTTACCTGTTAGACGGTGGAAAAAGTACAATCAAGGCTAGACAGCTCATATTTGGACTCCGATCAATGAAAACTAAAGTCAGTTTCATTTATCATCTTAATATTCAAAAGACTTAACTGAGACACTGGCGATCTGGAGGGGTTTCCCCAGGGCTGTAGGTTTCAGAGTAAACAATCTGACATAAATGAATGGAACCGGTCACACCCCAACTACTGTTTCACACGGTGTGTAGACTCAGGCAGACTCCACTGTACAGTTAATACACAATTCAGGTTTGGAAGTTTCCTCTGTAAAGTTAGTTACTTTTACATTTTTTTAAATGAAAGAGGTGATTCTGAAATCATGTGACTCCAGGAGGTAGGCCATAAACATGGGCCTACAGCAGGGGTGGGCAATAATTTTTTCAGGGGAGCTGCCTCGTAAGTTGTGATAGTGGTTGCGGGACAGATCCACCTCCCGGAAAGGGTGGGGCCTGAGGCAGAAAGGGTGGGGCTTTGGGCGGAAGGGGCTGGTCCCTCTAGGCTCCGCATGCCCCTGGCAGAGGAAGGAGACTTTGTGTGCTCCCTCATCCCCAGGCCAGTCGAGACCCATGGACAGGGGAGTGCACAAAGTCATTTGCTGTTCAAAATGGCTGACGACACCCTCGAGGTGCCACATGCCCCTTATGGGGGCAGGGAGCCTCCTGCCACTTTGAACAGCGAATGACTTTGTGCATGCCTCACCCTGGCTCTCAATTGACCTGGGGGCAGGGGCATGGCAGGGCAGCCACAGGCTGAATCGAATGGCTTGGAGTGCCCATGAGCCAGATCTTGCCCACCCCTGCCCTAGAGTGTCTTAATCTAGCTCCACTGTTTGTATGTGAGACCTAACTTGCATTGCTGTCACTAACCAATCTGGCCTTTCACCCATCAAACAGCACACCCGATGGTATGATTGTAACCCCGGTGGAGAAAAATGCATCCTTTCCACCTCTGATCCCAGAAGCGGGATCTGACATTGGAACTCATTTGAGTGCACGGGAAGCATTATTATTGAGAGGAATCAAATCCAGAAGAGAGAAATTTACTTCTAATCTTTCACAGTGAAGGAAAATAGAGTTGGCAGCCAGGGGTAAAAGAGGAAAGAGTGGTAGGAGGGAAAAAAAAAAGAAGAAAGAAAGAAAATACAAACTAGTTTATGAAGACAATATAAAGGAGAGCAAAGAAGTCGTATAAAGTACAAAAATCTTGGGAGAAAATTGGCTTGATCTGAAAACAGGAACATAGACATGAAGTGCCACCCCACTGCATCGCTGTCTTGTTAATTCATTAGTGACAGAACTGCAGAGGATACTTGGTCCCAGATGTTTCCCCATTCAGCCAAACAAGGCTTCCCTTGCCAGCTGCTCCTTATTGCAGGATGCTCAGCAATTTCAAGTCACTGGGAGAGGACAGTGCTCAACACCTCAGTTTCTATCAAAAAATATTGACGGATTTCCATGGGAATTTTGAATGTGCAAAAAACTGAGTGCTCATACAGCACCCCAGGGTTAAAGTACGATTCTGTAATGTGGTTATAAAATGGTTTTTTGATCCAGGCACACAAGTTGAAAACATAGTCTGGCCATGTGTTTAACATGGTGATTTTTGAAGTGTTAGTTGGGCAGCAGGTACCACCACTATCATCATATGAGTAATGGGGTGGATCCTTCTCTAGAGTTTGGGAGTAAATTAGATGAGGATAGGAACTAGCCAATGTCCAGATGAGCAGAGATGTAATCTGAACTTTATTTATGTTTTCTTCCTTCCGGGCAGACAGAGAGGAGCTCTGAGCTCTCTTCATCTCCTTATTTGTTGTCATCTTAAGTGTTTGCCTTAATTCTTTTGGTCACAGTTCATTTGCGTATTATTCATCACACCTTTGACACTCCTTCTCCCAGTGGTGACTAGCATGGGCTGAGTCACACAGGGGCTGTTTATAAGGAAAGCTGTTTGTGTACGGTAGCCTAGCACTGTTTATTTGACTTGATTCACTGTTTCTCTTTGGTGTGAAGTGTGATTTCAGGAATTCTTTAGCATTCTGTTTGGAATCCGGCTGCAGTGCTGATGCAGCAGAAAGTTTAGAGGGAAAGGAAAACTTTTGTGCCTGCCAAAGATGTAGCTGAGGGCAAACCATATGTATATATTAGAACCATGAACTCTCACTCCAAAACGGTGTCAAGAGGGAAAAAAACAATCACTCTTTTCAAAATCAATAGCGTCGAAAGCCAGATTGTAATAATTGCTGTGCAGAAGAAAGAGCTATCTTATCAAAATCAGGATACAGAATGTGAGGCACCATACAGGGAGATATATTCTGCCCTGAACTGTGGTTTGGCCACAAGGCTATGTGGTTGGACAGCATGACTGGTTAAAATTCACAGTGTGTCTAAAAGCTTTTAAAATGTTATCTTTTTTATTGTTAGCAATAAAGACAGCTCAGCATCAGACAGACTGAGTCATCAGCAAGTATTTCTCAGACTTAACATCAGAAGACAATCCGCACAGGCCTTTCCTTTAGCTCTCTTTCTGCCAGCAGACTGAACTTTACCCTGGCTGTCTCAAATCATAAATGAATAGTGCATTGATTCCACGTTAGCACCAAAGTGACAGATAGGTCAGGACACTTAACATGGTATCTACTGAACATCATATTCCCTTCCACACTCTTCTTCTGCTTCTACTTCTCTCTCTCTACCACACAGAACAAAACTAAAATAAAAATAAAAAAAAATAAAGAAAAATTTCTGTGCCCATGTGTAGACCCTGTGTGGATACAAAATTGGTATCCGCCTCTGCATTGGTGAAAACGATTGGTGGATATCTGCAATCTGCATCCACATCCACAGATTTGGATTTCCGTGGATATAAAGTGGATATCCACAAATTTGCAAGGTTGTAGATGCAAAATTTAGATACAAAATTTTGCTGTATCTGCAAAAATGAACTTCAGAGATCTGCATCTATATCCATGGACATATCCATGGATATAAAGCGGATATTTGCAGATTTACAGGACTCTACTTGTGAATGTCCTTCACGCTATGTATGCTATGGAACGAGCAAAAGAAACAATTGGTGACAAGAACAGGAACTTAACCAGGAATACCGTGAAATAGAAAGACTGTGGAGAGAACTCAGTTTTTCTGTCATGAATTAGGGGCAATGATGCTATTCTCTGAGCTAGATAAGAGTTGGGTATTAGCCACAGTGCAAACGAAACCAAAAAGACAACTTCAGCCACTGGCACTATGAGCCCACCATTCATGGCGGAAAAAGGTTTTGTAAAGGGTTTAGAATGTCTCTTTTTGGAAGAAATGGTGTTGTTTGATAGCTCAGTTGCACTCAGAACTAGTGTATCCTGTCTCTGCTGAGAAATAGGATCAGCATAGCATCTTGAGTTGTGTAGTATCTAGGAAGAAGGTTAAGGAGGAGTGGGAGCTACTATTTATAATCTGCTGTGTAGCTTTACAAATCCTATTACACCCGAAGAGAGCACTTTTGGCTGAGATTGTGGAACTACTCCACACTGTCCCCAAACCTCAGGAGGATGGAAGAACCTTTGTGCTTTTACAAAAGAGATCAAAAAGAACAGTCAACTATTTTGGGGCTGAATTCACAGAACATTGCCCGTTTGCAAAGGCTTTAAATGATGGCAGCAGGAGACTGGTTGATGTGTAGTATGCACAGTGAAGAAATCCACCACCAGCTACTCACTGAGGCCGGAACATGTGCACTAGAAATCGCTATAGAGATAGCTATTGAAGGTGCTAGGGAGCTGCACAGCAGGCCCACATGAGCTAATAGCCAAAACCTTTTCTCTGTCCCCTTCTCATGCTAGATATCTCTCCCACACTTGCCCTATGCTTGTGACCCCAGCTGTCTTTTGTGTGTGTGTTGACCCCCTTCCCCCATTCCCCCTTCATCTCTTAGTGCCCTGATTCTGGTCCTCTTGCTGTGAGATCTGACAGGAATTAGGGATGTTCTGAGCCTATCTACAGGATCGGGCCTGGCTGGCAAGATAGACATTCCCCTGCCCATTTTGGGACTCCCACTCTAGGGTCTCCCACCAGTCTTTGGTCTGAGCTACAGGTCTGAGCAGCTTGTGAGCTGTGGACAGGCCTGCCAATGGAGGGAGGGGGGGAAGAAAGTGCAGGAGGGGAGGCAGCTGGAGCCCCAGACCTTTTAATTAGTTGCCGTAGTGCTGCACAGCGTGCTTCAGCCAGTTCTGAAGGCAGAGGGGCATGAGGGTGGGTATGTGGCACAGTGGATAGCACAACACTGCCCCTTCCTCCGGGGTCCCGCCAATTCTGGGAGCATGGAACCGTCCCCTCCGTGCTCCCCACCTTGCCAAGGGCCTGTCAAGTCTGTTGGCACTCCTGGCTGTGGGGCAGCATCAACGTTTCGGTGGCACATGTCAACCAGCAGAAATTTAGGGAGCCAGGGACTGAGGAAAGGAACCAATGAGATTAGGTGGCTGCTAAGTGGAGGTTTTAAAAAGGTCAGTGACAACTAAATGGTGAATTCAGGTGCCTGAAGAGGCAAACTAGCAGCTGAATATCGTTGAAAGTCCAAGTGTACGTGCTTTTGCAAATGTTTATCCTTGGTCACTAAACAGGGCAGGTACAAAACAACTCTCGTGGTAAGGACTAAATCTATTCATCTTTTAATTCACATTCACTTGGAAATGTGTGTCTCATGGCCTGGAAAAGAAAGAAAGAAAGAAAGAAAGAAAGAAAGAAAGAAAGAAAGAAAGAAAGAAAGAAAGAAAGAAAGAAAGAAAGAAAGAAAGAAAGAAAGAAAGAAAGAAAGAAAGAAAGATCATGAACTGAACTGCACTACAACATGTATTTATTTCATTGCTCCCCTTCCCTACCCATCCCTTGCTACAAGAACATGGGAGTAGAGAGAATTGTAGGCCATTCGCTATAATCATAAAGCAAATACCAAAGGTGATTAATGCAATCAGTGTTATTTGAACCTCAAGCAAGAGCTGAGTGAATCAAAAAGTTGCCTGAGTTTTCAGCCTTTAATAATGAGGCTGGCTAGTTTGCATTTTTTTCTATTTTAAAACACACTTGTCTGTTTTTGCTAATTATTATAAAAGGTAGGGTTATGTCTGTGTGGCTGGATGGGTGTGTAAAGGCAGAGCAGGAAGGCAGCGGGGCCTCATAACAAAAACTAAAAGAAAAGCCTCTCTCTTCCTGATTAAACCAGATAAAAGAAAAGCTGCTGAGAAAGCAGGAAGAAAATAGGATAAGAGAATGGCAGTATAAACAGTGTTAATGTTCAGAACAATTCATTGCTTCATACCAGGGACTGGGCCATATTAGCAATGTTGGATGCATCAGATGTGTGGGTGCTCAAATCTCAATTTCTTAACAGTGCCCCGTTTTTTTCTTAACACATTTCTTCCATCGAGTGCTTTATGAAGGAGGTCAGTATCTTTATCCCCATTTGGCAGATGGGTAAATTGAGGCACAAAGAGGTGAAATTACTTGCCCAAAGGTTGCCCTGTAGGCCAGTGGCAGAGCTATGAACAGAGCCCAGATCTCTTGAGTGCTAGTCTAATGCTCCATCTACTAGGCCACTTTATCTCTGACCTATAAGAGGAGGAGAATGAGAGGGCAAAGTTATTAATCTTCTTCAAAGTTCGCAATGGCTTCTTGTGAAGATCTAAAGCCCTGAAAGCTTTTGGTCTGGGTGTTTTCTTTATTATTTTTGCATCTTTAAAAATATCCTTGTCTGCCACCATTTACATTGATCCCTGTCACTCGTTCTATGCAAGATCGCTATTTGTCCTGTGTGGCTGAGGAGGGGCATAAAATGTCCCCTTAACCTGGCTGCTACAAAAGGGATCACAGCTAGAGGCAAGAGAAGTCTCCAGAGGGCTGTTATTGCCCTCCCAGACAGAGGGTGGCACTACAGATGGGCCTGGGTGTGGCGAGTAGGAAGCCCAGACCCTGCCATGGGAAGAGGGAAAGCCGCAATAGCTATTCCAGCACAGTGTTACTATGTACACCCATTTGCTTGGTGCTAATGGTGCACCCACAACCTAGGCCTATGTGGACTATGGCAGATGGTGTCTGCCTAGGAGTTTAAGAGCTTGTCTCATTGGAAGGGCTCGTCTACCAAAAGCCATTCAAAAAGGAAAGTACATGGTGTGCTATGAATCAAGTGTGGCTAGAGATGCAAGGGAAGCTGAGAATATATAAAAGCTGTGAACCTGCAAGACATCTCTCCCCACCCTACAGAAAAGGCAGCAGTTCAGAATACTGGAAATGTCAACTTTTTCTGTGGGGCTGTATTTGTTCCAGAGAGAGAAGTGGAAATTTCCACCTTATTGGTGTGCAGCGCAGCTAATAGACTCCTTGCCAGTGTTCGCAGTGAAGACAATTTGAGCCAATTATTTTTGTGTCAAAACATGAACTTTCTGTCAGGCCATAAATCCAATCACTTGGAGGCAGGAAAACATTCCATCCACTTGATCCACAAGTGCTGATGTCCTTCATTACAGCTGTTAGCACATTGCAAGAAACACAATAACACGACCAAAATGGACTTCTCACTATGCCGAGTGGTTTGCAAACAACGCTTCTTGAATCTTTTATGAGCATTTCAGAATTTCTTGGGGCTTTCCAGCTGTTTTTTTGAGCGCTGCCTTGACTAAGTCACAACAAGGCCCAGCCAGCCTCTTTTCCGAGACAGGAACTGGAACACATGGCTTGTGGTTGTGGTAAATTAATAAGGGAGAGAAAAAAAAATAAAACAGAAGGGACTTTTCCCATGTGTTTTACAACTCTGCAAATCTGTCCACCCTTCAGTTCATCTGCAGTGTATCATGTCCTTGCCAGTATTCACTCTTGCTATATGATACTACTTTATGTCAAAAAAAAACCCAAACCCTACCATTGTAACTTTACTGAGCCCTCTGAAATCCACAGCCTCCACTGATGCAAATGTGTGTCACTAGCTGAGGATCTGTCCCTGGTATAATTTTGAGGGATTCCTTACTTGCAGGACATATAGCTGCGTCTACACTGGCAAGATTTTGCGCAAAATGTTGCCACCTGTCTACACTGGCTGTGAGTATTTGCGCAAGAACACTGACATTGTAATGTACAAAACCAGTGCTGCTTACGCAAATACTCTGATGCTCCCACTCAGGGATAAGCCCTCTTGCGCAAGTATTCTTGCACAAGAGGACAGTGTAGACAGCAATGTTAATTTCTTGTGCAATAAAGCCTGATGGCTAAAATGGCCATCGGAGCTTTCTTGCACAAGAGAGCGTCTACACTGGCACGGATGCTTTTGCGCAAAGGCACATGCCAGTATAGACGCTGTCTTGCGCAAATACTTTTAACAAAAATACTCTTCCATTAAAAGTATTTGCGCAAAATCATGCCAGTGTAGACGCAGCATAGTCTTAGGTATCTATATGATCTGGGTGAAATTTTGGCCTATTTCCACCCCTTCTCCACCCCCACCACTTGCCAAAGGACCTCAGAGTGATAGCTGTGTTAGTCTGTACCTGAAAAAACAATGAGGAGTCCTGTGGCACCTTAGCTTTGGTCTATACTAGGACTTTATTTCAAAATAACGCCCCCAAGGTTGAATTTATAAGTAGTGTGTCCACATTACTAAGCCTGTTATGTGCGTCCACATTACTAATGGTCTGCGGTATGCAAAATCTGTATTCCTGCTTAACATCAGGAGTAATACTAATTCTGAAATAGTTATTTTGAAATAGTATTAGTGTTGATACTTTGCTGCTGCTATTTCGAAATAACTGCTCTCCAGAGTCATTCGAACTAATTACTTCCCAATGGTTCCTGGGACTCCAAGTCAAGGTAGCATGTTCACATTAACGGAGCCTGCCTCAAACTAATTTTGAGGTTCTTCTGTAGTATGGACATGCTAGTTTGAATTTGTTAAATCAGGAGTTATTAAGTTGAATTTAGTAATTTTGAAAAACTTTTCTAGTGTAGACATGGCCTTAGAGACTAACATATTTTTAGGGTATAAGCTTTCATAGGAATAACTGTTTCATCACATAAATTTGAGTGAAAGTTACAGAAATGTGCTCAGGAGGGTCCTCAGAAGCCATTTTGATTTATTCCCTTGGGCCACCAGAACAGGAGTTGGGAGAGATAGACCTCAAAAGATGCCAGTGGGAGGAGAGGCACACATTGTCGTGAAGCACAGAAACTGAGGCTTGTATGAGGATTTGCTGTGGGGAAACTGGCTCCCATATAATTATGGTGTTTTGTGTCATTCCGGAGCTTTTTCAAACGTATTATTATTATTAATTACACAGCAGAAAGCAAATAAAAGTTATTTAGAGGAGGGAAAGGGCTATGTTTGTTTTCAGTTTGAGAGTCACAGCTGAGCAGAGGAAACTTGAAAGGAGAAATAACCCCTTTTCCCCTAAGCAAAGAACTCAACCTCTCCAACCCGCTACAATCCTCTGTCTCCTCTCCTCTTTAATTTTTATTCAACTGAACAAATGTTGTATTCAGCTGCTCCTTTAGCTGTTAGATGACCTTTACATTGGAAGGGGTGGTTCCGTTTTCCCCTTTTCTTCCTATCAAGTGTATATAAAGGAAATAAACCCTAATATTTCAGAATATAAGAAAAAAAATAAGTGCCTGGGACTAGGAAGAGGTTTCTTCTGCACACAGATTATTGTAAAGGAATCTTTGAATCTTTCTTTGGACCATCTGGTATTGGCCACTCTTGGAGATAGCATACTAAACTAGATGATTGCTGGAACCCTTTGCGGTGATTCCTAAGCTTCTACGCTTCTAGGTGTAAACACCTGCTGGCATCCATGTTCCACTGTCTGAGTAGAGTAGGGAACAGAAACATAGGTGCAGGTTCTTCTGGGCCTGATCCAAAGTCCACTGAAGACAATAGGAAGCCTTCCAGCCACTTCAATGCGGCTTTGGTTGAACACCCAAACCTTTTTGTGAATACTCTTGAAGTGCCTCCACATTCAAGTCTAAGTCTGTGTGTAGCTCAGGGTCAGAGGCATACCCTTATCCACATTCTGTTCATTTACCATAACATCACAAGACCCATCCCTCATCCAAGATGTGACTAAAAAGCAGATGATAATTGTTGGCACCCAAGATACGTATTATGGTCAAGCCCCTAATTCATGTTCGCGGGGCCAAAACATTACATATAATTACTTTGATTGGGAAATGTGAGTTCTCCCGCAGTGCATTATTGTCCTTCCTCTCCACCATTCTTCTGTGCCAGACATTATACCGAGACTTAAAAAATATGTGTTGACAGCTTTAACTTCGTGCATAGAGGAAAAAAATTGTCCAATTACAGATCAGCTATTTAGTATGAGGACTATACATGGACTAGAGAAAGGTTCATTTATTTAAACAACAACAACAACAACCAATGTAATTCAGGGGAGCAGGGATGGGAGATTTGATGGGAGAATTAATTATCTGCCTGCGAGCACTATGATATGATTTTTTATACACCGTCATGTGGCCTTTAAATGTATCTTTCTAATTTTCTTCGTGCAATAGTTTGCTTCTGTGTAAGGAAGCATTTACACACCCAACTCAGGTTGTTAGATGCATAATGTGTGACTTATGAGACCAAATGCCACTTGTGCGCACAAATATGGGTTTCTACTAGGCTCCCGCCTTCCACCCAAAAAAGGTATAAAACTATGGCCACACATGTGGAGGCCTATTTGAAAATTAAGCAATTGCTGCTCCTTTATTTCCGGAAGCTGAGGACTGGCAAGTGCTCTACACAATGGGAATAATAAGGCCAAGCACTTAGTATTAATTATGATAAGTTTGGCTATAAATATCTAATCCTGTTTTGAAGCTTGCTATCACTGACTTTGGAGATGGATATTAAATGTCACATTTCAGGGTTTAAGCCAATCTTTATAAAGGATTAGGAAGAGAATTAGTATTAGGAGATAAATGATCTGACATCTGCTTTATGCAAGGTTCTAGTACTGTTTTCTGGTATTAGCCATCATTGGAGCCAGGATGGTGCTCTGGATGGACTACATTGGTCTGATTCAGTCTGGCAGTGTCTATGTTTCTGGGATTGTGTACCTCATGTTCAGATAAAGTAGGTCCAAAGTCTGCACTCACTTGAATAAGAACATAAGAATGGCCATACTGCATCAGACCACAGGTCCATCTAGTTTAGTATCCTGTCTTGTGACAGAGGCCAATGACAGAAGCCCCAGAGGGAGTGAACAGAACAGTTAATCATCAAGTGGATTCCTCTCCTGTCATCCATTTCCAGACCTTAACAAACAGAGGCTAGGGACACCATTCCTAACCATCCTGGCTAAGAAGTATTGATGGACCTCACCTCCATGAATTAATCTAATTCGTTTTTGAACCCTGTTAAAGTCCTGGTCTTCACAACATCCTCTGGCAAGGAGTTCCACAGGCTGACTATGCGTTGCATGAAGAAATACTTCCTTTCATTTGTTTTAAACTGGCTGCCTATTCATTTCATTTGGTGACCCCTAGTTCTTGTGTCATAAGAACAAGAAAATATCTTTTCCTTATTCACTTTCTCCATACCTGTCATGATTTTATAGACCTCTGTATCCCTCCCATAGCCTCCTCTTTTCTAAGATGAAAAGTTCCAGCCTTTTTAATCTCTAATTATTAATAGCTACTTTGTGCATATAAGTGCCACAAATTCTCATGCAAACAGACCATTTGCATGCGTAAATGTGTTGCTTTACCCTTGTGACTCTGAACATGGATGATTTGTAGGCACAGTTCTGGTAACTATGCAAAATAAAATAAAAAATATATGTGAAGAATGAGGTTCCCCATCTGAAAATCAAGCCCTTTATCTCCTATCCCCCCAGGCATTCTGTCCTTCCTCACAGATTCACCTTGGGCCACCTCCTTTTTTTTTTAAATTTAAGATCTGCACCTTCCATTAAATCATGGGACGCTGAACAATATTCAGTAAAGAGACTTCTGAGAAAAGAGTTCAACAAGATTCGAGTTGAGACATTTTTAGACCCCTTTTTCACGAGAGACTGTTCCTGACTTGATTCCTTTCCCCTAATTTTTAATTAAGAGCAGCAATAAACGAGTGCCAGAGAGTTATGAGCTATGACTCTTCCACACAGGCACAAGGCATGGGGCTACAGGTGCGCAAGTAGCCTTCAGACGTTGCATGGAGGAGGGGGCAAGACTGCTGGAAGCACGGAACGTAGTGATTTATAAAGTAGGAAATTACACAGTACACTCTTGAAAATGTAGTTTTAAATGATTGATACAGCTTTAGTTTGGCTGAACACGGACAGTAGATAGATTTAGTGCCTGGCTGATCTGAGTGTTCATCAGTCAATCTAACAAACAAGCTGAAATTCAATATTGTGGTCAGCAAATTCATATTCAGCCAAAAGTACAGGGGCTGCAGGGCACTCATTCTATCCGGAGACCACAGTGGATCTGTTTCATGCTTGAATAGCCCAACTGATGCTCCCCAGCTAGGAAAGGAAAAGCTGCAGACCTGCAAAGTGAATTGACATCTTGGATTTCCTTTCCCTCCCTCGTCACTTTTTTAACATCACCTTAAGTAACAACTGCTGAAACCCATTAACAAAATCAGTGTCCAGTGCCAAAAAACTCAATAGCTCATAAAATTGTGTTATGAAGCACATTAGATTTTGCACAAATCAAATGTGATTTAATGGCTTTGGTGTTTGCTGTGTGCCTGGAGCTTTCCAGCCTGGAACACCAAGTAGCTTAATGTTGTTAAGACGCAACTCATTAGATGAAGTAAAAAGAAAAACTCAGTAATTATGTCCTCATTTTTAGCTGGTGTAAGTTGTTGTAGCTCCTTTGTCTTCCTACAAAAACACTGAGGGCCAGAACCTCTCTGCTGGTGAAAATAGATGTAGCTCTATTGACTTGAAAGAGTTAGCACCATTTCTGACTTTAATGGAATTATGCCAGTTCATACTAGCTAAGGATTTGGCCTTCAGACTTCACAAAGGCATGACAAATTACAGATATGCATGATTCTGGGTACGGTGTTTTCGGAAAATGCCATAGAGTATCCTATGGAGAATTCCACACAGGAAAAGCTGGTTGTGAAAATTTCTTACCCTCTTCCACCCCTCCCCCCAAAAAAGGATCAATAAACTCATACTCTCTTTTGCAGTTAATCTTTGCTGAGTTTCAAACAAGAATGTGGAAGGACAAGGACTTCTCAATAAAAGAGGCAATGGACACGAAAGTAGATGCGGCTAATGAAAAACTTAAAATTATATCACAATGATTTTAAATGAGAGTGAGCTCAGTCTAATCACATAATACTTCCTTTTGTGCTCTGGGTCACACAGTCACTTGGATGCAATATTCAGGAAGCACATTTCATTAGACTAAATAAAGCTTCAATCATGTGTAAAATTTCCAACTTGAATAGGCAGCCATCATATCATTCATCAGTCTCCATGTATTTAATGGGCGTAATTTCTTCCTCATATTTCTATGTGTTTATTGTTTCATTTTCATGATAGGAATTTGGGCACCTGATTAAGAGGGCTTTTATGTTGCTTTTGTTGAATCTGGGCTGAAGTAAATAATGCTTTATAAGGAGTGCACATTAATATGTTTCTTCTAGATTGTCAAAGAAGAGAGTGATCTGATTAAAACCCAGAATGATTCAGAAGAAGCCAAACAAATATTAAAAACCCGAGGAATTGGATGGTGTTGCACATACATGTATGGCTTACTATGAATTCCCTGTGCTTAGTCTCGACATATTTTTAGAGTGCATCTCTCTGTCTGTGAGTCAATCTGTCTGTGGGTCCATTTGTTCAAGAACACCTCTTACATGTTAAGAAATAGGGCCATCAAATTTGCTAGGCAGCTTCCTCTTACACTAGCTTAAAGCAAGATTAGGTTTTGGTTTTGCCAGGAAAACTGGAAGTGCCGGGAATGGGACTGTTTTCCAGAACATGGGAAGAGAGGGAGCAGAGAGAAAAGATGTGATGCTCACAATGGCCACCGGGGACAGCGAGCACACTAGAGTGACCATTGGGGGCAGCCACACACCAAGAGAGTGGCCAGCTGGGGCATGGGGTTTGCCTCTTGCCTGCCACTAGAGCAGTTAAGTAGGTCCTCTGCCCAAACTCTTTCCTCCTTCTGGCCCTTGGCTGCACTTCTGGGGGGTTAGGGGAAAGGCCCCTGCTGATCCCTGCCAGCTGTGGGGACTGAGGGGGAGAGAAAAGGCCCCACCAGCCATGGAAGGAGAGAAAGCCCCACTGGATGGGACTCCCCACCCTGAGCCCCTTCTTTCCCCCCAACCCTCCCTCTTACACCACTCCATATCCCCTGCCCCCCACCCGGAGCCCCTCCTCAATCCCCCACCCTGATTCCTGCACCCACACACACCTAGCCTCCTGCCATACCCCCCCTCATCTCCAAGGCTCTGCCCTGACTCTGGCATCCCCCACACACACCACCAGTCCTTTGCACTGAAGGACCTGGGAAATGCCAGGTAAGTCTTCTAGTGACAAATAAATTGAGCAGTATTGTTCAAACATCATTGCCCCCTTTTATTGCACTTTTGTTTCCACTGCAGAAGATAGGTGCCCTATTTTTTTTAAAAAAAATATGCAATTTAAGCAGCTATAAGACCTAATAATGTGATTGGTCCACTCCCCATTTTCTATCCCCAACCTCCATTTTGAATAGGTTGCCTCTCTGACCAGGGAAGTACAGGTATTGCAATAAAAACTTCTACCTTTCACATTTTCCAAAGTTTCATGAATGAGATGAACCAGGGACTTCAGGGAGATTTGCACATTCACCAGAAAGACATAGTAGCATGCCATGTATGCTACCCATATGAACTCTTGCCCTATGGCTTAATTCTAAAATCCGAGAGATTTTCTTCTCACTCTGTAATCTGTGGTTCTGAAGACACTGGCAATCCTATTGTCACAAAATAGATAACTGTGTCTTAAAATATAACTCTGTGTTACTTCTACTTTCAGAACTTCTGAATTGTTAACAAGGCTTAGTGGTCTATTTGGCTCAGATATTTTCTTCTGTGCTAGGCCTTTTTTTAATGTTTCTCTTATTTCTTTTCATTTTAAACACTTTCCTTTTTTTCCCCCCCAAAACTTCTGAAGTTCTAAGCTTCAACCAAGTATGCAATGGGAACATTTCTGAAATCTTGAAAAGTTTTGCAGAGCGGTAAAATCTGCTTCCTGACCAGTTGTATTCTGATATAGGCACCTACATAAAGCTGGGCTGATGTTCAGAAGTGTTTCCGTTGGCCTCAATGAGAGCTCAGTGTTTTTGAAAATCTGGATGCCTAACTTTAGGTTCCTATTTTGGAAAATCTCATTTACAGTTTTCTCCAGCATTTAGTGGCTTTATATATCTTAGTTCAGTGATTCTCAGCCAAGGGTATGTGTACCCCTATGGATGTGCAGCTGTCTTCCAAGGGGTACATCAACACAGCTAGATATCAGTGTTCTCTGTAAGCTATGTGCTTGTGTGGCTTCTCAGGAAAGATTCAAATTCTGCCCAGGGGATTAGCAGAGTGCCCACAGATAAGTTTCTGTTCCTACTGGTGGTGCACATTCACATATGCCTTAGTGCTCATAAAATGTATTCCACACATGGATGGAAAAGATTAGAGGGAACATTGCTAGATATTTACCTAGTTTTACAATGGGCTAAATAAAAAAAGCATTGGTGAAGTCAGTACAAAATGTAGGCACAAAATTTATATTCCAATTGATTTATTTTATAATCATATGGTGAAAATGAGAAAGTAAGTAATTTTTCAGCACTAGTATAGTGTGCTTTGATACTTCTGTGGTTTTATGTCTGATTTTGTAAGCATGTCATTTTTAAAGGAGGTCAAATTTGGGGGCGCACAAAACAAATCAGAGTCCTGAAAGGGGTACAGTACTGTAGTCTGGAAAGGTAGAAAACCACTCTCTTAGGCGGTCTCTTCTATTGTTTTGACAACCAGGATGCTCTAGAATGAACTCACACAGAAAAAAACCTGTGCACAAACTCTTTTCACAAAACTGTCAGTCCAGGTCTGACTTCTTAGTCCTCATCCTCCAAGAAAACCTACACAACGCTTTCAAAAATGAGCCTAAGATCTTACATTTGTCATTTTGCCAGACATTAAAAATCATGGACTAAATAAAGACACGGGATTTATGGGTCATTACAACAATCTGTGACCCATTAACCTCCTTTGTCCTGCAAAGGTACAGATGTTAACTGTCCACTTCCTCTTGAATGGTCTCTTGCACTCAGGTTTACTTCTTATGCTGAACCAGCTGTTTCACCATGTATTTAACTATAACACCCTGAGTATATTTCCCAAGCCTAAAGAGGAGCGCTGTGTAAGCTCAGAAACCTGCCTCTTTCACCAACAGAAGTTGGTGCACTAAAACATCTTTGCCTCACTCTTATTTCTCATTGTTTTGAGGAGGCAGCCTGTTGCTATCTCTCCTAACTAAAATACGGATTTTTTGCGTATGTTCTTGTCAGTGAATTAGTTCTTTGCCCCTAGATTTCATGTTGCATGGATAGTTTTAGATGTCCCAATTAAGAGCTCCGTATGAATCTGGATGAGCAGCATTATGTTGTTATAATGTTCAGATCTCTTAATCATGCAATTATTATTTCCCCATTTACACTGCTATAGTGCACCAGGGAATCTAGTGCCAGCTCTTTTCAGGGTGTCAATTCTCACAGAATAGTGCTACATAGTCCTGTATTTTGTTTCAATTCTCACAGAGGCATTTTAATCACCTTCTCTTTCTTTGTGGCTAGTGGAAAGTTGGCCTGAAACTTTTCTTTTCTGTTATAACTTGAGGACTAGGTATGGAAAAAGTGGACACCTCGGGGCTGTGTCTACACTGGGCCACTTATTCCGGAAAATCAGCCACTTTTCCGGAATAAGCTGCGAGCTGTCTACACTGGCCCTTGAATTTCCGGAAAAGCAACGATGCTCTACTTTACAAAATCAGCTGCTATTCTGGAAAAACTATTCTGCTCCTGCTCGGGCATAAGTCCTTATTCCGGAACACTGTTCCGGAAAAGGGCCAGTGTAGACAGCCCAGTAGTCTTTTCCGGAAAAAAGCCCCGATCGCGAAAATGGCGATCGGGGCTCTTTTCCGGAAAAGCGCGTCTACATTGGCCACAGCCGCTTTTCCGGAAAAAGGGCTTTTCCGGAAAAGCAGCCTGCCAATGTAGACGCTCCTTTTCCGGAAAAACTGAAAACTGAATAGTATTCCGTTTTAAGCATTTCCAGAAATTCATGCCAGTGTAGGCACAGCCCTCCTGTCTTAGAGCCAACCAGTAGGAAGTGGGCTAATTTAAAATAAAAGCTAAAAAAAAGGATTCACATAATGAATCAGAGGTGATGCATGGTAGCATTTGGGATTGCCCCTGCCAAAATTGCAATTGTTAAGTGGGGTACCCCTTCATTACCTCTCCCTGTCTCTTTGGGTAGCCTACCCTGAACCCTCTCTCTCCACAGGCATCAATTGCCTATGGAATGAATGATCTATTTGCATCTCCTACTATTTATATTGGAGAGAAATTGCAGAAGTTCTCAAGTGTAAGGCATGTCCGACTCCATTATCAAATCATTCTTACACACTCTCATTTGGAAGCGTGGTGTGGGAAATGAGATGGACATTCAGATCAATTCTAGCCAAGTCTCGTGTGGAACTTCTTGCATGGGAGAACTCCAGGTCAACATTTCTTTAGCTTCAATCTCATGCTACATACATTACATTCAAAAGTCTCAGAGGGGTAACTGTGTTAGTCTGTAACATTAAAAACAGCACGCAGTCCTGTGGCACCTTACAAACTAACAAAATATATAGGATCATGAGCTTTCATGGGTAAAACCTATGTCATCAGATGAGTTGGAGTGGAAATAACAGAAACCAAGATATATACAGCAGCAAAAGCAGTTACCTGTCAATTGCAGGACCCAGGTTAATGAAGCTAATTAATCATTAAATCTAAAGAAGTGGATTGTACCCACGAAAGCTCACGATACCATCTACATGTTTTGTTAGTCTTTAAGATGCTGCTAGACTAGTCCATTGTTTTTTAACTTTTACAGATTAACTCAGCTACCCCTCTGAAGCTTTTGAAGCTAATTAAGTTAGGTAGGATGTATCCCATTCATAACTTTTGATGTGAAAATGCAAATGTCAAAGGCAGGGGAAATTGGCTTTGTAGTGCGTTAACCAGTTAATATCTTTGTTCAAGTCCAGGTTGACAGTGTCAGATTTGTAAATGAATTCCAGTTCAGCAGTCTCCCTCTGTAATTGGGTTGCAAAATTTTGTAGATGAATGGCTACTTTTAAATACATGACTGAGTGTCCAGGTAGGTTAAAATGTTCCCCTTTGGGTCTGTGTGTGTTACCATATCTGGTGTCTGATTACATTACAAACAGTACATTTTCTTATTCCCACAACTATATTTAGGATCATGGAGGTATCAACAGAATTTCACCCAAAGCGACATGCTTCCTAATTCATCTATAATGGCAAATGACTGGTTTTATTGATATTATTTGCAGGCTAGTAGCATCTATAGGCCTCAGCCACAGCTGGAGCCCTGCTGTCCAAACATATAGCAAGATCTTATGATGTAAATGGACAAGACAAAGAGAGTAGGTGGGGAAACAACCTCTCTTCTTTGTGCTTCTATCTGTCCAAAGTCAGATGGCAGGTGGCAACTGAGAATACAACATAGGTCTACTCTGGCCTGATCTCCCCCAAACACACACTTCAATTGCATCCTCACAGTGTGCCCTGTAGTCTCCTTAAAGTCAGTCATGGACACAAAATCAAGCACACTCACTTTCATGGACACCTTGCTCAAAATTTTCCAGCTGGTCAATGAATTTCCACAGTAAGGAGGTGCACTGGTCTAGTCCCCTCCTGTCAAGTACCAAGTTCATCTGCCTTTGATACTGGCAACAAGAGAGGCAGAATAGCTCACAGGGCATGAATGGAAAGAGTTAATGCAAATGGAAAGTTTTATCCAATTGGCAGCAATGGAAAAATTGCAGAGCAGCTTACACCAGTCTCTAATAATAAAATTAGTATCTTGTAAAGAGGCTTTTAAGGGCAGATACCCTGCACATTCTTCACATTTTTCCTCAAGAAATGGAATTCAGTGCCAGTAATCCCAGCTTTTGGGGATAACGCTTTTGATAGCTTTTCGGGTGACCCTGACACTAAGGAAGACAACGGCCAGAAATTATACCCCCGCCAAAAACATAATTCAGCCCAAACCTGTCATTTGTTCATTGCCATAATGGGGTTTCCATCTTTCTGGCTGACCCATTACATAGATGAAAATACACAGATTGCATTAAAATCTAATATTATTGCTGGGACTGCCCCCACCAGTACCTATGGGGAACACGGAATGAAACTTGAGAATGGTTTATATTTGACTGTGTTCTATTCCAGGGGTGAGCATGATCACAGCTCCTCCAGGCACTAAACACTGTGGCACTGGCTACTATGAGAAGAAAGGACCATGGGCTAACTGGACCATTGGTCTGACCCAGTAAGGCCGTTCTTATGTTCTTAAGACCCTTGTGCATTGTGAACCACTCTAGAGAGTCTCTGCTGGGCTGTTGGCAGACTGATTCAGACTGGGTTTTCCAGAGAGTCACACAAAGAGAGAGCTTTTGGTTCAAAAAAGCTATGTTTGAACAGACACATTGGCCTCCGTCCTCATCCAGCAAGTGGACCGCACGTTCTTGTAGAACAATTCAGGCCTTCTAGGGCTCCTTCTAACTTATGGGTGACTCCTGATATGCTTAAGGTGTGTTTAAAGCCATTCATCGAAGGGTTATTTTTTTTAAAAAAACTTTCTTTGCAATGATTTTACATGAGGAATAAATGTGCTTGTTTGGAAAGAGCTATATAGTAACTTGTAACTCTTGGCAACATATTCATCATAGATCTTAGAGTGACTGCAAATCGCAGGCACTGGGCTTTCGGCAGACTAGTCTGTTGTAGATATCACAGTGCAAGGCAGGAGGTTGTTCAGCCTTTAAAATCATGGTCAGAGCAGAGTAGGACAAGAGTCCCTACCCAGAGATAAGTGATGGCAAAAAACAAACAAAACCTGAAACCTAACGGGGCATTCCTGGAGGGGCAATAGAAGTGGAGTAACCCTGAAACTGTGACAATCTTACAATATATTTTATAAATGTGTGTCGGTCCATCTGTCAGTGAGTCTGTTTGTTCAATAATCCCTCCTAAATGGTAAGAGTTAGAACCACTACATTTGGTAGGCAGCTTTCTCTTACCGTAACTTAAAGCAAGGTAAGAGTTTGGTTGTGCCCAGATAATGGGAGGTGCCTGGAAGTGAATTGTTTCTCACAAAATGGAAAGGGAGAGGTCTGGTAAGAGGGAGTTATACTGTAGAATGACCACAGGGGGGCAGCGAGGGGCCAGAGGTGGGGACTGGGACAGCTATAACCCCATTGAGCCAGCAGGAGGCGGGGGTGAAGAAGCTGTCTATTATATATTTCAGAGAGTTGTCTTTTTGTGTGTTTGTTTGTGTGTCTGTCTGTCCCCCAGCTGGGGAACATGCATACCTCCCCCAGCTGTGCTGCTGTAGCAATCATGAACAGGCGCTTCTCACCAGGCCCCAAGCTGCTATGGTGATAGAGGGCTGGGGTTGTCTTCTCTCCCCAGGGCATTTCGTCCCTAGCCCCACCCCAGAACAATGATTTCAATACAAAAAAACTTATTTAAATTAAGGACCTGAGCAACTTTGGGTAAGTCTTCTAGTTGCGTTATAATTTCTGAGGTGAGTTTCAAACATAAAGGCCAAAATTTTACACGTGGGCACCTGAGAGTTAGGCTCCTACATCATGATCTAGCAGAGCACTTAAGAACAGGCTTAACTTTCAGCCTCTGAATAGTTCTGCTGATGCCATTGAATGAATCCTAAAGCCACGTTTAGGTACCTCCCTGAACCTAATGTTATTTCAAAGAGTGCCAGACACTCTCAATCCTCACACAAGCCAATGGGAACAAAAAGTGGCCAGCAATTTTGAAAATCAAGTTACATGTATTCAGTCCAGCTTCAGGCATCGTTCCAAACTTGGGTTTAAGATTTCATGTCAAAATGCTAATCCGTACCAACAGCCACCACAGTCAGTTGTCGTTGACTTCCTTAGGCACTGACTCAGATCCTCAAGCTGTCTCTCATTTACAAGTGGCCCAGTGACGTAGCTTACTGTGAGACCTAGGAAATGAAGGCCACGTTTGGTGGAGTCGCTTTAGGCTGGAAACCAGCTGCCGAGGTGCTTTGGAGCAGTCACTTTTTTCAACTTGCTGGAGTGCAACAAGGTTAACAACAGCCAATCCTCCCGTGAGTCCATTGTTTTGGTGTTCCCAAATGGTCAAATAGACAGAAGAACATTCAGGCATGACAGTCACCATGACCCTAATGCATGAGTATTTGCTCTGGCTGTAACCTCTGTCTCTCACTATGCATTTGGAAAGTGGTAGGCCCAATGAGGCCCTGCTCTTCACTGGGGTCTCTGTGTGCAATAATAAAAATAGAGTTAATGCCTAAAATGAAGGGCAGATCAAAAATTGCGTTTAAGGGCAGATCAAAAATTGTGTATTTTTTCTGCGATGTTTGCAATGTTCACCTCTTTGCTTTTGTTTAAATTTTGTGACAGCGAGAGGACACACATTTGCAATGATTCGTGCCCCGCATTGTTTAGACTAAAGTAGCAAAGCATTGCGTGTTGTGGACGGTTTCAAACCAGCTCATTAAGTAATTAACAACCTGCAGATATTTCTTGTTATTACTTTTGTTAGCGTTATGTTTTATGTGCTTTGTTAATATGGAGTGGGTTGGCGGAAGCAGCTAATTTATGAAATATATCTAGGGTGGGCCCTTTTATGAAAGGAAAAAATCCTGCTGGTCTGACTTCAAGGCAATTAAAAATGCTTTATTGTTTCTTCTGTTGAGCCCTCTAGCTGGACTGCAGGCCTCATGGGCCCAGTTAGTCCAACCAATGAAAGCATGCATTATTTATCTAGTGTCTCCCACAGTTCCAGCTAGGAGTCAGCTTCCTGACAAGCAAATATAGTTTTGTGAAATGGGCTTGTCTTGCTTTAAATTCTTCACCTGCTCTTGGTCAGACTCCTATGAAGAACTCGCAGGCGTGGCAAGAGATTTTCTACAATGCGCACGTTGCCGACTAATTCACATGAGAGATAGTCCCAAACTTCCCTGAGGTACTGGAAAATTCAGATCCAGATCCTGCCTTCAACATTTGGCCCTGACTTTGTCATGGGGAAAATCAAAATCCTGCATTTGAATAATCCACATTCTGGGAAAGTTCAGACATCGATTGACATTTGGCAGATTAGGACTTTATACAGATTGCAGCTCCCTGCTCTGGCACCCTCAGGACTGGAGCAGACCTGAACTAGGAATTTGCCAGACCGGGGCAGGTCAGGCCTTGGGCTCTACCAGGGTGCCCCTCCTGGCTGTGGCACTGGCCAGCCCACTGACTGCGTTCTGCTGCCCGTAACCCTCTGGTGGGGCTCCATTACAGGCTGCCAGCCCCACTCTGGCTAGCCGGGCTCCCCTCTGGGCTACCACAGGGCTGTGTGCCCCGGCCGGCAGGGCTTCTCTCCGGAATGGTCTCACTCTGGCCGTGGCAGGACTCTGAGCCTCCAACCAGCAAGGTTCTTTGCCCACAGCTGCTGGCTCTGCTCCAGCCGGCAGAGCTCCATGCTCTGGTTAGTGGACTCCCTGCCCTCAGCCGCCAGCCACAGATGTTGTTGGACCAGAGAGTCCCAGACCAGCGAGGTTCAACCTGATCAACCTATTTTCTTTTTTCCTATATTGAGAAAAAAGAAAATACACTGCATGTAAAGAGAAAAAGGACAGAGGAAGGTTGAACCTCTCTAGTCCAGCACCCTCAGGACCTGACCGGTGCCAAACCAGAGAATTTGCCAGACCATGGGAGGTCAATATTGTCTAGCAGCATTACCAACACTTCCACTGCTTTCTGGGTCTTAGGAGACATTTAGGAGTAAATTAGAGATAAGTAACAGCACAGAACATGGAGAGCCAGGACTTGTGGCTGTAAACAAGCTTTATGGGACCACAGGATACGTGGCCACACCCATGATAAGTGAATATATGGCTAACTGAAATCATGCCAGACCATGGGTGTTGCCGAAGAATGCCAGACTAGAGAGGTTCAACCTGTATTAGACTAGAACGGTGTATCCAGGCTTCTGTAATTTTGCATAACCAATAGTGGGCCAATTAAAGAACATACTTCCGTTGAGAATTCTAAATTATGGAGCTGCACTGACATAAAGGCACTGAAGTCTAATAAGTGCAGCCTTTGGGGGAAATAAGAGCCACATTTTCAATCAGGCCCCATTAGGGATCTGATTTTCAGCCATGAAGTGCCAATGCAGTGCTGCTATGTCCAAGAGGAAGGCAGCACAATCTAGTCAACAGAACGCTGGCCTATGGCTCAGGAAATGTATGTTCTCGTCCTAGCTCTCCTTCTGGCTCATGTAAGGAAAGTCACTTCTTTCCTTGCCTCTATTTCCCTATCTATAAAATGGGACCAGAGATATTGCCTTGCTGCAAAAGCCCTTTGAGCTCTACTGATAAAGAGTGTTATATGTGAGCTATGTATGTATTCAAAACATATGTGCTAATGCCTGCACACACACATATGTCTACATGCACATTATCCATGAAACTCAGCCCAGTGCATTTCCAATTAGGTGGTTTGTGTGAGTGGTTTCCGAGGGAGCCTGCACATTTTAAATTTACTTTTTTTGGTTATTTGAAACAATCAGAGTAGCAAGAGAAAGTTGGGATTGGTCCTGCCTTGGGCAGGGGGCTGGACTTGATAACCTCCTGAGGTCTCTTCTAGCTCTATGATTCTATGATTAAGGTTATAGAGCGGTTATCAAAATAGAGAAATTTGCAGTCTAAGGAAAATGTAAGTTCAGTTTCTGTCAACCTTCCTTACAACAAGTAGTACCTCTCTCCACAAATTGCCTTGCTGATTTCACCATGACTTCTGATGGACTAAAGTAATACTGGGGTTGGTGCAAAATTGACTTGAATAGGCTTTGGATTAGGCCTGTGTAAATAAAGGTGACAAAATGACACAGAAAAAATGCATTTCCTTTTACAACTAAAGAAAAATCTCCTCTCTGTATCCAATCCATACGTCAATGTTGAAATCTATCATCCTTCAAAGGGCTAATTGAAATTCTCTTCTTAACCCGATTGCTATCTAGTCTGATTTTCATATTCCTTAAATCAACATAGGAATTAAGTCAAACATTAGAGATTCAAGAACTATAAATCAATCCATATTCATTCTCATGTAAAGAGTTTGGGTGAAATCCTGGCCCCATAGACGTCAACAGGAATTTTGCCGTTTCAGACTTCAAGGAGAAATTTATAATCCCAGTTTGAAAGCAAGACATATAATGAAAACTGGCCCTGGGTCATTATGGGAGCTGTACAACAAAAACATAAATAACCAAGCGAACAAAGTACACAAGGGATTGCAAATGAGATTAGGAGCATTGTTTTGCCGCTGCGGCTTTCTTAGTGGTGTGAGAACAAGCACGGCAGCACACTACAAGAAGAGTTTGCACACAGAAACGCGGAGGGAAACAGAAAAGGGAATATAAAAGAAAAAAAATATGGCTCAGGCTAGGGAGAAAGTAATCGGGACCAATAATAATTTGGATTCCACTTTGTACGTGTGTGGTAGATGTTCTAAAATCCCTGCTGGATGGAGCAGACAGAGAGACCATGGCAGTGAGAATGATTTTATGTGAAAGGAAGTGGAGAACAATGGTCTTAGAGAAGTCATGACAACCAAAGGCCTGGCGCTCTTCAGGCTGAAAGTATGTGTGGCTTTTATTGATGGGATTTTTTTAGACAGCTTAAATATTGTGAGCAATATCTGTGCAACCCAGAAGTGCCCTGATGATAGAGCTGGGTGAATTATTTGCTTGGGTAAATTACCCAAAGCTCTGAGCACTTTCTTTCATTTGGAAATGTTCCCCAGACTGATTCAAATCTCTGTATTGTATTTACTACAGTCCTAACCCAGGAAAGCGTTCTTAACTTTAATAAAGTCCTATCGACTTTAATGGGGCCACTTGTGCACATACTTACTTGCTTTGCTGGGCCAGAATCTATTTAAATGTACTCACCAAAGAGCATAGATGAACCAGCGTCAGCATGGTTTTAGGGGTACCAGTCAAGGCTCAGAGCCAGAAGACCTGGGTTTCCGTTCTCAGCTCTGCTAGGGCATCTTTTTCTGTCCCACCTTCTGTCTGTTTTGATTATGAGCTCTTTGGGGGAAGAAATATCTCTCTACAGAGGCTACCTCTGTGAGGCCCTGATCTTGGTTATGGCCTGTGTGCAGTACCATTATACAAATAACAATAAAGTGGAGCTCTTCATTATTCTTTATCTCAGCCTTCTTACTGGATGATTGGTATTTTTAAAGCAGGAGAATAGAAAGTAACAAGTTGTGAGTAAAGGCCAGAGACTGAGGGCTAGTGATCAATATTCTCTCTATTTTTTTTCCAACCCTGTGTGGAATAATTGTTGTTATGTGCACTAAGGCATGTGTGGGTGTGCACCACCAAAAAAACACAAGCTGCCAGCTGTGGGCATTGTGAGTGCTCTGCTAAACAGCTAGACAGCAGTTGAATCCCTCCTGGGTGGCCATCCACGTGCTCAGCTTTCAGGGAATAGTGCTAGTGACTATTCATGATTGGAGAACACAGACCTTTGTGCAAATGCAGTAATTTATATGAAGAACAACCACTCCTCAGACAGTCGTCTGAACAAGGCTCTTGGTACAAAGTGTTACAACAGTGACCTAATAGGGGTACCTGCATGTCAGTGCTGTGATTGTAGTAAGGCTCTGCTCTTCAAAGCTATTTAGGTGTTACTCACATTTTCAGACCTGTTACTCAGCTGCCTCTTCTCCAAAGTCCCCCGGGGCACCTACGTTTCTTCTTGTCAGCATGCACAAAGCTACCTATGGGCTGCTGAGAACACTGGCTGAGGCCAAAGCCTGGAAGTCCCAAATTGGGCTTCTCAAGCAAAGGAGTCTCCATCTTGCTAGTGGGGCCAATACAGTAGGTGTGTTCAGAGCATCCCTAAGACCTGCTCCCTGTCACACCTCACAGCAGGAGGGCCGGAGGCAGGTCACCATTAGGTGTTAGAGCAGCACAACACCACACAAAGACGGCTGGGAGCACCGGGCTGTGGAAGAGGAGCATGAGAGAGGTACCTAGCAGGAGACAGAGAGGTGATTTTGACTGGTAGGACATGGGCCTAAATGTCCGATGTGGCTCAGGTGCACTTTCCTTTCCCACCCCATCCCCTCAGCATTTCTTCCTGACTAGTTCCACACACAGCCCCCTGGCTTTCTTAGGTGCCTAAGTCCCCTGGCCTGGTATAGGCAACCCGAGGGCCTAGCTGTGGCTCGGGATTCCCCTAAGCACTTGGGAGGGTAGCCCACAATTCAGCGCTGTCACATCAAAGCCCCTTTGTGGGTCCCTTGAGTCACCCTCTGTTTGCCCTTCAGGTGACATGCCATGGAGAGCAGCTGCCCACAGGTAGGTCGCCCTTCCATCCCGTCTCCTGCCCATCTACTTGGAAAAGGGAAACAAAAAACGAAGGGGGCGGGCGCTTTTCTTGGCATGCCTGGGAGAGGAGACGTTTTACTGTGGGAATCTGTGGGTGTGTAATTCAATGAGGTTTGAACTCAGGAACTGTGCATGGAAGCTCAACATCCCAAACAAGTAATGTGCAGCAGGAGCCAACACACACCACAGACCACCAAATAGCTGAAACCTCCTCATTGGAGCAGTCGCCCACAACAGCTACTCTCCCGCCGCGTTCCACTAACCATCTCAGAGTCTGGCTCACATACCCTCTGCAGTCTATGGCCCCTTCAGATCCCTTCTTGGCTGCCTGTAATTCTGGATGTGTGATTAGCAATAGCGTGATTCGGATTCGGATTTATCTGAGCAGGAAATGCTAGCCCCACTGAGAGTCCCATGGAAAATGAACTGGAAGTTTGTAAATTCCCACAAACACCCACAAACGTCCCCATGTCCTGTTATAGTTCAGTGGACAGGGCTCGGCCGTTCTATGAAGGCTGTGCTACTAAAGCCAGCACGTAGTATGGCAAAGCACACTGTGCTGATCCCAGAGGCAAATGATGGTTTGGAGAGAAATGTCAGTGTTACCTGTAGTTGGGGAAACACCCCTTTGTTTTGGAGCATGCTGGTATAATTGCAGGGTAATGTTGACATATTTGAAAGCGCGTGCACACACACACATAATGATTAGGTGTGTGTTAAGCACAATTACCTCCTGCATTTTGATGTCGTAGACTTTAAAGCCAGAAGAGACCATTAGGTCATCTGGCCTGATGTATATACCAGAGGCCATAGAATTTCATCTAGTTACTCCTATACTGAGCCTAATAACTGATCTTTGATCAGTACTATGTAGAGTGGTACTTGCACAGAGGATCTTCAGGGAATGCCCAGCTATTGTCGCTAGGTATTGTTTGGTGGTTCAGTAGGCACCTTTCACCAGCCAGTTCTTCTAGGATGCTGTACTACCATGGCTGCCAATCTTTGGACCAGACCTATCACTGTTGTCCTGACTACTCTGATCATTAAAAAGCCCTTGGCCCTTTTTTTTGTGCTGGCCACATTCCATCTTAAATGATGACTTTGAATCAACCTGTGAAACTCCTTGCCACAGGATGTTATGAAGACCAGGGTTAAAAAAAACCTAGATACATTAATGGAGGTTAGGTCCATCAGTTGGTATTAGCCAGGATAGATAGGGATGGTATCCCAATCTCTGTTCATCAGAGGCTGGGAATGGATGACAGGAGAGGGATCACTTGATGATTACCTTTTCTGTTCATTCCCTCGGGAACACCTGTCATTGGCCACTGCCAGAAGACAGGATGCTGGGCTAGATGGACCTTTGGTCTGATGCAATATGGCTGTTCTTATGACACGCACCACCCTAAATGTTTCACCACCTGCTTCCCATGGATTCTGTCTCCCTTCCTCTTCTAAATCTGTTGTGCAGCCTTGGGTTAGGCTGTAACAAACGCCTGACTCCCAGTGGAGAAGAAGGGATCATGTTTCTTAAAGGGGCCGCACTTTCAAAGAGTGTTCAGCCCTCTCTGGAAATCAGCACCCCAGGTCCTTTTGGAAAGGTGCCTCAAATAGAGCATCCCAAAAGAGGAATCACTGCTCACATTCGGAAATCCTAGCCCCAAAACCCAGGCTTCATCGATGCTGCTTTCCACCATAATTCCATGGGCTTGTAGATTTTCATGCCAACTACCTTGGCCTCCAGCGTAACACGGGCCATAGAATTTCACCTCCATCGAGTCTGTCACTTCTGGGACTCTTGCTTTTACAAAGACAGCCTTGATTTGAAGAGGAAACATCCGTCACATCCCAGAAAGTGGATCCATTAAGTGCCTACCAAGCTACGGGCGAAGGACAGCTAGTGAGCGCGGCTGGGTTGTTCAAGGGATCTGCAGGAGTTAGGAACCCCAATCCCAGTGACACTGCCTGGCTGTGGGGTGCTAACCCCCTTTTACCCCTTTGGAACACCCTGCTCACGAGGACCCATCCGTGGGATGACCCAGGATGCTCTCCCAAGCTCCTCTGCAGTTCAGCAGTCTCCAGCATGAGAAGCAAATCAGGGGGTTTATTAGACTTCAGCCAAAATGGAACCTCAAAGACTTAGTCGCCACTGCCAAAAACTACATTCTGATGTGAGGAATGTTGATTGCATGGCTCCTTTGCTCGCCCCTTACTGTGAAAGGCATTGTTGTGTGCTGTAATCACCTGGGAGAAAGATGGTCACAGAGGGGAGCGGTGAGTGAATGAACATACTAATGGTCTTTTTTTGGGGGGGTGGGAGTACTAAAATATTGTTATATTTAAAAATCAAAGTGTTGAAAAGAAACAAAGCAGAAGTTGCGGTGGTTTTTTTGTTAAAACAGATTGATTTTACAGTCAGTGAAATGATCAAAAACTTCCTGCTCGGAAGATTCTCATTCATTTTTTTTTTTATTAACCAGCTAGAAGGCAGGCTTGTGGTCGTTGGCCATTCATTAAAATAGGGTGTAACTGTTTTTTTTGTCATGACCTGATGGCATTGTGGCTACACCACTGAAAGGCCGTGGCACATAAAGGCTCCTTAGGTACTTCAGGAAAAGGAGCGGAGTAAACAATGTGAAAACAAAATTTCTTACCCTTTTTCCGGCAATGCTCATGTATTATTTGTATCATGGACATGCCCAGAGTCACCCATGGAGCATAGAGTCACATTATGTGTGGATGTAAGTGAAGTTTTTTTGGAAAAACAGCTGTTTTTCAAAAAAAAAAAAAAAAAAACCCTCTGGTGTAGACATAGCCTTACTAGGAAATAATATAGAATTGGTGGTATGCTGAAATGGGGAGAATATGAAAATAAATAAACCAGATGTTTTTATTATAGGGATAGGATTAATGATAAAGAGCCCTCTGAGTTCTTATAATCACTCCATCAACATTGGCAAATGTAATTTTCTACTATAAAAATACAGTAGCAGGTTGTAGATAGAATTTGAAATAGGTGCCGATAATGAGAATAAACACACATGAATCAAGGACCTGAGGCACTTGTGTCAGGGGCTTAGATTCAGGCCCTAATATAAAATCTGATAATTAGTTCCCATAAGTCCAAAACATCAATTAAGGGAGAAATGTTGAGAGGCACAAAGGGCACTCAACCCCCATTAAAGTTCAATGGCATTTAAGCCCCTAAATCCCCTTTATGCCTTTCGCTATCTCTCCCTCTGTGATACAGGCTTGCAAAGAAAATCAGTATTTCTATTATTTATTTCTTCTTTGTAGCAGAGCAAAGGGAGCCCACGATATTGTTGCGCTAGGAGCTGTACACATGCAAAAAAAGGACAGTTCCTGCCCTGAAGAACTTGCCATCTAAACGCAATAAAATAGACAGAGGGAGAAAGAACAAGGAAACAACAAGATGACATTGGCCAGCATGAAGAAGAGTGGTTACAGCAAATTAATTGCCTAGTTTTCTGCATGCTGGCAAAGCTTCAGTAGAATCCATAGCATATTTCTATGGCTCAACCAGACTGTGAACCTTCCACATGGTTTCAAGAAGCCAATCAGTCTATAAAACCCTGTGAAACTTTCACACTTGCAAGAAGCTAATCAGTCTATAAAACCCTTTAGCCTCTTTAACCTTTAAGCAAACTGGGCTTGTTTTCCCGTTAGAACAATGACGGTATTGTTGAGGCTAAAGGGTAGTAAGTACATGGCCAGCCATGTTAGGAAGTGAATGAATTGTTTTGTTGTCAACAGTTTTTCTACCCCGCCTGCCTACTATATCTAGGAATTTCTTTCCATGCGTTCAACCTTAAAGAAAATACACCACTTTGGAGACAGCCAGAGACATCCTTCTAAATTAGCACGCTGCCGCAGTGCAGAACTTAGATGCCTGAAAAACCCCTTTTTGGAGAGTGAACAGCACCCAGCCACGCACAGTGTGACATTCAAAAGCCAATGAGTGGAGCAATTTGAAACTCTCACTTCTTACACTGGTGCCTAAATGATTTCTACATTCTGCCAAAGCTCTGACCAGACTGTGCGGATGCCTCGCTTTGGAATATCTGAGGGTACATCTACACTAGCCCCCTAGTTCGAACTAGGGAGGCTAATGAGGGCGACCGAAATTGCTAATGAAGAGCGGGATTTAAATATCCCATGCTTGACTAGCATATTCCCGGTCGGTCGTCATTTTGGAAACTGACTAGCCCGAAGTAACTGCCCGTGTCTACACGCGGCAGAGAAACGTGATTCCGAGATAAACCCCTTAGTTCGAATTAACAGTTAAATCTTCCATGAGAAAGAAAGAAAGAAAGAAAGAAAGAAAGAAAGAAAGAAAGAAAGAAAGAAAGAAAGAAAGAAAGAAAGAAAGAAAGAAAGAAAGAAAGAAAGAAAGAAAGAAAGAAAGGCTTTTCTGTACAATGCAACAGATACTGAGTAGTGAATGTAAACTGATGCTGCTTCATTGAGGTCAGTGGAGTTACAGCAGGGTTGCCAATTTTGGCTGAACATATTCCTGGAGGTTTCATCACATGACATAATCTTTACTTAAAGATTAATCTATAATTCCTGGAGACTCCTAAACAATCCTGCAAGGTTGGCAGCCATAAGTCACAGTGATAGACTCTAGCTATGGATGTAGCCTTATATGGGTAAGCATTTGGCAAATTGCTGATGTCCCATGTCCATACAGATTAGTCACTGACATGAAAACCTTGTTTGGCTCTCTAATAATCATATATTTTAAGAATGCTTTATCATTCTGTTATCTTTGTCACTCAAAGTGTGCTTCTTGTATTTAGTTCCTGTGTTTGATCTGTAGAACTTGGAGTTTGACAACTCATAGGTGGCATGTTTTATGTCACCAAATTCCACCTGGCCAAGGTTTTTCTCTTCTGGGAGGCCTCCTCAAATGATAGCATCAGCAGAGTCACAGCATCCTTTGGGAAGTTCATAGTACCACCTTCTATAAATAGTTCTCAGCTTTTCCTAAGGGCTTTAGAGAGTGAAGAGTGGCACGTTAGCTGCACTGCAAGTAGAACAAGCCCAGGAAGGACTAGGACTCACAGACACCCTTGGGAGTCATGATTCCTCTATTACTTACTCCTGGCACCATGAGCAGAAGGGCTGGTGTGTAGTAGACCACCATGACTCACCTACCCTGGTCAGTTAAGAAGAGCCAATGCTATACCCATGCCCTGCCCTTCTCACCTACCTGCCCAGGGCAGAGGGGGAAGTGAGAAGGCATGTAATGCCAGTTATTTCCTACCTGCCTGACCTCAGCTCTTGATACCCCGAGGGTACGTCTAGACTACCGCGTTTTGTCGACGGAAGTTTTGTCGACAAATACTGTCGACAAAACTTCCGTCGACAAAGAGCGTCCAGACACATTGAGTTCTGTCAACAAAGCAAGCTGCTTTGTCGACAGAACTCTGTAGTCTGGACGCAGTGTTACAGGCAATAACACCTTCTGTCAACAGAGTTCTGTCGACAGAAGGTGTTATGCCTCGTAAAATGAGGTATAACAGCGTCGACAAAACTGCTGAGTTCTGTCGACGTTATGTCGACAGAACTCAGCGGTGGTGTAGACGCTGGTATAGTTTTGTCGACAAAAGTCTACTTTTGTCGACAAAACTAGGTAGTCTAGACACACCCATAGAGAGGCATAAAGAGAGATTTTTACTCTAAATTCCTCTCCAGCCTGTCCAAAACATCACCTAGCCCTAAGATATTTGGCGCTGTGGCGCAGGAGCAGAAATTACACCAAAAAGAGCCAGCCTTTCTCCCGAGTGCATCCAGTCCATATGACATGCATTGCTTTCATCAGTGTTTATTGTGCTGAAATAGACCAGGGGTATGTCTTCTCAGCCCAGTCTGTTCATTAACAGGTGGGTTGTGAGCAAGACACGAGAAGTCATTCTTCCACTCTACTCTGCGCTGGTTAGGTCTCAATTGGAGTATTGTGTTCAGTTCTGGGCACCGCATTTCAAGAAAGATGTGGAGAAATTGGAGCAGGTCCAGAGAAGTGCAAGAACGATTAAAGGTCTAGAGAACATGACCTATGAAGGAAGGCTGAAGGAACTGGGTTTGTTTAGTTTAGAAAAGAGAAGATTAAGGGGGGACATGATAGCAGTTTTCAGATATCTAAAGGGGTATCATACGGAGGAGGGAGAAAACTTGTTCATCTTGGCCTCTGAGGATAGAATAAGAAGCAATGGGCTTAAACTGCAGCAAGAGAGGTTTAGGTTGGACATTAGGAAAAAGTTCCTAACTGTCAGGGTGGTCAAACACTGGAATAAATTGCCCAGGGAGGTTGTGGAATCTCCATCTGTGGAGATATTTAAGAGTAGGTTAGACAACTGTCTATCAGGGATGGTCTAGACAGTATTTGGTCCTGCCATGAGGGCAGGGGACTGGACTCGATGACCTCTCAAGGTCCCTTCCAGTCCTAGTATTCTATGATTTGATGATTGGCTAGCCTACTCCGCCTAACTTGAATCCAGTTAGCACCAGCAACAACAGCCATGGAGACAATGTAGCATAAGCAATTCAAGCCAGCCATGGACGTTAGAGATCTACTCAGCTCACTAGCCTGCTCTGAAATCCTCACTGTCTGGTCTCCATTATTCTTGTTACCTCCTCTAGCTGGACTCAAGCTAACTCACATTGACTTGCTGGTGCCCAGATTTTGCTGTGGACCCTTTGGCTGAGTCTACACTGGCATGAATACTATTCCGTTTTCAGTTTTTCCGGAAAAGGAGCGTCTACATTGGCAGGCTGCTTTTCCAGAAAATCCCTTTTTCTGGAAAAGCGTCTGTGGCCAATGTAGACGCGCTTTTCCGGAAAAGACTACTGGGCTGTCTACACTGGCCCTTTTCCGGAACAGTGTTCCAGAATAAGGACTTATGCCCGAGCGGGAGCAGAATAGTTTTTTCCAGAATAGCGGCTGATTTTGTACAGTAGAGCATCGTTGCTTTTCCAGAAATTCAAGAGCCAGTGTAGACAGCTCGCAGCTTATTCCGGAAAAGCGGCTGATTTTCCGGAATAAGTGGCCCAGTGTAGACACAGCCTTTGGGACAGTAAGTAGTACAGCAGCACAATGGAATGAAAGGTGGGCACCAGGGATTTGAAAATCTATCTTACATTTTTTTCTCTGATGTTGTCTTAACTAGGAGCTAAGGTTTCTGTAACTGAAAGAGGCTCGGGAGAGAAATGCATGTAATTCCTAAATCAGCCTAAGGGGGTGCTGTTGAACAGCTATGAAGCCCTACGGATGGCTGGCTAGCTGCCATGTCTCTGCAGCAATGCTGGTTGGACTATTTTAATCTAAACTTTTTTTTCAACATTTTTGTAGAAAATTTTCATTGTTGTCAAATTTTCCATAGCTCAACTGGAAAATGTTTTTTTTTTTGTTAGCAAATAAATGATTAGTTGAAAAAAATCTCCCAGTTTATTTGTCAGCATGTGTGAGATCATCATAGCTCCAAAATGCATAGGAGATGCAAACAATCTCTGGCTTTTATACAGGTTGAACCTCTCTAGTCTGGAACCCTCAGGACCTGACCGGTTCCGAATGAGAGAAATGTTTGGACCATGGGAGATCAATATTGTCTAGTAGCATTACCAACACTTCCACTACTTCCTTGGCTGTTAGAGGACATTTAGGGGCAAATTAGAGCTATATAACAACACAGAACACTGAGACCCAGGACTGGTGGCTGTAAACAAACTTTATGAGACCGCGGGAAACTTGCCCACATACAGAAAAAGAGGACATCTGGCTAACTAAAATAAATCTGGATGACGGATGTTTCTGGACAAGAAAGTTCTGGATTAGAGAGATTCAACCTGTATTCCATTAATTAGAAATTGAGCATATATCAGATGTATCATCTTGCAGAGTTTTTAATCATGGAACATCGAGCACAGAGGAGCCATCCTGAAATCTGATGAATGTATCCTTCCAGCAGCAGCACCTCCTCCTCTCTCACTGCTTTAAGCTCTGCCTTACATTGGTTATTCAAGCCTCATATTTAGTGGGGAAAAATATTATTTTAAAAATCTTTTTCTGCGTGCCAGATTTAACACATACATCTACAGACAGACTGCTAACAGAACCACATAAAATATTTGGGAGGACTTTATGCCCCTTAAAATACACTTCTTCAGTTGTCCAATAAAATATAAGCATATAAACAACAAATTCACCTGATTTGTGAAATCTTTACATCTCAGTTTTGGACCAAAAACAAATATAATAAATAACTATAAAAACAGAGGGAAGGAAACCACCATTACTTAGCCAAACTGTAGTTTGTTCACAATGGTTTTGCTTTAATAGGAACTTGTGGCATATTGGGAAGAGTGGGATTTTTTTAGATCATAGATAGGGATGGGTGAAATAGTTAATAATAACTAACATGAGGCTTTATCCAGAACTCAAACCAGCACATATCCAAAGCTATTTTGATTGGAAATGGGGAAAGGAAGTAATGTTTAGATCCAGATGTGAATTAAGTTTAGGCAGTCATTTGAGGATTAGTATCAAGGTCGAATCAGGGCACGGGACCTTGTTTAGATCTGATGTGGTTTTGAAATCTTGCAACCTAATATCATGAGATTTTGGCTTCCCCAGAGCAGAAGTTTTATATTACAGATATTCATTGACTGGCACCTCGAGTGTCCATGTACCTACTGAAATATGCTTCTTTCAGTCACTGTTTGCCATAGAATATAGAAAGAATCCCAGATTCAAAATCTGACCTTGCCCTCTGATATCACCCAAAATTGTTCTTTTCATTAGATTTCATGCATTATGGCACCAGTTTAGCAAAACACTTTAACAACATTCTTTAGTCCAGCTTTATATAGCAAATCATTTAGGCTACGTCTAGACTACATCTCTTTTTCGGAAAAGGGATGTAAATTAGTCGTATCGCAATTGCTAATGAGGCGGGGATTTAAATCTCCCGTGCGTCATTAGCATAAAAATGGCTGCCGCTTTTTTTCAGCACGGAGCTTTGCCGGAGAAAAGCGCCAGTCTAGACGCTGAGCTTTCAAAAAATAAAGCCTTTTCCGAAAGATCCCTTATCCCTTATTTCAAAAGAAATTGCGATACATCTAATTTACATCCCTTTTCCGAAAAAGGGATGTAGTCTAGACATAGCCTTAGGGCCAGACTTGTATCATTTAAATAGGTGTCAGGCATCTACATAGCTTTAAAATCTAGCCCTTAAATTCCAGTTCAGACAAACACAAACCCAACAAAATCATGGGACTGGAAGGGAGCTTGAGAGGTTATCTACCCCTGTCTCCTGCACACGTGGCATACTGAAATACAACACTGTTCAGGAAGGTATTTAAGCAGGAGCTCAACTTTAAACTTCTTTTTAAGTAAGGTTGAAGTAATTGAGACTTAAGAATGTACTTTAATGTTGAGTACCTGCTTAAGTGTGCTCCTCAGTCATGACCTACATGCCTTAGTATGCATATTAAAGGCAAACCTTTGAAAACGTTGATTTTAATTACCTCTACAAGATAGTTACATGGGGTCTGAGGCCTTCACTTTAGGAAAATGAAGGTAATCAGAGATTAGTTCCATTGATCAGAACTTAATATGATCATTGTCATAACACATGTCTGCAAATAACATATTCATCACAGAGAACTGACGTGTGGTCATGAATGGAGTTAAAAAAATCAGGTCCTACACTCTACAAAGAAAATGTTTTCACATAGGAACGCAGGAATTGACAGACTGGCTCAATCCCAAGATTCATCTTGTCCAGAATCTCTGACAGTTGCCAACACCAAGAGTGGCAGAAGAAGCTCCAAGAAACCCTACAGATTTGGGATCATTTGCCTCCTGCCCATTTTTTACCCAAAGTCTTCCTTTGTCACTGTTTTACTCTTCTCTGACTTCTGCTGCAAGTCTGTTTTGACCGTGCAAATTTGTACTAGTGGGCATTTTGTATCTACAATGAGTGGGAAAATGTACAAGAGATATCAGCAGAATAGAAGAAAGGAAGAGAATGTTGCGCCATTTTAGGAGAGGCGGGACCAAATTGTGCCTTCAGAACATGCTGCCTTCTGGTAATGTCTTACTCCCATTGGTTTCTGTGAATGTTATGTTCTCTCATGACCAGGTCCAGATTAGTTCTTTATTGGTGGGTTAGAATTACACATTTGTACAGTCTCTGCGTTAATTTTTACCATGTGTTAAAATTAATAGATGAAAAAAAATGTCTACTGTACATTTCCCCCATTGTAGATTTTTAAAAAGTCCCCATTTATGATGAATCCACCTCATTCGTGTTTGTGCGTGCACATTCATACAATGCCTCTCCATATAAAGTGTGGCTAAATTCAATCTGGGTTTAAGAGTGAAGGGGGGGGAATCGCCAATTGGCAAAACACACAGATTATCAGACTAAATGAAAGATTTGTTTTTAAATGTCCCCAATCAAGACCATGTAAGGTATGCATCCACCAGCTCTGAAAAAGGTTCCCAGTGGAATCCTTCCAGCCTAAATCAATGAGTCATCGCCTAAGGAATCTTGTCCTCACATGAAATGTATAAATCATTGTCCATTTGGAAAAATGCTGCCGCCGATAGCACATAAAAGGCCAATGTATTTCTTTAAAATGTGGGAAAAACCAAGACAAGTTTTTGTTCAATTAGCCCCAGATTCTACACCAGCTGAAGTCAAGGGCAACTTTGCCATGGGGCTTGAATGATTTTCTTTCTTTCGCTTTTACGAGCTGAATAAAGGAAATGCTTTGGGAGACCAAGAGGTTAGTTGTAGTGGGGAGTGAGAACATAAGATCTTTCTCATGACAGATTGAACCTCCCTGGTCCAGCACCCTTGGAACCTAGCCAATCCCAGATTATGGATTTTATTGGACCAAGGCAGGTAATTTCTGAACCCCACCTCCCTTGCCACTGGGCTTAGCCTGACCATTGGCCTCCCATCCACCTCACTGACAGCCCCACTGCTCTGCCAACCCACCTACCAATGATTACTCAAGGGGTAATCATTGGCAAAGTCAGAAACTGAACCCCACGTTTTAATACAAATTTATCTTTCCTGCATTGAGCAAAATCACTATCTCATCCTTTTAAATTCCTGAACAGAACAGGTCAAATGGTGGGGACACTTAATTTCCCGGCCAATTGGTGAATAATGTATTGGTGGTTAATTGAATAATTAATTTGACTCTCCTAGAGCTCTTCCGATGATACATATTTGCAAACAATTACTCAGTGAAACATGGGCAATATCTGCCATTAATAATAGTCGCCATGGGTTATTCTACCGGCTTAGTTGCTCTGTACTGCACGGTAACAGCCATTCTTCCTTTTCTGGGAAAATGCAGGGCCATTGAGCATTGCCTACCTGTGGGGGTCGGTGGGTACAACTAGGTCTAAGTCTACACTGCCACTTTAACTTGCTGCACTTGGGGGGAGGGGTGTTTTTTCACACCCAGAGCCAGAAAGATGCAGTGAAGTAAAGTGCAGTAAAATGCCAGTGGGAACCAGGCTACAGCACTGGGAGCTGCACTCCCAGCCCTTTTAGCTACTCCCCTCATGGAGGTGATTTACCTAGGAGGTGATTTACCTCTCTCCCAGCACTCATGCCATGGCCACACTGCTGCAGCTGCACTTTAATTTTAGAAGGGTAGACAAAGCCTACGCCATCTGGAGTGTGGAAGTTTCAGACTCCTGAGCAACACAGATATACTGCTATCAGTCTGTAGTGTAGCTCTGGCCTGACTCACTGTTCTGGCCTGTTATTACTCAGTGTTTGGAAAAGTGTGGCCCTAAAATGCAGAGATCAAGGAATCAAAGAGGGGGGTGTTCTTCTCCCTGTATCTAGCAAGCAGTGGCATTTTCTAGTCCAGCATTCCCTTCCTCAATGTTCAGTCCATAATGCTAAACATATGGCCCACCAAATCACAAGGCAGCCGAGGGATCTGTCTTTCTCCTGTGAATAAGTACAAAAGAAAGACACACACAAAAAATGCAGGTTTTCATGCAAAGATAGATGGATAGAGACAGGGTGGGTGAGATCGGATATTTCATTGGACCAACTTCACTGAGTGGGAGAGACAGAAACAAGCTTCCAAGCTACAGAAAGTTCTTCAAGTATGGGAAACAAAATCAAAGTGTCCCATCCAAGTGACAAGGTGGAAGAGATTGTTAAGCACAGGAGTGAACACATGTTGCAAGGGATCATTCGGAATGAAGCTGGCCATTAACACCTCTGCAGTCGTAGGACAAAGGTGCGTATGTGAGTTACTGTTGCAAAGAAATATAAATGAGCATCCCTGGCGATTCCATGACTCTCCGTCTAGCAAACTTAGCTCCACGTGCTGGAGGAAACACAGGCTAGAGCAGTATTTCGACCTCATCGCTCCCTTTGAGCTGCTGCAAACCAAGTGCTCACTCTACAACACAGACTGTAAATCGTGGAAATGAGAGAAGGAAAAGACTGACTGATTAGCTCAGCAAATACACCACACCTCTCCGACAACTGGCCCAGCTCCCCACAGTGTATCCCAGAGCACTTCCTTCAGCTCCGTTTTAAATAACTCGAGAAATGAGGCTTCCACCACTTGCCCTAGGAGAATGTGCCACAGTCTAATAATTCTCCCCATTCAGAACATTTCCTGACGTGCAGCCTAAGATGCCTTGTTGCTCGGTTACTTCCCATTAGCCTTAGTTATACCCCTTTATATCATGCTCAGTATTTCCTCCCCTCTGTGGTATTTACACCCTTCTATTACTTGTAGACAGCTCTGCTTACCCACCATTTAGCCGGCATGTGGCCTTATTAGCATTTACATTTTATGGTCGCTTCTTGGCACTCCTCCGTAGACACTGTAACATTTAGTCTTACAGGCAAAGAAGGGAATTGTTCAGCCTCAGCGGAGTAACCGCATTGTAGACTTTAGTTAACTGTGCAAATAGCACTGAAAGCATGAGTACGTTCTGTGAAACAAGCAGTTTTACTTTCCACCCATTCAAAAAAAAAAAACCCCAAAGCCCTATCTTCTTACATCATAATCATATTCATGGCTCCATGGAGTATTTATTGTTGGGAAAACCACCATGACAAATGCCTATACTACCTCCAAAGTAAAATGCAGCCATAAAAAAAGGCAGAACAAAACTGCTTTTTCATTCAGCCAAGGGATATCCCGATACAGTTTTGTTAAATGTATCCAAATCCCGAAAGGCTGTTGCGACACAGTGAGTCATCTGGGCCACCTTCCAATATTTTTCCCAAACATCTGTGCTGTCTCTGTTTCTGCCTGAAGTAGCAAGCTGTCTGCTATCATTTCGGTTTTGTAATGTTGCTGGTAGTAAATATGGGGTTACATTTTTCACTAAACACATTGAAAATATAGCCTCATAGAGTCACAAAGAAACACTGGGAACTACACTGGCAGTGAAAGAAATCAGGGGCCAGAGATGAGTCAATGTAATTCTGAAGTGCTGCACAGAAATAATTGGAGCTGTGCCCCTTTACACCAGTTGCAAGTGTGGCCGCAAATCTTTTATTGCAAGAGCAAAATAATCCATGTTACTAGTCTTCCCAAGCTTGCAAGACCACCGTGACTATTCATGGATGATGCACCTGGGGATCCATAACTCGGGAAGGTATGTGAATGAAACATGTCAGAAGCACCCCTACTTAACAGCACTTTTGCCATCTCAATGCATCATTCATGCATGACCCTTGCCTTTTTGTATCGCTGCTGTTTTAGAGAACACTGGATCTTGTCAGTGACCATACGGGCGACTTCCCAGGAAATCTGAGGGCACTGTAAGATGTTATTGGTAACAAAGATGACTCACCGAACAGACAGCGTAACTTTCTGTAAGTAAGTACTGAACCAATGCCCCAGCCGCGTGCTAAAGGTAACACAGCCACAACAAACTAATTAGACTGACTGGGACAGGAAACAGTGCACTAGTGACATCTTCACAAAGCCAAGGTGCACAAACCCCCTACTCCTCCGGGTGACCACACTCTCCAACACTGGCCCCAGCTGGCACTAGTCTTCAGGGACAGCGGAAGGAAGTGTACTGCCAGCCTGCATTGATTCTCCAAAGCCTGGTGCCTCACTGTGTTTCTCTGGGTGCCTGTCTCTCTTGGTCATTTTAGTTGAAGTTATTGGAAACTGGCCCTTTAAGAAGAGCTGTTGAGTGTTGTGGGTGACTGACGCTTTTCTGCTGTGGTTCAGCCACTTGGGGTGGTTCAGGTACAGTCTCTGAAGCACTTTGGAACCATGCTGGGTGCCCCAGAACAGCCTTTGTTGGGTTCTCAGTGCTCCAAGGAACAGTGCCATCATGGAGGCCGAGGCTGTGAGAGGCCTCTTTCTATGTGCCCAAGGACAAAGACAGCCCAAAGCCTTCAATCGGAAGAGGCCAACTTCAGCTGTAGCCCTTGTGCTCACACAGATACAAAGGCTATTCAAGGCTAGCCCATCAGGCCACCCTTTCCAAGCAGGAAAAGGGAGGCAGGGTGTTGTCCTGCTGGCCTGCTGTAGAACTGGATACCTGTGGCACCTTCCTAATATCTGGCTCTTCCTTGGGGCACAATGACAACACACTACAGCCTTCAGATGGCTGTGCCCTATGGCACGGCCTTCTCCCAGGGGAGCAAATGTCTGGGTAGCATGGTGTGTGCTACCTCTGTGTTTCCTCACAACCGCTGTGGGGATGAATGAAGACTCTCCAGAAAAGCAAGCATTGGAGTTGGCACAGGGTTTCCCTACCCCATGTCACCACTTGACACCCACAGAGCAATGAACCTTGATTTCATTCGTCAATGGCAGTATGGGCCAAACTTCTTAAAGGGGCCCCAATCGAAGTTATTTTGCACCCTCAATACCAGAGAGGGCCAAGTCGGGGCATTTAATGATCTGTCTAATTAATGAGGTGCCCATGGGTGAGAGGCCTGGCCATGACCATTAGCATCTGCAATTAACTGCAAGCACAAAATGGTGACTCCAAGATTAAAGGCTATTTTAAAACATTTGGCCCGGTGCATGCTGGGTAAAAGTACTAACACAAAATTGGCAGGGGACTTAAGGATCGAAATGGCTGTATCACCAGGGAATGCTGTGAGAGGGCCAGCTGTTATTTTTAAAGCAAAGAGAGAGAGTTTGACAAGCATCCACCAGCTATATCCAGGATGAAATGTCCCACTTCCACCATCAGATGCAACATTTGGTGGGAAAAAGTGTGACATTTCAACTTCGGAGCAAAATCCTCAACTTTTTTTGTTGGCTGTTTGGTATTTTCACACAGTTCAAGTCTCCACCTAACTTCATGCCTGAGTCATGAAAAAATGCATGTCCCAGCTGATACAGGGCAGCTCTGCTGACAGCTCTGGCATTCATTAGACTTTTTGTTGCATTAACAAGGAGCCAAATTCTGCCCTCAGTTACGTCCTTGCCAACACTTTGACTTAAGATTTTTCTTTGACTTTCAGGAGGTTGCAGGGCTGTAGCTCAGAGCAGACTTTGCCACTGTGATTCCAATATGTGTCCAATGAGTCTACAATCAAAAATCTCCAGTAAAACAAAATGTATCAGTGACTGCCTTTTTTCTGGTGTATAACATGCAGGCATTTACTTGCGTTTGGTTTGGTGATTAGGGCAATGGTGTGGAACTCAGCAGAGCTAGGTTCAGTTTCTGTCTGTGCCATAGATTCCCTGCATGACCTTGGGCAAACCAATTAGGACCTGATGCAATGACCACTGAAATATTCCCAATGATGTCATTTGGCTCTGTGCCTCAGTTTCCTATCGGTATACTCATAATAACATTTCCCTACTTTATAGAAGTGTTGTGATTTATTAACATTTGTGAGGTGCTCAAATACTACAGTTACAGAGTCCACATAAGCTCCTGACAATTAAATTAACAGACAGCTCCTGCCCTTAAGGCTACTAGGTATCAGTCATAGTCGCTCCTTACCGGGCCAAAATCTGTCCTAAGGTGGGTGAGGATGCCTCACACTGACATTAAGGGGACAGGTACATGTCTGTGTCTCATCTCACATTAGATCTTGAATTCGGCATAAACTAAACTTTTCACGTCCTTCTTCTCCTTGTCTTATTTTTTAACTCACTTATTTTCTAACCAGAAATGTTAGTAGGAGAAATGGGGGGAAGGGTCCCCTGGGATAGAAAGAACAACTTGTGGGCAAGGCAGTGTGTGTTAACAAATAACAAAATTCCAATATTGTTTTTGTTCAGAATCAGAACAAAGTTAAAACTCTGAAATTTCTCACGGAATGTAAATTTAGAAAAAAAAATATGTATGTGGAAGCATCAAAATGCTTAATTTTGATAATTTTGAAACATTATAATATACTAATCAAATATAGTGAAACCTTTGTTATGCGGCACTCTGTTAACCAGAAAACTTTGTTAACAAGCATTGCCCCCCACCACAATACTGTCACATCTTCAAGCGCTCAGGCCTGGCTTGGTTTACCATAATCGGCTTAACAATTTTTTATTTAAGAAGTACTAATCATCTTTTATTCAAAATAGAAATGTGAAACCAACTGCCTCGCACTACAAAACTATCAATATTAAAAACTTGAGTTTTACTATTATTGTCCATTGTTTTTTCCTAGGTTGATGAGAGCCTCAGAAAACTGGAATTTTTAGATAACCGGAATGCCCTAATCCCCGAGCATGCCGGATAACACAGGTTTTACTGTATATTGATAATAGCAAGTATACTAGATAAACACAACATAATATTAAAATGTATAGTAGACTGTAAAAGTTGAAACAAAACGAGAGTGCCTACTTGGAACATGAACGTTGAGAGAATCGGTTTCCATTGTTTCCTACCAAATATTCTGTTGAAATGGACTTGTGCCCACCAAATGTTTCCATTTCGATGAAACTGCGTTTTCTAACAGAAACCTGGTTCATCAGATTTTTTAGATCACTTCTATTCATTATCAATTCACTTTGCACATTACCATTGCACCATGGTCTGAGTACTGTCCCCATGCTTCAATGGATCTCCTGTGGTGGGATGTCATGGGCCACAGGGTATGCAGTTAGTGAGCCTAACATACCCAAGATGGGTCATCCAAAACTCATGCACATGCTGTGTATGGTTTACTAATTTGGATCTAACTCTGCAAAGACTGGGAGGGGTTGAGGCACGTTGCTCTTAGTCTTACAGAACACACAATGCATTCTGGGATAGAGTCTCAGCTGGAGGAAATCAGCATAGCTCCATATAGTCTCCATGAGTGTCCCTGAATTAAACCTTGCTCCTTACATGCTAGATTTGTTTGCTTTCCAGTAGTGAAATTGTCTTATCACTTTACTGATACTGTAGGTAAATAGCAGGGTGTGAGTTTTGTTTTGCATTTTGATGGGAACCATGTCCCACACCTGTATTTAAACCCCACGCCTTATTCCATTGTTACAGTGAAGCTACAGACAATGAGGTCTCTATGCAAGGAGCTTGCGTAATCCCAAGTGTGGTCAAACCTTCCTGTGCAACTATAAAACTATCAAAGTTGAGCAAGAACACACTGGAGCTTTCAAGACAGAAGTCTTGTCACAGACATTTGACTAATCTGATGATGTGCAAATGGTGTGATGAGCACCAGGGCAGTGAACTTGCCTATACAAGTCGCACCCTTTTGCTGCTCCACAAGGCTTATCTAAGGAGGGTAACACCATGAGCGTTCCACAAGAAGTTTCACACAACTGATAATCAGCCTCCCAAAAATAAGTCTGTAAGAAGAGACATAGGTTGCGTCTATGAGGGTACGTCTAAACTACATGGCTCCGTCAACGGAGCCATGTAGATTTGTTTTTTTGGCAAAGGAAAATGAAGCCATGATTTAAATAATCGCGGCTTCATTTAAATTTACATGGCTGCTGCGCTGAGCCGACCAACAGCTGATCAGCTGTTTGTCGGCTCAGCACACTAGTCTGGATGCTCCCCTGTCGAAATGAAAGCCTTTTATCGACCTTCCCGGTAAACCTCATCCTACGAGGGATAACGGGGATGTCGATAAAGGGCTTTCAGGTCGGCGCGGGAGCATCCAGATTAGCGCGCTGAGCCGACAAACAGCTGATTAGCTGTTTGTCGGCTCAGCGCGGCAGCCATGTAAATTTAAATGAAGCCGCGATTATTTAAATCACGGCTTCATTTCCCTTTGCCTACAACCCTCATCTACATGGCTCCATCGATGGAGCCATGTAGTTTAGACACAGCCTGATAGGGATGTGAAAGGTGAACTAGTTAACCAGTAGACATCACCTGTTAACTAGAAAGGGCTGGAGCAGCTTCCCACCTGCCAAGCGGAGGGAACTGTTCCAGCCCAACAGGGGGCCTGATGCAGACAGGGGGACAGGCACAGGCATCCCATAGGAAGGGGCTGCTCCAGCATCTGGAGTAGTCTCTGCTCACGTGGAGCCTGTCCCACAATGCACAGGGGCTGCTCCAGAGGGGGCTGGGAGCTCGGAGGGGCTAGGAGCCAGCACAACCATCCCTAACTCCAGCACCAACCACTGCATGGGGGCTGGGAGCCAGCAGCTAAGCACAGTGCAGGGCTGGTAATGGGAGCCCCATGGGCTGGGGGATGCTCCAGCCAGGCTGGAGAGGTCCCCCACCTGAATCCCGTTTAATCAGTTAACTGGTTAAACATTAACATAACCTACTATTTAACCAGTTATCTGATTAACCAGGATTCTACCTCCCTAATCTACACTACAGCCAGGATAAATGCTCTGAGATCAATCCACTGGTGGTTGATTTATTGGGTCCAGTTAAGACCCACAAAATCAACCACAGATCACTGTCCTGTCAACCCTGTTATTCTACCCCAGGTGAGAAGCATAATGGAAGTCAATGGGAGAGTTTCTCCTGTTGATTCCCGCCCTCTGCAGTGTAGAGCCCAAATGGTAATTTGACTTAAGGTACATCAGCTATGTTATTCACATAACTGGAGTTGTATAGCTTAAATTGATTTTCTGTTGTAGTGTAGATGTAGCCCTAGACAGAGATTCACATACACCAAGAAGCAGATTGTTTTCTCTAAACTATGGCATTAGAGGGAGGAGAAAAGGGACAGATGGAGCAAAATTCCTGAAAAGCAGCCTAACATGAGCAAACCAGAATGGGATAGCAGCAGGCTCCCTCATGTTTGGGCACTGAGGCTATGTCTAGACTACAGGGTTTTTCCAAAAAAAAGTGGCCTTTTTTTAAAAGACTTCACCTGGGTCTAGACTGCCACCATGTTCTTTCGAAATGAAAAAGAAAGAACACGGCGTTTTTTTCGACAGCGGTAAACCTCACTTTATGAGGAAGAACGTCTTTTTTCAAAAAAAGGCGTTCTTGACTGCAAACAGGGCTTTTTTGAAAGAGAGCATCCAGATGGCCTGGGTGCTCTCTTTCAAAAAAGCTGATCACTTTTGAAAAAGTTGTGGCTGTCTAGACGATGTCTTTTGAAAGAAGTGTGTAGTCTAGAAGTACCCTGAGTTCCAGACAAGCACAGCCCTGGAGAAACAATTATGATGAATGGTAAGGCAAAAGTACCAGTGCTACATGGTCACAAGTAATGGGTGGGCAGGAACATTTCGCCTGAGTTTAAAGTGGCAGGTGCATTGGGGTTTGAAGGCTGAAATGCAAAAATAGTAAGTGGAACAAGTCACAGTAGCCTCATCCAGAGTCCCTTGAAATCAACTTTGCTGTCGGCCTGTCAGGGAATCAACCACTGTGTGGCAACTAGTATTGCTACCTGGCTTGCTTTCAGGCACTTCCTTGCTCCTAGACGGAGTGTGTTTTATGGTAGTCCCTCCCGCTATACCTGTTTGATCTTCCCTTTCATGGCCTCTCTCTCTTACCTGGGACAATCGGTGATTGCCACTGATTTCTCACCACGTCAAAAATGCGATACTGTTGTTTGCAACACTATGCAAACACTTCTCTGCATGCCTACGCCAGGATTTTCAGTGCCCTGTACGAGAAACACTCCTTATCTCACAGCAGTTCTTATGAAGCAGGTATCATGTCTTATGAGCCATGAGTAAGTATGCCCAGCCCTGCAATCGTTTCCTGTGACGCTTACTTCCCGGGGGGCCAGCCAACAATTTCATTTGTGGCTCACACTTGACCAGCTTCTCTCTCAGACCAGACCATCAGAATCAGAGAGGTAGAAATGCCAATGGTGATCCTGGGCGACCCCGCCTAGCCCTTGCTCCTGTGGCTCATGAAGCCATTCATAGGCAGCCTGGATCACAGTGAGGAGCAGTTCAGCTACAGGCTGAGCAAGTGCAGAATGGTGATGGAATGTGCTTTTGGGCATTGGACGGAAAGGTTTAGGAGTCTACTGACTAAGGTGGACCTCGGTGAATGCTAAAAAGTGGCTTATGTCTTGAAAAACGGATGCTCGTCCCTCTTTGATCCATTTTGCCCACTGTCTTTCAGTTGGTCTCCCTGCTTTGCCAGTGTTGAAATATTCGTTTGACAGCCAAAAGGCCATCACAGGCTCCTCTGTGCTTATCAGCATTTGGCCAGGTTGCTCGCTGACTGTGTCCATTGCTGCAGGAGCCATAAGAAACATGTTTGATGGCACAGGCTATATCTATTACTCATGCCACAGCCGCCTCAAGAAGATGCACTTTTCCATGCAACAGGAAGATCTCAATTGCAATCCCTTGTTTTGGTTCAACATTAATTTTCTCGGTGCATGTTTTCCTGCCCCCACTGGGCCTGAGTATTTACATTAGCCGCATCTGCAGCCAGGAATCAAGCCTTCCGGGTTCCAAAGCAGAAGAGTCTGGCACCTCAGGCATAAGGTCAAAATTCTGCCATTAGTGATGTATGTGCAACTCCCATTAAGTAACATCAGTGGACCCCACTCTGTGAGCCTCCTCGTTCTCCATCAGTGCAAAGGGTTCAAGTCCGGTTCTAACCCCTTTCTGGGAGTTGCTGAACTGCCTTAGCTGACTCCCTTCACTGACCTGGCAGCTGCTTGTGCTAGTTAAGACCCACCGAATTGACCACAAATCACTGTCCCATCCACCCTGTTGCTCTGTCCAAGATGAGAAGCGTAAGGTAAGTCAACAGGAGAGTTTCTCCTATCAAGCCTTCCCCCTGCCACACACACTGGCTGTGTCTACACTGGCATGAATTTCCGGAACTGCTTAAAACGGAATACTATTCCGTTTTCAGTTTTTCCGGAAAAGGAGCGTCTACATTGGCAGGATGCTTTTCCGGAAGAGCTCGTCTACATTGGCCAGAGACGCTTTTCCGGAAAAGAGCCCCGATCGCCATTTTCGCAATCGGGGCTTTTTTTCCGGAAATGACTACTGGGCTGTCTACACTGGCCCTTTTCCGGAACAGTTTTCCGGAATAAGGACTTATGCCCGAGCAGGAGCAGAATAGTTTTTCCGGAATAGCGGCTGATTTTGTACAGTAGAGCATCGTTGCTTTTCCAGAAATTCAAGGGCCAGTGTAGACAGCTTGCAGCTTATTCCGGAAAAGCGGCTGATTTTCCGGAATAAGTGGCCCAGTGTAGACACAGCCACTGAGTGTAGAGCCCATGGTAACTTGCCTTAAAGTATGTCAACTTCAGCTACGTTATTCACGTAGCCGAGTTGCGTAACTGAAGTCAATTTTCTGTTGTAAGATAGAAGTAGCCCTAAAGATTCACCTACACCAAGGAGCTGATTGCTTTATCTGAGGTATGACATTCTAGGGAGGAGAAAAGGGGCAGATGGAACAAAATCCCTGAAAAGCAGCCTAGCGTGAGCAAAGCAGAATGGGAGAGCAGCAGGCTAGGGGTGGAAGTAGCGCTGGGGATGAAAGCAGTGGCCAGCATGCATTAAGCTCAGGCAATGCATAGTAGGTGCTCAGACCACTGGGGATTGTTACCGGCTAGTGTTACCGAGAACTGATGTAACCTGCACTAGAATTGGGGGAGTAAATAGCAAGGTGTCAGGGCATCCCCACGGCTCTTCCTTCCTCTCCTTTGCTGCTCTCACTGGAAGCCAAACACAGACAAGAATCTGGCTGAGAAATAGCAATGGGCCAATGGCAGAATTTGTCCCTAGATCCTGCAGTACTTCTGTGGGGCTCGAGGCCAGGACCAATGAGTCTGCGTTACTCTCCTAACGCCTCATAAAGGAAGAACAGAATGTTGCCTTATAAAACAGGCCAAATGAGGTAAGGAGGAAACAAGCAGGTCATTTGCAAGATATTTATGGATGAAACCCAGTTTCATTTTTTCTTCTTTTTTACTGTGGGAAAATTCCTCTTGTAATAATAACTTTCATTTTTATGAATCCCTCGTGCTTTGCAAATTGCAGATTATCTAGAGCGGGGTCACCTCCCCCACCACGGAAATGGAGCCATCCCGGGAATAAGACACCATGGCTACATTGCAGCACTACACACAAGCTAGGGGAAGGATGCAAAGAACCGCATGGACAAATACAAGGGCTCATATCTTCAAAGGTATTTAGGCACCTCATCTTCCATTGACATCAGCTAGCTGGACCCCAATTATTATTGATGTGAGATTTCTCAGCATGCTCTGAAAATGGTCGGGGAACTCTGAGGGCTCGTCTAGACTATGGGGAAGATTTGAAGGAGGATATGCAAATTCCTACAGAATTTGCATATCATCTTTTGAATCTTCCCCGTAGTCTAGACATAGCCTGACATTCCAACCCAACACTGTAAACTGGTAAAGACCCATATGGCTCAGGACCTGGGAATGTGAGAGACTGTCCCTACACTGCCATGCCACAATAGAGATGCTAACAGCTGCTCAAATTGCTCTACTGATATAAATGAGAAGGAGCTGGTGGCAGGAAACTATGAGCCTCAAGAATTTGATTCTCTCTTTGGCCTAATCTGATCACCTTCACGCCATGTCAGAAGGCTGATCTGTTTCCTCGAGGCATTGACAGTGGTTTTGGAGCGGGGAATAAAAGGGCAGCTAACTGTTGGAGGAGTAAGAGGGTTTGAGTTTGCAAACTGTCTGGCTTATTCACAGTAGGCTATATTAAATTGAGCTAATACTGTTAACCTCAAATGTTCAAAAATCCTAACATTGGATTATAGATCATGAAGTTTTAAAAAAAAATCTATTTTTAGCTCCCTTCTGTTTTTTGAGTCCTTAGGGTTCTGCTCTTTCTTGGCAGCCATGATGGCTAGGCATTTATTTTTTATTAAAGGCCGGGATGCTCATGTCACATGACTCTAGCAGCTGGGGCTTGAAAGAGCAACATTAAATATAGCTCACCCTACAACTACAAATGTTTAAAACACTGTTGTGCTGTAGCATATAGCTTAGAAATACATCCCAAATATAAATCCATCTCTAGGGTACATAAAGTGTATGGCTAAGTGCCCTTGTAGTGTAGAATTGCTACAAATCTAAATGAATATAATAAACCAGATAAGGATGGATGCTTGGAACAAATTTCTCCCTCACATATATCTTGTGCACGCCTCTTGCATACAAGCACCACAGAGCACATAATGAGTTCTCAGGACAGCATTAATTGTCTGCAAGTTGGCTGCGGCCTTACGCTGTCCAAGTAATATCATGTATAGCTGAGATTAGGGCCCCAAATCTGTAACCTATTCAGGTTTCAAGGGGGTAGCCGTGTTAGTCTGTAACTTTAAAAACAACAAGTAAGCCGGTGGCACCTTAGTCCTGCTCTGCACTAGAGAGTTATTTTGAAATCACTCCCCTTATTTCGAAATAACAAGGAGAACGTACACACTACCAAGCTCATTATTTCAAAACAACTGGCTGATTATTTTGAAATAATAACTCCTGCTTTCCACAAGGAATAATGCTTATTTCAAAATAGTTATTTTGAAATAACAGTAGTGTGGACACTTCACAGCTGCTATTTCAAAATATCTACTCCCCAGAGTCATTCAAAGTAATTACTCCCCAGTGGTTCCTGGTGCTCTAAGTCAAGGTAGCACATCCACATTAAGGGAGCCTGACTTGGACTAATTTCAAGGCTTCCCTATACATGCAATTTTGAAACAGTTATTTCGGGAGTTATTATTTTGAAATAAGTTATTTCAAAATAATTTTCTAGGGTAGACATGCCCTTAGAGACTAACAAAAGTATATAGTATCATGAGCTTTCATGGGCAAAACCCACCTCATCAGAAAACTGCAGTTGAAATTGCTCTAAAATACGTTTCATGATAAGAGATTATTTATTTCCCACCTCACTCCCTCTTGCCCAAACCAAAGCAGAGCCAAGTGTTTCAATTTCCAAGAGACACAGAGAACAGCCCCTACCTGCCATCTCCATAGTGGAAAAAGAACCTCAGCCCAAGTTTGGCATTTGGCTTTCCCGTTCCTACACAAGTCAATGGTTATATCAGCCTCTAGAGGGGCTATTGACAGAGATGTGGGAATTCCTGAGACATGTCTCCAGACACACATTAATGAATCCTGCTGAAAAGGGAAAGAATCCAGCCAAATCAAACTCAAACTAAAGTCTCCCAACAGCCCTTATTAAGGTCATGTAGCTCAGTGCACTCTTCTCATGTATTCTATTACAGGAGAAGACAACCCACACTGGAAAATATATGACCTGTCTTGATTTTCCAGCATTTTTGGTGAGGGAGGGACCCAGGTTTCAGATATCTGTCTGTCTGGGAAAAAGGTGGCTCAGCAAGAAGAAAAGACACACAAATTCTGAGTTCACTGGCTCTAGTTGGGCTCCTGGGCTGTGTGATTGTTAACTCATAAAACGAAAAACAAAGCAATGATTTCTTAGCCCTGTCTCTGCACTTTCTTTCCCGAGGCAAACCAAATCAATGATATATTTGATATATAGATTCCACAATCAATTGGCTTCCATGTGTATTTCAAGTTCTTAAAGTGCCGTAGTACACATGTGATTCTAAAAATGACATAATGGAGTTGGTTGCAGTGTTGTTGTAGTTGTTTTGGTCCCAGGATATTAGAGAGAGAGAAGCTGGGTGAGCCATTTCATTCATTGGGCTGACTGCCAGTTAAATGTGGTCCAATAAAAGATATGACCTCACCTATCTTGTCTCTCTAATACCCTGGGAGGAACACACTTACTACAAGTCTGCAAACACCAATGGAAGATATCAGATTTTTGACATTTAAAATGGAACCGCCACAACGTGAAGAGAAAGGACGCAAAAATAAACAGCAACATTTATTTCCTGAGCAAACGCAAGAAATGAGACTTAATCCCCAGAAAACTCACCTATGACATTACGTTCAACTCCAAATATACTAAATAGCTCTGGAGAAGGTTTGAGAAAAATTGAAGAACCATCTCCTGATCTCACATGCTCCAGAAGGGGGAACCTCAAACAAGAAATAATTCCATGCTCCCACATGGAACAAAATAAGAAGCTGGTCCAAGAAAATATATTACCTCACCTACTTCATCCCTATAATGGAGTTGAAAAATTCAGCGGTGTTTGGGGTTGTGTGAGCCAGATATATCCAAACCAACAGAATACATTTGTTTAGACCAGCGTTTCTCAAGGTGTTCCATGCGTCCACTCTGGGAAAGGCACTAGAAGGCCCATGCCACTTTGTATATCTAAAGGGCTCGTATCCACAGAGCCTCATAGCTCCCATTGGCTCTGGTTGGTCATTTCCCGCCAAGGCGAGCCACTTTCACTAAATCTTTACAGATAATTTAGCTGTATGATCGTTAGCAATGCGGGCACATGGAAGTAAAAGGTCTTCTGCGTACTTTATTTTTTTACAGAGAAATCAAGCTCATTTGTAGTACAGGTTGAACCTCTCTAGTCCACCACCCTTGGGACCTGACTGGTGCCAAACCAGAGAATTTGCCAGACCACAGGAGGTCAGTACAGTCTAGCAGCATTACCAGCACTTCCACTGCTTACTGCGGTCTAAGACAGAGGTAAATTAGAGATAAACAACAGCACAGAATACTGAGAGCCAGGACTGGTGGTTGTAAACAAACTTTATAGGACCGTGGTAAAGTTGGCGACACCCATGATAAGTGGGCATCTGGCTAACTAAAATCATGCTGGACCACAGATGTTGCCGGACCAGAGAGTGCTGGACTAGAGAGGTTCAACCTGTGTTACTAATTACACAGCGTGGTGGTTACAACCAAGACCAATGCACAGGGGATTGGACTGTGAACCTCCAGAGATAAAAACATAAGTCACTAAAGTTGGGTGACAGCCATGCTCCATAGCTGGGAAGTGTAACAGAGGAAGATGCAGTGGGCTACTATAGGGCCATAAGGTTCATGTGCTTTGAGGTGTACACAACTTATTTTAGGGAGGTCTCTTGCCCAATGGGCTAAGGATGAGAGTCTCAAACCTGCCTGATAATATGTGGCTCTTACACAGCCCTTTTCATCAGTGAATCTCAAAGCTCTAGCCAAAGGAAGTCTGTATTATTTCCCACTTTACAGATGGGAAAACTGAGGCCCAGAGATCTGTTAAGTAATATGCTCAAGATCACCCAGCAGGCTGGTGGCAGAGCCAGGAATAAAATTCAGGTCTCTCACATCCAATGTTCCTTCTAATTTTTTCCATTCATGTGTAGAATAAATTTTGTCATGTGCCCCAAGGCATGCGCAGATTTGCACCAAAAGTAGAAACACAAGCTACTGGCTTTGAGCCATGGTGGACGCTCTGCTAGTCAGCTGGGTGGCACCTGAATCTCTCCTTGGTGGCTGCCCAAGCGCTTAGGTTACAGGGAACATTTCTCACATCCCAGACTAGTAAACTGTTCAGTAGTCCACACAGTTAGGGGATTTAGATGCTGGACTCCCATCCATTTCATCTGGGCATCCAAATCTCTTAGTCGGTTTTGAAAATCTAATGCGTGTGGTTTGAAATGGACAGATGAAGTATTGGGAACGCTATGGAGATGAGGCTGAAAACAGAGTTATATGTTTCTTGGTCAGGCATGGAAGGTTTGATGAAAGAAGAGGGTTTTAAGGAAAGACTGAAGACAGGGGGAGGGAGATGTTTGGTCCATGTGGCATGTGCTTCATCTGCCTTTGGGGCCATCTTAAGAGAGAGGCCAAGCACTCAATGGATTTGGAAACTGACATCATAATTATGGCAAAAGTGGTCCTTCCAGGTGCGTGAGGTACAGGAGTGAGGTCCTTAGGGAAGCTTGCACTGCCAGTGCTTGGGCTATACCTGTTCTGTGGACAAAGATGAACCTTTACTCCAAAGAGTCGTCTGCCCAATGCTTTCCTGCCCTGTGCACTCCCTCTCAGTCACATTTACCCATTGCAAACTCAGCTTGCACTCAAAGGGGCTGGCCATTGACAAATCAAAGGCGCAATATACACTTAGACCACCCAAGTGAAACCAGGTAACAACCGAAGCTGGATCTGAGAATATTTCAAAGTTTCATCAAATATTTATTTTAGTGCCGCCCCCTCCCCCCCCCAAAAAAGGTGAGGAAAAAAGTCTATGTGGGGCCTAATTCTCATTGATACTAAGGCCATCGTACGCTACTCTGATAATTATATTACCATGCACTTAAAGGCCTCCTTTATTCTGCCACAATGGTGTAAAATGGCTTCTGTGTAGATGACACTCAAGATGAAATTCTGGCCGTATTGAAGTCACTGGGAGTTTTGCCACTGGGACCCAGAATTCACTCCAGGTCCTTAAAGCTAAGTTATCAGTATAGGTGAAGTACCTGGGCCTCATTTCTTTTACACACCTCTAGTGATATAAAGGGTCCCTGAGATGAGAACCCATTATAGGTACTCTTACATTAAAGCCCCTTTATATGGGCAGTAGAGTGTAAAACAGCTTTCATATGCATGGGAATCAAGCCCAAAAACATTTGAATTACACAAACCAGTGCAGGCATTGAGACATTTTTCTACTCTATATTTGAGAGAGTTTGTCTGTGAGCGAGTATGTGAGTCTGTCCGACCGTCTGTTTTTTTCAAGAACTCCTCCTCAACAGTAGGAGCTGGGACCACCAAACTGGATATACAGCGTCCTCTTATCATCACGTAAAGCAAGCTAAGGGGTTGCAGAGGCGCATAAAACAATACAGAAAAGAGACAGTCGCCAGGCAGGTGAAAGAAGTGGGTTGGGGGTGCGCCCCCTGTCTGGGACTGCCCCAGCCCTAAGCCTCCCACCCCCCAGATGCCCTTTAGGGAGGATGTGTGTGTGGGGGGGGAGGAAGCTGCAACTCCACCCTTCACATGGGATCATTGTTGAATGTTCCCCTTCATCAGAGAGAGGGAGGAAAGTGCAGTTTTCCGCATTCCTCGATCTGGCTGGGGAGCGAAGAGGGGAGACAAATATGGACCTGCCCAGCCGGTGGATATGAACCTTTCCCCCAGCCATGCTCATTAGTGCTTCAGTCACATGGAGAGACATTTCTCAGTTGACCCCCAAGCTTTTGTCGTAAGAGAGGGCTGGGGTAGTTCTCTCTCCCTGGGGAAATCTGCAGACTGAGCCCCTCATCCCCAGCCCCACCCCAGAGCAACGATGTAAATAAAAAACCAAATATTCATTGAGATAAGGACCAGAGTAACACCAGACAAATCCTGGAGTACATTATAAATGTAATTTCGATCCAGTTTAAGGCTCCTTACACTGCCCCAGCTATATAAAGGTGCCATCCTGTAAATGCGAATCAAGCACCCGTGAGTTTTGCACTAATATTGACTTTCTACTTAGGCTTTGTCTACACTGCAAGTTTTTGCAGCAGAAAATATGCTAATGAGGGACTCATTAGCATGAATTGAGACATCATTTGCATATTTCCTGCCGATTCTTTTTGAGCAAGGGCTTTTTTGCTCAAGATCCTCCGGGGGGCACTGCTTCTTTTTGCCCAAAAAATCCTTGCGCAAAAAGAATCAGCAGAAAATATGCTAATGATATCACAACTCATGCTAATGAGTCCCTCATTAGCATATTTTCTGCTGCAAAAACTTGCAGTGTAGAAAAAGCCTTAAGGAGGGAGTAATCTTGCTTTGCTTCAAAGGCTCCTACATCAACTTTTCTCTGCTTACTTTTATTTGAAAAAATAAATGCTGCAAATGTGCACAATCTATTTTTAATCTGTCGGAAGAGCTAGATTTTGTGGGAAAACTTAAATTGAGTTAACACACAATCAACAGGTAAGTGGATTCAAATGTGAGCATCGCACTGTGCATTGCGTAGTTTGTGAAAAATGCAACATTAATGCCTGGTGGAAAGCAACAGATCTGTGGAACATTACAGACTTGCAACACACATCTGAAGGGCTGGGATTGTAGTATAAAAGAAAGGCACATGCAAACTTCACTGGCAAGGCATGCATTTTAAATAAAGCTTCAGTCCTCAAACACAGACAGTCTCCGTTCTCATTCTGAGTAATGTCTGCCTTCTATTCAGCAGTGCAGCCCACGATGAAAGTAACAAAGACATGCCAGATGAAAAACATCACACGACAAAATCCTTGTATGCTGGAGAAAATACTGTAATTGCTTACTGGAGATATTTGCCTCTGAAAATATGTGGGGAAAGGGAAACTTCTTTTAAAAAAAACACCAACCCCAAACAACAAACTTTATGTCTCGATGAGTCTCTTTCAAAGTTTTATTCTGATCAAAAACTGATTTCTGTGGTTTTGGCTTCAGAGTGTGAACGGGGCTTCCCCAGCTCAGCTTCTGTAGAACTTAATCCAATTTCACACACCCAAAGCTGCTTGGCAGTGGTCCTGCTAAATTCAGACTAGGGGCCTTGCCAACACTCCTTGACTAGGCATGAAACTTGTCCACATGTCCTGGATGGAAAATGGCCCATGTGTTGATGTCAGGCTGACTCCATCTCTCTCTGCTCACACAGACTGGGGGTGTTGGTTTTTAGAGCTAGCTAAGCAGCACACATGAGATACGCAAATCTATCGGTGAATGAGTTTGAGGAATTTGCTCTGCTGTATTTGTGGGGTCATATCATTTATGATTTGTGAGTCTTTATAGGGCTGACCCAAAACCCACTGCAGTCAGTAGAAAGTCTCCAATTGACTTCAGTTCAGTTTATATCAGGCCCCTATCTGAACATCCCTTTTATTTGTGACAATAAGTCTCAACTGTTTCACAAACTACATAGTGCAAATAATTAAACATCCTGAACTTCTTACTGAACGTAAAGCTGCAGTTGTTCTTTGGTTACCAGTCTTTTTTCTCCTTCATTCGGTATTCAACAGTCATTTCCCATTGGCCCAGTCAGAGAGAACTAACACCACCCTGTGACACAGGGGACCAAATCAACACTGTGAGTAGTCAAAGTGAAGGGGGTGCAAATTCGAATCATAGAATCCCAGGGCTGGAAGAGACCTCAGAAGGTCATCGAGTCCAGCCCCCTGCCCAAAGCAGGACCAATCCCAAATAAATGAACCCAGCCAAGGCTTTGTCAAGCTGAGACTTAAAAATCTCCAGGGATGGAGATTCCACCACCTCCCTAGGGAACCCATTCCAGTGCTTCACCACCTTCCTAGTGAAATAGTTTTTCCTAATAGCCAACCTAGACCTCCCCCACTACAACCTGAGACCATTGCTCCTTGTTCTGCCATCTGTCACTACTGAGAACAGCCTCTCTCCATCCTCTTTGGAACCTCCCTTCAGGTATGTCCCAGGGCAGACTGACCACCATGACGCCTCCAGCTGGTTGCTCTGGGAATTAGCTTGTTGTTTCGCTGGTTGCCTCCCTCTATCTGGTGTCCCCCCGTGTTCCTCTTTGACCACTGTGTCCTCTTCAGGACACTACCCTCTGGCAGTGCCCATTCCAGTGTCTGAGCCCCCCTTCCGGGGTTGGTGTTTATTCTGTTTTGCACACCCGGGTCCTCCGCTCCCTAGGGGTACCCTGCTCCCCTCCCAGGATACACCCAGTTCCCCTGTACCCACCTTGCCTCATTGACCCACTGCCAGTCTTCATCTAGCCCCTTCCTCAGGGGCAAGCTGCAGTCTGGAATGGCCACTCGTCACAGGCAAAGGGGTGTGGACCTGCTGCCTTTGCCTAACCTGTCTGCTTCAGGCCCTGACGCCTGGGAGCTGGCTTGGCCAGAGCTTCCCCAGCCCTGCCTGCCTTCCCCAGCACTGCTCTACCTCCAGGATGCCTCCTGCTTGCCTGGCAGTCAAGTCCCTACTGCTCTCTCTCAAGAGCAGCAGTCAGATCTCCCTCTCCCTCCAGGAGTCCTTCTTTATATAGCCCCCAGCTAGGCCCTCATTAGCCAGAACTGCCTCAGATGGGGCTTCACTACCAGCCCTTACTCAGGGCTGGGGTTTTGCCCTTAAAGGGCCGATGCAGGGCAAGAACCCTGTCACAAGGTAGTTGAAGGCTGAGATGAAATCCCCCCTCACTCTTCTCTTCTGCAGACTAAATTCCTCATTCCCTAAAGAATAGTCACGAACTAGTCCATGAATATATAGGCATAACCAATATATTTGTATAGACCAGGATTCGTTTATGAATGATTCACAAACAGAAGGAAAAAAGGGAGGCAGTCAAATGATTATTTATTTGCAACAAATAGTCCAACCAGTTCTATTAGTTAATAAAAATGACTCTGCAGCATTGCACAGATACAGACAACACAGCCATGACATGAAGAACAGCTCTGAATAAGCTCAAAAGCTTATCTCTCTCCCTCAATAGAAAGTGGTCCAATAAATGATATGAGCTTTACTACCTTGTCTCTTGGAGTGATGTGGCTACAACAACACTGCATCCATGCAACACAGCCAGGAGACAGGCATCAAAATAAGGCACACATTTTATAACAGTGCGGGTAATTAACTACTAGAACAATGTACTTAGGAATGTGGGCAATTCGCCATCATTTGACGTCTTTACATGAACACTGGATGGCTTTCTAAAAGTTCCGCTGTAGCTCAACCAGAAGTTATGGGCTGGGGACAGGAGTCACTTAATGAAGTTTTAGGGCCTGTGTTAAACAGGAGTTCAGACTCGATGATCTTACTGGTGCCTTCTAAAAATAGATGAGCAAAGCTAAATATCTGCAAGCTGCATAGAAACTTTGTAAAAATACCACAGCAGAGGCTCAGGTTATTTGTATACTCTAAATTTAAAAAAATAAAATAAGAGGACCAAAAATGCCACCATGGCTGAACAGCAGAGAGAAAGAGGAGGTTAGAGTTAAAGGCGTCTTTTAAAAATTTCAAGTCAACTCCTACGGAGGGAAATGGAAAGGAACATAAACCTGGCAAGTCACGTGTAAAAGTATACTTAGGCATGCCAAAAAAAGAATTTGAAAGCAAAAGACTCAAAAACTAACAGCAATGTTTTGAAGTACATCAGAAGCAGGAAGCCTATCAAACAATCAGAGGAGCCACCAGACAATAGAGATGCTATAGCATGACTCGAGGAAGACAAGACCACTGTGGAGAAGCTAAATGGATTCTTTGCATTAGCTTTCACTGCCGAGGATGTGAGGGATATTCCCACACCTGAGCCACTGTTTGTAGGCAACACATCTGAGGACCTGCCCCAGACAACAGTGTCAATACAGGAGGTTTTGGAGAAAATTGATAAACAGTGATAAGTCACTAAAACCAAAGGTTATCAATCCAGGGCTACGTCTACACTGGCATGATTTTCCGGAAATGCTTTTAACGGAAAAGCTTTCTGTTAAAAGTATCTTTGGAAAAAGTGCGTCTAGATTAGCAGGATGCTTTTCTGGAAAAGCACTTTTTGTGGAAAAGCATCCGTACCAATCTAGACGCGCTTTTCCACAAAAAAGCCCCGATCGTCATTTTCGCGATTGGGGCTTTTTTGCGGAAAAGAAATCTCTGCTGTCTACACTGGCCCTTTTCCGGAACAGTTTTCCGGAAAAGGACTTTTGCCCAAACGGGAGAAGCATAGTTTTTCCGGAAAAGCACTGATGATTTTATATTAGATCGTCAGTGCTTTTCCGGAAATTCAAGGGCCAGTGTAGACAGCTGGCAAGTTATTCCGGAAAAGTGGCTGATTTTCCGGAATAAGTGGCCCGTGTAGACACAGCCCAAGAGTTTTGTAGGAACTAAAATATGAAATTACAGAACTACTGATTGTGGTCTGCAACATATTGCTTTAATCAGCCTCTGTAGCAGATGACAGGCAGGTAGTTAATATAATGCCAATTTTAAAAAAAGAATCCAAAAGTGGTCACTGTGGTTATAGGCTGGCAAACCCAACTTTAGAACCAGGCAAAGTGGTTGGAACTACAGTAAAGTACATAATTATCAGACACACAGATAAACATGATACAAACTCATGTATTGATGTTTGGGGAACAGTCAGCATGGCTTTTGCAAAAGTGAAATCATGCCTCTCCAATCTATTAGAATTCTTTGAATGGTCAACAAATGTGTGGGCAAAGGGGATATAGTGGATATAATATACTTGGACTTTTGGAAAGCTTTTGACTTGGTTCCTTACCAAAGGCTCCTAGACTACGTAAGCAGTGGTGGGATAATAGAGAAGGTCCTCTCTTGGAACAGTAACAGGTTAGAAGATAGGAAACAAAGGACAGGAATAAATAGTCAGTTCTCACAGTGAAGAGAAAGGCAAGTAGTGGGGTCCTTCAAGCATCTAAATGGGGTCAGTGCCATAAATGATCTGGAAAAATTGGTAAATGGTAAAGTTTTCAGATACAAACTTACTCAAGATAGGTAAGTAAGTGCAAAGCAGACTGCAAAAAGGTATAAAGGAATCTTACAACAAATTGGGCAACAAAATGGCAGATGAGTCAGCACTGATAAATGTAAAGTAAAGTACATTGGAACACATAATCCCAACTATACCTGCACAAAATGGGTGTCTAAATTAACTGGTACCACTCAAGAAGATCTTGGAGTCACTCTGGGTGTGTCTAGACTGGCAAGATTTTGCGCAAAAGCAGCTGCGCAAACTTGCCAGCTGTCTACACTGGCCGCTTGAATTTGTGCAAGAGCACTGACTTTGTAATGTACAAAATCAGTGCTTCTTGCGCAAATACTTGCACGCTCCCGCTCGGGAAAAAGCGCTCAAGAGGGCCAGTGTAGACAGGGAAGAACTGTTTTGCGCAAAAAAGCCCTGATGGCTAAAATGGCGATCGGAGCTTTCTTGCGCAAAATCACGTCTAGACTGGCCATGGATGCTTTTGCGCAAAAGCACTTTTTGCGCAAAAGCATCCGTGCCAATCTAGACACACTTTTGCAGAAATACTTTTAACCGAAAAACTTTTCTGTTAAAAGTATTTCCGCAAAATCATGCCAGTCTAGACGCAGCCTCCGAGTAGCTCTCTGAAAAGATCTGCTCAGTGAGGAGGAGCGATCAAAAACCTAATCAAATATTAGGAACCATTAAATCAAAGCTTGGAGTAAGACAGAAAATATAATGCCTTTCTATCTACCCACGGCATACGGAAACTTGTTTGTTGCAGTGCTGGTTGCCCCATCTCAAAAGAGAAATATTATAATGGGAAAAAGTTCACAGAAAAGCAATAAAAATGTTTAGGGGTATGGAACCGTTTCTGTATGACAAGGTGAAAAAGGGTGGGGTGCTCAGCTTGGAAAAGAGATATCTCAGTGCGAAGATGATAGATGTCTATAGAAGGAACGATGCAGAGAAAGTGAATATGGAAATGTTATTTACCCTTTTGTTATAACAAAAACCACGGGTCACCCAATGAAATCAACAGGCAGCAAGTTTAAGAGAAAGGCAGGAAAGTACTTCTTCATACAACATGCAGTCCAATTGTGGAACTTGTTGACAGCAGATGCTGTGAAGCTCAAAAGTACAACTGGATTCCAAAAAGGATTAGATACGTTTGTAGAGGACAGGTCCAACAAAGGTTATTAGCTAGGATGGGAAGGGATGCAACCCCATGGTCTGGGGATCCCTAAACCTCTAACTGCCAGAAGCTGGATTAGATGACAGGACATGGCCCTATTCAGTTAATTCTGTCTGTAGAGTCTAGCATGAACCACTGTTGGCAGACAGGATATTGAACTAGAAGGACTATTGGTGTGACCCAGTATGGCTAGTCTCATGTTCTTATGCAATATGCAGTGGGTCCTGTGTTTACTGGGTGAGGTGATGTAACTGGGTGGAAAGAACAATTCTATACGGGAGTCTTCCCATTAAATCTTTGTGAGAAACCTCCCTAGAACAAGAACAATAGAGTACATTTATTACCAGTTGAGCCTTCAACTATTATTAATTATTATTTGTACTAAAACAGCATTTGTGACCTCATTTATGGTCAGCATCTCTTTGTGCTAGGCACTGTACAGACACCAACAAAGAAATATTATTATTATCAGATCACTTGGTATGCAAAGAAAGCCTAATAATAGGGATGTAGTCTCATTTTAATACCTAAAGTTAAAATTGCATTTAGCTGCAAACCCAGAATGCCTTCATGGGTGGTAGAAAGATCAAGAACACATATTCCTGCGCATCCAGAAATATAATCTATGCTATCATGTGCCGAAAGTGTCCGTCTGCTATGTACATTGGACAAACATCTCAGACACTTCGCCAAAGGATTAATGCCCACAAAACAGATATCAGACAAGATCACAAAGAGAAAACAGTTTCTTGCCACTTTAACCAGAAAGGACACTCTCTAAATGACTTAGCCACCTGCATTCTGCTACAAAGACCTTTTACATCTGCACTTGAAAGGGAATCCTCTGAACTGTCATTCATGTTAAAATTCGACACTTGCCAACAAGGACTTAACAAGACTTTGAACTTTCTCACCCATTACCAAGACAGTTTCCCCAATTATCACCTGTAATACCATTAACTCACAAACATCCCACTCTCCCTACCTTTAATATCAGCAATTCACAGACACTTACCTTCCTTCCTCCCCCTTCCCACCCCCCCCCCCCCCCGCATCCCCCTTCTGTTCTGCAATGTGATTTGTCCTTTTCATATTTGTTCATTTTTTTAATTGTATCCTTTGGTATATATGGTTGTGACTACTTTCTTCCACTATTTGATCTGAGGAAGTGGGTCTGGCCCACGAAAGCTCATCATCTAATAAACCATCTTGTTAGTCTTTAAAGTGCTACATCGTCCTGCATTTTGCTTCATTGGTGGATGAATGATATGCTACAGATTATTTAGTCAGATCTATTATTTAGAAGGTACCGCCCTTACTTCTGGAATGCTATTGAGAAGGGGGGAGAGTGGAGATGAACATATTTCTGGGAAGCCCTTTATTTATGTAAATTTATAGATTAGGCAGCCAGAACACACCGTAGGTGCCTAGACTGAGAGCTTTAGAAATGTTTTGGAGAAGCAGCACACAATGGTGTTAGCAGGTAAAAATACACCAGATAAAATCTCAGCCCTGAAGAATTGGCAGTCTGAAAAGGAGTAACTTAAGCAATACTTTGAAGATAAAAATTACCATACCAGAGAGCATGAACCATTACTTTTAAAATATAAGCCATTTGGAGCAGGGACTATCTCTTAGTAGGTGTTTGTATAGCGCCTATTACAATGGGACCCTGATATTTGATTGGAGTCTTTCGGCTTTATACTACTACTACTACTAGATACATTTATTATCAGCATATGAAGCTTACATAACAAAAGAGAAAGAGTCCAAATGCCCCTGATTTAAATCTCACTATGAATGTGATGGCAACACCAAGTTAGCTTGAGAGCTGCAAACCCATTTTTGGACCCTGGACAAGTTTTGAGCAAACCAGAGGTGAGTTTTGGGCACCAATTTATGGTTTCAGGTAGAGACCAGGCATCATTCTCGCGTTTTGTCATGAATTTTTGGGTTCAATCAAAACCGAAGGTGCAACAAAAGGCATGCACCCCATTGTAAATGATAACTGTAGGGAGCTAACCATGAACCCCTAACTAAGCAAAACTACTGAGATTAATGTAACTTTAGCTGTATACGCCTGCTAATGCACCTCATCCAAATCCCACTGAAGTCAATGGAAAGACACCTTTTGTTTTCTGTGGGCTTTGGATCAGGCCCAATGTGAACAGGGACCTGAAGCACAACCTCAGTTGATTTAATGCCACCTTTTTGGGCACACGAATTAGCAAATTAACAACCATTTTATCAATGGCAATCTCGCAAGCTCCCTAAATACAATCAGATATTGTGATGTCTCTCTGGCATTTGGCTGGAGGCAGAGCGAACTCCACATTTTCCGTTTTCGTACAGTTTCATTTCTGTGCAATTAAAGTAAACCCGATGGTTTCTACCATGGTGTTTTTATTCCATGCCACGAGGCTGATGTTTACTAGGCTACACGTGCCATCATGCATGAGCACATTGAACAATTAAGAAAAGAGGGCGCATGGACCAGATTCACTTTTAACTCTCCCCTTTCTGCAAGCGGAGCCTTATTTTTTTTTTAAGGTTTGCCCACCCATAAAATAAGACACGTGATTTTGTTATACTTGGCACTTGGCTGTCAAAACACAGTCACTATGTTATGTGGTATTGGCCTGCATCTACTCCACATGATAACAGTGTTATGCTAAGTCATTTTAAACTGCACTTTGATATACTAGACACATGAGCTAACGCACATATGTATTTATGCACTGTAAGCTTTGGAATGAAAAGGACACGCAGCAGTGTGGGAAAAAATAGGCAAATGTGGGTACAGGGGGAGGGGAGACCTCTATAATTCCCATAACTTAGTTGAGCATAGTGCTAGGCTAACACACAGACCAGTGCCCCTGAAAACCCAGCCACTGGCTGACAGAATTAGATTCTGATTCATGCTCTGTAGCTCACTGTAGTGCCAGGCAAGCATGAGAACTTTCCCTGGGAACATTTTAGCCAATCCCCTCCTTATCAGCTTCAAACCAGCTGCCAGACTTTACGGTTGTTTGATAGAGAATTGAATTCTCAAGATCATACATTAATTTCTAATTTTTTTCTTATCCCTGGGCTGTGATTTAACACGCATTTAATGCAGCCCGGCACAGGATAGCTTCTCCCATCCACACCCGTCCTTCCTGCCTGCACACTTCCTTCCTATCGATTTACCCAGACGTCTTTGTGCTCATTAGCTTACTGAATCTCTTTGTCACAGTATACACACGCAGGGGACCTGATTCTGCTCTAACATATACCAGTTTAATTCAGCCTTAGGGATATTTTAAATGAGCTCGCCTGTATAAACAGTATACTCGACTTGTTTTTCTTTTACACCCAAAATAATATGGAGCTTATCTCCAGATTGCAACTAACCATTGAAATTCTGCTTTACAATAACATTTCTCCACCCCAGAGGCTGGTGCAAATCTGAACTCATTAATGGCTGCAAAATGGTTTGATGGAAGATGCTATTAATGAACAAAATGTTACCCTTATTTATAACCCTTTGCTTTTTATTTTAAGCTGTTCCTGACAGTGGGGTAGATCGCAGAAGAATAAATGCACTAAATCAATCAGCTGATGACTTAAAATCCTGGCAAGAAGAACTGGGACTATGTTAAAACAATGAGGAATCCTGTGGCACATTGAAGATGGACAGAGTTATTTGGGCATAAGTTTCCATGGGCAAAACCCCACTTTGTCATATGCACGGAGTGGAAATTACAGGTATGGCTTTTCCCCATGGAAGCTTATGCCCAAAGAAGCTTAGTCTTAATGTGCCACAGGACTCCTCATTGTTAATGCGGATACAGACTAAAATAGCTATCCTTCTGACACTTGGGACTATGTTGCAGTGGAAAATAGCAGTATCAGAAATTAATGTGGCAAGATCTCCTGAGTTGCCTAGCCTTGCTCAGTCTCCACAGTTGTTTCCTGGATAGAAGCAGAATACATACCCAGTAAAATGAATTGCATACACACAGGAGTGAGCCCAAATCTTCTACTTCCACCTTCTTTTGGTTTGCCTGCTAGAATATAAGTCTTTCTAGGGGATTTCCCCCATCCAAAAAGATAGACGTAACTGAGGATATGTCTACACTGCCACCCTAGTTCGAACTAGGGTGACTAATGTAGTCATTCGAACTTGCAAATGAAGCCCAGGATTTAAATATCCCGGGCTTTATTTACATGTTCCCAGGCGCTGCCATTTTTAAATGCCCTGTAGTTCGAACTACCTGCCCGTGGCTGCACATGGCACGGGCAAGGTAGTTCGAATTAAAGCTTCCTAATTAAAGCTCCTAATCCCCTCTGCAAGGATGAGTAATGGTAGTTCGAATTAGGAGCTTTAATTCGAACTACCTAGCCCGTGCCACGTGTAGCCACAGGCAAGTAGTTTGAACTACTGAGCATTTAAAAATGGCGGCGCCCAGGAACATGCAAATAAAGCCCGGGATATTTAAATCCCGAGCTTCATTTGCAAGTTCGAATTACTACATTAGCCACCCTAGTTCGAATTACTACATCAGCCACCCTGAGGTACCTTTTATCAGAGGGGTAGCTGTATTAGCCTGGATCTGCAAAAGCAACAAGGAATCCTGTGGCACCTTATAGACTAACAGATGTATTGGAGCATAAGCTTTCATGAGCAAAGACCCACTTCGTCAGATGCATGTGCCATAGGACTACTTGTCGCTTTAGGTACCTTTGTTCTTTCTCTGATCCTAGAGCCACTTAAGCATGTCTGGTGATGGGCAATCAGAAAGATTAACTGAGATTAGACAGAGCAGTTTTATAATTTAATGTCATACAGTTTATGAAACTAAAATCATTCATTTTGCCATGAACAATTTAATTTAAAATCAAATCTGTATGCCTGGCGATCCCGCTACACAGATTTGTCGGAGCACACGTATTTGTACAGTGTCTTGCACAATGGGGTAATGATCCATGAATAGGACAATTTGGGAATACAAATAAACAACAAGAAATAGGAAACAGATCAGACCAATGTTCTACCTAATGTAATATCCAGCAAGAAACCTGAAAGTTCAAGACATCTGAAAATGGGCAATCATTGAATGAGCTGCTCAGATTTTTTTTTTTCTTCCTAACCTGTACCAGTAAATGTTTGGTGGATGCCCTGAAGCGTATAGAGGTATGTACCTTTGAATGTGTTTTATCCTGCCTTCCACAATCATGGGTATTCTTATTATCCTTCTACATGTCTAATCCTTTTTGGAATCCACCTAAGCTCTTGGCCCCAGTTGCATATCTTGTGGCAAAGAGTTCCATGTGTTAATTATGCATGGTGTTAAAAAAATCAGTTGTTATTGTGTTGCCTTTCCATTTCTTTCAGTGTCTCCTTGATCTTGCATCACAAAATAGCTGCTCCTGGTTTTCTCTCTCTGTACCATTGTTGTGAAAAGCAGCAAAGGAACAGAAAATAGCTGGTGTATCAAACAAATTATGGTGCAAGATAGTGAAACAAGCCCTCTTTCTTATGGGGGTTCATCTTTTTCTCATTGAAGTCAATGGCAAACCTCCCATTAATTTTAACGGCGCAGGATCAGAGAGGTGAAGAGTGTCATAAGAACTTTAATATCCAGGCTAAGCAAATAAGTTTCATCTGCAAACCCTGAAAAGCTCATCCATTATAGAGATCAGCTTATCTACTCTGGATGCCCAAAGAGGTGAGATAAACTTGATGTTAAGATAATTAAGCACCTTCCTTTCTTATTCATCATTGTACAGCATCCAGTTAACCTCGATGAGCCATAGTAACTGGGCCCCCCACTATAGAAAGGATGTGGATGCATTGGAGAGGGTCCAGCGGAGGGCAACCAAAATGATTAGGGGGCTGGAGCATATGACTTATGAGGAGAGGCTGAGGGACTTGGGTCTGTTTAGTCTGCAGAAGCGAAGAGTGAGGGGGGATTTGATAGCAGCCTTCAACTTCCTGAAGGGAGGTTCCAAAGAGGATGGAGAGAGGCTGTTCTCAGTAGTGACAGATGGCAGAACAAGGAGCAATGGTCTCAAGTTGTGGTGGGAGACGTCCAGGTTGGATATTAGGAAAAACTATTTCACTAGGAGGGTGGTGAAGCACTGAGATGGGTTACCTAGGGAAGTAGTGGAGTCTTCATCCCTAGAGGTGTTTAAGTCTCGGCTTGACAAAGCCCTGGCCGGGTTGATTTAGTTGGAATTGGTCCTGCCTAGAGCAGGGGGCTGGACTTGATGACCTTCTGAGGTCTCTTCCAGTTCTATGATTCTATGATTCTAGCATGCTCCAGGCATCCACAGAGGGAACTCCAATGGACTGCAGATAGTGATATCATGAGTCCCTTCCTCCAGCTTCCATCAAGAGACAGAAGCTATATTTTATGGCCTTGCCAGCTGAGGCTCCTTTGGGAGACATGCTGCATCATTGAATCTCCTGATTAGCCTGTTTCCACCTCTACCCACTTTGTGGGCCACTTCTTATAGCTCCTGGCCCCTAATAGAATGTTCCGGTGCACCGCCATACAAGCTACTGGAGTGGACACTGCAAATCGGCACCAGTGTAAACTAAAGGAAAACATGGACCAGAAAAAATGGTATGAATTTACATTGATTAAGAAGGATAGACATGATTTCGTCTCAAGGTTTTGAAACAAAGCCAGTCACATTGAAGAGGAACGGCCTATGTCTGTGTCTTGCCATAGTTCCCTTTTTCCCTATATAAATGCTGCACGCGGAACTCCATTCTGAAGTAATACAGGGTGAGGAGGTGCCATCCGTGCAAACGGTTTTGGTGCTATTCTCCACAAACTAAACACGCTTAGTAACATCTGTGCCAGGGCTCAACACTTGCAGGAGAAACCCTCCCTTCTACCTCCCACTGCCAGCTATTTTTGTTCTCCTTCAGAAGGAAAGCCAACGTTCAGAATGCATTTTTGCAATCCGTCCTTCATGCCCCATTTGAAATGTCCAGGGAAGCTGTACAATAGAAGCTGACCAGCCCCCACACGGTTCCTCACAAAGTAATACATCAAAATAGGACGATGGCTTTATAGTGAAATGTTCTTTGCGGATGCAGAGAGTCTATATTTAATTTGTCTTTGGAAACAACTGAAAACTGGTGACAGAGGGCCCGTGTCTTATTTTCTGTAAGGGCACTTCCCACTGCTCTGGCAATGCCGTAGGCAGGGCCGCATTATGACTTTTGTGGGCCCTAGGCACTTTTGCCTTTGTGGGCCCCTTCCTCCATAAAAAAAATATAAAAAATTATTTTTGATATAACTTTAAATACTTCAACATTTTATTTTTTTTCTGTTTTAGGCAAAATTTAATAGATTTTCGTGGGCCCTAAAAGTTTCATTTTTTTCTGATGTGAGAAAAAAATTTAAACATTTTCTTCAACCCTAAAAGTTCATTTTTTTTCTTCTGATTTTAAAAGAAATTAAAACATTTTCGTGGGCCCCTAAAGGTATCGTGGGCCCGAGGCACTGTGCCTACTGATAAGTCAGCCATGGTCATAGGGGCCCTACGTAGACATATGTTACATTGGCACTCACTTAGGTCTGTCAAGCACCGGCTGTGATTGCAGCTTGAGTCGACCTACCTCAGCCAGGTGGCTAACTTGCCCCAACACTGGGACACTCTGCCAATAATTGCCCAGGATTGTTGGCAGGTAGGTATAGCCTGCTCCAAAGCTTGCACTGCTTCTGCTTCATTGCAAGCCAAATTCTTGTAAACTGGGTAGATCAGCTGGAAATTCATTCCCACCCATGCCTGGAAGGGCCAAATTCCATCCTGGAATAAGTCCATGGATGTAAATGGATTTGAGCCGTCCTTCTTCAAGTATGAACAGGAGCCAGCTGCCATCGTGTGCGTCTCAGAGCATGCAGCTCTTCTGTATGACCCCCAGAACTGGCTGTTCCTTTCTGAATACTTGATAGGACAAGCTCTCTTTCCCACACTAGGGTAGTTTCCCTGTTATCTGCCTCGGGCTGTGATTTTTTCCATAGAGGGCACAGGCTATGGGCCTGTTCGGGGATAGGCTCAGCTGCATATTTCACAGCGATAAGCACCAGTTATTGATGATGGTGTTCGAACGAAACAAAGTGCTGGCGTAGAAAGGACACAGCAGAGGTTGTGAGAATGGCCACACAGCAAGCCAACAATATGTGAGATGGGGAGTGGAAGCAGAATGGGAGTGAGTTAGCCCTTCCCCCTTTAAGCAGGGCCTGGCTGTCCATAGTTACCAGAAAGTTTCCTGCAGTACAGTCTATTTCTCTAGCACTTAAGTCTCCCAAGTTATGTCAATACTTGCCAGATTTAGTGGAAAAACCACACTAGCATCTTCCCTGGAAATCCACATTTTGTGTTGAAACTGCTGGGTTTCAGTGCAAAAATAAAATCACCCCAAAGAGAGTCTTTTGGCACTGTTGCTTCTGCACTGATGTGCCAATCAAGACTCTTAACTGGTCTAATTGCCCTCCAGAGCTATCCCCACCATGCAGAGCAGGAGTGGCTGCTCTTTGAAACTCAGCAGCCTCGCCTGTACATACAATCCCTCCTCCCCAATTAGCTCTGGTCTGACAACCTGTGCTGCCACTGCTCCGGGGCACTAAACAAATCATAAGTGTTGCCCATGCTGTGCACAGAAGCAGACAGACAGAATGTGCTGGGCAGAGACATCAAGGGAGGTAGAGTCTGATGTCAGAGTTGCATGCTCCCCCTAGAATCATAGAATCATAGAACTGGAAGAGACTTCAGAAGGTCATCAAGTCCAGCCCCCTGCTCTAGGCAGGACCAATTCCAACTAAATCAACCCGGCCAGGGCTTTGTCAAGCCAAGACTTAAACACCTCTAGGGATGGAGACTCCACTACTTCCCTAGGTAACCCATCTCAGTGCTTCACCACCCTCCTGGTGAAATAGTTTTTCCTAATATCCAACCTGGACGTCTCCCACCACAACTTGAGACCATTGCTTCTTGTTCTGCCATCTGTCACTACTGAGAACAGCCTCTCTCCATCCTCAGGACTGGTTGTTTCCGGCAGCTGTCACACCTGTATATCCGCCACGGCCACAGTACTGATTTGCTTTGAGCCCTAGAGCAGTGCATGCTGGGATAGCTACCGCAGCACCCTCATCTCCTTGGCGAGGCAAGTGCTGTGTGTGTAAACATGCTATGACGCCCATGAAAAATAATCTGGACACAAATCTTTTCTATCACCAACAAAACTGTCTGCAAAAAACCCAGCAAGTGTGGACGTAGCCTATTGCAGTTCTTCAAGGCCTCACGAGGTATGTGTGCCAAGGGATAAAACACCCACAGCTGGCCTGCATCAGCTGACTCAGGCTCCTAGGCTGAAAAATCCCCATGTAGATGTTTAGCACTGGGACCATGAGAGACTGGAATGTCCCAAACCTCAGGACCCAGCCTGAGCCCAAATGTCTATGTAGCTTTTCCTAACCTTACTTCCCGAACCTGGTGGGCCCAGCTCAGCTGACGTGAGCCAGACACAGCTGCACCACAGGTCTTTTATCCCTGGGTAGACATAAACAGGGTGATTAAGCCCTGGAATAAATTGCGTAGGGAGATTGTGGAATTTCCATCCCTGGAGATATTTAAGAACAGATTAGACTGACATGTATCAGGGCAGGGGACTAGTCTTGATGACCTCTTGAGGTCCCTTCCAGTTCTCGTGTTCCATGATTCTGTGATTCTATGAAACATGGTTGCAAGACAACCTTACCCAGTTGACCTGTGTCCCAATAGACCTGCAACGTGGAGGCAACACTGGGTCATAGCTGGAGACAGATGGCTAGATTTTGAGCTCCACTTCTCCATATGAAGGCAGAATGACCTTGCTGCAGTTTATTCCAGCATGGCGCAAGAGCACTAACTCACTAACAAACTCTTTTTGTCAGACACAGTCTCCCCTATGCCCTGACAAATAAGATATAGCAACATATTAGGGAACTTCAGGGTACCGCAGCATCATCAGAACAAACTGGTATTACCCCTCCTATCTTTCAAACGGTAAGAACTTTCCCTCCACTTGTTGTCTAGGGTCATTTAAAGGTCTGTCAATGGGGTTGATGCAAAGGGGGCATCTGCAGTAGCTGGAGCTCCTGGTCCTTCAAATCTGGAGTGTGACATCATGCGCTCCGGGTGGCTCTGAGGGCTGCCTGAGGATGGGAGGCTGTGACATGTGACACTCTGGGCAGCACTAAGGGCTGGCTGCCCTAGCTCCGCCCCTTCTGCCTGAAGCCCCACCCCTTCCATGAGCACAGAGGCAGCCCTCCACCACACACTTTGCCCAGGAGCCCAGCAAGTCTGTCGGCCTCTCTTCCTGGACCTCAGTAATGACAGTGCAGATCAGTCACAGGTGTGATCAAAAACTACAGACACATGCCATGTTCATGGTGCAGAGGAGCACGCAGAGACATATCCCTTACATTTTTGTGAGTTCCCAGGACACAGTGCTGAAAAATGCTAAGTGTTCATCTTTCCACAAATAGATGCTAAAGGGATATTTATTTAAACCCGTGAGGCTGATAACCAGCCCAAGTGCTTCCCAGACCCTCGTCTGCTTGGGAACTGCCAAGTAGTGGAAAGGGAATCCGTGAACCTCACAAAAATTATGTCTGTGTCTGTGCTCAGAAGCAGCGTATAGAATCTCCCGGGCAGAACCATCTGCTGATCCTTCCCAGTGAGTGGCTGCATGATCCAAGGAACCATGTCCAAATTCCTTGGGGAAATCCAAGGGTGTGATTGATGTTTCTTCTTGCAGACTTTGAAAAGGGCTGCATGCAGTCCAGAGGAAATGTAACTGGGCAGTAAAAGGAAGCTCATTCTCCTAACCGGGGTTAAATCTGGGTGGACTTCAGGAGTCTCAGTACACAAAGAAATTCTTTGCAGAGGCGACCTGAGACACGGGATTTTCATGATGAGAGTGTGTCCGACAGGTAGCATTGCAAGCTTCTAAGCAAACATGGCAGCCTGCCATGCTGGTCAAAGTCAATGGACTCTTGGCCACTTTGGTGCTGCCAAATGTCATGACTCAGAAATTCAAGGGCAAATGCCTTGCAGTTCCCAGGAAGTGTATATGGGGAGAATGCCTCTCTACTAAAACAAAAACAGCCAGGGCCAAACACCTGCTCCTGGGCCCATTAGAGCTCTGCAGGAACAACAGATAAAGGAGCACACTCAGGAAACCAAGAAGACATCAGTGTGTTTTAAAGGAGAGGAGGCCGCTTTTTCGGTTTTTTTAACTCTGCCACAGTGGCAAAGAGCTTGATCAGATTCAAGATTCAAAATACATACGAAGATCCTCAACTGCAGCTGAGCAACCGTGGGCTGGAAGACAGGTGCCAAAGTGCCCTTTCTGCTCCCCCATCCTGGGGCCACTCATTGCAGATCAACCCCATGGCTCAGGTGAGGTTCTAACGGTTGCCGGATGCGTCTGAGACTAAGATGTTGTTTGAGGATCGGGGTGCTATGCCGCCATCCAGTGATTCTCCCACGTAACAGAGCTCCAGGAGGGGCGGTCTGGATCATAGAGAGGGCTGCTCGTCATGAGCAGGGTTGGGCAAACAAACAGGGCCAGTGTCTGCAGTTCGGTTATCTCAGATAAATATGCCGCAAGCCCTAGGACAAGCTTCATGCCTCAGGGTGTAAACTGATCACCAGCGCTAAGGGGGGAGACCCTCCCTCTCCCCCGCACTGTCAGAAAGCTGGCCTGGGGCCTTATGTTCTCAGCAGAAAGGGCGGGAATGAGGTCCACCCAGGCTCTGTGATAGGGGGCAGTAAAGAGGGCAGTTGTCTTGGAGCCCAGCAATTCAAAGGGGTATGGGGCTCCCAGCTGTCACCATGGCTACTGTGGTAGGGACAGTGGCCAGAACTCTGAGCCCTTTAAATCGCCACCAGAGCATCACGACACATGCTCCGGGCAGTGCTGAGGGGAGCACGCCGCACTCTGGGAGATGCTGAAGGCTGCCTGAGGGCCGGCGTGGTGTGCTCCAGGCGGCGCTCAGAGCTGGCCGCCCCCAGCCCTGCCCCTTCCACCCGAGGCCCCGCCTCTACCAGGAGTGGGAAGCAAGGTCCCACACACACCTTGCCCAGCACCCTTGGATCCCCCCTCTAGAGCAGGGCTGAGCAAGATGCGGTGGATGAGGCCCACCTAACACTTCGATCCGGCCCATGGACTACATCTGGCCACTTCCTATTGACGTCCCGCTGCCCATGGCACTGAATTTCCAGGCAGTGGCTCAGGCAGCAGGATCCTATTTAGATGGTTCATGGCTCATGGTCACAGCAATACCTCAGAAGAGGCCAGAGCCACAAGGCCTTTAAATAACACAGTTATGCTATCAATTGTGGCCCTGCCACTACCACACTGCCTGGCAGCCACCCAGGGTGGCTGCAGCTATTTAAAGGGCTCCCAGTTGTGGTGCTACCTTGGCAAGGACCAGAGCTATGGGCCCCTTTAAATTGCCACAGAAACCCCAGGAGGCTGCCATTCAATGCAGTAGCAGAGGAGCCACAAGCTGCGAGCCCTTTGCTCTGTTTTTAACTCAGCTTCTGGTCCCAGACAGCTCTGGGGGGAATCTAGTCCCCAGCCCCGCCCCTTCTTCCTCAGGCATCGCCCCAGCCCATGCCTATGCACCAAAATTCATTAAGTGGCCTCACTGTGAAAATTATTGCCCACCCCTCCTCTGAGCTTTACCAACACAGCAACTTCCAGAGTAGGGAAAACCCAGCAACCTTTCCTGCCTTCTGGTGGATGGACACGAAGACCACAGTCTGAAAGTTTTACTCTAGCCTGGAGGGGTTCTGAGAGGAGGTGCAAAAGTTACAATTTCCTGAAGGCGCACAGACATGCAGCATTTTGTGGAGAGAATTATATTTTTTCCATTTGTTTGGAAATTCACTATTTTGTCTCTTCCACTACTGAACTTCTTAGTAACAGGAATTATTAGCCTTTGGGGCTGGATCAATACACATTCATTATTAACAGTTTTTACTAAGATATGTGCCTTTTAATTATCCGCTTCACTCTGTTGAAATCAATTGTAAATTAAAGGTTGTCTTCCAGGGAGGGCTTTTAAATTGGATATGCCAAGACTGCACTAATGCCCAATCCAATGGCAGTACGCTCTGTCCTACTCGTGCATGACCAGAAAACACCCTGTTCCATAAGTGAAAGAATTTATCATAGTGAGCCCCAGAAACACACAACTGAGAAACTGGACTGCTGATGAATTTCTACCTAGCACAGAAATGACAGCAGAACGAGTCTGAATCAGGCTTGGCTCTCTCTAAATGAGTGTAGAAATGAGATCCTGACAACAGTAAAGGGTCTGACACATAAGAGGTCAGGCAAGAAACACCACTGAAGTCAAAGGCAAAACTGTTGACTTCAATAAGGCCTGTATTTTACCCCGAGATTTATCTCCTGCAGTCAGACACATGATCTGGGTGACACTGACATGGGTCACTGTCACATCAGAGGGGTTTATGTCTATTGACTTCAGTGTCTACGGTTACACTGATTGCTCCTGATCTTTCAAAATCTTGTGGCACTTTTGGCAGGTGTAGGAAATTAGGCCATGTTCTCAGATTAAATTCCAGGCTAGATTTTTAAACTCTTTTTACCTAAATTTCCTTGGGCAGTTTCCCTCTAGATTAGCTGTACAATTCCGTGCAACTTAGCTAATCTAATATTTATTAAGTCGGGAGATCCACACACTCAGTGTTGTCTGGTTTCCCTTTCCCTTCTAAATCACTGTGAAGCGCTGTTGGAACAAAATGACTGTGGCATTACACCCCAGAAGCAGTTGCATTGCATATGGTGGCTGATATAATACTTCAGAGCAGCTGTATTAATTTCAAAGCCATAACCTTTGATTGAAAATAAAAATGGGATGAGGTAAAGGGTTAAGGAATTTGAATGTAAAATATTAAGACTGTTTTCAACAATAATTCTTGTTCCCTGTAGCTGGAGAGAGTCTTAAATGTGAAAAGCTCCTTGTTTGTGGTAGTAACAGTCTCGTTTGGAGAAAATAGAAGTTACTTAAGAAGGGATGGGTCTATTGTTAATGTTTAGTCCCATGTCCTAGAAGACAGAACAAGACAGACACGCACAAGAAGGGAAAGTAAAGAATAGCAAATATAAAAACTGCAGCTTCTGTCTGTACTTGGATCACATCTTAACTTTTTGACTCAGCTCCCTCTGTGTTTAGGGCTTAACTTTTGTGTAAAAACAGCAAGGAGTCCAGCGGCACTGTAAATACTAACAAATGTATTAAGGTATTAGGGCATAAACCTTTGTGAGCTACAACTCACTTCCTCAGATGCTGAAGAGAAAAAAAAAGACAGGGGGTGGGGAAAAGGATATTGGGGTGGGACTGCGACATCAGTGCTAACTAAATCAAAGTGGATGCGACTCTTCTCCAACAGGATACATCTAAACTACGTCCCTTTTCGATAAAGGGATGTAAACTAGACATATTGAAATTGTAAATGAACCCGGGATTTGAATTTCCCATGCTTCATTTACATAATGGCGGACCCGGCTTTTTTTAGAAAAAAAACAAAAACAACCCGCAGTCAAGACAGGGATCTTTCGAATGTAACCCTCATTTGTAAATTCAAATCCTGGCTTCATTTACAATTTCGAAATATCTAGATGTACCCATAGTTTAGATGTACCCATAGTGATGAGAAGGTGAGAATACCTGAATGCGAAATTACCTATTGTAAAGGGAGAACCACTCCAAGTGTTTGTTTAGACCTTGGTTCAAGGTGCCAAATATGCATATGAATTCCAGCTTCGCAGTTTCCCCTTGCATCTGTTTCTGTAGGTGTTTTTGCCTGAGAACGGCAACTTGCGATTCTGAGACAGCATGCCCAGAGAGATTAAAATATTCCCCCACTGGTTTTTGGATTTTGACCTTCCTGATGTTAGATTTGTGCCCATTTATTCTTTTGCACAGAAACAGTCCAGTTTGGCAGATATACATGGAGAGGGGAATTGCTGGCTCATTTCTACTCATGCCACTCCTATCCACAATAAAAGACTGATTATATTACATTAGTAGATTAGTAGATTATTAGTTGTTCTATATTACATTAATAGATACGTAAGGGACAATGATTCTGCCCCTTCCAACCTCATGCTGCTGCAGGCTTCCACTCTCCCATGCAATCCAAAAAGGAACCACTCTTGTAGAGAGCTCCTAAGCCAGCGATGGGCAACCTCGGCCAGTGAGTAGGCTGCATGCATGGCCCTCCTTCATCTCAGTGGGCCACAATATTGTCGTAACCAAGAAGGTCTCCTGGGACAGGGTCGTTTTGCTCACTGCACTTGCGTACCTAGAATTGTTGTAAGCAAAACTCGTGAAGTCATTCTGCCGCTCTACTCTGCACTAGTTAGGCCTCAGCTGGAGTACTGTGTCCAGTTCTGGGCGCCACATTTCAAGAAAGATGTGGAGAAATTGGAAAGGGTACAGAGAAGAGCGACAAGAATGATTAAAGGTTTAGAGAACATGACCTATGAAGCCAGGCTTCATGAACTGGGCTTGTTTAGTTTGGAAAAAAGAAGATTAAGGGGGGACATGATAGCGGCTTTCAAATATCTAAAAGGGTGTCACAAGGAGGAAGGAGAAAATTTGTTCCTCTTGGTTTCTGAGGACAGGACAAGGAGTAATGGGCTTAAAGTGCAGCAGGGGAGGTTTAGATTGGACATTAGGAAAAAATTCCTAACTGTCAGGGTGGTCAAATATTGGAATAAATTGCCAAGGGAGGTGGTGGAATCTCCCTCTCTGGAGATATTTAAGAACAGGTTAGATAGACATCTGTCAGGGATGGTGTAGACGGAGCTTGATCCTGCCTTGAGGGAGGGGGGCTGGACTCGATGACCTCTCGAGGTCCCTTCCAGTCCTATGATTCTATGATTCTATGAATTTGCGGGATGAGCTGATTGAACTGTAGGGGCGCATTGACTGGTTGCAGAGGGAACGCACGGCTCTCACAGTCAGTGATGTGTGCAATGAGGACATACCTCACTTCATGTGCCCTGGCTTTACGTGCATATCGCTTTAGTAGGAAAGAAAAACACTATGCGGATGGGAACCGGCGGAATCTGGCAATGCTGTGCATGAGCAACGATAAACAAAATGTCTCGTGGGCTACACAGAGAACCCTGATGGGTCACGTGTACTGCAGGCCACCGGTTGCCCTGCACCATCCTAACCCCATGGAACATCTATCTGCTCTGCTTTGACTAGGCCCTGGTCTGCACTAGGAAGTTATTTCACAATATCCCCCCTTAGGTTGAATTAATAAGCAGAGCATCCACACTACCAAGACCGTTATTTCAACATAACGGGCCAGTTATTTTGAAATCTGTACTCCCGCTTTCCTCGGGGAATAACACTCATTTCAAAATAGTTATTTTGAAATAGTGGTAGTATGGATGCTCTGGTGCCACTATTTCGAAATCACTACTCTTCCGGGTAATTCAGACTAATTGCTCCCGGGTGCTTCCTGGGGCTCTAAATTAAGGTAGCACATCCACAATAACAGAGCCTGCCTCAGACTAATTTTGAGGCTTCCCCATACTGAGAACACACTATTTTGATTTTGTGATTTTGAGTGTTATTAAATTGATTTCAGTTATTTGAAAATAGTTTCCTAGTGTAGACGTGTCTTAGGGTGTCAGATGGTAAAGATTTCCTTATGCTTCTACTACATATCTGCTTCCTCCAAGACAATGCTTGGACCCAGCCCTGTTTTTCCTTCTACTCAACAAATTAAGAGAAGTTTAGCTGCCATGAAGAACTCCCCAGCCCTGTGAGCAATACCGTATAATTCCAGGCAACACCATTGTGCAAAGCAGGGAGCCTTGCTGAATATTTTAGGTCATGTGGCTGTGCACACATATACGTAGCTTCACGAGTGGACGAGTTAAGGACTTGCATCTACTGCAATCAGCGAGTGTTTTGCCGCCGACTATTGCCTGAACTGGGTAAAGGCCCTGATTGAAGTCAGTGGAAATGTCGCGATGCACTTTGGATGAGACTCAAAGTCAGCATCTTTGTCCAAGTTCTCCTTACTCCCCTCCTACAAGGACATTTATTCCTGTAAAGATGCTCAATATAATTCATACCCTTTAGGGAAGTAAAGGGCAGTTGTGCCTGTAGTGTGGGTAAAGGAGAGCATTATTCAGCCTACTCAGGATCACACAGTAGATGAGCACACCAGACAGTAAAATAAATGATTCATTGATTTCATTCTACTGAATGCGACAATTGCATGCTTTTCACTGGAGCACACAAAATACGTGTAAAGTGCCTCTTTTATTCTCTCCAGAGACCACAGATTAGCCTGGACTCTGCTTTAGCAAAGTACAAAAAGAGACAGTCTAACATTCATGTTCTGAGATTTTTGGAAAATGGAGACACTGTCGGGAATATGCAAATGGAACAATCCAAATGATTTCAACACAAGTGCCAAAAGAATTTGGACCCAAATCGCAAGCCTATAAGCATTCAAGTTCATCCAGGAGAGTTCCATCCAAGAAATAGGATCAAATATTCTCTATTTTTTGTAATCTGGCTTCAGCAAGAGAGAGGCGTTCTAGAAATGTCCAGTGAGTCCATCTGAGATAAGAAAAAAATAATCATTAAAAGCAGGCAGTACAAAATGTTTTAAGGTCCTGTTTAGACTCCTCCATATCATCAAACATTATTTTAAGGCTTAAGATGAACTTGCCATAAGCTAAAGTAATTTCTGATACAGCCAATAAAGAGAACAGAATATGTGTTATTCTCGCTAAAAAGTCTAGTAATACCTCATGGAAGGCTTTGAGAAACATCCTTTTTATAGCTAGGCTTGCTACTATGACATAATTATTAGATTTTTCTGCCTAATCCTGAGAGATATTAGCATGAAACTGGTATAACAGGCCAGTAATGTTTGCCTGAAACATCCCACACTTTCTGCAAGAACTGTTGGTGCTATGAAAAGGGTAGGTGGGTTCTGCTAACCCATCCTAGCATAATGGGTCCTGATTCATCACCTGGGAGGGAGAGGAACTAGGATGGGGGCTGAGGAGTCTGGAGGGAGGAGCTGAAAAAAAGCCCAAGACACCTTCAAACTAGGATGGATGCTTGAGCTGATCTCTTTGGTTTGTGTTTGTCAGCAAGGTCTTACCTCAGGAAGGGAGTGAGTTTGGACTTAATAGACAGTGGCTACGTCTAGACTGGCCACAAATTCTGGAAAAGGGATGCAAATCAGGTAAGTCAGCATAGGGAAATCCGCAGGGGATTTAAATATCCCCCGCGGATTTAAATAAACATGTCTGCCGCTTTTTTTCCGGCTTGGGGAAAAGCCGGAAAAAAAGCGTCTAGACTGGCGCGATTCTCCGGAATAAAGCCCTTTTCTGGAGGATCTCTTATTCCTACTTGAAAGTAGGATCGCGCCAGTCTAGACGCTTTGAAAGTAGGAATAAGGGATCCTCCAGAAAAGGGCTTTATTCCGGAGGATCACGCCAGTCTAGATGCTTTTTTTCCGGCTTTTCCCCAAGCCGGAAAAAAAGCGGCGGACATGTATATTTAAATCCGCGGGGGATATTTAAATCCCCCACGGATTTCCCTATGCTGACTTACCTGATTTGCATCCCTTTTCCGGAATTTGTGGCCAGTCTAGACGTAGCCTGAGTGTTTGATGCTTGCAGAACATGTTGGGAAAAGCTCCAACCAGTTCACACATGCGTGTTTCAGTTTTAAAGCTCTATTTCCGCTGTGTCTTATTCTCAACCTAAACTCATAAACTTCTGTTTGAGAGATGATAATTAGTTGCTGTGAAGATGATTATTGAGGCCCCAAATTGCAGGGGATAAAGATTGTAAAAAAAAAAATCTGTTAACACAGAACATTTTATCACAAAGAAGCACAGTATCTATAGAGTCATGTCTTGAGACTAAAGATCATGGGCATTCTGGCTGAGATGCCAAATTTGGCACATATGACAGCATCAGTGAAATGGAGGAAGCACTGATAGGTAGGATCAGAAAAGACAACCCATGTCTATCCAGAAGACTATTCACTGAGAAACAGAGGGGAACACCTGGGATCCAAAAGGGGTTTGAAGAAACCCCAAGGATAGAGAGAGAAACAAAATTCTTGCTGGAAGGGAAGAAGGTAGGAAGGAAGGAGACGTATCTGCAGAAATTGTTTCTAAACACAATAATTGTCTGTGCTCTGTGGTATGCCAGCTGTCCCTTACTGCTCACATCTGGAATACATGAAAGGAACAGCTGCCCAAGCTAAAAGGTATAGAGGTGTTTGGAAATGTTCATTCATCTCAAATTTGCTACATCAAGATAAAGTGAGAACGAGATTCTGACCTTCGAGGCGCGTTAGCCTCAGGTGTCTTGATGTGAAAGAGTGAAATTACATTCTGATTCTTTAAAGAGCTGGCTGCTCTCTCAAATGCACCTCCGCCCTCCTCTAATTTGTGAATAGAAAAATATAGTATAAATTCCCACATAATTTCCTAATAAGGAACATAATAAAGGAAAGAAGTGATGAATTTGGCAAGCAGGAATAGCTGCATCCTCCCATCCAGACATCAAACAGTCCTACCACGTTGCATCAAGCTAAAGAAACAGGAAAGGACAGATCACACAGCTTGAGTTCTTTGGCTCCGATGAGTCAGGAGCTCTGCCTCTCTGGCAGATTGAAATCCTCTGCTCTTCCTGTGGGGCAGGAAGTACCTGTAAACATCTCAGAAATATTCTGCTGCAAAACACGGTCGACAAGAATACATCAGATGCGCTCTATCGGGCCATGTAGGGGAAAGAAACAAGGCAACCTTGAATTCAGCCCGGAGGAGGAGATGGTACGGGAACTGAGTCACAGCAAAAACAAAATTTTTAAAATTACTTTGGGAAAGGACATGGATTGAGATCATGAAGTGGGGTCATTTCTGAGGAAGGAAGGAAGGACACCTGCCACCCACTGCAATCCTATTTTATTTTGCACTTGTATAATTGCAACATCTGCCCTCCCGGGATCTACATGCACTGTCTGCAATTTAATGGAGAAAGAGTCCCTTTCCAACCCGGTAAAGGAGTATCGCTGTCTCACCTCTACAGAGACACACACAAACGGCTCACCCTAGGGTTCACAAAAAAGTCTTTGGCAGAACCAGGAATGAAGCCATCCCAGTTCTTTCGCCTTGGAACCATCCTTCTCTTGTTCGGAGTGCAAAGGTGATCCAGAAGAACACTATCTGAGACATGTGGTCAATGTTCCCTCTAAGCTGTGCGCTTGTGGAGCCACTCAGTAGAAATTCAAATGCTGCTCAGCTGCTTACATAGCTCATAGCTAGCTTTTGTGTTTCTATTGGGGGTGCACATTCACACATGCCTTGGTGCATGTAAAAAAAATTATTCCACACGTGGATGGAAAAAGATTAGAGGGAACATTGACTGCGGCTGTTCAGAAGTTGGCCAAAGGTATTCCAAACTGTTCTGGAAACAATGGAGAGGAGGGTAGGAAGCTGATGCTGCAATGTCCTGCATGCCCAGACTGACTGTAGCATCTAGTACAATAATGCTTCAGCATATAAGGAACAATATCATGCATAGCATTACCTTGTGGCTTGCCACAGCCCCAGGAACAGTCTGGAATGCAGACAGTGACTCAAAGAATCAGTGACTGCCTCCCGGTTCTCCCATGGCTCCAGGGTGAATACACCTCATGCCAGGGTCCTATCTGGCACAGAGATTGTCCGTCAGTCTTTGGGGAGCAGAGCTATGCAATATAATCAAAGGAATTATAGTGAGAGGGTCTAGTGAGAGGGTCTAGTGAAGACCTGCTAAATCGAACTCAGAGGGCGCCCCCATCTGCATTGGTACTCCAGGTCCTTATGAGGTGTAAGGGAAGCCAACGGGAGCATTTGATCCCATTGGCTTCCTGCTGTGTGGAGGGTGTGGAAACTTGATTTAAGATATAATTAAAGTAATTAATGTAGCTGGAGTTGCGTGTCTTAGTTCAACCTTTCTCTATAGTGTAGACCAGGCCTAGGACTGGAATGCCTGCAATAGAAGGGGATGAGGGGTTTCTTCCAATCCTGTGTTTGTTCGTATGTTCTCACTCACTCTACCCACCCATGTATGTGAAAGAGAGAGAGCCGGTGTGTGTGGGTGTGTGTGTGTGTGCGCGCAAAGTCTAGTCCTACACTCTGGCAATACAGCTAATGGGTGAAAAGAGAAATGGGTGGCACCTCACAGCCCATTGTTCCTCTGAGCATTTAAGATGGACCACAATCATCTGGTGGCCCCTCCCACATAGTCCTCTATAAATGCGGCCTGCCAGACAAGCATTGGGTAACGTACCCCGTCTCTCCCCTTCAGTTTTCACCAAGACCAGGCGTGCTCTCATGAGGAGCATTCTGAGAGTTAGCAAGTGATTGCACAGCATTTTTGGTGCTAGATGTAGGCCAGCAATGTTCAGGCGCCTGTTTATTTTAACACAGAAGAAGCCACCCACATATTCAGATAAAACTCCTTTCTCGTTACAGGCCATCCCTGGCTGGAGAGTGGTGTTATGTGCCGCTTACTAGAAATAAATCCCCTGCTCTCATTTGAACTGGGGTTGGATTGGTTTGGTTGAAATCTGCAAACAGACTGACATACATTCCAGCAGATGTTTCCAGTCCTAAAGGCAGTGTACTCCTAATCCAGTTCAGAGATCAGGGGTAAATGCTAAATGATGAATTGTGAGAAAGGGGGGGAAAAGGTAAAAGTTGAGGCAGATATTTTTTCCAGTTAATTATTGGAATACATGAATTCACAAATCCCTACATTCAATGTGTAATAGTTAACGCAGTTGGATTTTTTGAAAAGTGAGATCCACAGCCACCCTGTAAAATAGCTCTTAATTCTGGCAAACTGTGGGAGATGGGCCCAAACCAAAACCATGCCAAACTCTGGAGAGACTTAAAATCAAACAGGGGAACTAGATTGGTTTTCTGAAAATCTTCCCTTTTTATAATGGGGTGAATCATCAATCCAAATCCCCCAAACCTTGAGAATTAAAAAAACCTAAATTCCAAGGCTCTCTCCTGTCCAACAGACACATGCTAATATAGCTGATTATTTTTCTATGTTGCACACTACCAGAAAGGGTACTTTTTATGAAGTTATAATTTTTCCCAGAGAGCAAAGGGGAGAGGAAAGCAGAAATAGTGATGCCATCAGACATACATCAAAGGGATGAGGAAATAGTGTTATTATCTTTATAACTTACTTACCTACACACTTGTATGGAACAATATTGGTCTCTGGACAATGCATTAAGTAAAGAGAGCATGACTCAGATCCCACTCTACAATCCTTTAAAATACATGGCACCGTGATTTGTGTATGACATCAAACAACCACCTGAACTCAACTTTGGCATTCAAATCACTGGAATATTGACAAGCCTTAGAGTCAAATCACAGGAGTCATAAAATACCTAGAAAGAGAGCATATTCTTTAAAGACATCAGGCCAACGTCCCAGTTACTCTATGGCCATCTGACAGTGCTCCAGCAGTGCTAAAGAATGATGGAGTGATTTAAAGAAGCCTTTAGTGTAAGTCAAGACGTGCCCGGTGATTGGCTATCCCAGGTGATTGGCACCCACACCTGAGCACCAGGGTTTGTAGTTCATGTGTGAGCAACCACACTACAAGGCTTATCTGTAAGGGTATGTCTACACTACCCTCCTAGTTCGAACTAGGAGGGTAATGTAGGCATACCGCACTTGCAAATGAAGCCCGGGATTTGAATTTCCCGGGCTTCATTTGCATAAGCGGGGCGCCGCCATTTTTAAAACCCCCCTCGTTCGAACCCCGTGCAGCGTGGCTACACGGGGCACGAACTAGGTAGTTCGAAATAGGCTTCCTAGTTCGAACTACCGTTACTCCTCATTCCACGAGGAGTAACGGTAGTTCGAACTAGGAAGCCTAGTTCGAACTACCTAGTTCGTGCCCCGTGTAGCCGCGCTGCACGGGGTTCGAATGAGGGGGGTTTTAAAAATGGCGGCGCCCCGCTTATGCAAATGAAGCCCAGGAAATTCAAATCCCGGGCTTCATTTGCAAGTGCGGTATGCCTACATTACCCTGCTAGTTCGAACTAGCGGGGTAGTGTAGACATACCCTAAGACTGTGTCCTCTGTGCTCCCTCATCTATCTGAGGGTCTGCTGGGGGAACCCTTACCACCACCTGGTTCTTTGTGCTACCATAAGCTAAGGCATTCTATGGTTCTTTCCGGTGAATTGTGGGAGACTTTGCCGATCCTTCTGGGTGCACATGGGGGGAGCTGTGGGAGGCACGGGAGAGCTATCAGCACTTGTGTGGTTTAGCCGGCGTCCTCGCTACAAAGTTGGCAGGTTACCAGTCCTGAGTGAAAGCAGAACCTGAGCATTAACCCACACTCACAGCTGTGTCAGCGAGCCTGGCTGAAAAGCACCACCGCACTCGGGTGGGAAGGTTTTCTGTGTGAACTGGCGGGTGGTTTTTGTGAAATGCCTGGCTCAAAGCCTGCATTAACTCTGCAATGAAGATATACTCTGAGAATCAAGGCCATCTATAACCGCCATGAAGATCCCCAGGTCCCATGTGTGGCTCTTTGTGTGGATGGGACAATGAACTACAGCCTTCAGCAAAGAAAACCGCGCTTGCATTTAATCAGAGACACATGATGTATTAACGGGATGACTTCAGGCTTATTGAAACCATTGCTAACAAAAAATTATGGGCCTAGAAAGTAAGATCATCCAAAAGGTTTAGAACTATTTGTGATGATTAAGCATCAAAGCCCCTAAGTAATGTAGCCTGTACCAACTATTCAGATCTTTGGATAAGTAGCTTGACAGACACTTCAGAAAAGTCTGAACAAGGGGGGAACTCGGTTGAGTTGAGCAGACAGGCAATCAATTTGGAGACCATGCCACTGTGCATTTGTTGCCATTCGGAAAATGAAAGGCTCCCTCTTTTCTGATAAATCCTCTGCACAAGAAGAAATTGAAATAAATATCTCAAACCCCCAAGAGGTGATTAAAAGAAGGAGAGTTTCTTTTGTGTTATATGTTTGAGACAGCAATTTACACCAGATGGCTTATAAAATGTAGGGGGAAGGAATTCTTTTCAATAAAAGTAGGTACATACACACATCAAATCCAATGAAAGCAAACAGAAAAAAAAACCTTTCAAAATCATGTATATTTAAACACATTTTTTTTAACCTGCCTGGACAGTCGGTCATGGATTTTCAAGTAGCCATTCTTCTACAAAGAAATTTCACCAGCCAATTACAGGGAGGAGACTGCTGAACTGGAATTCATTTACAAATTTGACACTGTCAACCGGTTTGACACTGTCAAGACTGGGCTTATGCACTACAAAGCCAATGTCCCCTGCCTTTGACATTTGCATTTTCACATCAAAAGCAAAAATGGGTCATATCCAGGTCACTTAATTAGCTTTATTAACATGGGTCATGCAATTGACAGGTAACTGCTTTTGCTGTTGTATATATCTTGGATTCTGTAATTTGCACTCCAACTCATCTCATAATTCTTTTCTGGACAGTCAGCTAAATATGTCTCAGATGAGTAGCCATGTTAGTCTGTAAGTTTAAAAATGAGTCATCCTGTGGTACCTGAGAGACTGTAGAAAGTTCATGATCCTATATATTTTTATAGTAAAGACCCACTAAATCGAATGCTAAGGGAACCCTTGTCAACCACACTACTCCTTGCTGCCACAAGGAGTAAGGGAAGTCGATGGGAGAATTTCCTCCCCTCAACGTCCTACTGTGGGACCACCCCATAAATTCGATGCAAGATATGTTGACTCCAGCTATGGAAGCTGGAGCAGAGGCATAGTGAGGGTGTTATGCGCCCGGGAGCAAAAGCAAAATTTGCACCCCCTGCCTTGCAGCCACCATGCGGTGGGGCGCCGGACCTGGAGCACGGCTGAGCCCAACCCTGCGGGGAGGAGGAGCTTGTATTGCTTCTTCCAGGCCCCTGTATGCACTAACCTGCTGGCGGAGATGGACGAGGGTCGGGCTGAGGGCGGAGAGGCAGGGAGGAGGCTCCGGCCGGCGGTGGTGGGAGGAGGAGGAGCAGGCAAGCCAAGGGATGACAGGGGAAGCTGAGGGGGACTAAATTGGCACCCCCCTAGCGTGGCGCTCGGGGGACAATTGCCTCTCCCCACCCCGTCCTCACTACGCCACTGAGCTGGAGTTGTGTATCTTGTGTCAATTCCCCGCCTGCCCCCACAGCGTAAACCTGGCCTTAGAGTCCGTTAGGCACAGTACAGGAGCAGCTGTGCCACTGCTCTGACTTTACAAAGAATATGAAATGGCTGGGTGGAACCACATAGTCCGAGACTCATTGACCTCAGCTCTTTCTCATCACGGTCCCTGTGCAGCAGTATTCATCTGTGCTGGGACTTGCAGTCCCTCTAGGGAGACTTTCCAAATACAGTCCGTTATGCAGCAGGGCTTCGCTGGTTCCTGTGGAGTCAAACCTCACAGGGCAGCATATGCTGCCACCTTTACTCACATAGAGTAGTGCCTCAAGTAGGCTGGGCCATAGTGAGTAGTGCATACACACTCAGATGAGCATATACTCATACATTGGGACTGATCCGGTACATGACTGCTCAGCAATGAGAGGAAAAGGTTCATAAATAAATGGAGATATACCTAACTCATAGAGCTGGAAGGGTCCTTTGAAAGGTGACCAAGCCCAGTCCCCTACCTTCACCGCAAGAACAAGAACCATCCCTAACAGATTTGCCTCAGATACCTAAATGGTCCCCTTAAGGATTGAACTAACAACCCTGAATTTAGCAGGCCAATGCTAAAATCCCTCCCCACACCCCCACTCCCACTCCCACTCCCACTAGCACTTGTACATTAGTGTGAGTAATGGTGGAGTTTCCCCTCCATGTGATACCTATGCCAACAGTGCAGTAGATATAACTGAGCGCAAAAGGCACGACTGTGGCATTCTTGTTCCTCAAAAGTTTGGGGGAATGCTGGCTATGAGAGAGATTTAGAACAGCCTTAAGGCTGCTTTAATTTGTACCATCCTGGCTCTGAGGCTGTTGAAGATTAAAGTCCAGAGCATAGAATCAGCCACACCGAAGTCTCCTCCAAAATTGCTCTGCAGCAGGACCCAAGATCCTGAACTTGCTCAGAAAATGGAAGAAAGACGAAATAACATTGTGTTTATAATCAGTTCCCCAGAGAAAGTCTTGGGCTGTGCTTAGGCCCACAAGTATGACTGGATTGTTTTTCTGATTGAAAGTCAAAACAAAGAAAATACATCTTAAAACAGGAACATAACGGATGTGATTTGAAACAGGTGGTGATGAGGCGAGTGTACAAGTTACTTAGTTCACCTCTTCTGTAGTTTCTGAAAAGAAATGTAGCAATATAAAACACTACAAAATTTACCCAGTGTTGCTCGGGTCCTTAACTCAATTAATTTGTGGGGGGGGGGTTGGAAAAGAAACTGAAAATGTACATGCTTTATGTAAATCATTGCTCCGGGGTGGGCTGGGGATGAGGGGATCAGTCTGCAGGCCTCTCCAGGAAGAGAGGACAACCCCAGCCCTCTCTCAGCTCAGCAGCTTGGGGCCAGGTGAGAAGCACCTCTCTGTGGCTGCTACAGCTTCAGCAGGCGCAGCTTGGGGAGGGGCTCATGTCCACCGGCTGGGGCAGGTCCTGGTTCGTCTGGCCCCGGCTCTCCCCAGCCGGAGTGAGAAATGCAGCAAACCGTGCACTCTCTCCTCTCTCCCTGATGAAGGGGAACAGCCAGCAGTGTCTCTGTATGCACTGAGGAGGAGCTTCAGCCCTGCCCTGTTCTCCCTAAAGGGCACTTGGGGGTGGGAGTCTCAGGTCTGGGGCAGTCCCAAACAGTGGGGGGAGCATGTGGCTTTATGAGACACAATCCCATTCTGGGCACATCCCACTTTTTCTGGCACAACCAACCCCTTGCCTTGCTTTAAGTTACGATAAGAGGAATTTGGTGGTCCTAGCTCTTACAGTTTTGGAGGTGTTCTTGGACAGGCAGATGAAGGGAAGGACAAACTCTCTCAAATATATATAGATTACCAATTGTGGAGCAGCATCAAAGTCAGTAAATGACATGTATGCCCACCTAAAGGTCCCGTTACACTGCCAGGGTAGTGCCAAGGGGCCTGAGCGTGAATGACATCAAAGAGATAACATAAGTGACCATTTTGTGTCAAGGTCAAAGGTCCATCAAGCCCTGAATCCTATCTTCCAACAGTGGCCGGTGCCAGATGCTACAGAGGCAATGAACTAAACCGGGCAATTTTGAGTGATCCACCCACAGTCATCCAGTCTCAGCTTCTGGCGGTTATAGGTTTCAAGACACCCAGGCTGTGTCTAGACTGGCATAATTTTGCGGAAATTCTTTTAACGGAAAAGTTTTTCCGTTAAATGTATTTCCGCAAAAGAGCGTCTAGATTGGCACGGATGCTTTTGCGCAAAAAGTACTTTTGCGCAAAAGCATCCGTGCCCAGTCTAGACGCGCTTTTGCGCAAGAAAGCTCCGATGGCCATTTTAGCCATCAGGCTTTCTTGCACAAAAAATTAAGGTGCTTGTCTACACTGGTCCTCTTGCACAAGTATTCTTGCGCAAGAGGGCTTATCCCTGAGCGGGAGCGTCAAGGTATTTGCGCAAGAAGCACTGAATTCTTACATTAGAACGTCAGTGCTCTTGCGCAAATTCAAGCGGCCAGTGTAGACAACTGGCAAGTTTTTGCTCAAAAGCGGCCGCTTTTGCGCAAAATCTTGCCAGTCTAGACGCACCCCCAGTGTATGGGGATACATCTCTGACAATGCGGGACAATAGCCATTGAAGGCCCTATCTTTCCTGCACAACGCTCTCAGCAACAAGTTGCACAAGTTGACTATGTTCCCCATTCACTTTCTCCTTACCAATCATGATTTTACAGATTTCTATTATACCCCCCATTACTTCTCTCTTTTGTAAGCTGAATATCCCTGTCTTTTTAATCTCTTCTCATATGGAAGTTGTTCCATACCGCTAATCATTTTTGTTGCCCTTCTCTGTATCTTTTCCACTTCTAACCTGTCTTGTTTGAGAAGGCCCTTAGTATCCTTAATTTCTTACCACATTCCTTAGCAGAATATAGAAAAATGGGCCAATCTCTGTGACTTGGGCTTTGCTTTCAAAACACACTCTGAGACAGGGAAAAAAAAAGAAAGATTAATTTTTCTGGAGGATTTCTCTGTCTCTGCATGTGGAATGTTCAAATTGGAGAGAAAAGCCCTTGTTCAAAAGTATTCTTATCGCTCTCAAATTTTGCAGGAGTGATTTAACAACATATTTTTCTAGGAAACACTGCAATCAGTCCAAATTTCATATGCTAAAAAGGCAAAAATTCTAAGAAATCCAAAGACTGGGCAGAAATCTCACATTTAATTGACACGTTGCACTCTGTTTGGTAAATAGGGGCTATTGTTTAGAACAGAATGCAGTCAGCATTCATTATATTTTGACTTGACATTCTTCATATGGAATACAGGAAGTGGTTCAGACTAAAATATTCCCCTATGTTATTTGACCTGTAAAAACTTGGCTACTGGCCAGATTCTGCGGTCCAAAAACAGACAACACTCCCATTGACTGTGGGCCTGGACCCAAAGATTGAATGGACTATTCCATCATGCTACCCAGTTTTGTGCAAGGCTGAAAATCCACTGAGTGGGTGCTGAGAGTGCTCAGTGCGGTAGTTGTAGCAATGTCAAGTGATGGCATTTTGACTTGTACTACACGATGGCATGTGTGCCTGGAGAGACAGCTGTCATTTTCCGAGTGCAACATTATAGAGAGGAGATATACACACAGAGACACACACACTGTGCTCTCTCCTGGGGTTTTATTGGTCTTCTTTCCCATTCTTTCCTTCATCTAAAAGGAAAGTCAGTGAGGCTGAAAGCATTCAGTTGCCCTTTGTATATATAAAAAAATAATCTTCAGCACCTTTGCTTTCTACCCCAGAGCCACAACGGTATTTAGGTGCCTCTTAAAATCAATGGACTTTAAGTGCCTTAACGCCTTTGAGACTCTGGGCCTCATTTCCTTGGAGGGCTGGGTCCTTAAATGTCAGCTAGCCAAGGGTAAAATTGTGGTCTGACTGAACTCAATGGGAGTTTTGCCCACAAAATCTATGCAGTCCTGAGATTTCATCCCAAATTCTTGGCAATTAAGGGAAGCTGGCTCAACCCTTCACAAACACACCAAAAAACAGTATTATGATGTGTTCACATTTTGGCCGATCTTGGCCCCCTACCTACCCGCATTGCACATTCGGTTTGCACTCAGAATAGGAATAAAGGTGCACAGGAATTTTGGCTTGGTTTCCATGGATACTTGTGCTTGCAATTGCTCCCCATGGGCATACTCAGACATGCCCCTACATGTCTCCTCTCTTGGGGTGCATCAGACTGCAGGGGGGGTATTCAGAAAAATGGCCATTTTTTCAAAAAAAGTTACTTACATCCACACTGCTATTGCGGTCTTTCGAAAGAAAATCGAAAGAATGCAGAGGTTTTTCCGACATTGGTAAACCTCATTCTACAGGGAAGAACACCTTTTCTGAAAGAGCTCTTTTGGAAAAAGGCGTGGGTGGATGCAGAAGAGGGAGCTTTTTTCGAAAGAAGAGGCCTCCAGGAAAAAGCACAGGTGCCCTGGTGGCCATTCCGTCCATAGTAATCACAGCTTACATGTGAGAGAGAGCCCAATGAGCGTGGACGCTCTCTTTCGAAAAAGCAGATCGCTTTTTCGATACGCTTTTGAAGTGTGGACGCTCTCTTTCAGAAGAAGTTTTTTCGCAAGATCTCTTCCACAAAAGCTTTTTTTGAAAAAAGCTTGCAGTCTAGACATACCTTTGGAGAAAGTGCAGTCTGCAGAACTTTGAATGAGACAGAATAAACACATAGTGGGGCAGAGGGAGGGGGCGTACTTTTTAGGGCATGTGTCTACAGTTGTCCTGACTATGAAAGCCTTATGTTCATAGATAGTCCCACGAGACAATCTGTAGGAATAAATCATCACCAACATGATGGGCTCTGAAAAATGGCCTGTATAGGCATGCTATGAAGAGTGTGAATGAATGTATTCTATGGGTGGTACTTGAGGAGCACAAGTTCCATACTAAACCAAGTCTCACTGTGGTCCTAAGTCACTTAGATGCTTTTGAAAATCACGTCCTACATAGCCAAAAAATAAACAGCTCACATGGACATTTCGTTCAGGTGCAGCATAGGATGTTTTTAGCTCAACATGTACAGGCGATATTAATATTTAACATTTACCACTTAACCATTAATCACTCCCAGATAGGAAATGCTCAGTATGGCATAAGTGAAATGATTACCTACCTTTAGCTCACTAATTACCTATCCGCATACTTTCAAATATATTTCATTTGTCATTTATTTGATTTGATACTCTTTCAAGACAGGTTAATCTATTAAGCTTTATGCACCATTGTTCTATATGCAGCCAGGTAAGGATTTCCCGCGTCTTGTAGGATTCTTTCTTGGCAGGCAGTGTTGTGCATACTATGAATTTCTTTGTCTCTTATCCAGCACAGGGCTTGCCTTATGCTGTACTATGAGTTGGAACACATTCCTTTTCTAGGAATATGGAATTCCCTTCTTTTGTTGACAGAGAATTTGCAAGATGTAAGTGGTATGTTGGGGGGAGAGGTTCCATTTCTTTATATTCCATTCTGAATGATCTTGCTGGATTCTGTAAAGAATTTATTGTATATTTTATAGAGTGCATTTCATATCTAATAGTCTTTTTGGAAGTGCGGTCATTTTTGTTAAGTTTATCTTGCCCCACAGGTTCAGCTGTAACTGCTTCCATCTGCCAAAATCTATGTGGAGTTTGTTAATTATTGAGTCCTTATTTAGGCCTTGCTCTTTCTTTAGGTTTTATTGCTAATCATTAGACTCAGGTAAAATAAACTTGTTTGAACTTGCCAGCAACAGTTCCAAGAACTCAGAAAGAGGTTCCTGGTGCCTTGGATTGTTGTTACCTTTTCTAAAAAAAACATTCCTTCAGCAACCAGATAGGAAATTGTTATTCGTGGTGTTGGTCACAATGTTTCCATCAAAACTGTTTTTCTATAGAAAATTGGTTTTTCAACCGTATGAGGATATATTTATGGAAAATGTCTGCTTTCCACAGAAAATTTAAAGTTTTCATCTAAAACTTTTGGTTTTTCAATGAAAAATCAAAATTCATTTAAAAGAAACAACCTCCTCCCCTAACATTTCTATCATTTCTAGTTATACATAAGATTGATGTTTCTCCTGGTCATACAATGTGTGACCTAAACCATGCTTTTCCTAACAAGTCATTGTATTGTAACCAGTTGAGTACACATCTTACATTTTTTTTGAAAATGTGCTCCATGTAGATCTAGTATAATGCAGCAGAGAAGAGTAACCTGGACTTTTAATTGATTTAAATTACTTGTTAGTTATTATAAAAGTTCTTTTTAAATAATTGTGATGGCAAAATAAGGGATATTTTCCCTAAAAATAATGGATCTTGTGCTATTTTTTCCCTCTTATAAACTTGTAATTTTATTTTCTTTTGACACATCCATGGTTTTTCTCATTTTTTGCCATGATAACTAGCCAGCCTTAGGACCCAATCTTGATTTGCTGTTACATCATTATGAGTCATTATTGCATGGTGGAAATGGGAGGAGAGGGAAAGAGGATATTACCATGACCCTGGCTTGAAGCGGTTTACATCATACACAGGATTTTCAGCTTGGCTCTCAGCACCCTCCCTACACAAATTGTTTCATCTCCTCTACCCCGTTGTGCTCCTCACTGATATAAGGAATCCATCCAGGAAGATCTAAGTGCAGGATTGTAGCTTTTGATATAAATTATACGGCATAAAGCCCTGACAATCTCATTTTCTACAGCACATTCAAGTGTCTCTTAGGCCTAAAGGATAATTAGATGAACTCTACTGCCATTGACTTCAGTCAGACTAGGAATTCATCCAGTATCCCATCTTTAGAGACCAACAATTCATATGTCTGAGGAGGAAAAATCTTCTTTTTAAAGATTATTTAAAAATGTAAAAAAAAAGTTAAAGATCACATGGGACCACATTAATACAACGAACTGATTCAATATCAACAAATGTGTGCACTAAAAATTGGGATAATTTTAAAGCTTTGTCCTTATTTCTTAGTCCATAAGCAAGATAATTTTCCACAAAAGCTGGTAAAATAAATGTGCAATGAGAACACAAAAAGCGAAAAAAATAATACTGGACAGGAATATTTGAAAATGATCAGAAATAGGGTCTTCCTTCTTCTTTCATTGTAACTGGAAAGAGGTCATCTTGATATTTAGAAACCCCTCAGTATCACAATGTAACATAGCTGCATCACTGAAATGTTTATGTATTGATTTCTGCCATAACATGCATACGGCATGTCAGGATTAACATAGCTATTGTGCATTGTCTCTCTCTCTCTCTTTCTCTCTCTCTCTCTCTCTATATATATATATATGTGAGTCTGTCTGTCTGTCTGCGAGTCTGTTTGTAAAAAAACTCCTCCTAAACGGTAAGAGTTAGGCCATCAAATTTGGTAGGCAGCTTCCTCTTCTCCTAACTTAAAACAAGATCAGGGTTTGATTCTGCCAGGATAACCAGAAGCCCCAGGGAAAGGACAGTTTCCCATAACATGCAAAGGGAGGGGCTGCTGTTCAAAGGGATGCAATATGAGGAGCAGGAGATGGGAGTAGAGAAGGAGAACGCTCCCCCTTGCTTCAGAGTAGCCGAGGAAAGAGAAAGATCCCCTTTCCCCCTGAACCAGGCCAGAGAGCCCCTGCTGGCCCTGAAGACAAGCTGGTGGATGGGGTGCCCAGTCCCCTATCACCAGGGAGAAGCCAGTGGCCACCCTCTGTCCTGAGACCCTCTTCGCCTCCTGCCCTGACTCCTGTGCCCCCCACCCCTTACCCTGAGTCCCTTCTCACCCCACAACCCTAACTCTTGCATCCTCAAGCACCCTGATCTTCCCTAAACCCCCACCCACAGTCCTAAGCCCCTGCCTTGATTCCTTCACCCCCACAACTACCTCTCCCCCCCACACACTGCCACTCCCCTGCCCTAAAGGACCTGGGTAACACCAGGTAAGTCTTCTAGTTGCTTATAAACTCTTCTTTCATCAACTTGCAGTAGGGGGCAGCATTTCTGACATGCAAAGGACCTACACGTTGGAGACAGTTTCAAAAGTGCCTGTTTCTACAGCTGGTGGAAGTTGTTACATATCAAATTAACAGTGTGTGGAGGAGGGGAAGTTCTCTCTAAAAACTCAAATTCCAAGTTTTAGCCGTTTTTTCCAGTTTTTCCAGCATTCGAATTCATGCCCCCAAAATTCGATTTTTGAGTTTCGTTGATTTTTTTTACTAGCTATTCAACCAGCTTGAAAACAGTGGGCACTATTGGATGCTCAGCGCTTTTGAAAATTGGGCTTTTGCCTAGTGAAGAAATGCCATCTTCACTTTCTTTTTAGTTTGGCTTCTGTCTGCTACTCATATGAATGCAAAATATGGACAGAGATCAGATGTCAAGAGGTGAGAAAAATATAATGGATGGTGAAACATCAACAAGAAATAAACGACAAATGTCTACACTCGACCCTCAAGCTAACAGAGAGCCAGTATTAGTGTCTAAGAATGAGAAGAGGTGCTCGAGTTCAGTCAAGAGGTGCACTCCTCTGCAGGCTTGCCAACAATTCCTGGGGGATGAGTGTTGCAATCTTATAGACATCTACCAACCCCTAATTATTGCACCTGCCAATTAATGTGCAGCAACATGAGGCTCCAGTTGTCGTTGTAAGAGTAGGGACTCAACAATCAACTCTGCTCTTCATATCCTCACTGGTGTGACCCAGACAACCCCTATCTCCAGTCTCCTCCCGCATTTGCTGTCCTGGGTCAAGTCCACACTATGGGGAAGATCAAAGCTGCTGCAGTCGATCTTCCAAGGTTCAATTTGGTGAAGACCCGCTAAACCAAACTGAGGGTATGTCTACACTACCCCGCTAGTTCGAACTAGCGGGGGTAATGTAGTCATCCGCAGTTGCAAATGAAGCCCGGGATTTGAATTTCCCGGGCTTCATTTGCATGAAGCCGGCCGGCGCCATTTTTAAATGCCGGCTAGTTCGAACCCCGTGCCGCGCGGCTACACGCAGCACGGAGTAGCTAGTTCAGCTACACGTGGAACGAGGAGTACAGCTAGTTCAGATTAGGAAGCCTAATCCGAACTAGCTACTCCGTGCCGTGTGTAGCCGCGCGGCACGGGGTTCGAACTAGCCGGCATTTAAAAATGGCGCCGACCGGCTTCATGCAAATGAAGCCCGGGAAATTCAAATCCTGGGCTTCATTTGCAACTGCGGATGACTACATTACCCCCGCTAGTTCGAACTAGCGGGGTAGTGTAGACATACCCAGAGAGGGTGCTCCAACTGGTGCCAGTACTCCTGCTCCTTATGAGGGGTCAGGGAAGCCAACAGGAGTGTTTGTGCCCACTGGTCTTCTGCTGTGTGGACCGCGATTTAAGACACATCAATTCCAGCTATGCAATTAACATAGCTGGAGCTGCGTATCTTAGGTCAACCTTCCCCTCCAGTGTAGACCAGGACCTAGAGATTAGGTGTAAAAGCAGGTCCCTGGATGTTACTACGTCCAGCCACCTGCCAAGACAGCTCACTTCATATTTTCATCCCAAAACCACACCAAAAACACTAGCTGCAATCAAGATGACACTTTTCTGAAATATGTGAGCCTTTCACACATTATACCAGACACAAACTTCCAATAGCACAGTAGCAATAGGTGATGTGAGACTATATTTTGGACTGATGGCCCATTTCTTGGCAGACAGACAACTTCAATTTGCATCCCCAAATCTACTGAGATCAGGATCCAAATATCCTTCTTTATTACAATTGGATACATTGTGGTCAAAAACAAACAGTGTGGCATCTGGATATGGACCACCCTCTTGATCATCTGGAGGGTGAATTGATGTGCTTGATGGGTCTCCAGGGGTATGTCTACACTACCCCGCTAGTTCGAACTAGCGGGGTAGTGTAGACATACCCTACAATGATAGAATGGCAACACCACTTACCCAACAGCTAATTCATTGTTTCTGCCATCACAAGCCATACACCAGAAAAATGGCATAATAGGAGCACAAAAGGCATCACAAATGAGTTTGCTTCTATTTTAGTATGTTTAATAATGACCATAACATTAATTACATATTTTACAAAATGTTCTCTACTCTGAGATCTTACACGTTAAGACACAGCATAAAGAAAACTTTTCTACCCAAGGTATAAACTCTGTTTTTCTTCTCTCATCTGGTTTATATTTTATACAGAAATTGAAGAAAGGCTTGTTTTAGCTGTGCACAGTTATTTGGGCTGTACTCTTATCAGGTAAAGTTGTAGGCGTTATCCTATACCCACATAGGAAAATGGTTGTAAAATACACCCTGACCGGAATCATTCTCAAATGTCATCTTTGAGCTATATTGCTTATATGATGGAAAGGCAAGGTACCACACTCTCTCTGTGTGTGTGTGTGTGTGTGTGTGTGTGTGTGTGTGTGTGTGTGTGTGTGTGTGTGTGTGTGTGTGTGTGTGTGTGTGTGAGAGAGAGAGAGAGAGAGATCTAGGAAATAGGGCCTCAAAATACTTCCAAAGACATTAATTTCTGCTTTGACTTGTAATTTTATTTAGTATCTCCAATTAAAGTTTTCAGAAGATATCTTGAAAAGGACTGAAAGGATTAAAGTGAGTTTCAATGGGATTTTAAATGGAAGTTGTGTGTCTAACCCCACAAAGCACCTTTGCAAATTCCTCCCTTTTTGTTAAAAGGTCTTTTCCATAATACTGCAGGTATTCAGTCTTCAATCACTATATCATAACTCCAGGAGTGAGAGAAAAGAGATATGGCAGGTGGGACTAATTAATCCATCGTAAATAATTTTTCAGTTCATTTTACTTCTTGCATGTGAAAAAAAATCATGATTTTCTCACATTCACTCATTTTTCATGATGAGAGTCTGATTTTGTGCGAAGGAAAGTTCCTGCTTCTTGGCCCTAATTATAATTTTGGTCTTTTTCTTTTACATCCGTTCCATTTAGACGCTGCTCATTATACCCTACAGAGCAGCAAGCACAGTATATTTTATTGGATCAACACTAGTTAACAAAAGTTATGTAAAATATTGGCATGAAAAAAATCAAAATCCAAAACAAGGGGCTAAGATCTGGTACAAATCTGTGTAGTTAAATTGGCTCCAAAAGTACTGTGCTCATTTACACCAGCTGAGAATCTGGGAAAATGTCTTAATGGAATATAGTTGTATTTATGACACTAAAATATTACATCATTTTCCAAAATTTCAAAGCTGGTTTAGGAGCTATTATGGTGAAAATCACATTTGTATGTGCAAATTGGGAATTGTACATGCACATGGGGAAACTGATCATTTCATGACAACGTGAATGTTTGTGCACATATATACAGTGCCTTACATTTGACTCTTAGGCCATGTCTTCACTACTCAGAAGATTGACACTGCCATGGTCGATCTTCCGGGGTTTGTTTAAGCAGGTCTAGTAAAGCTAAATCAAACTCCGAGGGTGCTGCCGTTGGCACCTGTACTCTGACTCCTCACAAGGAGTAAGAGAAGCCAATAGGAGTGTTTGCTTCCATTGACCTCCCGCTGTGTGGACAGCACAAAAACACGATTTATGATACATCGACTCCAGCTACATAATTAACATAGCGTAACTTAATTCAACTTTCTGCTGTAGTGTAAACCAGACCATAGTATCTTATGGGCTACCAGGGCATGAAGAATGAGAAAGGAACTCACCTGCACAAAGACAGAAGAAATGTGATTTTTTCCAGGTAGTTTTTGAATTTTTTTCTCATTGAAATTTGCATGAAAATATCCTCCCTCCTCTCCTGTCCCCAAGGATGAGGCAAACAATGCAGCTATGACTGATATTACAGCTAAAACTTTCAAAGCCAGCTGAAGAGGTTCGGACTCAGCATGCTCCAGTCCCCAGACAGTTGAAAACCACAACCTATAGTTTTCATTTGCAGGCTGGATTGAGTTCCACTTTCAGAGCAGGAAAGGTGAGATGAGCCGGAAGCTGTTCATTCTGATCAGCCCACCCTTCCCCTTGTTGTCAGGAGGGCTAGGAGAAATCACTTTGCATGCAGCTAGGCTTCCTTCTGTAAGAGGTAACAAAAAAGTAGGCCTTGGTCCTGCTATGAGTTCCATTTGGGCAGATTTCATGTGCTTGCAGAGTCTATTTGAAGTCAATGGAGCACCATACTGATTCAGGGCCCCACCTGCATGAAGTCCATTATAGGACCACTTTAAATTATTTTATTTGGAGGCCAAGCTGAATAAGAGGTGCAAACAGAACTCAATGCATCCTTTTGTCATATTAATACTGTTTTACTTCTCTACACACAGCAGTTTTCCATGGAACTGGGTGCATTCCTCCCTGGAGGTTTGCTCCAACCCATGACAGCTTTGTCAAGTTTGTTTTCCCACTGTCTTTACAATCGGGACTCAGTGCACCAGCAACTGCTGTGCACAATGAATTCCTTTAAAGGTTCTCTGGAACGCTCCTTGTCACTGACTCACCAGCGATTGGCCTGATCTTGCTCCTGTTGATATTCATGAGAAGATGATTGGGTCCCGAATGAGGTAGTGTCTTTGACTTCTGTGTCAGACGCTGCCACTAAAACTCATGTGAATAAAATGCAGCCTTTCTGTATTCTTGCATGCGATCCCCAAGATCTTTCAATAATATGTATATATATATGTAAAATAAAGCTCCAACAAACTTTTTATTTGTTTCATGTTGGGGAGAATCCAGGAGAATTCTGCAGGGACTGTCTTTTCTTCTTCCCTATGATTATATTTATATTAAAAATACAATGGGAAGGAACAACAGTAGCTGGCGTCAGCAGCCAGCTGAGCAAAAGTCAGGGAGAAAATGACAAAGATTGAGAAGCAGAAAGACATTCTAATATATCAGGCTCTGTTCTGGGACATAGGAGAATGGGTTAGTTCCTGGCTCAAACACAGACTTCCCATGTGACTTAGGCAAGCCCCAGCATACTTTTAGTACCTCAGAGGAGTGGAGGGAGGGTAAAATTCAATTAGTGGCTCTGAGACATGCTGGGCAAAACTACAGTGAGGTGTGTAAATAGCCCCAATATGCCATGAAAATGATGAATGAAAGATTTACTTAGAAACAAGTCTATAATTGAGTTTCTTGTAGAAACAAAAGAAACTGCAGAGAACTCTGCCTGGGAATTAGGGATCATCTGTACTATATTTTAAGGGTCTCCTGTATGGAAGAGTGCCATTAAGTTCCTGGGAAATTCCACTTTATTTTATCCTGAAGGGACGTATTAAATATAAACCTGACCTATTTTCAGCGACTTAAGAAAAAATGGTCATGCGGGACCACGCGCACCTAGCAGCAGGACTGGATTTTCCCACTCTCTGAGGTTGAGCCACCTGACATATTCTCTTAGGGAAAAAAAACACAGGAGAGGGACAGAGGGGAATGAAAACAAATCGGCTACCTCTAATCACTAGTGACTCATTTAAAAAGCTGAAATGACAGGCTATGGCCAATCTGTTTGAACTGCCAAACCCTATCAGCAGGGTGTGATTACAGACAAGACCACCTTCTAGGGCTTTCTCCCCCCACATTGCGCATTCACTGCAACTGACAGTCAATTCTGCCATGGCAAGGAAACTTTTGCTTCCCTTATGTTGATTGGAGTTGAATCCCTATCCTGGAATTTGACAGGACCAGTCATTAGCCTATTATACGTTCAAGTCTGGATATGATATTTGAAACAACACAGCTTCCCTCTTGAAGGGGACTGCTGAACTGCTAGCCTACACGCTCCCCTGAAGGCAAGGGAAATCCTGGTATGCGATCCAGTTCTCTGCTTTTCGTTTACAGAAATTCTTCCTTTGTTTCAAAAGTGAGGCTGTAAGAAAGCAGGGCCCCCCAGAGCACATTTTACATGGCTTCCTTCTGCTCAGCACAAACTCCCATAAAATATTTCTGAATGAATAAACCATCTTGCTCCTTACATTAAAATTCCTGTGCTTTTAAGGCGAGGCAGAGTGACAATTAACTAAGGTCACAGACGGCCTAATAAACCACTATAAAAACATATATACCTGGAGGATTAGGAGAAGGCACCTTTTTTTTCCCCCAGTAGGCATCAGAACAGAAAAAGTTTAAAAGAGCTACAATGTATTTCCACAAGAAAATGAAAGCAAAACTATCAAAGAAATTCAGGGTATGTCTACACTACAAAGTTAATTCGAACTAACAGCAGTTAGTTCTAATTAACTTTGATAGGCGCTACACATGCAAACCGCTAGTTCGAACTTAATTCGAACTAGCGGAGCACTTAATTCGAACTAGGTAAACCTCATTCCACGAGGACTAACGCCTAGTTCGAATTAACTAGTTCGAATTAAGGGCTGTGTAGCCACTTAATTCAAACTAGTGGGAGGCTAGCCCTCCCCAGCTTTCCCTGGTGGCCACTCTGGGCACCACCAGGGAAACTCTTCTGCCCCCCTCCTGGCCCCGGAGCCCTTAAAGGGGCACGGGCTGGCTACGGTGCCCGTGCCAGGTGCAAGTCTGCCAGCACCCAGCCAGCAGACCCTGCACCTGGCACGGCACGAGCCAGCCACCCGCTGCCACCCAGCCCTCCACCTCTTCCCAGGACCAGGCTGGTGGCTCCCGGGAGCCTGCCCGGGGCTTCAAAAGGCAGGCGCCTGCCTGGTCTAGTGCAGACACTAGACACAGGAAAGTGGCCGTCTCGGGCAGGATAGCTGCCAGCCTGGCCACCCAGGAGCAGGTTTGCATGAAAATCAAGGTGGTCCAGTGAGACCCCCGACCCTGAGCCCTGAGCTTAGAACGGCCGTACTGGGTCAGACCAAAGGTCCATCTAGCCCAGTAGCCTGTCTGCAGACAGCGGCCAACACTAGATACCCTGGAGGGGATGGACCGAAGACAATGACCAAGCCATTTGTCTCGTGCCATCCATCTCCAGCCTTCCAAAACAGAGGGCAGGGACACCATTCCTACCCCCTGGCTAATAGCACTCCATGGACCAAACCTCCATGACTTGATCTAACTTCTCTTTAAACTCTGTTTTAGTTCTAGCCTTCACAGCCTCCTTTAGTTTGAAGCCTGCTACCCATTCATTTCATTTGGTGTCCTCTAGTCATTCTATTATAGGAACTAATGAAGAACTTTTCTGGATGCACCCTCTCCACCCAACTCCTGCTTTTAGAGACCTCTATCCTGTCCCCCCTCCGTCTCCTCTTTTCTAAGCTGAAAAGTCCCAGTCTCTTTAGCCTCTCTTCATATGGGACCTGTTCCAAACCCCTCATCATGTTAGTTGCCCTCCCCTCTTCCACCCTTTCTCTTCTCCTCTCCCACCTCCTTTTCCCAGTCTCCCCAAGTTTTGTTCAATAAAGAGAGTTTCTATTTTTGACCACACGTGTCCTTTATTTTGTACATCAGGAAGGGGGGCTAGGGAAGGGTAAGTGGAAGGAGGTGAGGGAGGAATGGGGTACAAGCCCCCGATGAGGACTGGGGTGTCTCTGCGGGCTACTCGGGGTGGAAACTCTCCTGCAGCCTCCCGATTGACCCCTCCCCCTGGATCGCAGCCTGCGGCAAGTGCAGCCGGGCTGATGGCTGAGTGCTGTGATGTGCCGAGTGTGGGCACTCAGGGCACTCCAAGCCAGGACTGCTTTGCAAGTGGGGAACCCTGAGAACTGTCTGTTCTGGGTGGGGGTCGGGACACTTTAAGCACAGCCCTCGGCTAGCCTGAGACAGCAGCTCCACGCTCTAAGTCCTAATCTGATGCCCTGCCGGCACTGCTTCCAGCCAGCCTTAACCTCGGTTCAGGGTCCACTCAGTGTGGACATGCTAGTTCGAATTAGCAAAATGCTAATTCGAACTAGTTTTTAGGTCTAGATGCACTAGTTCGAATTAGCTTAGTTCGAATTAGCTAATTCGAATTAAGTTAGTTCATATTAGGTCTGTAGTGTATACATACCCTCAGAGTGTAAACATAATACTCTAGATTTGGATCCTGAAAGGCCATCCTAGTCAACAAGGCTTTGATCCTGATCTTATGTGGCTCTAATTCAATGGACTTGCTCCTGGTAAATGAAATTAGAATTAGACCCAAGATGTAGGCAATGTAGAACTGCACTACTAATATACTGATCTATGCTTTATTTTAATGCCTTGATCATTTGATCCTGTACTCCATAGTTGGGCAAAAAAAAAAAACCCATTGATAGCCTGGGGTGTTTCACCTGAAGAAAGAGAATAGGATGGAACCCTTTAATAGCAGCCTCATTTTGGCTAATTGCATGCACGTCAGGAGCATTCCAAGATTCCAATCAATAGAAGGTGGCATGGCAAACAGGCCTGGTTTGATCTCGCTTGCAGAAATAGCCAGGGAGGAGGAGGAGGGGAGTGAATCTGCTTAAGGGCCTCTTTGCAGTTCCCTCCTAGTCCCCAAATCATTTTGGAGGCAGAAGGTTACCCCTCCTACAAGCTGCAGTGAGGGCTGGCTCCAATCCCACATGTGAACCCTCAGACTCTCAAGGCCTGGTGCAAAACACCATTCCTCAACCCAAAAGCCAGACCCTTCAGGGAGTCTTAAGAAGGGAGGATAATACCAAGGAGGCAGCTCGACATCTTTCCACACAAGATAGGAGAAATTCATGGATAGAACGGACTCTTGTCCTCAAGGCATGGCCTAAGAGGGGCTATGGTCGGAGACATGAGGTACTTTATGTACATGTACCAAGGGCTCTGACCATATGCATTCAAAGCAATGGTCCTTTAGTGGCATGTGTGGAATTGCAGGTTTGGGCCTCCAATCTGCAGAACTTTTAACTGTCAGTAATGGACATATATCACCAGAAGTACACCCAGGTGAATATGTCATTCTTGTTATATTATATAGTTTCCTTACACACTCACCCTTACTTCATAGTCTTGAACTGCTCTGAGCATATGTCACCTCTCAAGGGGAGTGGCAGAATCCGGCTCTTGTGGCCAGATGATAAAAAGAACTGAGGGCCAGATTAAAAAAAAAAAAAAACCTTCAGGCTAACTTTGTGGCACCTAAATAAGAGCCAGATTTGTGCAGTTCTTAGCACCTCGCAGTTCCCATTGTGATACTTACAGCCTGTGTTCCACACCCAATTTATTTTGGTTCCTTGACAACCTGGCCCTTAGTCTTCATATAAGAACCACACACAGGCATATTTCTGAAACAGAAGTATTTCCTTCTGTGCCATAAACAGCAGGGGGAAAACATACTGCTACCCACTCACAGACTAGTTTGTTCTCTAAGAAAATCTTCACATTTCTTTTCCAACATGGTTTCACTGTAAGGTCAAGGTTGTGTTATTCGAATCCCATGTCCTATTTGGTAGCCATAACTTTAAAATTCCAAACATAATAGGTGGGGTTTGGAGGTGGGGGAATACGGATACTCAAAAATTCTCAGGCATAAATCGCATAATTTAAGTCTCTTAAATCTGTGAGTCAAGCTACCCTTTACAGCTGTTGCTCTGTGTGGGGAAATTGCCTGGCCCTTAATGGAACAGCATCCTATTTCTTTGGTCCTGCCTAAAATATATTATCCATGAACCAGGGCTTTTCCTCCCATAAGAATACTCAGATGGAAAGATCTGCATTCCAGGCACCTATCTCGCCTGGATTAACAAAGAAAACACTTAACAGTTAAGCAGTGAAAAATGACGCTCATAATGATGAAACGGAAACTCTTCAATTGAGTGTGCTAATTTAGTGGGCCACGCTAATATTTTATTCTTGCATCATCCCTGTTTGTAAAAAAAAAAACAAAAAAAAAACCCAACACAATGAGAATAAAATTATACAGGAATAACCCAGAACAGCCAGGGGAAACTACAACATATCCTATGACTTTACAAGTTTTCTTCCCCACTATTTTTTTTCTAGGTGCATAATGAACAGCTGTTGATTGTTTAAAATAACACCTCTTTCTAAAGTCTTTTTCACGTCAAAAGGAAGCCATCTTATCCGTCCACTCCTCTAACATTAGAGAGGAGTAAACATTCATTTCCTAGCTATAGCCTTTATAAATTTCAGAGCTATGAACCTTGGCATCTGATGACCAGATTGACCCTACATGGTTTTTTTCCCTTCCCTGAGTAGTCTGGAATTCACCTTTTCTGTAAGTTCTTTTTATGAACCCTTCCTTGTTTTCATTCTCCCATGTCTGACTAAGCCAGAGCTACTGATGTAAAGGGTGGAGATGGCCGTTATTTTATGATTACCTTATCAGTGGGCTGATACCAATGTCTCAAAAGAAACTTTTTAATGGCCGAGAGATTTTTTCAACATTCTCATGTTACCAGCATTTTACATTAGTAGCTGTTACTCCAGGATGGCAAAAGTACCTACCAACGTTGCCCTCCCCCACCCCTTAAAGCTACATCATGGTCCTTGGAGAATGGTTTATGATTGCAAATTCTCAAGCTACTTTATCAATGGCAGCATGATACATTGCCACTGTTTCACCAGCCTAGGAAAAAATCACTCTCCAAAATACTCTGTAATCTTTTTTATTTTAACCGAGGTTTTCAAGCCTGTCAACTTTTAAACCCAAATGGCCCACTTGATCTCAAGCCAAGACCTTTTTCTGATAATGCAGAGCAGGGAAAACCTCTGTCCAAATGGAAGCATGTACAAAGAATTTAGCAACAGCGCTTTGGGATAATGCAGTCTTGATTTGTAGTTACTACTTCCACCTCCTGAACAAGAACATTTTCACCTCTTCAGAAACTCAGCCTTGATTTTTTTTTTTTCAAGATTTAATTACAAAGACAAAATTCAAGCTCAGGAGTCTAGGTCAGGTTCTATGCCTAGGCACATCTGTAGCAATCCAAGGAAAACTCTATTGAAATGAAGCAATTGGCTCCAGAATTACACTGATGCTATTGAAAGGAGAATGAGGTCCTAAACACACACAAACATATGCTCACAGGGAAAAAATAGGCACTTAACTGAGTATACTGCAAACTCCTTAGTTTTACAACTACTCCTTCCCCTGTGACATCAAGGGGACCATTCGTGCCAGTATTAATCGTCACTTCCAGAATCGTGTATTCTTACCAGCACTGGATAGCTGCTCACTCAACAAATAGACTATCAACATCAATGGGATCACTTGGAGTGTATGAGGCTACATGTAACCAGGCACCGGTGAGTACCTTTTGCAGAATTAGACCCTCCAAATGCCATTTCCGGACTCTTCAAGCCTGATTCTCAGTTACATAGATGGTGCTTTCCCCCAGTCCACATGATGGAGGCAAATTGCAAATTGTTTTGATTGCTAGCACCCCTTTGCCTTGCCAGAGCTATGTAAAGTGACCTGTAAAGGAGACTCAGACTCTCAGGGTATGTCTACACTACCCCGCTAGTTCGAACTAGCGGGGTAATGTATGCATACCGCACTTGCTAATGAAGCCCGGGATTTGAATTTCCCGGGCTTCATTAGCATAAGCGGGGAGCCGCCATTTTTAAATCCCCGCTGCTTCGAACCCCGTGTAGCGCGGCTACACGGGGCTCGAACTAGGTAGTTCGGACTAGGGTCCTATTCCGAACTACCGTTACTCCTCGTGAAACGAGGAGTACCGGTAGTTCGGAATAGGCACCCTAGTCCGAACTACCTAGTTCGAGCCCCGTGTAGCCGCGCTACACGGGGTTCGAAGCAGCGGGGATTTAAAAATGGCGGCTCCCCGCTTATGCTAATGAAGCCCGGGAAATTCAAATCCCGGGCTTCATTAGCAAGTGCGGTATGCATACATTACCCTCCTAGTTCGAACTAGGAGGGTAGTGTAGACATACCCTCAGAGACACAATCTGCCTCTTGGGCAACGTCCCCACAGCAGGAGATCAATGGGAGTAAATGCTCCCATCGGCTTCCCTTGCTCCTTGCAAAAGGAGACGTACTGGATGCCAGTGGGAGGAGCCCTCTGAGTTCAATTTAGCAAGTCTTAACTAGACTCACTAAATCAAACTCTGGAAGATCAATCACAGCAATCTTCCATATAGTGAAGACAAGCCCTTGGTGTATTTGGCCTGGATAGTGCAACATCTTGGCCAAGCCTCAGAGCTTGGGGCTCAGGGCAAAATTACTATTTATCTGCCAGATAATTTCTCTCTGGTGTTCTCATGAATCACTGCTGTACTGTAGTGAGTCATGTGGCCACAGCCACACAAACACTTGAAAAATACAGAATTTATCCTTTACTATGCAGGACTCTTACAGTTCATCCTTTACTACAAGGCTGGGCAATTTTAACTATTTTTGCCATTTGATTTCATGCAACAACGCACATCCTAAATATCATTTTATGCACCATTTCCAACGAAATGCCTTGGTTGCTATCATGAATTTTTGATAAAAAGCCATTTTTTTCTTGATAAACAGACTTTTTTCCTTTTATTTTGCCCATTTGACCCTTCCAAACCTGAAAACTCCAAATAGTCAAGAAACTTTTTTTTTCATGGAAATGATCTTACGTTCTAGTTGGTAATGAAATAAAGTTGCTTGACCATTTGCTTCTCTCATCGTTAAAAACGTAATGCTGCCTTTTGTCCAGTATCTACAAAACCAGTATTCTCATTCTTTCAATGTTTCGATTTTATTTTAAATCTCTAGGCACTCGGCAGGGTTCTGTCCAAAAGAGGACAGTCTTCTCTGTTCTATAGTTTTTATATTTGAACTCGTATCTAAACCAGGCACTGGGAAAATAGCCTATCACAAGCATCTTTACTTTGCCCAGCCAACTCCCTCCTCAGGCAAATCACTCTAGGTTTCACTGACCTTGGCAATATTATGAGGATCATATTTTCCCATGGATGAGCTGTTCATGAACAATTTCTCCAGTGTGTTAGGCACAAATAGGCTTTTTTTTCAGCATCAGGCATGCGTGTCGTCTTTCCTCTTTTTTTTTCTTTTAGACAAACATATTTATTGTGGTCATCACTAGGGAAATCCCATTCTCCAAGAATGTTTGAGTTTCCCATATGCCCCTCTCGGTGTGCTGTATATCAGGGTAATCATTAACTTTCTGTATTTATGTCTGTTTTTCTTGGAGGAATCCTCTTCTTCCCTTTCTCCAGTGAAACAGGGGAGGTTATTTCTCTCTTCAAACCATAGTCCGCTCTCTGGGAGGGAGAGGGGAGGCAGATTGGAGGAGAAGGGAGATTTCTAATTCTAATATCTAATTATCCAAGGTGACATACTCCCAGAATGAATCCCATATTCTTTCTCCTCCAAAGCAGGCACAGGTACGTAGTCAGCAATTTTGGCTGGGGGTGAGAAGCTGCAAGATCACTAAGTTCAGAGAATGAAATCCTGGCCCTTCTGAAGTCATAGGTGAAGGGAAAACTCCCACGGATTTCAATGGAGCCAGGATTTCACCGAGAGTGATTCCTGAAGCGGTTCTCACTATTATAATAATGCTCTGGCTTTCTTTGGGGCCTTCCAAGGAACTTGAGGAGCATCCATTATTTATTCTACTCTTGGGTGGCAGAGCAGGACAATATTACACCCATTGTTTTAGAAAGCTACAAAAAGAAGTGATTTGTCCAGGGTCAGACAAGTGCATCACTGACACATCTGGGAGGAGCCGAGCTCGCAGTCATGTGTGGTAAAACATGCCGCTCTTGTGTAATGAGGAGACAAAGAGAATCCATGTAGCTGGAGCAGAAATGTGTCTTTGTACAGTTACTGGACCACATCTTCACCAGGGAGTAGTTTGTCAGGATGCTGACAGCCTCCAGGGTCCCCTGGGCAAGGTGTGGGGGAGGGGCTGGCTCCTTGCTCCCAGAAGGGTGGGGCCTCAGGCGAAAGGAGCAGGGGCGGGGCAGCCACCCCGAGCTCCAGCCAGAGCCTACTCCGCCAGCACTCTCAGAGGTGCCCAGAGTGTGGTGTGCTCCCCTCCCCCGCCTCCAGCCCTCAGCACCACTCAGAGCACACATATCCCCTCCCCAGCTCGTAGCACGGCCCAGAGTGTGTGGTGCAGTGCGCTGGTGGCAATTTAAAAGCCCCGGGACTCTACCCACTGCTGTTGCTCCTTTGAATCACTGGGCCCTGGGGCAACAGCTCACTTTGCCCAGCATACCTGGGGACTATCTTCAGAGTACTTTGGCTTGATGCTATCTGACTATCTAGCCTTGACATGTGACCATATTTTCAAACTGGGCATCCCCAGGCTCCTATATAGTTGCTTGCCTTCATTTCCAGGCACACATTCCATGAGTACAGATGCACATCAGGGCTGTGTCTAGACTGGCAAGTTTTTCCGCAAAAGCATCTGCTTTTCCGGAAAAACTTGCCAGCTGTCTACACTGGCCACTTGAATTCCCGCAAGAACACTGACTTCCTACTGCCTGAAATCAGTGCTTCTTGCGGAAATACTATGCCGCTCCCGTTCGGGCAAAAGTCCTTTTGCGCAAAGCTTTTGCGCAAAAGGGCCAGTGTAGACAGCTCAGATTTGTTTTGCACAAAAAAGCCCCGATCATGAAAATGGCGAGATTGGCCACGGACGCTTTGGTGCAAAAGTGCTTTTGCGGAAAAGCATCCGTGCCAATCTAGATGCTCTTTTCCGCAAATGCTTTTGCGGAAAATCATGCCAGTGCCAGTCTAGATGCAACCCAGGTGTTTGCATGCTAATACTGCTTGTTAGATATGCAAATGCATGTTTATTTTGCAAATGGCACTTGCAAATTTAGCCGTGCAAGTGCATGCACGTTTTCCCATAGAGTCCATGGGCTGTTCTTTCCGAAGAAGTGGCTCCATGGGTTAGATCCTTTGTGGATCACTGAAATCAACAGAGCGAATCCAATTTACAGCAAAGTTTCTGGGAGAAGGAAATCACCCTCAAGTGTCAGAATAATCATAATTTTTTTAAAAGTCAGAGGAACAGTACAAAGAAGAGCTCCTTCTTTCAAGCAGGTAATGAGGATTACTGGATGCATGGAACTATGAAACACTAAATAAAAAAATATCCTTCTTATGGGCATGAGAATTCATTCTTGAAAGGAAAAGATTACTAGGTTATCTAATCTGGTGTCCTGTATGTCACAGGCATTACATTTCACCCAGCTACCCATATACTGAGCCCAGTAACATGTATTTGTCTAAAATGTAACCTGCAATTTTGCTTTGCTCTGGTTTAGAGGTTTCAAATCATTTTTAAATTGAGCCCTCCCTCCCCAGCAGGTTTTCTCAGCCACGGTTTCGTTAGCAAGCATAAAGGATTACACTCCTGAATTTTATCACTAGGTATGAGAAGGAAGCAAACATGACATTCCCATTGACTAAAAAAAGAAAAGCAAGTATGAACACCAATGAGTAAGAGACTTGCTGACTCACTCCGGAAGGTCAGTGTGGAATTAATGATCCTTGCTCCTTCCCAACAGTCAGAAATGCTTCCTTTGCTGCAGTGTTTTTCACTAGTACAGATACCTAGGAAGTAGAAATGGATCCAGCTACACCCTATCCAGCAGGCACAACCAGAGACAACCTTTGCAGCTGGCGCCTCTCTCCTCGATGAGTCAAAAGAGCTTTTGGGGGAACGCTGATTTGTCCCAGCAGAAATGCGACAGCACAAGAGCTGTGGCGCCCAGTGTGCCCACATTGCACATAGATGGGAAGGGACAGGGATTTTAGGCAGCAGCAAGAGCTGTTCTAATTCCACACAGGCCTCTTTTTCTCCCTTCCAGTGCAGCCTTCCACGTTGCACAGCAAAACCACAACTGTTCCACGCCACAGGGACCTCTCTGGAGGCCAGGCCTCAATCTGTCTCATAGATGGGTGGGTCTGAGAAGAGGATGATGTATCCGAAATAGGGAGGACTGTCTTTGGCCCTGCGCCTGCAGTGCCTGCTCAGGCATGCCTCCTGTCAACGTCAAGACTTGCTGAATGGGAGCCACGCTCACGAACGAACGCTGAAGCACGTTTTGAACTTGAAGCACAGGAGTGCTCCTGTTAACCTCAGCACCACTGCTCACACTCATCCAGGCATGCAGGCATGTTTACTATCCTTATGGGGCATGCCTCTTTGTCAGACCTGCCTTATCATCTCAGAATGATTACTCGTAACAAGCCTCCTGATCCATTAGGCATTTTCTTTAAAGCTGAGCCTTTGTCTCCCACCCAGAAAGTCTCATGACTGGTAAGCCTGAGACAACAAGGTCTGAGACAAAGACGGTTCTACTGTCCTGGAAGTAGAAGGCTGGTGAATCAAAAAGCCCTGAGTTCTACCCACAATTAAGCTACCATCTCAGCATGTAAATTTACTCCTCACTAGATTCCCCTTTTGTCTCCGTCACCTCAGCGGGATGCCACTGCTAGCCAGCGGCAGCTTTCAAGCCAACACTTTCTTGGGTAAACAAATTACAAAAATAAAAATGCTGCTTTGGAAAGTACAAATTAATGCCACAAGCTCATCTCTTTCATTTTAAGATTAATACGTTCAAACCTGTTGCCTCCTTATCACAGTCCCACCTCAAGTATGTATTATCAACCGACCTAATCAATACACCACCCGAAGTTGCTCTCAAGTGAAACCCCTGCTGTGATTTCTGCCTCTGCTTCCTCAAACACAGCTGAAATGAATCCAGTCGTGACTCACTTCACTTTCCCAGGCTTGTCCAAAGCAAATGCCAGAGACACACGACCAGAGGGAAGCAGAGAATTCCATAATGGAGAAAGGTATGTTTTGAGAAAACTCAGAATGGTTTAGGGACAGTTCATGATATCCCCTTCAAGCGCCAGCTGCATTTACCTCACCAAAGCCCCCTGCTAGGTCAATGCCTCGGAAAAACAAATAAAACCCACCAAATATAACCCTCCTTAGCACTTCCCCAATTATACAGTTCAAATCTTTCTCCAGGCTAATTGTCTAATTATTATTATTATTATTATTATTATTAAGCTGATTACATAACACCTTCCACAGATATTTGGAAGCTGTATAAACTTCCCAATGAACAAAGCAACAATGCACAATCTCAGATTGAAAATAGTGGAAGAGGAAGCTTCTGACTTTATGACTATCAGAAGACTCATTCAAATGGAACAGCCTTCTGTCAGATTTCAGCCATATCACACAGAGCCTTAACACAGGAAAGTAAGGGGTATGATTTTATTTATACTTACTTATTCATAGATTTTTAAGGCCAGAAAGGACCTTTGTGATCCTATTGTCTAATCTCCTGCACAACACACGCCATAGGGTTTCAGCCCTTAATTGATATATCAAACCCATAACTTGAGGCTAGACAAGGGCATATCTTTTAAACAGGGCCTCCAATCTTATTCATATTGCAAACATTTACATCTACCCCATTCTCCACAGGTCTGACCCAATGCCCAATGAAATCACTGGAGAGAGAACAGCTGCAATAGAGCATGAAAGTTCATGTGACTTGGACAAAAGTGGAAAACAGATTTCTAAGCCAGTAATACCATATCACCAGTCACCTCCTGCCAGTATGAGGAGGGGCTTTTTATCTCATACTCCTCAGATAATTGCAATTATTGCTACAATGTATCAATTTGGTTTCTTAGATAGCTACAATCCAAATCCAGTCTAACAGAAAATGTCCACTGTTGTGGCTCTTCCTATACAGATTACACCTCCCTAGTCTGGCACAGTCGGGACCTGATCAGTTCCGAAACAGAGAATTTGCTGGACCATGGTAGGTCAATATTGTCTAGCAGCATGACCAACAATTCCACTGCTTCCTGAGCTCTTAGAAGACATTTAGGGGCAAATTAGAGCTAAATAACAGCACAGAACACCAGTAAACACTAGTTACTTTCTTCATTGTATTCCTTTGTTATATATGGTCATGCCAATTCACTTTCAGAATATGATCTGAAGAAGTGGGTCTGCCCCACGAAAGCTCATCACCTAATAAACTAACTTGTTGGTCTTTAAAGTGCTACGTATTTTTTCCTTTTGTTTTACCAAGATCAGACTAACACGGCTACCTCTCTATTACTTTTCAGAACAGAACATGGAGAGCCAGAGCTGGCGGCTGTAAACAAACTTTATGAGACTGTAGACAACTTGACCACACCCATGAAAAGTGGACATCCAGCTAACTAAAATTATGCCATGGATGTTTCCGGATCAGAGAGTGCCGGACTAGAGAAGTTCACTCTGTACCTGCTGGTTTTCCATTATCACTTAAACACCCAAGTTCCATCCCTGTATATTTGCAGTTCCAGTAACTGTCTTCTAAAGCAATTTCAAAACTGAAAAATAACCCCCAGGAGGGAAAAAAAACTTACAGAACGTGCTACATTCATCCAGTGTATATAACCCATTCTGCTGGGTCTCCTGTCATTTATCTTCATTCACGAGGAGGAGAGATGGAATAATTCACTTATGGCCATGCAGTATCTTTTGTGGTTATCCTGCTTCTTCCCGCTCATAAAAATAAATGTCATAACCAAACTTAGTGACCTTATATTATAATTTGTGTGTGCACTTACATATACAGTTATATGGTTACATAATACACAGGCAGATGTAAATCTGCCTGGTTCCATGGAAGTCAATGGAGTTAACATCTCTCCACACCAGCTGAGTATTAAGCTGATATTTTCAGCACACCTCAGCAAACCTCTATGATCCTTTGCCCTTTCTTGAGCATCACCATCAAGGTCCTTGTTAGTGATGCACGAGAAGGCCAGGGGTTCTTTCTTGTTGTGGTAGTAAAAGCAAGCTAATGTTTTCCAGTTGGCATTTTTCCAAGCTTCTGGTATTTAGCTGTGAGCAAATAACATTTCCACTATATAAAAAGAGTTTGATGAGGCAACATAAAGTCTACTAGGGGTACCCACTACATTCTCCCAGGTCAGTAATATGCCTTTTTAAAGTGTTCCAAAATAGCAAATAAGCTTTTTACACAATACATTATAATTGTTCTTAAAAAAATCCTCTTCAGCTATTGAGTTACTATTAAAATCCTTAATATTTGTTTTAAAATCCCAGAGATAATTCTTTTCCTACATAAGCAGATTCATAGGAGAGTCTAAAGCACTTTTTTCTTACTCTTCCAATGGTGTCTTTGCTAATAATATTGCGAGACTACAAACCAAGGAGAACAGAACTATAACAAGAAAGCTGTCACCAAGCTGAAGAGTTGGATTCTAGAGCAGCCAACTGCAGGATACAGCAAGTAGTTCCACTGTTCTTAGGCCTCATAGTGCCCGAAGCAGAAATGCGGGATTTCCTCAAGAGCCCGACTACAGCAGACTACTCCATCAATATCGCGACTGAGACCAACCACTCATGGAAACAACTGCCCTAATATAAAAGCAGAGAGTCTCAAGGCTCCGGAAGCTGGAGCATGAAGGAAAACACCACACATCAAGGAATTTGCAATAAACTCATGTGAGTTGGCAACCCAGCCTAAGCATCAGAGACAGGGTTAGGATTCAGGAACAGAGCTGGGTGAATTTGTTTTTTTCAACCAATAGATTTGTCATTGAAAAAAAAATGCACGTGTAGGTTGGGTGAGGTGATTTGCAAATTCGGGCTGAATTAGACAAATAGTTTCTGCTCCGAAAGGAACTTAGACCCCACTGAGGGAGTAATGACAGTTTTACTTTAAAACAGATGCGTGACGTGAGTGTAACCAACCATTTTCTAAATTAACATAGCACTGCACATTACTCAAACTCCTGTTGTTTGCAATTCCCCAGGATCCAGATCAGCACTGCACTCCTCAAAAAGCATTGAAATGCATCCACTTCAGTGAGCAGCATTGTCATACAGGTTGAACCTCTCTGAACCGGGACTCTCTGGTCCAGCAACATCCCTGGTCTGGCAGGACCAAAGATGTCCCAGGACCAGAGAGTCCTGGTGGAGGGCTGGTGGCTGGGAGCCCTGCAGTGGGGCTGCCCTGTGGCAGCGAAACCCTGTGAGATGGGAGGCAGTGGGGCCGCCCGGCAGCACAACCAGGAGCCTGGTAGCCTTGCTACCTTCCAGCAGCTCAGCTGTCTAGTGAGACTGGGAGACAGCACAACTGCCCCGCAGGGCAGGAGCCTGACCCTGAGGCTGCCTAGTGGTGGGACCAGGAACCCGGGAGCGGAGCAGCCCAGCAGCTCAGTAAAAAGCCCAGAAGAGGGAGAGCTGCCTGGTGAAGCCAAGAGACAGCCCATCGAAGCTGAAGCCCAAGCGGGGCTTGTTGCCCGGTGGCACAGCTGGACCCCAGCACGGGGGATAGAACCCGGCAGCAGGGCGGTGTATGCCAGTGGCAGGGTTGCTATGGTGGCACCAGAAGCCTTGCATGAGGACTGGCCGGCAGCAGGGGGAAGTCAGGTGGGAGGCTGGAAACAAGGCCATTGCTGGGGGAGTCGGTGACAGAGCTGGGCCCAGAAATGTCTTTCTCCGGGCTGGCAAAATCCCTCATCCAGGACCAGCCAGGTCCCGAGGGAGCCAGCTCGAGAAGGTCCAACCTGTACAATGAAACATTGTCATATTCCTTGCTCCCCCATATATACCAAACAAAATGTTGAGTGCCCAGATCTCTGTTCTCCAAAGTTCTCCAATATCCATGCAGCCAAGGTTGGGTTTTATACTATGTCCCACATATTTTTCATTTCATTACCCTATCCAAATCGACTTAGGTTCCCATAATGCCTATGTCAAGTATCAGAGGGGTAGCCGTGTTAGTCTGAATCTGCAAAAGCGACGAGGAGTCCTTTTGCCATTCCTGATATTAGGAATGGCAACATACAAAAACCTGTAGGGGAACACTTCAATCTTCCTGGACACACAATTGCAGATCTAAAAGTAGCCATCCTGCAGCAAAAAAACTTCAGGACCAGACTTCAAAGAGAAACTGCTGAGCTACAGTTCATCTTTAAGTTTGACACAATCAACTCTGGATTAAACAAAGACTGTGAATGGCTTGCTAACTACAAAAGCAGCTTCTGTTCTCTTGGAATTCACACCTCCAGATCAGCTGCTAGAAGTGGGCCTCATCCTCCTTGATTGGATCCACCTGGTCATCTCCAGCCTGATCCTGGACTGCATATTTATTCCTGCCTCTGGAAATTTCCACTACATGCATCTGACGAAGTGGGTCTTTGCCCACGAAAGCTTATGCTCCTACACTTCAGTTAGTCTATAAGGTGCCACAGGAATCCTCGTCGATAATGCCTATGTAGATTCGCCATGAACGCCCCTATTTGGCAGGGGTGGAGGACCTCTGGGCCACTGACTGGATCCAGCCCTCTGCTTAAGTTGATTCAGTGCGGAGAGTTGCTGCCGGCTAGAAGCCCTGAGACTTGGTGCTTCCTCCCCCACCCCTTCCCCAGGGCACTGTGAGCACAGGCTTGGAGGAAACTTGGTTGGCTCCCTGTCGGCACTAGGTGCTGAGGGGGAGAACAGGGAATCTGCAATAAACTCATGCGAGGTGGCAACCCAAGCTAAGTGTGAGAGCCAGGGACGCTCTGAGGCTGTGTGCGCCGCCCACCATGGCCAATGGGAACTCAGCAGGGTGGACCGTGTGGGAAGCATGCAGTGCCACTGTGGCAGCTTCTGGGAGCAGGGCAAGATCAGGGCAAGGGGTTGTCTGCCTGAGTCCGACTGCACTGCCGAATGTCAGCTACCAGAGTTAAGCAATGCTATCTGGAACCAGCACTGCCCCACACACACCTGAACCTCCGGCCCAGCTCTGTGCCCCCTTCCATAGCCCACACCCCTACCCTGAAATCTTGCCACGGCCAGAATCCCCTCCTGCACCCTAACACCTTCTTGAAGCCTGCACTCCCAGACCCCTGCCCCAGCCAGGAGCCTACTTGCACACTCCAAACTCCTTAGTACCAGTCCGGAGCCCCTTTCTGCACTGGCTCCGGTAGCAAAAAAAGGTTCCCCACCCTTGCTTTATGGGCAAGAAAGTACTCTAGAGAAGTGACTCGTTCAAAGTATAGAACAAGCTGTAATCTACTACACATTCTGTCTGTGAGTGTGTCTGTCTGTCTGTCCATCAGTCTGTTTGTTCAAGAACCCCTCCTCAATGGTAAGAGCTAGGACCACCAAATTCAGGATGCAGCTTCCTCTGCTCATAATGTACATCGAGGTCAGGGTTTGGTTGTGCCAGGAAAATGGGATGTGACTGGAATGGGATTGCTTCTCATAAAACATAGAGAAAGAGGACAGAATCACCCACCAGGCAGGTGAAAGGGCTAGCTGGGGACAAGTCCCTCCCCCCCGCATCTGAAACTGCCCCATTGCACCTGAAGGTGCCCCACTGTACCTGAAATTGTCCCACTACACCGGAAGGTGTCCTTTAGGGAGGGTGGGAGTGGTGAAGTTTCCCCCCACCCCGCCCACACACTCACACTTGGTACAGGAACACTGCTGGCTGTTCCCCTTCACGGGACAAGGGGAAAGTGCACAGTGTGCTGCATACCTCACTCTGGCTGGGGGGCACAGAGGACAGATGAACTTGGACCTGCCCCAGCCAAGGTACACGCTGGAGCTGCAGCGGCCATAGAGAAACACTTCTCACCTGGCCCCAAGCTGCTGCAGTGAGAGCGGGCTGGGGTTGTCCCCTCCCTGGAGCAGTCAGCATACTGGACCCCTCATCCCCAGCCCCACCCCTGAGCAATGATTTACATGAAGAAAACCAAAAATTAATTGAGTTAAGGACCCAAGCAATATCAGGTAAATCTTCTAGTTTTAAATAAGTGGAACATACCATGTATAGTACAAGAAAAATGGGATACTAATCCTCAGATAGATCTAGCCTTTTAACCATGAAACACACACCACAAAACATTGCTTGTGGTGGACTAAAAAAAGAATTCCTTTAATAAAATTTAATGAGTGTAATGTTTCTACTTTTTATAGGGCACGGGGTGTGAAAAACAGCTCAGTTTTAGCCATGATGACATTTTCATATAGGTGGAAGTAAAAATACAGAGAGATGTGACATCTTGAAGTAAAAAGGGCAAAGTATTATGTTGCAAGTGTGCGATGTACAAGTTTGGAGGGAAGGTGTAACATCTGATTCTCGTTCTGAGCACACATGGCTACATGAAGAGAAATCTGGGCTGGTTTTCCCTCTTCACAGTTAGCAGATGATACAATGATTTGAACATGTTCAGGGCTCTGGGCTGGAATTCCAGGTTGGAAATACACATAAATTATCCTAACAACATGAATATTGTAAAATCTTTCTACATAACACTGGATGCTACCATCCTAGCATCACGGGGCCTGATTCATCCCTGTGTTACAATGGTCTGATGCTGGTGCTTCCCTGTGGTAACTAGTCATAATCAATGAAGATACATCTGAGTCACTCTGGAGTAGAGTTGGCTAGAAAGCGGAATGTCTGTTGTGTATCACATGCAATATCTTTGGGAACTGTGTTCTATTCAACCTAGGAATGGTTTATGCATGTTAATGTTCTACTCCATCAGTGAGCACTAGATAAATTCATGGAGGTTTGATCCATGAATGGCTATTAGCCAGGATGGCCAGGGATGATGTCCCTAGCCTCTGTCAGAGGCTGGGAATGGGTAATGGAGGTGGGATCGCTTGATGATTCCCTGTTCTGTTCACTCCCTCTGGAGCACCAGGCATTGGCCACTGTTGGCAGACAGGGCACTGGGCTTTGGTCTGACCCCGTCTGGCCATTTTTACATACTTATGAGGGTTGTCTTAACTCCTACACAGACTGCAAACAGGGTGGGAGTGGCAAAGGGAACAACTGTGATTCTAAAGGGCCCGGAACTCCTGGTTGCCACCGCCACTACTACCAGTGGCAGTACGAGATCCTGGGCCCTTTAAATCACCACTGGAGTACCACATGGCACGCTCCAGGTGGCTCTAAGAGCTGTTGGGGGTGCACCATGCTCCAGGCAGTGCTGAGGGCTGACGAAGGGTCGGCATGGCACACTCCAGGTGGCACTGAGGGCTGGCTGCCCAGGCCTCACTCTTCTGTGAGCACAGAGCCTGCTCTGCAACTGGGGCCTAAGGCCCAGCATGTCCGTTGGCTCTCCAGCTCCTACAAAAATCAATAGGAAGTAGTTAAAGTGGACCAAGTGACTAAGAGAAGTACAAATCCCTGGAGTGGTTTGCATGTACTGGGTCAGACTGGGCTTTTCAGAGACTGGGAGACAAAGGACTTTGGGTACAAAAAGGATGACCCTGAACTGACACATCTACTTCCTGGTCCAGCAAATGGAAAGAACCTTCTGTCCAAAGCAGGACCAACCTCTCGCAGAAGGGTTAAAAGGACTTTGACCTAGTAGCCTCATAAGACTGATGGGTGACCTCTGGAAAGCTTTTGTTTGTGTATAGGAACATTTCTTGTTTTTATGTTTTTTCTGCAGTGCTTTTACATTAAGAATAAATGTGCTTGCTTCTCACGAGCTCCATGGTAACGTGTAACCGTTCACAAGAGCCCTCAGAGAGAAAACAAAGTAGAAGTGCTGGTCTTCAGGCAAACTAGCTTGCTAGTGATATCACAACGTTACACAAGGAGCTGTGCAAACTTAACTAAGCCTTCCAGCCCAGTCAAAGGGAACATGACAAGGATCTGTACTCAGGTGACCGATGAAGATTTGAGAAATGACTGGGAACTCCTGGCGTGCACCCAAAGGGGTAGAATAAGTGGTTATCCTACAATGGTGACACAAATATATCTAAAAAATGTTCTTTATTCTAAATTAAAGTAAAAATCTAAAATTTTCATGTGCTTTGGAATGGAAAAAAAATCTGAAAATGGTTGGTTAGGAAATATCAAAACATTTCATTTTGATGTCATCAAAACAAAATAATGTAATATAAATAGTGTCAGCAAATAGCTAGGTTTGATTCCACTGAATTCTCTCTCCCCACCTTGGATTCCACTAAAATCTTTTGCCACATACCACCCCCAACTTCCACAGTGTGTGACTAAATCTTTCAGGCTATGATGGTACCATAGACTAACATCTATGACTCCTTTGAGCTCTGGGATGGGATGGTGAAACATGTCAGTTTACCTCACGAATGGCCGTCTTTGGTTGTTTTTGTTGAAATACGTACTTGTTGTGGCAGAGGGAGTACTTTTTCACCCACTGTCAGGTTCAAAGTCTTGTATGGGCAAAACCATCAAACATAAATCTCTGTCATGGCTGAAAGACAAGGCAGGTTTTGATATTAGCCAAGAACAGATATGAATCCTAGAGTGATAACTATTGACATATCTCAGCTCCATCTGATGTCAAGGACAGAGCTGTCACTCATCCAGAAAAGAACTCCAATTCTCATCAGCACCTCAAGCTAGGCTGTAGACCCTCTTACTAATACTCTTCTGATGTCACTCGCAGTTGCTTGACTGCTTTATTTGGGCATCTACCTGAGGATTTTGGACTGGTATTAGAAATAAGAGAAAAGAGCAGATGGTCTGGTGCCTGATCCAAAGTCCCTTGAAATCCATGGAATTTTCCCAGAGATTTCCAAAGACTTTGGATCAGATGCTTGATCTCTTATATATATGCTGGCTTTAGACTTAGCTGGCAGGCAAGGGAGACCCACAGTGCTTCAGCCAGCCAGCAGCCACAGAACCTTTTATTTTCATAACAGAGCCATAAAACTTGTATTACAACGATGATCAAAGCAGTCTGAGGTGGAAGTGAAGGGCAAGAGGCTTAAGCTAGAGGTGGAAGAAGTTGTGTGATTATGGCAGAGAATTAAGTTGTTGTAATATTTAATTACATAATAAATGCAGCAGCACTAACATTTCCAATGATCTTTGCAAATTCTCCAGCTTTTGGAGAAAGAAACCAACACTTCTGGAACATGATTTTTTTCCCTTTATCCCATTAGCTGATATTGGGCAAGCATCTGCCATCTTCAACAGGAAGGCCCACCTGCTTATCATCGTCTTTGATGCATCTATTCATGGGTGAGAGGTAATGTAGGCAAGGTAAGGCATTGCCTTCCCAAAATTGCCTATGCTCTCTGGCCTCCCAGAAGGACTGGAGCCAAGGCGTGGCAGCCCAGCTATCTGGAAAGCCACCTGGGAAGAGTGGGATTATATCATCTGTTGGGATAGCACACATGAAGAGGACTGGAGGAAGAGGAGTAACCTGGGATGGGTACTAAGCTTGGCTCCATGAGAAGGTGTGGAAGGGGCGGAGCCTCGGGTAGAAGAAGTGAGGGTGGGGCTTGCTTTCCTCAGCTAGGCCTTCACCCATCGCCTGTGCATCTATTGCTTCCTCGGCTTTCCTCCTGGTTTCTTTCCTATCACCGTTTTCACCCATGCTAACGCCAGCAGGTTGTCTTTATCCAACCTCTGCTTGAGTACAACCGAGTGAAATCACTCTTCCTAGATTTTGTCCACAATGTCCAAGACTTAGATTCCATCCTAACGCTTTCATTTCATTTCTCTTTGGTGGAACTCTTTTTAATTGTGCTCTGACCTCTCAACCTACTGTCTCTCTATTATTCATGCACCTGCACCACACAACACAACACTGCTGGGCACATCACTGCTCTATGCAGTTGGGCTTTCAGTCTCCATGGCATTCACTTCTGGTTTGAGAAGTGACACGTCTCAGAGGGGTAGCCGAAAACATTTTACATCCGGCCACCCAAACATTAGGAACAAACATTTGTAGCTATGAAAAAAAATGTGATTGATAACTGATAATGAGAAGCAGCAGAAACTATTAAATGGCATGCCAGCAGATCTCAGGCTATCCTATGAAAAACTGAGACTGTCCCCATAAAATTGGGATGCAGGTGTCAATATTATTTATAGAGAGATATCTAAGTCATGAAGTTTGGATCCAGGTCTGGGTGTCTATTTCAGCTTTCCCATACTCTGGGTGAAGTGAAGATTTCTTGTTCTGGTTTTAGGCCATCTCTAATTTAAAGTTAGGAAGGTTGGATGACTCCTGCACTGACTCTTTTGTTTCTTCTTATCAACAACACTATTTCTTATTGTTTAAGGATGATCAGAAATGTCCATCACATCTTTTTTGGTTGATGGAAATTTGAGGTTTGGATTGAACCAGAATTTTCATGGAAAGGGTTTGGTTTTCCTTCGTTGTTGTATTTTTTGTTGTTTTGGGGGGGGGGGGGGGGGTGTGTGTGTGTGTGTGTGTGTGTGTGTGTGTGTGTGTGTGTGTGTGTGTGTGTGTGTGTTTTGTCAAATAAACCCAAACCAAAAATCTAAAAAGTTTTCACTTTTCTATGAGAAGTCAGAAGAAAACACAAACCTTTTTGATCCAGCTGCAGTACTTTATAAGGCCAGTCCTATGCTGTAAGGAGGGGTGAAGAGAGAGAGGAAAAATTGTCCAGTGGTTGAACACTACCCTAGGACTGGGAATATTTCGCTTCCTACTGTGTTACCCACTTCCAGTGTGAGCTTGGGCAAATCATTTAAGCCCACATCCTCAAAGTATTTAGCTACCTAAATCCAATGAGGATCCCCTATCTGTATCATTCTCTACCTCATGGGATGTTGTGAAGAGAATACATTAAAGACTCTGTGGTGCTAAGAAACTAGGGCAATTGTGATCATATTAAGTACATAAAATGGATAGCTAATGATTGTGAGCATATCAATCAATATGAGTTATAAAAAATGAGTACATTCAAGGCCTATTGTCCCAGTCTAATTATAGAGATATGTAAAACTACAATTATTTCCCATGCAATCTTTCTAGCCTCTTTCCAGTTTATTATTTGTTTGAATTACATTTTATTGTGTTTGGCTTTGTGTCATTGTTATTGCAATATTGTAATGCATGCTGAGATATACCTGAAGGTGTTCTATAAATCTATTAGTAGCAGTAGTGATCATATAGATTTTATTATTATATTGGAGTTTTGATGGAGCTGGTGATAAATATATAAAACAATGAAAAGGAGATTCATCTGAGTCATGTTTAGATGCTTACTATTTATTTCTTTTGACATACTGGTTCTTGCTCAATGATAAGTTCTGTTAGAAAGCATTTAAGCTTATTCCTAAGGAGGATAAATACTTCAGCTCATTCATGACTCAGAAGTTCCTGGAGTTTACAGTACATTTAATTGGTCTGAAAAAGAACATGTAACATGAGCATTGCAAGAAAAATAAAATCCCATTAATTAAAGGGAGTCTCCTGAAGGTGTCTATGAAAAAAGCAGCAAGCCCTTATTAAAAATCCTTTCCCTGGATCTATTCTCATAAGACCATCATTTCCCACATGTTTGGAAAAAGTTCCAGACTTCCCAACACGCTAACTTACTTCTCTGCCGAGCACGTGGCATGCTGGGCTGTTCTCAGCATGCTGGGAAGTTCACAGGGTGATTGATGATGAACATAAGTTGTTTCATTCCTCATGGGACACTGTGTTAGGGAATTTCTTAAAGGGGCATTCTCCCTTTTGTTAATTAAAAAAATATAAACTCCCCTTTGTGTTTAGCACACGTTTCACACAAAAATGTTAGGAACCAGTGCATAATTACTATCATGTGTTATTATCTTGTAGTAGAATAGTCCAAAGTAATGGCTATGATGAAGTGTCAGAACCATGGAATTTTGTTACATGGTTCTTCAAAGATGACCACTAGATGAGTCTCATATCAAGTGAAGTCTCACCTAAGGAGAGGTCTATTTCACAGGTCTAAGTAGTAAAACAGAACCGTTCTGGGATTTATGGAACAACACTCATATTAGATGAGTGCTCCTCTGAGCTGCAGATTAAATCCTCATTCCTTCTCAGCTTCATGGCAATGTCAGAACATTGCCTTTCTCACTAACACAATGAAGTATACACAGTGAGGCCTGGGCCTTCTGTGGGGACAAAGATGGTAATTCAGCCTGGTACTGCTGCTGTTGTCATAAACTTTTATGGTGACATCACTTGGCCCTGAGCTGCTGAATTGGAGCTTTGTATTCTGTCTGCTATCACACACTAGTATAGATGTACAAGCTGCATCTAGGAAGGAGTAATTAACCCTTTATCTTCCCACATGTACAGAGTGGAAAAATTCCAGTGGGAGTGAAGGAGAGGAGGAACCAAACCAGCATAAAGTTCCCACCGGGTTAATTTTAAAACCTCTCTGATTATCAGCTAGCGCAGAAGTGTTGATGTTCTGAGTACTGTCCCATGTTCAGCTACAGCAGGAGAGTCTACACAGTAATGGGTGACCGAGACTAATGAGTGGGCGGCACAAGTGGACCACGAGATTGTCATAACCAAGATGGTATGCAGAAGGAAACCAGGAGAATGTGGCAACTTTGCATATGGACAATGGTAAACAAAATGTCTCATGGCCAAACACATAGAACCCCAATAGTCTACATTTGGCCTGTGGGGCACAGGTTGCCCACCACTGGTCATCATAGAACAGGTTGATCACCCCCTGTTGGCCATGCAAAGCAAAACTAAATACGTTTTTGCCTTGTTTGAATTTTTCACACACAAAAATGAACATTTTTAAATGAAGCAAAGGGAGGAAAAGATTGCTCTTTTAAAAACATTTCATAAGAATGGAATTCTATATTTCAACCAGTCCCAAATATGGAGTAGATCCCATGATGTGGTCCAAATGTAGTGAGGTCAGAATATACTCCACCAACGGCTTGTCTAAATGGTGCGGCAATGTGTGATTTTCCAAACCAGGTTCCTCCAGATCTTTTCATGGTATCAAAGTTCTAGAGCTCCGAGCTGCAGTTTAGGCTGTGATGGTGTTTGGTCATTAGACCTGGGCCAATAATTTGTAATGACAAACTGTGACATACTGTAAGCAAGTAGATTTTGATTTTCTCCAAAGTAGGCCTCATTCAAAATCATTGCTCAATGGTTTTGACAAACCATGTATAGTCAGATGATTTTATTTGAGCAGTTCATTGCAAATACTAAACATCAGACATGCAAGCTCCATCAGTTAGGGTACGTCTACATGGCAACATCATTTTGAAGTAACTAGAGTTATTTTGAAATAACTACCTGCTGTGTAGACACGAGCTAAGTTATGTTAAAATAATGTTGAAATACTGGAGGACTTCTTACTCCAACTCCTATAATCTTCATTGTATGAGGAGTAAGGGAAGTCGGAGGAAGAGTGCTCTATTTCGAAACAAGTGCTCTGTAGATGCTCCCAATTTCGAAATAAGCTACGTAATTGACGTGGCTCCATTTGCATTGCTTATTTTGAGTTAAGTCCTGCTGTGTAGACATACCCATAGTTTCTGTTGGACACAGAGGCCAAGTGCACTAATTCTGTTCCCTGAGTGTGTGTGTATGTGGGGGGCGGGGGGGAGATAATTCTTAGAATCAGACTGATTGTGCAAATACGCAGTTATACATTCACAGTTGTCATTTTTGCACCTATTAACTGACAGTCACCCCAAATTCTCTTTTTCTGTGTCCATTTTTCTTAATGAAAATAATGTGCATGAAAACCATACTTGTTCAGCTCTATTCATCATTAAAGGGCCTATTCCTTTCCCGAGCTTCTTTAAACCCAGCTGAAAGCTGTCAGATTGAAGGCACTCTGAACCTCTCACGACGGAACCCTAGCATCCGGGGATATGTTTTTGGGAGGGACTAAACAAAAGATGAGCATCACAAGAGTATTATTTTCCTTACAATGTGTTCCAGAGGTTGTATCCCACACTCCCAGGGAGGTTGTCTCTAAAAGCAACAGCGGTCTCCGAAGTACGCCATGAGTATCCTATTGCAGAACTGAAAGTGCCTACTAAGTGAATGCAGTTGCCTTATTTGTTAAAGGTGGTGCCAGAAATATTAATAGGTTTCAGACTCATTCCCTGGATGGTGGTAGAAAATTCTTTTTCAAATCTGTCCAGCAAAGCAGTTAGACTTAGGAATGTCCGCTTTTATATTTCCACACTCGTGTTTCTTTGCTTTCACCGTTGCCTAGTTAGATATATAATATTTGTGTGTGTATAAAAGAAACAAATGTGTGAGCGTGTTATAAAAACATACAGTTAAGTGAGTATTTTACAGTAACTACTACTGCACTTTCTATCATCAAGCACCTAAAATCGATAGACGTAATTTACTGTTGAAAAGCTTCCAACAGCTAATATCTAAATGATCAAGACATGACAGTAGAGGGTGTGAGAATGATGAAACCGCTGAGAAACTACTTTTAATTCCCTGAGCACTCTGGCAGAGCAACACACCAAAGCACAGCAATGAAGAAGTGACTTTCTCTGAATGAAATCATCTGTCATGGTGTGAATAAAATGAATACAATGCTGATAAGTGTAGCACCTCATCCTGGAAGGGACTTCATTCTCTTCCCCACCGCTTCAGGAATGTGCTCCGTATTCTCCTCAGAAATACCTTGCTCTTCCAGGCATTCACCTATTTCTGACTCCTGGATCCGAGCAGTTGGTTAACCAATCTGGCGTTTTCTCCTCTGCTGTTTGTTTCTTAACTCTTTTGCCTGTGGAAGGCAGGCAAAACAATCAGAGCATTTAACATATTAAACTCATGCAATGTGCTATTAATAATCCTCAGAATTGTTACTACAGGTCCAAAGCCCTTCAGATTTTCTTCCATTGGAAGCCACAAGATAATAAGAGGAGGCTCCAAGAGAGGTGTGGATCGCCCGCAAGAGGTCTGAACAGCAACATGTATTTTTACTGGAAGTCTGCTAACTAGCCAAAGCCTTTGGAAAGTCATGACACCAATTTGGCAAGGCGCTATCTCTGTCTGCTATATTGAAAACATCTTAGACAGCATAATAAATAAAACATACTTCGTTTTCATGGTTTTAAGCTTGTCAGCTCGAAAGCTGGTCTTTCTGTCGGCCTGCAGTCTGTCAAAGAGTGAAGACTAGGAAACTCAGTGGAGCTGAACCAATATGATTTGACAAAATAAAACAGAGACAGACAGACACGCAGACAGACAGACGATACCTATCCAGAGGTCTAGGGTGGGATATTTTCCTCCAGTGATGCAGCCCTGCCCTTTACTTTATTCAGGACCTGGTCCAAAGTCAAGTGAAGTCAGAGAATCTTTCTACTGACTTGAATAAGGTCAGGCCCTATCACCCTAAACCTCCAAATCACTAATAAATATTTTCTGGGGCTGTATACTAGAAATAACTGTCATGCTCACCAAATAGGAAGCTCATCTGAGGAGCTCACATTTTGTTTGTTGGGATGGTAACTAAAACAGACATAGTAGTGCACTGATGAGTATAGCGGACTTGGAGTGAGTCCAAGTTTGGTGCCTACTCAGATGTTCACAGTACAGTCCCAATCTTGATAGAGTTCTTCTATCCCAAAAGCAAGAATTATCTCCGGTAGCAACAGAATATTACAGTGTGGTTTTATTCTGCGATGGGATAGGATTTCCTGGCATCAAAGCGACAATGCCTTATTTAAATATCTTATTATAAACATCTTTGTCTCATTACACAGTAGCCAAGGATAACGTGTAACGAGGCTGCTCAAACCAGACGCGCAATACAACACGTTGCTTGATTGCCAAAGCTGTTACCTTCTATGCAGTAAAAGAGAGGAGGCAAATACGAAGAGACTTGCAGCACATAGTCAAAATGAAAATCCAAATGAGAGCTTCAATAGGATCGGGACTAAATAAAGAACAGAGTAGTGATGTTAAGGACTAGTTGACAGGATAGTCGACTAGTCACTTCCCGCCCCCCTGCTTGCTGCCTCTATCAGATAGAAGAGGGGGATACTTCAAAGAGGCAGCGCTGCATGTAGCCCGGGGTCAACTGGGGACGCCCCAGCTGACCTGTGTTCCACATGCCGCTGCCGCTTTGAAAGGACACAGCACCAAATTTCAAAATAACTCGCAATTCTGAAATTCTCCTCATTCCACGAGGGTTACTGGGATGTCAGAATAAGCTGCCTTTTATTTTGAAATCTATTTCGAAATAACAGGCTGCTTCGATAGACACGGAATAGCTATTTTGGGATACTTCTAGTATCCCGAAATAGCTCTGTAGTGTAGACTTACCCAGAGATGTTCAGTAATTTATTCCAATGATTAACTACCATCACAGTTAGAAAGCATTTCCTCATGTCCAACCAAACCTCCCTTGCTGCAATTTAAGCCCATTGATTCTTGTCCTATCATCAGAAGTTAAGGAGAATAATTTTTCTCCCTCCTTCTTGTAACAACCTTTTAGATATGTAGCGGGTTCGACTCACTTTCTGCATGGTTCTTCCCTCAGGGTGGATTTGGAGAAGGAACTGGCAGCTCCAACACCAATGTGCCCCCTTTGGGTGAGGTGTTACTCTTCAGGGCACTGTCCTCCGGCAGTGACCACTCCGGTCTTGGTCTGCGCCCCCGTCTGGGGGGGAGTCACTGTTCTTCCTCTGCACCTCCTACAGGGTCCTTCCTACTCCCTAGGACCCCCAGTTCTTCTCCCATTCTGCCTGCCTGGTTGCCTCCAGCAACCCTGCCTTGTGGACTTATGGCCTGGGGCTTCCCTGGCTCAAACTCCAACAGCCTACTGCAGCTGCCTTCTTGCAAACCGCAGTTGCCTCCTTGCAGCCCGGCCTTTTAGGGCTGCCTCCATGCGAACCCCGCCCTCCATGACTGCCTCCTTGCAGCCCTGGGCCTCAGGCCGGGTAGCCTGGGTTTGCTAGGCCAAAGCCTCTCTCATTGCAGGCAGACAGCCAGGTCCCTCTCCTCCCAGGAGCTGCTCTATATGGCCTCCAGCTGGGCCCTAGTTAGCTGCCCCAGCTGGGCTTCCTCCTGACCCCAGGTCTCAGCCTCTTAAAGGGCCAGTGCAGGGCAATGCCCTGCCACAGATACTTGAAAACTATTATCATGCCCCTCTTAGTCTTCTCTTTTCTAGGCTAAAAAAACCACAGTTCTTTCAATCTTCCCTCATAGGTTATGTTTTCTAGGCCTTTAATCATTTTTGTGGCTCTTCTTTGAACGTTTTCCAACTTGCCCACATCTTTCCTGAAATGTGGCACTCAGAATTAGACACATTACTCTAGTTGAGGCCATATCAGTGCGGAATAGTGTAGGAGAATGACTTCTTGTGTCTTGCTTATAACTCTCCTGCTAATATATCCCAGAATGATGTGTGCTTTTTTTGCAACAGTCCCACTGTTGATTCAAATTTAGGTTATGATCCACTATGATCCCCAGATACCTTTCTGCAGCACTCCTTCGTAAGCAGTCACTTCCCATTCTCTATGGCTATGTCTACATTGGCAAGATTTTGTGCAAATACTTTTAACGCAAGAGTTTTTACATTAAAGTATTTGCGCAAGAGAGTGTCTACACTGGCATGTGCTTTTGTGCAAGAGATGTGCTTTTGCGCAAAAGCATCCGTGCCAGTGTAGACGCTCTCTTGCTCAAGAAAGCTCTGAGGGCCATTTTAGCCATAGGGTTTTCTTGCGCAAGAAATTCATGTTGCCTGTCTACACTGGCCTCTTGTGCAAGAACAGTTGCGCAAGAGGGCTTATTCCTGAGCGGGAGCATCGTAGTTCTTGCGCAAGAAGCACTGATTTCACACATTAGAATGTCAGTGTTCTTGTGCAAGAACTTCCCACCAGTGTAGACAGGCAGCATGGTTTTGCACAAAAGCGGCTGCTTTTGCGCAAAATCATGCCAATATAGACGCAGCCTTTGTGTGTAACTGCTTGTTCCTTTTTAAGTGGAGTACTTTGCTGTTTACCTCAGACCATTTCTTCAGTTTGTCCAGATCACTTTGAATTATAACCCTATCCTCTAAAGCACTCAGCACTCCTCCCCTCTTGATATCATCTGCAAACTTTGTAAGTGTCCTCTTTATGCCATTATCTATATCATTGATGGAAATATTAACCAGAACTGTATCCAGAACTGATCCCTGTGGAACCCCACTCATTAGATTCTTCCAGAGTGGATTGTGTGGCTAACTATGGCACCCCAAATTTGAAAATGTTGGCCTTGGTCCTTTAGGAGTCAGATGCTGAGGAAAAGCGCCCATTGTAGGACATTGTTTTGTATCTGGATCCCTCAGTTTCACATTAGGAGGCAAATATCTTCTTGTGTAGCTGCATTATAATCTCTGAAAAGGCGACAAGTTTTCACTAGAAAGTTATCAGTGCTTTTACCCTCATATGTCAAGGATCAAAAACATATGGAACCCTATTATAAAATCGCTTCACCTACCATTGAAATGCCACCAGCTCAGCTTTGAGATGCAGAGTATCTGTTTTACAGTGCCCAGAAACCCTACAAAAAACTTCAGAGCACTTTTGAAGAACACTGTATTCAGAAGAAAACATGAGGAACATTTAAGTAGAGAAAATGGACCAGACTGTTAAATGCTGATTTGCAGCATCTGAAGATCTGCCTCACAATATTTGATACATGAAATCCAAGCACCTTACAGAACAATAACCCAAGAAGGAAGCAGCTACAGAGACTGCCTACGTGGATTTGGCCTCTGTGAGCCTTGAGGATATAAGCAAGTCTGCAATGTGGTGTGAGCAGGTCCACATTTAAAGCTCTTATCAGCTTGACTAATGAGGCTATAATAGGGATATGAGTAGATGAGCAGGAAAAAAAAGCAAAATGTGTTTGCTGTGCTGACAGACTTACAAGTCAATTTGTGGTTATCTCATGCAGCAAGAATTTGTGGTTTATTTAAACATTAAGGTATGGTTTTAACTAGGGCCACTGTCAGTCAGAGAGTGACTGGCTCAGGCAAGTGGTTGAGTCTTCAATCAGTTATTACTATGAATCAATAAACTAAAAGGAAAAAAATCCTTCAAGCCAACCCAGAATAATTTCTGATGGCTGAAATTATTAGAATGTTAACACATAATGTTCACATCCCTCCATGCTTCTTGGCTGCAGCACATACACTTCAAAAAAAGATTGCTCTTGTGGGCCCCCTTCTCATAGAATCATAGAATAATAGGACTGGAAGGGACCTCAAAAGGTCATCGAGTCCAGCCCCCTGCCCTCAAGGCAGGTCCACGCTCCTTCTACACCATCCCTGACAGATGTCTATCTAACCTGTTCTTAAATATCTCCATAGAGGGAGATTCCACCACCTCCCTTGGCAATTTATTCCAATATTTGACCACCCTGACAGTTAGGAATTTTTTCCTAATGTCCAATCTAAACCTCCCCTGCTGCACTTTAAGCCCATTACTCCTTGTCCTGTCCTCAGAAACCAAGAAGAACAAATTTTCTCCTTCCTCCTTGTGACACCCTTTTAGATATTTGAAAACCGCTATCATGTCCCCCCTTAATCTTCTTTTTTCCAAACTAAACAAGCCCAGTTCATGAAGCCTGGCTTCATAGGTCATGTTCTCTAAACCTTTAATCATCTGGGTCTTTTGTATCAGCTGAGACGCTGGCCTAGGCCCTGCTTATGTTAGACTTCTAGGCCAGTTTTCCCATGTAGGTATTCATCAGCCTATCATTTTCAGGAAGAAGCACTGGAGTCGTGAGCTGTTCCGCACATTCATCTCAGAGTCCTGTGATAAACACACAAGTCCTTTTATTCTTACCTTCACATTCACCACAAACCAAATTGTTCCATAGCTGCCACAGGCAGCTCTCTGATTGGAACAGCCTGCAAAGCCCTGCCTTCCTATGAGAAGAATGACCCTCTACGTTCTCCATCCAGATCCTACACAGTAGCAGTTTCTCCGTGTCCAGAGGATGGTCCTTTGGTTGCCCTGCCATGATTGTCAGAGTTTGGAGATAGGCAGCTGGAGCCTCAGTATGAAAGGAAAGAGAAAAGGCAATAATTTCATTTTAAAACAAGAGTTTTAATGCAGAACCACTGCCGCGTCAATAGTTGCTTGGGGGACCAGGTGGCACAGAATAGATAAAACCTGCCACCCACAAATTATTCAAAAGGAAATTGAATTTAGTGGATAGCTACATACGGTGGCAGTGGTTTTGAAACTCAGGGTTGTGGCTTGTAAGGGCAAGATGCTTTATTTACCTGTGCCTGCACAGGTACAAGTGATCGCAGCTCCTATTGGCTGCGGGTCATTGTTCCTGGCCAATGGGAGCTGCGGAAGCAGTGTGTGTCGGGACACTGTTTTCCACAACACCTATTGGCCAGGAATGGTGATTTGAGGCCAACGGGAGCTGCGATCACCTGTAAACACAGAATCTCATAGCCAGACAGTGGCTTGAAAATGTCTGCTTACATTTGACCACAGAGGGAGAAACAGAGAACTTTGCATGGCAACTGGAGCTAGTCAAAAATTGGGGAAATATTTCAGAATTTCTAATATGTTTCAATTTTGTTTCAGAATGAATCAATTCTCTATTTATTTGTGACATTGAAAGTTTACCTGAACATTTTTGCATGTTGAAATTTGATTTTTGGTGAATGAAATGTGCCCCATGTTTCTGAAGTTTTATTCAATTAATAAAACTTTTGAAAGTTGATAAAAATGTTACAGAAAATTATTTTAAAAATGAAAAACTCTCACTCTTAACAAGTTTTATGTCAAAATGGCATTTTTTTCCCTGTGAAAAATGGGAAAATGCCAACCATTGCTAGTGGGCACCATTAAAATGATGGGTGAGCTATTGAAACCTAAAGTAACAGACGAAAACATGTAGATAAATCTTTACTGCTTTTTCCAATTCAGTATGGGTGTAACCAGTAATTTATATATCAGTGTATATAAATTCTCTGTTTTCTCTATCATGTGAGTTTCACAATCTGATACAAAACACATTTGTAAGAATGTATGAGCACACTCACTAAATTAACCTGTTGCCTTATAGCAGCTGTTGTCAGGAATGTGCAGATTTAGAATATTAAATATTTAGTTTACATTTACTATTAGCTTTTACTTTCATCAATCTGGGGGGGAAGGGAAGAGAAACAGAGAACCTTTCAGAAGTCTGCTTCTTGCTTGCAACAAATCCAGGCTTCTTTTAAACACTGCACCACTATCTGATTAAATTGAGAATGTCAGAGGATGCAGTCCAGCTGGAGACAAGATTGAGGCCATGAAGAATTATAAAATGGTGGTACTTTGTTTATTTTGTTTAATTTTGAGCACACTTATTGGTGCTTTTATGTCAGGCTTCTGGAAGAAAGAGAGTCCAAAAGTAAAGTGATTCAGGGAGAAAACAGGAAAGATTAAATAAAGTTTTGGAAAATCAAGAGTGAGGCTTGACATAGAAGCAATTTTGGAAGAAGGACGGAGTTCACTGAAGTTTAATTGATTTAGGAGGGGTTGCTCTCACCTTTGGCCTGATCCAAAGCCCACTGAAGTCAATGGGAGACTTTCCACTGACTTTAGGGGACTGTGGCTGCGGTGCCAAATGGCCATTTCAAATCTCCACCATGCTTTGTAGGAGACAAGGATACCCACTATCTAGTTCTTGTTAATATGCTGTCTTTACTAGACATTCTACTTTGCAAAATCTAGATACTCCATTGGTCCCATCCGTTCACAATCAGTTCTGTGAACTCCTGCTCATTTTAGCTTGGTATAATTAAAGGGATGGTCGATCAAGAATGATCTAGATGGTGCTTGGTCTTGCTGCAAAGGCAGGGCTGGACATGATCTCTTGAGGTCCCTTCCAGTTCAAGTATTTATGATTTTATGATTCTATCAAAGACCTACGCACTGGACGGGACTAATTCATCTCCATCTGCAGAAATGTAAAGGACTGCACGGTAATAGAGAGCAATTGCTCTCCTCAGGAGTGGAAATGGTTTAGTATCTTGAATGTGTTTTAAGACATAGTTGAGGCATGACTGGAAAGAGATCAAACCCCTGTTTCTTCCTGGTCACCCGTCCTGACCTGCTCTGGTGAACACAGCTGGAAAAAAAGGAAATGGAAAGTTGAATGGTTTTGTGTGGCTTCTTTGGCAGCTAAGCCATGAGGAAAAGGGGTATTTTGCATGGCTGGTTTCAACATGGTTCACTCCACTGGTGATATCTCAGACCCCACTTGGAAATCTTTAGCCTGGATCTCCAGGTCTCCCTGGAGTGCTGGTTGGAAGATAAATGGATTATTGTCACGTGTAATGCAGGGGTCCCAATCAGAATCAAGGCCATGTGGCAGGGCAGGTGGGCCTTTCTCACCCTGGAATTCCTCTCTCATACCCTCCTCCAGGCACTTTATTTGCAAAGTGCTGTATGATTCCTTGTCTTCCCTCCCTGCCTACATAAGGCCTTGATCTGCTCCTGAGGCACAGAGAAAGGTGCCGTGGGGGGAACTCTCACCTCCCTGAGATCCTAGTCTTCTCTATCCCTTGTCCTCAATTAACGAGATGGATCCCCTTGATAACTGGTGAATCATCAGGCATTACACCAATTATTTCCTAAGTGTGATCCATATGGAGACTCTTGCCAAGCACATGAGGTGATGAGCGAGCCATGGGTCCCACTGAGCAGGAAACAGTGGTAATGATATAAAAAATAGGGTAGGTGTAGTCTGTAGTCCCATAGCAGCTGGGTAATAGGGGAATGTTCTGTTCCACGCAGCCTCCAAGCCATTAGCTCTGTTCCTCAGGCTGGTGTCACGTTCCAGAAAGCATTGCAATTATTGCTGTTGGCTCTGGGTAGGCAGTCAGTGGATGGCAGAGAACGAGTGAGGTCCATACAAGCTTTCACCACATCAGGAGACCAGTCATCTCTCCAGAAAACATTTTATCAGTGCAAGAAAGTAAAGGCCAGCCAAGCATTCCCCTTCACTGATGCCAGGGCTTCCAGCCCTGCAGTTAAGAGAAGTTTATTTGGGTTGTAATTCAATAAATTTACAGTCATTTTCCAGCCATTTTAAACAATGAGTCAGTGTCATGATGCAGGCGTGTCCTCGACAGGAAGGTCTTTATGGAGGTCAGCCTTCAGAACAATAAGAAATACAATGCCCAGCACTTCTATAATAATTCTTTGCTCTTTTATACTGCACTTTGCATTCACCAATCTCCAAGGTCTTTACAAAGACAGATCAACATGATTAGCCCCAGTTTTGCAAAGGCGTACGTTGAGGTGGCTGATCCGGGGATGGCACTCATTTGCATACTTTGGAGCAAAAAATCTACCCAAATGATCCAAAAACAGAAAGAAGAAAGCATAAGCCAAAGTTGGGTGGGTAATGAAATACATAAATATAGTCACATCCTAATCATGTCTTTTACAAAATGGCAATCCTGTTGGGAAAAGACAGCATTCAACACAAACATCACAAACCAAAGTGAGGGATAAGGAGCCAAAGGTATGAAGATGGAACACAAATCTCAAACACATTAGAAGCAAAGAGGAGACATTTTTGATCATATGGGTAGGCTTCCAAAACCCCCCTGCAATCCAAATCATGAGCTGAGTAATTAAAAATGATGGCTGAAGAGTCAAGTAGTTTTATCCATTTAATTTTGCTGGCTTTACTACTTATTGATGAGAACATTCCTATTCTATGAGCACTTTCCTTGAGAAATCTTATGTAAGAAATGATGAGGCCACTTGAGAGTCTGAGGCTGATTAGGGTTGGAAGATGGACCTCTGAAGGTCTGCAAACCAGAGGTAAATGAGTACATGCATCTTGGCCTGAAAAAGAGCATCTGAGAGCACTTGGGATGGAAGAATCCCAAGCATTGTTACAGGCAGAGGACCAACTGGCTAAGTAGCAGTTTAGCAGAAAAGGATCGGGGGATTACAGTGGATGACAAGCTGGATATGAGTCAATAGTGTGCCCTTGTAGCCAAATGGCATATTAGGGTGCATTAGGAGGAACATTTCCAGCAGATCTAGAGAAGTGATTATTCCCCTTTATTCGGCTCTGGTGAGGCCACATCTGGAGTATTGCGTCCAATTCTGGGCCCCCCACTATAGGAAGGATGTGGACACATTGGAGAAGGTCCAGTGGAGGGCAACGAAAATGATCAGGGGGCTAGAGCACATGATCTATGAGGAGAGGCTGAGAGATTTGGGCTTATTCAACCTGCAGAAGAGAAGAGTGAGGGGGGATTTGATAGCAGCCTTCAGCTTCCTGAAGGGAGGTTCCAAAGAGGATGGAGTGAAACTGTTCTCAGTGGTGACAGATGGCAGAACAAGGAGCAACGGTCTGAAGTTAAGGTGGGGGAGGTCTAGGTTGGATATTAGAAAAAACTATTTCCCTAGGAGGGTGGTGAAGCACTGGAATGGGTTCCCTAAGGAGATGATGGAATCTCAATCCCTAGAGGGTTTGAAGTTCTGGCTTGACAAAGCCCTGGCTGGGATGATTTAGTTGGGATTGGCCCTGCCTTGGGCAGAGGGCTAGACTCGATGACCTCCTGAGGTCCCTTCCAGCCCTGGGATTCTATTATTCTATTCTATGGTTCTATTCTAATACTGAAGACTGAGAAATCATCAAGGTGGGAGCCTACTTTTAAACATGGAACCAAGTGTGACCTCAGGAATGATATACCTTCACTATAGGTAAAGCTAGTCAGAAGCCCAATCCAGGGCACAGTAGTATAATGTCTAACCTAATAAAGCCAGCACAGGTTCTGTAAGGAAGCATTATGCCTCTTTAATGTGTTAAGAGTTCTTTGGGCAAGTCAATGACCATAGATAAAGGTGACCTGGTAATCATAACTTACTTGGATTTTCAAACACCTTTTATCAGGTCCTTCATAAGACCCCACTGAGGAAAATTAATAACCAAGGGTATGTCTACACTACCCCACTAGTTCGAACTAGCGGGGTAATGTATGCATACCGAACTTGCTAATGAAGTTCCACGAGGCGTACAGATAGTTCGGAATAGCTAGCTAGTTCGAACTATCTAGCCCGTGCCGCGTGTAGCCGCGCGGCACGGAGTTCGCACTAGCCGGCTTTTAAAAATGGCGGCGCCGGCTTTATGCTAATGATTTCCCGGGCTTCATTAGCAAGTTCGGTATGCATACATTACCCCGCTAGTTCGAACTAGCGGGGTAGTGTAGACATACCCCAAAGGATAAAGGTTAAAAAAAAAAGAGGTCAAGCAACAGAACTATTGTGTGGGAAAGCTGCTCTTCAGAGTGAAGAAAGGTTGTCTTTGAGGTAGCGCAGGAGTCTAATTTGGAGGAGGAACAGCAAACCTTTTATTTTGGCCTAATTCTGGAATCCAATGAAGGTTCAAGCATTCAACTTGAACATAATCGGGCTTCCATTTTGGGTTTGAGAGACTGAGCTAAATCAATAAAAACAGAGATGAGTGGAAACAGTAAAAAAGAAAGGGAGTGCAAAAAAGAAGAGCAAAGGGAAGAAAGAAAGTTATAGTGAAAAATAAATTGTGCATATGTGTGTGTGTGTGTATTACATATTTCCAGCATAATGTAGATTTTTTAAAAAATTTTATTTTTAGGTCCCTAACACATAGCAAGGCCTAGAAAACCAATGCTTTTGTTTATAAATTGAATCACCTTAGAGGAAAAAAAATCTTGGGTTTAAGTAACAGGAAAAATAATGTCTGTGACTTCAGACTAGTTGTACAGACCCATCAAACAGCTCAAGTCATGCAGAAAACCTCAAGATCCACAAAGTTTGCCCTTCCCATTGGATATACTTAAAGCCAGACTGCTCTGCTGATGTGTGGGAGATTGGAGGTTCTCCAAGCCTCTTCGTCTCAGTGTCCTCTGCACACAGTGTTTCCTGGACACAGTCACAGACCCCACATTCTCCCAAGTATAGCGACTGTTTCCTGCTTGTGCTCCCATGGATGCTAGCCACTGCTGTGAGTCAGAGCTCTTCTCTCTTGCCTGGCAAACAACAGGGCACATGCTGCTCTCGCTGGGGGGTTGTAGCACTGGTTACAGCTCATCTGTTTGTTTGGGGCCCCAGGAGGGATTGTGCTTTTTGGAGACCTTTTGGAATAATGCTACTGCACAGCCTTCTACTATGGGCCAGTGCAATCCAGCCCTTGCTGTATTCATCGTACGGAGGTGGGGAATGAGAAGCAGATAAATAACATTGATGGCATGTGGTATCACCAGTATTTCCCCTCGGGCCTTCAAAAATGCACCGAGAGCTTGTCACACCTGCACTTTGGGGCATGCAGATGTCCAAACGTGCGAGTGGCCTGCATTGAACAGAGGCATTTGAATGAATAAGGTCTATGGTTTGGCACATACTTGAATGCAGGTGTGGAAAACTGCTGATGACATTATATAGATTGAAAAGAAGCCACTGAAGCCTCCTGAAGGTTGCCTGGTGCATTTTTAGCAGACCATCTAACATGGGTGTGGTTGCAAGTTAAGAGGACAAAGGGACTGATGATTCTGGGAGGACAGTTAATCACCTTCAGGGGTTAGCAGACAATCCACACATCAATCCATGCATGGCATTGCAGGACAGGCTTGGTGCACCATCCATGATCAGCCTCTGCTGGCAACAAGTTACCAAATTATAACCTTGGCTGCCCAGTGCAGGAAACCCAAGAGATGGATGGAGAACAGAAAGTTGGCAGAATGTGATGCCCTGTCCTTGCCAGGCAAAAGGACAGTCTTCCATGCACACGTGATTCAGTCAGGAAACAGATACTTCTTTGAAAAACTTCTGATCCAAACGACTCCATTTCAGGAGAGCGGGGCATGGCAGACGTCATCTCGTGGGAGGTGGAAACTGTAACATGCATTCAAACTCCTCATCAGCACCATGTCTGCATTGGTGGCTTGTGTTAAGCAGGTTGCTCTCATGGCAGCGTCATGGTGGAGAGACGTCCCTATCATTGCCAGTCCATCGCAATGCCCTTATCACAATCCACCCCCATACCACTAGCCACCACCCACACCGACAGTCTGAACTACAAGAGCTGTGGGTGGACGAGTGACTATTCTCTTGAGCAGCGGCTTTCAAATTATGGGTCACAAGCCAGTCCTGGGGGGTGGAATGTCAGGCACTGGGTCTCGTTGCTGTAGGAGTATCAGGCGAACAGTGGGAGAGCTAAGGCAGCTCCCTGCCTGTCCTGGCACCACAGACTGCGCCATGTCCCAGAAGTGGCCGGCAGCAGGCCCAGCTCCTGAGGGGTGGGGGCAAAGTGCACAGGACTCCATGCACTGCCCCTGCCTTGAGCACTGGTTCCACACTCTCATTGGCTGGGACCCTGCTGCCGGCTGCTAATGGGATGCAGCAGGGTCTGGAGAGGCAGGAAGCTGCCTTAGCACCCCTGACTGGGAGCCACTCAAGGTAAGTTCCTCCTGCCCCAGCCCTGACAACCTCCTGAAAGCCAGAGCCCCCTTCTGCAGGGCCACCCAGAGGATTCAGGGGCCCTGGGGCAAAGCAATTTCAGGGGCCCCTTCCTGGCACTCCCTGTGTCAGACCTCAGACATTTTCATGGGGGCCCCTGTGGGGCCCAGGGCCTGGGGCAAATTGCCCCACTTGCCCCCCCCCCCGGGCAGCCCTGCCCTTCTGCACCCCAAAGCTCTCATCCTTGTCCCCACGCCGGAGCTCACACTCTAGTCAAATTATGTTAGGGCATGGGCATCACAAAATTTTCTTCAGCCGGGTCATGAGAAAAAAAAGTTTGAAAATCACTGCTCTAGAGGTAGAACATGGACCGCAGACCACAATTGTCATTGATGTTGGAACAGTTTTTATAATGGGGGTCTGAAAACCATTGAAATAAACCATAAGTTCTGTACGTGATGGAAACCACTTCAAGCCAGATGGTGCATGGAATAGCCTCACCACCTCTAATTCCAGCACCCCTGGTAATAGCCAAAATCTAAAGAGGAACCACTGAACTGCCAACAGAGGAGAAACCGAGACATCGAGATTGGAACTGCTTGGAGGTTCCAAATACAAAGTAGCGTGAGAAAGGTATTTTCTCACCTGTTCTGAGATTGCACACATTTTGTTATTAAAAACTGAGGAGGGGAAATTTTGGGGGAAAGGGAGGGAGATCACAGACAATATCAAACTAGGCAGCTACCTACCACTGGATTGTGAATGGGCATTAGCAACAAATAGGGAATAAAACTCCCAATGCAGAATGAAACCCTGCCCTGGGAAAATAGTACTTCCTACTCGTATCCCACTGGATAATACCACACGAGTCAGTCTCTCCCACACTTTGGCAATTCTTAGAGAGTTTGCCACACCAATAAAATAGTATTGAACTGACTTGTCTAGACAATTGGAATAAGGGAGCATTACAAAGTACAAGAGTCAGAAACTTGTTTGTGCAGCATCTAGTACAGCAGGGCCGTGGTTTGATACTGAGGCACCTAGGTTGCTGCAATAATACTTATAATAAATAAATAACAAAAATGGCCTGTCGTCTTCTACCGTCTTAGTCCCAGAGGCAGCCCTTAGATGCTGTAGCCACTGACTTCAATGGAACGACACTGATTTACACCAGTTCAGAATCTGTTTTGTGCTGCACTTCAGGGGCATGGCTACACTATTGAGAAGATCAACCTTCCAGCGGTCAATCTTCTAACGTACAATTTAGCAGGTCTAGTGTAAACCCCCAAATCGAATACTGAGGGCAGCCCCCACCTTGTCCTGTACTCCTCATTTTGTGAGGAGTAAAGGAAGCCAACAGAAGCATGTGCTCCTAGTGGCCTCCCACAGTGTAGAGGTACGGTGGCTCAGCTTAAAGTAAGTCAAATCCAGTTACACGTTTTGCATAGCTGGATGGTGTACCTTAAACCAACCTGCCTGGTTTAGGACTACAGGGAAGTTTGGAGTTTGAGAGGTGACTGGGCAGTGTGATCCATAATTAATTTTTGCATATTTCTGTATATTTAAGAAGAAGAAAGTATGTGAAGGGAAAGTTCTATTTGATTTTTTGAGAGAGATATTGAGAGAGAGAGAGAAAGAGAGAAGGAATAAATATGAGTCTACAATTTTCCTTCACACTTTCATTTTCCCTTAATCCATTTTATGAGGAAGCTTGGGCAATATTTATTAGCTGCCACCTACTTTATCTCTTAGAGTACATCTACACAGCAGGTCTAAAGTCGAATTAAACTACGCAATTTCAGTTACGTCAATTGCGTAGCTAAAGTCAAAATAGTTTAACTCAGCTTTTGGCACGGTCTACGCAGCAGGGAGTCGAAGGAAGAACATGCTTCCTTTGACTTCCCTTACTCCTAGTGAAACGAGGGTTACCATAAGTTGGAGTAAGAAGTCCTCCAGCTCAACATTATTTTGAAATAATGGCTTGGAGAGTAGATATGCACTATGTTATTTCAGAATTATATTAGTTATTCTGAAATAATGCTGCTGTGTAGATGTACCCTTATTGTATTCACTGTGGGTGCATCTACACTGCACCCATAGCACGAAATAAGCTACGCAATTTGAGCTATGCAAATTGCATTGCTTACTTTGCATCAATTTCAAAATAGCTTACTTTGTAATTTGGTGCTGTCTACGAAGCCAAATATTGGAATTACCCACTATTCCAAAGTGTCCCTTACTCCTTGTGGAATGAGGTTTACAGGGACATCAGAATGGCGAACCCATTCTATTTCGAAATGACGGGCTTGCTGCTAAGACACAGGATAGCTCTGGTATCCCAAAAAAATGCTGCAGTGTAGATGTAGCCACAGAGTTTCTTTCTGGATGAATAGTTTTTTCTGTTGCTCAGAGATTTTTATACTTCTAGAGTCTTGGCCATTTCCCTTCTCTTATGGATGTTTGGCCTCCTTACTTCCACTTTTACCTGGCTTGTTAACTACATTTTCCATTTAAAGATCCTCCTTTTATAGCTCTCTATTTGTGTATTTCTTCTGCAGGATGGATGGGCTGTTGATGTGTTATGGTGAGTTTCCATCAATGGTGAACAGGGGGTTAATGGTTACACTTGCGGAGGAGAAAGGTTTATCATGAGGAGATGTTTACTTTCCAGTTCATTGCTCAGAATGGCAGGGACAAGGCCTTGTGATCAAGGGAAGACACGGTCAGTCAAGATCTCCAACATCTATTTTTTTTTCAGGTCTCCAAAGTTTAGCTACAGTTAAATAGTTAGGAACCAGTGAATAAAATTTACTAAAATTAAGTAACTTAGGAATCAGCTAGTACAGTAGACTTCCAATAATCCGGAATCTATGGGACCTAGCTGGTGCCGGATTATCAGATATGCCGGACTATCAGGAGGTACTATAAGCTGGTTATATATATACTGTATACATTATATACTGTATATAAAGTGTTCCTAGCCCTTTTTATTGTACATACTGTATACAGTATACTGTAATGTTTTCGTTTTTTTAAGCCTTTTTTACCCTTTTTGCTCAGTTCAGCTGCTGCCGCTGTTACCTTGTGACTCATTTTTTGCCGAAGCTCACTCACTAGGCTCTTGCCATTTTGATGCCAGACTATCAGGAGTGCCGGACTATTGGATGCTGGACTATTGGAGTTTTACTGTACTGAAAGTTCTAGGATAAAAGAAGCAAAAGGAAAAACCTGTATTACCTTAAATAGTTTTCAGTACACATGAAGGCTTAGTTTTTCCTTCAGCTCATAACCTATATGGTTCTATGGATAAGCTCCATTTTCATTTTGGCTGTGCATCAGAAAGAGCTCATGGTTCCATTTCATTTTCATTTATTCTATGCCATTTCCTTAGAGATTATAGAATTAAAAATGGCAGCTCAGAAGTGAGATCATGCCTGCAAGAGCTTTAAAACCCTCCTCTTTACTCCAGGGGTTCATAACACTCTTCAAGAAAGGCCCATTAAATCCAGCAGTCTTGCAATGTATTTTTTTCAGCCTTGCATGAAAGATTGCCTTGGAATTTTCTTCTCTGAACAGACAAGCACATCAGAATCACAAGAGTCTTGTATGTCTATGTACCTGAAGTATTTACATGGGCCCCTATCACTAAAGCATTTGGGCACCTTATGGCCTTTAATGAGTTTATCCTCATAGCATCTCTATTAGATAAAGTAATATTATAATCCCATTTTACAGATGGGGAACTGAGGCACGGAGAAACTCATGTACCTGTACATGCCTGAGGTCACACAGTAAGTCTATGGGAGAGCAGAGACTTGAACTCAAGTCTCCCAAGGTCCCAGCGGGCTATCAGCAGGTCTCCCAATTCTCTGCTTATCATATCTCTTCTAAAAACAGAGACAGATCTGTTGGCCAAATTCTGTTCTTGAGTTACAGCTGCGTAAATCCAAGCTAACTCTACTGAACTTCTCTGAGTTACTGTGGACACACCAGCATAACTGGGAGCAGAATCTGGCTTTGAGTGTGTTAAAAAGAACAAAGATAACATTATAATTTTTGCTTTGTTCACACTTAAAAAGAGGGAAAGCACCATTTTAACAAGAAAATGCTATTTTGTAAATGCTGCAGTTTACCTTCACCAAACAAGTGCCAAAAATTTTAACAGCTTCCTGATCTTAAATTCAGAGATCCAGAATTCAGTCTGAGCTCTCCTTTATTGGTCTCATAATCTTTTGGACACTCCATTAAGCAACTATTTTTAATATAAACTATACTAATAAATGTGGGACTGGCTTTATAAGAAGGAAAAGATTTTACACTAACAAATAACACTGACATAGTAATGACAAAGGAAAGTCTAAAAAGTCTCAGGGTATGTCAACACTACAGCGCTAATTCGAACTAAATTAGTTTGAATTAGTTAATTCGAACTAAGCTAATTCGAACTAACGCATCTAGAACTAAAAACTAGTTCGAATTAGCGTTTTGCTAATTCAAACTAGCACGTCCACATTAAGTGGACCCTGAAGCGGGCTTAAGGATGGCTGGAAGCAGTGCCGGCAGGGCATCAGAGGAGGACTTAGAGCGTGGAGATGCTGCCTCAGGCTAGCCGAGGGCTGTGCTTAAAGGGACCTGACCCCCACCCCGGACAGACAGTTCATAGGGGTGCCCCGCTTGCAAAGCAGTCCTGGCTTGAAGTGCCCTGAGTGCCCACACTGGGCACATCACAGCACTCGGCCATCAGACCGGCTGCACTTGCCGCAGGCTGCCATCTGGGGAGAGGGGGCAATTGGGGGGCTGCAGGAGAGCTTCCACCCCCAGAAGCCTGCAGAGCCAACCCAGTCCTCCCCATCGGGGGCTCGTGCCACATTCCTCCCTCACTTCCTTCCACTTACCCTTCCCTAGCCCCTCTTCTTGATGTACAAAATAAAGATAATGTGTCTCACAAAATGGAATCTGTCTTTATTGAACAAAACTGGGGGAGACTGGGAAAAGGAGGTGGGAGAGGGGAAGAGAGAGGCTGGGAGAGGGGAGGGCAACTAAAATGATCAGGGGTTGGGAACAGGTCCCATATGAAGAGAGGCTAAAGAGACTGGGACTTTTCAGCTTAGAAAAGAGGAGAAGGAGGGGGGACAGGATAGAGGTCTCTAAAAGCAGGAGTTGGGTGGAGACGGTGCATACAGAAAAGTTCTTCATTAGTTCCCATAAAGAAGGACTAGAGGACACCAGAGGAAAGGAATGGGTAGCAGACTTCAAAATAGTAACAGAAAGTTGTTCTTCACAAAGCAAAGAGTCAACCTGTGGAACTCCTTGCTGCAGGAGGCTGTGAAGGCTAGAACTGGAACAGAGTTTAAAGGGAAGTGAGATCAAGTCATGGAGGTTGGGTCCATGGAGTGGTATTAGCCAGGGGTAGGAGTGGTGTCCCTGCCCAAGGTTTGTGGAAGGCTGGAGAGGGATGGCACGAGACAAATGGCTTGGTCACTGTCTTCGGTCCATCCCCTCCAGGGTTCCTAGGGTTGGCCGCTGTCGGCAGACAGGCTACTGGGCTAGATGGACCTTTGGTCTGACCCAGGACGGCCATTGTAAGCTCAGGGCTCAGGGTCGGGGGTCTCAGTGGACCCCCTTGATTCTCTTGCACACCTGCTCCTGGGTGGCCAGGCTGGCAGCTCTCCTGTCCAAGCCGGCCACTTTCCTGTGCCTAGTGCGGAGATCGTGGAGGAGGTCCACGATGTCCGCACTAGCCCAGGCGGGTGACCGCCTCTTGTGGTCCCGTGCAAGCTCCCGGGAGCCGCCAGCCTGGTCCCGGGAAGAGGGGGAGGGCTGGGGGGCATCGGGTGGGTGGCTCGATCCGTGCCAGGTACAGGGTCTGCTGGCTGGGTGCTGGCAGGCTTGCACCTGGCACGGGCACCGTAGCCAGCCCGTGCCCCTTTAAGGGGTCCGGGGCCGGGAGGGGGGCAGTAGAGTTTCCCTGGTGTTGGCCAGAGTGGCCACCAGGGAAACCTGGGGAGGGCTAGCCTCCCACTAGTTCGAATTAAGGGGCTACACACCCCTTAATTCGAACTAGCTAGATCGAACTAGGCTTAATCCTCGTGGAATGAGGATTACCTAGTTCGAACTAAGCGCTCCGTTAGTTCGAATTAAATTCGAACTAACGGAGCGCTAGTGTAGCGCCTATGAAAGTTAGTTCAAACTAACGTCCGTTAGTTCAAACTAACTTTGTAGTGTAGACATACCCTCAGAGCTTTAAAACAATAAGTAGTTCTGTGGCACCAGAGCTGGTCTACACTAGGGAGTTATTTCAAAATAACCCCCCTTATTTCGAAATAATAAGAGAAGCGTCCACACTACCAAGTCCGCTATTTCAAAATAACGGCCTAGTTATTTTGAAATCTCTACTCCTGCTTTCCTCAGGGAATAACGCTTATTTCAAAACAGTATTAGTGTGGACACTCCGTTGCTGCTATCATATATATAGCAGCCCAATGTCTGTGAGTTTGTAACACTGAAATGCTGGCTGTTCCCTCTGGGTGGCCCGTGCTGCATGGGGAGTAAGGGGCCCAAACGGCTGCTTGCTCCGCTTGTTGCCTCGTGGTGGCTTGGCTGAGCATCTCAGAAGTCAGCCGAGCACCATGGTGGGAGGAGAAGGGAGGCTGGGCAGTGACGTGCGGTGTGACAGCGGCTCCAGACCCCGCCCCCTGGCCGTGAACGTCACGGCTGCCCCCCCCCCCTTTCGCCTCCCACCATGGTGCTCGGCTGACTTCTGTGCCGCTCAGTCAGGTCGCCATGAGGGAGCCCAATCGGCTGCTGGCTCCCCCACAGCGGCGCAGCTGAGCTGCGCAGAAGTCAGCCAAGAGCCATGGCGGGAGGCGAAAGGGGACGGGGCGGTGACATGCGGTGTGACTGTCGCTCTAGGCCCCACCCCTGGCTGTGAACGTCACTGCCCCACCCCTCTTTGCCTCCTGCCGTGGCGCTCGGCTGACTTCTGCACCGCTCAGCCAGGCCGCTGCGGGGGAGCAAGTGGCGCAAGCGACAGTTTGGGCTCCATGCTCCCCATGCAGCACGGGGAGTGCAGAGCCCAAACGGCTGTTTGGGCTCCACAGTCTCCTGAGTGAGAGGCAGGAGGGGGAGAAGAAGAGAAAGAGAGAGACAGAGAGAGAGGCAGGAGGTGGAGGAGAGCTGAAAGAGAGAGAGAGGGAGGCAGTAGGAGGAAGAGAGAGAGAGAGACAGAACGAGAGACCAGAGGCTCAGGAGAGAAGACACGTGGAGGAGAGACCTGAAAATCCTGTCTTATGACTGGCTAATTGGCTAGTTTCAAAATAACTACTCCCCAGAGTCATTCAAAATAGTTACTCCCCAGTGCTTCCTAAGTCTAAGTCAGGGTAGTGCATCCTCATTAACAGAGCCTGCCTCAGATTAAATTTGAGGCTCCCTGATAGTGGGGACATGCTATTTCAATTTTGTTATTTCAGGAGTTATTATTTTGAATTTAGTTATTTCAAAATAAATTCCTAGTGTAGACATGCCCTTAGGGTATATCTAGACTACATGCCTCTGCCAACCAAGGCATGTAAATTAGACAAACCGACATAGTCAATGAAGCGGGGATTTAAATATCCCCCGCTTCGTTAGAATAAAAATGGCCGCCACATTGTGCCAGCTCAGCTGTTTGTCGGCACGAAGTGGCAGTCAAGATGGGGATCAGTCGGCAAGGAACCTTTGCTGACTGATCCTGCAAACCTCATTGTATGAGGCATAAGGGATCGGTTGACAAAGGCTTTCCTTGCCGACCGATCCCTGTCTTGACTGCCGCTTTGTGCTGACAAACAGCTGAGCCGGCACAATGTGGCGGCCATTTTTATTCTAATGAAGCGGGGGATATTTAAATCCCTGCTTCATTGACTATGTCGGTATGTCTAATTTATATGCCTCGGTCGGCAGAGGCATGTAGTCTAGACATACCGTTAGAGACTAACAAAAATGCACTACAAAACCAATTGCCCCTGCCTTTGACATTCACATTTTCACATGAAAAGCTATAAATTGGACACATCCAGCCTGACTCAATTAACTTCATTAACACTTGTCCTACCATTGACAGGTAACTGCTTTTGCTGCTATATATATCTTGGATTGTGTTATTTGTATTCCAACTCATCTGATGAAGTGTGTTTTCCCTTCATACTCCTATACATTTTTGTTAGTCTCTAAGGTGCCACAGGACAGCTCATTGTTTTTAAAGAAAAGTCTGGTACATCATCTTGATTCACACCTAAGGGGGTTGGTTATGACTGACCACATGCCCATGCCCTTTACTTCTCACTTGGAGCCAGTGAGTTGGGAGCAACTAAGCAGGGAAGGGATAGAACATAGAAGTTCACATTTTGGGTCAGGTCTTGAAGTCCATCTAGTTCAGTTTACTGCCTCTAATAGTGACCAGTCAACCAAATGCTTTAGAAGAAGTACAAGAAACTACTCAATCCCAGTTAGAGATTTGCTTAAGCCATTAAGCATGAGGTTTAATAGTATTTCCTCCATTTATGTAGGTATTACAGCTTGATGGGAATTTTTTAACAACATCTTTTGATTGGGAAAAGGGTAGATCAATTGAAACCAAAACTATTCACAGAAAGAGGTCTTTTTTTATGTATTTCCCATTTGAAAAAAAAGTGTTGACATTTTATGAATGTGTAAGATCCCTTTTTTCCCAAAATGGTTTCAACTTTTACCCTTTTTTTTCATTTTTACCTTAAATTAACTTACATGTTGAAAAAAAAGACAAACATTTTAAAATTATTGTAATGAAACATTTTGGTGGATATAATCTGGGTTTGGGTTTGTTTTTTTCACTCATAAAAATTTTCAGGAGCAATTTTCATCTTGAATTAGGATAGGAAAAACTTTAAACATCTTGAAAATTCTCACAGGATGGGGAAATTGTTTCCCAGGCAGCTCCATTTGGTATTAACCATCATAACACTGGAATATCTTGCTATCTTTTTAAATGCCCGGTCCCTCTTTTGAATCTTGCTAGGCTTTGGGGGCCTAACAACATCCAGTGGCAATGAGTTCCACAGTCCAATTTTACGTTGTATGAAAAAGTATTTCCTTTTCTCAAGTTTTGAATTTGCCACATTATCATTTAACATCTCCGTGTTCGTGAGTTGTGAGTTGGGTCGAGAAAGTACTTCTCTATCTCCTATGTGCTGTGAGTGTAAAGAGAAGGGGATAGAACTGTGGAGAAGGAGAACATCCTAAAAGGGCTCAATTCTCAGAGGGCAGGAGCTCTCTGCTTTCTACCAATCAGGACTTTTCAAAATGTGACAGTTAAAGCAAGTTGGATAGCTAACAGCAGAGGCATCCAAATTCAACTAGTCACTTTCGATTTTCTTGGCTCCGTTCCACTTCAGGCTCATTCCTAAGAGCAAAATCCAATCCTAAGTTTGCTCTACCTAAGATGGTAGGAGCTCACACATCAGTTATCCATGTAAACAATGCTACTGAATGAAAAATGAATAGCCTAAATGGACACAGTAGACAGGCAGACTATACAGACAAACAGAATGGAATTAGCACGGATGCTTCAGTCAGAGGCAGGTTATCATCTCAATGTGTCTACATGATTTAAATAAACCTTAATGACGAGAGATGGAGGATATGCAGTTTAGTAAGGGGAAAACATGGTTGTGACTGAGAGTCAGAAATACAATCCCTCCTTAAGACAAACAAGACACAACTTAACTCATATAAAAAGACAAGGCTTTTTTGAAATAAGTGGCAATTTGGTTACTTTTCCTTTTCACTTTTTACTTGAATCTTGACCTCTGTCCTGCTCCCTCACTAGGTTTTCCTATTTCCACTTGGCCTTGACGAAAAACAGACCTGTCCTTAAATGTGTTATACAAACTAATCATTTTTACTGGGAGAGCTAAATGGATGGTACAGAACCCTTTTGAACCGACGTTACATTTTAACTACTTTAAACACATCCAGCTGTGCAAAGTTCAATCATTCACTTCAGCAGGTAAGTCCAGAGTGAGATAACACGGGCAATGTTTCTTTGCAGATCAACCAAGAAAGGGAAAAATACCAGAGTCCTAGGAAGACAGTTGATCAAATATTTGTAATTTCTCAGACACACTGTCTTACTACTTTCATGTCATCCTATTTTAGTTAAAACTATGCCACTCTCGCTGTAAATAATGTGCCTGAGCTTTCAAAAGTGACTACCGATTCTGAATGCCTTCATTCTTAGGTGATCAACTTGAGACACCTTAAAAAAGCCCAGTTTTCAGTCGCTACTACTATAATTATTAGACACCTCTGAAAATTTAGGCCCTCACTATATTGTTTGAGCTCATTTTGCCATAATACTTTTTATTGTGGAACAAAGAGGATAGACATATTAGGTGCCATTTTCCCTGAGAAATTTGGAGAGGGAGATTGTTTTTCTTTCAATCTGCTGTTTTCAACAATGAAAAGGGGAGAAAGTCAGATTCAAAACCCAACCAAAAATCTATTTTGGTTTCCCAAAGCCCAGACATTTCCACTGAAAAGATTTCCATGAGAATTTCAAGAACACAGATAATTTAAGCCACAGTGAAAATTTGTTGAAAAAATGTTTCTGAGTGTTCAAAAAGCTATTGTACGTCAAAAATGTTTTACTGAAAAAAAATGCTCATCCACACCAGAATAAGGGACTTGATGATATGATATGTGGCACACCTGTTATTCCCCCGACAAGTAATTGAAGTTTTGGTGCCTAAAAAGAATGAGGCTGTAATGATACAGTGCAAGTTTTGACACTTGCAGTTACAGTGAACAGAATATTAGAAAATTAGTAGGTTGTGTTAAATTAATCAATAAGTTTTGCCATTTGGGACTTTTTTCTACTTTGATCATAAAACGTACTCCTGAAGACTACCGAAATTCATGTGAACATAGTGGCTGCATTTAGACTGGCAAGTTTTTCCGCAAAAGCAGCTGCTTTTGTGGAAAAACTTGCCAGCTGTCTATACTTGCCACTTGAATTTCCGCAAGAACATTGACGATCTCATGTAAGATTGTCAGTGTTCTTGCAGAAATACTATGCTTCTCCCGTTTGGGCAAAAGCCCTCTTGCGCAAATGCTTTTGCACAAGAGGGCCAGTGTAGACAACACGGTATTGTTTTGCGCAAAAAAGCCCCAATCGCGAAAATGGCGATCAGGGTGTTCTTGTGCAAAACTGCGTCTAGATTGACACGGACACTTTTCCGCAAAAAGTGCTTTTGCTGAAAAGCGTCCGTGCCAATCTCGACGCTCTTTTCCGCAAATGTTTTTAACGGAAAAACTTTTCCGTTAAAAGCATTTGCTGAAAATCATGCCAGTTTAGACGTAGCCAGTGGATTTGCATTAATGGCTGGCACCCTCAAATAACTGCCACAGTTGGGGTGACAGTAACAGCATTGTGAAAAGCCTCATGGGGTAGCCATGTTAGTCTGTATCTCCAAAAACAACGAGGAGTCCTGTGACACTGTAGAGTCGGACAGATCTATTAGGGCATAAGCTTTCATGGATAAAACCAACTTCATCAGATGATGTGGGTTTTACCCACCAAAGCTTATGCCCTAATAAATCTGTTTGTCTCTAAGGTGCCACAGGACTTCTCGTTGTTTTTGTAGGCACAGCATTGTGTCTTGTCGAAACGAAAGATCACAGTGAGCTGTGAAAAGGTTAGCGTGCAGAAAACCAGCAGAACCCCATTATACAGTTCTACCTGAAGGACTGGGCCCTTTTTTGGCCTATGAAAATACCTGGATTTCATCTGAATCTGGGAGTGAAAGGATGGATTCATAAAACAAAGGATGGATTCTGGTTCATTATCAGGCCCAGAAGATGAAAAGGGGATTTTGCATGACTCTGAGGGCCTGTTTGTCATAAGTGGTTGCAAATAACAGAATCATAGAAACTAGGGATGGAAAAGGCCATTTGGGCCATATAGTCTCCTGGCCAGTGAGGAGTTGTTCTCTATGGGATAGTTGTTAGTTCTTTTTGGAGAAGGCTTGAGTTCTCCAGGAGGTGCTGAAGTCTACCATGGAGGTACACTAGAAAGGGTGAAAAACTTCTTGCCAGCTGGACCCGCCCACCAGTTGGGGCGTAAGAGTCCCCTGCAGGGGTGTATGTTGCAATGATGTAATGCCTAAAGCATTTGATAAAGTCAGTCATAGAAGGTCTATTAGGCTAAAAGGGTGGGAACGTCTGAAGGCCAGACGGGCAGGGGTTCCAACTGTTCATCTCTCATGGCTTTGAGAAAGGAAGCAATGTCAGATCAAAGCAGATATGGGCACTAAAAAAAAAGGGAGTCACAAGGCCTCTTTTACTCATACATGCTGGGTGGTAAAGCCCTGTTCCTCCCAAACAGATGCCACGTTTGATCTCTGGGCAAAAACAATAAGCGCTAATGAGCCAAATTCTGCCTGAGGATTTGTACAAACAGATTCCATTAGGTGTGGTGGGAACCACACACATAGACCCCTAAGGGCAGAGTTTAACCCATTCATTTTGTCTTATTCCTCCTAGGAGCATAAACAATAGCTGAAAAGTCGCTCCGCTAACCTATGAGGGGCAAATTCTTCTCCTTCTTCTGTGCTTCTGGAGGGCAGTCTGGCCTCTGAATGGGTAGATGCAAAGGGCCAGGATGTGAGGCAGAGATTCGTGGCCTGTACAAAGGGGGAGAACAGAGGTGGGAAGAAGCAGTGCCAAACATCTCTCACTTCATACAGTGTCTTCTTACCCCCACACGGAAACACAGTGGTGTCAGCAAATGCCAGTTCCACCACTGGCTACAGCAGCTTCTACAGAACAGCTTCAAAGATGTTCAGCAACTTGGGATGGGGCTGAGGGGAGAAGAAGGGAAGATTCCTGTTAGTTGGCCTGGATGCTCGCTTGAGGATTTGCCCTTTGAAAACAGTAGGAATGTATACTTTTTACCTGTTTTGCATCATGTCTGAAGGGGGAAGAGGTATATTTGCTTAGAACAAACCAGTCCAAGGGAAAACTTTGTTTAGTTGCAAGACAAGCCAATGATTTAACACCACACAAACAAAGGGTTCTTGATGAAGCTTCAGGCCGCACCAGCTGTGTGAACACGATGAAATGCTATTAAAAGAAACATTCAGGGGCTGATTCTGCTGCCTTTTATCAGCTTGAGTTGCACCTTGATCTCCGAGAAGGCCCCCAGGAATCTATGAAACTCTTGGATTATGCATACTGGTAGCGAAATCAGATCCTTTTACAAGGCAAGGCAAGTACAAGGCAAGCTCTCCAGCCTAAATAAGAATCACATGACCTACCTTGTTTCCTTTCACCTGAGGACCAATATGTCTATGAACACTTTCATTGCTAACTGGTTTGAGGTTGTAGTCCAGATCTTCAGCTGATTTCAGTGGGACTATCTCGATTTACACTTGCTGAGAGTCTGACTTTTTAGTGCCACTAGGGGTGTGTCTAGACTACAGAGTTTTGTCGACAAAAGTGGACTTTTGTCGACAAAACTATACCTGCATCTACACTACCGCTGAGTTCTGTCGACATAATGTCGACAGAACTCAGCAGTTTTGTCGACGCTGGTAAACCTCATTTTACGAGGCATAACGCCTTCTGTCGACAGAGTTTCTGTCGACAGAAGGTGTTATTGCATCTACACTGTCCTTTGCGTCTACACTACCATGTCGACAAAGCAGCTTGCTTTGTCGACAGAACTGAATGTAGTGTAGACGCTCTTTGTCAACAGAAGTTGCAAAACTTCTGTCGCCAAAAGCCTGTAGTCTAGACATACTCTTTGAGAGCTAAATGAGCATGCTTCCATTTAATATAATTGCTTTTTGACGTGGACTGGAGCCTTAGCTCCCTGTGAGAACGAAGGAGGTTTCTTCAGAGGACATGTGGTGTTGATTATTATATTAATTAAATGGGATCGTAGTCTGAACCTTTAACAGCTTGCACACCAATATTTAAAAGTGCTAATAAGTCACTGTACTTTTTCCCCCTTGCTCATTGTATAAAGTAACAAATCATCATGGTGTTTTGTGAACCCAGCCTTCTTGACAACTGCTTATTTTGCAGGAGATTCATGACTCTATTTGCTACAATATGTCATAGAACTCATGTCATGCTAAAAACTGGCCTTCTCATTATTCCACTCCCTTTCGTTATTTCTTGCATGGTGGTGTGTTTGTAGCCATGTAGCTGAAGAGAGAGGCAATACATTAGACGAGAGCTACTCAACCCTGGAAGCCCAGGGGGCCACAATGATACTCACAGCACATACCAAGGGCCGCAACTTAAGTGTGGTTGCATAGACATGCAAACGTATATGCAAATATATGCAAATAGCTTCTTTCACACTGACAGGCGTGAATACACAGATTAAGGCAAGACTACACAACACACAGGCCCCATTTAAGTCAGTTCTGCTGATATTAATAAAACTCAATATTCCCCCAATTTTCACCCATATGACAGCACTTTTAATGAGCAATGACAGTTCAGGAATGTAACTATTAAAACGCATATCAACAGAAGACCATTCTATTGACTGCTTTTTTGTTTTGGCTCCCACCCGCAGGCCACAAACAAATAGGCCGTGGCCTGCATGTGGCCCACGGGACACATGTAGAGTAGCCCTGCATTAGACAGCCTCTAGAAGAGCTCTGGAATAAAGAGAAGCTTGATATGGAAGCATATGGAAGGGAGGAGCATGTTTCGAAGAGAGAAGCCCACACATTTTCTTTAACTCTCTTACATCCCCAAATGAAGAAAAAAAATTGGGGGCAGGTTTTTTACCTGAGGTACAAGGGCTGGTCAGAGCTGCCAATAGTAGATACAGGAGGGCAGTGCTTTAAAAGGGCCCAGAGTTGTAGATCCTTTAAATCAGGGGGTAGGCAATCATTTTTGCAGACGGGTCACTTAATGAATTTTGCTACATGGTCATGAGCCAGCTTCCCCTCCCCACTGGAAGGGGCGGGACCTGGGGCAGAAGGGGTGGAGTTGGGGACTAGCCTCCCCCCAGAGTTGTCTGGGGCTGGAGGCTTTGAATCAAAAACACAGAAAAGGGCTTGCAGTCCCCAGCCCTGCTGCTACCACGTTGCCTGGCAGCTGCCCAGGTGGCTACAGTTATTTAAAGGGCTCTTGGTTCCAGCCCCCACCGGAGTAGCACTATGACCCGGAGTTGGGAGCCATTTAAATTGGATCCGTACCACCTGGAAATTCGGTGGTACAGGCAGCAGGACAGAAATAGAAAACAGCAAGATGTAGTGTGCAGGCCAGATCAAAGTGTTAGGCGGGCCGAATCCGGCCCCCAGGCCGCATCTTGCCCAGCCCTGCTTTAACTGATTGCTGGAGCCCTGCATGGTGATATGAAAAGCAGTGACTTTGTCAGTAAATTCAGGTCTGAAAGTTGCTTTGTTCTGGGTTCGGCATGCAAGGAAGCAGCACTTTTTTGTCTCTGTACCCCTAGACCCAAGATCTAGGTAGATTCTGCAAGAGTGTTAGGAGAGTTCTTAAAGTGCTACATAGTCCTGTATTTTGTTCTTTCTCTCCCTGACTCTTTTTTTGCAGGCTTCTCATCCAAGACACACTCTAGCCCTAAATGAGCAAAAAAAAAAAAAAAAAAAAAAAAAAAAAATTATGTTAAACAATTTAAACCATTCCATGGAAAAATGAATCGTTTCTTTCCTTCTTGGCTTTTTGTCTTGCAAGGGCACATGGAGTTTTTTCATAGGACTAGGAAGAAAAGTGACACCAGCAGAGAGAATGCACTTTACCTTTTCTGTCTGTGTCGTTTTTAAAGAGATGTGCACCAGACACCCCATTAACAAGGAAGAACATGTGTAGCAACGTGGCACTGGTACCTTTTTTCCCCATAAAATATTTCATTAGCTCCCAAGCCCTTTAAAGGCTTATCTTTAAATAGTGCCTGGAGCCTAGGTCAGGGAAGGGGCTGCTGAAAGAAACAGGCTGTGCCACAGGTCAATGAAGGCTTCTTTTGGCTTCTCACTGCTGTTTGTCACCATCACCCACCCTGCTGCTGAAGGTTTCTTGTAGCGTTAAGCCGGCTTACACAGCTAGACAATGTAAAGGCCACAAAGAGAGCCAGAATCCTCCTTGTTGGAGTAGGTCTAACTGTGACACTCACTGGACACACTTTGCTTGGTTGGCCCACTGCCAGAAAAAATAACCTATTGCCGTCAAAATCCAGTTAAGCCAAACAGCCCATGCTTAATGGAGCCCCCTCTGAAAGTTTTCTGCTCAACAAAGCTGATATTTTCAGCAGGTGAGACTGAAGCTGTCCAGCCCATCATATCCAACCCAAATCCTTAAACGTGGGTATCCACGGGGTGTGCGATGCTAATTCTGAAAGGGGGACATGGCTGAATCCCAGAATTACAGGATTCACAATATAAACTTAAGCTAAAAATCTCCACCAGCCCCAGCATCATGTACAAAATGGAAAGATTTGCTTTCATTTTTGACCTAGAGGGTCCAGTCTTGTGAGGTGACTTCCAGGAGCCTGAATCCAAGTCAACACGATTCTTGCTACTGACTAAGAAGTGGCCCCATTGTACCTCTGTAGTGGAGTGACTCTCATCTCATGCGAGCTCTACCCCCCACCCCTCATAATGTCTTACCGAGTATGTTTGCCTGCACTGCGTCTTTAAAAGCATTTTTGGCTACTGAGCCCTCTTACCACATCACACTATGTGTAATCACAACCCCTTCTGGGGGACACCTAACAGGGGCTCATCCTTGTGCCCTCTGCTGATGTCTCCAAGTCTGGCTGGCTGTGTCCCCTCAGTCTCTTTCCCCACTCAGTGAGAGTGGCACCTCCAGGGCTTCCTCTACTGACAGCAACTTTTCAGACAGCCTCAAAGTCTGCTCACCTTTAGCTCTGCCCTACACTGATTGCTGCTGAGCATTGCAGCTCCTTTTGTAGGCTGTCCTGGCCCCTGATTGGCCAGGTCCTCCAGAGCCTCTCTAGCCTCCTGGAGGACTTATCTATGGCTCTCTTGGATTTAGGACCTAGCCCCATTACAGCTTTATCATGCACTCAGCATACATTGGAGTCTGTAAGAGTTAACTACTTATGATGGGATCCTGCCACTCAACTTCAATGGTGCAGAATTTAGCCCCATCTAACTTCCACGCAAAGTCAATGGGCACTGACTTAAAGGAGTGACTAGGAGGGCAGATTTTAGCCATTATAACCATAGAGATTGGGGCTATTACAGGTCAATCCCATACAATAGAAAGATAAGGCAGGGCCAAAAACATCTGTAGCACGTGTACAGACATTTGTCAGTGCTGCCTTTCTGTAGAGATGGACACAGCCAAACAATCAGTGACTCTATTTAAAAGGTTCTCTCATTTTTCAGACAGAGGTGAGCCAGCCAGACCCTGACTTGTTTGGGGATAGGGTGTTTCGTTGTGGTTTGGAGATGTGTCCAAGAGTTTTTATTACTCAGAAACTTGGGTTCTGAGTGTGTTTTTGTAAGGAGTCTGAGAATGAAATCTGATTCATATTTGCATCTGTTAGCATGTTGGGAAGAAAAAAGGATGAGCAAACGGCTGCTGAAAGACAAATAAAAAAAAGCTGATTCCATTTCCCACAACACTTTCTAGGTTTGGGCTGCATCTGTTTATGTTACCAGAAACTTTGTAATAGAATTAAAAGTGGCGGACAAGGGCAAAGTCAGCAACGGCTATAGACAAGCATCTGGTCTTCTTGAAATGTTGATTTGTATGGAATATAAAAAGTCGCTGCTGTAAATTAGTTACATGTCAATTTTGTTTGTGAAAAGGTCCTTCGGGCTTTTGAAAATAACAGCTTAGTTCCATGATGTAATCTGCTCTGACTGTCCAGATTTCATTCCTGTAGAAAGAATACATTGTAATGTCTGTGTGAGTGATGAGTGTACATACCCATAGAAATGAGATGTTATGTATATTACTTACCACATAAATCTGTACTATCATAATAATAGTGGAAGTATAATGGAGGAAAAATGTCATGTATTGCAAAGCATTTTTTCCCTACATTAACCTCCATAAATGCCTTAAGGACACAGAGGGTACATCTCATGAAAGGACCTTTATAACATGACATTCCATTCAGAAACCCAGAAAGAAGGCAATATGGTGTATGCACACATTTCTGTGAATCCGGGTATGGCAAAATGTTAGGATCTCCATGAAAAACACTGGCCTCGCGGTCTGTAATTTCTCACCCTGATGGAACAGGTTTTGAATTTGCAAATACTACGTCTGAAAGATAATGGGCCAGTGGGCAGATTAAAACCATGTTTTCCTCCAGAAACAAATATTACCCTTGAACAGCCAAAAAATATTATTTGTGATGCAATAGGTACTAGAAATCCCAACCAAGGCCACGTGGTGCTAGGTGATATGCATATACCTAGAAAGAGCTAGTGCTAAGTACCTGCAGCCTCAATAGGCATCACAAAGCGAAGGAGAAAAAAAATATTATCCCCAGTCTTACATATAGGGTACGTCTAGACTACAGGCTTCTGTCGACAGAAGTTTTGTCGACAGATACTGTCGACAAAACTTCTGTCGACAAAGAGCGTCTAGACTACATTGAGTTCTGTCGACAAAGCAAGCAGCTTTGTCGACATGGTAGTGTAGACGCAAAGGACAGTTTACATTCAATAACACTTTCTGTCGACAGAAACTCTGTCGACAGAAGGTGTTATGCCTCGTAAAATGAGGTTTACCAGCGTCGACAAAACTGCTGAGTTCTGTCAACATTATGTCGACAGAACTCAGTGGTAGTGTAGACGCAGGTATAGTTTTGTCGACAAAAGTCCACTTTTGTCGACAAAACTCTGTAGTCTAGACACACCCATAGAGAACTAGAGCACAGGCATTTTACATGACTGCCCAAGATCAAAGAGGAAGACGATAGTAGGACCAGGAATGGACCCCGGAGCTACTGAGTTCTGGCTCTTTAAACACAAGTCCAATCTTCTTCAATTTGGGGTTAGCAGTTCAGATTTCATTGAAAACATGTAGCACACCCAGAGAACGTAATCCTCGGACCTGAAATCACTGACCTTTTATTGTGTGCAGTCATATTCCCATCTAGACAGCCGCGCTGAGCCGACAATCAGCTGATTGGCACACTGCGGCGGCCATTTTGATTTAAATGAAGTGGCGATTATTTAAATCGCTGCTTCATTTCCCTTTGCTGAGTAAACTAATCTACATGGATCTGTCGACGGAGCCATGTAGTTTAGACGTACCCCTAGTGTAGACCAGGGCTTAGGGTACGTCTATACAACAGGTACGTCCGTTATTCCAAAATAACTATGCAAACATCTACACAGCTAGACCGTTATTTCAAAATCATTTTGAAATAACAGGAAACTTATTTTAGTGTTTCTAACCCTCATTCGATGAGGAATAACACCTCTTCCAAAATAACGATTTCGGAATAGCAGTAGCGTGGATGCTTCACTGCTGCTATTTTGAAATAGCTCCTCCCTCAAACCATTCTAAATAATTACTCCCCAGTGCTTCCTGGGGCTCTAAACTGAGGAAGTGTGTCCTCATTAGGGCTATGTCTACACAGCGGTGTTATTTCATAATAACTGATGTTATTCCGAAACAACATAGTCCGCATCTACACACAAGCAGTTATTTCAACATAATGTCAAATTAATGTCAAGCTGGAGGACTTCTTCCTCTGTTTCTTGTAACCCTCATTGTATTACAAGTAAAGGAAGTCGGGGGAAGAGTGATCTATCTCAAAATAACTGCTGCGTAGGCAGAGTCAATAAGCGATTTCGACCTAAGCTATGAAATTTGTGTAGCTCAAGTTGCGTAGCTTGTTTTGAGTCTAGCCCTGCTGTGTAGACATGCCTGTGGGAAGCCTGCCTCGGACTAATTTTCAGGCTTCCCTGTAGTGTAGACACGCTATTTCAAAATAAGCTATTTCAGAGTATTTCTTCTGGAATAGCTTATTCCAAAATAATCGTGCTGTGCAGACATAGCCTTAGAGAATAATAAATAGACAAATAGTAGAAAAATCCACTTCTTCAGATGAGATGTTCTTGAGTGGAGAAATAAAGGGGGACCCTCAGAATAAGGAGGGAGAGGGAGAAAAAAAATGACTTGTCAATTGTAGTGCCAGTGGTAATGAAGCTAATCGAGTGGGCTAGAAGTGTCCCATGCTTTGCTTTTAGCCTGCTTTACTGTTCATTGTGTATGGCAGCAAGAAGAAAACAAAGTGGAAGCAAAATGGTTATTATTAATATGATAGTAGTTCCCAGAGACGCCAACTGTGATCAGGGCCCCATTGCGCTGGACACTGGTTAGACACATCGTGAGAACACAGACAGTCCTGAAGAGTTACCATCTAAACAGACAGGGATAACTAGGGCAAAAGGGACATAGAGTAGCAGGTCAGCAACAGACCAGGGCAGTCCAGAGCACAATGTCCTGGGCCCCCTCTACATCCCAAATTGTCCATTCCCTCAAAATGAAGGTGGGGCAGAAAATTCCACATATAACAGAAAACCTGGGAGTGAATGCCTATCCATGCAGGGCCAGAATCCTGAGTACAGTACATTCGGGAGTGCTGCAGACCAGATGGTACGTAGGCAATTTGTCTAACCGTCGGTGCTATGGGAGGAATGCACAAAAGGAGCCCCAAAGACCTTGCGCAGCTTGTGCAAACTAATCCAAACCCTTGCTGAAAATTGCTGCCCTTTAGTTAATTTTGCTAATTCTTTAAGGGAGGAGGGCAACAGAGAGAATAAGTGATACCAGAGCACTGACTCCCTGGAAAAATCTACTATCCCACCGACGGGGGGTCCCACGATTGTTACGCTAACAAGCCTGTGAGGCAGCATGAAAAGACTTTGAGCGCATCAGAGATGGAAAACACATGCTGGCGTACCCACTGGAATGATGTGCACAGCCATGGGCAGACCACCGACTGACTACACATGCATAAGTGCTCCCTGGATGGTGGGCCTTGCCTTCCTAGCCCCCAAACAAGTGACAGAAAGATTCACACCCTCCGGGGAGGGCTCTGACATGCCGCCTGTGAGGGTTTGGAAAGAGAAATAATCCCACAGTGCAGTGAACACACTGGAGAGGTCACATGACGAGATCAAGTGGGGTTCACCCGTTGGTCGCTCTCCCTGAGGTTACTGTGTCTGACCGTGAAGCAAGACTGGAGGAACACGGGGTTTGGTCACATGTCACGTTTTGCAAACTGTCGTTCCATTGTTCCTGGGTTTTCCCCGGAAAGCAAACGACAGGCATCGGAGACAAATACTGACCTTTGCCTGTCATAGAGACAGTCAGTCTAAGACATGAGAAAAAGACGTGTGCATATGAGTCAAATGTCCATGGGCATCCGGTGGCTTAGACGGGGGAAGGCTCGGCCTGGCCAATCCGCCAGCCTGGCCCTGACCCTACTCAGACTCCAGAACGCCTGCTGTAGGTGGACCGGGGGCAGAGTATTGCTGCCCCAGAGTGCCCGCCCTCCCCGTGCGCCAGGATGGCTCGGGCCACGCCGCCGCCTCCCTCCCCAGTGCTCTGGAGCCTGGAACCATGTGGCCTCCTCCCTTCCCTCTGCTCCCAAGGCTGAGGAGTCTTGGGCCAGCTCAGGCCACGCGGCCTCCTCCCTTCCTGCTGCTCCCAGGAGTATGGAAGCTCACGACAAGTGGCCACTTCCTTCCCTGCTGCTCTGGGGATGCTGGGGCACATATGCACTGGGAGCAGGGGGCACTCGTGCTCAGCGCACTGCTCCTCCTCCCCTCCCCATGGTGGGGGCGGGCCCTCAGCAGAGGGGCGGGGCTGTAGGTGGGTCTGCAGGCCTGCCTCCCCCAGCCCCAGCTGCACTGACCGCCCATGCAAATTTCTCTCCTGCCAAATGTGCATCTCTGGTTTTCAGCAGTCGAAAACACTTTAGAGACTTTGGCTGCCTTTTAGTTCCTGTCCCTCCCCTGCACCCTGTTTCCTGGAATTACAATAGGGAATTTTCTGTTTTGTTCTGACGCCTTCTCCCCATCTTCGATATTGTTCTTTTTCACTTCCACAGGGGGAGTGCAGGCCTCCCCTCTCCTCTAGGTTGTGGCTGGGACCTTGTACTAAGCAGTCAAGATCTGGCTTCCCTGGACCACTGCCTACCTGGCCCTGTCTTGAGCCTCTGTCACAGCATCTTCCCGGGCTCACAGTACATCAGTAGGCCTTGCTAAGCCTCTACTAGATGCTCGCTATTGAGCGTTGTAGTACTTCCCGCCACCCAACTGGTTCTGCTGCAAGAGAGGTCACCAACTGTCCTGGCACGTCTATCTTTGCCCCACCAGGAGTTTTCCTGCTCCCTCCACCAGCACAGAGAATCCTGGGCACCGTCACTTTCCCCAGCTATCCTGCTTGACTGCCTTGAGCTCTCCGACGCAGGCTCTGCCAGCCAGCAGACTTCTGTCAGGCTTTTCTCACTGATATCCAGCACTCTGCTCTCCTTCTGGTCCATCCTGCCCCTCCCCCAAAGCGTGGCACTTACTGGTAGCAGGGCACCACTCACTGGCCCCACTGACTCTCATCCATCCTGTCTGGCCCCATGTGGGTTTGGAATTCCCCTTCTGGGTGGCCTTTATGCTGCAATACTTTGAGACATTACGTTGTGCACAATCTGGTACAGCTACGGTTGCAACCCATCCCGATCTCACCCAGACAGTCTAGGTTTTGGGTTGTGAGTCTGGTGCCATTTGACAAGTCCTGATCTCTGGGGGTCTTCTGATCTGGGGGGAAGTGGCAGAGCAGGGGCAGAGGCTAATGGAAAGAGGACGAAAAGAGGGCAGAGACGTCAAGGAAAGAGGTTGAACGGGGGGGCATGGCCTCAGGGGGTCCCTATGGCCAAGCTGCAAGGGATACCTTTCATTACAGTTGCCTAACATTTTGCATGGTAAGACCCTGATAGAATGTATACTGGAGAAAGGATGGTGTAGTGGTTAGTTAAGTATCTAGCCTGAGAATGCCAAAATTTAGGGTCCATGTCTGGTTCTGCCACAGATTGCTTGTGCTACCTTGGGGCAGTCACTTAATCCCACTGTGCCTCAGTCCCCATTTGGGGCTAAGAATATTTCCCTGTTTCACAAAAAGTGTCATGTATCTACAGCCAAAAACATTTGACAGGCCCTCAGGTTCTCCAGAAAGAGGGCCATGGTTCAGATTGCTGCAGTAATATTCCTGCCAGTGAACCAACTCGCTAGGACACTGTAATATTGTTTTCGTAGCAGGGCTCCAGGTCTGCGTTCTGCTCACATCAGCGCTTCATGACAGTGAGGTCTGAGGCCCCAGGGAAGCAATAAGCTAGTGGTTCTCAACCAGTGTTCGGTTCTCTGGATATGCCAAAAAAGAGTTCTTATGGAATAGGCAGGCCATAGAGTTTTTATAACATGTTGGAGGGGAGGCATGGGCAGTTGGTAATGTAGACAAGGGAAGGAACAGCCATTCCCAAACTGCACTGCACTGCAGCCCCAGTCCTCCAGGTGCTCAGATAGGAGCGGGTTGGGGGTGGGCGGAGCTTGGCTCCAGGGGCGGGCCTTCAAGCAGAAGGGGTGGGACTGGGACTTGCCTTTCCACCTGGGCCTTCACCCGCCATTCATGGGGGGAGGTCAGAAAGAAAAAAGGTTGAGAACTCCTGCAGGAAGGTGTACATAAATTTCCGATTTCCACCAGCAAGAGACCTGCCAAATATGTCAGCAGGCAAAGAAGAAAGGTTGTGAATTTGGATTTCCACTAAAGCCAGGATGAGCACAAACCATGTGGTACACCCAAATATCTCACCGTTCCAACCCCTCCCTTCCCCAACCAGATGCAAATATTTTAATCTGAATATCTGTTTCGTTTGGAGGGGTTTTCAAACAGACAACAAAGAGTCATCTCAGAGGCTGCAATGGTGAGAGATGCAGTGTTAGCTTGCGATGCGCAAAGCACTTAATTAATAACAGAGCCTTAATTTTGAGGACATGCCCATTGATGGCATGCTCACTTGTTTAAGATAAAAGTCTCTGTTTAAGTTTATTCCTGAATTGGGGCCTGACCGCAATATTTCAACCCAGGAAAAGATAAGCTCTCTCATTGGTTGCCCTTCACTTTTAAAATAATCTATGGGGAAACATAAGTGGAAAGACACATGCAGCCAAAGATCAGTAGGAAACAGAAATACACTTGAACATCTTCAATCCAGCAACCCTGAGAAATAGGCCCTGCTGGATTAAAAATTTTGCCACGCCAGGGAGGATGTGATGAGGTCTGGGCGTGAGGGGGTAGGAGTGGGGAGCTTACCTGGTGCGCTGCTCTATGTTCCCTGATGCTCCCAGGTACTGCCCCCCGCTAGGGGTGCGACAGAGGAAAAGGGGAAGTTTTCCCCTTTTGCGGAGTGATAGCGCAAAGGGGCCACTTCCTCCTCTGTTCCACAGGAGTTCCCAGATTAAGGACACCCGGAGAGGTCCAAGTGTGGAGGTCCAAGTGTATTATGTCCCATGTGCTCTCCTACAAACAAGAGGAGCTTTCCATTTATAGTGAACCTGGTAAACGGGACTGGGGTGGAGGGAAGGAGGAAGGAGGAAGGAGGAAGAACAAGTGTTTCCGCATGTCAGGAAGTGGGATGATGGTACGTTTGATTTCTTTTTACGTATTTGATGCCTTCAGCTGTAGGTTAGCTTTATAACAACATGTGGTAATTTGATACTTAGTTAAAGACTCAGGCTGTGATCCAACAAAGCACGTAAGACTATGAACAAATCACTTTAAGCTGGTGAGTCAAACTTAGCCAAATTCCCCACTGGTGTGAATCAGCATAGCTTCACTCAAGCCAATGGTGTTACACCAATGTACACCACTAAGAATCAGGCTAATTGACAACAATGGGACTTGCATAAAGTGATGCATGAGATTTGCATAAGATTTGCATAAGAACTTTACTGTGATTTGCATAAGAACTTTACTGGGTCAAGACCTAAGAGTGTGGGCCATGTCATCAAGAACACATCCCATATACAGGCAGTCCCCGGGTTACGTACAAGATAAGGAACGGAAGGTTTGTTAAGTTGAATTTGTATGTAAGTCGGAACTGGTACATATTGTAGGGGAACTCTACAAACATTTCTCCAGAGCTCAGTTTTATTCTCCCACACCTCACTTCCCTCAGTCCTTTATTCTCAAGCTGAGGTGTCTGCTGAGAAAAGCTGCTCCGCGTCTCCCTGGTCTGCTGGAGGGGGGGGGGGCGCTAGCTTCGCGTCTCCCTGGTCTGCTGGGGGGAAGCAGCTAGTGCGGGGTTGCCTCACCCCGTTTGTAAGTAGGGATCCGATGTAAGTCGGATCCATGTAACCTGGGGACTGCCTGTAATATCTTTGGCCTTCCAGTTCTAGCCTGCTCTTGTGCTAGATTAATTATCCAGTGTGGGGACAGGGAATTGGATTTGGGATGAGGAAGGTTATCCATCCAAGACTAGGATGAGGCAAAATGACTCATTCTGACATATGACTTAAATCAGTCTCAGGTTGCGGAGATGAAAGGCCATTGCATGAAACCACTATATGGTATTAGCTCTTTGTAGTTCTCTTTCTACAGTAGAAAAATGCAATGTTGAGAACATGAAAAACAGTCTGTTTGTTTCTACTTAGACCTGACATGAAAATGAGCTTGTTTTAAACTGCACCACTCCGAAAAGACAACAAGCTTCATTTTTAGCATGTCGATGATGCATTCGTAACAATTCAAACAATTATTGCTGCAGTAAGTGCAAACATAATAATTGTTGGGATATTACTTAGTAATTGCTCTACAATTGGAAAGATTTTATGTAACCACCGCTGAACTCTTATTATAATTAAAATACATAGAGCTAATTATGTAATAGCCATGTACTATATACACAAGTGTCATTCTTGGAAATGAAACAAATGGAAAATCTCCCCGAGGGTTAAAAAAGGGCAATAGATTGTGTCACTGAGTTGATGAGTAGATAAAGTGTCAGCATTTCAGTTTTGTCACTGTGGATATACTCCAGCCCGAGGTTAACTTAGAATGATAAAAGACCTGAAAAAAACTTAAAAAATAATGAATAGTCTTGCAGCACCTTAAAGTACGTCTACACTAGCCCCCTAGTTTGAACTAGGGAGGCTAATGAGGGTGACTGAAGTTGCTCATTCCTTGTGGAATGAGGTTTAACAGTTAATTTGAACTAAGGGGTTTATCTCAGAATCCCGCTTCTCTGCCATGTATAGACACGGGCAGTTACTTCGGGCTAGTCAGTTTCCAAAATGGCGACCAGATGGGATCATGCTAATCAAGCACGGGATATTTAAATCCCACACTTCATTAGCAACTTCAGTCGCCCTCATTAGCCTCCCTAGTTTGAACTAGGGGACTAGTGTAGATGTACCCTTAGAGACTAACTAAAAATATCTAAGGTGCTGCAAGACAATTTGTTATTTTTTCATTTTTTTTCAGTTACAGACTAACATGGCTACCCCTCTGAAACTTTTGAACATAAAAGACCTGGTGGTCTCTCTTTGGCAGGCAATAGATTCTAGCAGTGCATGACAACATACTGTCACCAGGGTCACAAGCTAAACAGCACAGCTATGGGATAGAGTCAAGGATCTTGTGCTTCCAAATTGAATGACTGAAACTACATCTATTAGCTAAGACGTACATCAGAGCTGGTCAAAATGTGTTGAATGTGATTGGGGGGGGGGGAATGGCTTTGTCCGTGCCATTTTTTTGGTGCACGCATGAAAAACTATCGACATTGCTGACATTTTCCTTTTATTTGGCAAAAGAAAATTCTGGACCTCAAACTGCATTTCAATCAACGTGATTACCATTGTTATTATTGAAAACATTACTGGAACAGTTATCAGTATTTTAGTCTGCTAAAAACCTGGCTTTCAGTAAGCAACTGTGTCATGGATCAAAACGAAGGTTCTGGAAAACAAAAAACAAGTCAGTAACTATTTCAATTACATTTTCAATTTTAAAAATATAAAAATAAAAATAGGAACAAAAAGTTTTTGAATCCATTTTAACTCCTTCATGAAAAAACAATTAAAACCTTTTGATTTTTTTTCTTAATTTTTTTCAACAAACTATTGCTGTCATTAGCCCACCTGGAGGTCGATGTTACAAACAATTGACTCTATCTAACTAAGGTCAGTATGATACATATACAACACCCAAAAGCTGATGATGGCCTGTATAGGACAGAATATGCAAATAACCATTGCCCAGAAAGGCTAAGGATTTTGCCCTGAGTCCCGAAAATCAAAGGGAGCTTTATCATTGATTTGAAAAGGCACCAGATGAAACCATAAGAGGACAGCCCTCTAGGGGCATGTCAACACTACAGCATTATTTCAAAATAACTCTCATGAATTCAAAATAACAAGGTAAGCATCCATGCAGCAAGCCCGTTATTTTGAAATTATTTCGAACTAACAGGATTCTTATTCCAGAATAATAAGGCCTCCTTTCACGGGGAATAATGCCTATTTCACAATTGCTATTTCCAAATAGCAGGAGTGTGAACGCTTCATGGCTGCTATTTTGAAATAGCTCCTCCCCAGGGACATTCAAAGTAATGACTCCTCAGTGCCTCCTGGGACTGTAAATTGAGGTAGCATGTCTACATTAAGGGAGCCTGCCTCAGACTAATTTTGAGGCTTCCCTGCAGTGTGGACATGCTATTTCAAAATAGTTATTTTGGGAGTTATTACTCTGAAGTCGCTTATTCCAAAATAAGTACGCAGTGAAGACATACCCTGGATTAATGTGGCCTTTGTTTCCATAAAGAACAGTCCTTTCTGGTTGATCGCATCGTGGGAAAGAAGCTGGGAAGGAATTCAGTAGCCTATGAAGAAAAGTCTAGTGCTACTGATTCTATTCCCTAGGTCCTTCCCAACATAGCAGTTCATTCATAACTAAACGACAGAGCACACTCCGCACCGGTCTCATGGTGGAACTCGCAAACGTTTCTGCATTACAGAATGTTGTCTCTATTGTGGGCTTGTCTTACTTTTCCATTGTTTTGCTTCACTCTTTCCATCTGCCACTCAAATTCCTTTCCTGATTGCCCCCTGGTGCTTTGTATCTCTTGGGCCTCAAATAAGAGGACTGCATTGGGACATTTGCTGCACCCACAATCCACCTGCTATCCACTGGTGGCCCACTCACACTCGGCTGAGCTTCCCCCGAGTGGTGTTGGAAGCTGGGGAAAATGTACAGCTCTCAGGAAAATTCTTCTGTCAGTTTATTTATTTGTATTGCAGCTAGCACGGCCTATATGTTGTCTGGCATCCTGGCTCCAGCCCTGGCACACGGGGCAGCCGCCTGCCATGCGGCCCTGCCCCAGAAACAGTGGGGCAGACACCATGCAGCATGGCCCTAGGTTCAGCCCTTCCCCAGGGCTGGAGCTGTGGCCAGGGCCGCGTGGTGTCTGCCTGGCTACTCTCGAGGCTGGGCCACATGGCGAGTGGTTACCAGAGCTTGAGCTGGAGCTGGAGATGAGCTGTGGTGCTGGTGTTCCTGGGGCCAGAGCCCCCTGCATACCTGTTCCCCTCCCCCACAACTTTCCCCTCCTCACAGTCCTCTGGCTCTCAGAGCCTCCTGCCCTTTCAGTCCACTACTGACCCCCTAGCTCCCCACATGTCGCTGCCCCACCCCCAGCACCACACTCCCTGCAAACCTTAGGCACTGGCAGCTGCTTCCCTCTGCCCCAGGCGGGGGACTCGCAGAGGCTGCCCTGGGAGCAGCAGTCCCTGTGGGGGGGGGGCAAGAGGCAGGTCTCACCTTCTCCCCATGGGGGGCTGCATGGGAGCAGGGCTTGGGGTCCCAGCAAGGGGGGCCGGGCTGGGCTCTCTGTGCTGGGAGAGTCTCTCGGGGAGCAGCGTGACTGGTGGGTACCATGGTGGCACCCATCCGAACAAGCGCACATGACCTCAGTATTGGTGCACAAGGCAAAACTCACTCCACTCACAGATGGAAAATCTTAGAGGGAACACTGGTCTCAGTATAGCGCCACTGAAGTCGATGAATGCAGCTGCGGGTTTGGCCCTAGCACTATGGGAGGGAGGGGGGTGAAATGGTTGTTCATGTAAATGGGATAAACTCCTGCAAAGTCAACAGAGCTGTGCCCACATACACCAGCATTGAAATCAGTCCTGGGTCTCTATAATATGCTCTGTACATAGCCTCTGACATTGCATGAATATTGCATATTTTTATGTCAAGCAAAGGAAAAATATTGTGACTCTTGATTGCCTGAAGGGGAAAGACCCGAGAAAAGCAGTTCTGACTCCAGCATTTCTTGTGTTGCAGAAACACACCAGATACTCAAAACTCCAATTTTTTTTATATGAAAGTCCATGAGAAAGAAGCTTGACTGCCAGCCCTTGTGTTATCAGCGTGATTTAACATTGAGTTACACTAGCAGGACCTATAAATCTTTACTAACAGCTTAACATGTGAGGCATTTGATGTGTCTGGGAACCTGCTGTATGAACGAAATTAGCTGTAAAAAAGAAGTGAAATGCCTATTCCCCTGGGAAGAGTCTGTAAGGCTGCTAATAGATCATCTGTTCATTTGGAAGACACTTGTTCCTCTAGTAAAACAACAACTAATATTTTTGCTCTCCGCTGCTTAGACAGGAAATATGGTGCTAAGGGCCAATAGACAGAGCAAATTATCATATTAATTACACGGTCAGTAAACATTTGCAATCCCACATTTCCTAAAGTCTGAATACTTCCTGGCTAGATTTCACCAGTGGAACCAGCCTTGGTTAACTGTTTCCCTCTGAAGTGAATGTCAGAGAAGAGGAATCACATTTTAGAGGATAGCCAGGTTAAATACACTCCTCGTCCCAGAAGGGAAGCAGAAAACCTTCAGCACGACCAGCATTCAGGTCACAATTTTCAAACATGGGCCTCTAAAATTAGGCACCTAAGTCGTCTCTGATCCTGCAAAGAGAACTTCTGCTCTGTCACAGAGCCGCATTGATTTATGCCCCCACATTGTAAGTTATAGGATCAGCACTCATGCAGAGCCACATGTTCACCTCCACTGCCTTCAGTGTTCACTGTAAGCTGAGCACTTGTCCCAGGAGAGATTCAAATGCCACTTAGCTGATTAGCAGAGCACCCACAGCACCCGCAGCCGGCAGCATGTTTCGGTTGGTGGTGCACAGCTGCACATGCTTCGGTGAACAGAACAAAAATTATTCCACACGCAGATGGAAAAAATAGAGGGAACCTTGACTGACTTTACACCAGCTGATCATGTGGCCCATGACTGGCTGAGCTGGGAGAGACTGGAGTGCAAATTGGATAAAGGATTTCAAGGATTTGGAGCTGTGGCAGCATTTTCTGGTTTCAAAAGGAGAACCTACAGCAGTGTTTCTTAAACTTTTTAAGAATGAGGAACACCAAACAATATTTTTTTTATGAGGTACACCAAGGATTTTTTGTTAAGCCAAAAAAAAAAGTCGTGAGGAAAAAGGGTGGGGGGAAAGATATTGACGAAAAAAAAAGTTGCTTGCCCCTTTAAGGGTGGCCATTTTGAACTCTGTTGTATTCCATTGCACACCTCTGACTGCAGAACATAGTTTAAGAAACACTGACCTACAGCATCTCTAGCACAAATGTCAGGATCAACATGCAATTTACCTCATTTCATTTTTGCAAGCCAGAAACCCCAATGCAGCACTTACATTTCCTAACCGACACTCCTCCATTTGGGATGTGCAAGTCATTAGGTTCAGCCAGGTCAACTTCAAAGGGGAAAAAAACCCAAATAAACATCAGACTAGTTTGAAAATGCTCCTGTGGAATGCTGTGTCTTGTATCTCTTGGGCAGTGCTTCAGCCTCAACATTTTGGCTAAAATCACTCCCAGATTTTCATCCTAAACAGGACAACTGCAATCAGAATAGTTTGATAATTTGGAATTCTTTCAGTTTGCGCCAGAGATGGTTTGAATTATTGCCCTTAATTCTAATACTAAGACACTCCAAATGCAAAGGAAATATGCAAACAGATGGTGTGAATGACCATGTACCATCTATATCAAGTTGATTCACACCAGCAGAGAAGCTGGTCCTATATGTTTATTTTATGTGCACTCAAAATAATTAGGGCTCTACTTTGAACCTCATGTTTTCACAGTGGCCAGTGAGGGCTCATCTCCACTATGTCGGGGAACAATGCTTAAACATGATACAATGATCTCCAAGTGCTCTCCTGTCAATGCCAGTAGTCCATCAGGATGAGAAGAGCAGCCGGTGTTCACGGGAGAGCAGCCCCTACTGACTTACTGCCCACAAGATGCTGTGGTAAGTCTGCTGATGTCAGTGACACTATTTGCGTGGCTGAAGTCGTGTAGATTAAATTGACTGCAGGAGTTCGTGTAGACCGGCCCTGGTTTACAACGGCTCAAGCTCTGGACACTCCATCTGAGATAACAGTTCAGGAACTATCAAGTGCTAAGCACCCACCTCTGCAACTGAAGTCAAGGGGAGCTGCAGGCACTCAGCACTTCTCAAAATCCTGGGTGTCTCAGGTTAGAAACATTCCAACAATCAGAGGGCATCAGAAAATGCCTCTGTAAATACAAAGGGCTAAATTCAACCCTTGCCAATTGAAGGCTGATCATATAAGGCTCAAATTTGGCCCCTACGCTCATGGCACTGCATGATGATCTGGGTGATGACTAGAGACGGTTTGCTACTTATTACAGGCTGTTTATTCAAAGCAGAATGTGAGGGATGTAGCAGAGTGAATGTAAGGGGACTGCATTTACTACTTTCTTTTCTATTTTAAAAGTTCAGCTGCAGACTCCTGCAATTATTTTTAAGTGATATTTTTAGCCAACTTGTGACACTAGGGATTCGGAGCACTTTTCCCATAGTGGCAGGTTGTTTTATTGGTCTTTCACCAAACATACTTAATGGTTTTATTTTCACCTCTATTAATGCTTAAATGCTTCCATGAGGCACCGTCGTCAGTTATTCTCCACAGAAATCGAAGAATAACACGAATGACAGTGCATTTATAAACACACCGAAAGTACCAGCGTTTTCTCCATTACTCTGTCATCAAAGCTATCAGCTCTAGGTTGTGCTCAGAGCATTAGCCCATGTAGTCTGATATGAGTTCATGAGGCTGGAATTCAAAACACTAACCAGCTGTGGGAACCCGGGAAGAAGCCTGTCACACTAAATGGTATCCAGATTAGAGCTGTGAGAATTTGGGAAAGCCCTTCTAGCAAGCAAACTCCTTTGGGGGGGGGGAGGGAGGGGGAAATGGTTCCCAAGTAGCTGTACTTATAAGCCTAGCTAGAGGAAGCAAGGCCTACATTAGAGAGAGAAGTCACTAGACCTGTATGAAAATAAATCTGCATTAGGAAGAATCTTCTGAAGGGAAGGGAACTAAGTTCAGCAAGTTGTTTCTTAGGCCTCCTTTACACGATGCTGCAGACATCGCTCTCCCAAGGATTAATTTAGCAGGTCTAGTAAGGACCCACTAAATCAAACGCTGAGGGTGCCCCCCGCCGACTCACATACTCCAGCAGGTCACGAGGAGTAAGGGGAGTCAACAGTAAAGTTTCTCTCATCATTCCTCTGTAGAGGGATGCCATGGTAAGCCAAACTATGGTACGTCGACTCCAGTTATGCTAGTCTCTTATCTGGAGTTGCGTACCTTAGTTCAACTCTACGCCCTCGTGTAGACTTGGCCTCAGTTGTGATGTGGCCTTTCTCTTGGATAAATCTCTCTCTCAAATGCAACTTCAGGGCCATATTCTGCTTTCAGGTGTATGTGTCTCTTTTTGGCAGGATTCAAGCCTAAGAAAAGATTTCACTGTGTATCATGCTCTGAATGACAGACCCGCTGTGCTACTGTATGTGTAGTGCTGCTCATGTCTGGCAGGCAGGTGTTGATTTTGACACTTCAGCTAACTAGACAGAACTGTCGAGGTGGACCACCCACAGAAGAGAAAGAGAGAGGATGGGACGGATACAGCACCCACCTTACAACAGATTTCATGCTTTGGGCCAAGCAATTACTCTCCTTCTCTTCTTCCAATCCTGAGACACTATCGGATTTCTGGCACTTTTCCACTACTAAGGAACACACCACCTGTTGAAAGGTATTTATGGCTGACCCTGCTAGATGCAGCATGTTTGGGGACTGGGGCTGTATCTCTTATTTGATTTACAACATCCTTTAACATGGTCTTAAAGCAGTTCTTTGGGGATGCAGAAAGGAATGGTGGCTCTTTAGATTTGTTCAGTCCCATTCCAGTCACTTGGCTAAGGGTTGGGCAACACTCGGCCACTGCAGTGAATGTGCTGGTTTCGGATAACTCCTAAGGATGTAGCAGCATGAGATTCAGGCCTGGAAAAACTTAGGACTCAGTTACTAGTGTGGCAAATTGCCTTGGGTATATCCATCAGTGTCAATACTGGATAAGTGCCGCACATCAGGCACTGGCTGTTTGAGGCTTTTGACATGAGGTGGAAGAGGGTCACCCCAAGGCAGAAATACTTCAGGAAGTGATCTGTTTTCTGCATACTTAGTTAGTGACCCTGAACACAGCAGCCACACAGATGGTGTCAGGTCCCACTGAGGTTCCAAGGACACGGCCAACGATCTGATTGATGTTACACCTGTTAAGACCCGTGGGAGTGACTAATGGCATGTGTCTAATGAAATTCTCATTTGTGATTTCCCCTCTTCCATTACATCTAAGGTCTTTTTAGCCTCTACACTTTGCTTCTGACTCAGAAGAAAATCACAAGCCATTCTCTGTCCCCACACTAATTGATGTGATTATGAAATAAAATACACCTTCTAGACAAAATTTTTAAAAAGGGGTACTTCGAAATGCGATTTCCATTTGTCTTCGCCTGGTTTAGAAATGTCGGTCACTCGCCCTCACACATATAACAACAAGAAAACAAACTTTTTTGAGTGGGAGGAAGGGGCCCACAAGAACTTGCCTCCCCTGAGGTAATTTTGTGAGGGTTGGTAGGAAAGAGACCCTAAAAAGGTCTCTTTTCAGTTTTATCTCTCTACCTTCTAAATGTTCAACTACTTAAAAAAAGAATAAATCTGGTCGATATTTTTGAACGAAATGTTTTATCAAAAATGACAGTTTTAATGAAAAAATCATTTTTTCTTCAAATTTTTCCTTTTTTACACATAACACAGCCTTGGAAAAAATTGGGCTATTTATTCTCCCACTTCCTACCCACTCCCTTTTCAGTGGCAAAGTGTTCAAAGACAAAAAAAAAAGGAGAAAAAGGGGAGAAAGTATGAACAAAGAACCTTTGAGAGAATAAACCCCAAATTGTTGCTTTAACTGCTCAAGTAGTTCACCACTTAATAATTAATTAAATAAAATAACTGAGTTTTTATGCTCCTCTCCATGTCCTGACACTCACTGGAGGGGAAAACTCCACCTGGGTCATTCTCACTCCTTCCTCCTCAATCAGTCTCTGCTTGGAATTCCTGCTCCGTACTCCCAAGAAAAGATGATGGAGAAGTAATACAGCTTTAGGCTCTGTTAATTACTGCTGGACTGCCCTTCGGTGCTGGAGAGCACCCTGGTGGTGAAGGGCTCTTGGGTAAGCATTTGGCAATGCGTCTTCAAAAACTGTTCTCCTGTCTGGTGTTCTGAGACATGAGCATTATGGGAGCTGATGCAATGGAGTCTTCTGTAGCAGGCTGGTCCAGTGTGAGGACCTGCAAGTTTCTCAAGCAACCCATCTTGCAGTGCTTACTCAGACAAAACTCCCACTGTGGATTTTGACTACAAAAGGATGTGCAGGATTAGGCAGTGAAAGGATTAAGAGGTCCTGAGGCCAATTCTTCTTAATGTATGATTTATAAATCCAGACATCCATTACTGAGCTTGGCAGACAGATTAAGCAAGAAGAGAAAACTATTTCTGAGTAATTCATTTAAGGTGTGTCTGGCTCAAGATGCCCCTGAGAAGAAATGCACTTAAGGATTTGAAAATTTCCACCGTGCCGTATAGCATGGAGATAAATGTGAAGGCCAAAGCAATTTTGCCCCCAAATCGCTGATCCACCAAAAAACAATCAAGATATAATATTTACCAAACACCTTCTCTTGTATGTAGAATTGTGAAGCAAGACTCTGCAAAAACCTCTCTTATCTGTCTTAATACATCTTTTGGAGTTAAGTCTATTTTATTGCCTTGCTGCAGATCATCACAATTAATCTTAGGAATACTACCTGTTTATACTTACTACCCTTCACCTTTGGATTCATATCTGATTATTATTGTAGCCCCTTTAAAATGACAAATGTTAATTATAATTTGCAGTACAAATTATTCTCTCTAATGGTCCCAGCTGAGCTTAGGGTCCCATCTTGCACAAACACAAACTCTGCTTCAGATGCTTGACAAGCTAAACAGAAAAGATAGACAGAGGGTGGAAAGAAAAACACCTCAGCAAATAGCCACCCATTCCATGACACCTTCAGATGCACAGGTACATCCGGAAGAAGCATCTCTCCCTATAGCCTGGCTTTCAAACAAAAACTATAGGCCAGATCCTGACACAAATTGGTGTGGATCCACTGAAGCAGAAAGTCTGGCCAACATTTGGATTTACCTATTTTATCCATGTCACCAGGACTAATTTCCTCTCTTCTTTATTCTGGCACTAAATCATTTCCCTTCCTTTGCAGCCCCACCCATTCTTCTCTATTCTACCAGTTATTCTCACTTTCTCCAGTCAGATCCCTGTTTATTGCTAGGCCTTTTTTCTCCTTCTCCGTTACCATGCCTTATCTTCTCTGTTTACACCCTCCTCCCCTTCATACCTCTGTCACTTGCTCCCAACCAGCAATCAATCCCACCTCTCTCTCTCTCTCTGCTAATCCAATCCTCTGCCTGTGCTTACCCAGTTTACTTCTTTCCTAAAGGCTTTATTCTCCCCTCAAGGACTCTTGACTCTGAGGCAGTTTTTTTCTTCCTCCCCACCCCCTTCTTTCTGACATATTCTACTGATTTCAGCCTCTGGCGATAAGAGGCCTGAAGGAAGACATTGGTGCAATGACTAATGGACTTGCTTTTCAAGTGGCAGGGCTGCAGGGGATGTAAAGATTTTGGTTCAAATCCCACCTGGGGCAGATCCTTCATACCTGGTGATATCACCACAGAACTACTGAATGCTGGTGAATCCACCAGCACTGCCCTTAATACAAATGCTTCTCTTCTAGTCACAACAGTACTTAGCTTCTAAGTTACCATCTGCTAGTATGTTCACATGGGATAGTTGAACAGTCACTATCACATCTCCACTTAGACAGCTTTACAAAGACCATAGTTCCAACAGAACTATAATCTTAACCCCCAAATCTTTGAAAGAACCCATTTTTTCTCTGGTGCTGAACATATTTTCTATTGCATTATAGATCTTAGAGAAAATTGATAGGGTACTTACATTTCCTAACAAAGGATGATGCCTCTTTCTGAGGTTATTTACATACATGAAAGGAAGGCCTGCCCCTTGTTTAAACAATAAGTGTCCTGGAGTTTTAGCAACTGTTACACAAGTTTTTCTAATTGCATTTCGGCATTTGATCGTTATTTTCTCATTAGTGGATAATTTTCATCTGCTAAACATTTAGATCCTATATTAGAAACTTCAAAGGCCTCAGAACTTTTATGACATTAATCTCCATCAATGCATACCAAGTCACAAAAAAGAAAAGTCTAAACAGAAGGCATTCAAAGACAGACACCATGGAACAGTGAAACATGACTAGCTTCAAGCAATTATATAATAAACAGTAAACATTGCTCTCTTCTGTTGCCTCATACTAAGAGGTGCCCATCATTCAGTCAAGACAAGACTAATTCATTCCAGCCTTTCCCCTTCCTTACAGCAACTTTGTCACTTCTGTTATAGTTTAAGGACCATAATTCTAACCTCAGATCTGTGTACATGGCTGCTATGATGTGGCTATGAACAAGATTCAATGCTAGATGCAACATCTTGCACTGGGAAAAGAATCTTGGACTTAGAGGCGTGAGCAGCAGTTGCAATTGCTATGAAGAATTTGTTCTATTATAAAACCGGTTATTTCATTTTTTAGTGAAAGGTGATATTCAAGGAATAGGTACCTCCTGGAATTGATGAAAAAAATGAGGGAGACAAATTTACAAAACTGAAATTTCAATGAAATTGTTAATCTTTTTTTGTGTTTGACACATTCCCGTGCATATGTTAAGAAAACCCACCTTATCATGCCAGCTAAGCCAAATGTGAGAGCTGGAAATCCTCTGTGAACTATTCTGAATTAAGACTCCTTTTGTTTCACAGCCAGAGAATGTCCCCAGAATAAATAACCAAAATCAACAGTCTGTTCTCACACAGAACCCAATTGTTTGCCAACTCGGTAGGAGCATTTCTAGGATCCGTTTAGGTGGGGCTTGAAGCTTGCCTCTGGAGTTCCCCTTGTGACTACTACCAGTGGAATGCACTAACTAGCTAGTCGGCACCTATGTCAGACAAGTGAAGGGCTACCTTTGTTTACTTGGAATAATTCCATTCTTTGGTAAATTTGAGAGTGGAGTTTTCTGTGCTATCCCACAATCCCTCTTCCTAGACATGCAACACTTTGGCTATTCCATTACCATGCAAATCCTACATCTTTTCACCATCTGTGTCTTTTGAGTTAACATTCTGTCATTTTCATTCCCATTTTAGACCATGGACCTTTTTTTCAAATACAAGGGGAACAGCAAGCTAGCAGGGTACCACATGAACATTACAAGATTGTTATTAGTAACAATTATTTGTATGATGATAGCAGCCCCACTGAGGGACCAGGACGTCATTGTGTTAGGCACTATACAAACAAGGAGTGGCTTTGAGCCATTGTATAGCAGAGAAGTAAAAGAATTTGAATTTACAGGATTGATTATTAAAGATGAGGCCAACTTCTGAGCTGGTATGTATTCGCATTTTGGCCATTTCTACATTACAATGAAAATCACAGTCAATCTTCCAGGGTTTGATTTAGTGGGTCTAGTGAAGACACACTCAATTGAACTCAGAGGGGGCCCCAGTTGGTGCCAGTACTCCTACTCTTCATGAGGAGTAAGGGAAGCTAACAGGATCATTTGCTTTCATCGACCTCCTGCTGTATGGACGGAGGGAAAACTTACTGACAGCCGTAATTTACATAGCTGGAGTCATGTATCTTAAGACAATATTCTGCTTTAGTGTAGACAAGGCCGTAGTGATTTACCCCAGCTGGAAATCTGGCTCATAATCTGTAATGGATGGAGATGCGGCTACAGTGGCAAACCTGTTGGTTTAATTAGCATTTTAAGATGCATTTTGGTATTGTACGAACAAGGGACAAGAATTATAACCTGCCCTGATGAGAACAAGCAGGAGAGCAAGGGAGGAGAAAGATTTCTCTTGACTCCCTGGCGTTGCCTACCTGAATGATGGGTCCCAGCACAGGTCGCAAAGCAGCTTCAGAAGAAATACTACTTCATTGCATGCAGTTTTGCAGTCAGGAGAAGACAGCGGATGGGCATTGGTTCCACCCTGCAGTGTGCAGCTGAGTTGGTGCAGGAGGGTGAGTGATCTTCTACTGGTAGGCATTAGAGTACAGGAGGTGCAGATCACATCTTCCCTCGAGCCATTGGGCTACTGTGGAAGAACTGTGTCTCCCAGTGTTGTAGTTTCCAGCATCCAGTTTCTAGAGTAATACAGTTCTCCACCACCCCCACAGCTACAATGTGGCCCACGATAAACAGGCAAAGCAGTATTTGCATTTAACTTCTGTTCCAGCTTTTGTAAAGCCTTTTATGCAACTCTTGGATATACGCACATGAGTAGAACTGGATAACATTGGCACGTGGCATTCCAACTGAAGGCAACAGGAGGTTCTCTGCAAACAGAAGAACTGCAGGACTAAGAGCATGTCTTCATTCACTGTGCTGGAGATTGATGTTATGGTGTTTGATTTAGTGGGTCTAGCATGGACCTGTAAATCGAATGCGGAGGACAAGTCCAGCCAGCACCTGTACTCCTCGTAGTCACATGGAATAAGGGTAGCTGACAGGATTCTTTGCTCCTGTTGGACCTCTCACTGAGTGGATGCTGCCAAGCTCAGTTTAAGGTAAGCCAACTCCAGCTATGTATTCTACGTAGCTGAAGTTGTGTACCTTAAGTCAACTTTCTGATCTTAATGTAGACCTGGCCTGAGTGTCTGTTTTGTAGCAGTTCTCCTGCCACCAGGTCTTTCAAACTTACCTCATCCAAATACTCCTGACTTCCGAGTCCCATTCAATCAGTGAGACTATTTGAGGGAAGATGACTAAAGGATTGGGCCCTTTATTTTAGTAACGTACTTATATGATTAAAAAGAAAATATGTGACTTACGAAATATAGTAAGAGGGTTATTGCAGCATGGCTAAAATAACTTCTGTTTCTGAATGCATATATGTGTGTATGTTCACACTCACACCCACATTCCTAAATGTGCATAGCACATCTGTGAGACCTGTAAGAGGAAGATTTTAAAATCAGTGTTTTAAGACTGCTCATGCTGAAAAAATTATCCTAAGGATCAAATGTCTTTTTTCAGTTTGCAATTAACACAATGATAGGAGAAGGAGGAGGGGTAGGAGGAAATGTAAGTGCCAAGGGATGGGAAATGGGAGGCCTCATTTCTTTTCCAAGATTAACTCTGGAGGCTGAAATAAAATTCAACCTGTTGGCTAAAATTTGGCTCTTTTCCTATTAAAATACCTCCTTAATCAGTTCCGCATGTTAGATATATATCAGACTGGGCCATACCTCTATGAGGAAAACAGAACTGTCGATTTCTATTATGTGAGTTAAGGTAGCCATGTTAGTCTATAACTTTAAAAACAAGGTGCAGTCCCGGGGCACCTTCAAGACTAACCAAAACATATCGAATCATGAGCTTTAGAGTGTAAAGCCCACTTCGTCAGATGAATTGGAGTGAAAATAAATTATGTATTTATTTATTTATTTCCACTCCAACTCATCTGACGAAGTGGGTTTTACCCTCAGAAACTCATGAATCTATATATTTTGGTTAATCTCCAAGGGACCCCAGGACTACTCGCCGTGTTTTACGTTGCATATATTTCATGATTTTTCTTCTCATAGAGCTTGCAGTTTGCATAAAGAAATAAAGCTGAAAGAATGTCCCAGCCTGATAAACTTCAAACGTTTCAATAATTTTCTAATAAGCACCTGAAGCAAAAAGTGCGGTGTATGATATTTGCTCATTACAGTCAAAAGCAACCGAAAGTTTTGACACTACAGGGCACTTTAGAAATTCTGATAAATTAGGCATTGTAGGTTAGATTGTGACTTGGACCTTGCACGCATAAAAGGGAGTAAAGTGCTGGTTCCCGTTTCGTCAAAGCAATTTGTGCTTAATTTCAGGCTTTTGCTTAAGTCTCACTGACTTTAAAAAGAGCTTTCATAGAATCGGCAAGGCCAGGGCTGGAGGGATCTCTAAGAGAACATCAAGCTATGCTCCCTGCACTGAGATAGGACCAAGTATCTGAGCATATCTGACAGGTGTCCTATCTTAAAAGCCTTGAATGATGGGGATTCCACACCTTTCCTGGAGAGCCAAAGCTTAACTGTCATTAGAGTTATATGGTTTTCCTAATATCTAACCTAAATCTCCCTTACTGCAGATCAATCCCATTATGTCTTATTCTACCTCCAGGGGACACAGAGAACAATTAATCAACATCCTCTTTACATATTGGAAGGCTGTCATCATGTTCCCCCTCAGACTTCCACCCAGGTTTTTTTAATCTTTCCTCATAGATCAGGTTTTCTAAACCCGTTATCACTTTTATTGCTTATATTACTGGTACTTAAATGGTTTGCTGAAGTGGTTAAATGGTTTGCTGAAGTGGGCCCTAAGAGGAAGTAAGAAAGCCTACACCTACATAAGCTATCCCAGTGTTTCTTAAACTGTGTTCCACAGCACACCGGTGTGCCATAAGGCTGTCGAAGATGTGCCGTGGAGAAGAATAGAGTTCAAAATGGCTGCCCTTAAAGGGGCAGGCAACCTTTTTTTTCAATATCTTTCCCCCCGAATCTTTTTTTTAATAACTTTTCCCCGCCCTGCCCCCCTTTTTTTGTTTTGTTTTACTCAACAAAAAATTCTTGGTGTTCCTCATAAAAAAATTGTTTGGTGTTCCTCTGTCTTAAAAAGTTTAAGAAACACTGGACTATCCAGACCTAGGGGGTGGATGAGTAGGAATAAATGGGCTCCACTCCTAAATATTCCCTCAATGGAGAACATGGGCTGGGAGAAGGAGTATCCCTAGTTCCACCCCCTAATCACGGCCTGTGTAGCTAAAGAAGCACAATTTAATGCTGGTTTATAGCAACACCATATAACTACCTGCCCACTACCAGAGCAAGTGGAAAGCAGGGGTAGAACTGTGTCTCAGACATGTCCCTGAGGTACGTTGGTGCCCAGTGCTACACCTGGGTTTGAGGTACTGGAAGGGGGCCCAAGGAACCTTGTCAAAGTGGATGGTACTGGCCCATACATTTTCCACCCGGGATCAGCCCTCTCCACCTCCTCCTGCCTCCCAAGGTCTTGCCTCATGGCCAGGCTAGAAGCACAGCCTGGCCCGGGTAAGAGGGACCTTGGAAGCCCAGGTAACTGTGAGAAGCTGTGGACCTGCCACCTACTCCAAGTGAAGGGCCCAAAGGTCAGGAATATAGGCCAGGGATGGCTCTTGAGTCCCCACACCCTGGGCAGGTGGATGGGCCCAGGGTCCCAAGCCAGGCTCCGGTTTCCAGTAGGACAGGAGGGCAGGGTAACAATAGAAGTGGAGCCTCCTCCCTCCCCTTTTTCTGAGCCTCAGAAAATTCACTCTTGATAATTACAAAGTACTGGGTAATGTTACATGGGACACGTGGCCAAGTATATGTAAAACTGTTGTTTATTTCGCTTCACAGAGAGTATGTCTAGACTACATCCCTCTGTTGCCAGAGGGATGTAAATTAGACATACCGAAATTGCTAATGAAGCGGGGATTTAAATATCCCCCGCCACATTAGAATAAAAATGGCTGCCGCTTTTTGCCGACACTGCAATTTACTGGCAAAAAGCGGCAGTCTAGATGGGGATCGGTCGACAAGGAAAGCCTTCTCTGACCGAGCCCTTATGCCTCGTGCAACAAGGTTTACAGGATTGGTCGGAAAAGGCTTTCCTTGTCAACCTATCCCCATCTAGACTGCCACTTTTTGCAGGCAAATTGCCGTGTTGGCAAAAAGCGGTGGCCATTTTTATTCTAATGAAGTGGGGATATTTAAATCCCCGCTTCATTAGCAATTTCTGTATGTCTAATTTACATCCCTCTGACAACAGAGGGATGTAGTCTAGACATACTCTCTGTGAAGAGAAATAAACAACAGTTTTACATATACTTGGCCACGTGTCCCATGTAACATTACCCAGTACTTTGTAATTATCAAGAGTGAATTTTCTGAGGCCCAGGCTGATTTCTTCCAAAGCCATCCTAGCAGTAATTATTTCCCCTTCCACAGTGTCTTGATTTGTGTGTTCTTTTGCCTTGCTTTTTCAGGACTTCTTGCCATTTATACCACCTACTCAGCAAGTTTCAAAGCAGTCTATATAGACTGACCACAGCTATATAGCAACCTAATGCTCACTCCAATCATCCTCAGCAATATATGGGTTAGATTACATACTCAGTGCCAGAAAAAATGATCTATCTCAGATCTAAATCATTAAGAATGACCCTCTGGAGACAATAATCTCTCCTAAACTTGAGAGCTACAGACAACTGTCAGAATGTTGTCTGGCTCTGCAACGTTTCCTCCTAACAAAGCCGGTTTGTGCAATCAATGAGGCTGACAAATTCTTTGAGATGCTCTCAGGGCCTAAAGCAAAGCATACTGAAGTCTGTGGAAACACTCCATTGACTAGACCTTGGTGGGAAACTGGTTTCCCATCTCCTGAGAATTTTCAAGGAAGAGAAAATCAATCAGGTCAATTGAAACATTTCAATCAGTATTTTGACCATTTTTTTTCTTTTTTACTGGCCTTCATTTTACTGTAAATTAACCAAATGAAAAGGGTTGTTTTTTATAACTAGAAACAGACCTCTTTAGTTTTGACATTTTCAAAACAGGGATATTTTGATTATTTCAAGCTTTTTTTTAAATTTGGAAATAGGAAAACTATGGAAACTGACCTTTTCCCACAAAAAGCTGGCTTCAATTCAATCAATCACATTTTTCTGGTATAAAAAACATTTAGTTGAAAAATTCCTAACTGGCTCTACCACTGACTTTATACATCATACACTATTTTCTTGTCTTTTTCACCAGAGTACTTTCAAAACATATTTGATATAGACAATCTCCTTTTTTATACTACCAGCACAGTTTAAATTCCTGCCAGTAAGGAGAGGTTTGCTTGAGTTAAGCACGCTTGTGACAGAAACCCTTTAGCATCCATAATTTGTAAACAATAGAATAATTCTAAAAGTACAATGTGCTGCCTAAATTATGGGATTAATATACCGACAATATTTGTTTTTGAAAATATGGCTTTTCTGGAAATCAAGAATGGTCTTGAACTTTTTGTATTAAAGTGGCTCTGAGAAGACCTAACCTAGCTTGGGCCTCCATTGTGCTAGGTTCTGTACATATTATTAAGACCAGACTCAATGGATGGTGAATTTTTTTCATAATCTTACAAGTTCTTAGCCTGCAAGCATTGTTCTTTCTTTGAAGCCATATTGCATTATTGCTAGTTTTGTGATGTAATTTCTTTGGGGGGAAGCTGTTGCAAGCGGAAAGGGTGTTTGCTTTGCCTTAATCTGTCTAACTAAACACTTGCCCTGCAGGAACTGGTGTTTTGGATGCGATGCCTGAAAGCGGGGATTGTCTGCATGATTGTGACAAAGCCGGGGATTGTATTCATTCTGCTTGCTTGTTATGTTGCATGTGAGTCTACACTCCTGTATTAACTCTGTGTGGGTGCCTCAGTTTCCCTGGGCACTACACCAATACCTAGATGGTGATGGGAATGTCAGGGTGAGAGTCTCCCTTGTGCATGCAATGGCTGATACTTTCTGTAACTTGAGTCGGGAGCGGGGGTGTAACTAGGCAACACCTTTTGCCTGGGAAGCTGGACAAAGGCAGGAGTTGGGGCTGGCTGCCGGGCTGGGGTGGGCTTCAGAGTGTGTGAGTCAGTTTCACTGGCTTGGGGTGCAGAGATGGTGGTTAGGGCCCTTAGCTCTGAGCGTCCTCTCCCCAAGATGGATTGTGCTGGCTGCCTCTGGATTCTGTGCAAACAAGTCTGTTCTACGCTGGACCGCTGTCAACTAATAAACTTTCGGCTGGCTGAGAGTTGTATCTAACTGCAGATTGGGGTGACGGGCCCGGTGACTGCCCCCACCATGGTGACAGTGATGATGTATAATCATCTCTGATCCAAGGCTGCTCTCAAGTGTGTAAATTAAACAAGCAAATTGCAAAAATGCCCATTGATTTCTCCTCCAGCTGGAAACGAATCTGTAAAACAAACAATGTCTGCTCCCACTCAGAGAGGTCCCTGCCCAAACTAACTATCTAAGGACTAAACAGAGTAAGCAAATATGAGGACTGGTGTACACTTAACCCATCCTGAAATGCTCTGCGGTGTGATTTTTTTTAAACTGATGTAGCTATATAAGCCTTAATGAAGACGTGCTAATACCAGTATTAAAGTGCTTTGCTTCTGTCTTTTGGGCAACTGATCCAAACTATATCAACAGAAGCACTTTTATGTTGGAATAAGCTGCATCTCACTAGGAAGGTTTGCTGGTACAGCTTAAGTGGGTTGCGCCCACGAAAGCTCACGATACCATCTCCATTTTTGTTAGTCTTTAAAGTTCTGCAAGACTATTCCCATTACAGACTAACAGCACTACCCCTGTGAAACTTATGCCAGGAGAAATGTTCTAGTGGAGACTAGACTTTATTCTAGCCACTCTTTTACAGATGGGGTGTGGTGTTCATTGATTGCCCATTGCATAAGATACTTGCAAAGTCCCGTTATTCTGTGCCAGGTTCCTGCTCACTGTGCATCAACACAGCACCCCAACCTGACATGCCGTCTAGAAAGCTCAGCCCTTAAAGGCACAGTCCATAATACCGCATAGAGAACTGAGGCACAGAGAGATCAACTGATTCGTTCAAGATCTTCCAAGCAAGCAGATGGAGAGGCAGGGAACTGAGCTGGACAAAATATTCTGGGCAAAGTTCTGCCCATTACAAGTCTGATGGCAGCCTGGGATGTGTAGACCGCACCTGCCAGAATATGACCCATGATCACATGTAACTCTTTTAAAAACAGTAGTTTTCCAGAAAAAAAAAAAAAACCTCCCCATTACTATGGCTGTTAGTTCTATGCAGCAAAGGAGGGAATGATTCTTTCTGCACAAACTATGCACACACACGAAATCAAGCTAAGCGTGGTTTCTTCTTTCACTTCATCATGCCGAATATCCAGAAACTGATAATAAAGTTAAGCTGAGCATGTAAATGACTCCTCAGCACGACCCTTCTGACTGACAGTTTCCTACGACTCTCCAAGGGTCATGCGAATTGTCTCCCCTACAGGAAAATCCAGTAAACCCCTGTGCATGCTGGAAAGAGAAAACAGAGCCAGAGACTTCAGATGAGTGCTTCCCAGAACAGCACGCCACTTTCAGAGAAATCCTGTCAGAGCCCAAACACTATGCTCTGATGACATCACCATCTGCAATGAAATGTGCCCTGGGAAGAACAAGCCAATGGTACAATAAATCCTCACTCTCTCAGTGTCGCCGCTGATCCTGCTAGACAGCTCCTTCTTGCATCTCTGCCTTTCCACGAGCTGTCAAGAGACATAGGCTAGTGCTCTGACCAGTCATTCCTCAATGGAGCCTCAGCTCTGTTCAGCTGGCCCTCGCTCAAGCCTCCACTTCAAACCTCTTGCTGCATGTGCCATGTTCTTTATCACCAGGCACCTTTCCTTCAGCTATCGCCTCGGCTCCCACAGTGAGCAAATTTAGCAGCCTTCCCATACGGAGCCCTTCCTACAATGCTTCCTAGACAATGCAGAACTCTAGAGGGCTCCCAGAGTTTCCTGCCACCTCACCATCGATTCCCCTTCCACAGGCCTCAGACATTTCTTTATCTTGCTTCTGCCCAATGTCTCCTCATTCTAAGGAGGTGCAATGTTATTCCCTGTGTCTGAAATAGGCTTCAGCTAGGTAAGAAGGGCTATTTCTGAAGCCTGCAGAATAAAAATTCCTCAGGGTGTCCTCAGAGGCTTTCTTGAGGTGCAAAGTGTCTGCACATTCAAAAATGGATACTATATAGGCCAGTTGTGTGAGCTGCTGCTTCAAGCTGTGATTTAGTTCTGCCAACAAACTTCTCTGAGTTGTTACCCTTAATTCCCCGCAGTGCCTACAGATGGTTGGATGGGGTTTTGTGTCACTATTTTGTTACTTGCCTGGTCTTCGCATACACATCCACCAGTTGGAAAGATAATAGGTTCAAATGCTGGTTGTTCTTTATCCATATTAGCATTTGCGTATTAAATCTGGGCATTATTAGTTTGATTCCTGTCTGCTATCCCTGCACTTTATAGTGCAATATTTCAGCAAGTTGGAGTGACAGTACACATTGTACTAAAGTGCACAGAACTTCCCAGTCGCTCTTATGGCTAGGTTAATGAGGATGTACATAAAAATTATTTCACCCATATGCCTACTCTTGATCACAGAAGCAATGAGAACATTTTAATTGATACCAATAAGAGATGGGGGCTCTAAGGAAAGAACATAGTATATGCCTCAAAGTTCTGATTATAAAATATATAACTGGCCATTTCCACAGAACAGTACACTAGATCACTTTATTGCTAGTAGTAGCAATAGTGAAAGCTGATTACAATTATTCATGCAAAAATAATTCTTGAAAATGCCTCTTTGCTTAATTCAGAAACATTTTCAGGAGATTGTTCTTTTTCTTTTTTTAAATAAACTGGAAAACAAAATGTTTAGCCTTTTTCAAAGGGTTTTCAGTTTTATTCCTTTCCACCCCCTTTTTATGGTGAAAGAAAGAAAGAAAGAAAGAAAGAAAGAAAGAAAGAAAGAAAGAAAGAAAGAAAGAAAGAAAGAAAGAAAGAAAGAAAGAAAGAAAGAAAGAAAGAAAGAAAGAAAGAAAGAAAGAAAACAATAACACCCAAAACACAAAACATAAAAAGGCAGCCCTTTCTTCAAGGAGATTATAAGTGCAATTGATATGTAATAATAAGTCATGTAATACAGGGTGTGTCTACACTGCACTGTTATTTCAAGATAATTAGCGTTATTTCAAAATAACAAAGCGAGCATCTACACAGCCATTCTGTTATTTTGAAATAATTTTGAAATAGCAGGCGGCTTATTCTGAAATCTGTAAACCTCATTCTACAAGGAATAATGCCTGTTCTGAAATAGCTATTTCAAAATAGCTCCTCACAGAGCCATTCTGAGTTATTCCTCCCCAGTGCCTCATGGGGCTCTAAACTGAGATAGTGCGTCTACATTAGAGAAGCCTGCCTCGGACTAATTTTGAGGCTTCTCTGTAGTGTAGACGTGCTATTTCGAAATAAGCTATTTTGGTGTAGGCATACCCACAGATGTTCACTAATAGCAGAGCATTCTGAAAAATACAATGCGGGAGTAGAGGGAGGGGATTAAGGTTTCACATAGAAATGTGCTAATTTTGTATCACAAATGATAATGTATAGCAAAAAAAAATCTGTTTGGGGATTTTAATAAATCAAAAAATATCGTGTTCTCCTCTGTAGAGCTAAGGGAGAGTTTTATTTTCACAGCTCTCTGTGCAGGCATACCGCTTCCACTCCAGAAGACTAAATAAAGCTACAGGTTTTGAAATCAGAGATACCAGTATCAGTGACATTTTTTAAACCTAAGATCACTTTTTTTGTATGAATAAAAAATAGCATCAATTCCTGGTGATTAACAGATGAGGAGATAATTAACTACAGTAAGAATGCTATTTCTAAGAGCAAAGTCTAAGTTTGTGGTCTGATACAACAGCTTTTCCCTGACATTTTGGAGAGGGGAGGAAGTAAACCGGGCCACTGACTTCTGCAGAGATGGACTCCACAAGTATTTGCAGTCCCCAGGGACTGACATCAACAGGACTTGGTAAACAGAAGCTCTGTTTGCTAGGGATGCTCTCTATTCCCTTTGAAAAGTTCTTGTTCTGACCTTATATCAATCCTGTGAAAACCTGGACAGCCTCCAACACTTTTAGCAATATAGACCAAAAGTGCACAGGACTGTGTATAACACAGACAATTTTAAAGTAACACTCTTTAGCGTAAGTGTAAACCTGGACAGGCATCCCATATAAGTTATTATCTTAAGAAAGCCAGGTCTGTTTTCTTTTCAATGCCATTATTACTACAACTTACTAGAAACAAATGGATGTAAGTAAACTCTTGCACCACTGAAGCCACTGGGAACTTTGCCAGTGGCACAGCCTTGCACGCTATCTCCACATCATAAATAGCTACTCAGTTGTGTGATCAGGGGACAAATTCTCACCACGCATTCGCTTGACAATTTCTAGCCTAGATGTCCAAGTGAGGCATCCACCCACTGCCCTCTCCCGATCCAAGTATGGTTTCAATTAGACGGAGTCCTAACACTGAAATAATAATGCGCTTTGGACCAAATCGCGCAGACCCGCCTTTCACACCATTCAATAGGAGTTGTGCCTGCCGGATCTGCCCCTTAATCGCTGTCTTGTAAATTGCTCGGGAGCTACACAAGCTTTCCCAGGCTTTAGCTACCCTGAGAGTATCTCCACTGGGAAAAGGGAGGAGAACTGACACAGCTGGGAGGTGTCTGCCCATGTCTGACCCTAGGTCAACAGTGGGCTGTTCAGTTACCAACAATGACCCAAGGGCTTCGGGAGTCCCACTTTACCTTCTGTAGGATTTTTACAGCCCCGCATTTTTCCAGTGGAATATTTCATCTCTCCCCCTTCCCCCCACCGAGCGGCGCTTGAGAACAATACCTCAAATGTGATTTCAATTAGGTCAATAACAAATTCATGGAGGTTCAGCCCTCGCCATCTGTCCAGAGGGAATGAGACTCTGTGTTTTGTTTTGTTTTGTTTTGTTTTTCTTTCTTTCTTATGAAACCTCTGCTTGACAAAAGCAGCTTCATAAATAAGAGAGATGAAATGGGCTGTATGGCCAAACAAAAAAGAGTAAATTATTAGTGGGACTACCTCAGTTCTCGGCACATCTCAGCATTGCATAAATGTATCACTTAGCATGGACATAATTTACCATGATTCAATCACATTTAAACACATTAAACAAAGACCTAGAGGACAGCATGAATAGCACATGAAGAGACTCATAAGTTTTCAGAGGAATTACGTTTGTTTGAAATAATAATGATACAGAAAGCTTTCATTTCGTAAGTTTAGATGATTTTTGCAATGGGCCAAACCTCATAGCTAATGCTGTAGATACAATCCAGAGTAACAGAAACAGAAGTACTGTACTAAGACTTTTGTAGTTCAGTGGTTATTCATTTGATGCCACTAAAAGTTCTGCATACTTTACAACAGCGTTTCTCAACCAGTGGTAAGAGTACCCTTAGGGGTACTCGAGAGAAGTCTGGGGGGGAACGTCAACACAACTGAAACCTGGAGAAAACCAAATTTTTGTTTTAAGTTTTACAGCGCTTTATTATTTTTATACTTTTTACACCCCAAAATTTCATTGCCTCCCTGGCTACAATTAAGTTGTTTAAACAAATTTGTTGCAATGGTAGAAAAAAATGTTGTGGGTCAGAAAACTGTAGGTACTGGGAGTACTTATAATTTTTTTAAAGGGGTACTTTATAAAAAAAGGTTGAGAAACACTGCTTTACATACATCAATGGTTAATCACAGTAGTAAAAAAGGATGCAGCGCGTCAGATACTCTGTCCTGGACATTGCTTCCAAATAGCAGCCTTCAGGGCAATTAGTGGATGATAACAAAGGACAAGAAAAGCCTGATCCTTCAATTTCTTTCACGTGTGAATAACTTCACACGTGAAATGCTCACCTGAACAAACTTGGACCGTTTGCAAGTCTGGGCCCTTCCTCAGGAAAGTTCACACATAAACCTTCTCTCTCTTCAGCACAAGCAACTAGCAGCACCACATCAGCCAAGAATGGCTTAAATCTGTTTCTATTCAGTGACGCGTTTAAGTAAGTGCTTAGCTTCAGACATGGGCTAAAGTCTCACTGAAGTCAATAGGACTTAACATGTCGGAAGCAAAGCCATTTGCTGAGTAGGGGCCAGGTGGAGACAATGTGAAAAATATATGAGAGAAAGAAATAAAAATAGGGAGAGAAAGTACAACCACGGGCCTAATTTTGGAGAATCCCTCTGACAGATTTTTAGCTCCTTGAGCTAATGTATCAGTGAAGGGTGGAATCTACCATCATTCCCTCATTGGGTAGCATTGAAGAAAATGGACCTACTCGTGGGCATATCTACACTATGCAGAAGATTGACGCTGTCGTAGTCGATCTTCTGGGGTTTGAATTAGCGGGTCTAGTGAACACCTGCTAATTTGAACTGTGAGGGCACTCCCGTCGGCTCTAGTATTCCTGTTCTTCATGAGGTGTAAGGGAAGTCAACAGAGCATTTGCTCCTTTGAACCTCCTGCTGTGTGCACAGCGTGAAAACACGATTTAAGATAAGTAAACTCAACTATGTAATTAACGTAGCTGGAGTTGCATATCTTAAGTTGACATCCCCCTTTAATGTAGACCATGGAGTATAATGCAAATGATGTAAATACAGGTGGCATAATCTGGCCTTTAATCTTTGCTGGTGATCCATCATCATACGAAGAAGGGAATAGAAATGTATTCATGCCATAGTGGAAAAATATGGTTTTGTCTCAGTCACCGGATGCAAACCCAGAAAATAACATCAGAACTCTTTACAAACATAGTAGCTTATTTTATATTTCTGTGATTATTCAGGAGCATTTTCTAATGTATTCATATTCAAATACACCAGTGAAAGTACAATCACTTGCACTTCTCTTCTTTGCTTGACTTCTTGAGCCCCAAATGAAATCTCACTGATGTGTGATACCTAATTTTTACATAATTATGGCACTATTTAAAGACTGGGAACACAGCATGGTGCTCATTAATAATCCACCTTCTCTGAGAAATTAAATTGTAAAGACGGACTCATCTTTGATCTTGTGTGCCCTTCATTGAAGGCTGGGCAGGAATGCAAATTCAGACAATTTCAGAAGGTGAGCAGAAAAATAATCAATTGTAATAGTTACAAGTAATTAAAACATACAGCAAGAGACAGATTTTGCGTATAATTAAGTGATTAACCCCAAGTGAGAGTTAAATTGGTCAGTGCAATTTAGGTGACAAAAAACATAAATGGTTTATGAAAAGTAGGATGGGATATGCAAAACCCCTCTGCATTGGCCTAACTCTGCTTCTGCTGGAGTCAAAGAGAACTTTATCACTGGTTTCAGAGGGTCATCTCAGGCCAAACTGAGCTATTCTGACAAGCTCACCCATTAATCCTGCCTAGGCTGTGAGCCAATGCCTCTCTGCCATGGCAACCACCGCAAGATGGAGGACAAGTTCCAAGAGATTCTCCTCACACAGAGGTCCTCCCACATCTCGGGGGGGGGGGGAGGGGGCTCACCCCTTGTGGAATAAAGAAAGGATTCAATTTTCCAAACCCGAAGTTCCCTCCCCACAAACGATACTCAGTTAAGAGACTGAGTGGTGGTCAGGTCTCCACGGAATCTGAAGCCCCTATTCTAAGAGCCAGTTCCTGTGTTATGCTTGTAAGAAGCACATGGGATCGTTTTCAGGGAAAAAGACAATATGCTGCATTTATTGAGAATACATTTATTGAGTTAGCATATGCTTCATAAAGGCAAGCCCACACATATATACACACACACAGGCACACACACACACACACAGGTCCTGCTGATGGTGCATAGTTTCCAGTCTGTCATGGCTCAAGTCAGTCTTACTGGCCAGACCACACTGACTGAGTGAGGAGTCGGGGATCTTCTGAGGCTTGACTTGCAGGACTGAGCCCAAAGTTCCAATAGCCAGAGCTCCCCTTCTTATACATGTTAATTCCCATTTGGGTCTATGGATCTTGCAGTGTCATGCTGCAGTCATCCACCCTTAAGAGATGTTCATCTGTGTTTTCCAGAGTTATTCTTTGATGGTGATTGTCAGGCTTCCCAGCGTTGTCTCAATCTTGGAGGGGCTATGCTTGTCTCCAAGGTTGTCAATGCTGCTAATTTAATTCAGCCTCCAGCCACAATGCATGTTTCCTCATTATGTTTAACATTTCCACGTCTTCTTGATCCACCTGGGCATCTGTGATGGCTTTCACACTCACACCTCCTCCATTGATACCACACAATTGCACAGAGTTTCAGACAAGATCAATACTTACTAGAAGACACAACGTAGTTTGTGATGCAAACAGGGGGTACAACTTAATTTGTAATGCTATCAGAAAGCAAGGCCTTGCAGTAAACAGTATCTACTACCGTGGCGAGTAGATTGTAACCCAGAAGAGCCGGGTTTGGGCGATCTGCGCATGCACAGAACGATCTGCGCATGTGCAGATCGCCGGACAGCGCGGCTAGTGAGCGGGGCTCACCACGGTCGGCGAGCCCTGTCTAAACCAATACTAAAATATACATGTTTGTTACCAGGGGCGGCCTGTGAGCCTAGGCAGACTAGGCGGTCGCCTAGGGTGCTGCCGGCCCAGAGTGCCTGATGATGATGTCACAGGGTGCCCAGGTGCCTGATGATGATGTCACGGCCATTGACAGCCATGCAGGCGGGGGCACCGATCGCGCCTTCCTCCTAGGGTGCCAGCTGCCACAGCTGGCCTTAGGCCACTCCTGTTTGCTACACCTGTGGCTACAACTCCATTGACTTACTCTGCTAGGGACTCTCCTGCCCACAATGGGATTCTGTGGAACCCCAGTAGCAAAAGGGCTGTAGCCTAAGAGGACATAACTTTGCAATCAAATCACCCTTTCCTCCTTGTGGTGAGGCGGGAGAAAAGTCAACATGGGCTGCATGCTCAGCACCGACTCAACCCTTACATTATGAGCAAGTCCCTGGGTCCACTGAGGCCCTTACTTGGGGCTAGAGACAGAGGAGGATGGTCCTACAATCCTTTTTTAAGGAAGGATAACTCCGCTCTCCTTCCATCTGTAGATTATTACAAAAGTAAGGCAAAGGTTAATTAGTCTTTACGCAGAGCCCCATAGATCAGGGAAACCTAAAGACATTATGGAAATCGTAATTCAGGGTGCTCCCCTTAAGGCTTTCTAGAGTAAGCTTCTTTGGTATTTAAATTCTCCCCCTTTGGTATTTAAATACCAAGTTTTGACCAAGAATATTTTAAATATCGTTTAAAACAGAGAAAACAATTGTCCTGAGGGACAAATCCTGATTATGTTGAAGTCAGTGGAAGTTTTGTCACTGACTTTAGTGGGATCGGGATTTTCACTCTTGATGGTGTCTTTGGAAACCTTACTGCAAAAATGTTTCAGGGTATTTTAGGTTCTGGCTCACTGCTATTTCCTCTATTGGACATTTCCTGTCATTCGGTGTTTCTGTCATCGGCGTACACCTTTTGCAACAAAACAAGTTATGGATTTCCATAAAGTCAAGCAAAGTACTTCAGCCATAAAACTCTCCCTCCTTTATGACACTCTGAGGAATGACTCATAATTCTCAATTTCCTGGCCAATAATACTTTCTTTGCACAAAACAGCAAAGCAAAACAATTGACATTATATGTGGTGGAAGGAACAAAAGAGAAAAAGTTTACTGGAAAAGAAAAAACGGGATCTGTTCTGTTAGATGACGCAAGAACAAAGAGGAGTATCGTCCTTCCAACATAATGGATCACTTGCCTTTGATTCTACTTTCTAAGAGCAAGTCTTCACTATCCACTGGATCAGCAATTGATCTAGTGGGGGAGGTCAATATAGATATGATAAATCGATTGCAGAGCACTCTCCCATGCACTCTGGTACTCCACCAAAACGAGAAGAGTTGGGGGAGTCAATGGGAGAGTGTCAGCTGCCGACTTACCACAGTGAAGTATGTCAACTTCAGCTACATTATTCTCATAGCTGAAGTTGTGTAACTTAGCTTGATGGCCCATGGTAGTATAGACAAGGTCTAATACTAATGGATGAAGTCAATGGGGCTATAATGGGCACAGAAAGGTTTTGTGTGGATCAGTCTGTAGGATCAGGGGCTATGTTTAGCTAAGGACTTCTTACTGTGACTGTCCCGTTAAATCTTATCCAAAAGACCAAAAATCTACTGACTGCAAAGTTTGTTCAGAACATCTTGTGGGCGCTGAGTTTTCTGGTCAGATACCTGCTACTTCCTAAATTCTCACCTCACCAGAAATACTGCCAGTGAACACCCTTTTCCTCACAACATCTGATACTTCTTCTATTTTCAGCAGCAAACAGAAAGCATAGAGGTGCAAGAAATCAGAAAGAGAAGGTTCAACAGAGCTCTGCTCCAAACTTATCAAAGTTTAATCTGATTTAGTTATGAGGGGTTTTCCCCCTACCCCAGTTCCATAAAAATGAATTGTGTGTTCAGGATTTTTGGTCCTATGGTAAGTGAAGAAGATAAGAATCAAATTAGCTGAACACCTACAGAATGTGCGCATATGGAGAAAGGCTTTCCAGGTAGGTCAGGGATAGATTGTCAGAAGCACTGAGCTCCCATTTGAGCATCTAAATAGAGGCCAGATTTTCAAAAGCCCTCAGAAGCTCTCAGGGTTGCACAGAAAGTCAGATTTTCAGAAGATGTTTTCTGTCCCACATGCTAAGCTCTTCTACAACTCAGATCCCTTATTTTGGTGTCAGGGGCCATGTCTACACAACAGCGTCATTTTGGAATAACTGATGTTATTCTGAAATAGCAAAGAACACGTCTACACAGCAAGCCGTTATTTTGACTCCAGTAACCCCCATTTCACGAGGAGTAAGGGAAGTCGAAGGAAGAGTGCTCTTCCTTTGACTTCTTGCTGTGCAGGCAGTGCCAAAAGCCAAAATCAGCTATCTCGACTTCAGCTACGCAATTGACATAGCTGAAGTTGCGTAGACTAATTCGACTTTTGCCCGGCTGTGTAGATGTGCCCTAAAAGAGCTGCTGAAAATCTGTCCTTGAAAATCTAGCGGCAGGATTTTTATAGGAGAGACTCACCACCTTTTATATAACACTTCAGTGCACGATGCTATCGGGATCTGGCAAACATACCATGCACTCTTCAGCTATGTAGGAATGCAGGAGTGTCAGTTTCAATCAAGTCTTAAACAAAGCCAATATTTTCAGTGAAGGTAAACCTTGAGTGCTTAATATTTAATAAAAACATCCTGTTCCCATACACTGATTCTTTTCTAACAATCTAGCTCTGCCATCAGAGGAGTGAGATTAAAAGGAACAGGCCTTTAAATTTTAGGAAAAGAAAGCAGTCAATGATTATGTTCAAGGCCAGATCCTCAATAGGGGAAAATCAGCCCTGCTTTCACACCAGCCCAGGATCTGGCCTGATGGGTTTAAAACTGATTTACATCTGTGCACTTGTGGTCAAGTGTCGTTGAAGAGTTTTGAACATCTGCTTTAAGCTGTCCACAGATTTCTATTAACGTTTTTTTCCATTATAAATGTGTCGCTTTCTCCTCCCCCCCCTTTTTTTTCATTGCTTCCAAAAGCCTGTTTGCTTTTATTGTACTTTGGTTATTTTTCACTCTTAGAGGTTTTGGGAACAGCAGCAGTGGAAACTGAAGCTATCTGGTTAAACTGGGGTCAGGCCCGGTGTAGCCAGCTGCAATCTATGCTTCCCCACCCTGCTCCACCACTAACCTAAACTTTGACCTGCAGGGACCACCCCTATTCCTCTCTGCTGTGATAGCGCAGTCCAGATTTCTGCTAAGCAAACACAGCCAATTAGCTACAATGCCAAAAGAGCTATGTGTGAAAATATATACACATGCTGTCAAGTGTCTGTAACTTGTACTGCTGGAGAAAAACCAAGACCACCGAATGCATTTGGCAATCTGGAATCCAGGCATGAATCAAGTCACTTGGTCTTTCTTCTTTGCCCTGACGAAGGCTTTACAGTTTCAACTGCAGCCAAGGTTCCAAAAAGGAGGTGCCTAAAGAAGCCATGCTGCCTAGTGACTAGAGCACTGGACTGAAACCCAGGAGACCTGGGTCCTGGTCTTGGCTTGGCCACTGGGCTTCTGGGGATACATCTACACAGCAACGTTATTTCGGAATAACTGATTCCAAGAGCATGTCTACACTACTAGCCTTTATTTTGAAATAAAGTCGAGCTGGAGGACTTTTTACTCTGACTCCCATAGCTCTCATTTTACAAGGAGTAAGGGAAGTCGAAGGAAGAATGTTCTTTCTTCAACTTCCTGCTGTGTAGAGAACGCCTAAAGCCAAGGTAAGTTATTTTGACTTAAGCAACGCAATTGACATAGCTGAAGTTGAATAACTTAATTCGACTTTAACCCTGCTGTGTAGACATCCCCTGGGTGACCTTTGCCAAGTCATTTCACTGCTCTGTGCCTCAGTGTTCCCTGCTGTAATATGGGGATAATAGTACGGGGCCTTCTTAGTAAAGCACCTAGAGATCTATTGAGGTAAAGTGCTAGATCAGGTGAGGTATTACTACTGTCTGGCTCCAAAATTCATATGGAGGACTGTAAATCAGTCCCCTTAATTCAAAAGGGCACAGCCCCCAGGACCTATGCTTGACTTCAGTGGGAGCAGCTAGGTGCTTGGTACTTTTAAAAGCCAGGCGATTGATTGGGGGCTTATCTATTGACGTAGAAGTGGGATTTTCAAAAGGATGTAAGAGCTTAAGGCATGCAAGTTCCATTGACTTCCTCTGAGACCTGTGCCTGAAAGCACCTAGGAAAATCCCACCCTAAGAACCTAACTTTAGGCTCCTGCTTTTGAAAATCTTGGCCTGTATTTAATTGTGGGTATATTTATTACATCAGCCTAACCTCCCAGGACAAGATTAGAGCCTCGTGCTATGCACGGCATGTACCCATGTTCAGAGAGGGTCTCTACTCTGAACAAGTCACTGCCTAAATGGAGAAGCCAGGCATAGGAAGGCTATTATCCCCATTCCATAGCTGGGGAGTTCTTGTCCAAGGTTCACCGGGAACTCTGTGGCAGACTCAGGAATTGATTCCAGATCTCTTAGTCCAGTGACTTACCCACCAGAACGCCATTCCTCTCTATAGTCTGTGTCTAGACTACACCTCTCTGTTGACAGAGAGGTGTAGATTAGGCACGTCGAAATTACTAATGAAGCAGGGATTTAAATATCCCACATTTCATTAGCATAAACATGGCTGCCGCTTTTTTCGAATAAGCTCTGTTCCTCAAAAAATGAGGTTTACAGGATCTGTCGAAAAAAGGTTTATTTTCAACAGATCCACGTCTAGACTGCCATTTTTTTCGAAAAAGCTCCATTTAGAAAAAAAGTGGTGGCCATGTTTATGCTAATGAAGCATGAGATATTTAAATCCTGGCTTTGTTAGTAACTTTGACATGCCTAATCTACGTCTCTCTGTTGATAGAGAGGTGTAGTCTAGACACAGCCACAGTGAGGGTTACAGGCAATAGATTAAGAAGCCCTTTATTTCTAATTTATTTCAAAATAACGTGTAGATGCACACTACAATATTTCAGAATCACTGTCATTATTCCAAAATAATGCTGCTGTGTAAACATAGCCTTGCACACAACACTCCTGCTAATACATCCCAGAATGATATTTGCTTTTTTTTTTTTCAATATTGCCTTATATTTAGCTTGTGATCCCTATGACCTCCAGATCCCTTTCTGCAGTATTCCTTCCTAGGCAGTCACTTCCCAGATCTCCACAGAACTGAATCATATTTGTGGGGGTAGTGGGGCAGAAAGAGAATCCTCGAGATAGGAAAGATTCTTCCGCCGGGCAAAGAAGTGTGGTTGGATAGGTTGACAATGTTGCTAGGTGAGTTGAAGATACTGGGATTGAAATATCCTGAGGCATGTAGGAGTTTGGACAGTTTATTGTCCTTTTTTTTCTGAAGGGAGAGGAAGTAAGCATTGTAGGTGGCTTGTTGGGTTTCAGTAAAGTCCAGCCAAGGGGAAGTGTGTGTGGAAACTTGTTTTTTTATGAAGGTATCTCTACACTAGCACCCTAGTTCGAACTAGGGTGGCTAATGTAGGCATTCGAACTTGCAAATGAAGCCCAGGATTTAAATATCTCGGGCTTCATTTGCATGTTCCCAGGTGGGCGCCATTTTTAAATCCCCTTAGTTCGAACTGACTGCCCGTGGATACCCACGGCAGTCAGAAATTAATCCGAACTAAGTCCTTAGCCCGGATTAACTGTTACTTCTCCTACAATAAGGTGTAACAGTTAATCCAAACTAAGGACTTAGTTCGGATTAACTTCTGACTGCCGGGTGTAGCCGCGGGCAGTCAGTTCGAATTAAGGGGATTTAAAAATGGCGCCCGCCCAGGAACTTGCAAATGAAGCCTGTGATATTTAAATCCCGGGCTTCATTTGCAAGTTCGAATGCCTACATTAGCCACCCTAGTTCGAACTAGGAGGGCTAGTGTTGACATACCCTGACAATCTGTGGAGATCTGGAAGCCTGTTTTTGCCGCCTCTGTCTAAAGGAATATTTCCAACACACCAATGAACAACATACTGACCCTCCAGGTCCCTTCCTCCCTCCCTGGGCAAAACCCACAATAGGAAGGTATCCATGTGGACCCCTCCTGATGGACATAACAAGAGTCTTGACTTGTACATCAATTGCTTCCGCAAACGTGCACAGGCTGACATTGTCAGCAAACAACATGAAACATATCACCTCAGTCATACAGAACTCAATGCTATACACAGCCTCAATAACAATTCTATCATCATAATCAAAGAGGCTGACAAGGGGGTGCAGTAGTCATCATGAACAGAACAGATTATGAACAGGAGGTTGCCAGAAAACTCACCAACATCAGATTCTACAGGCTTCTTTCCTCTGATCCCACTAAAGAATAGCAAAAAAATCCTAAACCGTCTGCTCATGAAACTTCCTGCTACAACTCAGGACCAAATCTATACAAATGCAACCTCAAATCCCCAACCAGGACTTTTCTATCTGCCACCCAAGATACACAAACCTGAAAATCCCGGATGACCCATCATCTCAGGTATTGGCTCACTTACAACAAGTTTATCTGGTTATATTGACTCTCTCCTCAGACCCTATGCTACCAGCACTCCTAGCTATCTTTGAGATGCCACCAACTTTCTGAGGAAACTACGTATCATCAGTAATCTTCCTGAAAATACCATCCTGTCCACCATGGATGCTGAAGCTCTTTACACCAACATTCCACACCATGATGGATTACTGGCTGTCAGGAACACTTGCGCAAAAAGAAACCACAGAAAATATGCTAATGATGTCACAATTCATGCTAATGAGTCCCTCGTTAGCATATTTTCTGCCAAAAAAACTCGTAGTGTAGACATAGCCTAAGTGACAATATTCCCCCCCCCCCCCTTTTTTCCTTCTTTTTCCTTTTTTTTCCTTTTTTTTCTCCGCTATTTATTTGGAAACTAGACCCTTTAACTCCATTCATCTGAAGAAGTGGGTTGTGCCCATGAAAGCTCATGATACCATCTACATTTTTTTTAATGTCTCTAAGGTGCTGCAAAGCCATTGGGGTTTTTTTTAACTTTTTTAAAGTCAAAATAGCTTATTTCAGCTTTTGGGCCTGTCTACACAACAAGAAGTCTGAATAAGAGCAGTCTTCCTCTGACTTCCCTTACTCCTTGAAAAATGAGGTTTACAGGAGACAGAATAAGAAGTCCTCCAGTTCAACATTATTTCATCATGATGTTGAAATAACTGCTTGCAGTGTAGATGCAGACTATGTTATTTCAAAATAACTCCAGTTATTCCACAGTAACGCCGCTGTGTAGACATAGCCTCAATGTCCTTGCAGTTTGACTTTCTCATATCCTTTATATGGATAATTTGAACTGGTTTAAAATGAACAAAAATAATTAATAGCTATGCATATATTGAAGAAAGACTCTGAAACCTCTGTGTAGTAAGGAAATGTGCAATAGCATTTGTTTTCATGCACAGATGAGGTAATTGCGGGCCTAACAATCTGAGCTTCATATACAGTGATCTCTCATTTGCTTTAAATAATTAGCTGTGGTTCCTTCTGTATTTCTTACTTTGTCATGCTTACTCATGGAATTTCCAAGAATATGGTAAACAAAGAGGCAAAACAACTAGGTTATCTAAAACACATAGGAAGTTGGGTCATTTTTAAAGACTGACTGCTTATACATGCGACCCTTTGTAGATGACCCTTTGTAGATGACTAAATGACATGGTTAAATGACTTTTGTTGTTGTTGTTTGAATTTGTTTCTGTCTAGGAAGGAGTACGGCAGAAAGAGATTTGGTGGTCATAGTGGACCACAAGCTAAATATGAGTCAACATTGTAAAACTGTTTCAAAAAAAAATCTGGGTTGTGTTAGGAGTGTGGTAAGCAAGACATGAGAAATAATTCTTCTGCCCTACTCTGTGTTGATTAGGCCTCAGCTGGAGTATTGTTTCCAGTTCTGAATACCACATTTCAGGAAGGATGTGGACAAATTAGAGAAAGTCCAGAGAAGAGCAACAAAAATGATTAAATGTCTAGACAACATGACCCATGAGGAAAGAATGGGAAAAAAAATCTGGGTTTCTTTTGTCTGGAGAAGAGAAGACTGAGAGGGGACATTTTATGTATTTTTAAATCATTATCAAGGAAGAGGGAGAAAAATGTTCTTCTTAACCTTTGAAGATTAGACAAGAAACAATGGGCTTAAACTGCAACAAGGGAGGTTTAGGTTGGACATTAGGAAAAATTTTGTGTCAGGATGGTAAAGTACTGGAATAAATTGCCTTGAGGTTGTGGAATCTCCATCACTGGAGATTTTTAAAACTAAGTTTGACAAACACCTGTCAGAGATGTTCTAGTTAATACTTAATCCTGACTTTTGTACTAGACTAAAAGACTTCTCAAGGTTATTTCCTGTTCTATGATTTTATGATTCTATGTGAATGCAAAGTTTTATATATGGGTGTCTGCAAATTCTCCAACCTCATTCCGTCAAGCAGGCTGAAATTTTAGCCCCTTTACCTCTAGCATCCACTATCATCAAAGCTGCTAGTGTAATAGCCAACAAAACCATTCCAATAAAATACCATAACAAGCACAGCTTTTTCTCTCTCTGCTATGTTAGCATGGTTGGCTTTATTACCAGTAGTGAATGTCTGACTCTGATCTAGCAGCAGGATCTAACATATATTTTAAAATAAATATTAGAAGACCACAGCCAAAAATCTCAGCAGTAGCAGGAGCTCCAGTTGTTCGACCTGTCTAGCTCTGGGGATTACAACAGCTAATCCAATGCCCCCTAAAGTCAATGGAAGGACTCCCCATGGGACTCAGGGTGAAAATGAACAATCTATTTAAGCAGATTTTTGACTCTGCTTAGAGAAGAGACACTCCTTTGACTTTGTAGTGAGGTAGACTGTATATATGATGAATCTACATTGAATAAGTGAGTTAGCAGGACTCTCTTGTGACAGGCTCTTTGGTATTAGGGATGGCATTTTCAAAACTCAGAGGTGACAATGAAACCAATGCAGAGCATTTTGAAAACCCCATCCTCAAACACCATGCCCTACACCCGGAGAAAAATTTTCTGACTGAACACTATTCTGTTCCCATAGTCTGATTTAACAAAAGAGAATGGATTCTGGCAACATTTTCCACATATTGTTATTGAAATGATTCATTATTTTCAGCTTTTTCATTTTGACTTTTGTTATTAATCATCCTTTTAATAATAAAAAAGTCAAAACATTTGTTAACAAGAGGTAAAATAATAACATGAGCTGTTTTAGTACTGTCGAAATGACATATTGTTTCAGATTTTGCAAAAGGAACTTCATTTCATGGGCACTTCAATATCTTTTTCCACCCAGAAATGGGGTGGGGGAAGAAAATATCATAGAATTTTAGCAGAACGGAAATTCTGGCCTTCCACCAGCCTTACAACACATCCTTCCACCTTTCCCTTCAGTCCTGGAGAGCTGAGGGCTGACATCCCATTGGTTAGTCATTCCTCCAGTAGTTGTAAACAATCTGTGCTTCTCTACTTATTCTGTATAGTACATGTATGCCGCCAAAGATGGTAGCATGTTTGAGGCTTTCAACCCAAAATGTTTACAGCTTATAATGAAAACCATAAGTTTCTTCATTTACCCAAATCTGTATACATTCCTTTGACCCACAGGCAAATAGGAGACCAAGGGGGGAGTTCATAGTGATTAATCATTTTGTTTTTCTGACAGTTTAATGAGCTTCTAGAAGTGCCATATTGGCCAGACAAATACAAATGCAGCTTTTTCTTTTTATCTTCTTCTTTTCACCCAATCTAGCAATAGCTTTACATAGCTCTGGAAGTAAAATAGATCCTCAAGTATTATCGATGTGACTGAATGCAACTGTACTTCTTTATTTTGCAGGCTGGGTGATTGTTTCAGCCTTATCAAGGAATATGCAAAGAAACAAAACATTTAATATTTTCTCAGTAACCTAGATGTCATTATGTTTAGGAAGGGGAAAAGTTTATTTCTCTTAGGCTGTATTAATCTTCTTGGAAAGCCCAGCCCAGAGGTAATGAGGAGCAACAGAAATAATACTCCTCTATGTGAAAGAGAACATGCAGCCAAATCTACTTGCTTACAGACAGATGGCAACTACAGCCAATGTTCTGAAACTACAGCTGTGCGTCTACGATCTTTCAGATCTATGTGTGTGATCAGTAAAGATTTTTAAATTATCTAATACAGCACAGTCTCTTCGAGATTTGGTTCTCCAGACTTTTTTTTTTTTTTTGGTTGTTTTTCTTTTCGCAGGACCACATAAGACTCGCCCAGAATGCAGTCAAAAAGAAAACAGCTTGCAAGCTTTTTTTTTTTAAAGTATTGTGTGTGTGCACACCAACACAGAAATGGTCTTCATTTTCTCCCATGAAGAGCAATTTGCACACACTCCCTGCCTCACAGGGATAGCTGGGAATTCACCCACTGGGAGGAAGGCAGGAGACAGAGTAAACCATTGCTATGGCTTGGAGGGCACCTTCTGGGGTATCTCCATCCTTCTTTCTCCTCAGAAGGGTGCAGAGGATGGATGAGGATTCCCTCAGTACAGCAAGGGTTAAGCATAGCATATACCATTGTACCCACACCCCAGGGGCGGATTTCCCACAATTTAAGCACAAGCCAATGCAGAGCTGCATCCATAGGACAGTGCACGGTGGTCACCCCAAGCCCCGTGCCTGGGAGGATCCCCGTAGCAGCCACCTCTGCCATCCTATGGACAGGACCCATGGGGTCCAAGGCAGCCTGGGAGATTATGTGGGGGGCCTGGCACAATCCAGCAGCCACCTCCCATGGTGCTCCTCTCCACCCGGTTCCAGCCCCAGGGTGCTCCTCATCCCATTTGCCACAGTGAAGCAGAGCACCATGGGTTGGAAGAAGGGCCGTGGAATGGAGCAGAGCAGGCTGCCCGGTTGCTATGGCTCCCACCACCATGGTGAGTGCAGGAGGGAGGGCCGAACCCAGCTTCCATCCTGCCCTAGCCCCGCCCCCAGTAATCCCTTGGCTCACGTCACTCAGAGGAGGGGGCTTCGGGCAAAGGGGGTGGGAGGGGTGGAGCAGATACTGGAAGAGGCAGGGTGGGGGCAGAGCAGGGGCAGGGCTTAGTGGAAGGGGTGGAGTTGGGCCGAGAGTGGAGTAGAAGCAGGGAAGGGCCTGTGGATTGCCCCTGGCTCCGCGCCTAGGCACTGGAGGGGGGTTGCCTTGGGCTCTGTGCCCCCTTTGGGATGACCCTGCACAAATGCACACATCCATTTGCATGTGCCAAGACTATACATGGAAATACCCAACGTGCATGTGCAAATTGGGTTTTTGTGGGCCCAGATGGCCAGATCGATGCCTCGTTAGTCATGTACAAATGCCAAGCCTTCACCTGTGCAGGTAGATGGTGTATTTGCAATGCCTGCACGGTGCAGCTATTTGCCAATTGCACCTGTGGCTTTCACAATGCGGCCCTTTATTATTTTGCAGTGACAAATGTTGAATGGCATCTCTCTTGATTTTGTTGGGTGGGAGATAGTGAGATTTGGAGAGGGGCATGGATGAGACTGACTCTTCCTTCATACCTTCCTTGCTCCTCTGCCCCTGGAGGTCCCCTGCCCTTCCCTGGCATGTTCCATGTAACCTCTTTGGGCTGGAGAACATGGGATAAAGCTCCATTCCCATCTCTGCCTCACAGTGTCTCTCACTCAAAATATCACTGGGTCAACCTCATCCTTCTGTTCCCTGAGGCAGATGGTCCCATGCAGAGTAGATGGGCTGTCAGTTGCCCATTGTCACATAGAAGTTGTGTATCCAGGGGCCCTATCTCAGCAAGATAGGGACTGACAAAGTACCATGAGGCCTTGTCTTCACTTACCGGGAGATCGTCGCTACGGAGATCAATCTACCAGGGTTCAATTTAGTGGGTCTAGTACGGACCTGCTAAATCGACTTCTGATTGTGACCCTGTTGAATCTAGTCCTCCCCTGGGTCATGAGGAGTTAGGGAAGTTAAAAGGAGAGTTACTCTCACTGACTCCTTGCAGTGGAGATGCCATGGTAATTCAAACTCAGGACATTCGAATTCATTTCACTGGAGTTGTGTATCTTAGTTTGACTTTGTCCCCTCGTGTAGGCCTGGCCTGAGACACTGCACATACCACCCTCCATTACTGGCTAAACACAAATTATGTCAACTATATGCAAATATACATCATCTCAAAGGAAGGAATTCCAGCTGAAGGTGCAAAAGCATTAGGGGTAGATTTTGAACTGAGTTGAGACCAACACTCAGTTGGGGGGAGGAGGGGAGAGAAGAGGGAAACAATTTGTGCCCAACTTGCCCTTAAACAATTAATTGTGGATGCAAATGCAAGTAGCTGTGTCACACTGCAACTCATATTCTTCATAATGATATGATGATGACATGATGATAGCATAATTATGGTGTATTTTATGCAAGACAGGTTGAGTACAATGTCTTTGGAAAAGTTATTATTTGCAGCATATAATTATCCTATTTGGACTTATGTATTATTTTTATATCTTAAGTTATACATAATGACTATGTAGTTGCACTTAGTTTCACCTGGGCAATCCCCATTAGACAAGACGTTTTCAGTCTAGATAGCTGGTTGGGAGGGGCCTATTCAAGGTAGTGGGCCATTAGGGACACCTTAAAAAAAAAAGGTTATCTCTCACTTTGCGAACCTTCCCAAGAATACTCTAGACAGGTTATAGCTGCTATGACCCTACAGCTATATCTACACTGCAGTTTTTTTGTGGAAGAGGATATGCAAATGGCATGCTCATTTGCATATTTTCTTTTGATTCTTTTTGCAGAAGAGGTTTTGCCACTAAAAAGCCCTGTGTAGATGTGACCATTTGTCGGGAAAAAAACGCTTTTTCGCAAGATCCTGTAAACCTCGATTTTAGAGGAATAAGGGATCTTGCGAAAAAAAGGGGTTTTCCCAACAAATGGCCAAGTCTACACGGGGCTTTTTAGTGGCAAAACCTCTTCCGCAAAAAGAATCAGAAGAAGATATGCAAATGAGCATGCCATTTGCATATCCTCTTCCGTAAAAAAACCGCCACAGTGTAGACAAGGCCTACAAGGCCATGGGACCAGGTCACATGATTCTGGACTCCATCTTGAGGTATGAATATTTTTCCACTGACCAGTCTGGGAGCCAATTTTAAAACAAAAGTTTCCCATCATATGCTAAGGCTATACAAGACAGAGAGTGACGGTCATTGGTTGGTCTCTCCCCACACAGGATGACTCCTGAAAACACCCGAGGAGCAAAGATTGAACTGAGGGAAGTGCTGGATCCAGGCAAAAGGGATTTCTAGCGTGTATATGAAAGACCTGGGGATTCCAAGCTGCAAAGCAAGTGCAGGGTGAGAGATTAATTCAAATCCTATCTTTTTTTACGCTTAGATTGCGGTTTTGTTTATTTACTCGGTAATCTGCTTTGATCTGTTTGCTGTCACTTAGAAGCACTTAAAATCTATCTTTTATTGTTAATGGAGGTACATTATGCTTTCGTCTAAACTAGTGAGATTGGAGCGAGGTGTGGGGGAATCTTAGCTCAGAGGGGCTGTTGCATTTCCTCTCCACACTGAGGGGAGGTGAAGTGGATAATAAATTCATACTGGCTGGGATCTGGACCAGTGCAGGATGGTACCTCTCTGGGGTTCTAGACTGGAAAGTTGGGGGCTCTTTTGGCTCCAGAATTTCTATTGTTGGTTCATGCCATGGCTAGTCAGAGAGCCTGCAGACAGGTGTGTCCTACCTGTGTGTATCCTGCTATAAGGCCGGGAGTGGGACTGCAGCTTGTCACAGCAGCAGTGTGAAAGGGAACCCAGGCCGATGGGTCAAAACGTTCAGTGATGCCCCAGGTTTAAGTGACCCCTAGGGGAAGCCTGTCACAGGTTGCTACTCCCATTACCTGATTTCTACAGTTAGGCGTTTGGAGAGAAATGGAATCAGATGGCAGGCCTACATCTCACAGGGAGAAAATACACCTGCAAAAGAGAGAACAGAGACAGTAATGAGTTAACTGAACATAGGAATGGCCATACTGGGTCAGATGAAAGGTCCTTCTAGCCCAGTATCCTGTCTGCTGACAGTGGCCAGTGCCAGGTGCCAAAGAGGGAGTGAACAGAAAAGGGAATCATCAAATGATCCCTCTCCTGTCATCCATTTCCAGACTCAGACAAACACAGGCTAGGGACACCATTCCTACCCATACTGGCTAATAACTATTGATGGACATAACCTCCATGAATTCATCTAGGGTTGTTTTTTTTTAACCCTGTTGAAGTCCTGGTCTTCACAACATCCTCTGGCAAGGCGTTCCACAGGTTGACTGTGTATTGCATGAAGAAAAACTTCCTTTCATTTGAGTGGAAAAACTGGATCTGGGATTCACTTGGACATAGTGCAACACCGACAGGAGGAACTGAACGTGGGCCTTCTGGAGCTTAGTGCATGAGTCTCTACAGCTTGAGCTAAAAGCCAGCTGCCTCCCAGCTAAGGCTGTGAAGGACACTCATTCTTCCTTTCTGTAAGTGGTCTCAGTGCCACTACATGGGACAGACACCTGCACCCCATAGGTGTGTAAATGACACTAGCACACTTTGTTCTCTACAGGCTCATTCCTTCAGCCTGAAAAAAATAAGGGGGTCCCTTTGCAAAAGACCCTCTGCCGTTTGAGCAATGTAATTCCCATTAAGTCTGTGTAGAACACTGGCATCTTCTAGACTGACAGATAGAAAAAAAGTAGGCTATATATAGAACACATCCGGTGATGACAAAGGATTCCAGCCAACGCCACACAGCTAACAGCTTTGGAAAGAAGTTAACAGGGAAAGGTTCGTTTGGTTTTTGGAAATAGAAGAGACTACCAGAAAAATAAGAGCTTTGCAATCTATACCTAGAGTGAGTGTTTGATCAAACTCCTGGGTGTGCAGCTGGAAAACCCTGCTTATTTAGAAAGTTCCGTCTGCAGTTTCAGAGTGACACATCATTCCATCGCTTGTCTCTGGAGAATTTCTCAGTCTTGTCAAGCTCTAGAAGTTCCCGCTGGAAGGCAGGCCACATAAACTGCTTTGTATACAAAGTTTAGGCAAGTCGGAAATCCCAAACAATTCATGTCATTATTTTCCTCGACAAAGCATGCAGGAGCATACGAAAGATACAGCCGATGTGAAGAGAGGGCAGGCGGATGCTGGCTTCATGAAGCAGTGACCAACTCCAGTAAATTAAATGCCCAGGGCCTCGGAGGCTTCATCTGGTCTTAATTTTCAATCGGCTGTAAAATGATACATTTTTTTTCACTTTCATTGTAGCTTGTTTTCATCTAGTTTATGTTCCAAGACGTCCTGTTTTTCAAGCCCTGATCTGTCACATTAAACAAAAAATGGACTTAAAAATGTATACTAGCGACCTAGTGGCACCAGTGAGGCAGCCGCGCGCTTGATTTCCTGGCCTGCTGTGGAATTTCTGCTCTCCAAGCCAATGGAAATCAGGAGCAAGAGGAGATGAAAGGCTTGTCTCTGTGTGTGAGTATGGAAGGGCCCTGGCTTCTCTGCTTCTTGCAAAGCTCCCTTTTTAATCCACCGTCGGATTAGAGAGAAGAGCCCACAAGAGAGAAGCGAGGCCTTTGGTGGTGGCTTGGGGAATGCTATTTACGCAGCAACACTGGGTAGATAGCAGGGTCGGACATTATCTTTTTTCCCTTCACGTAAAAAGGGGTTGCAAACACCACCGCACTGTGAATCCCTGCGGGGCCCAGCTGCCTCAATGCTTGCTTCCCACGAGCACCTACCCCTGCCTGCCACTCATCTGAATAGCACAGCACTTTGTTATGAATTGCAGGGTGCTCAGACCCGATTCTATGCTGCATTACATGTGAAGGAGCTACCCTAAAAGGCATCAGAAGGCAGCTAGACATTCTCTAGTGGGGGCAGCCTCCCGCTGACCTTCTTAGCTCTCTGTTCCATGGACCACTGGAAGGTGACCTGACTCTGCAGGGTTTTGAGAGAAGAAGTCTCCAGCTCCTGGAGCCAGGAAATTGCTCTGCAGGCTCGCCCAAGCCTGCTTCAACACAGGGCTACAAGGGACACCGCCCTGCTAGCTGGGGAAAAGGTTCCGCGGGGGGGAACCTGTTGGAGGAGAAAGATGAGAAATGAGGGGAAAGACCTGGTATGTTATGTCACAGACAGACAATTCCCTAAAAGCCCCACTTGGGGTGTGTCTGCAGTTAAAAACTCAGGGCTGGCATATACCGGCTGATTTGGACTTGTAGGGCGTGGGTTAAGGGCTGTTTGATTTGGGCTGTAGGACCCTACAAGGTGGGAGAATCCCAGAGCTTTGGCTACGGCCAGAGACTGAACATCTCCACTGCAGTTGGCTCAATCCCTAGGAGCCCAAGTCAGCTGGCACGTGCCAACTGTGGATGTGGAAAAGCAGTGCAGGCATACCCATGGACAACTCCTGGCCCGGCTCTGCTTCCACAGCCAAGAGCAGGGGCGGGGAACCTTTTCTGGGTCAGGGCCGCTGACCCACTGAAAAATCAGTCGGGGCCACACCCAAATGAGAAGCCCTTGAGTGAGAAGGAGAAAGACACTCCACACATTCCCGTCGAACAGCAGAGCCTAGCAGGGGGCCCTGGCTAGTAGATTTTGTGTGCTCCAATCCTGTGGGTGGGTGGCTGGAGCACCAGCACTGGCACCCCAATGCTAAGCCTCAGGGGCCAGATCCAGGCAAGCCTAGGCCACATCTGGCCCCTGGGCCTGAGTTTCCCCACCCCTGGCCTAGAGCTTCTCACAATGCTGTGATCTCTTCAGAGCCGCTGGCTGCAGGTGTGAGTCTGCTGGGTCCCACACACTACCATATTACCCCACCACCTCTCATCCTCAAACCTCTCCCCAGCCAACTAGAGAGGCCATAGTTAGAGCATGCCCGATGCTCAATGGCACAGTCAGACATGGAGACCACATGTGACAAAGCTCACAGCCAGCTGCAGGGCGCTGGAGACCTCTAGACCCTCCATCTGGGAAGAGGTAAGAGGAGGGACTGAGAGGAAAAGGAAGAGGAGTTCCCTTCCTTCCCCAGCTCTGCAGGAGCAGTGCAGGGGGAAATGTAGCTTGCCAGCAAACTGCACGGCCACAGCAGATGGAAGCGTGGAAGGCGAGGTCCGGGGAAGGCTGCTCCACCCAGAACTGACTGGAGGATGACAGCTCCATATCATGGCAACTTTCCAGGTGGTTAAGTTTGCTTTTGCTTCTCGTTGGAAAGAGAACAAAATATTTTTGGAGCAACAGAATGGCCATTTTCTGATCCAAACCTGCCATTTCCCTCTGTCTTGGTAGGCCATGAGCCTGGGCTAGAGGGATCCAGGTCCAAATCCCTATTCGGTCTGATGCAAAGCAGAGACTCTTCCATCCCAGATCGCTCAGAATCAGACTGAGCAAGGACTTCACCAGGGTGTCTCACCCCAAAGGCCAGTGATCTCCCTGCTAGTGTTCAGAATGGGAGAAAGTCTGTCCCACGCCTCAGTGAGATCCACGTCAAACATCTCCACAGTATGTCTGGGCTTCCACAAACCAGGAAATTTTACTTTAGTTGAAACTGTTCTGCCCATCTCTAGATCATAGAATTGCAGGACTAGAAGGGACTTTGAGAGGTCATCAAGTCTAGTCCCCTGCCCTCACAGCAGGGCTAAGTATTATCCACATTCTCCACCCAGCAAACAGATGTGAAATCATTCTTCCTTCCATATGTAGTAATCCTGACCAGCCGCAGACTTCCAGCAGACCCAGGGGATCCTCTGGGCATGGTAGAAAGGAGTTATTACTGCTCATCATGTCAGGTAGCATAGGACTAGTATCTAACCCATTGTCTTCAATCAGAAGACTAGCACACATCTGAAGACAGCAGTGAGACACTAAGCCGAGATTTTCATCGACACCTAGGGGATTTAGACATAGTCATCTGGGGGATTTAGACACACAATCCTCATTCATTTTAGTGGGAATTGTACCATTAAATCCCCTTAGGCAGCTTGGAAATTATTAGCCCTTGCATCTCTCATCTCCTAGTAAAAGCAAAACAAAACCCCAGGAAACCGCCCATGGAAGTATCAATCTCCATGCAACTGAAAAAAGCAGAATGTGACAGGGAGTGAAAAGGCAAAACAATCAACTAACTAATGGAATGGTAACGAGTCCACAAGTGCAACGAATCCTGCAAATGTGCCTCAGCTAGCCTTACACAACACAGGGCACGGACATTCACACAAAAGCCTTTGCTACTGTCAAATCCTCCAAAAGAACCTCAAGGGACTTTGCCAAAGCTCCACCTATGCCACTATCCGAGCATCAGTTCATTACCCAGCAGACATCCTCGTTGGATGAGAACCCATTTCGACTGGGTCCAGGGAGCGCTACGGCTTTGCCGCAGGGTGAGCCATCGCTGGATGCGAGCTTCACAAGTGTGCTTGCAAAAAAAAAAAATTGTAATTGAAAAGAAGGCATTTGAGAGAACCAGAGTTGGAGGGGAAATGTCAGAACTTTTCAGGAGCTCTAGATATGTATTCCCAAATGTTAGCTCAAATGTTGAACCATTAGAAGAGGGGACATGCCTTGTCGTATCCCTCCCACCACCACTCTCCTGATGCCAAATTGCTCCGAAAGCAATTTTTAAAAAAAACAGTCTTTCCCTAATGAAATAAATGAGCTTAACTTCACCGCCTGTGGTCTTGAAAAATAAATAAATAAAGCGAGTGGCTTGCAGCCCCTTGGTCGGAGGGATCTCCTGGGATTGAGTTCCTTGGCAGTGTTTTTTAACCTTGGTTCTCACCCTCTTCGTGGATTACTCCCCCGCTCCATGCTTGGGTTGCCCATGCTGCCGATTGACTTCCTCTGCCAAGGTCCCTTCCCCCGCCTCTTTTCTCCCGGTCCGTATTCTGTGCAGGCAGGATCACCTCACTGCCTTTCTGGCGTGCCCGATCCTGGGGACAAATTCTCCGTGGGTGCAAATCCGGGGGTGTTTTATTGATCGCAGTAAGGTATGTGGGCCATGCCTCTCTCCCTGCTTCAGACCGTTCCTCATCCCGGCCTTCCCAGCCTCATTTCACAGGCCCGTCTCCCTCGGTCCCCACCCCTCTACAAAAAAAAAACCCCTCATCTCAAAACATGTTTTCCTCACTCAGGCTGGGTTCATCCTATGCCTGCGGAAGTCCAGAGCACCCCCACACTTTTATCCCCTGGGATTCTTAAGGGCCCAACTCTCAGTTCTTTTTCCCTGGTGGCTCAGATGCTCCCTTAGCCACCAGAGCACATGAACTAGAATGAAAACGATGCCCCCCAGTAGAATGGGGGCACCGTTTTCCTTCTGAAATGTCAGTTGTTTTGATACTTGTCAACGTCTGCTAACGGCCCACAGGAGACCAGCAGAGAGAACAAAGACACAGAGGCACTGGGGCATACCACAGCCTCCCTTGAGACATTTTTGAGAGATGGAGCCGTTCACCTCGCAAAGGACGTTCCGTTTCTATAGGCACCTCGGCTGCCATTCCCAAAGGGACTGGAGCCATTTTAATGGGAGTTGGGTAGCTGCCTCAGCTAGGCCTGTGGGAGAATACCAGGCTTAGCTTCCCATATCCTCACCCAACCTCAGCATATCTAAAGTCCTGCTGCTGTAAGCAACCTGTGACTAAAGTGAATGGCAAAAGTTCCATTGACACATCCATCCCTGTGAGGGTATGTCTACACTGCACTCTAAACTGGAAATAAGATACGCAATTTGCGCTACTCCAATTGCGTATCATTTCAATTTTATTTCACAATAGGCTATTTCTAAATTTGGCATGCCTACACGGCGCCAAATTTTGAAATAAAGTGCTATTTCAAGCTAGCCCTTATCCCTCATGCAACAAGGTCTACAGGGATGGTGAAATAGTGCATCCGTTATTTCGAAAAATATTTCGAAATAGCGGGCACATTGCTTGGACATGGGGTAGCTATTTTGGGATACCTCCGGTATCCCAAAATCACCTTGCAGTGCAGACGTACCCTGAGAGACAGAGACCTAGGCGTTGGAACAAAGGGGTGCAGGGTGGAGGGAAGAGAGGAGGCTGCAGCACCCCCTGGCTTGCAATGGTTCCCATTATTAACAGGATTTACAGTTTGATTCCATAGATCACAACATCCCCACTATCCAAATTGTTCCGGCACCTCAAGAGAAAGAAAGTGTTGCTTGAGGGTTTGAGGCTTTCAGGCTCAGGATAAGATGGCAGGCAAAGAGGGAGGAGAATGGTGTATTCTTCTACAATTCTGTGCTTCTTTAGACATACCTTAACAATGCTCACATTGGCTAAGCCTACCATGCATATTCCCAAGTCACATCTACTTCCGGGGCTACCCTGCGTATCTTTTGAAGAATGTACATAGCACAGCCTCGGCCCAGCTGTAGTCTTCCTCTCTAGAGTACAGTCCACAAACGGGCGAATATAAGGGAGGGAAAGGGGGAGGGGAAGCATTCCACACCATGATCACTTGGCAGTGTATATTGGTTTCTTTCAAAGGGCATTACAATACATTTCTCTCACTTGGGGAACTTCAAGAGAGGATAATTATTCTTGTCTGCCTTGTCATATATATTAAAAAATGTTCAAATGTGGCTTTCCAGGGAATTCTGCCAAATATTTTTAGGCACCAGACCCAGCTTTACTTAATTGTATATTGCCTTCTTAGTCTATTATAAAATATCCTCCCATGCCATTTGAATTTGGTATAAAGGCTGAAACGTACTCGTTTCTATTAGGAACATAAAAATGCTGCTTTCCTGGAAATGAAGAGTTTGAACTCCGAATGTGAGCACTGTTCAAATGGACACTGATTAAAGCATCTACATGAAACTTAATGCCCACCAAGGCAAACTCACGGCCACAACAAAACAAACACAAATATCCAGCTCTCTTCCAGGAAAAGCAATGTACCAAAAGCAGAAGGGAGATTTAAATATTTGGTTTTATTAGCATTTTACTAATAGTACAACAGTAGCTCCTAGAGACCCCAAAGAAGCAGACTTTTAGTTCTGTGTTTGTACAGTGCCTAGCAGAGTGGGGGTCCTTCTTGAGAATTGTGGCCCCTCAGCAGTACCACAACCAAATAATTAAGAACTTACCATCTATATGGGCAAAGGGCAGGAAGGAAAACAGAGGCAAAGAGCAGAAAGAGAACCAGAGGGAAGCAAAGGGACTTGCCCAAGACCACATGCAGTTGCAGAGGCAGGACTAGAACTCTGACCAGTGGATTCCCCATTTACTATCTACCCACTAGTCTCCACTGCTTCTCTTTGTAGAGCTTGATTATGGTCTATATACTGGTATACAAGACAATGTAACGTTATTGACTTCAGTAGAATCCGTCCTGATTTACTCCAGTCTGAGAGAGTTCAGAATAAAACCCTCCAATGTTCTAGCTGCGTGTTTCCTGGATATTTTGGTCTTTAAGAGCTAACTTCAGAAACTGTAGATAATTATCACACAAAAGTCTCTGTGAAATGTTGTATTTGTGCGAGTGTTTATTTTGGCCCCCTTCAAGAGGCTGATGTCCAACTCTTTTGCTCAGCCCCACCTTAGTTATATTTGTCCTGTGATGTAGCACAAACTTGGAGCGACACTTAAATCTGAAGCCTGTGGAAACTGTATTCCTGCTATCGCTTTATCATTAACGCACATGTTAACTCCCTTCGCAAGTGACCCAAAGGCCGACTGTTTGACATTGCAATTTTTAAGGGGCAGGTTTCACAGCAATGTTGTTTTCCTTTTTTCCGTGGCAATCCAAAGGAAGTGAGCCCAGACGGCCTGCTGAAAACTGAAGCCACTCAAAGGGCTCCTCCTCCTGCCTCTCTCTCTAGTGTTTTCATCTTTTATGGTGGTGGGCAGCTCCGAGCCAGACTCTGTAACTAGAATTTCTTATATCCTTCAGTCACTTGGCTGTTCTTTCCCATAGCCAGGCCAACAGCAGATTAATGTCAAAACGGCCTGAGCCAAATGTATGGATCTAAGTGGAGACCTTTTAATCTAACAAGAATGCTGCTGGACAGTTGCTGCTTTTACCCTGAGAGAATGGACTGACTCTGATTTCACATGGGGGTAAATCAGAAGTAATTCCATTGCCATCTTGTTACACCAGTGTAAGCGACGTCAAATTCAGGTCCTATACACAATGCAGACATATTAAAAATGCTTTGGGTGTGCATGGGAAAACATCCTATTTCAAGAGCAGCTGTAGGCACTGTCCTGGTGATTAAACAGGCCTAACATTGCACAAATTCACAGCAAGCGACTTAATTGCCCCCGACTTAATTGCCAGCCCAGCGAAATGGGGCACTTCTCCTGGGCCTGCTGATTCAAAGGGGTCTACTGTGGTGGGCTCTGTACAGTGCTGAGGGCTGGGGAGGGCTCAGCGCTGTGCGCTGAGCAGCATGGAGGGCTGGCTACCTTGGTCCTGTCCCTTCCACACAGGCTCCGCCCCTTCTGGGAGTACAGGCAGTCCCCGGGTTACATACAAGATAGGGACTGTAGGTTTGTTCTTAAGTTGAATTTGTATGTAAGTCGGAACTGGCTCCAGATTCAGCCACTGCTGCTGAAACTGACCAGGGGCTGACTACAGGAAGCTGGAGGCAGAATTGCTCTGCTCCCAGCTTCCTGGAATCAGCCACTGATCAGTTTCAACAGCAGCTGAATCTCGAGCCTGGGACAGAACAGCGGGGCTGCCAGGTAGGTCCCTGCAGGACCAACCCGGCAGCACCCCAGCTGCTCTACCCCAGGGTCCACAACAAAAGCCTGGTCTGCTGGGGGGGGCACACTAGCTGCGCCCCCCCCTCCCCAACAGACCAGGGACACAGGGAGCAAAGCCGCAGCAGCGGCAGAGTCCCGCGCCTCCCCGGCTTTGCCACAGCAAAGCCTCAGAGGCGCGGGACCCCTCCGCCTCCCCGGCTTTGCTCCAGGTGTCCCTGGTCTGCTGGAGATGGTCCCCAGCAGACCAGGGGCACCCGGAGCAGCTTTTCTCGCCCCGGAGGTCGAGGTGGCGGGACCGCTGCGCTCTGGGCGGTCCCGCTGCCTGCGAGCTCTGGGGCGAGAAACCCCCGTTCGTAAGTGCGGATCCGCCTCTTATCCCCTTTGAGTGCCCACTTACTGCCTGACCATTGGCCAATGAGGACCAGCGGAAGGGGCCTTGGTTCCGCTCCTCCAACTCACTGTCCCTCTGAATTAAAGGGAGGGAAGAAACATTTTACTTTGGCATAGCCAACTGCAGGTTAGACCCATGGGGTCCAAGGGCTGGAAGAAAGAGAAGGGAAACCAGGAGGGTCATTCTGGCTCTTTGATCGATGATTCCTTTCCTAAGGCAGCACACCAATGTACCACCTCTTACTGACCAGGCATGATACAAACTGGCCTTACACATCCATGGCTCTCTACCACCCAAATCAAAAGCAATTCCCAAATTAATCAAGACTGGAGGGGATTTGTTATTCTGTGGCATTCTGATGCTCTTCGCCATCATCTGGTGTTCGATGCGGTACAGCACAGCGTTTCGATTCAAATGCTAGACTAACATAAAATTAACATGGCCTATATTAAATGGGCTACTTGAAAGGTCTCAAAAAGCAATTGCAAATGGGGAATCGTTGTCGAGTTGGGTGTGCTTCTAGTGGGGTTGTGCAGGGACCAGGTCTTTGCCCAGTGCTGTTAGGCATTTTTATCAATGACCAGGAGGAAAACATAAAATCTGCACTGATAAGTTTGTAAGTGACACAAAAACCAGAGGAATGGCAAACAATGAAAAAGTCAGATCACTGAATCAGAGATCAAGCTTGTTTTGTAAGCTGAGTACAAGCAAACAACGTATGTTTTAATATGGCTGACTGTGAACGTACACATGCAAGAGCAAAGACTGTAGATCACACTCAGGGCTGTCCTTATCCATATGCAGAATATACAGCTGTGTAGGGCATTCAAAAATTTGGGCCCCCACTGGGTCTTAATGCCCACTACCCACCTCTTCTCTCTTTTCTGTGGCTGCTGCAACCTGGCGAGTGTAACTCTGGAGAGGATGTTTCTAAAAGCTCTGCTCTGGGAATTATTTGGGGAGACACTGCATGGATCTGGGTTGCATGGGAGGTCAGGCTAGCCAATCATAGTGGTCCGTTCTGGCGTTGGAATCTATTCACCATGGAGCCAATTTGCAATGACCAGAAAATGTGTCTGGTCTAAGTTGTCCATTCCAAGTCCTCTTGTGTGTTGCACAAACACAAGTCTGCTGTAGTGTTATTCCCCCTCCCCTATGCAAACAGAAGCAGATGCTTCAGAGAAATGTTTGCCAACTTTTATTTTTAAAAGTCCTTTCTTTTAGAAGGAAATAGAGTTCCATTAAAGACAAACACTCTGAGGGTTATGATAACTTAGGACGTGAGTAACAGCCTTTTACTCTAGATTAAAGATTGGTCTCAAATCAGATCCCTAATATGAACAGCCCAAATGTTGGGGAAGTCAAATGTCCAAAGGCAAACACCTCCAAACTTAGGAGAGTGCACATCTAGATCCAGACTTTCCTACTCAGACTTTAGATACTCCAGACTGCCTCTTGGATTCCAGACCAGGTTGGTCACAACTGATTGACTGGCCATCTAACAGCTGTTCCATGACCTAATTGGCATGGGTTGGAGTTTTGGGTTAGATTGCATAAAACGGGTGCCTACATCTCAGAAACTACCATCACACATGACACTCGTTGGCATCCTCGTTAGCAGTCTCACCGTGAATGAGCCTGCTGACCAAATTATCTTCAACATCATGAAGGAGGTTACAACAGACAGAGGCACACATTGAGATAGCTTGGCAGATAGAAATGAACATCTAAACAGCAATGATTGGTGAGCATAGGGGAGAGAAAATGGAGCTGTTGATGAGTACAACTTATTTTTGAATTTATCAGCGGCTGTTGTTTCTCAAGGTTTAAAAACCATTAAACTGATATTTAAAGTTTAACTTTAAACTGCAAACACCCCAGAAAGCATTTTTATAGACCTACAGGAGCACTGAACACCAGTGTTTTACAATTTATAATATTAGACCCTTAAAGAGAAGCCTTTATCTAGAGGCAGGAAGTTTAGCCTATTGCCCAGTGCATACTGTTTGCCTACTGCATTATTTGGGGCTATTTTCATTTTTCACACAATAAAGAGGAAATTCTAAGAACATTTCATTGCCTTTCTGTATTTGATGAGCAGCAAAGGTTTGCAGTTTGTTGACCATGAGACTGCTTTCCTAGTTTGGGCATTCAATTTCACTTCACCTACATCTGGTGGAGGATAAAATATTTGTTCTTTCTAAAAATGTTTTTTTTCCCTTTCCCATTCCATTCGAGTCCTGTTCCTAACCTCATCTTTCATTATTTCACTAAAATTGTCTAACTGCAAATAAAAATAGCAAGCTGATCCCCCTCCCCCAGTTTATTTGTCGTCTTAATTAAACTGTTCAGGTTAGAGACTGAGGAGAGAGGCACATACACCACACAACTACCTCCCCTCATAGAAGCTCTTCGGGTTTTTTTAGTAGAACAGGGACCATTTTGTGCAACAGCCATCAGTAGATACAGTGCTCACCTACTTTCATTGAACAGTACGATTGTTGATTCTGAACATCAGATGTTTAAACCAGGCCAGACACTGCATCTCAGTCACTGAGCATTAAACTTTTGTTGTCTGTATAATGTGGGTCTGTGCAGCTGAGATAAAGGAAAGAACTGGGATGCATCTACATTCATTCACTCTTTCAACACTTCACGTGGCTCTCCAAAATGGTTTTGCCCCATGTTTTCCCCTTTAGTTTAAAAAAAAATAAATACACAAATAAAGCTCTATTCCCCATAAAACAGGGTGGTTGTTTTTTTAAAAGCATTAAGCATTTTGATATTTATTGGAACCAGCATCTGAGTGTTCAAAAATGGATGATGCTGGCTGCCAATTGCTCTCTCCTGCCAACTATATACTGTGTGCAACTGGCTGGGGAGAGTCCTGTTCTTTCTCTGTGCTCATCATGCCTTACTCTACGTGTCCCACACACTGTGTGCCAACGTACATTTATTTTTATATTACAGGCTCAGCATATGTATATTAGATCAAGGCTTTGGGGACATTTTTATTGCTCAACATCAGCTACTCGGGTGATAAACAGACACATATGACTCAAGATCATCTCATCTGAAGAAGTGAGTTTTGTCCATGAAAGCTCATGATACTTCAGGTTGAACCTCTCTAGTCTGGTATTCTTGGGACCTGACTAGTTCTGAACCAGAGAATTTTCCGGACCATGGGAGGTCAATATTGTCTAGCAGCATTACCAACACTTCCACTGCTTACGGGGCTGTTTAAGGATATTTAGGGGTAAATTAGAGCTAAATAACAGCACAAAACACTGAGCCGCTAAATAACAGCACAAAACCGTACCTCGAAATAAGCTACGCAATTTGCGCTATGCAAATTGCATAGCTTATTTTGAGGAAATTTCAAAATAGCTTATTTCAAAATTTGGCGCTGTCTACACAGTGCCAAATTCTGAAATAAAGCGCTATTCTGAAATGTCCTTTAACCCTCATGGAATGAGGGCTACAGGGACACTGGAATAGCGTGCCCGTTATTTTGAAATCTATTTCGAAATAATGGACTGCTTTAAAGACACGGAATAGCTATTTCGGGATACTTCCAGTGTAAACAGTGCCACAGTGTAAACATAACCTGAGAGCTAGGACTGGTAGCTGTAAACAAACTTTATGGGACTGTGGGAAACTTGGCCATACCAATGAAAAGTGGACATCCTGCAAACTAAAATTATTGTGGACCATGGATGTTGCCAAACCAGAGTGTTCTGGACTAGAGAGGTTTCATATCTATAACATATATATATATATATATGTTAGCCTCTACGGCGATGGCTACACTACCAGGATATTTCAAAATAAGTAGTATTTTAAAATAATAAGTCCCGAAATAACTACAGGCAGTCCCCGGGTTACATACAAGATAGGGACTGTAGGTTTGTTCTTAAGTTGAATTTGTATGTAAGTTGGAACTGGTACATATTGTAAGGGAAACTCTAGCCAAACATTTCTCCAGAGCTCAGTTTTATTCTCCCACACCTCACTTCCCTCAGTCCTTTATTCTCAAGCTGAGGTGTCTGCTGAGAAAAGCTGCTCCGCGTCTCCCTGGTCTGCTGGGGGGGGGGGGGGCGCTAGCTTCGCGTCTCCCTGGTCTGCTGGGGGGAAGTAACTAGTACGGGGTTGCCTCACCCCGTTTGTAAGTAGGGATCCGATGTAAGTCGGATCCATGTAACCCGGGGACTGCCTGTATTTCAAAATAAGCAGGAGTTGTTATTTTGAAATAACAAGCCCATTATTTCAAAATATCAGATTTGGTAGTGTGGACACTCACCTTGTTATTTTGAAATAAAGGCTGTCATTTAGAAATAATTCCCCAGTGTAGACATGCTCTAAGTTGCCACAGGACTACTTGTTTATACACACGTAAGTATCCAGACAGGCATATATGTATCTAGGCCCCAGGGAAAGTCCCCAGTTGACTAAGGAGAGTGTTAGATCAGGTCCGGGTATAGCATGAGATATGGGATTAGTCTCCAGTCAACTTTAAAACTGCTTTAAAATTGACAAAACTGTGGACTGTTTCTCCATTCTGTGATACTGGGTCTCCATCAATGTAACTCCACTGACTCCCACAGAGCAGAAAACCTGCATAAAGGGGCAAAGAATCAGGCCTGTATGATTTATATTTTTTAAGTATTTTCTTAGCCTGCATGCTAACCACTTTTGCTTATGATCCCTGAGCTACCATCATTGCAAGGAACTCTGCACATCGGACCCAACGACATTAATGTGACTTTTTCTATGGCGTTAACACAGACTTTGGTCACGAGACATCTGGGAAAGAGACATTGCAGTTTAGTACTATGAGGACAAGAAGGAACTAATGAGTCGGTGGAGGAGACCATCGGCTTTTACTTAACTTGGAGATCATCTCTAAAAAAGTTCATTTTAAAATGAGTCAAACTTCTCTGATCATACTATTCCCCCTTGCAGAGGGAGGGAGGGAGGGGGAGTTTAATCACCATTCTGGATGGACTAGAGATACATTTTCCAGACTAAATAGTTTTGCTTACATCTTGTGCCATAAGGGAAAAAAAAGGGAACGTACATATGTTGCGCCCACCTTCTTTTCTGAATACGTAGCCCGTGGTGAATTCCCTGGTGGTGCTGTTTGGCTTTGGTTTATTCTCTTTTCTAGGTTCCCTCCCTAGCAGACGTGCCAGAGTCACATTCTCTCAGCTTCTGCCTCTGCACCTGTTTTCCCCTTTCTCAGGGGCTATTGGTCATCTCTCTCCTGGCAGTCTCCTGTCACTCCCTGCCCGCCTCTACGCCCCAGGTTCCCACAGTCTCAATAGCTCATGCTAGAGCACAGACAGTAATTGCTTTCATACTAGTTTCCCACAATGCTATTTTTTCTCATTCACTCATCCTGGATTTAGGATTCTCACAGGCCAGCCTCTGAATTCCTGGCTCAGTTCAGGCTCCGCCATCACTAACATTTGCAAGAATCATAGAATCATAGAACACTAGAACTGGAAGGGACCTCGAGAGGTCATCGAGTCCAGTCCCCTGCCCTCCCGGCAGGACCTAATACTGTCTAAACCATCCATGATAAATGTCTATCTAACCTGCTCTGAAATATCTCCACAGATGGGGATTCCACAACCTTCCTAGACAACTTATTCCAGTGTTTCACCATCCTGACAGTTAGAAATTTTTATCCAAGTAAGGACTGGATAACAGCTTCAACCAAGTAAGGACTGCAGGAGTCCCCCCTCCAAGGATAAGATGACCCAGTAAGCAGGGCCCGAGCTTAGGACTTGAATAGTCCAAGCTCAGTTCCAGCTCTACCAAGAATTCTGTGTCCAATCTCAGCCATGTGACTACAATTCACCATCTGCAGAATGGGACCACAGGACATCCCTACCTCATAGCAGTGCCATGAAGAGACATTCCATTAAGGATTGCGACCCTTCCAGTACAACAGTACTGGGATCCATCCACCTATAGATAGCTAGACATCATGCACTAAGGCTTCTGGCAAAATTCCCAGCCACTTCTCCAATCCTTGCGCCACGGTTTTAGAACATAATGTTTTCTGACGGAATGCAAGCTAATGAGGCAACTGTAAATGATACAAAATACAGGACTATGTAGCACTTTAAAGACTAACAAGATGGTTTATTAGGTGATGAGCTTTCGTGGGCCAGACCCACTTCCTCAGATCACATAGTGGAAGAAAATTGTTACTACCTGTGACGGCACGTTGGGGGTCCCCCGTCTCCTGCACCCCTGAAATGGCACGAACAGACTCCACCAGCCAGTAGAATAGAGGTGGTTTATTGCTTCCCCAGTATACAGCACAGCACAGATGTCATCAGGTTACAGGGCAGGCCTAGGATGCCTCAGCCCCCCTTGATATGGGGCAGGGGTCTCGGCTTCTAAACCCCCCAGCCTTTGCTGAGGCTGCTTCCTCCATGCTCCCAGACAGAAAACTAACTCACTCTCCTGCAGCCCTGCCCCCCAGCCAGGGTAGCATCCACCTTCCTTTGTTCCTCTCCATGGGGGATGGCTGGTCAGACAGGTTGACACACCCTTTGCATAATGACTCATCCTGTTTTGCTGGGCCGTGGTACCAACTGCAGCCAGTGGGGGTTACCCCAGAGCCAGCAGCATAGAAACCAGCCAGGTACCCCCACTACGGCACACTACCATATATACCAAAGGATACAATTTAAAAAAATGAACACATATGAAAAGGACAAATCAAATTTCAGAACAGAAGGGGGATGGAGGGGGGGAAGGTAAATGTCTGTGAGCTAATGATATTAGAGGTGATAATTGGGGAAACTATCTTTGTAATGGGTAAGATAATTAGATCCTTTATTCAGACTCAGGTGTAAAGTGTCGAATTTTAGCATGAATAACAGTTCAGAGGAGTCTCTTTCAAGTGCAGTCTTAAAAGGCTTTTGAAGCAGGATGCAGGTAATTAAGTTGTTGAGACAATGTCCTTTCTGGTTGAAATGGCAAGAAACTGTTTTTTCTTTGTGATCCTGTCTAATATCTGTTTATGTAAATGATACAATTATGGTGTTCAAACGCAGACAGGAAGATTCGTCTTCAGGTTGAGAGACCTGACTGGGATTCAGAAAATCTGGGATCAGTTTCTGGCTGAGCTACAAACTTCCTGTTTGACCTCAGGCAAGTCATGTAATTCCTCTGTTTCCCATTTCCTTGCCTGTCCCATGAGAATCACCACCTTCCCTTTTGCAGCCTTCTCTAGAACACACCTGGGACTGGCAGCTTTTTGCAACGTGGCGTACTTAGCATAGTGGGTATAGGTTGCAGCCTGGAGGGGCTACCGCAATTCAAATAATTTAAAATAAGAATAAAGGATCTGAGCATTGTAACTATTACTAATCTACCCAATCCCTATTTGCACAAATAGTCCAATTGACCCCTATGCACTTTTAAAATTTCACATTACCCCAAAGCGGTCAATCCAAACATATGGATACGGGGATGATACAGGATACAAGCCAGGGGTTATCTTCAGCAAGCAACTGCTGCAACATAATGGCATTGGACACAATTCCACTGTTCCCTATTCCAAGCATGGGAAGAAACTGTGATATTGCAGATACTGCAGGGTGGCGAGAGTTGGTAAACGGTGATTGTAGTCTCTCAACTTCTGTTCTGTACCTTGTGTCCGCAAAGTAAGCAGAAGTTTGCATTGACTGAGGACTCAGTCCCGTAACCTTATTCACATGAGCAGTCCTTAGTCACGCAAGCCGTCATAGGAGCATCAGGACCGGAACCCTGTGATGCTCAGCAGCTATTTGTATGACAGGGGGACTCATTGGTGGCCTGGCCAAGACATGTGATGGGATGTACAGAATCAAAACCTGTGAGCTCTGGCAGTCTTTCAGAGTCCTGCGCTTGTTCATTCAGTACAGTATGGGCACAAACAACGAGGAGTCCTGTGGCTCCTTAGGGTATGTCTACACTACAAAGTTAATTCAAACTAACAGCTGTTAGTTCGAATTAACTTTCATAGGAGCTACACATACAAACTGCTAGTTCAAATTTAAATCAAACTAGCGGAGCGCTTAATTCAAACTAGGTAAACCTCATTCTACGAGGACTAACACCTAGTTTGAATTAAGCAATTCGAATTAAGGGCTGTGTAGCCACTTAATTCGAGCTAGTTGGAGGCTAGCTTGTCCCAGGTTGCCTTGGTGGCCACTCTGGGCCAAACCAGGGAAACTCTTCTGCCCCCCTCCCAGCCCCAGAGTCCTTAAAGGGGCACGGTCTGGCTACAGTGCCCGTGCCAGTTGCAAGCCTGCCAGCACCCAGCCAGCAGACTCTGCACCTGGCATGGCATGAGCCAGTCACCCACTACCACCCAGCCCTCTGCCACTTCCCAGGACCAGGCTGCCTCCCCGGGGCCACAAGAGGCAGGCGCCCACCTGGTCTAGTGCGGACATCGTGGATCTCATCGAGGTTTGGGGGGAGGTCTCCAAAGTCCACGATCTCTGCACTAGCCACAGGAACGCAGCCATCTACAGCCGCATGGCTGACAGCCTGGCCACCAGAGGCCACATGCAGACCCAGGAGTAGGTCCGCTGCAAGCTCAAGGACCTGCGGCAGGCCTACTCCAGGGCCTCCCAGCCAGGGGCCCACCCGGAGCCATGCCCTCATTATGAAGTCCTGGACCGCATCCTGGGGGCTCACGCAGTCCGTGCCCCCCGGGTGGTGATCAACCCCGGGGCAGAGGGACCCGTCCCTGACATGTAGGAGGAGGTGGAGGACGTCGAGAGCCAGGAGCCTGCAGAGAGCCTGCCCAGGACCCAGGACCCCCGAGGCATCCCACAGAGCACATTGCCTGTGTCGTCCGAAGCCGGGGAGGCTCCACATGTGAGTGCCATCATGCTCCCCTTATGGGTATAGGAGATGTGGGGGGAGAGGGAGCCCAGGGACCGTGCATTTGGGCCTTGCCCACCATGGAGCAGCAGCTGGGTGTCATGCACGGGCCCTGGCCCGTTCCCCACACGCTGACCTCGCCTTGCAGAGGGGGCTGGGTTTCCTCCACTCCGTCCCCAGGGAGAACTGACCACTGCTCTTGTTTCACCACAGCCACAGCACCTGGGACTGCAGGGTGCACCACACCACCTGCAACAGCCACCTGCACCCGGGCCAGCAGGCGCACCCGCAACCTGGAGGACTACCAGCAGTGGCACCTGTGGCTACCGGAGCACCAGCTCCCCATCCAGGACCACTGGGTCCAGGAGGAGCTGTGGCTGCGGCAGCAGATCTTGGAGGTGCTGGAGGCACAGAGCCGTGCCCTCAGAGGTCACCTCCAGATCTTGGTAGACAGGTTCCTGCCTTCTCCTGCTCCAGCCCCTGCGGCCACCCCAACTCTCGCTCCTCGTCCCACCCCTGCTCCCCCTCCCGCTTCTTCCGCACCCCCCATCCCTCCTGCCCCACCCTCCACACCCACTCCCCTCCGAAGCCCCCGCACCCACAGTGCTGTGAGACGGGAGAGCCAGCAGGACCCCCAACCCTGAGCTTTCCCTTTCCTTCCTCCCCCTTCCAGCTCCCTCCTCCCAGGTTTTCCCCCTCCCCTCTTCCACCCTAACTCCTCCCTCCCCCCACCCCAGTTATGTAAAATAAAAAGAGATTTTTGTTGGCAAAACAGGTGTCTTTATTTGACATTAGGAAGGAGGGTTAGGGAGGGGAAACAGAAAGGAGGGGAGGATGGAAGAAGGCCCCAATGGGGCATGCAGGGAGAGTTCAGTCCTCCACATGGAAGCTCTCCCGCAGGGCTTCCCGGATCCGTACAGCCCCCCACTGGGCCTCCCGGACAGCGGCGGTGCGGGGCTGCATGTGCTGGCCAGCCATGTGCTCAGCCTCAGCCATCCAGGCTGGCAGGAAAGCCTCCCCCTTCCTTTCACATAAATTGTGCAGCACGCAACATGCTGCCCCACGGGAGGGATATTGTGCTCGGCGAGGCCGAGGCGGGTGAGGAGGCACCTAAATCTGGCTTTCAGGAGTATGGACCCTGGTCAGCCTGGCATTGAAGGTCTGCTGGGAGGGGTTGAGGTGCCCTGTGTATGGCTTCATGAGCCAGGGCTGTAGGGGATAGGCCGCATCCCCCACCAGGCACACGGGCATGTCAGGAGGGTAATGTAGGCAACCAGAGTTGCAAATGAAGCCCGGGATTTGAATTTCCCAGGCTTCATTTGCATAAAGCCGGGCGCCGCCATTTTTAAATGTCCGCTAGTGCGGACTTCGTGCCGCGCGGCTACACGCGGCATGGACTAGGTAGTTCGGACTAGGCTTCCTATTCCGAACTACCGTTACTCCTCGTTTCACTAGGAAGCCTAGTCCGAACTACCTAGTCCGTGCCGCACAGTCCGCACTAGCGGACATTTAAAAATGGCAGCAACCGGCGAGATGCAAATGAAGCCCAGGAAATTCAAATCCCAGGCTTCATTTGCAACTCTGGTTGCCTACATTACCACCCTAGTTCGAACTAGGGTGGTAGTGTAGACATACCCTTATTTCTTCCGGAATAGCTTATTCTGAAATAAGTATAGGGATAGGGATGCTAATGTAGTGTACCAAAATTGCTAATGAAGTGCGGGATTTAAATATCCTGTACTTAATTAGCCTAAATGTGTCTGGGCACCATTTCGAAATTGCATTATTGCGAAATAATGCAAAACCTTTCTCTCGAAATAACTGTTACTCCTCATTGCATGAGGAGCAATGAGGAGTAACAGTTATTTCGAGAGAAGGGTTTTCTCTCAAAATAACGCTGCTACAAGGGGCTTTTTATTTCGCAATAACACGATTTCAAAATGGTGCCCAGACACGATTATGCTAATTAAGCACGGGATATTTAAATTCCACGCTTCATTAGCAATTTCAGTACACTACATTTGCATCCCTATCTCGAGTTAGGGAGCAAGTGTAGAGACTAACAGATTTATTAGAGATCGGGGAGAGAACAGGCCCGGGCAGGCTGGGGGAGGTGGGGGGTAGGGGGGAAGACCAGTCTTCTGGTTCCCACCCTCTTGCATCCCCCCACCACACACACACACACACACACACACACACATTCCCAAGGCCATGCCCTGACAGACCCGGGCAATGCCAAGTAAGTCTGCTCATGGCCCAAAAAACAAAAAACCAACTGTAACAAGGAGAAAAGAAAAGAAAATATCACCTCAGGATAAAAAGTATGAGTCTGTGGCATATTATCACACTGTGGACATTGTGGTTAGGCCACTGCTGTATTCACAGAAGATTACAAGTTGTGTTATTCTCAGGTACTTGACTGAACTGTCAGGGCAGGATGTGTTATGATTAGGTGATGGTTTCTCTTCACATTTCTGTTGTGACTTTGGTTTCCTTTCTTTGCCCACTTCCTCTTTTTCCTGCATATGAAGGGCTGGACATCTTGGCACATGAAACATTGGAGGTTACACAGACAGGTGCACTATTCCACATAACTATGCTTCCCTTCAGCACAGTAGCCGGAATCCATTTCTGCAGGATCAAGGCATTTTTGCTTCCTTTTGCTGTGTCATGCTGGAGGGAATCTAAAAGCCTACTTTGTCCGGAAGCAGTACACTTCTCCTTTTATTTCTCTGCATATTCCTGCAACCATGCTATCATTTCCTATGGACATTGTAGGTTGCAGTAACGTTGATCATGTTGATCTTGCAAGAAGTACTGCAGGATATTTTGAGTATTGAAAAGTTATCATTGGTATATGAATGAATGCTGATATTCGTGAAAGGAAAGGATAACCCATGAGTGTCTATTGACATGATATTTTTAAGTCCTTTCTTATTGTACGAAGGTGGACAAAGGCTCTCAGAGAAATAAATCAAGGATTATATCTACAAAGATCTTATTTTGGATTCTGCTTATGCAAAAGAAGCTGATTTACCTGGTGTTGCTCGGGTCCTTCAATCAATTCATTAATTTTTTTGGGGGGGGGAATATACATGTTTTATAGAAATTATTATATTTTTCAAAAATGAAGTGTTATTTTTATGAAATTAATTGTAGTAATTTTTAAAAATGGGAATTCCATCAAATGTATTTTTTCCTTCATCCCTATAAACTCTTACCATTCACTAATGAAAAAGGGCTATACAGCCGGTCCTCAAGTTGCGAACAGTCGAGTTACGACCGAAGCGGTCGTAAATACAGTCCCCGAGTTACGAACGCGATCCGTGCTTACAAACAGCATGGTCGCCATGTAACTCAATGGGGTCCAAGTTGTGAACACTTTGAGTTACGGCCAAGTGTTTGGTCTGTAACTCATTCGTAACTCGGGGAAAGGCTGTAATCAATTTGGTTCCCAATAACATTGTCTTCAGTTTTTCAAACCTTAAGCATTGATTGAGCTGTGCCTAAACAGAGCACTGTGCCACATGTCTCCATTTTATCTCTTTTCTGTAAGGTTTATTGTGAAGCAATACTATTGCAGGTTCAAGCCAGTCAGGGTCCCCTGTCAGAGGCTCCAGGATCTACCAGTAGATCCCGACCTACTGGTTAGGGACTACTGGTCTGCATCCTATTACAGGTGAGAGATAGTGGTGCTGAGAAAGCACAGCACAGGGCAAGCAGATGTCACAGAAGAAATCTCAGCTGTCCTTCAGAAGGGATGGTAGAGCCAGCTCAGGTATAGAAGAGAGTCTGTGGAGAAGACATGAAGCAAAGAGTGAGAAAGTCTGGTCTGGACGTGGGCACTAGGCCTAGAGATTATGATGCCTCGTAGCAAAAATCTCTATCCCCACGTCTGGCCTGGCCATTCCTCCATCTCCACGACACCCTTCCTCTTCTGCCCCCTTTGTCTGCAAATCTGCCTCAACCCAGAAACCCTTCCACCCTCACCTATTTCCGTGGCTTCTGGGGACCTCTGCTGTGCTTGCAGATGGAACAACTGACTAAGCACAGGAAACAATGCTCTGGCTTAAGGGCCTGTATACATGTATGCAACCATATATGCGAGCTGTAGATACAGTACAGCCGTATACGATCTCTAGATTGAATGCTGCCTGCCTGTGGTTGGAGGTTAGAAAGAGAAAGACACCTTGAAAACAGAAAGGTTTTGCAGAACTGTTTGAAAGTTTGTTAGCCAAAGGGATAAAAAGCAAAGGGAGGGGCAGAAAGCAAAGAGTGAATTGTAATTATTTGCAATTAATTTAATTTGGAGGGTTGGAAAAATAATGCTGGAAGTGTATTTTTGCTGCCCTATAAGGGCACATGTTGTTTAAAATGTATTTACGGTGATCCTGACCTGATCACTTCTCCTGTGTGTGTGTGTACTCCCACCTGTACTTTCATTGACTTCATGGCAGCAAGGCATGGGGTAAGCAGACACATGGGAGTGTTTGTGCGTCACAAATCACTGTCCGTGTATTCCAGTCTTTCCTAGACTTCAGCTAGATAAGTCTCTCTCTCCATTCCCAACCACCCCCCTTTGGAAAATGAAACCAGTTACATCCACTTCCATTCTGCTTTGTTAGCAGGACAGCACGAGAAAACGTGTATTGCTGCTGCACTATATCCCAGCCATCCTTCCCACCCGCTTAGAAGGGGGTCCACCATCACTTTGGGAAATGCAAATTCCAAATTTCAGCCAGGTTTCATTCGAAGCAGCTGAGATGGGTGGCGGTAAAAGAAATGGTAAGTCTTGCTCCAGTGCATGCCACTTTACAAGCCTCGTTTTTTGAGGAGTACAGGATCTTTTGAGAAAGGGTTTTTTTGTTTGTTTGTTTTTTTTAAAGTACCCCGTCTAGACAGCGGTTTCACTTTCAAAAGACCTGTTTTTGAAAAAACATGCAGCCACCATTATGCAAATGAAGCACGGGAAATTCAAATCCTCACTTCATTTGCAATTTCAAGCTGTCTAATTTACATCCCTCTTTCAAAAGAGTGATGTAGTTTAGACATGCCCTACTGTAATGTTAGGGAAGGGGTATTCATAGGAATAATTTTGGAGAAATTTTAATGAATGAATAGTGGTGAAAAGGAAGCTGTTTTTCTTCTTTTTATGAGCCATTTGCAAACAGAACTATCCACCTAGGCTTAGTAATTCACACTTTCCTCTGGACATGTTACAAATGTTCTGCTGCTTTTAATTCAATTTTACACAATAATAGGGAAACATGAATTCCAAGAATAACTAGCTTTAGAAGAAGAGACAAATGATTCAATTTCCCATGAATAATAAAACCCCGTGTAATGCTTGACAACAGAAATATAATCAGAAAACAAGAAATGGAAAGTATTTGCATAACGAACAGGTGCTGAAAGGCATGCTTAGCTGAAACTGAGTAAAAGTAACATTTTATTTTTGACTTTGAATATAGTAATGTGTAGATGGGGCCAGGCTACTCTAGATTTTATTCTAAGTAAGCTGGGCACAGTATCAACATTGAAAGAGTTACAGTCACAGCTCCTAGAAGCTTACATCACAGAAGATAAGCATCACATGAAGAGAGAATGATGAAACTTACAAGGATTTTTTTACCCTTCCTTCTCTCCCTTTGCCTTTCTCCTCAGTCACTGTTTGGCTTTCTAATTTATTGCAGACTTCACTGAATAGGTGGGTTGCAAAGACAAGGGGGTTGAGGCATATGTTAAAATTGAAGCACCCGCCTAACTACTCTTTAAAAGGAGAGTACAGGTTTAAGCTCTCTAGTCCAGCATTCTCTGGTCCAGCAACATCCATGGTCCGGCATGATTTTAGTTAGTCGGATGTCTACTTATCATTAGCGTGGGCAAGTTTCCTGCGGTCCCATAAAGTTTGCTGACAGCTACCAGTCCTGGCTCTCAGTGTTCTGTGCTGTTATTCCACCCTAATGTGCCCCTAAATGTCTTCTACGAGCTTAGGAAGCAGTGGAAGTGTTGGTAATATTGCTTCTTAAAAGTGTTCCTTAAACTGTGCTCCATGGAACACCCGTGTGCCACGAGGCAGTCAGAGGTGTGCTGCGGAGAACAACAGAGTTCAACCTTTTTTTTTTTTTTTTGCTCAATAACTTCCCCTAGACCACCTTTTTTTTATTTATTTATTTTACTTTTTTCCACCTCCTCTCCCCTTTTGTTTTTTGTTTTTGCTTAACAAAAAATCCTTGGTGTTCCTCATTAAAAAAAAATTATTATTTGGTGTTCCTCGGTCTTAAAAAGTTTAAGAAACACTGTGCTAGATAATATTGACCTCCCACGGGCCAGCAAATTCTCTGGTTCAGCAGCAGCCAAGTCCCAAGGGTGCCGGACTAGAGAGGTTCAACTTGCAGGAAAATTCAATTCAACCTCAGCACATTGGGATCCACGAGAATATTTCCAATCCACTACTTGGATGAAGAATTCTCTGCAAGGGATTCCTCTGGCTAAGGCATTGCCAGCCGTCGAGTAGTGCCAGTGTCTCATAATGCCCAGACCTGGTACCCAACAGTAAGACATCATGCAAGCCTGCCATGCTCCTGGCTGTTTGCAACCGTCAGCTCCTCTCGCTAACTCAATCCACATGCCTATGGAATTGAATGTGTAGTAAAGTGACGTTTCAGGAGCAAGTTTCAGATCACCAGCCCCATTTCCTATAAGTTCAGATTAGAACTGAACAGCCCTTGACCTGACAGTCCTGAAATGTACTCATTAAACCACATCACTCCCTATTTCCTGACTAATAATCCATAAAGCTTCACAACTGGTTAACTCTGCAGGCAACCTTTAATCTTGTTTAGACTTGGGAGGCAGTCGTCATAAATTTTCCCTCCTAAAGTGTGACCAGACCTTTACCTCACTTGAGATATTCCGAATCCAAAATATCCATCTTGCTGAGGCGATTTCCTCATTATATCAAAGACTTTGGGAAGCAATTTTTTTTTCTTTCAGGAAGAACAAGGGCTGGTCTCCAAAAATGGCGCACGCTAGCTAGCTTCCTGGTTGGTGGAGATAATGATATCTGTAAGCTCTGGTGTTTTATTTATTCTGTTCTTTTGCCATGATGAAAGTACCCTTTATTTGTGAGAGGGAGTTTTAGTACTTGTTTGTCACGAGATTTTTTTTCTCTCTCTTGAGCTAACTTCTTGCCAATTAGGGCAATGAGCAAACATTTGTAGCCTGGCACAATACTGAGAGAATGTTCACACCAGACTTTACAAATGTGTCAATTACCTGGAGCTGATTGGCAACCAATTAACCCGAGTAAAAACATTTCATGCAGACAAACCAAGAGAGGGACAACTGGACATTCTCAGGGCCTGGGACTGAATGGTATTGAGCAATCACACCCGTTGCCAGCCAAAAAACTGGAATTTCCAGGTCATGAGGAATGTTGATCTTTCAGAATGTGATTTCTCACCTCTTCCCCAAACAAAATACATTTGGCGCAACCAACATTTGGTATTCCTGGAGTGAAATATGCTCCTCTACCCAGGACCCACTGTCACTGTCTGAAATAGACTTTCTCATTGGTTTCACTTGGTAATTGGAATGTCAAATTTGATCAAAAGCTCCCGGCACTTCCAGAGTCTGCAGTTCTGGCAGGGTCTGTCCAGGGGCAAGGTAGTTTAGTGCTTCCAGAGTCCTAGGCCAGCTGGCTCACTGGGCTGCCCAGGAGCAAGCAGCTAGAGCTGACACCAGCAGGACTTTCAGGCGCCATAAAAGAAAGCCTGGAAGACATGGCATAGCAGGTCGGCCCCAGAGCCATGGACCATGGATGTTCAGGAGCCAGAGAAGCTGGTAAGAAGCCAGGCCAAAACCTGCTTCACAAGCAGGGTTCTGTGGAACCCTGGTAGGGATTTAATGAGAATTCATCGAACACAACTTGCTGTCACAGGCCATTTCAAGTTTGATGAACTGGCATTTGGGCCATGTCTACAAGAGGAAATGATTTCAAAATTAGGAAATTCGACTTAATGACTCCCAATTTAGCAAATTCAAACTAGCATGTCCACACTCTGGGGAAGCCTTGAAATTAGTCTGAGGCAGGTTCCATGAATGTGGACATGCTAGCTTGAACTTAAAGCCCCAGGAAGCACTGGGGAGTAATTAGTTCGAATTACCCTGGGGATCAGTTATTTCAAAATAGCGGCACCAAAGCGTCCACACTACCATTTGAAATAACTATTTCAGAATTAGCATTACTCCTGATGAAAACCAGGAGTACAGATTTCAAATTCCACAGTTTGTTATTTTGAAATAACAGGGTTGGTAGTGTGGACGCGCCACTTATAAATTCGCTCTTGGGGGGGAGTGTTATTTCAGAATAAACTCATGGGCTATGTCTACACTGCAGGCTTCTTGTGCAAGAATGGCCGATCTTGCGCAAAAACTTGTGGAGCACCTACACTGTACGCGCATTCTTGCGCAAGTAAATTTACAGTAAGGCATCGGAACAGAGGGCTTCTTGTGCAAGAGTTATTCCTCTCCCCATGAGGAATAAGCCTTCTTGTGCAAGAGCTCTTGTGCACGAAGGCAGTGTAGATGGGCAGCAGGGGTTTCTTGTGCAAGAAACCCTTATGGCTAAAATGGCCATCAGAGCTTTCTTGCGCAAGAGAGCGTCCACACTGCCATGGATGCTCTTGCGCAAAAGCACATCTCTTGTACAAAAGCATATGGCAGTGTGGAGGCGTTCTTGCACAAGACCTTTGCACAAAATCTCTTGTGCAAAACTGTTCTTGCGCAAGAAGCCTGCAGTGTACACGTAGCCCTAGTGTATACTGGGGTTTGGGGATGAATGTGTCACTGAAAAATGTCTATCCTGCACCAATCACTGAAGCCACAGGGAGTTGAAACTGCCCCTCTCTGGACAAAAAGCCCACAAACCCAGATCCTCAAAGGAATTGAGGCATCACATTCTCTCTGATTTCAACAGGAAATAGCAATAGGAGTTAGGTACCTGAATACCTGTTGGGATCTGGGCTTAAATCTCTTACAGAACTGGGGCATTTAGGTATTTAAAGTCCATGCAATGACTTCAGATATTCTACCATACACATACAAAGCACTATTTACATATGAGCTGTTTTTGCCATAGAAGAGTTCTTACCATGTTGAGTATAAACCCATACAGTTCTGACTCAGGTATATGCAATAAATGTTTCTAACTAGAAATAAATGTTTCTAACTGGAGTGGAGATCCGCATAGATAAAGCGGCAGACAGAGGCATGTTGTAGTACAAAGGTTTAACTGGCATAACTTTGAGAAGGCTGCATATTACTCACAAGGAGCAAGTTCTGCAAGACTTCTGCAATGAGCCCCAGTAAAACCTGTATTCCCCCACGCACTGAGGTGTGCTTGGCTGTTGCTATGCATTTTACAGACAAGCTATTATAGACATCGTAACTGATTTATTTCATAGGCACTGCTTTTTGTAGCCCCTCTATTTGTGAAGCTGAGCTGACTTTGGATTATGAATCTAAGGGTAAGTCTACACTATGCAGCTTCTAGCAACTGTTGCTAAAAGTAATCTTGTGTGAATGCTGTTTGTCAGCACTTTTCTCGGCAAAAATATTTCTACCCTCTCACGGCGCCTCCTGCTGACAGCTCCAGGGAATTAGTCCTTTAGTCCACAGGGTGCCTCCTGTGTGTTGGTGTCTCCCCCATCCTCACTCCATGCTCCTGTTCCAGATCTGTGATGCTCCCCGACCAAGGCTTCCTCTTCTATTGGCCACTTCCTTCCAGCAGTACCTACTCCATGGGGTCTTTTGTCCCCCTTCTGGGGGGTTATCAGCAGTCCTTCATCTAACACGTGCCAGCATGGCCAACTGCAGCCTCAGTCTAGCCCCTCACTTCAGGAGCAAGCCAAGTCCTTCCAGGCCACGGGACAATGGTAGCTAGATATGGTGCAAGTGGGAAGGAGAGGATCCAGGCCCATCCACTACTCTGGATTCCAACCCAGCCAGCAGCCTGGCCAGTATCAGACTGGAGCCTCCCTCTCCAGCCCCCATGAGCCTGCCCAGTGTGGCCCGGGTGGGGCAGTCACCCCATCACACACACCCATAGCCGGGTTACACTTTGTCGGCAGGAGAGTGCTCATGAGGGGCATTAAGCACCTGTGAGTGACAACAGTTTAGTTGATTAACTGCAAGTGTGGACGTGCCCTAACTCTACCAGCCTCAAGGGGACAGAAAAATCCATCTCCGGGGGGTAGCCGTGTTAGTCTGTAATTATAAAAACATCGAGCAGTCCTGTGGCACCTTAAGACTAAGAAAAGTATCATGAGCTTTCATAGGAAAAACATTCATCAGATAATGAGCTGGTGTTAAAATAAAAGAAATAAGTTATTTATAACAGAAAAAAAAGGATTAACTTAAAAACCAACAAATGGTCAGGTAGCACTTTATAGACTAACAAAACCTGTAGATGGCATTATGAGCTTTCATGGGCACAGCCCACTTCTTCAGATGATGGGAGTTTTGAGTTTAATCTGTCAATTGTAGGTCTGGTGCTAATGAGACTAATTAAGTGTTCAGGAAGTGTCCTGTCGGTATTAATGTAAATCAGTATTAGGGTACGTCTAGACTACTGAGTTTTGACGACAAAAGTGGACTTTTGTCGACAAAACTATACCTGCGTCTACACTACTGCTGAGTTCTGTCGACATAATGTCGACAGAACTCAGCAGTTTCGTTGATGCTGGTAAACCTCATTTTACGAGGCATAGCACCTTCTGTCGACAGAGTTCTGTCGACAGAAGGTGTTATTGCCTGTAGGGTTGCGTCTAGACTACAGGGTTTTGTCGACAAAGCAGCTTGCTTTGTCGACAGAACTGAATGTGTCTAGACGCTCTATGTCGACAGAAGTTTTGTCGACAGTATCTGTCGACAAAACTTCTGTCGACAAAACCCTGTAGTCTAGACGTACCCTTAGGGGTGCATCACTAAAAACACCAAAAATCCTCTTAACACTGAGGTTTTTCAAAGACATGTCCTCCGATCCATAATGTCATGTACCACGTGCTCACATTCACGATCCCATGGCGTCGCTGTGCCAACACCAGAAACTGCTTATGCAGCAAAGTGAAAGTAATCCCAGGAAGTGTGCGTGCAATGGAGGAGGTGGAATAAAGCCAGAAGCGTGAGGAGTTCTGCACTGCACACTTGCCAGACAAACAGTCAGGCCTGCTGAGCACACAGGAGCTTCTGTTAGGTCCAGCTGGACCTCCTTGGGTGCTCAGTACCTCGGAAAACCCACCCGCTCATTTAGATGCTTGAGTATGGATTTAGGAGCCAGTGTTGCTGGCTCTTTGAAAGTTTCACCCTAAATCCCTAATAATGGCAGTGGCCTAAGAAAAATGTGCAGAACTCCAGCTGTGCCATAAAGAGGGTTAGGAACAACATTTCCTGACACTGATTAGTTTGGCTCTTTCAATCTTACCACCCGCTTTCATGTTCTTTCAATCTTACCACCCGCTTTCATGTTCTGTCAGTCCTAGATTCTGATAGGTCTACTCCTTTATGTTGGTTACCAGTGTTTCATTATGCGCACTAAGCACATTTCTGTTTGCTGGAGGTTTACCAGAGGCATGGAAGCATTTTTCAAAGATAACTCAGTTAATAATATAAGTCAAAATATTACTCACCTCTTCAGCAAGACCATGCAGCTGCAACCTGGAGAATTAATTTGAGATTGTGTCTCTGTGGATTTTAGGGCGTTGGCCAGACCATACCTTTTGCTAAACAAAACAATCATTGAAAAACTTTACAAAGTTAACACACTGAATGAGACTAATGGAAGGGCAGGAACCAACAGCTAAGCACATGAAGGAAACCCCTTTTTAAGCTAGAAAGGTTATGCTTAATTATGGATAAAACAATCAGAGACTAAGGCAGAAACGTAATTCTATTAACTCGGTAGCGAAGTATGCTGATGATGATTATTATAGGTTTACTTAAAAGGCTCATCATGCTACCATCTAGGCACGTCATAGGCATTAATGTATTGTTCCTCACAGCCCCTTGTGAGGGAGGGATGGATGGAAGGATTATTAGCCCCATTTTACAGATGGGAAACTGAGACATCATATTGTGTGTTTGTAAACAGAAAACATCGCACGGTGATTAATGGAGAGACCTATTGTTTTCTTTTGGTAGAAGTACTGTTTATTACTATATGAAACTGGAAGATTTGCCTTGTGTTGCTCAGGTCCTTAACTCAGTTAATTTTTGATTTTTGGAAAATAAAATGAAAATGTCCATGCTTTCCGTAAATCATTTCTCTGGCGTGGGACTGGGGGTGAGGGGATCAGTATGCAGAGAGGAAAACCCCAGCCCTCTGTCACCACAGCAGCTTGGGGCCAGGTGAGAAGCGTCTCTCCATGGCTGCTGCAGTTCCAGTGGGCACAGCTGGGGGAAAGGTGCATGGCTCCTGGCTGGCTCAGGTCCAGGTGTGTCTGTTTCCCACGCTCCTCAACCTGAGTGAGGAATGCAGCAAACTGTGCACTTTCCCCTTGCTCCCTGACGAAGGGGAATAGTTAGTAATATTCCTGTATGAATCAGGGGGGACTTCAGCCCTCCTACACCCTCCCTAAAGGGCACCTGGAGAGTGGGAGATTCTGGGCAGGCATACCTGGGTGGTCGACAAATGCCTTTGATGTCGACACTCGCGCGTCCAGACTACCGCGCTGAGCCGACAAACAGCTGATCGGCTCAGCACGGCAGCCATGTAAATTTAAATGAAGCTGCGATTATTTAAATCGCCACTTCATTTTCCTATGCCTGGTAGCCTCATCTACATGCCTCTGGCGACAGAGGCATGTAGTCTAGACGTACCCTCTGTGCATGGACCTGGACTGGGTCAGAGGGGAGATGTTAAGCAGAACTTTAATACCTCCTCTTTCTTCAGAGCGGTAGGTCCTTTTACTCTGCCATTTGCAAATCTACCCGAAATGGACTGAAAAGATGTGATTTTAACTTTACCCTGCTGGAAGTTGAGTTTTCTTAATTCAGGAACCATAGTAATTTTGTGTAGTCGGACAGTGTGTCCATGAGGACATGATCAGTGGCAGCGAATTTTGGTTATAAGTACAAAGGGCCATCTAAGCAGATGAGCCAACAGAACATCAATAAAGTTCCCAATAATAGCAGAATTTCTGTCCCATTCTTCACAATTTTCTTTAACAAAACAATTAATATCAACTCATCTCATCTGAAGAATCTACCATCCCTTCCTGAAAGCCAAGACTTGCTGCTTGGCCTTTCCTTGAGCCTCATTCATTAAATCTCCAGCCATTTCCTACAGGTATATCCCAAACCAGATAATCGTTCTGTCTGGGACAGTGAGCATAGATTAAGACCTTCCCTTAGCACAATGTCTCCCTCTTCCATTGAGCAGATTCCACTCTTATGGGAAGTGCTACCTCTGGGCTGTCATGTGACCTTGGTCACCAAACTCAGCCAGAACCTTGAAATCAAGTGGAAAGTTTGGTGCATGCACCCAAAGTCCAGTGTGCTGGTACATGCCCAAATGAGGAAAATGAAGAGTGCATGTAAAAATAGCTGCCTGCCTTTCTGTGTCTTTTAAGCCTCTTTCAAACCCCAGAATTTGGTAGCTGGCCAAAATATCATCGGTTTGAAACCCTCTGATTTTAAAATGTGTCTGAACAGATGGCATTTCAAGCACAACCAGCTTTATGTGCCAGCACTGATCCACCAGTCCTATATATCTTTCCAGCCTTTCCCCAGTTTTTGCTCCATTTTAGGGCTCAAAGCTGCCCCTTACCCATAATCTCTAATGCAATGACCACTCTCTTTACTCCAATACTCTCTCCAGCATCTGGATCCTTTTTTTCTTCCAGTCAGGTCTGCCCAAATACTCACAGCACTGGGCCAGATGAAAAGCAATCGTTTTCCTGGCTGTGTCAAGGGCCTGATTAGCCTTGTGGGGCCCTTGGATGCTTTAGGATCTTTGAAATCCCCAAGACCTCCACTGAAAATTCTTCATAATCAAAAGGACACTGCATGGCCTGGGAAAGAAACTTACAGAAAAGTCTTTGGCTGCTATTACCAGTGGTGGGCTGCCTAGGCAGATCCAGAAGGGGAAAGTTGGAAACAACAGCTCTGGAGGTAAAATAGTTTTGGTTTTAGCATTTCCAAATCGGTTTTGTGCTTACCAGGAGCTTATTTTCCTCTACACTTGAGAGCTAGTTCTATCCTGAGATATGAGCACACAGTTCCCGCTAACTTCATTGTGGGGCCCTGAGTGTCGATTTCAGTCCTCTGTGCTTAGCCACACTCTCTGCCATGTTATTCTGCGTCTCTACATACTCTCCTCTATCTCCTTTATCAGACCCTCTGACTCGGAAAGAAAATAAATATCTCAGGGTGTTCTTGAGATTTATTCTACAGCTCCCCTCCGTACTGGCCCTCAGCCAAGAGACTAGGTGGGGCCCATAACCCCAGGATGAACTAAGATAAAGTTTATGTAAGTAACCAAATCACAAAACCAATACAAGACAGATGCAGCACTAGCACAGAGAGGAGTTTGGGAATTAGATTTTTCCTTTAAGGTCAGTGAATACCAAGTGCATCTAAAGGTACCAAGTGCATCTAAAGACGACATTGCTATTTCGGGGTACCGGAAATATCTCACAATAACAACGCTGCATCTTTAAAGGTGTGTCTAGACTACAGGGTTTTTTTTTAAAGTGGCCTTTTTTTGAAGAAACTTCCCCTGCGTCTAGACTGCTACCGCATTCTTTCAAAAGTAAATCGAAAGAATGCAGACGTTTTTTCAACCATGGAAAACCTTGTTTTACGAGGAATAATGCCTTTTTTTGAAAGTGCTCTTTTGAAAAAAGGGGCTATGTGATGCAAACTGTGCTTTTTCGAAAGAGCATCCAGACTGCCTGGGTGCTCTCTTTCGAAAAAGTGGCTTGCTTTTTTGAAAGTACTGGTTGTACTATATGCTCTTTTTCTCTAGGTGCTCTTTTTCTCTGTACTAGACGCTCTTTTTCTCTAGACACTCTTTTTCGAAAGAGGCTTTTTCAAAAGTATCTTTCGAAAAAGCCTCTTTCGAAAGAGGATTGCAGTCTAGACGTAGACTAAAAGTGCCTGCTATTTCCCAAAATATCGGGCGTGCTATTCTGGTATCCCTGTAACCCTCATTTCACCAAGATTAAGGGATTTGTTGGAATAGTGCCTTATGTTGAAATTTGGTGCAGTTGAAGCTCTTTGGACTTAGACTCAGAATAAACTACGCAATTTGCATAGCACAAATTGTGCAGCTTATTCCGACAGGAGGGTGCTGTCTAGACACACCCTATATGAGTATTTTTACTTCTGTAGGGAGATCTGATATTCATTGTCCGACCTAAAATTTGTCTTTCACTTGCTGCTCCATCTGGGGTAACCCTGTAAGTCAAGGTATTCAGATACCATGGTGTCAGATGTGGTACTGATGGGTTTCTCTTTATGTGGCCCACACTAATGAGATGAGATGCTGCAGGTTGCTTTTCACATGGGTTTTCTTTCTCCATAAAAATAGTGGGAATTTTAAAACAAAGCTTTTTTTAGCCAAAACTATTTGTGAAATGGGGTTGGCTTCAATTAATTTCCCAGCTCAAAAATAATTCTGGAGGAAAAATTCAAATTGTAGAAATATATTAAAAAAAATCCAGTCTCCCAATTTGAAATGTCAGCTAATTAGATTTTTAAAGGGTTAATTTAAAAAAAAGAAACAAAGGTCAAGTTCCAACTGAAATGTTTTGATGGACCTGAACCAAAAAAAGATTCTGGTTTCTCAGTTCATAATTAGCTTTGCGATTTTGACTTTTCATCTTGTTGCAAGATGGGAACACATTTTTGAACTCTTGAAAATACTTTTAGGATGGGAAAATGGTTTCCCTTCCAACTCTACTCTCTCTTGCTGCCAGCTGCCCCATAACCCTAAGACTTCCCTGAGGACTGTGCCATAGAAATTCTGAGAAGTCTTTTCCATAACACACAGTTACTAGGAAATACTGGGAGTTCTCTAGTTCCTATTCTAAAGATCATGGGTGTGGGGGTGCTCTTAGCTCATCAGAACTGCTTTCATGCTTTTGCTGATCCATTGGCTATGTAGGAGAGGCTTCCTCCACAGAAAATGGTTAGGGATTGAGGGGCAGGATCCTTTACATTGAGATATACCCATATACCTTGCTAGCAAAACCAGAAACCTAGCATACCCTGAAAACTAGGTAGGAGGGAAAGATGCGGAACAGCTATGCAATGCCTGATCTGAAGAGCTGGTTGCAGTGTTATGCAAGGACTATGGACTGGTACAGGGAAGCACAAACCCAACACACTGATATCCAATGGGTTCATAGCTCTTTGCCAATCTTTCACACAGCCTTACTAGTCACACATACTTAATCCAAGGCAGTTAGGAAAACGCATGGTCTCTTTCCTGCCCATGACACTGATAGGTGGCTGCTAATGTTGGCACTTCCCTTGTAGCTGACAAGGAGCATTACCACACCCTATAAAATACTTTCCACAGCACACGCTGACTGGGCATGCAAAAGAAAAGAATCATTGCTGCAGGAAACATGAGCTGTAATGTCACTGAGCAAATAATTTGGAACCAATTTATTAAATTCGGCGTCTTTCTGTTCAAATTCTCAAATTGTATTAATTATTTGAAATTCTCCCTGAATATTTTTTCCCCAATTATATGAATATATCTCATGAACAGTCATTGCAAATATCCAGTACTTAAAATGCCAAAACTCACAAGCTGGTCATTGCTGTAAGTTCCCAATGTTTTGATTCTTTCCCATAGGGGGTCTTACACTATGTTCATCTCTACACTATCTAAGCATCTTACAGTAGAGTATGAAACCATGAGGGTACACTTCTGTCAACTGTATGTTCTCTTAGGCTACGTCTAGACTGCAAGCCTCTTTTGAAAGAGGCTTTTTCGAAAGATACTTTCAAAAAAGACTCTTTCGAAAAAGAGCGTCTAGACTGCAAGCAGTACTTTCGAAAAAGCAAGCCGCTTTTTCAAAAGAGAGCACCCAGGCAGTCTGGATGCTCTCTTTCGAAAAAGCCCTGTTTGCATTCAAGAATGCCCTTTTTCCAAAGAGCACTTTCGAAAAAAGGTGTTCTTCCACATGAAAGAGGAGTATCACCATCGAAAGAAAAGCCGCGTTCTTTCGATTTAATTTCGAAAGAACGCGGCTGTAGTCTAGACGCAGGTGACGTTTTTTCAAAAAAAGGCTACTTTTTTCGAAAAAACCCTGCAGTCTAGACACAGCCTTAGAGTGCGTCTAGACTACATTCCTCTTTTGAAAGAGAAATGCAAATGAGGGAAATCGAACATGCAAATGAAGTGCAGATTTACAAATCACATGCTTCATTTGCATAATTGCGTCTGGTCGCTTTTTTGAAAAAGTTTTTTTTTTTTTAAAAAAAGCATTCTAAATGTGGTTCTTTAAAAAAAAAAAAAACAAACAAAAAAAAAACCTTTTTTTGAAATAACCCTGTAAACCTCATTTTTTCAGGAATAAGGGTTCTTTCGAAAAAGGGGTTTTTCGGAAAAAAACGCACCTAAACTGCTTTCCTTTTCAAAAAAACCTGTTTTGAAAAAGGAATCGGATGCGATTATGCCAATGAAGTGCGAGATTTGTAAATCCGTGCTTCATTTGCATTTTTGATTTCTCTTGTTTGCATTCCTCTTTCAAAAGAGGAAGGTAGTCTCGACTCACCCTTAAAATCATGGGGTTGGAAGAGACCTCAGGAGGCCATTGAGTCCAACCCTTCTTGCTAAAAGCAGGACCAACTCCAACTACATCATCCCAGCCAGGGCTTTGTTAAGATGAGACTTAAAAACATCTAGGGATGGAGATTCCACCACCTCCCTTGGTAATCCATTCCCGTGCTTCACCACCCTCTTAGGGAAACAGTTTTTCTTAATATCCAACCTATGCCTCCCCCACTGCAACTTGAGCCCATTGATCCTTGTTCTGCCATGCGTCACTACTGAGAACAGCCTCTCTCCATCCTCTTTGGAACCTCCCTTCAGGTCGTTGAAAGCTGCTATCAAATCCCCCCTCACTCTTCTCTTCTATATCCTCCCCCAGGCAAAGAAGCCCATGTAGTGGAGAGTCTAGTTTTGGTTTTAGGTTTAGTTTGGTGCCTGTTTCCTGACTGGATGACTTGGGAACACAGCAACTGCCAGATGGGGTCAGATCTCCAACTGATCCAGTCAGAGCTGTCTTATCGATAGTTTCAGTATGGCCGCCCCAGGCCCTCCACTTTGGGGGGCTCCAACTGCCCTATGGATGGGACAGTTCACCATGTTGATCTAAGTCCCTGTGGCCCAGGATGGCCTGGGGCAGCTGTAGGGGGCAGCGCCTCCCCCCCCCCCACACACACACACACGCGCATACACTTTTACCGCTGCACAGTAAAGAGGAGTAGACTGTGTCAGGTTGCTCCGATTCCCACCGCCATAGTGAAGCAGAGAGACCTGGCTGGAAGCTGGCAGAGCGGAGCAGTCTGCTGGGTTCCTCCATTTCTCATAGCCCCCTGATGCTGCTGTGTGCCAGACCGCTCCTACACCCCCAATCTCTGGGGGGAGGGGGAAAGCGGCTATAAGGAAGAGGTATAATAGGGGCAGAAAGGGGAAGGAAGACACAGGGAGGGGGTGAAGCAGGGGGTAAGGCATGAGGAAGGGATGGACTGAAGGCAGGGTGCAGGGATGTGGTTCTTCAGGCCTCACACTCCCCTAGAGAGGGCCCTGAACCCAACCCCCTGTCTCTGACAGTAGCCAGTGCCAGATGCTTTAGGTGAAGGTGTAAGCACCCCACAGTTGGCAGATTTAAAAAAATGGCCACTCACAGCTCTATCTCATCCTAGTTCAAGACCATCTTAAACCCTAATGCATGAAGTTTTTGTCATCTTTCACTCTGGATATTTTTGATATCCGTATAAATAGTCTAGATATCCATACAAACATCCAATCCCTTTTTGAATGTTATTAACACAGAATCTTGGTTTATATAATTAACATGGTGTGAACTGTAAATGGGGCATATTAAAATCAAACAGGCAATTTGATTAGTTTTCGGCAGATATCTGAGCACTCAAATTTCACCTTCATTTCTTGTGAGTGTTCATGCTAATGAAGCTTGACCACTGAATGTTCTCAGAAAGCAAATATAAATGGATTGTGACCACTAATGAATTTGAAATCCATTTCCAAAGGTAAATACATTTTCATAGGAAAAATATTCCCACTGATCGCTCAGACAGCATCAGACTTTAATTTCATTTTTATTTTTTTTTAATATGTGACCAAGGAGTTTTTCAGAGCCTGGTCTTTCATGGAGAATTAAACTACCATACTTTGAATAATATGGCCCCATAGAGAATTTGGATTTTATACAATAACATTCTACTCCATGTGTTTTATTGTATTAATAAACAAAGTATACATTCAAATGTTAGCCCACTGCTGCGTTTTACAATGATTTATTATCAGACATGTCTTCAGGGGTACTTTTGCCTGACTAAAATATATGATTTGGCCTTAAGTGTGATGGTACTTTTACCTTTTGAGGGAGGGGGACTTCTGTCATGTTGTGTAGAAGCCTGCTATGGCACAATGAAAGTTGCAACAGTAAAGATTGATGGACTGATTGATTGATTTTGCTTAGTACTATATAACAATTGCTGTAGTAGAAGTGTCCCAGATTTTTTTATTTCTTCATAAAATAAAGCATTTGCAATAGAAAATTACTATATAAAGTCTAAATTCTATTTGAATCCACACTATTCAAAACACTCCTGGGCTATGTCTAGACTGCAAGCCTCTTTCGAAAAAGGCTTTTTCGAAAGATAGTTTTGAAAAAGCCTCTTTCGAAAAAGAGCGTCTAGACTGCAAGCGGAACTTTCGAAAAAGCAAGCCGCTTTTTCAAAAGGCAGTCTGGATGCTCTCTTTTGAAAAACCCCTGTTTGCATTCAAGAACGCCTTTTTTCCAAAGAGCACTTTCGAAAAAAGTCGTTCTTCCTCGTAAAATGAGGTTTACCACCGTCGAAAGAAAAGCCGCGTTCTTTCGATTTAATTTCGAAAGAACGCAGCTGCAGTCTAGACGCAGGTCAAGATTTTTCGGAAAAAGGCTACTTTTTCAGAAAAAACCCTGAGTCTGGACATAGCCCTGGGGAAAATGAACTACAAAGTGCAGTGAAGGAACAACTTTCTCAATACTAGATTAAACATTAATTGGACACCTCCAATCTTCCTAATTAAAGCTCAGCCCTCATGACTCATGTATGTCACTGTGAAATGTAGCAATATATCAGGCTAGGTTGTGGGTGTGAACTGATACCACGATTTACTCTTGATTGCTGGCCACACTTATCAGTCAAAAATTAAAAGCACATGAGATTTGTTTTTAAAACCAGGGACTAACAGGCATAAGCTAATTGGATTTAACCCCTGCAAGTTTTAGAGTTGCACAAGATTCAGTCACACAGCTCCCGTTCCAGTCCACGGAAGTTCAGATCAGTGGCTGTGGTAGGGCAAAAGCTTATGCAGTTCTTGGAAAGTCTAGAAAGAAAAAAACGGTTTTGCATGACTGTATGGGCAAGACTGTGGGACAGAATCTCTCCTAGTATAAATCAGTGCTGCTCTATTGATATCAGTGGAGAATCTGACCCAATATCTCAGGGTATGTCTACACTACAGCGCTAGTTCGAACTAACTTAGTTCGAATTAGTTAATTCAAACTAAGCTAATTCGAACTAACGCGTCTAGAACTAAAAACTAGTTCGAACTAGCGTTTTGCTAATTCGAACTAGCAAGTCCACATTGAGTGGACTCTGAACAGGGCTTAAGGCCGGCCGGAAGCAGTGCCGGCAGGGCATCAGAGGAGGACTTAGAGCATGGAGATGCTGTCTCAGGCTAGCCGAGGGCTGCGCTTAAAGGGTCCCGACCCCCACCCCGGACAGACAGTTCTAAGGGGTGCCCCGCTTGCAAAGAAGTTCTGGCTTGAAGTGCCCGGAGTACCCACACTGGGCACATCACACCACTCGGCCATCAGACCGGCTGCACTTGCCGCAGGCTGCCATCTGGGGAGAGGGGGCAATCGGGGGGCTGCAGGAGAGCTTCCACCCCCAGAAGCCCTCAGAGCCAACCCAGTCCTCCCCATCGGGGCTCGTACCCCATTCCTCCCTCACCCCCTTCCACTTATCCTTCCCTAGCCCCCCTTCTTATTGATGTACAAAATAAAGATAACGTTTCTTCCAACATTGACTCTGTCTTTATTGAACAAAACTGGGGGAGACTGGGAAAAGGAGGTGGGAGAGGGGAAGAGAAAGGCTGGGAGAGGGGAGGGCAACTAACATGATCAGGGGTTGGGAACAGGTCCCAGATGAAGAGAGGCTACAGAGACTGGGACTGTTCAGCTTAGAAAAGAGGAGATGGAGGGGGGACAGGATAGAGGTCTCTAAAAGCAGGGGTTGGGTGGAGAGGGTGCATTCAGAAAAGTTCTTCATGAGTTCCCATAAAGAAGGACTAGAGGACACCAAAGGAAAGGAATGGGTAGCAGGCTTCAAACTAGTAAGAGAAAGTTGTTCTTCCCAAAGCAAATAGTTAACCTGCGGAACTCCTTGCTGCAGGAGGCTGTGAAGGCTACAACTAGAACAGAGTTTAAAGGGAAGTGAGATCAAGTCATGGAAGTTGGGTCCATGGAGTGCTATTAGCCAAGGGGTAGGAGTGGTGTCCCTGCCCAAGGTTTGTGGAAGGCTGGAGAGGGATGGCACGAGACAAATGGCTTGGTCACTGTCTTCGGTCCATCCCCTCCAGGGTCCCTAGGGTTGGCCGCTGTCAGCAGACAGGCTACTGGGCTAGATGGACCTTTGGTCTGACCCAGGACGGCCATTGTAAGCTCAGGGCTCAGGGTCGGGGGTCTCAGTGGACCCCCTTGATTTTCATGCACACCTGCTCCTGGGTGGCCAGGCTGGCAGCTCTCCTACCCTAGACGGCCACTTTCCTGTGCCTAGTGCGGAGATCGTGGACGAGGTCCACGATGTCCGCACTAGCCCAGGAATGTGCCCGCCTCTTGCGGTCCAGGGCAAGCTCCCGGGAGCCGCCAGCCTGGTCCCGGGAAGAGGGGGTGGGCTGGGGGACATCGGGTGGGTGGCTCTGTGCCGTGCCAGGTGCAGGGTCTGCTGGCTGGGTGCTGGCAGGCTTGCACCTGGCACGGGCACCGTAGCCAGCCCATGCCCCTTTAAGGGTTCCGGGGCCGGGAGGGGGGCAGTAGAGTTTCCCTGGTGTTGGCCAGAGTGGCCACCAGGGAAAGCTGGGGAGGGCTAGCCTCCCACTAGTTCGAATTAAGGGGCTACACACCCCTTAATTCGAACTAGCTAGTTCGAACTAGGCTTAATCCTCGTGGAATGAGGATTACCTAGTTCGAACTAAGCGCTCCGTGTAGCGCCTATGAAAGTTAGTTCGAACTAACTTTTCAGTGTAGACATACCCTCAGGGAATTACCACCCAAATCTTATATTACTTTTAAGGTCACAATCAACACATCGAATCACACAGAGCAGTAAATAAGGAGCCATGCAGCCTATGACATTTGGGGACAATACACTCTCTGCAGCCAGTCTGACTAAGCGAGGGGCCACTCACATTCTGTGCTGGGGAAGTGTGGGGGAAATCTTAACAAGTAGTCTCACATGGAGCACTGTAGAATCAACCTGTTGGGTACAAAGGCCAGATCTACTGGAGAAAGATGACTTAAGATATACAACTCCAACTATGAGAATAGCTTTATTGGAGTCAACGTACTTTCAGTCAAATTTTTGCAGCATCCCCACTGTGATATACCAGGTCGGCAGGGTCCATCAGTGGTTGATTTAGCAGGTCCTTACTAGACCTACTAAATCAAACTCCAGAAGATCAAACTCTGGAGCATCAGTCTCCAGGTCAGCATAGCCAAGGCCAAAGGCACACAGGACTGTGGCAAATTCTCATGGGGGAAGAAAGATCATGTGCAGAGGGGAAACTAAAGCCACCCTGACTACAGGACTAATAAAGGATCTAGCATCATCTCATAACTCCCAAGCTTGTTAACAAAAGGCCAGAAAACACTCTTGTTCACGGTGACTCACTTGCTTTGTCAAACTGGTCATCACAGCATATTTCCTCAAAGCAGCATAAAATGCTCTGGCTCCTTCTCTAAAGCCGTGTGAAATTCAGTGTGTTGACATTGATCAGTCAAAGCCAGGGGTGAAATCCAGACCCCTTTGATGTCTCTGGGAGGTTTGCTGTTGATTTCAACAGGACTGGGATTTCACCCAATATGCGCTTTGGGACCTAGCCACCGGCAACTCTACATTTTCCTCAGACATACTTTCCTAGAGGGAAGGTGGATCTTGACATTTGGATGGGTTCAGACTGTTCAGATAATTTGTGCGAAGTTCTTACTAATTCCTCTTTGCACGTTTTCTCATTACTGAAGATGTCTTGGCCAAGACTTTCAAGTAGTGGTATCTACAATGAGGCTCTTCATTCCACTGCTCCCATTGATGAGTGGTCTCATGGCTAAGGTGATGGAGATGGCTCAAAAAAGATCTGCATTTGCCTCGAGACTCGATCATAAACTTCCAATGTGACCCTGGGTAAGTTGCTTAGTCTCTCTGTGCTGCGATCCTACAGAATAATGCTGCCTTTCCCTTCCATGTCTGTATGTCCTAGTTCTGTAGGCTGCACACTTTTAGGACTGGAAGATTCTATGTTCCTACAGTGCCTAGGACAATAGGCCTGTGATCACCTCTAAGGCATCCAGGCGCAATTGTAGCACTGTTTGCTGAGAATCTTGGTCTTAAAGGCTTTTTTTTCCCCCTCACAGACTATCGTATCCACTTACTTGACCCCATGGGAAAGTCGAAGCTAAAGCTATGATGTCACAGTTGCTCCCATGCCAGCCAAGTTCATTGCAGGATCCAATGGAGGTAAAAGCTCAGGGATGGGGAAGTGACTTTATTAAAAAATGAAATATCTGCCAGAACAGACAAAAGGCAGGTGCAAACTGAAATAAATACAATTCTATAAATTGCCAGAGTTCCACGGATGTCCACGCACTACACCACCCCCAGCTGAGGGCCTGCTTCTTTCTGTCTCCAAAAAACAAAAATTCCAATTAACGAGCCGGGCTGCAATTTCACATTAACTCTGAAGCCTTCTTAATTAACGTAAAAGGAATGGAAAAATTTACTGAGCTGTGCAAAGCACCTTAAAGACGTACATAGCTGAGCATGCATGAGTGGGGCTGGGAGGCTACTCACGTGCTCGAAGATGCACATGTGCTTAAGTACGTTGCCTCTAAATGAAATCACCAAGAGCCAGATAAGTCCCAACACTGAAGTGGGGAGGGAGCAAACAGCATCTGCCAAAGTCTACCTATTTCTTTTTCTGCTCAAAGCTGCCAGGACTTTAGTTCCATGTATTCATAACTCAAGTGCTTGGCAATAAACAAATCCAAAACATACAGAGAGATCAGTTTCTTCCAATGAGGAGGGTCAGTGAATTTCCGTTCGAATGAGTCACTGATGTTCCCAAACCTTTGAAGGTGGAGAAGAGCAAGTGAAAATGAGGTTATCTTCAGAACAGAAACAGATCTAAGGCACACAGAGAGTTTGTTCTTCATTTTATCCTCCATACGTGGCTATGAAACATACTTTTTTGGATGCAAAATGCCTAATTTCCCTCTACAACAAAGGCAATAAAATGTTTCATTCCCAAACAAGCATGTGAGAATATGAACATGATCTTGCACTTCATCTAAGACTACCCACCCAGCAAACCAAGCTGTGCTCTTTCTGGGTGGCTCAGAGAATAGCATATTACAGTGGAAACACCCATTTATTTCATTTACTGCCATTTATAATATTTTCCACTATTTGTAGATAATGATCCATTTTTTGCCAAGCTTACACAGCCTCTTTTAGAGCCAAAATTATCCAGAATCCTTCTGAAAATGTGTTACCCTTCTTTTTCCATGATTGCTTCGTGGTTCTGCTGGAGGGAGCCCAGAATCAACCATAGTAACAATGCATAGCAACATCTGAACTGTCATGCTTGTTCTCCCTTAACGGCAGGGAGAGTGCCATCCAACTGGTCCCTAAAGTGCACATGATTCAAGAACACAACTGCTCAGGTTACTTCAAAGCAGTAGAGAAGAAATGAGGACTTGCCACCAGCGAGGTTTTTTTCCCCTATAGGCATTCTATAGTGACTCTTGCAGAAACAGCTATGTTGCAGATTGTCTGATATTTATTTGGCGCTGGTTACTCCCTGTTTCTCTCCAGACTGTATTATGTAGGATACAATACCACAGAGGCCTGTAATGTGGAACATGCCTGAATATATTCAGTGCCCGATTTACACGTCCTTCACTTACACACTCTGACCTCGTCTACTCTACTGCCAGCCATCGCTCTAAGTTACACAACATCAGCTATGCGAATAGAGTAGCTGAAGTCGCCCTACTTGGATCATATTACAGCTCTCCCATCGACTCCATCTACCTTTCTCAATCTGGTGGAACACCAGAGTCGACAGAGAGCGCTTGGTGTTCATCTATTGCTTCTACACGCGATGCAATAAATTGACTCCCGCCTCCCCTCTCCGCCGGCTCACACGCCACCTGTCATGCTGGTGGGTAGTGTAGATATGCCTTGTGAGTGGGTCCACTGAATTCAGTGGGGCTACGGACAGGGGGCTGGATTGGCACCTTCCGATCCAACCCAGGTAAAAAGCAATGCATAGTCGCACTGCCCCAGAAACAAGCCAGGGTAAGAATTGTGACTCGGTGTGAGACAACCCCAGCTGCTTCTGCCTTGCTTTAGTGGGGAAGTGTAAAAAGGCTCACCCTTTGCCTAGTGCAGTAGTTTTCAAACTACAGGTCACCACCCAATACTGGGATGTGGCATATGTCAGGCCCTGGGTCTCATTGCTGCAGGGGGACCAGGTGACCAGTGGGGATTTCTAAAGCAGCTCCCTGCCTGTCCTAGCACTGCAGACTGTGTATGTCCTAGAAGGGGCTGGCAATTGGCCCGGCTCCTAGGTGTGGGGGAGGAGAACGCACAGGGCTCCGCACACTGCCCCTGCCCCGAGCACTAGCTCTGCACTCCTGTTGGCTGGGAACCTGCTGCCGGCTGCTTCTGGGGTACAGCCTGGTCTGCGGTGCCAGGAGAGGCAGGAAGCTGCCTTAGTGCCCCACTGAGCCACTGACCGGGAGCTGCTCGAGGTAAGCCCCTCCTGCCACAGCCCTGCCCCCCAAAAGCTGAAGCCACCAAAGCTCTTCTCGGCCCCACTCCGGAGCCCGCACTCTCGTCAAATTCTGTAGGGTCACAGGCATCAACAATTTTCTTCAACTGCATCATGAGAAACAAAGTTTGAAAACTGCTCACCTAGTGTAATCTGCTGCCCCCCTCCTCACTAACTCAGCTCTGCTGGCATGGGACTCCACCCGCTCACTCCCCTGTTCTGCGCCCGCACTCCCTACTCACCAGCAAGGGAAAGCGAGTAGCAGTCCGGCCGCAGTGGCTCTCCCTTCATTCAGCTTATGGCAATGCGAGTAGTCCATGCATACCTAGCCCTCCTCTGTAGATATGCAGCCGCACTCACAGATGAGCTCAGCATGTAAAACTAAGTAGGTGCTTTAAGTCTTTGCAAATGTCTTTCCCTTTCTCCTGTAAGGCCATGTCTACATGACATGGAAGTTCGGGGCTACCACGGTCGATCTTCTGGGGTTCGGTTTAGTGGGTCTAGTAAAGACCCACTAAATCAAACTCAGAGGGTGCCCCGTTAGTGCGGGTACTCCTGCTTCTCACAAGGAGCAAGGGAAGCTGATAGGAGCATTTATTCTCGTTGACCTCCTGTTGAATGGACAGCGCGGAAGCAAGATTAAAGATACGTCCACTCCAGCTATGTAATTAAATTGCGTAGCTTAAGTTGACCTTCTGCTCTAGTGTAGACCAAGCTTAAGGGTAGGCTGACCCTTTGATCCTACATCAAGGACCTCAGAGGGAACAAAATCAGGCCCCAAACCTACTGCTTGCCCCAGGAGTCCACTGCTGGAAAATGTTAGCTGTAATAACAAAATAAAGTCACTGCCATAATTACAAACAAAGACGAATAAAACAAGTTTACTTTCATTGTACAAGTTAGTACTGAAGGAAAAGTAGGGCAATAAATGTGCCAACAGTTAATTCTTTGTTTCTGGACATTAGCACTGTTTTCTTTGGCACCACCTGAGACTAGGGAGGGGGTTAGAGGTAAAGGGAACTTCTGGATCAGTGACAGAGGCAGCAGCACTGCCAAGACCTGTGCAACACCCAATTCCCATTGATTGGCAGGGCTGAAGCAGGGCATTTGGCACTGAATGAGTTAATAAGCTACCGTTTGTGATGCTGGAACTGGAGCAGGCGAGGAAGCCACAGAAAGAGTTGAATTATGGCACTGGAACGAAACAGATTGTCATGATAGCACTGAAGTGCTTAGCATTGACAATTTACAGGATTGCAATAAATATTAACACCCCATATTCCTGCTTGACCTCCCACAGAGGCAGCGGGGCTTGCCAACATCTTCCTCTTTCTCAGGCCTTTCCATTCGACCTGACGCAACTGCCTGAGAGCTTTTTAATTCTCCCTCCCTCTAAATGCTGCAGTCCCACCAGATTTCCCCCTTCTTCCTCCATAGGCCTCCCTGGAATCTATTAGGCCTCTGTGGTTTCGACTTCACAGCTGATCTAGGCTTCTCGCATCGACCCAAGCCTCTCCAATGTTTGCAAGAAAAGCAAACATGATTCTGGGATGCATTAAGAGGAGCGTCGTGAGCAAGAGAAGAGAAGTCATTCTTCCGCTCTACTCTGCGCTGATCAGGCCTCAGTTGGAGCATGGCGTCCAGTTCTGGGCACCACATTTCAAGAGAGATGTGGAGAAACGGGAGAGGGTCCAGAGAAGAGCAACCAAAAATGATGAAAGGTCTTGAAGACATGACCTATGAGGGAAGACTGCAATAATTGGATTTGTTTAGTTTGGGGGGAAAAGGAGAGGGGACGTGATAGCAGTTTTCAAGAACCTAAAAGGGTATTAAAAAGAAAAGGGAGAAAAATTATTCTCTTTAGCCTCTGAGGATAGGACAAGAAACAATGGACTTACATTGCAGCAAGGGAGATTTAGGTTGGACATTAGGAAAAACTTCCTACCTGTCAGGGTGGTTAAACACTGAAATAAATTGCCTAGGGAGGTTGTGGAATCTCCATCACTGAAGATATTTAAGAGCAGGTTAGACAGACATCTATCAGGGATGATCTAGACCAGTGGTTCCCAAACTTTTCGGCATCACACCCCCTTTTTGATTTTTGAGAAACTCTGACACTGCCCTCCACCCCCATAGCAGCAAAACTTGAGAAAAAAAAGGAACTGACTGGGGCAAACCATTGCTCTGGTGTGGGGCTGGGGAGGGGGGGGTTCAGTCTGCAGGTTGCCCCGGGAAGAGAGAATGATCCCAGCCCTCTCTCACAGCAGCAGCTTGGGGCCAGGTGACAAGCACTGCTGTAAAGCTGCTGCAGCTCCAGCGAGCACAGCAGGGGAGGGGTGCATGTCCCCTGACTGGGGCAGGTCCAGGTTCATCTGCCCCCTGCGCTCCCCAGACAAAGTGAGGAATGCAGCGAACTGTGCACTTTCCCCTTGCTCCCTGACAAAGTGGAACAGCTAGTAATGTTCCTGTATGAATGACAGGGGAGATTCAACCCTCCCTTCCCTAAAGGGGCAGGTGGGAGGTGGGAATGGGAGGCTCAAGCTTGGGGCAATCCTGGATGGGGGACAAGCCCCCCCAGCCAGACCCTTTCACCTGCCTAGTGATTCTGTCTCTTTTCTATATGGTTTTCTGAGAAGCAATCCCATTCTGGGCACATCCCATTTTCCTGGCACCACCAAACCCTGACCTGGCTTTAAGTTAGAAGAAGAAGCTGTATCCCGAATTTGGTGGTCCTAACTCTTACCCTTTAGTAGGAATTCTTGAACAGCCTGACACATGAACAGACAGACTCTACCAAATATATAGTGCTAGCACCTACAAAGCCCAGCCATGGCCCAGGGCCCCAGTGTGTTAGACACAGGACTGGAATCAAAAGCCTACCAGCCCCTGTCATGGGACAGGTGCATTTACCTTCAGAGTAATGTTTCAGTTTTGGACCTGGGTGACAGACCCTTGCGGCAGCTGCTTTTTCCCTGGCTGGTCTCTTAAAGAAGTCTTAAGCCATTCCCCCTCTTGTCTTGAGCTAATGGATGTTGGGCGTGTCCTGGCTGAATAGTGCCATCCAGGACATGTAAGAGAGAAGGGTTATGAGGGAATAAACAGCTTCAGCTGGTGATTGAACACCAATGACAGGCAGCTACTGGCTATGGAGTTTCTCTCTTATCTGAACCTCCTCTCGCAGCCTTGGCATGTTCTCTGCTTGGAAGGGGTCTGTCTGGCTTTCTGCCCATTAGGAAACAATAAAGAAAACAGGACTCAGTCTATGGAAGCCACAATGCAGAATGGCAGGACTGCCTGACAGGGTGGAAAATCCAATCAAAGTCAGTCAATTAAAGCAGAGACAAGAGAGCTGAACGTTCAGCCTTAGACCTGGAACCCATCTGTAGATAATGGGACTCAGTTGTGGCTTTTCCAGGATCCCTGAGAACAGGTTGGTGTGTCGTGAGGCGCAGAGTATGACCTCCTCGTTCAGAACTCCCTGGCTCTGAGTGGAGTTGGTGGACCTCTCTGGAGGATCCCAGCCCCAGATCTACATCTGATCAAATCAGAAAGGAAACTGAGGGCATGTCTACACAGCGGGGTTAAGCCAAAATAAGCAACGCAACTTGAGCTACGTCAATTGCATAGCTGAAGTCGAAATAGCTTATTTCAGCTTTTGGCACTGTCGGGAAGTCAAAGGAAGAGCATTCTTCCTCTGACTTCCATTACTCCTCATGAGATGAGGGATATGGGAGTTGAAGTAAGAAGTCCTCTGGCTTGACATTATTCCGACATTATGTTGAAATAGCTGCTTGGGAGTGTAGATGAGGACTGTGTTATTTTGGAATAACACTGTTGTATAGAATGTACCCTAAGAGGAGAAGCAGTTTACTTAACATCACAGAGAAAGTCACTTGCACAACTGGGACAGAATACAGATCTCCTGGGCCCCAGTCCAGGGTGTTATACACAGGTCCATGCTGTCTCTTCGTAGTGGATGCTCTGAATTGCTTATATTCAATATTCTCTGAGCGTGCCAGAAATCTACAAGCTTAACTTGTTCACATGCAAACAGTTGTAATCAAATTCATGGAAACACTAATTTGTTTAGGGACAATACATGAACAGGGAAAAAAAGAACCAAGGTAGAGGGGAAGTTATCTGAGATTAATATGCCTGTCTCCCCAAAGGCCCTAGAAGATCTTTACAGTGATTTCTGCAATTTCTAATTTTCAATGATGTTAATTCATTTAGAAGTGTCAATTGGGCAAATTCTGATCTCACCTTTACCCAATGAATTCATTGGAGTTACCAAGACCTATAGGAGGGCAATATCCAACGTAATGTATCTGAGAAACACAGTCCTACTATCACCAAAAAAAAGATATCTTTATATTTTACGAGACAACCAAACTTGTTTTTTATTTTTGTACAATGCCAGAGGAATTTTTTTCTTGGAGCAGTAGATAACCACAGCCCATCTTTCCCAAGTTTCCAGCCTCACCGACATTTTTTTTTTTCATTTTTGAAGGAAGAACACTACCTTGGCTTCACACTGTTACTCAACTTGCCGGGATTAAGAGCCCGTGTCACAAATATCCGCCCCCATGAAATGGAAATGGTCTAACAACTTTGAGCCGCATCCTCTGGTTTGACCAAGCTGCTCTCAACAGGGGGAGATTCACTGGGGGGCAAAGTTGGCTCCTTCGTGGCTCCCCACTCTTGAGGCCTGGTGAGAGCCACTTCAGCTCCCAATGCGACTTACAGCTGCTCAAAGTTACACCCATTCCCCTGGAATCCACAGGGACATTCCCACAGCCAAGGATCACTGGACCTCAGCTACACCGTGCCTAGCCATGGGACCTTGGAAAGGTGTATTGATGTGTTATCCGGATTTTCATGCCAGTGAGGTCAGGATCCCATAGTGCTAGGCTATATGCATGTGTACAATGACAGTTCCTGCCCAACAGAACAGACATTCCCAATGAGCAAAGCATGCTCCCCCCCTTTACTACTGGGGAAACTGAGGCACAGAGCATTAGTGACTTGCTCATAGCAGAGCAGGGAACTGAACACACATCTCCTGAGTCCTAAGTCACTGCCCTAGCCAGCATGACATTTACCCTCCCTTTCAAAATGCCCCATACTTGAGTTTGTATAACATCTTTCTTTTAACTTCCCTTCCCCCCCCCCCCCCCCCCCCCGCCCCACACACACAGAGGTTTGGGAGGGAAATCCTAACCCTACTGAAGTCAAAGGTAAAACCCTCCACTAACTTCAAATCCAAATTCAAGCCCGGGGTAGGGTTTAAAAGCGAGATGGGTAACTATGAACTGGCCTTCCTGAAATGAATGGAGAGTTAGCAACGAGAGATTTTTTTTTTCAGGTGGGGAGATGCAGTTACTTTTAGAAGCTCTTTCCTTCCCTTTCAGGCTCCATAAGCCTTGCACACTTGGAGCGGGCTGAAAAAAGTTAAAAGCTAACATACTTGAAAATGGTTTGTAACTCATTCCCTTGCATCAGATTCCTCACCTTCTGTGCCAGGATGTTCCTGTAATGCCTTTCATATTTCCATAGAAAGACTATAAGCTCCCTAAACCCTGGCATATCTGTCATCTCAGCATTATCAAGAAAGAGCTGATGAGAATGTGATCAGCAGTGATGATTACAAGGACTTTGCACACACAGGAAATCATGTTCTGCAGTAATTGCTAATCTATTTCAGCCAAATTTGGCACCCTGACAAAAGCAACTGGTCGTATCTAACAAGGCCGGGGATCAGAAATGATTCTACTTCAGAACAGCATGTCCAGGGAGACGTATCAACCATTAATCCCAGGTGACTAGTTTCTTTATAAATATGTTCGCAACATAATGGAGGATTCTTTAATGGGATTATAACTACACGGGCAGACCCTCAGCAGCTGCTCTGCTAGTCAAAGGCAACATGGCCGACAATAAGATTTAAGAAAGTGAATGGGCGGGGGGGAATGGCAAACCTCTAGTACAGCACATTTAATTGACCTCGTTGCTTAAAAAGTAATTGGATCACGTTGCATATGTGAAAAGAAAACCAAATAAGCTTAAGGCAATCTCTTTGGGCACGCTCATCACTGTCTCCCCGACTGTTCTGGCCTTGACGGGAGATAGAATGGACCAACACAGAAGCCCTCATCTTTTCACACACCGGGGGGAGATCTGAAAGCCAACAGGGTGTCACCTGTCACATCGAGTAATTGAAGGGACATTGTCATGGAGGAACCCGCCCCTCAATTTTGACACTGAATTTGTCTTCCCCTCTCTGCAGAGCTGGTGTAATTCTTTATGGTTCTTTGGTTGTTGTTTTTTAAAGACAGACACCTGTCAACCCTGCACTGGCAAACCAGCGTGCATGTGCAATGGGAAAGGGGGACAAAACTCATTAAGGAATCCATGTGTATGCACTGGACAGTACAGTGTTCTTAAAAGAACTTGGTCCAGACTCCCCCTCAGATTCACCCTGTCCCCCGAGTCTGCGAGCAACGTATTTAGGGATGAGAAAATATGTAAGGAAAAAATAAAATCTCCCCTTTAAAGTCAGTGGAAAAACTAAGGAAAGAATTGGGCCTATTGTCTGTATAAATGGGACACACTTTTCAAATGATACAAAATGCAGGTCTTGTAGACCTCTTGGTCCAGGGATACTAGAGAGACATGGTAGGTGAGGTAATATCTTTCATGGGACAAACTTCTGTTGGTGAGAGAGGCACACTTGCCTGCTTACAGAGTTCTTCTTGAGGTCTGGCCTATAAAATATATTACTTCACCCAGCTTCTCTAAGGGTATGTCTAGACTGCAAGCTACCCCGCGTCCAAAGAACGCGCCTGCTCTTTCGAAATAATTTTCAAAATAACAGATGCGCTATTTCAGCATCCCTGTAAACCTCATTCCATGAGGAATAAAGGATGTCTAAAACAAAGCACTGTTTTGAAATGTGGCGCTATGTAGACATGCCAAATTTCTAAATAGCCTATTTCAAAATGACATTGAAATAAGATATGCAATTTGAGTATCTTGTTTCGATTTTAGAGTGCAGTCTAGACATACCCTAAGTTACAGAAAATACTTTTAAAAAATCACTTCTCACTCTTGTCTGCAGTTCAGTGGTTTGATGCTGAGAATAGATCTGGACCTGTGCTGTGTAGAATAACGCATCCATATGACTCTTCCTGTGAAACACAGAACCATAGCTAGATTAGCATGTGCTGGTTAGGCAGCTTCATCACCACCAAGTCCAGATCGTGTTGCACAGTCTTGGAAATCTACTGCCAGAGGTCCTGATTCAAGACTGCACTTAAGTACATGCCTAACTCTGAGGGTGCACTTCAGTCCCAATGACAAGTGCATTCCTGAATCAGGCTAGACTGAGAGAAGCAGAGTCATCTGACTGACCATACAGGCTGTGCCAAAGCCCAGTGATGCTAATGGAAAGACCCTGATCTTTCCAGGCCCTGATCCTAACAGTGATTTAGGTGCCTAGCTCTCAGGGGAGCCGACAACCTCTGCGGGCCGCTGGGCAAGTTGGGGAAGGAGCTGGATCCACATTCCAGGAAGGGGCAGGGCTTCAGACAGAAGGGGTGGGGCCGGGTGCAGCTAGTCCTCCATGTCACCCAAAACACAGCACGCACTCCTCAGCCTTCAGAGCCGCACGGAGCATGCAGTGTGACACTCTGGTGGCAATTAAAAGGGCACACGGATCCTGGCCACTGAAGCTGATTGAATTACCGGGCCCTGGGGCAACTGCTTCCTTTCCCCCCTCCCATTGACAGGCCTGCAAACTCCTATTGATGTCAATGGTGCCTAAATATCTGTGAGGATCTGGGCAGAGACATGGCTTCCCAAACAGTGGTGCCATCTAGACCTTAGTTTGCTGCCCTCGCAACTTTTTGTAGGTCTTATATGTTTCAGCTGCCCTGCACACACCTACGCAAGGTATAACATAAGCCCTTACAGTGCCTTGTAGAATCCTAGACTACTAGGACTGGAAGGGACCTCGAGAGGTCATTGAGTCCAGTCCCCTGCCTCATGGTGATCCAGAGTTCTAACTAGGGAGGCCATGGCACCATTTCAACAGAGAGATTTTCCTTCATTTAGAACACTATGGAACAGGGAAGCTGATTTCCTCTTAAGTTAGCCCCAAGAGTCCATCAGAATAAAACTGGGAGTGTTTAAGGCTATGTCTAGACTATGGAGTTTTTCCGGGATACCAGAGGTAAACTCCACCGCATCCAGCGAACACATCTTCTCTTCCGACATTTTTGCAGAAGAGCAGATGTGCTCTTTCTGAAGCCCTGTCTTCCTCATTTTATGAGGAAGAAGGACTCTTCTGAAAGAGGAGGTTTTTCCGAAATTTGGCCTAGTGTAAATGGGTCAAATTTTGGAAAATCCTCTTCCGAAAAAACAATCAGAAAAAGGTACGCAAATTGTGGAGCACAATTTATGTACCTTTTTCTGATAAAACTCCGTAGTCTAGACATAGCCTAAGAAACATGAACTTATTTACAGACAAGGGCAGACATGAATACACACGGAGTGGCTTGTTGTGGTCACTGGCGAGAGATTGGCTATGTGGCTGGCAAGTGTTGATAAAGCATTTCTATTCCACCGTCTTGTATTCTACAGGCGTCACCTCCGCGGCACAAAATCTCACAGCGACATTGCATATGAACCCCACTGAAATGTCTCCCTGAACAAAAGATCTTTTAGTGAACCAGCTTCTTCAGCTTCAATCCAGCCACATACTCTCATACTAATTGCCTAGACTGGAGAGAGACAGCTTGAGGCTAGTCAGTGAAAATAATCTTCCAGTACAGCAACACAAAGGGTATGTCTAGACTGCATCCCTCTGTCGGCAGAGGGATGCAGATTAGGCAGGTTGACATTGCAAATGAAGCAGGGATTTAAATTTCCCATGCCTAATTTGCATAAAAATGGCCATCGTTTTTGCCAACTCAGCACTTTGTCGGCAAAAAGCAGCAGTCTAGAGGGGGATCTGTTGAGAAAGAAAGTCTTTTTCAACAGATCCCTTATGCTTCCTGCAAGGAGGTTTACAGGATCTGTCGAAAAAGGCTTTCTTTCTTGACAGATCCACCTCTAGACTGCTGTTTTTTGCCGACAAAGTGCTGAGTCAGCAAAAACGGTGGCCATTTTTATGCAAATTAGGCCCTGATCCAGGAAAGCACGTCTGACTGTGATTAAGACAATCCCTATTCCGGACTAAGCAAGTGCTTCAAGTTAAGAGTGTTCTTAAGTGTTGATACTTTTTTGACTCAGGCTGGCTCAAGACTGTGAACTCCTAACAAGAACTAAGGGCCATCACAAAATTCACCGCATTCCACTCTACGTAAAAGGCACACTTCTGTTACCTTCCCTTCTTTACTAGAAACATATAGTAGCATGTGGTATATATGCTACAGATTGAACCTCTGTAGTCTGGCACCCTTGGGATGTGAGCAATGTCGGACCAGAGAATTTGCCAAACCCCAGGAGGTCAATATTGTCTAGCAGCATTACCAACACTTCCACTGCTTATTGGGCTTGTAGAGGACACTTAGGAACAAATTAGGGTATGACTACACTACCACACTAGTTCGAACAAGGGTGGTTAATGCAGTCATTCGAAGTTGCAAATGAAGCCCAGGATTTAAATATCCTGGGCTTCATTTGCATCTTGCCGGGCGTCGCCATTTTTAAATCCCTGGTAGTGCAGTCTCCGTGCCCGCGGCTACACGCGGCACAGAGTAGGTAGTTCAAATTAGGCTTTCCAAATGGAACAAGGTATAACGGTAGTTCGAATTAGAAAGCCTAATTCAAACTACCTACTCTGTGCCGCGTGTAGCCGCGGGCACGGAGTCCGAACTACTGGGGATTTAAAAATGGCGGTGCCCGGCAAGATGCAAATGAAGCCCGGGATATTTAAATCCCGGGCTTCATTTGCAACTTCGAATGACTACATTAACCACCCTAGTTTGAACTAGGGTGGTAGTGTAGACATACCCTTAGAGCTAAACAACAGCACAGAACACCGAGGGTCAGGACTGGTGGCTACAAACAAACTTTATGGGACCGCAGGAAACTTTGCCACACCCATGATAAGTGGACATCCGGCTAACTAAACTCATGCCAGACCACGGATATTGTCAGATCAGAGTGTGCCGGACTAGAGAGGTTCAACCTGTAATAGCATGTGGTATATACACTACAAGAAGGCGCTCAGCTGCTACCACAATGAGCATGGTTTAAGAAGCTGATAGAATAAGAACTGTTGGGATTGAAAATGAAGGATTTGGGGGAGACAGAGTTTTGGATTGTGTAATATTTCAGTTCATCTTTCAGTCTGAAATGGATCAGCAACCATTTCATTTTTATCAAAACACAGTTAGGCTGTGGTGAATGACAGCATAAATCTTAACTAGGAAAGACACAGAAGAAAGACCACCAGGGTGGAACATAACTGTAAACCTGCCCATAAAACTATATTTGAGTCCTGATCCTATATTCAGGAACTCCTTTAAATGATCCACCAAGAGGCTTAACTCTCAGCCTTCCAAAGAAAGTGTTACCAATTAAGCAAAAGAAACTTTAACAGTCAATTTTAATTATGCTAAGAGATTTACCAATCAACTCCCAGTTCGAGCTGAAGTTTTTACTAGAGATGACTGGAAACAATTTACATGCTTTTATGTTGCGTCTAGACTTTAATAAGCGGTTTAAGCACTAAGCAACTCTGTGCCAATATCAAACTAGCTTTGCAGCTCACAGAGACGCTTACCAGCCTTTCTAAAACGCTTCATAACATTTATCTGAAAATGGTTTCAAAGGTTACAGAATGCACTATATGAAAACCACTCTGGGGGCTATTACTGTAAGCACAAAGCCTCCCATTGCACGGCTATTTTTTCTCTAACTAGCTGCTTTAAACACAGATATTGAGCCAGGTACTCAGCTGATGCAAATTGAGGCAACTCCACTGATGACCACAGAACTATTTACACCAGCTGAGATCAAACTCATAAGATTTATGTCTAAAAAGACCCAGAGACTTCAAACTAACAATTCAATAGAGCAAAATCTCTGTGATCTTTTGAACACCAAACACCATACCAATGTCCCACTGAGGACTTAGTCTTGTACAAACTAAGGCTGCCATTGTGTTGATTAAACGTTAAGGTATCCCTCCCCACCATATACGTCTGTACTGTTTAATCAACATGGAAGCACCTAAAACATCGGAGAAAACAAAGCACCTTTTTCTTACATTATTGAAATTGTATGGTTTCATCTCTGGTAATACTGAACTGCGACTAAGGCAATCACTTTGATCATTGCTGTAGGTCATCCAATCACTCTGAAGCCAAAACAGTCTCGTTAAAAAATTAAACAGAATTACCATTTCGGGAACTCTGATTTTGTTAAGTGCCTGCCAGGAGTGTGAGCCTATATGTGTTAATCATGACCCCATGGACCAAAGCTAGTTAAACGGAGTGAGATGTATTTAATTAAATGTCTCTATAAACATTCACACATTTTCATTCTGAGAGTGGCTGATGTAATTTTAATTCCAAAGACAGGAATCTGCTGCTTTGGTGATTCAGAACCTCTTAAGATGTTTCCTACAGGATGATGTCAGAGTAATAAACCTGCTAGGAGCTCAGCATACCAGAGGCCTGACAAGGTGGTCTCATGGCAGCCATAAGGAAGACTTACCTACTATTGTACTTTAGAAGAAGCAGCCATTGACTCTAGAAATGCTCCCCCCATTCCTGCTACAGATGACAGCCTAATTAACATTAAAACCCCTGTGTTTTCACTGTTAGTCTTTGGATCAGAATAGCCCCAAGAGGCCCAAGCTGGGACCAGGGCCCCATAGGTGGGTAGCAACAGTCTCTGTCCCATGGAGCTTACAGTCTAAGTACACAGGCCAAAGGCCAGAGGAGAGGGAGAAGTGACGCAGATATAGGATATGATTTGTCCAAGAACAGACAGCAGGCCTATCCCTCTCCTTGGGTATGCCTAGAGTGCATCCCTCTGTCAATAGAGGGATGTAGATTAGGCAGGTTGACATTGCAAATGAAGTGGGGATTTAAATATCCCGAGCTTAATTTGCATAAAAATGGCTGCCGTTTTTGCCGACTCAGCACTTCGTCGGCAAAAAGCAGCAGTCTAGAGGGGGATCTGTTGAGAAAGAAAGACTTTTTCGACAGATCCTGTAAACCTCCTTGCAGGAGGCATAAGGGATCTGTCGAAAAAGTCTTTCTTTCTCAACAGATCCCCCTCCAGGCTGCTGCTTTTTGCCAACAAAGTGCTGAGTCGGCAAAAACGGCAGCCATTTTTATGCAAATTAAGCATGGGATATTTAAATCCCTGCTTCGTTTGCAATGTCGACCTGCCTAATCTGCATCCTTCTGCCGACAGAGGGATGCAATCTAGACATACCTCTTGTGACTAAAAGTTACTTAGGGGCTCTTAGCAACCAATAATACTTATAAGAAATGCATACCTAGACCTTTGATTTAACTTACTCTGATTTGCAGAGCATGCCAAGAAAATATCACGCCATAAAAGCTTTCTTGAAATTCTAACCAAAACATTCAAGTCCAAATGAACAATGAAATACCCTGGCTACGTCTACACTGGCCCCTTTTCCGGAAGGGGCATGTTAAATTCAGAAGCCGTAATAGGGAAATCCGCGGGGGATTTAAATATCCCCCGCGGCATTTAAATAAAAATGTCCGCCGCTTTTTTCCGGCTTTTAAAAAAGCCGGAAAAGAGCGTCTACACTGGCCCCGATCCTCTGGAAAAAGCGCTCTTTTCCGGAGGATCGGGGCCAGTGTAGACGCTCTTTTCCGGCTTTTTTAAAAGCCGGAAAAAAGCGGCGGACATTTTTATTTAAATGCCGTGGGGGATATTTAAATCCCCCGCGGATTTCCCTATTACGGCTTCTGAAATTAACATGCCCCTTCCGGAAAAGGGGCCAGTGTAGACGTAGCCAAACACAATAATAATGGGTATGGTTATTATTCAGCATAAGTAATATCTATCCACACGCACACGGCCATAAGGTCTGATCTGCTGTTTACACTAATATAACACTATAGACGGCAGTAGCAATGCTCCTGATTTACACCAGCACGAGCGATAGGAGAAGAAGGCTTGTGATGCTATAGTCTTGAATTCACATCTAATTCTGCAAGGGGTCCCTTTCCCCCAAAGGTGAACGTTTTGTAAAAAAGCAAAACAAAACACTCCCGTCCTATAGGATGGGAGAAATTGTGAGGGTCCCTGCCGAGATGAGGCTATGTTTTCCACACTGGGGCGCAGCTCTTTGCTGATTTCAGTTCTTTGTGGCAAGTGATTTCGGTCCTTTTCAGTGACTGTGCATTAGCAACAGATCCGTGTCAACAGAAACAAGAGCTGCTCGAAGCATTCTATGATCCTCAAAGAAGTAAAGGTTTTGTTCCCTTCTATCTCCTTCAGAAAACACAAACAACACAGGCAAGTTAGAATGAGCTCAAAGGACAAGAATAAATTACTGACAAAAGACGCCAACAGCTTCTGTCTCTCATACACTTAAGTCTCCATAAAATAATGTACAATACATAGATTCATGGATTTTAAGGCCAATGGGGAGCATTCTGAACCTTCAGTCTGACCCGCAAAACACAGGCCAGAGCATTTCACTCAGTTATTCCTGTATCAAACCCAATAACTTGTGGCTGTCCTAGTACATTTCTTTCAGAAAGACATTCAGTCTTGATTTACGAGGACCAGTCTTGATACGGGAATACCACACATAACAGCTCCTACGCAGCCAGAAAGTTAAAATCATTCATGGATATGAGCGGCTTACATCCCAGAGAGATTCTCACTCCAACTTTGGGCGGAAACAGTGCGGAGGCGGTTAATAAAACTTCCTTTCTGCAGTGACCCCAAATCTAAGAAGAAGGTCAAAATAATTTCTGTTGCTTCAAAGGCTCAATTGTCATGCAGGCCAATAATTTGGTGGTGAAGAAAGCATGTTCATATCTTTGGTCTATGACGTAGCTAAGACAAACACAGGAAAAGACTGGTATTGTTTACCCAGACTGTATCTCTCTACTGAGGCCTCTGGAAGGACAGTCTTTTGTAATATTTCTCTCTAGAATATTATTGCTTACCATTTTCACCCATTGGCTACTGAATCTCAGATGCTCATAACCCACCTTATGCTATCAGATGCACGTGTGGTCACTAGGTTTCTGTGCAGGGAATCAAAGGCAGAGGTGAAATCCTGGCTCTGTTGAAGCCAACGACAGAACGCCCATTGACAACCATCATGCCAGGACTTGACCCAGAATCTCTAGTTGGGAAGATAGTCAAGGGGAGCAGTTTGGAGGCAACAGCAATGCTAATACACTCCATAGGCAGTAAGGCATGTCTCTCTGGGTATGTCTACACTACCCCGCTAGTTCGAACTAGCTACTCCGTGCCGCGTGTAGCCGTGTGGCACGGGGTTCGAACTAGCCGGCATTTAAAAATGGCGCCAGCCGGCTTCATGCAAATGAAGCCCGGGAAATTCAAATCCCGGGCTTCATTTGCAACTGCGGATGACTACATTACCCCCGCTAGTTCGAACTAGCGGGGTAGTGTAGACATACCCTTCGTTACATTAAATTCATTCCGTGGAGGTGCTATGTTACCAGCATATCCTCTTTGAAATGCATGCCCACTCTTAAGAGGCCAATCTCTCTAGTCTGTCATCTGCCTCTCTGCAATAACATGAGGAACGCAACATGCTAGAACCCAAAATTTTGGTTTAAATAAAAATATAATACAAAATTATTTGTACTAATACTAACATGAATTAGGAGGAGCATTGCCAATAGACCTAGAGAAGTGATTATCCTTTATTTGGCACAGGTGAGGCCACATCTGGAGTACTGTGTCCAATTCTGAGGCCTCCATTACAGAAAGGATGTGGACTCACTGGAAGGCAACCAAAACGATTGGGGGCTGGAGCACATGACCTATGAGGAGAGGCTGAGGGATTTGGGCTTGTTTAGTCTGCAGAAGAGAAGAGTGAGGGGGGATTTGATAGCAGACTTCAACTTCCTGAAGGAGGGTTCCAAAGAGGATGGACAGAAGTTGTTCTCAGTGGTGACAGATGGCAGAACAAGGAGAAATGGGCTCAAGTTATGGTGAGGAAGTCTAGGTTGGACATTAGGAAAAACTATTTCACTGGGAGGGTGGTGAAGCACTGGAATGGGTTGCCTAAGGACATGGTGGAATCTCCATCCATAGAGGTTTGTAAGTCTCGGCTTGACAAAGCTCTGGCTGGGATGATTTAGCTGGGGTTGGTCCTGCTTTGGGCAGGGGGTTGGACTCGATGACCTCCTGCAGTCTCTTCCAACCCTAGGATTCCATAATACTATACACAGAGCCCAAACGCTCTTACAAAGATCAGGGCTCCATTGTGCTAAGCGCTGTACAGATGTATACTTGAGATGCAGTCCTTGCCCAGAAGAGCATATCATCCAAACAGACAACACAAGTGGGGAAGGAAACAGGCAGAAGAGGTTGAAAAAAACTTACCAAAGGTGTCACAGATGTGTGGAAGAGCCAGGAATTGACCTGGATAGAATGGAATACTAATGAACTTTATCCCGTTTTCCAGCATTTTTAAAAGTAATGCAAATGCCCCAAAAAGTAGCTCCCTTTCATTAATGGTAGGAGGTCATTCAGTTACAGAAGGTAGCAATACCAGTTCAACACACTCTGGTAGGAAACTATCAACCGTGCACAAAGCCAGTATCTTCAAAAGCCACTGAAATTTCATTTCAAGCCATGTGAACCTGAGAATAAATCCATCTGTCACCCTATCTCCACTAAGGTCATGACAAAACCCTCCCTTTTGTTTGCAAACAGCTTAGCAGCTACCGAAGAGCAGCCACCAATAAACTTATTTCAAACAAAAGATTAATTCCTGATTAATCGTTTGGAAAGGTAAGAGCAAAAGGTAAGAGCTGCACTAAGCAATGCTCCTGCCACTGAACAGCGAGGAGGGCTGCTGGGTGATTTATTGCTTTGTTGGATCTTGAGGCTAATTGGAGCCAGACAAAAGAAGATAAGGAAAAAAACAAATAAAAGTTGTGAAAAGTGAAGTGAAAGCCATAAAACTCCAGTAAATAATATGGAACAATGGGACCCTAAGCGAAGGAGAAAAGAAAAGAAGCAATGAAAAAAAACTGCAAGCTCTGAGTACTTTGCCAAGCAAACCACACATTTGGAGAACAACCAGGGAAATGGGAGAAAGGCACAAATCTCAGCTATGAAAAGTCAGATGAGGCCTGAAGACTTACTCTCAAAGTCTGACCCCATATATATACAAAGACAGAGAGACAGAGATAGTGGAGCAATATAATAAAATAGCTGTATCAGGAACGAGTAGAGTGCTGTATTTCTATTGCATAATTTATTTGCCTCCAAACACACTGTACAAACTATCTGTGATATGCAGACACATATGACCACATACACTGTGCTTGCGATTCCATTGGTAGAATTTTTCTCAAAGGGGCTTCTGATTTGGCAGCAAGTTTCTCTCAGCATCCTGCCACTAACTTTGGCACAGTTACTCCTGATTTTCAAGCAGTGTAACTAAGGCCAAATCTCCACTTGCTGGAGGATCCACGCTCTGGCGATCGATCCTCCGGGGTTCGATTTAGTGGGTCTAGTAAAGACCTGGTAAATCGAATGTTGAGGGTGTCCCTATCGGCACTGGTACTCCTTTTAGCAAGAAGTAAGGGAAGTTGACGGGAGCATTTCTCCCCTCAACCTTCCACTGTGCGGCTGCCCCTGAAAATTGGTGCAAGATATGTTGACTCCAGCTATGCACTTCATGTAGTTGGAGTTGAGTCCTTGCATTGATTTTCTATGCCCATGTAGACATGGCTGAAGAACAAAACCAGGCCCATATTGTAAAAGGAATATTTCTGACATGTGCATGACAATAAATGGCCTGCATAGAGTGTAGATTTAAGTTTGCTTGCGAGAAACCAAATCTTCCTTTCGATGCCTTTAAATGTCATGCAATGGAGGAGGACATGGTTGCTAAGCTACAGCATCCTTTCTAGGAGGCAAAGGCAGCAGTGCAACAGACCTGGATGCAGGAAAGGGTGCTGACATTGCAAGTCACAGGAGAAGATCCATGACCCTCTGCACTCTCAATTATGGCCGTGGTAGCCCTGCTGAAGATCTCAGCCCATAGAGAAGCACGGGGACATGAGGAGAAACCTCCAACCCCCCATTTTGGGCCTAAATCTGTCAGTTTGCGGTGACAACATATTCTGTCAAACACCATTTTCTGCAGAAAGCTGACACTTTTTGTGGAAAAGATGCATTCCGTCCAAAAGGATGGGAAAATGTGCGACCGGCCCTGCTTGTAAGCTCCTCGAGGCACAGCCCAGGTATAGGGTGTGTACAGTGCCCAGCCCCATGGAGTTCCGTCCTCGCTATGCAGCCTGATGGTGCTAGAGCAATCCAGATAGCAAATATCAATGTATCGTGTTGCAGCCACAATGGAAGGAATAGCAACATCTTAGTTACAAGGGATTAGCTCATGCCCTGGTTGAAGGCAGCCAGGAAGGGGATTAGTAGGCAGGAAAATCCACCAAGATTAGGGCTCGTGTGCTGCATGAGAATCAGGCCCACACGCCCAATGCCCACATCTACTGACCAGCGCATACAGGTGGGATGGAGCCATTGCTCCCTCTGTACGTACACAGGATGCACACAGCTGCCTGCTACGTCACGCGAGGGGGCTGTGATATAGCCTCGAAGCAAGGCAGCGTGCAGGCCACCCCTTAGCCTGAGGGCCCAAAGCACAATCTAACACTGTGGAGCAGCGTGGGGCTGGCTCCTGCCTGGATACACAAGAAGAGGGAGGAAGAAAGCTCCCCCATGACAATCCCTTCCCAGGAGGCTGCCACAATCCACACCCTTGAATGCAGATACTTCCTTTGGAGCACTAGCTCCTTCAACCGGGGCTAGGACCCTCCAAGCCAGGCTAGTGAATGGGTGTGCACAAGGGAGCAAACACAGCATCTCCAGAAGGAAGGCAGCCGGGGCTGTTCTCCCTAAGCACCTAGGAGCTGAAGGAGGGGCCATGCCCCCGAGGCATAGTCCCTCTTGCAGTGGCTGTGGCAGCACTGTGCTGGCCCAAAGCAGCATCCGGCTACGAGCCATTCTGGAGCCCTGCGAAGCAGCAGGGAGTTGGGCTGGGAAGAACAACTGATAAGATGCCTCAGAACACGCCCGGCTCTCGTCACCTTCCACAGGCTTTAGAAACGCCCCTCTTCACGAGTCCCTGCTGGTGCAGGTAGAACCTGCCGCGCACCGAGAGGGGCAGCTTCCTGGGCTGGGAGTTAATCCCCAAGGAGAAGGCAATTTACAGCAAGGTCAGGCTCCAGGACAGCCCCCTGGGGAAGACGCCGCGGGTGTGCACAGCACCTGCCCAAGGCCCAGTCCTGACCCACACAGGTCAGTTGTGAGTCCCCCAGTGCAGCAAGCCTTGTGAACAGCCAGTGATGCCGTAAGCACCCCCAGCCAGGCTGGGGGCTGGGGCTCCCTGCAGCCACTGCTGCTACTTTGGCAGCGGCCAGAGCCCTGGGCCCTTTAAATTGCCCCTGGAGCGCTGCACTGCCGGCTCTGATGGTAGGGAGGCCAGCACTCTGGTGGGTGGCGCTGAGGACTGGCTGCTTGGGCCCCATCCCTTCCTCTCTTCCTTCCATGGGGGTGGATCCAGCCCCCCACACCTGGCCCAGAGGCCCATGGCTGCTGTTGGACTCCCCTACCTCCAGGAGACTTGCCAGTGCGGGGAGGCCACAACCTGTGTTGCATGAGGGGCGACACGAGGGTCAACCACAGCCATGGACTAATTCAATGTGGGATTTTCCAAAGCACTCAGCTCCCACTCATGTCGGGAGCAGGTTGACCATTCCCTTCAGAGGTGCAGAAAGCAGGAGTACAGGGGAGCTCCAGCACCCCCAAATGTTGCACTCAGCCTGGCCGTCAGCCCGTGAGTGGTAGCACCACTGCCACCCGGGATTCCACTGCCGGCCCCAGGGTCTCAGCCACCTTCCCTGTTGCCACCACCTGCAGCCCATTCACGGTCCCAGCACTGGTTCCAGGATTCTGGCTGCCCCTCCCTCTCTCCCACTGCTGCCACCAACAGTCCTGGCCACTGCGCCACTACCACCTCCCTCAGTCCCAGCCACCAGCCTCAGGCTGCCCACCCTGCCACTGCCACTGAGGGTCCTGGCCACCAGCTTCTGGCCTCCACTCCTGGCCCTGGGCTGGAGCTCTGCAATTAGCCTCAGCTGTAGCCCCAGACTGTGGCGGAGTGGGAGGGGGAGTGCAAACTGGGTAAGGGGAGCACACTGCCACCCTAAAAATTGTTCCAGCACCATGGAGTCACTTCAGTGGAGCAGAGTCAGGCGAAAGCAACATGCCTTCAAAAATCCCTCCCTCAACGTGAGTCACCAGCACGTTGTATGAGGGATTGGGGAGCAGTTACACTAACAGGCTTGCCTGCTTTCTCCTCAGCTGACTTGAATGCTAAGCACACCTGTCTGTAGCAAGGCAGCGTTTAGGTGCTGGGCAAAGATCCCCTTTTGCTTGGCTCATATGCTTACGTCCTCTCTCGCTCGCCTTCTGGTTTTGCAAGAGGGCAGCAAGCGGACAGGTGGTGCTGGAAGTGAGCAGGAATCTCTCTCATTTTCTCCCGTCTTTCAACAAATCCCCGTCGCAGTACCGTGACATCCACAATGCTCACGCAAACAGCTTTACTCTCGGCCTCCATTCAGACAGCAGTCCGGGAAGCAGGACCGCAGGCAAGAGACGCCGGTCGCCTCAGCCCGCTCGCCCTCTAATTGAATCAGAAAAGCAAGCGTGAAGTCAATATTCATTGCGCGGGGCTGGGATTGTGCAGCACAATGAAATGATCATGAGCGCGTTGACAAAGGAGACAAGCCCCATAATAGGTTTTGAAAGAGGCACGGCACCGTGTGACTGTGTCTACGCCTGGCAAACGCGCATAGGCATATGGGGCTTCACCCTCTGGGATTTAATCCGCTCCCCTGCCAGCTGTATCCAGGGCAGAAGGCTGGCTGTGAATATACTGTCTTACGTCGCTCCAGTCAGCTTGTTCCGAGCCCTTACGTGAAAAGAGATTGGCTTCTTGAGCATACGTATGCTGGAGAATATGGAGACCTCTTTGGGTGACTGGCAATCGGATTTCAAAGTGGCATGTTGATGCAAATGCTTAACACCTCAAGTAAGATGCTCTGGCAGTCCCAGGTGATTGTGAGTGCAAGGAGCAACAACGGTTAACGTGGGAGAGAGGTGCAACTTTCAGCACCGTGCCTGGAAAGAACTAAATCCCTTTTATCAACTCACTAGCCCATTAGTCCGTCATAAGACGGGATTTTCAGGTCTCTTCTCCACGTTGCACTTCTCCCCTGAGCCTCTGGTTCACGGCCAGGGGGCGGAGCCTGGAGCTGCTGTCACGCCGCACATCACCATCTCGCTCCCCCTCCCCTTCCACCGTGGCGCTCAGCTGACTTCTGCACCGCTCAGCCAGGCCACCACAGGGGAGCAAGTGGCCGTTTGGGCCCAACACTCCCCATGCAGCATGGGCCGCCCAGAGGGAACAGCCAGCATTCCAGCATTACAGACTCACAAACACTGGGCTACTATATATATGATTAGCTCTATGGTTTTCATAAGGCCTTGCCTCTGTGTCAGTGAGGAAGAAACTTCAGTTATCATTAAGAACATAAAAGCGACCATACTGAGTCAGACCAAAGGTCCATCTAGCCCAGTATCCTGTCTTCCGACAAGGGGTAATGGTAGGTGCTCTCAGAGGGAGTTAACAGAAGAGGCAATCGTCAAGTGATCCCTCTCCTGTCGCCCATTTCCAGCCTCTGACAAACAGAGGCAAGGGACACCATTCCTACCCATCCTGGCTAGTAAGTATTGATGGACCTATCCTCCATAAATGTATCTAGTTTTTTGAACCCTGTTAAAGTTCTGGACTTCACAACATCCTCTGGCAAGGAGTTCCACAAGTTCACTGTGTGCTGAGTGAAGAAAAACTTCCTTTTGTTTGTTTTACACTAGCTACCTATTAATTGATCACATTCTAGTGTTGCAGCTCTGTTCTCAGCTCAGGTATAACTCCCACTGAAAAAATAGGCTGCCAAATGTTTGCTCTTGTTCTTGTATTAGTTCTTTGCTGGTGTCATGCAAACCTGGTTAATGGTTAATTCATCATTTTTAAGTTTTAGAAATAGTGACTGACTGAAGTTGCGTTTTTAAAGACAAAAACAAAGGCATGTCAGGTATACAGGAGTGGAGCGGACTTGACACTTCCTGAAGATCATTTCGATATTTCTTCAACTTTAAACATAGGTTGCTCCTGTTTTTATTGTGGTCACACTGAGAGACTCTAACTGACAGATTGTGACCTTGTGATGCGAGGTGCCATAAATACACTGAGCAAGAGACACACACTATCCCAAAGAACTTACAATGTCTACAGAGAACACAACAGGAGAAAGGAAGTGTTTTTAGCCCCACTTCACAGATGGGAAAGGCACTAGACAGAGATTAAATGGCTTGCTTCAGCGCACACTGGAGTCTCTGGCAGTCTCAAAAATTCAACTCAGATCTACCCAGCCCCAGTCCTGCACCTTTGCTGACAAACCAGTCCTACATTTTAGTGAATTAGTCAGAAATATTCTGGCATTATTCCACTTCCATTTCCACTAACCCCTAACCGATTTTGGACAGCTATATATTTTCCTGTTGTTAGGAATGCCTGGGGAGTTTATTAGTGCATTTTTTAAATGGGCAATGTTAGACATCTGTCCTGGCAAAGCTACATTTCTATTAAAAGCTGCTTTTTCAACCCTGTGCAAGGCAAGGGCCGGTTTTGCCTTCAGGTCCAGCGGAGAGGAAGTTCGTTTTGTCATTCTTCCTGCTTCAGAAGCTTCATCGGCTAAGAATAGACGGGAGCGGTGAATTGCTTCATTTTCAGTAGGAAGCTCTTCATGGACTATTGGCCCAGACCGTCAGCTGCTGTAAATGAACTTAGGTTCCTTGAACTCAACAGAGCCACGGCAGCTGATCCAGCCCTGCTATCATTTCCCTAAACTCAGCATCACTCCATAACTACTCCATGGAAGAGTCAGCGTCACCCACCATGTGGCCCAAATTCTGTTGGGCACGACCGACAGTCCAAACACTCCTCCACCAGCCCACAACCATGACTGTGTCACAGTGACCCTCAAGGTGGAAGGGCACAGCCAATGACATACTTGCTTGGGCACTGGATTCAGAGCTGGTTCTGTGGCCTGGCTTGACACATGGCATATGACAATGGTAGAAAGCCATGGAAAGAGCTACTTTCCAACAAGGGAAGAGTTTTCCCCCTAAGGCCGTGTCCAGACTCAGGGGTTTTTTCGGGAAAAGTAGCCTTTTCCCGAAAAAACTTCCCCTGCGTCCAGACTCAAGCCACGTTCTTTCGAAATTATTTCGAAAGAACGCGGCTTTTCTTTCGATGGCGGTAAACCTCATTTCACGAGGAAGAACGCCTTCTTTCAAAAGTTCCTCTTTCGAAAGAAGGCGTTCTTCAATGTAAAGAGGCCGTCTTCGAAAGAGAGCATCCAGACTCGCTGGGTGCTCTCTTTCGAAAAAGCGGATTTCTCTTTCGAAAGATCCGCCTGCAGTCTAGACGCGATCTTTCGAAAGAGGCTCTTTCGAAAGATGCTTTCGAAAGAGCCTCTTTCGAAAGAAGCCTGCAGTCTAGACATAGCCTAAGGTTACTGTCTCTCTCTGCTTCACAATGGCTTTTGTCCTGGCACCTTTCCTTTCCCGCCCACCCTGTAGCCACGGCACTTTTACACAGTACACGTAGCCTCCCACAGTCCCTTAGCCCTCATCATAGCCAGTACAGAGCAGCACCTCTTCCTACCATAGACGAGTTGAAGCTCCTACCCTCTGGGTCAACCCCTGTCCATACTCAAGTGGATGCTGCTGACCATTCACTGTCAGTGCCAGAGCCACTCTCTTAAGAACATAAGAACGGCCATATTGGCTCAGACCAAATGTCCATCTAGCACAGGGAGTGAACAGAACGGGCAATTATCCCTCTACATTATTCATTTCCAGCCTCTGACAAACAGAGGCTAGGGATACCATTCCTACCCATCCTGGCTAATAAGTATTGATGGACCTAACCTCTATGAATTTATCTAGTTCTTTTTGGAACCCTGTTAAAATCCTGGTCTTCACAACATCCTCTGGCAAGGAGTTCCACAGGTTGACTGTGCCCTGCATGAAGAAAACCTTCCTTTTGTTTGTTTTAAACCTATTCATTTCATTTGATGACCCCTAGTTCTTTGTTATAACCACATCTCCTGCAGACACTCTTTACCAGTGATTGCTCAGCTTCCACCACTTCAGTTGCCAAGGATGTATCTAAATAAGATGCACAAATCCTATCTCAGGGTACTTTCTTGGGTGTGGAAATGCTAATACATACAGGATTTGGGTCTCCTGGAACAGCTCTCCTTGAAAACTAAGTCCTCTCTGTTAAAACAGAGAAAAGATCCAGTTTCCCTGTGCAGGCCCTGCATGCCGCTGTCAGAAATTAGTACATTAACTTCCCCTTTCTGGTCACTTATTTTAGAGGCAGCGCTGTTATTTAACAAGGTCTAGATCTGTATGTGTCAGGGATTCAGCTACAGCAGCTTCATCCACTGTCGCGCTCTGGTCTCTCCTTAAGAAATGTTGAGAACATCCGTCCATGCCACAGGACCTCTCATTGTGACGTCACGTGTTCATTCACTGGAGTCCCTGACCCTGCAACCTGCCCGGAAGTCAACCAGCTCCACAGGGAAACTGCAGCATTCCTCCACCCCCTCCTCACTGGAAAGGTCAATGAAGCTCTAGAGCCACGCTTTTCTGGCCTATTTCTATAATCCTAGAAAGCTGGGACATTCTTCCACCTCTCCAAGAAGTGCTGAACTTATCAAGTGGAGATTTCCAGGGTGCCTTGCCACTGGTGCTCACTTCCCACTTTTCTTGTCCCACGTTACTTTGCTGCTAGTGTGCATTTTGGATTCGTTGCTCAGAAAGAATAATTGAATAGGGCTGGTACCTAAACAAATTGTACTCATGTGACCATTAAAGGACTTTTTCCTTCATTCACTTGGTTAACTATGAACCTGCTGGGATTTTAACCTCTAAATCCAAGGACTCTAGGGATATGTCTACACTGCGGTGCTATTTCGGGATACCGGAGGTATCCCGAAATAGCTACCCCACTTCTTTTGAACGTGTCTGCTGTTTCAAAATATGGCGGACGTGCTATTTTGCCATCCCTGTAAACCTCGTTCTATGAGGAGTAAGAGACGGCTCGAAATAGCCTATTTCAAAATAGACTCAAAATAAGCGATGCAATTTGTGTCGCGCAAATTGCGTCTCTTATTTCGAGTTTCAGGTGCGGTGGAGACGCACCCTAAATGTTTCAAAACTGCAATTTACCTACTAAGGCCTGATCTACACTGGGAATTTAGGTCAATTTTGAGGACGGGTAACGCTATATTCAACCTGGCATGGTTAACTTTAGGGTGGTGCAAGCACAATCAATGTTCTTGGCCTCCAGGAGATGTCCCACAGTGCCCTACTGTGACCACTCCGGCCAGGATTTTCAACTCTGCAGCTCTCCAGTTGCACAGGAAAAACCCTGGGAAAATGTCACTTTTATTTCCTGTGTAGCCAGAGTGGGAAGCAGAGCTCAGAGCAGACAGCATGCCTCAGCAGCACACCTGACCTTGAATGACCAGCGTCGCAAACGAGCACCAGCTTGGAACACATGGGAGATGCTGGACCTCATTGCCGTGTGGGGAGATGAATCAGTTCTGGCAGAACTATGAAGCAGCAAAAGAAACGCTGATGTCTATACCAAGATCGCACAGGGCGTGGTGGAGAAAGGATAGGCCAACAGTGTCATGTGAAAATAAAGGAGCTGAGGCAGGCGTACAAGAAGACAAAAGAGGCAAACAGATAGTCTGGGTGACTGCTGCAAACACGCTGCTTCCATGAGTAGCTGCATGGGAATCTGGGGGGGGGGGGAGAGGGGAACCTGACCAGTTTCCGAAGCCAGTCCATAAAGTCTTCCCAAGAGACTCCTCAAGCGGCAGCATGGAGGGCAGGGTGGATGAGGAAGAGGAGGAGGAGAATGGTCAGCAAGCATCCAGAGCATCCAATTACATTGACAGCCAGGACTTTTTTATAGCCTTGGAGATAATTCCCTCCTCCCACGACGCCAGGTGCTAATGGTGGGGAGGGCACTTCTAGTGAGTCCACATTTATAATCATGCTACAAGTGAGATACTTGGCTTCCTGGTTTACTTTGGATAATCCGATTGGCGTATGAACCATGATTGGGCACCAGCATCCTTGGGATAAGTGACTCCATACGTCACTCCAGGAGAGAGAACCCTTACAGAACATTCCCCACTGCCTTGTGGGTAGGTTCGGGAGATCCAAAGGCTGTGGGAGTAAACCCAGACAGCTAATCTGGAGTGGAGACCCTAAGGCGGTTAACAGTGAGGTTTCATCCAATCTATTTTTCTGGCATCTCCTGCAGTCACCTCAGTTCCTAACATACTGGCTTTTGGCTTTCCCTTGGATCTCACTGGGGTGACCGAGAGGGGGATAGTGCCGGTTGGGCAACACACTTTCCTCAAACACTAGCCCAGGCAATGCAACGCGCAGTAGGAGACACTTACTCACACACAACCATACACAGCTACTACAATAAGCCAACTTGTCTCCGGCTTGGTAGAAGTAGATTGGCATGTAGCTATTGTAATTGCCTGTGAAAATCCAATATCGGACGCATAAGCCATGAAAGAAGTTGCAGATCCAGGCACAACTCATAGATTGTCACTGCTGCTGCTTACTACCGTCTCTCGAGACGAATGGGCCACATATACAAGTGAGATAAGGCAATTGGGTTGACCAGAGGTGGCACTGGGTTGGCACAGACCGGTACAGCATACCTGTAAGAAGTGGCCACCAGTAATGGCCGATACACCAACTGGTGCTGACCACCTCATAATAGGGCTGTCTGCGGTGGAAGAGAGATTGTTATTAGACAGAACTTGTCTTATCTAAAGTCTCTCGGGACATCTGCACAGCAGCATTATTTCGGAAGAATGTCCGTTATTCCAAGATAACTATGCGAGCGTCGACACAGCAATTCCGTTATTTCAAAATGAATTTGAAATAATGGGCGGCTTATTCCAACTTCTGTCAACCTCATTCCACGAGGAATAGCGGCTCTGAAACAGCTATTTCGGAATAGCAGCAGTGTGGACGCTCCACTGCTGCTATTTTGAAATAGCTCCTCCCCAGGGCCATTCAAAGTAATTATTCCCCAGTGCTTCCTGGGGCTCTGAATCAAAGTAGTGTGTCCACCTTAGGGGAGCCTGCCTCCGACTAATTTTGAGGCTTCCCTGTAGTGTACACGCGCTATTTCAAAATAAACAATTTTGGAGTATTTCTTCCAGAACAGCTTATTCCGAAATAATCGTGCAGTATAGATGTAGCCTCAGAGTCATTGAAAAGGAATGAGTTAGAGATGGGTAAGGACTGCGAGGGCACAGAAGCTATATGTCTGGATGGAATTACACATATTTATGCCAAAAGTAAATTGGGCTCCTAGAATGCAGAAACATAGAACAGTGTGTATTTATGCTATTAATAATAAAGGTAATGCAGCTAGTGAGTTCTGAGCTATTCAAATACAAGGAGACATACAGTATACACAATCCTTGGGAATCCTTATCAGATTGTTTGGTCTATCTTACCCATTTAAAAGTGGTGTTTAAACTTCCCTTACAGACAAAATAATTGATCGATGAGGATGTCATTTGGTCCTGAATAACATGGACCAAAAATTAATCAACTGGTGAAACTATTGCTGTTTCATGGAGGGAATTAACTTTACTTTGGGCACATGTTTAACAGCAAAGCCAAACATTATGTCTTTAGAATCTCCCACCATGATACTTGTTGAAGCTATTTGGAAAAGGTTTCACCTAAAGTAAAATGTCTGAAAAACCAAAACAAGACTTTGCTATTATTTAAACTTTTTCAGAAGCTCCCTTAAGAAAATAAACTCAGAGCTAAACAAAAATGCCAATGTTTCCCCAAAAAACAAATAACAGTAACATTATAGCCACTAAACAGGAATCAGCTGTCTAAATAGTTTACCTGCCTCTGACAGCACCCTCTATGGAAATAATCTCTGGATGGCTGTAATTAAAGAAAGAACAACAAGCGTTAGGGGATGCCATTGCAACAGAGCCTGCGATGAATATTAGGAACAAATATGAAGATGAGTACGTAAGAAGTGTTTCATTACTGCTAGGCACCTACTAATTTTATTATTCTGATACTATATCAGGGATAGGTGAAGATCACATGTATTACAGGCAAAGATAGTAGTCACTGCTATATCAGAATTACTTAATACTTCAGATTTTAAGCTCTTGTTGTCAATTCCTTAAAACTTTTTCCAAATTTTAACTAGCTTCCCTTTCCCAGCATTTCCTAACTTTTGAGTGCCTGATATTGCAACATTAATAATTTTCTTTTAACATATGCACATAATACATCAGCAGATACTCTATGTAATTACTGAATAACATACAACCCAGAAACAAAAGCTATGGTTTTCTCTAAGATATTTCCTGGCTATGTGAATTGGATTTACTTCACTGATGTAATTCTAAAGAGATGACAGGCTTTAGGACTCAAAAAGGGAGTGAGAAAACACAATCGCTTGCCCAAATTCACTCTTTGCATCCTTGAGCTGAGCTAACTCAGTGATGAAATGGTTTGCAGCTGTGACAGACATGTGGAATCCTTTGAAATAGGTAGCTCTCCCCTTCCAATGTGTATCACATTCTGGGGCTACCTTGTCTAGTTGTCCCCAGAATATGATTGCAGTCAGAAGACCTGACTGCGAATATGTGCATGTCAGTAGGTACTTGTTTGCCTAAGAACTCAATGGCTGTGTCTAGACTGCATCCCTTTTCCGTAAAAGGGATGCAAATTAGACACATCGCAATTGCAGATGAAGCGGGGATTTAAATCCCCCCCGCTTCATTAGCATAAACATGGCTGCCGCTTTTTTCTGGCTCAGAGCTTTGCTGGAAAAAAGCGCCAGTCTAGACGAGGATCTTTCAGAAAATAAAGCCTTTTCCGAAAGATCCCTTATTCCTCTTAAAATAAGGAATAAGGGATCTTTCAGAAAAGGCTTTATTTTCCTAAAGATCCGCATCTAGACTGGCACTTTTTTCTGGCAAAGCTCTGAGCCGGAAAAAAGCGGCAGCCATTTTTATGCTAATGAAGCGGGGGGGATTTAAATCCCCGCTTCATTTGCAATTGCGATATGTCTAATTTGCATCCCTTTTACGGAAAAGGGATGCAGTCTAGACACAGCCAGTATGTCTTTGCTACACAGTAAACAGGGGCTCTTTTATGGTTTTAGCCCAACCCCCTTATCATCCACACAGAGAAACATCGGACACAGGTTTGGAGAGACTTTAAACCTGGACTAGCATATTTAGTTGGAGGTGTGGGCTAGAACTCAGGCTCCGGTTTAACTCAAGTTGGAACCTGCCTCCTTTGTAGTGAGGGCATAGGCTAAATCGCTTCAGTGATTTTAGTCCCCCAGTGGCCTTCCCACAATTCCCCTGGAAGGGACAGATAAACTATCCCTCAACTGACACAGTGGAATGGGAGAAAATCCTAGTCTGTGTCATCATAAAGAACCAAGGGATAGGCCTCTAGATGCACCGGGGCGAGTGCAGAAAGAGCGAGCACAGAGTAACCGGTGCAGATGTTCTAACCTGAGAGCCAATCACCCCAGTAAAGTGTGGCGTCAAGACATATGTTGAGAGTATAAAAGGGCACAGAGTTTGCAGACACAAATTAGGGACTGAGGGGTTACATTGATCTCTTAGGGTGTGTCTAGACTACAGAGTTTTGTCAACAAAAGTGGACTTTTGTCGACAAAAATATACCTGCGTCTACACTACCACTGAGTTCTGTCGAAATAATGTCGACAGAACTCAGCAGTTTTGTCGACGCTGGTAAACCTCATTTTACGAGGCATAACGCCTTCTGTCAACAGAGTTTCTGTCGACAGAAGGTGTTATTGCATGTAACTGTCCTTTGCATCTACACTACCATGTCGACAAAGCAGCTTGCCTTGTAGACAGAACTCAATGTAGTGTAGACGCTCTTTGTCGACAGAAGTTTTGTCGACAGTATCTGTGGACAAAACTTCTGTCGACAAAAGCCTGTAGTCTAGACGTACCCTTAGTGGGACAGATTTGGGCCGCCTAAGCAAGCAATCCTAGCCTAAGCCAATGGTGGACAACCTGCAGCCTGAGAGCCACAGTTGGCCCATTAGCACCTTATGGTCTAACGGACGTATTGGAGCATAAGCTTTCATGGGCAAAGACCCACTTCATCAGATGCATGTAGTGGAAATTTCCAGAGGCAGTTATAAATAAGCAGGCAAGAATCAGGCTAGAGATAAAGAGGTAAATTCAATCAGGGAGGATGAGGCCCACTTCTAGCAGCTGATCTGGAGGTGTGAATACCAAGAGAGGAGAAAGTGCTTTTGTAATTGGCTAGCCATTCACAGTCTTTGTTTAATCCTGAGCTGATGGTGTCAAATTTGCAGATGAACTGCAGCTCAGCAGTTTCTCTCTGAAGTCTGGTCCTGAATTTTTTTTGCTGCAGGATGGCTACCGTTAAATCTGCTATTGTGTGTCCAGGAAGACTGAAGTGTTCTCCTACGGGTTTTTGTATATTGCCATTCCTAATATCTGATTTGTGTCCATTTATTCTTTTGCGTAGGGACTGTCCAGTTTGGCCAATGTATATAGCATAGTATATAAACATGAGCCCCTCTGCTGTATACATTGGCCAAACTGGACAGTCCCTATGCAAAAGAATAAATGGACACAAATATCAAGCTATACTTGGAGACCCTGGCTGTACTGGGGCGGTACGTCAATACTAGCAATGAAAAAAATACTATCCTTGTTCCAAATCATTTGTCGTATAAATGAAATGAAATTAACACCAGATCCAACAGCCACCACCAGGAAAAGGAAACAGAGGGACAAGGGTAGCAACCAGTAAGAAGCATTTCCCGTTGACTAAGCCTTTAGAGTATCGAGACCTAGCTAGAATTGGATCTGATCGATAGGCAACAACCTCATAGGCACCTTTATAGCTGCCTTAAGCTGCTCCAATGCCTACTGCAGGCCATAGCAAGATTCCCATTGCCTTTGGATCAAGCCCAGTTGCCATCACTTACTTCTATCAGCCTCCCCTCCACTACCCCCCCACCTAAGCACTGCCAATCTGCTAGCAGGCTTCTAACACCAAGCCTGGGATTCCTTCGTGGGTACCCTGCTCAGTGTCATGTAAGCTGCCCAGTCGGCAAGGCCACCAAGGTCAAGGAAGTATCAGGAATAAGGTTTCTTAAGTGCCATGTGTGAGACACCATCTGACACTGTTTATAGTTCGAGTCCGCGTCTCATTGACCACAGGATAGCAGTTAAAAGCATTGCTTTCGGAGTTCAAATGCGTTAACCTCTGGAGTGATGTTTGAATGAGAGCTATAAAGGGGGCCTAGCGTTTTGATCGGGTGCTTGGAGAAGAAAAAAGGCTTGGAACGTATTTCAACAAGGAAATCGGAGCAGCGAAACTGACTCTGCCAACTGCTATATTAACATAGATTCCACTGGCCCCGTCTATCAGATTTGTGCTTTATGTGATACGGCTCCATTGGCATTCACCTCCTGCAGCTGACAAAATACAGGCTGTATACTTCAAATGCAACTTTAAAGAAGTCAGTTGCAAAACATGTGGGCTGCTCTAGAGATCAATAATAGGAAGGGCGGCGTATGTTGGATTCATTCCCAAACAATTATATATTTGCCAATAGAAAGCCGAGAAGGACACGGGACTACACCAAAACTTTGTTCGTGTCTTGGCACCCCCTTCTATCACAAACACCGATGGCGTAATAATCAGGAAAAAGTCACATTGCTGGAACAGTGAGCAACATTCTCTGCAAAGTTTTCAGATAAAAACACTGACGATGTAACAGATAGACCTGCCATGAACATAAGAACGTCCATACTCGGTCAGACCAATTGTCTGGCTAGCCCAGCGTCTGGTTCTCTGACAAAAGCTAGTGCCAGATGATTCAGCGGGAGTGAACCAAAGAGAGAAATGTATCAAGTGATCTATCCAGACCTCAAACCCCAGCTTCTAGCAGTCAGAGGTTTACATACACCCAGAGCATGGAGATGCATCTCTGATTACATTGGCTAATAGCCACTGATGGACTTGCCTCCATAGACTCCTAGAATTTAAGGACAGAAGGAAGGATCATAATCATCTGGTCTGACCTCCTGCACATTATGGGCCACCAAACCTCACTCACCCACTCCTGTAATAGACCCCTAACCTCTTCCTGAGTCACTGAAGTCCTTAAAACATGATTTAAGGAATTCAGGTAATGGAGATTCCATCGGTGACACTACACGTTGTACCTCCTTAAATCAGGACTCCCTGGTCCAGCAATATCCATGGTCCAGCAGGACCACGGATGTTCCCAGACCACAGAGTGCAGGCTCAGGGAGGTCTGGTTGCAGGGCTGGGAGTGTGGCAGAGGAGGCCAACAACTCAGCCGGGAGCCCCGTGGCAAGGCGGATGGGTGGCACAATGCAGAGCTCTGGCCCCAGAAAGCTTTGGCCAGGCTGACAGCAGGAGGGCTGGTGTTGTTTCCTCACTGCTCAGGAGTGCTACCTTAGTACAACAGGATCATTAAGGCCTCCCCTGATATTGGGGAGTGGGGTCAACCTAGGGCCTATTCCTAGGGGCAGCAGACAGGGCCCCTGTTGATGATTCTAGAGGAGGTGTCTCCAAGGAGTTTGGGATGTGTATGTTCCTGTATGTTCGGTGTCCGTGTACCACATGAACCCACAGGGATGGCGAATGGCACTGGGGAGAAGCAAGCTCTATCAGTCTTAGCAGCTGAAGCCTCGCTGTGTGGGCAAACTATCCTAATTCCTTATATGGTCCCCGTTACCAGGGCTGTGAACAGGGAGGGCTAAACAGGCAGCTGCCCCAGGGCCTGGCAATTTAGAAGGGTCTGGGATTGTTGCTCTGTAGGTCACACAGTGCTGAAGGGCTAATGGGGGAGGCCAGTCCCGCCTCTTCCACACAAGGCCCCGCCCCTTCTGGGGACCCAGGGCCACCCTACCACCTTGCCCAAGGGCCAGAAATTCTGTCAGCAGCCCTGCCCATCACCACAGTACCTGAGTCCCTCACAATTTGCAATGTATTTATCCTCACTGAGGAGTTATACACTATTATCCCGGTTGCACAGATGTTAAAATGAGAGCCAGAAAGACAGGGGAACTTGCCCAAGGTCACACCAGTGACACAGAGAATTAAACCCACCTCTCCTGAGCCCTAAGCAAACACTCAAGTAATTGGAGAACTCTTTTTCTCCTGTGGCGAGTCAGGCGCCCACCCCTCAGCCCTGCGTATTTTATAACCTGGGTAAATTCATCGTTCCCAAGGCCTTGTGTAAAGGGTAGGCCATAGAACTTCCTTAAGATAATTGATAGAACAGCTCTTTTGGAGCAACAGTGATAGAGAATGACCAGTGATAGAGAATCCACCAAGCTCTCGGTAAATTGTTCCAATTGTTAATCACTGTCACCCTTAAATGGTTACATCTTATTTCCAGTCTGAAAAGCTCTTTTCCCTGCCATTTGGCCCTATCTTTAATCCAAAAAGTCTTTGGAATCTTAATTGTTAGAAGAAACAAACTGTTCAATACTGGCCAAATTCTTATCTGTTTTCACCTCTCTTGTTCTTTTTTAACATAAATGGGAGCAACCCGTTCCAGAGGACAAATTTGTGATTTAGTTCCTATTGTATCTAAAATCAGTGAAAAGCATCTCACCTGGATCATCTTTAACGTGGACACTTGAACTGTTAACATTTTGGATAGATTTAGGCAGATTTCAACACTTTAAGAACCAAGGTAGTTAGATAAAGATGGCTAAATTCGAGCTTTGGTCCTCAGAATTATCTGTCAGATCTTTAGTACGGCTCATTCTGATATATATACTTTGGAAGCAAGGTGACATTTTTGAAATTTTCTTCAGTCCAGGAGAAGTGAGATTTTAACAACAGAGTGAAGGTTTTTCCAGTTCATTCTCCTCCACCTATCTCAGACGTTTGCTGTGAAAAATCTGCAGTAACCAAGACTGGCATTGGATTTGAATTATTTCATGACCCTGAAAAGTGGATGGCAGATGCAACGTTAGTTCTTTTGCAGTCATTTTAAAGTAAATTTACAGACAGCCACAATAGTATTTAACTCATATGATGCATTGGTGCTAAATCACTACCATTTTTAATCAAAAGCTTATTTGATTTGGTAGATGGAGTAAGCTCTGATTCTAATTTACACAAAGGCAATTTCACACTGCTCTAGCAATGCAAAGGAGCTTTAAAGTGGGCATAAATTACATTCACACTGTCAGAGCTGTGTGAAAGAGGCCTCAGCAAAACTAAGAATCTGGCCTATAAGGTTTTCATTATAGATTTTTTATAAGACTTTGATGCATGTGATGGAGTCATACATACCAAATGCAAATGAGTGCAGCATTCTATCTGTGATCTACAGAAGGGCAAAAATAAACACTTGTGGATAGAAACTATTTTCTGTGTCTTATGCTTTAATAGCTTTCTCCTCTCCGTGGGAGCTGTTTTTCAGTGTTTTGACTTGGATGATATTTACAGCATGATTTTCATTTATATTTGGGCTACTTCACACTGCTTTACTAGTATAAAGGGGCATTAATGTGAAAGTAACTGAAGCTGATGCTCATTTTCAGGCTGTGTGGTGGTGTATGTGCAACCCGTCCCATAAGGAGGCAGATGGGGGAGGGTGTAGGGGTTGACACTGAGGTTACCCCACATGGAGTGATCTCAGACCTGAAAAACCCCATGTTCCAAGATCTAAGCCTAAAGCACCCATCCCTGTGTCCAAGGAGGCATGGCCCAATAGCCAGAGTCAATAAAGAGTCCTCCACAACAGGGCAGTATGGCCTAATAGCCAGAGTCTAAAGAGCATTCAGCCCAGGTAAGGGGGTCTGGGCCCACCCAACTCCACAAGGCCCCAATCCAGGGAATCCCACTGAAACACATTGAGCTCACCCGGTGGGAGATACCACTCTCACATCCTCTCTGAATCACTTCCTGCTGTCCTCAGTGATATGGCAGTGCATGCAGTCATGGGACCCCCAGCTTCTACAGCCAGTGGGCAGGGCCAGTGGGTTTCACTTCTGGTTATCCTAGGCAGGAGATCCCGGTGCAAGGGCATGGATATTAGTGGGAGTGTCAGGGTGAAGACTCAGTTTCATGTCTCTTATAGGATCCTGGTCTTTGCCTGGGCTCCAGGACACGGGAGGTGACCCCATTAACTCACATGTGCTGTATTGCCAACCCCAAGCATTCAAAACTCACGAACCAGCCCCCCAAAAGAGAAAGTCTTCTTGAAGTCAGAGATAAAAACACACTCGGGGATCTTTGTATTTGGCATCTGGTGTTTGAGGCCTTTGGCTGAACGCAGGGCACGTTTTCTAGCTTTTCTCCAAAAAACATGAGACCTAAAGTCTGCCCTGAGAAAAAAAGGGGAAATAAAAAGTGGCGGTGACTGGGATTCTCTTCTAATGCCCTGCACCAACAAACAAGCATAATCGACTGAGTCACAGCGATCACAGTGGATAGCGGTGCATGAGGCATCAGGAAGGAAAGTTCCCAGAACTGGCTTAATTCTAATAACATGACTGGGGCATTCCGGGGGCGGGGGGGGGGGAAGAAGTTCCAATGATCAGGAGGCTTGTGATCAGGCCACAGGGATGTGCTGGCAGCAGAATGGAGCTAGCAGCAGGAAGCCACTCTAGCCCCACTGCTCTGCCCCTTGCAGTAACGGGGCCCCCAGCAGGTTTTAAATCTCCCAGGGACAATAGGTGGGGCCAGGGCTCAGTGGCACAGGCGAACGCATAAGCCAGCAGGAATGGCCAGGAGACACATGGGGGGAACACGCAGCCACACCCACCACACATCCTGAGCCCTGCCAGACATGGGTGTCCACTGGCTCGCTCAGAGGACTGGCACTGGCCCTGAGGTAAATTGAGTTTGAGACCCCGGTCTATAAAAAGCAGTCACATCTTGACACTAGTTTGCTTTATTTCAAAGGCACTTCAGGGAGTCCTGTGTGCCGGGGAAGGGCAGGGCTTTGAAATAAGGTAGCCAGCTCCTTCTTCCCCCAAATTTCTTAAAATGTGTGCAATTTATTATGTCCATTCCTATCTCAAAGGCAGCAGGAGAGAGAACATTTTCCCTGTGTAGAGACGTTGCCAGATTGCAGACACCGGCTAAATGGATCCTGTTAAGCCTGAACTTAAAATTCAAGTTCATTTTAATGGTACATGTAAAGAGTTTTATGAACTGATTTTAAAAAAAAATGTACTGAAGGGTATTTAAAGTGAGAAATACCATTTTCAACTTTGTGCTGACGCTAATGGTAATTGCATTGCATATTTGAGGGGAGTAGAAGTACACCCTTGAGAGGAAAACATAGATACATAGGGTATGTCTATACTACAGGACAAAGTTGAGTTAAGCTACGCAACTTCAGCTACGCTGACGACGTAGCTGAAGTTGAAGTAGCTTAACTCAGTTTTTGGCGCTGTCCACACTGCAGGAGGTCAAAGGAAGAACACTCTTCCTTCGACTTCCCTTACTCCTTGTGGAAGCAGCATTACCAGCATTGACCGGAGCCCCCCTCTCACTTCGAATTAGCTGTCTTCACTAGACCGCTAATTCGAACCCTGGAAGATCAACAGCAGCAGCTTTGCTCTTCCTCTGTAGTGTAGATCAGTGTTTCTTAAACTTTTTAAGACCGAGGAACACCAAACAATCTTTTTTTTTTATGGGGAACACCAAGGATTTATTGTTGAGAAAAAGAAAAGGTCGGGGGGAAATTACTGAGGAAAAAGAGGGTCAGGAGAAAGTTACTGAGAAAAAAAAAGGCCCCTTTAAGGATGGCCATTTTGAATTCTGTTGTTTTCTGCAGCACACCTCCAACTACCTCGTGGCCCACCTGTGCGCCACAGTACACAGTTTAAGAAACACTGGTGTAGACGTATCCTGAGAGACATGGTGTTTCTCTAAAATATCCCTTAACCAAAGCATTGCGCCTTGATATTCATGTGTTTTTCCCTTATTTCCATCCAAGAAAGGTGGCCTTCCTCTCCAGAGTACAACAGAAACTTTCACCCTCCAAAATAATCGTAGTCAACTAGAATCATCAGCAAATATCAGTGAAGTGAGTATTTTCAACTCGGAGCCATGGCTGTGTGTATTTTCATGGGAACTGGGTGATGAGAGTCAGAGATATTTCACGATGATAAGTATCAGTCAGGTATCTGGGTTAGTTTGTATCTGCAAAAACAACAAGGAGTCCTGTGACTCCTTAAAGACAAACAGATGTATTTGAACATAAGCTTCCATGGGCAAAGACACACTTTGTCGGATTCATGGTGATAGAATCCCAAACCGATGGAGCTGCAGACTTTAGAAGTTGCAGCTACAGAAGTTGACTCCACTGTGCCATAGAGAACGGAGGGCCCTGCCCAAAGGTTAACAAACCCAGATAACACAGAACACAGATTCCAGAATGGAGGCTTTTAACGTTAGGTTGTCGTTCAAAGGCACATGAATCCAAGGCCTGGTTAGTAGCACGCTGGGTAGAAGCTTCTCTCTAGAGGTGTCCGCTGTTTTGACACATTACAGGGCAAGAGGTGTGTGGCATAGTGGGGGTGCTGTCTGCTCTGTAACCCGGTTTACCCCTGCGCGGTGATGTGAGATTCTCACTGACTCTCCCAAATGTGGAATAACCCAGACACCTAGGCTCAGCCTTCCAGGGAGAGAGACAAAGGGAGGAAGGCGGAGACCCACACCTGGCTGGGGGACAGGACCTGGGAGGGAGGCTGTTGCTGTCCGGGAAGCATGGAGAGAAGAGGCTAAGCTGGGGCCTAGGGGCGATGGACCCCTAACCCTAAGGTCTGAGGCATCCTGGCCCTGGCCCCTGTAGCCACATCACATATGTGCTGTGTTATATCCAGAAGGAACAATAAACTCCTCTCGATTCTATGACTGGCGGAGTCTGTTCTTGCTGCTATGGGGCTGCAGGATTTGGGGGAACCCCGACTGTGCTGTCATAAGGTGTTCTCAGGAAATCAACCCACAAAACCATCCATGTCAATGGATCAAGGAACTCAGGAGGAAGCCAGCGCCATTTTGGAAGAGCCAGTAATAATACGCATCCTGGAGCTAGAGCCTCAAAGAAAGTCACCCGTCCCATTCTGCAGTGGTTGCCTATTTAGCATGGGCAACCTCAAAGAGAGGATATTACAGTATTCCAGCCAGTGGACACCAAGACATGAATAATTGTGATCACAATCATCTCACCAAAGGCAGGTGGAAAACAGTGCTGAAAACCAGGGACATTGACCTGCATGGGCCACTGGTCAAGGGGAGGGTCCCTGCTCTGCACTCCCAGATGGGGTAGGGCCTCAGGCTGAAGGGAGGGGACTGGGGTGGCCCGTGAGCCTAGGCAAACTAGGCAGTTGCCTAGGGCACTGCCGGCCCAGGCGCCCAATGATGTCATCTGGAGAGCATGGCGTCTCCCCCAGGCAGTGTTCAGCGCCCAGGCACCCGGCAGCCCCAAAAGATTGGGGACCACTGGACTAGATCAAGGGTTGATTTACAGCTTACAGGGTGTTTCATAGGCTGAAAATACCAGATACTAAAGGGCTCTTTCATCTAACAGAGAAAGGCATAACAGGAGTCAATGGCTGAAAGTTGAAGCCAGACACATTTCAAAACAGAAATAGCTCAGCTATCATGGGAAGTGGTGGATTCTCCATCACTTGATGTGCTCAGATCAAGATTGGATGCCTTTCTGGAAGGTAAGCTATAGCCAGAGATGAGTTACTGGGCTCAGTACCAAGGTAACTAGGTCAAATGTAATGTCCTGTGTTATACAGGAGGTCAGACGAGGGCAGTGGCTTTCAACTTTTCCATACAGCTGTACCCTTTTCCAGAGTCTGATTGGTCTTGTGTGCCCCTAAGTTTCACTTTACTTAAAAACTACTTGCTTACAGACTCAGACATAAACCACAGACGTGTCACAACACACTGCTCCTGAAAAATTGCTGACTTTCTCATTTTTACCATACAGCTATAAAACAAATCAGCTGGAATATAAATATTATACTTACATTTCAGTGTATAGTATCTAGAGCAGTATAAACAAGACACCGTCTGTATGAAATTATAGTTTGTACTGACTTTGCTAGTGCTTTCCATGCGGCCTGTTGTAAAACTAGGCAGATATCTAGAGGAATTGATGTACCCAGTGGAAGATGTCTGTGTACCCACAGGATTACACATATCCCTGGTTGAGAACCATTGGACTAGATAACCTAATGAGCTCTTCTGGCCTTCAGTTCTTTGAATCCATAATATAATTTGATCGGTTGATAAGAAGGAGGGAAGTGCAGGTTATCTGTCTCCCAAAATTTATCCCCTACCCAGAGTTAAAAAAAAAAGTTGCATGTCATGTGTTCACAGTAGGAGTATTGATCTCTAAATCAGAGACAGCAAGCAGAGCAGGGGAGCAGGAACTGGTTCTGGGAGGGATCCGGCTTAAAAACCACTTCCTCCCAGCACCAGCTCCATGGTGCCACTTGCCTTCCTCCCCACGCTGCTGCCTCTATTAGAGGCAGTAGTGCGAGGGGGGGGCAGGGAAGGTTGCTCTGGCAGCAGCCCCTGTCCATGGTGGGGTCCCAGCACAGTGTGACAGCCATTTTTATTTTAATGAAGCAGGGATTATTTAAATCCCCACTTCTTTGACTATGCTGAGTAAACTACTTTCCATGGCTCTCAATGGAGCCATGTAGTCTAGATGCACCCACACAGTCAAAGGGCACAAGACAGTAGAGGCACACAGCACCTGGCAGGAGGTATGCAGAGCTGCACCATGAGATGTGGCCAGTCCAATAAAAAGCTATTCCTGTTAAACCAGTGGTTCTCAACTCATTTCAGTCCATGGACCACCAGGCCAATCAAAACATTTTCGTGGACCACCTCTTTTTTGAGACATGATAAAAAAGAGCAGACAACAAACATTTTGGTTTGAAATTTATTTCTTACTAACAGATTTTTTTGGTGCCTGGCCATGCCGTGTGACTTTGGACAATGTTCCTGTGGACCACTGAAAAAGTCACCATGGACCACCAGTTGAGAACCACAGCGTTGAACTGACGGCATAGGCTGACTGAACCCCACGAGACTAGCGCACGCCTCCTGCAGAGAAAGCACTGCACATTTCTTCTATCCCAATAGAAATGCTCTCTCACCGAAGAGGGAGACAACACCGCTTGGCAAACTGAGCTCCCCGAAGTGCCTTTGCTGGAATTGTTTATCCTTTGCAGCTGAGAACTCCCCTGATTTTATTGATAGACTCAGCACTGTGCGTGGTTTGAAGGGGGCAGGAACTGGGGATCAGGATGGGGATCTTTGGACGGGAGCTTGAGGGCAGAGTCTCCTCTCCTGAGAGGTTCTTAGAAAACACCTGCCATAGAGGGAAATCTGGTCCATTCCCAAGGCAAAACAATTTGCTCTTCTGAAGTATTTCTGTGGGTACTAAGAATAGGCCATTGCTGGGCTTGGAAGCATCCAGGGTGGGATGAAAAGGGGAGCAGCAGGGAATCATCCCACCAGTTTTTAGTTTAATGGTTTAGTTTTAACAGGAGTCTCACTCCAACATTTTTTATCAGATCAGCCACACAAGCTGGGGCAAAGGGATATTCAGACGCCTGATCATCCCTGTACAATGGCAGAATGTGTCTCTCCCATTAAACCCACAAACAACGTCGAAGAATTACTCTGAGCAAAATGACCGGGACTTCCCACGTCATGACAGCTGTGACTGTTCATGTTATTCTGTAATGACAGCAACTCATAACACGGCCTGGAAGCAAACCCCAGTGCGAGATAAAATACGACTCTTTGAATGTAATTTTCTCAGCTGTGTAGCCCTTTTCTCTACTACCCCATCCCGCAACCTTTACAGCTTCTTATTTGTTTTCCAGCAGCTTGTCAGGGCCCAGTCATGAACCAGGGTCCCATTGTGCTAGGTGATGTAAGAACACAGCATCAAAAAACCCCACCTTCATACATTTGGTAATGGGATTATATCAGCAATGGGCAACCAGGACTGCTGAGTGGCCCTCCTTTGGCCCAGCGTTAGGCCACCTGTGGCTTATTGGGGTCCACCTGCAGCCAGTGAACCCCCTCTCTGCCCCTTCCCTCATGCGTCTCGCACACTCGCCAATTCACAGCACTTGGAAAATTTTGGGAGGGAGGAGACAAGTGGGGAAACAGCAGAGGGGGTGCACAGGCCACAGGTGGAATCCCAACGGATTGCCCACCACTGAATTATATAATATGGCTACTGTACTCACGAGCCAGGAGGTCCCTTCCAAAGCTATGTTCCTGCAAAGACATTCCCTGCCCCAGTCTAAGCAAGCATGTAATCTCTGCCTTGATAATTTAGACTGTGAACATCTAGGGTGAGTCTAGACTGCATCTCTCTGCCAACAGAGAGATGTAGATTAGGCACATAGAAATTGCTAATAAAGTGGGGATTTAAATATCCCATGATTCATTAGCATAAAAATGGCCGCCGCTTTTTTTCAGCACGGAGCTTTGTTGGAGAAAAGCGTCAGTCTAGAGGCTGATCTTTCGGAAAATAAAACCTTTTTCGGAAGATCCCTTATCCCCCATGAAATGAGGTTTACAGGATCTTTCGAAAAAGGCTTTATTTTTCAAAAGATCAGCCTCTAGACTACCGCTTTTCTCCGACAAAGCTCCATGCCGAAAAAAAGCGGTGGCCATTTTTATGCTAATGAAGTGCGGGATATTTAAATCCCCGCTTCATTAGCAATTTTGATGTGCCTAATCTACATTTCTCTGTCGGCAGAGAGGTGTAGTCTAGGCACACCCCTAATGTTTTTCACTATGGCTACATCTACAATGTGGGGGATTTTTGAGGAAGAGGAAATGCAAATGGAGTGCTCATTTGCATATTTTATGCACTCATTTGCATATCTTCTTCCGATCCTTTTTGCAGAAGAGATTTATGTGAAAAAAAGCCCTGTGTAGACAGGGGCCATTTATTGGGGAAAAAAACCCTTTTGCTCAAGAGCCTGTAAACCTCATTTTTGTTAAGGAATAAGGGATTGCGCAAAAGGGCTTTTTTCCGACAAATGGCCCTGTCTACATAGGGCTTTTTATCGCAAAAAGCCTCTTCTGCAAAAAGGATCAGAAGAAGATATGCAAATGAGAGCGTGAGATATGCAAATGACTGCTCCATTTGCAGTTCTTCTTCCGCAAAAAACCCGCAGTGTAGACATAGCCTGTGTATTTGTGCAATGTCTAGCGCAGTGGGGCCCTGACCTCAGCTGAGGCCACTAGGTCGTAAGTCTCGTACAAAAGCCTAAAGGAATATTCACTAACTGTTATTTGCAGCCTTCTGCCTCCCCTCGTGGAATCGAAAACAGAGCCTTCCAGCTTCCATGCTCTCGCAGAAGAAGCCCCGGTTGTGACAGATTCTTTTGTGGTTTATTAATCGTTCAACCAACCAAAGGAAGAACATTCCAGCCAAGGGTCTTTGCGTGTAAACTTGCTACAATACAGAACTCGTACTGCTCTACTATATGTGGCCACTAAAGGATCTAGTGGAAAAGAACACGCTTTAATGACCGTGTGTCGTTGAGCTCTGGAGGGTGGGCTACACCAATAGATGACGGTTTGCATGTTTCCCTCCTGTGGCTGCTGTGTCATTAATCCAGCCTGTGCCTAGGTACTTACAACCATTCCCTTTGCCGCTGACTCTAACTCTGAAATTTTGCATATGCCCACGTGTGAATGTGTGTTTTTAAGGTCCTGTTATCTCAGAGCCTTTAGCTCCCTCTTGTTGGAAGGCAGTGAGCTGAGGCAGAAAATCTTGCTTGGTTTGTGGCCTTTTAAAAGTAGTTTATTTGCTCTTGCTAAGTGGATTCGGGTTCCTGTAGAGGCTCTTGGCTTTAGTGCAAAAGAAGCAAGATAAGATCTGTGAACCTAATTAGCCCTGCAGGGCCTGTGAAAAGGACTCATTAGAAAACAGTCAAACATTTATATTTAAGTACCTTATTTACTGGAATTTATATGGTATTTCGGAACAGATTTACATGCTTCGCATTCATGCCTGTAACCACATTGAAACATTTAAGGAGAATGATGGAATCTTTAAAGGCTGAGCCCCCAACCCACTGGATTATCAATATAAATAGTCGGGGGCAGGAGAGACTTCATAATAATACACTCCAGCACTAAAAATGCCATTTGAACCTCTTGGTTTGCAACATACTGTTATGAGCTGAACTGTTTCCCCAGTCCCTCAGCAGGGTGTTCTGGCTCCCATACCACGACCCCTGTTGAGGACCCGTCTATTGGATTTTAAGGACACAGATAATCTAAGGAACAGTAAGTCGCTCTCACAAACAAGGTAGGGACCATACGTGCCAGGCAGGGCCATCTGAGGCTCTTCCTCCTGTGAAGAAGAAAGGCTAGAAAAAGGGTATAAAATTCTCCGTCCAGAATGACTCATCTGTCTGCAAGTTTTCTAACGGGTACCCACGTCAGATGACTTCAAGGCAGATAGGATGTCTATGGCAGAAGGAACTGGCAGTAGGTGCTTCAGGAATATACACCCTCCCCTCTAAACCAAGGGTGGAGTCCCTAATGCCCAGGGCCCAGATGTGGCCCCTGGCTTGTCTGGATCCAGCCCCTGAGGCTCTGGACTGATTTTTCTGTGGGTCAGCAGCCACTTGAGTCAAAAAAGTTTCCCCACCCCTGCTCTAAAGCCATTTGAGAACAAGACGTCTCCTCAGTGATTCTAACTCGTTTCCTAAGGTTCACGTTTCCTAAGGTTCACGTTTCCTAAGGTTCACGTTCTTCTGATTGAACATTAGTCTGCTGCACTGGGAAGTAAGAATCCCAGCTGAAGGGGGTCCATGCGAATAATGGGTCTGAGTCTAGACTTCAAAAATGGTAAAGGACTTGAATAAGCCCAAGAAGTGCTAGTCACAGATTTAACTCATTCTCATATTCCACACCCTAGCTATAACAAAAGATAGGACTATGAAGTACTTTGAAGACTAACACGATGGTCTATAGGTGATGAGCTTTTGTGGGCCAGACCCACTTCCTCAGATCAGCAAGACCAGACTAACACGGCTGCATCTCTATTACTATCCTAGCTATAACAAACGCCTTGGTGCACCTCTGATCCAGCACAGGACCTGAGCACATAAAAGCTGTGTCTAGCCTGCATCCCTTTTCTGTGAAAGGGATGCAAATTAGACACATCGCAATTGCAAATGAAGTGGGGATTTAAATCCCCCCCGCTTCGTTTGTATAAACATGGCTGCCGCATGGAATAAGGAGTAAGGGATCTTTCGGAAAAGGCTTTATTTTCCGAAAGATCCCCGTCTAGACTGGCGCTTTTTTCCAGCAAAGCTCCGAGCCGGAAAAAAGCGGCAGCCATGTTTATGCAAATGAAGCGGGGGGGATTTAAATCCCTGATTCATTTGAAATTGCGATGTGTCTCATTTGTATCCCTTTTACGGAAAAGGGATGCAGTCTAGACACAGCCGAAGAGTATAAATGACCAATGACATAATGGTTTGTCTCCATTATGAGTTATGGCTAGGGTTGCCAGGTGTCCTGTTTTTGCCCGGACTGTCCATTATTCGGGTCCCCCACCCGGTAAAAAAAACAGAAAATACCAGACATGTGAAATGTCCAGTATTTCCTGTTTCCCTCGGACAGGAGCCCGACAGGGACAATTATCCCCGCCGCATCTGGTGGGGATGGAGAAGCGAGGAGCGGAGCAACATTTAAAGGCGCAGTACCCTTTTTTTTCCTCAACAACTTTGGTCTCCCCTTTTTTTCCCTCAACAGACTTTCTCCCGGTGTTTTTTTGCGGGGGAGGGTGTTCGGTATTTTTTGTTAAACCACCTGGCAACCCTAGTTACAGCATGGAAAGCTAGAATATGAATCTACACCATCACACCAGCTTGCCACGCAGAAACATCCAGTATGGTCACTGCTATGGTGCAGTGGAATTCAGAGTGTCAGGCTGGGCAATGACTAAGGAAAACAAAGCAAATGGGACTTAACTTAACCCCGTTTCTTAGAGTTCAGTGTAAGCTTAAGTGTTTTTCTGACAGGAGTGAATGTAAGTGCACACTTAGAATCAGAGCTCTGGAAGGGACCTCAAGAGGTCATCAAGTCCAGTCCCCTGCCCTCACGGCAGGACCAGGTACCATCTAGATCAGATGTCTATCCAATCTGCTCCTCAATATCTCCAATGATGGAGATTCTCCCTCCCCCACCCCCGCTCCTCCCCTGCCCCCAGCATTTTTTTCCAGGGTTTAACCACCCTGACAGAAGTTTTTCTTAATGTCCTACCTAAGCCTCCCTTGCTGCAATTTCAGCCCATTGTTTCTGGTCCTACCATCAGAGGCCAAGGAGAACAATTTTTCTCCCTCCTCTTTGTAACATCTTTTAGGTACTTGAAAGTGGCTGTCGTGTCCCCTCAGTCTTCTCTTTTCCAGACTAAACAAGCCCAGTTTTTTCAGGCTTCCCTCACAGCTCATGTTTTCTAGACCTTTTCATTCCCAATGCAGGGCCTCTTAAACTGCAGATTCCCAGCAGAGGGAAGCCCCAGATTAGACACCTACTGTGTCCACAAGATAACGTTGCATTTGATATTCTGGACCATATGTAGCATTTGAGACAGGCCACCCCTCTCCTCAATGGGTGGGGGAGGTTGATGGGGCTGGCAGAGAAGGGCGACAAGCCCAGCTGGCAGCCGGGAAGAGAGTAGGTAGTTCCTCGCTCTGGGAGTCTCTGGCATCCATTGGCCACTGGAAGAGAGGGATGCTGATTGGCCAGCATTTAGCCCAGCCTCAGGGTCATGTGGAGCCTCTTTCAGCTCCATTCTAGCAGCTCCACCTCCCACCCAAGCTAGGAATGGGAACCCAGCTGGACAGATGCTGTGGGTCTAGCCAATTGTCTATTTGGGATGGGAAAGGAATTTTTTCTCTCATGGGCCAGCTGGCAGAAGACCAGGGAGTTTTTCGCCTTCCTCACAGCAAGCCCCAGGGGGCTAAGTAGGCATGCACATGGTACCGATCTGAAGGACTGCATCACAACTCACGGCCAGTTTCCAGTGCGGTAAAGAAAATGAAATGAATAGTTCTCAGAGGTAAAAGGCCTGGGATTTTGGTGATGGGCCTTGGGCTCACGGGATGAGATGAGACCTTGCAGCCTTCACAGCCAAGGTTCCGACCCTTCTGCATCCTCTGTCGCCTTCACAAGGGGAGGGTGGGAGAACTCAGAAAGTTGAATCCCAGGGGATAGGCTAAGGAGACTATCCCCTACATTATGAGCTATATGGTAAGGAGCTCTGTAATCCTGGCCCAATCATGGGTTACTTATTATAACCTCCACACTGGAATCAATTAACTGCCTGGTATAGCAGAATATGGGTGCTGGGCAGGTAGTGATAAAGTTTAATAAAAGTTGCAGCCTGCCATTTAATTCCATGCATGTGTCCGTCCTCACATCTATTCGCTTGCTCTTTCACAGGATAAAATCTTTGGGGCAGGGACTGCCTTTTTTTTCTGTGTTTGGACATTGTCTGTCACACCAGGGTCCCGAGCAGTGACTGGGGTGTCTATGTACTACCACAACACCAATAAGTAATCACTGTTTTAAACCCCTCCGGTTAAAACTGAAACCAAATTTTTCAAATTTGCTTTAAAAAGCCCAGAGTTGAGGGAAAAAAAACCATGATTGTGTCTGCAGGAAGAGCCCAGATTTACTTCTGAATGACTTTAGCAACAGTCGCAAAGACCCAATACTTCAACACAGAATTTATTAGTGTGGGCTATCAGAATTCTTTTTTACAGTATTCCGGTTTTTTTCTTACTACTGCAAAAATATTCAGCCTTGTTGTTTCCTCTTCCTATTCATTGTGAAAGCGATGTTTCTAAGTGCATCATAAGCAGTCGATGCAACTAAAACGCAGCACTGAGACAGAAGTATCTCTTGAAATCAAGTTTAATGAGATGTCACAATATTATATCTGCAGCTCTTGGCTGCTGGTCAGTCTTTAGCAAGTTCCTACTCCAGATTAGTCAACATCAGATTCATGTATTTAACATCTCACAAAACATTTCCCACATTTGTCCAACTGCGGTTTGAAGGTTGAAGTTGACAACATAAATGTGCCCTACGGTGAAAATCCCTAAACATTTCCCTTGGTGATCTTTGGGTCTGGCCATTACCAGCACAGATGCCTGTAATCAAGAGATCTCTGTGGACCTGCTAATTACTCCCTAGACTTTTCCACGAGCAATAAAAATCCCATTTGTCGCAGCTTGTTTGCAGAACTGCACTCATTTCCACAGAAGTGGCATTAATTAGCAAAAAAACCCCGTGAAAATGGCTGGAGTTTATAGGTTAAAAAACAAAACAAACAAAACACCCACTAACAGAGTACCTCCTAAATATTCCTATAAATTCAAACATAGCAACCAGAGTCCTGAAAGCTCAACTTTCTCATCTGGAGTAATTTTTCATGCTTGTAGCAAGAAGAGGGAAATAATGGGGGTCTCGGCTTCACATTAAGGATGTGGCTTCTCTGAACTCTATATGCAGATGGAGGGTGAATTTCTCAGCTAATAAATCAAAGTTTCCCGATGGTGCCATAGCATCTCTTGCTGTGGCCCTGTAGTGCTGCTGGCTGCCCCCTATTCAAAGGCAGCAGGCCTCTGCCCTGCAGGGTACTTTCTCTACAGATCCTTCAGTTAAGACCAGAAGATATTTGGGCCTCTATAAACTTCCCAGGCACTTTGGGGAACAGCCAGGATCCATGCTGGGAAATGGACACTTTTCAACCTCATTGACATCAGCCACACACACAAAGAATGGAAACTGATCAGGAAAAAAATATGATGACTTTCCCATCAGCGGGGCTAGTGAGTTCTTTGTTCCTACGAGCTATTTTTAAGGCCCATCGGAGCTACCTTGTTTTGCAATATCTTAACCAACAGTTCTTATTCTTGTATGAACATGGGAACATCTCTCTCTCTGTCTATATGCGTTTTTGCTTTGGGCTAGTACCTGGAGCAGCCTTTCCTTTAGGAATTGAAAACAAAAAAATAGTGGTGATGTTAGTATTTCCATGCAGGTTTTATTCACTTTCTTCCAGATAAAGTCCCAGCAACCAGAAGCTGCTTTGATTTTTATCAGATATTTGTTTTAAGTCATGTACTGCCTCTCAGGGTAGCAAGACATCAGTCTTTTCAGAATCCATGCCTTTTCACAACGCCACTCACACAAGCATGGGGAAGAAGAATTGTAAATAGATAGAGTAATTCAGTTCAAGTTAATATACTTGTCACGTATATGTAAAGAAACTACGTAGATGCTGATTTATTTCACTGGACTGGGCTAGCGTGCTCCCATTCTCACATGGCTGAGCCCTTACACCAGTGCAAAGACACTACCAAATTGAAATGCTGCCAGATCAGGGGAAGAGCAACACTGAATTGGGTCAATAGTAGTTCTGAGCCACATTCATTAGAATGAACGGTTAATTAATATCTTCAGATGTTGGTATTTTCAATTACATCTCAAAATGCTCATTTTTAAAAACAGGAAACAACTTGCTGAATGAGTCCTATTTTTTTAAACCAGCTATAGAGTTGGTAGACATGTTTCAAATATTTGTATTTTGAAAAAAGGGGGATTTTTTTCTTCCAAAATACCCTCCCTCCCTCCTTTTTCAGCCAGACACATTTTTCACCGGTTTGGATAAACAAATATTCTTGGTAGCTCATTAGAAACATAAAGAAGAATCACTTGATGTTACAATAATGTGGATAGTCCAAGATAACAGAAGGTTCTTCTGTCTAGCAGGCAAAAGTAGAATAAGATCCAATGGCTGCAAATTGAGACCAGACAAATTCAGACCAGAAGTAAGGTGCACAGGGGAGCCGACAGCTTCGCCGGGCTCCTGGACAATGTGTGGGGGGAGGCAACGGGGACTCAAGCAGAAGGGGTGGGGCGGGGGCAGCGCTGTCTGGTCTATGGGAGAGCCCCCCGGCCCTCAGCACTGCCTGGAGTGTGTCACACAGTGCTCCAGTGGCAATTCAAAGGGCCCAGGCTTTGGGTGCCACTACTAACACAGTAGCAGCAGCATGGTCGGGAGTTCTAGGCCATTTTATGTCACCAGGCCCCAGGGCAGTTGCCCCCTGTCAGTGGGCCTGAAGGTGTACATTTTTAACTCTGAGGTCAATTAAAGATTGGAATAAATGACCACGGATTGTGGTGGAGTCTTCAATGCAGGAAACTTTTCAAATAAGATTGGCTCTTTTTGCTAAAAAAAAACGTGTTTTATTTCACGCAGGAATTAATGAAGCAACGTCCTATGACCTGCCTTTTATAAGCAGTTTATTAGATGACTACAGCACAGCACTCTGTGGTCCAGCACCGTTGTGGTACGGCAACATCCGTGGTCCAGCATGATTTTAGTTAGATGTCCACTTATCATGAGAGTGGCCAAGTTTCCTGTGGCCCCATAAAGCTTGTTTACAGCCACCAACTCGGGATCTGTGTTCTGTGCTGTTACTTAGTTCTAATTTACCCCTAAATGTCAAGCAATGGAAGTATTGGTAAGGCTGCTAGACAATATTGACCTCCCATAGTTCAGCATATTTTCTAGTTCGGCACCGGTCAGGTCCCGAGGGTGTTGGACTAGAGAGGTTCAACCTGTAGTCCCTTAGGGTACGTCTAAACTACATGGTTCCATCAACGGAGCCATGTAGATTTGTTTGTTTGGCAAAGGGAAATGAAGCCGCGATTTAAATAATCGCGGCTTCATTTAAATTTACATGGCTGCTGTGCTGAGCCGACAAACAGCTGATCAGCTGTTTGTCGGCTCAGCGCGCTAGTCTGGACGCTCCCCTGTCGACATGAAAGCCTTTTATCGACCTTCCCGGTAAACCTCATCCTATGAGGCATAATGGGGAGGTCGATAAAGGGCTTTCAGGTAGGCGCGGGAGCGTCCAGACTAGCACGCTGAGCCGACAAACAGCTGACCAGCTGTTTGTCGGCTCAGCGCGGCAGCCATATAAATTTAAATGAAGCCGCGATTATTTAAATCGTGGCTTCATTTCCGTTTGCCGATCAGCCTAATCTACATGGCTTCATTAATGGAGCCATGTAGTTTAGACACAGCCTTAGTGTATGAAACTATGGATAACCATATGTTTTGAATAAGAGAAGCACATTAAATATTATAAGGTCACCAATCCATATTTAAAATCTTTAGCCAAATGGATTCAAGAAATAGATGGTGAAGGAATGGTGATCCGAAACCATATCTTTTTAAAAGTTTGTTGATCTGCTATGGTGAGGTTCTCTTTTGGGTATTATTTTATCCCTGTTCCAAGAAGTAGATAGCTTCAAAAAATGACCTGCTCCTACTTCTATAACTGCTGTACGCTGGAATATAAAATTGTCAAATAACTGTATTGGTCAGCATGTGGAAGGAATAGCTGATTTTCCAAACTAAGGAAAATCTTGAGGGTTGCCAAATTTGTGTTGGTGGACCCATTTTATTTTAACACAGTTTCATTTTAAAACACAAGACATTTTTATTCTGTATAGTGGGTTTTTTTTTCTTTTTTACTCCACCAGGTTTATTTCTTATACTTTAAAAATCTTGCTGTCTTTCCAAAGGATTCTATGAGGAAAATGGAAGATGGTTGTACTCCATTACTGCAAAGGGACAAATTCATTCATCTTCTTCTGACAGCTCTAGGCACTATTCCGTTGTTACAGAAGATAAACTAATGACCTAAGGTTTGAAACTGGAATAGCTTCATGCTGAGAACCTTTGCTATATATAGGCCACATGGAAGGTTTAATTTATTCCATTAACTTTCTTGCTATCAGAAGATTATTGTATAGTACTTTTCTCCTTCAGCTTTTACAGTTTATATACCTCATAAGATACATGAAAGCAAGCCATCAAAGTTCCAAAACTTTAGAAATCTTCCAGTAACCCTTTAGATTGGACTGAAATACAGGAATGGTACACAGATGCTTCACAACAGCATGCAGTGTGACATGACAGATATATCATTCTTTGTACTGTGAACAAAAAGTAAGTTAGGAGAAAACTAGTTATTTTTTCCTGAAACAGAAAAATCTCTCTTCCTTTTTTAGAGCATATTTACTACTTCAGTGGACTGCCCTTTGCTAAATAAGTCCCCATTCCAACCCTACAAAAAGCAATGAGAGTCTTTCCATTGACTTTAGTGTGTATTGGATTAGGTTCATATTCATTCAAGTACCATTGAGTGCATTTTCATTTAATGTACAGAAATGCACGTGCCATTAGGCTAGAGTCTGACCTGATATTTCAGTTGGGTAAATAGCTGTAAGGGAGAGCTAAATTTCTCTAGCTTGTCCAAAATGGTGTAATACAGAGATCAGTTCAAACAAAAGGAAAAACTATGTAGCACTTTCAAGTCTAACAAGATGGTTTAATACGTGACGAGCTTTCGTGGGCCAGACCCACTTCCACAGATCAGTTCATTAATGCACTCATATGTCAATTTTTAGATCAAAGTCTGACAGAAGCCCAAGTATTTGTTTAAGATGGGAAAGTTGAAGAAATCCATTAGGTATTTGAATGAGAACTCTTGAAATACTTGTAGGTATAATTCCAGAATCTGCAATGAACTGGAGAAAGGAGTCTTGTTTAACCAGAGTGGAAACATATTGCTGGAAAACTGAAAATTAACATGACTATAAAGCTAACTAGGAATCCAGGTTAACGTTAGATTCCAATACGCTCTTGCAAAACCAAGACCACTTCTTACCCACCCACCTCCTTCACCTTCTCTCTGTTCCAAGGAGGGAATCTTTTATCCCACAGGTATTTTGAAAAGCTAACAAAACAACAGCACTGGCTCAAAAGAACTACCTCATAAACTTCACCGGAATGGCCATACACAAGCAATGTTATTCTGGTCAATATGGGTTCTTATACAGGCCGTGTTACCATAGTAACTGAGCATCTTTAAGTAGTGTAGTAAGCAACATCTGTTATGTAAGGTTTGTTCTCTCAGCGTTGCCCCCTAAAATTAAATCCACTTTAATTAATTCTCGTCACCTTCAGCGAACAAGTGTCTTGTGGAAGCCGTTGATTGACTTGCCATCCAGCGGTGGGCATATGACCTCACCATCTGAATGAGTAGCGCCCTCAATGCAGTGTTTTGTCCTATAAACAATAAGATGTGTAGGGCACAAGTGTCATGGCCATCACGTTTGCAGTTTGAGCATCTTCTCCCCTTGACATCAGCTATCCTCAACCCCTCTGAAAACCAGGCTCATTTGAATCTGCTTTTTCCCCTTCTGTGGAGATAGTTTAAATTGAGGCTAAGTGGTGCAGCGATCACTTATCAAGATCAGTATCCAGGGCGGCCAACAAACTTGCTTGGCCCCTGGACAAGGAGCCCAGAAGATGTGGAGCCTCAGGTAGAAGGGGTAGGATCTCAGAGCCACCCAGAATGTGCCGCCCAATGTTCCAGTGGTGATTTAAAGGGCTCAGGGCTCCAGCTGTCACTACTCCTGGCAGCAATACCAATGGCAGCAGCCAGGAGCCCTGGGTCCTTTTGAATTACTGGGCCCTGGAGCAACTGTTCCCTTTGACCTTCCCTCAATCAGCTCCATTATGCTCAGCCCTGCACAAATGGATTAAGAAACCATCTCTGGCCTGACAACCTAACAGTCTAACCAGGCAGGCTGGAGGAACTGTGGGGATAGTTCTCTGAAAACATCCATGCAGAGGGCAGCGGCAGTCAACAACAAAAAACACAATGTTAAGAATCATTAAAAAAGGGATCAAGAATAAGACAGAGATACCTTTTTGCCTCTATATAAAACCCTGGGACGCCCACATCTTGAATACTGTGTACAGATGTGGTTGCCTCATCTCAAAAAAGACATACTGGCACTGGGAAAGGTTCAGAAAAGGGCAACAAAAATAATTAGGGGTTTGGAATGGGTCCCATATGAAGAAAGATTAAAAAGACTGGGATTTTTCAGCTTCGTCTCCTCTTTATTAAGGGGGGATACCATAGAGGTCTATGACGGGTGTGGAAAAAGTGAATAAGGAAAAGTTATTTACTTGTTCATAACATAAGAACTAGGGGTCACCAAATGAAATTAATAGGTAGCAGGCTTAAAACAAACAAAAGGAAGTTTTTCTTCACACAGGGTGTGTCTAGACTACATGCCTCCTTCGACGGAGGCATGTAGATTAGCCAGATCGGAAGAGGGAAATGAAGCCGCGATTAAAATAATCGTGGCTTCATTTAAATTTAAATGGCTGCCCCGATCTGCCGATCAGCTGTTTGTCGGCAGATCGGGGGAGTCTGGACGCGATGCCCCGACAAAGAAGCCTTTCTTCATCGACACAGGTAAGCCTCGTGAAACCAGGTTTACCTGTGTCGATGAAGAAAGGCTTCTTTGTCGGGGCATCGCGTCCAGACTCCCCCGATCTGCCGACAAACAGCTGATCGGCAGATCGGGGCAGCCATTTAAATTTAAATGAAGCCGCGATTATTTTAATCGCGGCTTCATTTCCCTCTTCCGATCTGGCTAATCTACATGCCTCCGTCGAAGGAGGCATGTAGTCTAGACACACCCACAGTGCACAGTCAACCTGTGGAACTCCTTGCCAGAGGATGTTGTGAAGACCAGGACTTTAACAGGGTTCAAAAAAGAACTAGATAAATTCATGGAGGTTAGGTCCCTCAGTGGCTATTAGCCAGGATGGGTGGGAATGGTCTATGAGAAGCTGGGAATGGGTGACGGGGAGGGATTGTGATGATTCTCCATTCTGTTCACTCCCTTTGGGGGATCTGGCATTGACCACTGTTGGCAGACAAAACACTGGGCTAGATGGACCTTTGGTCTGACCCAGTATGGCTGTTCTTATGAAAGGGCTGAGGGAAAGGATATAATGCACAGGCAGAAAGGCCAGTGAGATGGCTTGCAAATATCATAATTCTAAGATTACTTTGATGGGAAAGGATTATCCAAAGAGAGAGAAAGGAAGAGAAATGGGACACTGAAAAGAGGGGCAGAAGAGGATGAAGAACGAGTACCCTGGTCTATACAGTGGTCAGAACCAAGTTCAAGAGACTTTAGAGAAGGCAGTTATGAAAGGGAAGCTGTCTTCCTAATCTTCATTAGTCAGCGGTTGGTTTAAGTCTTGCAGCAGAAGGGTTTATGCCTCTGACAATATTCCTAATTTACATTAATCAGCATGTGCGTATGCAAGTCAAGGAATCAAATTAAACCAAGTAGAACCACCAGCTTTGAACGGCCATGTGTTTGAGACAATGGCCCTTTGTTACTCTTTACCCACTCAGGAGACCGGTAAGGTGTCTGCACCATTTATTGTGTGGTCCTGTCGCACTCATATGAAACAACTGTAAAAACAAACGGGAAGGTTTTATTGGTTTTCGTGGGAGAGGCACCCTCAGCTCTTCCAGCTGCCACACCGGGCTCTTCGCAGACCAAGTCTGGGGTTTTGGCTGCAACATGTGTTTTCTAAGTGTACACATAAACTAAAGCATCCCCATAAGGCCACAGGAGGGCTTCCTTTACGTTTGGCAGTTCTAAGCACCATTCCTCTTCTAGTCTTCTATCACCATTATGTTTGAGCAACTTCCTCTAGTCCAGTGGCCTCTTCATCTTACCCTTTTCTGCACCCTCTTCACTCCCAGCTGCACTGCCATGCTGCCAAAGGCAGCAGCACCTTGAGAGGGAGAAGGCAAAGAGTAAATCCTACAGCCAATCCTGAAGCTCTTCAGCATTGCCCCCTCTGTTGTTGAAGAACACCATAAATGTTTGCTTCTGGACTGGATGTGATTTTTCCCAAATTAATACATGTGCATGCAGCGGGGCTGACAGCCATCACCGGCCCTAGAGCAAGGTATGTGTAGGGGGGAGTGGCTCCATGCCTCAGAAGGGGCAGAGCCTGAGGTGGAAGAGGCGGGGCTAGGGACAGCCAGCTCTCAGCACCGCCAAGGCCACAGTCCTAGGTCCCCTCCCACTCTCAGAGCCCCACAGAGCGCCTTATGAGGTGCTCTAGTGGCTGCCCCTTTTGGCGGATCTGTGTGCACGCAAGTGAAACCACTTTCAAAGTGAACATTAATCAACATTATCCAACCTGTTTCTAACCCACAAACAAAATCAAATAGCCAGGTAACAGCAGCAGCTGAGGACAGAAGGGCTCTAATCTAACGGTATGTAGCGCTTGTGTGCAATCAAGGCCTTCGCTTGCAGATTAAATGTGATCATGCACTTATATTGTTTAGGGATGGTTTCATAACTAGCGCATGGTGGATTCTTTCAATACCGATTCATGTTCCATTCCATACATTAAATACGTATCCAAGGATTTCATCACTTTACACCTTTAGGACAGAGAGCCTTTTCTTTCCCTGTTATCTGAACCTTCTTTTGAGGGGATTACACTAGAGATAAAGGATGCCTGGAAACTGTCTTATTTGAGAGGTTTATTTGTCTGTTCTTCACTTTTTAAGAGTGAGTTCCTTGCAGGAACTCAAACATTTTCATTCATGGGCAGGCCTTATTTTTAAAAATTGGTTGACCACTCACCCACAACACTTTGCTTCCAACACGTGACTGAATGAACAATTCCTAAAAGGCTAAGTCTACACTGGCACTTTACAGCACTGTAGCTTTCTGGCTCCTGGGGTGTGAAAAAACACACCCTTCAGCGCAGCAAGTTATGGCGCTGTAAAGCACCACTGTTGACTCCCCTCGTGGAAGTGGTTTACCTAGAGCAGGGGTGGGGAACCTCTTTTGGGTTGGGGGCCACTGATCCACAGAAAAATCGGTTGGGGGCTGCACACAAGTGAGACGCAAACAAGAAAAAAAAACCCACGCCTCCACTGACATGGCCCCTGACTGAAAAAGCTGCTCCCCACCTTCCCCTCTCACACCAGAGGCTAGGGGGGCCCAGCTGGTAGATTTTGTGTGATCCAGCCCTGCGGGGGGGGACCCCTGTGACTCAGGTCCCCCACCCCTGACAGAAGATTGCGAGAGCTCTCTCCTAGCATCTTTGAACTTTTAAAGTGTAGACCAAGCCTCAGTAGTACTTACCTGAGCCAAAGTGAAGCTATATGTGGGGAACCAACTCTCACAGCCTGATAATTTTGTTACCCAGCCAAGAGCTCTTCCTGCAATCCAGGTGCTACTTACAGGAGTTAGTTCATTTTTAGTATTAATTATTAGTCATGTTATCGTCTACTGAGCTGTTCATTTCCTGGGCACATAATCCAGTGGTTCGGAGAGCTGTTTTGCTCGCCAATATTTACTGCATTTAGTTGCTTTGGCACTGAGCATCCTGAGATCCCTTGGACTCCACCTACCCAGGTTCCTCAGTGCCTCTCTCAGGAGTGGTTCAGCATTTTACAGGATTAAATCAACAAGCTCAAAGTACCCACAAGGATGCTTTTCTCTGAAGGACCAAGCTACTGAACTACCTTGGCTGGACAGAGCTCTTAGAAAGTGGGTCCTACTCATTTGGAGGTAGGCGGCCTTTAGTGCACACCCACAAGCTTCCAAATACAGGCAGTCCCCGGGTTACATGGATCCGACTTACATCGGATCCCTACTTACAAATGAGGTGAGGCAACCCCGCACTAGCTGCTTCCCCCCAGCAGACCAGGGAGACGCGAAGCTAGCGGCCTCCCCCCTCCCCCCCCCAGCAGACCAGGGAGACAGAGAGCGGCTTTTCTCAGCAGACACCTCAGCTTGAGAATAAAGGACTGAGGGAAGTGAGGGGTGGGAGAATAAAACTGAGCTCTGGAGAAATGTTTGGCTAGAGTTTCCCTTACAATATGTACCAGTTCCGACTTACATACAAATTCAACTTAAGAACAAACCTACAGTCCCTATCTTGTACGTAACCCGGGGACTGCCTGTAACCCTTGGAAATGAGCAGGTGAGTGCACACAGGAGCATACCTGTACATTCAGTAAAATATATTTAAATGGAAGGATCTTTGAAGGAAAAAATGGTAAATGAGTCACTAATCCATCCTGCCTCCCCCCCACCCCCCCGAGATTGCCTCTCGGAAATATGCTCTGTGGCCATGATTCAGGAAAGCCTCCGTACCCAGGAAGGGTGCTTAAGTTAACGCTGAAAGTTAAGCAGATGGTTACGTGCAACTTAAGTAGGTGCCCAAGTGCTGCTCTGAGGCAGAGCCTTGGGTTTGTTCACTTTACAGAAGGCTCCCCATATTCGTTTGAACTACTAATGAATATTTCGATTCATGGGGTTTGCTCCATTTAAACCACCGCGGAATGATGCTGCAGCTCCAAAGGGTCGCTCTGGGGACCCTTATACACCCCGCCCTGCTGTATTCAACGTGTGGAGAAGGTACCTGGTTCAACCTTGCTCACGGGCTCAGGTGGTGCCTTTTTGGTGCCTACTGAGCGATGATTAACTGGCAAATATTTCTAAGTTAAACATTGATTTGCCCGTGCCTCCTTTCAGTCATGTCTTGAGCGACCTTTCAGACCGTGTTATTACAAGAGAAATAACATGCACTCGGTGCTTTACATTTCACAGTGTATAAAGTTGAGACAGTTCTGAGCAAGGCCTTCAGCTGATGCAAATGGGTATAGCTCTGTTGAGATCAGTGTTGCTCCCTCCATATATGTGAGCCCAGGAGCTGGCCTACCAGGCTGTGAGAAATACATATTTACTAGCCGATTTACCCAGTGTTAGCCAGATCAACTCAGCTAAGCTTTTTCTTTCGGAAAATAAAAGGAAAATGTACATGCTTTATTGAAATGATTGTATTTTTCAAAAATACAGTGTTATTGTTATGAAGTTCATTTTTATTTTGGATTTCTTAAAAGGGGGGATTGTTAAAAACTTGTCCACTTTACTTTTGTAGGTAATTTTTTAAAAATAGGTATTCCATTAAGGATATTTTTTCTTCGTCCCTATAAACTCTTATCATTTGCTATATTTTAACAAAAAAGGGATATAGTTAATTTGGTTTCCAATAGCATTGACTTATAGTTTTCAACACTGAAGCACTGATTTAGCTGTGCCATAACAGAACACTACTCCAAATGTCTCACTTTTAATCCTTTTCTGTAAGGCAGGGGTGTCCAAACTTTTTTCAAAGAGGGCCAGATTTGATTAAGTGAACATGCGTGAGGGCCGACCATTTTGCCTGACATTCTTTGAACCATTAAAATTAAATGCAAATTAACTATTTTATGCAAAGTTTATTGCAAACGGCATACTTTTCATTTCGTCACATGGATGACAAATCTAAACAGGTGTTAAATCACTCTGCCTTTCATATCTGAAGGCCAGATGAAAAAAAAATCCAGGAAGCTGAAATATATGTCAAGAACATTGTAAAGTACATTACATATTATTGGTAATAAAGGTTGTCTGTCAACTTTTAAGTTCAAAAACTATGAACAGGAACATAACACCAAGTGTACATGTTGTGTCCAAATATATTTATAACTGATTTAGACCAACTGACATTAACTGAGATTTTACAATGTATTCATCTCAATACATATGGATTTGTTGGGGGCCATAAAAGATAGATATTGCCAAATTACCTGTGGGGCCATATTAACCGGAACACGGGCCGCAATTGGCCCGCGGGCCGGACTTTGGACATGCCTGTTGTAAGGTATAGAAGCAATCCTAGTCCAGGTTCATTCTATTTTTTCTGGCTCATCTTGTTCAGTCTCTTTCAACATTCGCATCGTTATGTCAGTTTTGAGGACTGTGTTTGATTTGGCGATTGTCTCTTTTCTGTTTGGGTTTAGGAGAAGCATTCCCATTCCGGATACATCCTGTTTTCCTGGAACGACCATATCCCTTACATTGCTTTAAGTTACAATAAGACAAAGATGTATGCTAAATTTGGTGGTCCGAGCTTTTACCATTTAGTAGTAGATCTTGATGAAATAGACAAACACTCTAAAATATATAAAGGTTGAACCTCTCTAGTCAGGCACTCTCTGGTGTGGCAACATCTGTGGTCTGGCATGAGTTTAGTTAGGCAGATGTCCATTTATCATGGCCAGAGCCAAGTTTCCCTTGGTCCCAAAAAGCTTGTTTACAGCCACTAGTCTTGGCTCTCAGTGTTCTGTACAGTTGTTCAACTCAAATTTATCCCTCAACGCCTTCTCAGAGCCCAGTATCAGAGGGGTAGCCATGTTAGTATGAATCTGCAAAAGCGGCAAGTAGTCCTGTGGCTCATCCAGATCAGCTGCTAGAAGTGGGCCTCATCTCCCTGATTGGATTCACCTCGTTATCTCTAGCCTGATTCTGGCCTGCATATTTATACCTGCCTCTGGAAATTTCCACGACATGCATCTGACCAAGTGGGTCTTTGCCCATGAAAGCTTATGCTCCAACACTTCCGTTAGTCTATAAGGTGCCACAAGACTCCTCGCCACTTTTTCTAAGAGCCCAGTGAGCAGTGGAAGTGTTGGTAATGCTGCTAGATAATATTGACCTCCCATGGTTCGGCAAATCCCCTGGTTCGGCACCGAGAACTAGAGAGGTTCAGCCTATAATAGATGATTGTGTCCCCATCACTACTCTTTTGCCATCATTTCTCATTTCAGCATTGTCCCAAGCTTGGTTGTATGAGCATGATAAAAATGACTTAGCTCTGAGTTTTGCTTCTTTCTTTGAAGTCACTTACAAAGCTGATCATTAAAGCGCACAGAATACATGTAACACACCCTATGGAAAAACATATGTAACCCGGAGGCACTGAGAGGCACAGTGAAGTCTGCTCTTGAGCCTTAGTTATGGGGCAGATCACTTTTAGCTCATGTGATTAGAGGCTCATGGTTTTAGCTTCTAAAGTCCCAAATTCAATCCCACCTGTGGACTATCTAAGTCCATCAATGTCACACATAGAAACATGTTGCATACTAGTGCAAGCACAGAACCAGAGACTCGTTTTTGTCTCAGGCTTGCTACTCACTCTGTGACCTTGGATTATTTGCTTGATTTCCCTGCCTCGTTTTCCTCCTGCATAAAATGGGGGAATAGCTGCCTCCTAATTTGGCTTTCAGACATAGTGGGAGGATTAAATGATTTTCCTGGATGCTTTAGTTAGTTTGTTCCGATTTAAGAAAGCCTCGTTCCATCAAAGCACCTACACATGTTCTTAACAGCAAATGTGAGTAGTTGCACTGATTATACTGGTGAAATCTAGGAATATATTTTACAATGCCTGAAACCTAGCCTATGCCTTACTCCCTCCCCCCGCCCCATCTCCCTCCCCCCACATCTTGTCCTTTCATCCTTTAAATTGGGTTCCCTGTTTGACAAGGATAGTGGAGCACTCCCTGAATCATGGTAGCTTCCATCCACCTTGGCTCCACTGGAAATTAGGAAGATGCGTCCCATCTGGGTAGGTTATTCCATAATGGCCTGCTGATAAGACTTTTGGACTTGATATTGGCCACCGTACAAACCAGGTTATTGGTTTCTTTTCCTCTTCTTGCCATGTCATCATAGGAAAAATGAGGGGCGAAGGTTAGTGGGTTATAGATTGTTCTGCTAAGCCATAAATCCAGTGTCTTAATAAGACCGTGATTTTTAGTGCCAAGCAAAGTTGTGAATTAAAGTTCCCAGACTTGCCTTTTGAAAGTCCTATGCAGATTTCATTTTTCTGAACCCCCTGTTCTGGCTTGCAAATAACCCCTGCCCGAGCTCATCATGAGAAACCAGCTCCCCGCAGACCAGGGCAGCAAGTCAAAGCAGCACCAGACCCTGCCAGAACAGATGCAAAACATGCAGACATCCCTCCACTCCCGTGATGATCAACATTCCCCACAGCACACCCCGCAAGACCCATGGTGCCTACACATGTCTATCGCGTGTGGTCCTGTTCATCTAGTACACTGAATGCCCCAGCAAAAAACGCTGTGTCAGGTTTCACCCCATCCCTACACTCTCCAGTAAACTTGTCCAGGAAAATGATAAACCAAAAATAGCACATCATCTGCAGGTGAGCACTTTCCACCTCTCAGTCCTCAGCCGCAAAGGAAACCTGAACAAAACTTTCCAAAGATGAGCCCAGGAGCGTGTTTGATCTTGTATTCAGCTGTGACACTGTAGCTTTGCCAGACTTGAAGAAGAGCTCTGTGTTAGCTCAAAAGCTTTGCATCTCTCACCACCTGAAGTTGGTCCAAGAAAAGATATTACCTCACCCACCTTGTCTCTACCATTTTTCATGTAAGAGTATCCCTTAAGAGAAGCTGAGATATTAAATCAAGATAATAAACCTAATGTGAAAGGGGTAAGGGGAAGGAGTCAGAGTTAGAGTGGGTGTGTCGTGATGAACTTACACATTTCTTTATACCTGGCTGGCTGTTCCACGTGGCTTTCTGCACTGTGGGGGGAAGCCAGATGATCAGCTGGTATAAATCTCCATCACCCTGTGAAAGTCAGGCAATATGCTGATTTATTTACATTACCTAAAGATCTAGCCCCGTGTGCATGTTACATGGAAAGTAAAGGTAATATAGGACATCTATGCCCATTGAGGCTAATAGTCTGGAAATCTGAAGGGTTTATGTAAAGCAGGGGCGGGGAACTTCTTTTGGGGTCGGGGGCCACTGATCCCCAGAAAAATCAGTCGGGGGCCACACACATGGATAAAAAACTCTCCCTGTGGCCCCCAACTGAGAAGGAAAAAGACACTCCCCACAGTCCTCTTGCACACCAGAGCCTGGGGGGGGCCCAGCCTCGTAGATTTTGTGTGTGCTACCTCCCAAGGGGATAGCAGGGGGGCTGGAGCACCAGCACAGGCTCCCCAATGCTGAGGGGTTCTGAGCCTCAGGGGCTGGATTCAGGCAAGCTGAGGGCCGCATCCGGCCCCCGGGCCTGAGGTCCCCCACCCTAATGTAAAGTATGTATTTGATGAATAGGCATTTATCTGAATGACACACTATGTCTACGTCTAGACTGGCATGGTTTTCCGCAAATGCTTTTAACGGAAAAGTTTTCCGTTAAAAGCATTTGCGGAAAAGAGCGTCTAGATTGACACGGACGCTTTTCCACAAAAGCACTTTTTGTGGAAAAGTGTCCGTGCCAATCTAGACGCAGTTTTGCACAAGAAAGCCCTGATCGCCATTTTCTCCATTGGGGCTTTTTTGCGCAAAACAGTTTGCAGCTGTCTACACTGGCCCTTTTGCGCAAAGGCATTTGTGGAAAAGGGCTTTTGCCCGAACAGGAACATCAAAGCATTTGCGCAAGAAGCACTGATTTCGGACAGTAGAATATCAGTGATTTTGCACAAAATCAAGCGGCCAGTGTAGACAGCAGGCAAGTTTTTCCACAAAAGCAATTGCTTTTGCGGAAAAACTTGCCAGTCTAGACGCAGCCTATGGGTATGTCTACACTACATGGCTCTGTCGACGGAGCTTTGTAGATGAGCTTTGTAGACATAGCAAAATGAAACGGCGATTTAAATAATCGCCGCTTCATTTACATGAAAATGGCTGTCGCGCTTTGCCGATCAGCTGTTTGGTGGCACAGCGCGGTAGTCTGGACGCTCAGCGGTCAACATCAAAAGCCTGTGTTGACCGCTCCGTTATGCCTCGTGGGATGAGGTTTACCGGGGCAGTTGACAAAGGCTTTTGATGTCAACCGCCGAGCGTCCAAACTACCACGCTGTGCCGACAAACAGCTGATTGGCAGCAGCCATTTTGATGTAAATGAAGCAGCAATTATTTAAATTGCTTCTTCATTTTGCTATGTCTACAAAGCTCATCTACATGGCTCTGTCGACGGAGCTATGTAGTGTATACATACCCTATGTGTGTTGGATCTTGTATTTAGCTGGGACAATTATAGTTTGATATATGTAATGTAGGTCTCGTCATGTTGGTCCCAGAATATTAGCGACCAGATGGGTGGGGTCCAGTCTTTTATTGGACTAACTTCTCTTGGTGAGAGCGACAAACTTTCAAGCTACACAGAGCTCTTCTTCAGGTCGGGGAAAGGTACTAATGGTCACCGCTACATACAAAACCCAACACGCGTAGTTTGTCATTCAGGCAAAAGCATATTCATCAAATATGCAATTTACATATATATATAAAAGCAGCCTACTATATATTCCACTGACCAGCCACTTTATACATCATTGCTGCTCATCCTACACAGATGAGCACCGGGATGAGCCATATCACACCTGCTGATATCAATGAGCTTTAGATCAGGCTGGGAGGCATGGAAGGACCATACCAACATGCATATGCACAAGGGGTCCAAATTAAGGTAGCATGGGCAGCTTTAATTCTGGCATCTCCTAAACTCTGAGCATTTAACTTTTCAATGTCAATTTTCTTTTAATGTGGTGGGCCCGGTGTGTGGCATGAAGTAGCAAATATTCCAATACTGCCCCCTTTGCACTGGTAGCTGAAGTTTACAAAACTCCATGAGCTGCAACTTTTGCTGCCAAATGGGCCCCACTGCTCTGCTCATTTTATACCTGTATTGTCCCTCGGAGAACATGGGAATGCAGAGGGCTGATGTAGCATGGGAGTTTGTCCAGTTACTCCACGCCTGTGTGCAACTGTGTTTTTATTATTATCAAAGCCGATTTTCCCCGCTCCCTGTATTAGAAATCTTCTTCTCCAAATATTTGTTCTGGGTAGCAGTATACAGAATAAGTCTCCTGTTGATTTTGTGCAGCCAGCATTCCTGAAATGTTACAGCTACGCACAGAATTTGACCTGTAGCACAGTGGAGGAGAAGTTCAAACACAAGCTGAGATATCCATCCGACAGTACAAATGCCAATAAGCAATTTCCTCTTCCCAGTCCACCATAGATTCTCATCAGATAGGCAAGAACAGACACTTGCCAATTTTTTTTATTACCCATAAAATGTCTTCAAGCAATTGTGCAGATTTCAAGCTCCCCTTTGATCAGTCTTTGCAACAATGATTCCAGGCTTTTGCCTAGGTATGATTCCTAGATCCCAATATATACAATAGACGAGTCCCAGCCTACAGAAAACCTTCTCATTAAAGTCCTAATCTGTTCCACTACATTCTTGTAAGAGAATTATTCAGCTTTAGAGCATGCCTCAATAGTGAGCAGTAATAAGACTGATAGAAACAGCTTAAGTAATTGGATTGCTATATGGTATTGAATGTCTGACAACAAAAGATATCAATCTCTATTCTACCACCAAATCTTTGTTCCAGCAATGAATTCATTTAGTAATGCACTTGGAGGCTTGAGGTCCCTGCAGGAGAAATAACAGACTAGGGACACAAAAGGCAGGACCATCTGATGAGCACAGAGAAAGCAACTGTGCCATTCGAAGAAGTTAATTACAGCCAACAAAAGCAGCAGACTGACTTGTTGATCATTACCATAATCACATTACTACACTCCACTCTCATTCCCAGCAGCGGCTGGCCTGGTCTCTTTTTGTTTGGGACATGAGCATCATATTAATTTTGTCACCTCACATATACCCCCAGTTGGACCCTTTTCTGAGGATATTTGTGAATGTTGCAGTTCATATGTTTGGGGGTTTTCCTTTATTTGTGAAAGGAGCCAAAAGAAATAACTTCAGAAGTTTATTTAAACTTTGATCAATGACCACAGTCTTCCACTGTTTCTGAAAAAGAAGATTTATGTACAAAAGGGATTGTCCATAAAATTGTCTGCTTCTGACACACGATTCTTACTGAGCCTGTACTTTCACGGTGTGTACTTTCTGGGTTACAATAATATATGTGTAACCTTTCCATGGAGTAGTGCTTACACAAGAGCAACTTACTTAGATTTGGCCCTCACACTAGTTTTGCATCAATAAAATACCATTAACTCCTTCTGAGTCATTCCTGATTTACCCCAGTGCAAGTGATCTTGGCCCCTTGTTACTAATATAGAGTGATTTTTGTCTTTTTGAATAGTGGCATGTGGAAACTATTTTGAGTTTAGATCACATTTCTGGGTAAAATCACTTTCTAAAATGTTTAGCGATGGGTATTCCTAAATAAACCTGGTGCTCTTAGTACATTGTTTCCTATATTGAATAAACATCATTATGTCCAGTAGAAACAAAAATACATTCGATTTGAGCAAAGTTTTTTAAAACAGCCAATGGATGCTGGGCAACATTTGTGCTCTTAGAAGTTCCAGGCCCCATTCTTCCAAATCTGGGACTAGATTCTTTGCTGCTTTAAGGCCACGTCTATACTTACTGTGCCAGAGATCAAACTTCTGGCATTTGATTTAGTGGGTCTAGTAAGGACCTGGTAAATCGAATGCTGAGGGCATCCCCGATTGGCACTGGTGCTCCTCAGTGTGCAAGGTGTAAGGGAAATGAACAGGAGCAAATGCTCCCATCAACTCCCACTGTGGAGACTGTGCCAAGCTCTTAAGGGAAGCCAACTCTAGCTATGTTATTTACCTTGTTGTGTATCGTAAGCCAACTTTCTGGATCTAGTTTATATGGGTATGTCTACACTGAGGTGCTATTTCGGGATACTTCTGGTATCCCGAAATAGCTAGTCCGCATCTTGACAGCATGCCCATTATTTCAAAATAGCTTTCCGCGCACTATTCCAACATCCCTGTAAAACTTGTTCCACAAGGATTAAGGGATGTTTCAGAATAGTGGTTTCTTTCGAAATTTGGTGCAGTGCAGACTGCACCAAATTATGAACTAAGATATTTCAAAATCAACTCGAAATAAGCTATGCAATTTGAGTCACTCAAATTGTGTAGCTTATTTCGAGCTAAGGGTGCTGTGTAGACACACCCTTAGTGGCCTTAGTCGGCCTGGTGCCACTGAGACCAGATTCATTGGCTTCAAGAATTGTGTGCATCTCATACAAAACATAACCAGGGTAAAAACACAGCTAGATTTCCACATTAAAATTACTAAAGCGGTATTTAGAATTATTTAAATGACACCAGGCCAAAGACTACAGGGAATTTAAAAAGGGCGAAGCCCAGTTTGAATCGAGCAATAACCACCTGGAAAAAGGAACTTAGGAAAACTTAGGAAAAAGGGGATGATGATAAGAGACTGACACAGAAAACATGGCCTGTTCTTCCTTTCAAAAGCCCAGTGCCCTCTATCAATTGGGTGTATGGTCAGTAAGATAATAGACTGAGTCTTGCCTAAGGGCTTTGGACATTCAAATTAAAACTCTGGATTATATGAATACTCAATAAATAGCCAGAGAGCCAAATGTCAAGCATGTAGAACTTGCCTACCAGCAACCCCTATGATAAACAGGCTTCCATTGCCTGCAGCGAGGGCCCAATCTAGCTACTGTACGTGTGTCATAATCCAAAGTGCTGGTCTGGTGGCTAATGGGTTAACCCTCCCTAGCCAGGTGAGTGGTCAGCCAATAGAGATGCAGGTAGGAATTTTAAACTGGGACAAAGGAATTTTTGTTTTTCCCTCCTTTGTCTCTGGGCAGTTGGCTCTCTAGATACTGACCGAGACAGAAGACCTGTCTCTCTCCAAGAAAAGACTCTTCACCATCTGTAAGCAGGGCAAAGTCTAGATAAATCCGTCAGGTGTTATTGTTTTCTGGTTTGGGAATTTGGATCTAAAGTCTGTGCTATTAGAAATGGTTTTTTTTTTCCTCCCTTCTGTAACTAAGTCTTGAGCCCACAGGAATCCTCCATGAATGTATTAATTTGTGACTCTTACCATCCAGTCACTTTAATCATGTTTGCAACTGTAATCTTGTTTTGGTAATAAAAGGTTATCTTCTTTTTCTAAGTAACTGGTATTGGTTCATTTTTGTGTTCTGGAAGGTCTGTGTGTATATCTACCTGTCTGACAGAGAGGCAGACACAACAGACTGTAGTTTGTTTTTCTCTTTTTCAAGCTCTTTTGGGAAGAGATCTTGGGGTACCCCGGGTACTTGGTTTCAAGTATCCACCCCTGTTTGTGGGTTCAAAAGCACTTGATGGTGGCGGCAGATTCCCCAAGATCTGAGTATTCGGATTTGGGGGGGGGAGTTTTTGTACCAAAGCCTGTAGAGATCAGGTTTTGGGGTGCTTTTTCAGGCCCCCACTTCTGCCTTCATCATACCAGAGTGGGGACCAGCCTTGACAATGTGAATGGAAAGATCAGGTCTTAGCTAACCAGCTTCCCTTCTAGGTAGACAACTACAGAGCGCATGGCAACATCCAATCCCCAAGTGTCAAAGAGGAGCTCCAGCCTATCAACATTTGTGCAATGCTGAAAACCTACTGTGGCCATGGCTGGCACCCGACGTAAGTCAGTTGCTGATTGAAGCCCGCCCCCCGCCTCTGTACCAAACAGGGGTGCTAAAGCACAACCCCCTCCCAAACACAAAAAGGTCTGAGGACACGCAACTACTCTCCACACACCTCCAGACCAAACCCACCCAGCACAATTCACACTGCCAACTATTCACTATAGCCACGCTGATCTCTGCAGCCATCTTTTCACACCCCAGAAGACCCCTTATATATCCTGGGCTGAGAAACCAGACCTCTGACAAATCTCAACAACAAAGCAGCATGGGCCCACTAACAGAGGCAGATAAAGGGGCAATTTGCTCCGGGGTGCAGTGATTCTAAAGGCAGTAGTGGCATCCAGTGCCTTGGGCCCTTTAACTCATGGGCTCGAGTCGGCTCTAATGGCAGGGGGATGTGCCACACTCCAGGTGGTGCTGAGGACTGTGGGGAGGTGGGGTTGGCATGACATGACACACTCACTGCCCTGGATCCACCTCTTCTGCCCATGGCCCCACACCTACGGAGAGCAGAGCCAGGCCCCTGCCCCCATCTTGCCCAGGGTCTGGTGTGGCTGTCGGTTCCCCTGAAGCAGTAGGTACCATACATAATGCAACTTGCTGAAGCCAGAGAGCAGATTGTTGGAAAGTACCACGTGTGACCAGAGTGGTTGGATAAGTTACCCGCTGTTGCCCGGAATTGCTATCCAAGGTATGGTTTGAAACAATTCTGCCACTTCCTATTATGCCCAACCAATTTTCCAGCAAGAGCCATCAACACCAAGGCTACGTCTCGACTGGCAGGATTTTCCGCAAATGCTTTTAACAGAAAAGTTTTTCCGTTAAAAGCATTTGCGGAAAAGAGCCTCTAGATTGGCATGGATGCTTTTCCGGAAAAGCACCTTTTGCGGAAAAGTGTCTGAGCCAATCTAGATACAGTTTTGCGCAAGAAAGCCCTGATCGCCATTTTCACCATCGGGGATATTTTGAGCAAAACAATACCACATTGTCTACACTGGCCCTCTTGCGCAAAAGCATTTGCGCAAGAGGGCTTTTGCCTGAACGGGAGCAGCAGAGCATTTCTGCAAGAACACTGACAATCTTACATGAGATCGTCAGTGTTCTTGCGGAAATTCAAGCGGCCAGTGTAGACAGCTGGCAAGCTTTTCCGCAAAAGCTGCTTTTGCGGAAAAACTTGTCAGTCTAGACACAGCACGAGAGAAAAAGCTTCCATAGCTCTGTACACTGGCCTCCTACAGAGTTTCTAATCAAGTTCAAGATTTCAAGCCCTTATCTTCAAAGCTCTCATTAGTTTGGGTGCAGGACACCTAAAAGGCCTAAATTGCAGCAATGGAGGGTTAGGCTGAACATCAGGAAAATCTCCCTACCTGTCTGGGTGGTTAAACGCTGGAATAAATTGCCTAGGGAGGTTGTGGAAGCTCCATCACTGGAGGTATTTAAGAGCAGGTTAGACACACACCTGTCAGGGATGATCTAGACCAAAGGTGGGGAACCTTTTTGGGGTTGGGGGCCGCTGATCCACAGAAAAATCAGTCAGGGAGGGGGTGTGGGTGCTGGAGTGCCAGCGTGGGCTTCCCAATGCTGGGGTGAGGGAGCCAGATGCAGGCAACCTGGGGATTGCACCTGGGCCTTAGGTTCCCCACCCCTGATCTAGACAGGGGTTGGCCCTGCCACAAGGACAGGGGCCTGGCCTTGATGACCTCTCAAAGTCCCTTTCAGTTCTCGGATTCTATGATCGAAGGCTCTGGGACAAAAACCAGGACCGGCAAGTTCCCTCCTCTGGCAGAGGGAATTCTCAACCGTAAGAGCCTAGCTCACCCATGCAGGAAACAGACCCTTCTCCCCAGGGGTGGTCTCGGACCATGTAATCAGTTCCCGGAGGGATAACTCAGTGGTTTGAGCATTGGCCTCTGAAACCCAGCATTATGAGCTCAGTCCTTGAGGGGGGCCGTTTAGGGACCTGGGGCAAATCTATCAGGGATGGTACTTGGTCCTGCCGTGAGGGCAAGGGACTGGACTTGATGACCTCTCAAGGTCCCTTCCAGATCTAGGAGATGATGTCTCCATATATTATATTAACGCCAGGCCCTAGCCAGCCTCCCTGCATTCTGCTCCAGCGATATGCCTTGATCTGGCCTCCTCTCCAAACACACAACAAGAGGTGTATTTATTGAATAGAGGCCACTGTCAAAACAAGACGCTGGCCTGAAGACATTTCTCCCTCGGCGGGGAGAGCGGGAGAATAAACATGTGACAGATGTGCAGTCCCCTTGCCTGGTGCACTGCTGGAAGGTGCTCCGACGCTACAGTGAACAGGAAAAAAAGACTTACAGAGAAGAGACGATTGCAGATAGTCAGCTCTTCTAGAGCACTTCTCCGCCACCGATCTCAAAGCGGGGATGTTAACTCGGTTAACCCTTTTAACCTAGATCCTGCCACAGCCATGAGGTCCCACCCGGCCTGCTGGCGCCACTGTGGCCAGGGCAGCTCCAGCCTGGCACGGCTGGCTGCCCGCAGAGTTAACCGGTAAGGGCCAGTTAACCAGTAACCATACTGGTAAGCCTCCTGTTTACCAGTTAACCAGATAACATTAGGGATGTAAAATCCCGGTTTGTCAGTTAATGTTTAACCAATTAAATAAGTGAAGCAGGATCCAGAATGAGGACCGCTCTAGCCCAGAGGGAGCAGCCCCTAGCCCACGGGGCTCCCGCCTCTAGTCCCATGCTGGGCTGGCTCTGCTGGCTACTAGCCCCCATGTAGGGGCTGGGACTGCTGCCAGCTCCCAGCCCCCGCTGAAGTAGCTCCGGTCTGCCAGGCACCCAGACCCGCTGTGGACAGGAGCAGCTCTGGATGAGACCAGCCCTTGTCCACAGTGAGGGAGCAACCCTCTGCCCGCAGCAAGCAGTGAGCTGCTCCAGCCTCCACCAGTTACTGGTTAACCTTTCACATCCCTATCTCAGGGCACTTTACAAAAAGAGGCCGGTATCATTATCTCCATTTCACGGGTGGGGAAACTGAGGCAGCAGGCAAGGTTCAGGAGTTCAGGCCTCCCCCACCCGGTCTGTTCAATCAAGTCTCTCCAACGTGCGCGCTCAGAACACGGCGCACTCAAGCCACGCTTGAATTCAACCCAGAGGTCAATGCTGTTCCCCGCTCTCCGTGCTGCGGCCATGCTGCAGGGCATGATGAATGTAAGCAGCAGTTTGCACTCTTGAAACTTGCAGAGGATGGACTGTTTTGGTTTTTTAAACAAGAGATTGATTTATCCCACCCAGGATCTTCGGCTGGATTCAATGATGTATTTTGGTCACTCTAACCACCACAAACATAAAGATCGCTGGGTGTCAGTCATGGAAGTTCTGCGATTCTTTGAGACTGAGTCAGCACTGACAGCAACTAATCCTAGTTCAGGGGAAGGAATTGTCTCTTTCCCATGGCCACAAAATGCCATTTCTGCCCCGCTCTACCATTTGCTCAAATCCTTTGGCTTCCTCTTACTTGACCCCTTGCTTCTTACAATGAACATATAAGGCACATGGCTTCCAGAGAGTCCAAGGAGCATGCACGGAGCTGGGTAGAATGATAGAAGAGTTAGGCTCTGAAAGGACTGATTGGTTGCAAGCCAGATGCCCCAAAGCCATGGAGTTTCTTAAAAGAGTATCTGCTTTAAAATACTTTAAAAGAAGAACAACGTATTGAAGATGTGCATTTCAGTGGGAGCAGAAGGACCCCGACAAGGATATTGTGAACTCTTAAAGGAATCCAATTAAAAAAGGCTTTCCTGCATCTTACAGATGGGACCATAACCCCAGCTAGCGATCTAGGAATTTATTAATCATCCATGTAGGGTTAGTTTTTGGCTCTGAGGAAGCAGGCTAAAAGTTCAGAAGGAGGGCGTCAGGGAACTTGCACTATGGAGTCAGATTGTAACAGCCAAGACTTGCAGATCGAAATAAAGAGAGTCACCGCATCAGGCCAGGTTTCGAGGGAGACACTCATATGGGTCTCTGAAATGTGGTGAGTGGAAGCTTGTCCCTTTCCTGGAGAAGATCCCGTAAGTGTTAATCCTTCCCCGGCCTCCCCACCCCAATATTTCTATTTCCAGTGATTTCAACTTTTGCTCTCATGTCCCGTTTAGTTTTTCAGCCCTGACTCAGTAAACAAAAGCCAGTTGTTCTGCCTGGACTGGAATTGTTCCTCTTCTTTTCACCACAGACCAAGTTCATTTGAAATGAGCCATTCACTCCAGCTATCGCTCAGTGCCCACAGCCAGGCACCCTTAAAACACGGACAGTGAAAGTGATCGTACAACATGTGCTGCAGAATGAAAGGAGATCCAGCTCTACAGGCCCCTCCAGCCAAGCAACATGACAAACGGGATCATACCGGAAGACTGCTGGCCCTGAACCAAAGAAAAATCAGCATCTTTATGCCATAAGGCACTGTCAGGTTACCTACAGCGGCACTTACACCATGATCTCAGTCGGGTTGAACTGGCAAAGTTCTTGTGTAATTTAAATGCATTTCTTCACTCAGACACACTGAAAGCTAAAAATAGCCTTGAATATGAAATGTAACTGAAGCCTCGACTCTTGTTGATAATACAACTATATTAGGCTCAAGTTGTATTCCTTTCCTATTGTAATAATGTCATCATATAAATCTCTCATCTGAAATACAATGTTCACTTCAGGCCTCCCCATCTAAAAAAACCCAAAAAACAGACCCAGAAGGGATCCAGATCCATTCAGAGGTCTGCAAAAGTTTCTGTTTAAAGGCAAGGTGAAAAAGTTTGGGAGCGCCTAGTCTAAAGACAAGTTAGGGAACATGACCGAGGATTATGAAACGTTGAATGGTATAGAGAAAGTGAATCAGGTTCTTCCATTTATCGCCATATGAAAATGAAAAGCCGACCAATGAAATGGAGAGATCAATTTAAATAAAGACTTTTTACACAGTGCATGTCAATTAGTGGATTCTCCAAAGCATTAGCATTTATATGGATAATGCAAATACCAGTAGCGATACTAGATAGGAGAAAACAAAATTAAGGATACAAACCCATAAGCTTCCAGAGATAAATCACTAACTAAATGGGTCAAGAAAAAATGTCCATGTAGCCTGGGAATTAATAATTGTTCACTCAGAGATTTTCGTCCTTTTATCTGAAGCATCTGGTATTGACCACTTCTGGAGACAAAATATTGGTCCAGCTGACTGCTGGTCCAATATGGTATGGCGATGTTTATGTTTCTGTATTGACTTGTTCCTTATAATGAATACACTACGGGTGCGTCTAGACTGGTAAGATTTTGCGCAAAAGCAGCTGCTTTTGCGCAAAAACTTGCCAGCTGTCTACACTGGCCACTTGAATTTGCGCAAGAGCACTGATGTTCTAATGTAAGAATTCAGTGCTTCTTGCGCAAATACTTTGACGCTCCCGCTCAGGGATAAGCCCTCTTGCGCAAGAATACTTGCGCAAGAGGGCCAGTGTAGACAGGCACTTTAAATTTTTGCTCAAGAAAGCCCCATGGCTAAAATGGCCATTGGAGCTTTCCTGCGCAAAAGCGCGTCTATACTGGGCACAGATGCTTTTTGCGCAAAAGCGTCCGTGCCAATCTAGACGCTCTTTTGCGGAAATACTTTTATCGGAAAAACTTTTCCGATAAAAGTATTTCCGCAAAATCATGCCAGTCTAGACACAGCCAGTATGTTTATATTAATAGGATTCTCCTTTTTAGGTGCTATCACTGTTTGCAGTTTGAAATAATCCAAAAACCTTAAACACAAAGCTAGTACTGTGACAGTGTTACTTACATAAAATTATTCTGCATAATAATTTACTGACAAAAAGCCAAGGGCTATTTTGAGCAAGTCTATGAGTCTGCTAACATCTGCAAACGTAACCAGATACTGCAGAGCAACTGTAATAAAAGGAATCACTACGCAAAAGCAGCTGGTTCTAATGTTTAAAGATCTTCTTTAGAAGATTAAAAGCTTCTAGGCATTTTTAGAAAGCTCACATTATGAGCTGATCATTTAAACTGTGGCCCACATTACAAGTTACCAAATATTTCATCATTTTAGAGGGATGCCTCCGTTAGGACACATCTGTCTAATGAAAAATTACAGCATAGAAATAACTCCAAAGTTAATATTAAAAACTATCAACCATAATTGGGTCACTAGAGTGAAAACTTGGTCACAAGGGTATGGAGTGAGCAAGGTACTTAAGCATGTGCTTAATTTTAAGTACGAATGTTATTGAAGTAAGTACAGCTTTAAAGTTGGGTACATGCTTGAGGACTGGGTCAGGGTTCAACTGACTACTCTGATACAAACTTCCTTTACAACTTTGGGCAAGTCAGTCTCTCTTTGCCCCAATGCCCTGTGTGTAAAATGAGGATAATACAGTCTCTTCCTGTCCTGACAACCTCAAATATAAAATCTTTAGGACAGGTACTGTCTTACTATGTATATGCACAGCTTTTAGCACAATGGGACCATGATCTTAGTTGAAACCTCTTGGCGCTTCTGGAATAATAATAATAATAGGGAATTTTACAGAGATAAGCATTTGAAAAAAAATGAAAAAAGTTTCAAACACTTTGAGCCAAACTGTTTGCCTCCCTTGCACAACTTATCCCACTCATTTGACCCTTTCTCCAAAGTCCTCAGTATTCAAGCCCAGCTGTAGTCAGCAAGACCACAGGCCTGAAACAAAGCCCATGAAATTAATGGAAAATTGACCATGGTCATTGAGGCACTTTGCATGTGACAGAGACTTCCTTGACTAACTCAAGGCCACCTTCCATCTCTGTTTCTACTCATCTCCACTATTTCTCTAGCATTTAGCATAGTTTGATTGCCCGGTGGCTAAGTCACGTCTAAGTCCACCCCTTTCAAGCATCAGAGTCCAATACACACAAGCATCTTTCACCCCAGTCTTAAGCTGGGTACCACCGGTCCTTCCTGTGGACCCAGGCTGTCTTCCATGGCTGTCTTCCAACACTGGCTTTCTTTTGAGGTCAGCCCCAGCCTCTCCCGGGCTCTGACAAGTTTCTGCCCTTGTTAGCTCATTGCAACACCTCAGTAGGTAGCAGTGACATGCCTGGTCAGTCCTCTCCTCAACAGCAAGGGTCACTGTCTCTCACAGGACGACAGTGCAGGGAGGACCTCACAGCCACCCTCTTCTCTGGGTTCCTGGTCTTGAGAGTTCTAAACAACCCAGCTTGCTACCCTCATAGCCTCAGTTTACCCTGCTTGGTCCAGGACTTTTTCTGTGTGACCCAGCCCTTCTGACTGTTCTTTTATAGAGCTACGGCTCTCCCTGGAGTTCCTCTCTGCTAAGCTTCCCACAGGCTCCCCCTCAGCAGGCCTGGTTTGGTCATAACCTCATGTCCATCCCCTGCTGAGGTGAGCTAAACATGCCACAGGCACAGATCGCTCCGGGGGAAATCCAACTCAGCCTGTGACAAGGCCCTTTGAATGCAAGGCCCCCAGTTTCGGTTTGTAAAGGCCAGCGCACGCCCCACCACATCATGCATGTGACTATCCATAAGAGAAAATACTGCCCCAGGCATAGAGAACACAAACAGGGCTTCTGAGTTTAAGTGTGAATGGTTAAAACCAATGCAACCACCCTGAGACCAAAAGGAGAACACACCACAGAAATGGTTACTCCGTGCCAATGCTGCCATGACGGGGCAGTCATGCCTAGTAGTCAGAGCAGAGGGTCTAACCCAAAGACACACCAGGTGCCAAGGTCAGAGGTGATGTCGGGGCAAAGTAGAGAAGCCTAGAGTGGTGCAGGAGAGCAGGAACTGCGGTCTGGGAGGAGAAAACAGGAAAGAATGCAGGGCACGGGGTGTCCATAGATCCCACTAAGGATTCCTGTGGTTGCCTCAAACAGCTCCCCGGTTCATATAGCATGCCGCAGCCACACAGCAACTGTTGAGGCCAAAGGCCTCTGTGAGCTAACCCTCCCTTGGGCCCTTTCCTAGTTACCCAGGTGAGCTGTGGAGCGGTAGCAGTGGGTAGACCTCTGCTGAGGGACCCATGGGCCGGGGTCGGAGGCCTATGATCCCACCCAGTTTTCACCCTTTTCTGAGGCCAATTAGCCTGCACAGGCAGCATCCCTGCACTCTTGGCTTGCATTTCAAGGCATGCACACAGCTAGCAGCCATAGAGGTGTGACCACTAATGTGCTGCACATTAAGCGGTGTGTATAGACACAGCTGGCTCACACTAAGAGCTCTCCGGGGGTGTAGTGTGATCCTATTGGAAGGAGTAACTATGTGATGTTACAAAGAACTCCTGCCTGCAAAAAGCCATTTTCAGACCTCCACGGAGGACTCTATTGGCTGAAGAACCCCCCTTACACACAATGAAATTAATTAGCCACAACAGAAGCCCTAATTACACAGAACCCTGTGCTCATAAATGGCTGTTCCAAGGCAAGTTCACCTTCAGAATGGGTCCCTACCTCATTTCCCCCCCTCTCCTTCACCAACCTGCCTTTCAAAGCCCTGCAGGGTAGTGACCATCTCTCTAAGGCAGTCGGCTGCACCCCTCCCTGCTTCACCAGGGGCTTACTGAATTGGCCAGTGGGGACAGAGCATGGAACCTCAGCTAGGATTCTGCCTAGGAGTAGATTGAGGTCCCCAGACCTGTAAGCCACACAGCTTGACACCAAACACCCAGCTCAGAGCACCTGTCCTAGAGGCACCAGCTATCCTCAATACAACCCCAGGACAGTCTCCAGAGCCGTGGGGAGACCCTCCATAGCATAGCCCTGTGCTAAGCCCTGCATAGCGCTACGTGCTGCTACTGCTCAACCCACAGCTCCATCCTGGCACCAGCCGAGCCGAGAAGACAGAGGCCCAGTCTACAGGCAGAAACATTTTGCCTGTCCTGGGGCTCACACCCTCAGAGCAGCCCCTGGCTTTGGGGTTGAGTATTATCACTACCTTCAGCTCCAGCACTCATACCAGCTGCCTGCCTCAGGCCTCTTCCAGAGTATTGGAAGTCCCAATGAAATCTCACAGTTCTTGGATTTTTTCAGGCTACTGAAATCTTTTCCTCTCTACTCACAAAGCCTATCCCAGGGAGTCTCTTACAGGGACCTGTCAAACCCCCACAGCAGCCTGCCTGCCTGCCTGCCTGCCTGCCTGCCTAAGCATCACTCAGCCAAAAAGAACAACCTCCTCCACCATCCATCTTCTCACCCTAACCTCACTCAGTCTATTTATTGTGGCTTAGCTTCCCCGCCCCAGCCCCCACCCCACTGCCAGGAGCCAATTAACCACTCACCTCCCCAGACTCAAAGCATTACTAACTGGATGCATTTGCTAGCCTCACAGGTGATGGAGGTTAAATCCTACCCCACCCTCACTGCATGATTTTGCAGCCTGTTCTGACGTCATGGAAGGTCCTTTGGGCTTTCCTCCAGCTCATCAGCTTCAGTAGTCTGCTCCCAGCAGGTGGAAGGTAAAACATGAGACGGAGACTTTGTTGGGAAACAGAACTTGGAAGGAAGGGTGGAGGGAGTGCAGCATGAAAGAGGTGAAGAAAAGAGAGCTGGACACAAAGGGAAGAGGAAAGGGGAAACTGGGGAAGCAGAGAAGATAGCATTCCCCTATTGGCCCTCTAGGATGTGGGTAACACAAGATTTTAGCATGTAAGGAGGCAGTAGGGAAGCCTACGGAGGAAACTGAGCAGAAAAGAAATCTGATTTCCTCATGAATCTGTGCATTCAGGCCACCCCCAGGCAGTTTCCACTGTCCTACTGACCCCACATCTAAAAGGGGAGCATTATCGGGAGCCCCTTGTTCCCAAAATCTCTGCTCATAAGTGCTCCCCTTTCTTACATTTTTCCACATGAAGAATAGACTCCAGTTATGCTGAGCCTATCCAGGAACAGATCTGAAATGCAGGGAAATTATATTTGTCCCTCTAAAGGACAGCACAGAGCTCTTATCCTCAAAATCTAATCTAAATGTCCCCCTCAATGGTTTACTTGTGGATAATCCCCTTTCCTCTCCCTAATGCAAAATGTTCTGCTGCCCCTGGGTCTAGTGACAGTCTGGATAATTGGGTGTGTATGTAATTTTCTCCTGCACAGGAAAGTATTACCCTGAGAATAGAGAGTTGCACAAATCTCTCTTCTGGCGAGTTTTCCTTAGGAACACTAGCTTGAGCTTTAGGGGAATCTTCCATCAACAAAGAAAACATTTTTTTTTTTTTTGCAACCTGAAGTTACAAAAATAAAAACCACATTTCAAAAACCGTAAGTCAAATAATTTTTTCTGTGTACGCACACATGCAACATTTTATTTTTCCTTTTGTTGGAGAGAGACGTAGCTATGTTTGACAAGATAGTTTGAAAAAACCTAAGACCATGCTGCTTACCACTTTCCAATAGCCACAGATCTCTCCAATCCTGTCCCATTAATGCCTGCAATGCATACACAATGCCTACACAACATCTTACACACTGTTTCTAAACAAAACATCATGCTTAGAATCACAGTGGAGTGGAACTGTCAACACTGATTTCCTTTCTTAATGTTTTCATTAAATGGTCTAACATTTTTTACAAGCATCTAACTTGTCAATTGATCGTGTTTATTCTTGGCTATTATTTTTAAGGCAGCCTGCTTTGGCCCCAGTACAAATATCCCATTTGCTGGAAGCTGCTCTTTTGTCTAGCAATCTGACATACCGATCCTATAGACCGACCCACCGCTCACGCAGAAATGAGCTTTTCCAGACCCAGAGATCAAACTTTCCCTGGACTGTAGTCATGCTAAAGGGCCAGTAACCACTTTGTAAAGAAATCTAATCCTATCCAACATGATGACAAACTTAAAAATCATCGGGCCACCTCCTCAGCGAGTGCAAATCAGCCTAGCTTGATTCAATGGAGCTACACCGATTTGCACCAGCTAAATATCTAGCCGGCTGTATAGTCTTCCAGTGAAAGACCTGGGTGAAGGCTTGCTGATCTACACCAGCTAAGGATCTGCCCTCCTGGGTGCAGTTTTTTTTCCTTTAAAATACAACAAGGCCGTGAAGAAAACCAGTTCTATTGCTATGGAAGTGGATGACAAGACTCCTAGGCTGTGTCTAGACTGGCCAGTTTTTCCAGAAAATCAGCCGCTTTTCCGGAAAAACTTAACAGCTGTCTACACTGGCCGCTTGAATTTCCACAAAAGCACTGACTTCCTACTGTAAGAAATCAGTGCTTCTTGCGGAAATACTATGCTGCTCCCGTTCACGCAAAAGTCCCTTTTGCGCAAAGCTTTTGCGCAAAAGGGCCAGTGTAGACAGCTCAGATTTGTTTTCCGCAAAAAAGCCCTGATCGCGAAAATGGTGATCGGGGCTTTTTTGCAGAAAAGCACGTCTAGATTGGCCACGGACGCTCTTACGCAAAAAATGCTTTTGCGGAAAAGCATCCATGCCAATCTAGATGCTCTGTTCCGCAAATGCTTTTAACGGAAAACTTTTCCGTTCAAAGCATTTCCGGAAAATCATGCCAATCTAGACACAGCCCTATTGCCTGCCATGGGAGCAGGATCAAGGTCCCACAGGAAAATGATAACTCCAAGCAGGTCATTTGCAGATTCATTCTGGAAGGTGCAGAGCATCTTCTGAGAGTTACCACTTCCCCTCTACTCCCACTGGGTTTGGCTGGCATGCAGCACCTGGCAGGACCAGACCCAATGGAAAAGGAAGGCCTGCCGCATTTCATCCTCCGGTTTTGTGCAAAGTGCACACGGGGGACTAGAGCAGACCCTTAGCAGGTGTAAACAGGCATGGCTTCAGCGAACCCAATGGAATGCACAGGGGCCAGTACAGTGAAGTCAACAGCGCTGAGCTGATTTACCTCAGCCGAGGATTTGCCCGGTTTGTGGATCCACTAGGAGCACTAGTCAGCCTGCTCCTTGTTTTCATTTCATTTCCATATTGAGCTGTCCGTGGCCATGTGCAGACAAAACTCTGGGCATGTGTAAGTTCGTGCTCAGCCAATGGAAGGTTGGGCTAATGCCTGGACGAAAATAGACCCCCAGGCACGACGTGGGCCAGCCCTTCCTGAGATGAGATTGCCAATGGGGACTGGCCCTGAGTGAAGACTGAGAACTGGCCTTTATCCAATTATCCACTGCAAGAAAAGGGAAAGCAAGGGGGAATATCCGCACCCAGCACAGCACATGTCCCCCCTACCTGCCCATCCGCCTGGGGAGCCCACTCTGTGCCGATTTCAGCCGCACTTTGCAGCCATAGGAAGCAGAAGAGAGCAGTCGCTCCTACCTGCAGACTCCCCAAGTGGCTGTGCATAAATGAATGCTGCTTGAAGAAATGTTGATTCCAGATACCTATATGGGATTGGGAGCCCAGCACTGCATGGTGCCAAGCTCCCTGCCACAACGGGCAAAGCATCTCCAGGTCCTGTTAAAGCCAAGGGGTGTGGAAGACACCTGGAACTTTCCCCAGCATGCATCAGGGCAGAAGAGACAGAGCAGCAAGACAGAAATCTCAGCAGATTCTTACCTGGCTTCTATGTGCCCCTAACGCCTGCAAAGACCTCCCCCTTATTCCTAGTCTTCTGGGAAGTGAAACTCATCTATGTTTAATCCCTCCCTGCTCATGGGTTTGTGGTGGGACAGGGTATAAAGCTTTTGGCTAGGTTTTCATTAGGGGTGTGTCTAGACAATATGGCTCCGTCGACGGAACCATGTAAAGTAGTTTACTCGACATGGTCAATGAAGTGCGGATTTAAATAATCCCCGCTTCGTTAAAATAAAAATGGCCGCCAGGCTATGCCGACAATCAGCTGATCCGGCACAGCAGGGCAGTCTAGACGCGGTGTGGTTGACAAGGGAAGCCTTTGTCGACCGCTCCTGTAAGCCTCGTTTCACAAGGTTTACAGGAGCGGTCAACAAAGGCTTCCCTTGTTGACTGCACCGCGTTTGGCTGCCCCACTGTGCCGGATCAGCTGATTGTCGGCACAGCTCGGTGGCCATTTTTATTTTAATCCCTGCTTCATTGACTGTGTCGAGTAAACTACTTTACATGGCTCTGTCGACGGAGCCATGTTGTCTAGACACAACCCTACAGGCTAAGGAGTGTGAATCTGCTCCAGTAATATTTGAAATAGGATAAATATAGATACAGATCCTATTAAAAATTTGATTGGAGTAGATTTACACACACATCATTCAGTTATATATTATAAGTATTTTATATATTAGTATTGAATATACAGGCTTTTATAATAGCACTATACATACATGTATATTTTAAAATATTTGAAGTTATTACTGGAGTTTTAAATATTTGTTTAAAATGTCTATTTACATTTCTATTTTAAATATTATTAGAATAAGTTTATAGTCATTAATCTAAGTATATGTATAAACACATACTGATTTACAACTGCCAAAAATTGTTTTGTTCCTGAAATACACACACACGTCCCACACAAACCACACCCATTGTAATTAAATATGAACTACTTTTAATTTTATTTTAATTTCAGAACTGAAATATTAATGATCTTCCCTGCTGTAACAGAATAAGGCCCTGATCCTCCACCATTGAGATCAAAGGGAATTTGGCCGTTGCCTTTAATGAGCACAGGATCGGGCAGTAAAAGGGGGAAGGAAAATAAGAAGTAAATTGCAAAAAGATGAGCAAGTATTGGAGAGACCACTGAGCACCAAATACATTCTTTATATGTCATATTATACATAAAAAAGGGGCATGCAAAAAACAATGACTGAAAAACCTCTAGGCTTCTATGCCCTGGCTCATGTATCTTCTTTCGCGCTCTTGCATTCGGCATCCATGTAATATGAACAGACCCTATCCGTTTACAAAAGCTCCGCTCTTCCCGCCGGTCTTGTTTGTTATTTTATGTGTTTCTGCATCATTTGCAACGTTTGCTTTGATCTGCCTTCCTCCTCGATGTGGGGTTTCCTTGTCGGCTACCAAAAGAAAAACTGTTGGGTTTGAAAATGTGCTTATTTAGAAGCATCGCTGGCCCCAAATGCCTATTTTAAATCACAAGGAGCAAAGCTCAAGGTTTGCCATCACCAGCTGCCTTTCCTCCAGGGAAGTCCAGTTTGAAAGAACGTGGGGCCTCCTCATACATCTATAAAAGACAGGGCTAGATTCCCAGCTGATGTGGGAACAGCTCCACTGACTTTGACAGGGGGTTGCCCTTTTACACCAGTAGAGAGTTTGACCCTGGGCTTTTATTTAAGAGTAATCATGACAAGTTGGGATTTCATTCCAGATGGGAAACCTTACAATGTGTAAGTAGCTGATTGCACTAAAAACACCAGGAAACTCGGCTTTTCTCTGCATTTCTCTGTTGTAGGCCTGATCTTTCTCGTGTTGAAGACAAGAGCAAAATTCCTATTAACACACACAGAGGGAGACTGGCCCTATATTTTTTGTAATCTGATCAATAAACCCCTTGTGAACAGCCCGAGCCATTGTAGACCTCGTTTCTTTTTCTAACAAGGACGGCCTGTTATCAACAGATTAGAAATAGTCCTTAGACACAAGGTAGTTCATAAATGACAAATAAACAATCTTCAGATGGGAATAGAAGGCACAACACGCTATGAGACAGCCTTGGAATGACTCTTTGGTGGGAAAACAGGATGCGTGCAGTAAGGACCTTGCAAGACTAGGGTCTCGGGGGACAGCCAGTGATTAGACCTCCTTCTCTATGGGGTAGGCAGCAGGAGGCAGCTTGGGAAACTGCTTAGACAAACAAAGAGCGAGAGAGAGGCAGGACAGTAAGAAATTGCCTCTGTGTCTTTAACAGAACCCTGCCATCATGTTGAGCTTTGCTGTAGGAACTTTGTTTGGAGTTGGATAGTTGGTGTTCAGAAGCAGCTCCTATGATGACAATCTGTCCGACGGCTCCGAATAATCTCAATGCTTTAGACGAAGGCCAGAATATTATTTTGAGGCATGTTCCCTCCAGTGAAAGTGACCAAACTCCTGGGTATATCCACATTTATCCCCCGCAGCTGATCTATAATGCACGTTAGCCCAGATACCCAGCGTTATCACCGAACAAAAAGCTATCTATTTCCCGTCTTAGCAGGCTCAGGGTGATAAAGGTGTGCCTTTGTCAACCTGCGACCAAAGGTGGCGATGTTGCGTGTTTAAAATAATTGTCTTAACCAAATAAATATTCATATTTTATAAGGAGGATGCTATTTTCCACGAGCAAAGAGGAACCCTTATGTAAAAATGTCTTTGTGAGAAACTTCCAAACACAAGAAGGTAAAGTAGAGTGGCTAACCTTGCGGGCTAAACACCCCCTGCAGGCACATTGGTACTAAAACAAAAGAACAGTCAGAAAGGCTGGGTCACACAGGGTGGCTGTGTCTAGACTGGCAAGTTTTTCCGCAAAAGCAACTGGTGATTCCCCCAGAGCGATCTGCGGTATGTTTAGCTCACCTCAGCAGGGGACGGACATGAGGTTATGACCAAACCAGGCCTGCTGAGGGTGAGCCTGTGGGAAGCTTAGAAGAGAGGAACTTTATTTTATAGAGCTACGGCTCTCCCTGGAGTTCCTCCCCCCATTCTGCAGCCAGAAGGGGCAAGGCTCTGAGGGTGCTGGCCCTGGCCTCCAGCAGTCTCCTGAGGCCTGCTGGCTCTGTGTGCAGGAGGGGCAGGCTCTGGGAGCTGCCCCCAGCCTAAGGCAGCCCCCCATTCCCTGCAGCCTGTCTGAGGGGGGCAAGGCTGTGAGGGCTGGCTCTGGCCTCTAGTGGCCCCCCCACCCAATTTCCTGCAACCTGTGGAGGGAGGGCGAGGCTCTGAGGGCTGGTCCAGCCTCCAAAAACCCCCCTCCACCTGCATCCTGTAGGCTCTTTATGAGAGGGGCAGGCTCTGGAGGCTGGGCCAGGCCTCCAACGCCCCTCCTCCCCCCGTGACGTGCAGCCGGTGCAGGAGGTGCTGTGGCCAAGGGCTGGAAGGGAAGAAGGGGTTTGGGGCAAGGGGGCTACTTATTGGTGTGCTGGCCGGCAAAAGGGTGAAACCCCAACCCATCCCTTGGTGGTGCAGCTGCCTCCAGTAGATAGCACTCTCCTGCAGGCTCGCTGCCCCCAGTGGCCACTCTCATACTGCGTCCCTCCGCACAGCAGCCCCTCCCTTTGCATGTTATGGAAAACAGTCCCTTTCCCGGGACTTCCTGTTGTCCTGGCACAACCAAACCCTGCCCTTCTTTAAGTTAGGAGAAGAGGAAGCTGCCTATCAAATTTGGTGACCCTAGCTCTTACTGTTTAGGAGTTCTTGAACAAACAGACTCACAGACAGACACCCAGACAGACATACTCTACTATATACATGTGGATGGAAGGTTGACAGCCATTGCTCTAAGCTGTGTTATTCTGCCATAAAGGGGTTGCTCTGTTTTACTTTGGGAGCGCTGAAAACAATTATTCCTCCTTCACGGATTTTAGTATTATTAGCTGCATAGTCCTTTGAGGTCTCTGTCCTAGATCAAGATCTCATTGTGTTCAGCTTTATATAACTAAAGACCAGTCATCGCCCCCAAAGAGACATCTCATTCTATGATATGGGGAAATGGCTTGAGGAAACCCTCTCGAAGATAAGGAAAGTGATATCATGGAACACCATGGGCCGGATACATAAAGGATGAATCTACACCCTTAGCTGGAAATAAGCTATGCAATTCGCGCTATGCAAATTGCATCACTTATTTCGAGTTAATTTAGAAGTAGCTTATTTTGTAATTCGAAATAAACCGTTGTTCTGACACATCCCTTAATCCTTGTGGAACGAGGCTTACAGGGACGTCAGAATAGCGCACCCGTTATATTTCGAAATAACGGGCTTGCTTAAAAGACGTGGAAAAGTTATTTTGGGATACCAGAAGGATCCCGAAATAGTGTCGCAGTGTAGACATACCCAAAGAGCCATTCTTTCTTTGGGGGTTGGGATAGCTCAGTAGTTTGAGCATTGGCCTGCTAAACCCAGGGTTGTGAGTTCCATTCTTGTGAAGGCCATTTAGGGAGATGGGGCAAAAATTTGTCAGGGATGGTAGTTGGTGCTGCTATGAAGGTAGGGGACTGGACTTGATCACCTTTCAGGGTCCCTTCCAGTTCTAGGAGATAGGCAATCTCCATTAATTATTATTATCTTCCCCCACAATCCATACAGCAGGAATCTCCACCCACCTCCTTCTGCACTCTTAGTACCACAGTTTGAATGGCCCAGACTGATCCACTTGAGTGATTAGGTGGATTCAAGGAGCGATGGAGGAGCAGGATTTAAAGGGGAAGGGAGAGGAAAGGTATTTTAGCGCTTCACAATGTATTAGCTGGGCAGAAGGAATTGGTTGTTCAAGGGATTAGTTACAGAATACTGAGCCTGTCAGCTGGAGGTGACCAAAAGGAATGTGACCCCAGGTCAGGAGATGGTTGCTATTTGGTAGCCTTTATGCAATAAGTTGGTGGTCTTATTCCAGCTCTTACTAGACAAAATGTCCAGGCCCTTAAAACTGGGACTAGCTAGCGCCGTTGACTAACGAGGCCAACGAATGAATGGGAGTAAAAACCAAGTGACTCAAGGAAGGATAACCTAATCTTAGTCTGGCATTTGGGAAACGTGGGTTCAGTTCATTGCCGCACCACAGGCTTCCTGTCTGAGACTTCGCTTATCCTCTTGATGCCTCAGTTCCTCATTATCTGTCGAATGGGGAAATGGCACTTCCCTCTCTCGAAGGGGCGGTGGGAGGAGAAATACCTTTAGGATGAGGACGTGCTCAGTTACCGCAGTGACGGAGGCCACATAAGTATCCTAGATAGCCCTTCACTTGGACCTAGAACTAGTCCACCCAGATCAGGAGGAGTATGTGTGTATGAGCTGTGACGGCACATGGAAGACCCCTCTTCAAGGCCGTCCATCCAACTGATCAAGTGCATAAAATGCACTTAGTAAAAGGTCTCTTCCAAAATGGAAGTGCTGACTCTATACTTCGGTGAAGTGGTAATCAGGAGTCAGGCTGCCACCAGCTTGTACAGAGAATCCTAGAACTGGAAGGGACCTCAAGAAATCATCAAGTCCAGTCCCCTGTCTTGCCAGGACCAAGCACCGTCTAGATCATCCCTGCCAGATAGCTGTCTAACCTGCTCTTAAATATCTTCAAGGAGGGAGATTCCACAACCTCCCTGGGCAATTTATTCCAGTGGTTAATCACCCTGACAGTTAGGAAGTTTTTCCTAATGTTCAGCCTAAACCTTCCTTACTGCAATTCAAGCCCTTTGCTTCTTGTCCTATCAACAGACATTAAGGAGAATAATTTTTCTTCCTTTTCACTGTAACACCCTATTAGGTACTTGAAAACTGCTATCATGTCCCCTCTCAGTCTACTCTTTCCCAAACTAGACAAAACCATTCTTTCAGTCTTTCCTTGTAGGTCATGCTTTCAAGACCTTCAATCTTTTTTGTTGCTCGTCTGTGGACCTTCTCCAGTTTCTCTACATCTTTCCTGAAATGTGGTGGACACAATACTGCAGTTGAAATCTAATCAGCACAAAGCAGATGGGAAGAATTACTTCTCGCATCTTGGTCACAGTACTCCCGTGAAACATTCCAGAATGGTATTTGCTTTTTTTGCAACAGTGTCACACTGTTGATTCATATTTAGCTTGTGGTCCCGTGACCCCCCTATATCCCTTTCTATGTAAAACATGATGCACATGAAAGATATCTGGGATGAACTTCTACAGCCGGCGTTAAGCAACGTGAAACCAGATGATCATACCAGTCCCTTACGGACGTTACCTCCATCAGTCTATGAAATCGCAGAGTGAATTGTGAGGCATTGGGATCAGACTGCACAGCCAGCCACGGGGTCTGATGGGGTAGAGCAATTTCCTATATTCTCCTCCCATATAAGGTTGGGAAATTGACATTTTGCCTTCTTTGTTGCTCCTTGGGGATACAGAGGGAGGTGCAGGTTACTCATACAACAAACCCAAGCCACTCTCTGGGCTGCCTTGGAACAGTGCCCCGTACGCATGCAAGCGCGTGAAGGATTCAGAAACACTAGCATTTTCAAACTGGATTAAGTCTTTCAAAGGCTAATAGGTTTCCAATGAGCTGTGATGCGGCTGCTGCCGCAGCTGCTCTAATTTGAGAATAAAAGAATGCAGGCTTTGTGCCTAGGGACATGCTATTGATCCGAGCGGGAGCTGGGGGGGGGGGAGGTTAGCCCCCTTTGAGCTGGGGTGGGGGGGCATTCTTTTCAAACTCACATTATCTAGTAGTAACCACAAAGACGACGAGCTGCTCTATACAGGATTGCACTTGTTGAGGACTAAAAGCTTCAACAAAAGAAAGTCTCCGCTGCCTGGTGCAGCTCTGGCATTGTGGGTCCGCGAGACTCAACAGATGGGTCCCGGGGCTCCCTGATTAGGAAGCAAGTTCCTCCCCTTGCATCTGGTCCCCTGCCCTGCCTGGTGCTCTTTAGCATGCCAGGCTCAGGGATTCCTTAGCATGTGCTCCCAAGACATACACCGGGGCAGCCCCTGACTTGAATGGCAACACGAGAGAGTTGTCTGCGTGGCTGATAAATCCTTCCCACCCACACATCCGTCCCACCCCCCGCCCTCCCCAGGGAGGGGAGGGGACAATGAAAGGCAGCCAACCAAAACCTCATTTTTAAAAGGGCAGGTGTGGAATTGCTCCTCTGCAAAATCAAGGCAGGGAACCCCTTTGTTCCCCTCTGCCACAGTAAATAAAATTAATCCTGATGGCTATAAAATAAAAGCCATGCACAGATTAGAGAGCTGGGCGAATGGGGGGTTTTCTCCTGCCTGGAAGTTGGAGTCCTTGGCTCCGATACTAATCTCATGTCCATCCATGTAACCCCCCCGGCTTCAATGGAGTTGCTTCTGATGTAAGCCCCAATTCAGCAGTCTATCACTGCTCAGGACAGCAGGCTGTCTTGAATAGGGTGGATTTAATCATGGGTTGAAATGCTTTTCTAAGTCGGGACCCTGGGGTAGGCGAGGCGAGAATTGGCTCCCGTGTATTTATAAAGGCAAAGCGGCCAAGAGGGAAGAAGGAACACAAAAGATTCAAGGTGTTGCAGCTGAGGTCTGTCCGACAAACAGGTGGGGTGGCTTTGTCATCTCACCCATCCCTCCCATTTCAGAGGTGTAGTCCTTCCCCGGGTGCTACCCGACTTTTCTCCCCTTCTTCATTTCTCCACAGTCCTCCTCCCAGGCACTTTGAGGCCAGCAGCTGTCAAAGCAGGGTGAGAAAAGATGAACAACAGATTACGTTGGTCACCCAGAAGAACCTTTATAAAGATGCTTGTCAAATTACAGAGCTGCTCCCCTTGAATTCAATGGCAAAACTCTCAGGCCAGGGCTACACTGAAGGTGTGCAAGTCCAGCTACGTAGATTTGAAGTATTTTAAATCGTGGTTTGGTGTTGTCCACACAGCGGGATGTCGATGGGAGCACATGCTCCCATCAGCTTCCCTTACTCCTCGTGAGGAGCAGAAGTACTGGCACTGACCAGAGAGCCCTCTCAGTTCGAATGAGTGTGTCTTCACTAGACTCGCTCATTCGAACCCCAGAAGACTGATTGCAGCAGCCTCCATCTTCTCTGTCGTGTAGACAAGCCCTCAGTGAGTTCAAAGAGAATGAGAGGAAGCCCTACTGAATGCAGCTGGCTCTAGGCGGGAGTTCAACAGCCAACTAGCACACTGCTTAACACTGAAGGTGGGGGAAGGGAAATGTTAACTAAGGACGCTCAGCAAATCCCTCCTGCTATGAGACCACGGTTTCCATCCTCATACAGATCATTCCTGTGTATCTGGCATTTTTAATATCCATTCGGAATGGCATGATTTGGGGTTTTAAGCTCCCATTACACAGAGAGAGCTGCATGGAACTTAAGTTATGTAAAGTGGCCACGACCAGCTGTGACGGGATTTGGCCTGGAGTTGCAGGTTGAGACCACTCATATGATCCCTCCACTAACCTTGGAGCGTCAGTGCACACTGGAAATGGTACAGCCCTCTGAAATGCTGGGCTCTCGCTGAACACATTCTGCTCTACAGTTGGGGCAGTGCCATTTTTCAACTCTTTGCCCGACAGTCTAGTGCTGGCCATGCCATCCTGGGTGTCATATGCTCACTGGGGTCAATGCTTTGGTTCGAAACATCTACCTCGTTCCCAAAGTAGCTTCTGCCAGCCCGCTGCTTGCAGCCAGTGTCAAAGGGTAGAGCCCCGCGCGGCTACAAACTTTGTATCCACATCTGGATCTGCAAAAATGAGTCGCGGGTATCCACACCTGCAGATGCTTCCAGAATTATCCTGCAAGCTGTGCAGAGCAGGGGTGTGTGTGTGTGTGTGTGTATGTGTGTGTGTGTGTGTGTGTGCGTGTGTGTGTGTGCGTGCACGCTGGAGGGAGTGCTGAAGTCAGGATGTTCCCCTGCCCCTGTACCCCATCTCTGCAGAGAACGGGGTGGGGAGAGGGAGACACACAGGGGAACTGCTCCAGTCTGGATGGTAAGTGACTCAGAGGGGTGCCCGTCTTTCGAGGCCGTGCACTATTTCTAAGATTTCAGCACACACACACATTCTCTCTCTCTCTCTCTCTCTCTTTCTCCCCCCCGCCCCATGCCCTATCTCTGCTGAGCAGGGGAGTATGGAGACCACAGAGCAGGACAGCTTTCCCAATCTTAAAGAGACAGTGCATGACTCCTTTCAGAAACTTACCCAGCAGCAGCCAGCTCACACACTCTCTGTGTCACTGTCACACACACCCAGTCTGCACCACACTGTCTCTGTGGCACACACACAGTCACTGTCACACACACACTGCCTCACACACTCTCCCGTCTCTGTGCCACACACTCAATCTGACACAATGTCTGTCTCTCACACACCAAGGGTCTCCCTTTCACACCCACACACTCTTTCTCTCTCTCTCTGTAGCCCCCAGGCTCCCTTTCTGCCTGAAACCCCTTCCCATCCAGAGGGCCTGGAGCCAGCCCATGACGACGCACCAAAATTCATGATGTGGCCTCCCTGTGAAAATTATTGCCCACCCCTGTTCTAAATCCCTGAGATAACTCCATGCACATCATTCAAGAAGCAATGGGCTTAAACTACAGCAAGGAAGGTTTAGGTTGGACAGTAGAAAAAACTTCCTGTCGGGGTGGTTAAACACTGAAATAAATTGCTTAGGGAGCTTGTGGAATCTCCATGTCTGGAGATATTTAAGAGCAGGTTAGATAGACATCTATCAGGGATGGTCTAGACTGTGCTTTGTCCTGCCGTGAGGACAGGGGACTGGATTTGATGACCTCTCCAGGTCTTTCCAGTTCTAGTGTTCTATGACTCTATGATTCATGAGAAATAAATGTGAATATTGTAATATGAATCTTGTAATCGTGTAATATTGTATCAGCCACAGGATATTCTAGAAACAGCATGGACAAAAAAGTAACAGAACAAAGAATTGTCAAATTGCTAGCTACAGCCCTATGCTTTATGCTCGTTCCCTCAGAAACGAGGGCTAGCATTAAGAAGCACTCCAGTATCGTTGAGGTGACCAGTCCTCAGGATATTCTGAGATGAAGAGAGCCCACACTAGAATGCCTCAACAAAACAAAAATTTAACACTAGAGAGAGAGAAAAAAAAGGAAAATACGGGAACCATTTCTCACTTCAGTTACCAAAAACCAGGACTATGTAGCACTTTAAAGACTAACAAGATGGTTTAATAGGTGATGAGCTTTCGTGGGCCAGATGGGTCTGGCCCACGAAAGCTCATCACCTATTAAACCATCTTGTTAGTCTTTAAAGTGCTACATAGTCCTGGTTTTTGTTTCAGCTACACCAGACTAACACGGCTATATTTCTATCACTATTCAGTTACCAATACAGTGAAACTTAATCTCAAAGAACTGATAGGACTGGCTAAGAGAGGTGATCTTCAAAAAACAATTGGTAATTAGAAACTCCGAAAGCAGGGGATGTTTTAAATGAGGGAGCTGCTTATTGGAGACGGTCTTTACTGCAGGTTTCACTGCAATCACATTTATAACGGCCCAAGAATAGTTGAGGTTACAGTTTATCAAATGCAAGTGTCATCTTGTCCCTGATAGAGATGCTAGTACTGCTTAGTGTCACAGTCCTGGCACCTACGGTAGGCTGGTCTGATTTGATAAGATGTGCCCCTCACCAGAGCGAAGACTTTCGCCTGGTCTCTTCTTTGGTTTTAGAACACAGGGATTGGTGATCAGATCACTCATGTGAAAGAATTCAATTGTGGGTGAAGAATAACATGACAAAGAAATTATTTTACCCGTCAATGTGGAGGTTTCCCATGCTTAAAGAATTAGCACATACCCAGCCACAAAAGCCATTTTATACACACAAATACATAAAGGTAAGGGAGACATTATATTATTTTCCTGGGAGAAACAACAGTTCGGAACAATAGTTAATTACAGCTGGAGAAAGTTTGAAGGTAGTTTTTAATGCAACATTCCTTCCAACACCCCGTGAGGTGTGGATGAGGAACTGAGGCACACAGAAAGTCACAAAATCATTAGCCGCTTTGAAAATCTTGGCCTAGGGCTATCGGTTTAAAATTCTGTTGTGTCTGAAGAACTGCAGCCTTGCATGTTATTTAAATGTATTGCTTGGTCACTTAGTGAGCTGAACCTCTCTCTCTAAAATAGCAGCTAACCCAGCTTTTCAAATATGGACTCCCCTCTCCCCCTTCCATTTGTTAAATAGAGTATAATTAGGGGAGTGGCCTACACATGAAATATTTCCAGTTAGTTTCTGAATGTTCAATGTTTATGGAAGTGCAATTCCCGTTCCATTCAGGTGATGACAAGCTTTAAAGGAGCTCAGTCACACTTTGCAATTAGAGAAATTAGCTTGCTAAGTTTAGATCGCTCAACTGTGCAGATGGGTTCATCGGGCGGAATTTGTTACTCTGAAATGTATGTCAGCCAGCCACGGCACAGCCTGGGCACGATGGCTATATCTGACGCTGCCACGCTTGCCAGACCGGACGGGTCAATTTCAGGATAATCGGAGGGAAAGAAAGTGTTTGGGGGCATTTATGGACATGACTTTACCTAAAAGGCACCCGTGACTAAGTGACATGGCATGCATTCTTGCCAAAGGCTGCATTTTGCAAATGGAGCGCAACCCCAAGATAAGAAACTACTGAGTGGGTGATAGTAAACTTTCAGCCCTACCCAAAGGTGGTTGTAAATGAGCTTTGGACAGCAGATGGTTAGAGGAAGAAAACCATCTCCTAACTTGCAGGCAGGGCTTGGTACTATTCTGTAATAGACACTGTCCACGAGAGGTTTCCTGGCGACGGCATCCATGTCATGGTTGACACACTAGTTAGTCCCTCTCTTGAAAGGCTGTCTATACTGGTGTGTGCAGACCTGGCACAGAACCCAGCCTCCATGGTCCTGTGTGAATTTTCACTCTATGGCTCCGTTTTGCACCAGAGACAGGAGTTTCGCCATTGATTTGGGCAGAACCAAGGCCATGTCTGAAGAATTTTGAGAAGTGCTGTTCTTAGTGTACTGAGAGAGTTACGGCAATCCTGTGGGATAGTTTTTAAACTGTAATCTAATGAGTCATAGAACTTTAAAAGGAAATTACAACTTCCCTAATGCACAAAAGAATTGATTGCATGATACCAGACTCATGCATTCCAGAAGCTTTTTCTAAAGGCCACGATCCTGGTCCTACAAAAGGCCTGGGCATGCTCCCAGGGGCATACTCCCAGGGACTTCACTGGGAGCAGGATCCCATTACTATGTTAGAAAACTGATTCAGATCCGAACTGCAGCATTACATGTAACACTGGCCCATCTGCCTACTAACTGCTAATGTGGCGGTAACTTAACTATGAGCCATATCTTGAAAGGTTCTGAGAACCTGGTAAGCTCCTATATATCCCATTGACCTCCCAGGAAATTGTGCTGAGTCCATACCAGTGCTCCCTGTAAGCTGAGTGGTTGGCTGGAGCACTGGTTTGGACTCAGCCACCCAGGAGAAATTGAAATGCTGTCCAGCTGATTAGCAGAGTGTCCACAACCGGCAACATGTGTTTCTATTGGTGGTGCACATCAGTCTATGCTTTGATGCACATAAAATGTATGCTGTACATGGATGGAAAAAACTGGAGGGAACATTGGTCCATACCTTTTAGAATTTGGTCCTACGCCAATGAAACATGATGACTGAGATTTTACATGCACCCGTAGTACAGTTCCCAAAGCAACCACAATTCAGCTCCCTTGGGCACATATAATATTTGCATATTTGCTGCATATGCTGAAAAACATATGTCACAAAAACAGGTAACAGGCTGGTGTAAATTGGTTTTGTGCTGTTGGCTTTGGTGGAGCTATGCTGATTTATAACAGTTGAGGAGTGGGCCCTGAGTCTAGTGCTCAGAGGTAGGGACTGAGAGTTAGGACTTCTGGGGTAAAATTCTGACTTCTCTAAACTAATGGAAATGTTGCCACTGACTTATGCAGGGCCAGCACATCACCCCTTCTTTCTATCCACTTCTACCACTGCTACACTGCAGGACTTTGCCCAGGTCACTTACTCTCTCTATACCTTGATTTGCCATCTGTTAAATGTGTATCTCATATTTCTTCCTTACAGAGATGCTGAGAGGTTTAATTCATTAATGTTTGCAAAACACATTGAGTTGCTTAGATAAGCTGTTTTCTATAAATGCAGTTGTTACATGTGCCAGGTAACTGAGTCATGGATACTGTGGGAATCATAACTTTGCATTTCCTGAGTACTGGAAAGTACTCATCAGGTTGAGTAACCTTTCACTTAAAGCCCAGCCCTGGACCTGCCCTTAAGGCACAGTGCATTCTAGCAGGCAGCCGGATATTTAAAGCCCCAGAGCAAACATGGATGAGCAAGGTAGGAACTAAGGGTACGTCTACACAGCAGGGCTAATGTCGAATTAAGCTATGCAACTTCAGCTACATCAATTGCGTAGCTGGAGTCAAAATAGCTCAATTCGGCTTTTGGAGCTCTCTACACACTCTTCCTCTGACTTCCCTTTCTCCTCGTGAAATAAGGGTTACAGGAGTCGGAGTAAGAAGTCCTCCAGCTTGACAATATTTTGAAATAAAGGCTTGTAGTGTAGACACGCACTGTGTTATTTCGGAATAGTGTCACTTATTCTGAAATAAAGCTGCTGTGTAGCCGTACCCTAAATGTACAATCTAATGAGCACACATTCAATTAAGCATAGAAGTCAGTTCACCCTCCTCCAAAATGCAGCCACTTCATGGATAAAATATGAGTGTTTACCAGTCCCAGGAACACTACCGAAAAGTTTAACACTGGAAGTGAAGAATAATGGATAAGTAAATCACTAGTGATTTTATAGTTGTGATAATATTGCTACGATAATATCAAGTTCACAACTTCAGTTTACAACTGAATTAAATGTCTCAACTGCATTTTTACATCAAAAGCTAAGAAGAGGACACTTCCAGCCCACTTAATTAGCTTCATTAGCACCAGCCCTTCAATTGACAGGTACTCCCCCCTCCGTTATAAATATCTTGGCACCTGATGATGTGGGTTTTGCCCACGAAAGCTTAGGATACTATATATATTTTGGTTAGTTTCTAATGTGCCACAGGACTACTTGTTTTTATCTGAATTAAATGTGACCTGTGTGAAACTGAACCCACAAACACTAAAGTGTATGCTTAACTTTAGGCATATGTGAATAGTTCCATTGCCTTCGGTGGGATGACTCACACCTGTAAAGCTATGCACATGCTTGATGTTTGCAGGATCAGGGTCTATGCATATTTAAAATGGGGCACTTGTTCTGGCATATGCTGAATATCCCATATAGCAAAGCTAAAAAGGAAACTAATTTTATATTTGCCTCTTTCTCCACCCAAGAGCCTTTTAATCAATGACTGAGATTGGATCCCATTGTGGACTAGGGCTTCAGGACCACGGAGGAGAGACTCCACTGAGTTCTGGCTTTCAGCTAGGTCGCTCTGCAGAGTAGTTTGCAAAAATAATGTTGGATCTTAATTTATTCTCTCCTGCAAACTGGAATACCATTTTTAAAAAACCTGCTAAGACATGGAGTAAAATAGAAATGATCCTAGTCCATTCACACTGGTTTGGCATGCTAGTCTAAATGCACGTTAATATGAATAATTTCTAAGCAACCATCGATCCTGCAAACATATATGTAAGAGGTCCCAACGAAATCAGTGGTATATCTCATGGGTGCAGGACTGCGAACTTACAGTAATTATCTAATGAGAATGAACCTCCAAGCCATCAGTGTTAGATGCACAGAACATGTCATCATCATACTCAATGGCTGTGTCTAGAGTGGCAAGTTTTTCCGCAAAAGCAGCTGCTTTTGCGGAAAAACTTGCCAGCTGTTTACACTGGCCACTTGAATTTCTGCAAGAACACTGACTTCCTACTGTAAGAAATCAGTGCTTCTTGCGGAAATACTATGCTGCTCCCGTTCGGGTAAAAGTCCCTTTTGCGCAAAGCTTTTGCGCAAAAGGGCCAGTGTAGACAGCTCAGATTTGTTTTGCGCAAAAAAGTCCAGATGACAAAAATAGCGATCGGGACTTTCTTGCGCAAAAGCGCGTCTAGATTGGCACGGACGTTTTTCCGCAAAAAGTACTTTTGCGGAAAAGCATCCGTGCCAATCTAGACGCTCTTTTCCGCAAATGCTTTTATCGGAAAACTTTTCAGTTAAAAGCATTTGCGGAAAATCATGCCAGTCTAGATGTAGCCAATACTTTTTCCTAAGAGGGTGAAGTATCTGTTTAACAAAATCACAATCCTATGTGTGAATGGATGTAAAATTACAACATATTGCACTCTACTAAGCCAGTGCCAGGCAGAATTGTGTTTTGGCTGTTTTTTACTTGAAATTGTTCTCTTGGAAGGAAATCTTTTAATGAACTTCTAATTTTTCTTGGGAACATTCAGTAGCCCCAAACATGGTCTATTTTAGAGCAGGCCAGCCCTGTGTTGAGCACAAAGGTATTACTTCCAACTGTGTAATTCATTTTTGCCATCAGACTGAAAACAAGGGAAAGAATTTTGGTGTTGATGTTGGCTTTTGCATTGCTGGATGAACTGGCCAGGTACAAGGTATTACATCCTGGATGGGTTGGGGAATGGGAAGTATTTCCCCTCTTCCCCCCAGCTCCTGCAACCATGTAATTGTGTCAGGATTGGAGCTGTCACCTAAAAACAAAAAGGAAAGTTTCTAGCCTTCATGATCACCAAGGATGCATAGAAGTGCAGCCAAGTGCATGTCACCCAATGCAGCGGGGCCTGTCTGAGTCTGCAACTCGCCCAGGCAATATCTGAGTGAAGTGCCCTGTGCACCTCCAGGGGTCGTTCACTCCAAGACCCACGGCTCTGGGAAGCCCCCCTCCAGCAGAGGGCTATGGGCTTGGCTGGAGAGGAAGCAGGGGGCAGGCACAGACACAGATACTCTCTGATTAGCTTCAGCGGGGCTCCCAGCCAGGCACGGTTGGGAGCCGCCTACAGGTGCAGCGCCCCCAGTGCAAGGCACCGACGGCGCCGTGCGCCTCGGCCCCTGGCCAGCGCCAAGGGGATTCAGGCGCTGACAGCCCGCTGCCTGCTTCCCTCTCCCACTGCGGCGCTCCCTGGCGGGGAGGGACACGCGGGGAAAGACCCGTGGGAACGCAAAGCGGACTGACTCCCGCGCTAGTGCCCACGTGGCTAGGCGCAGGCTCGCCACTCGGGCGACTACAGCCAAGAGGGGCTGCCCGCTTGGCACACGCCGCGCAGCGATCGGGGCTCGGGCTGGCAGCCGGGGCTGGCTAGACCGCCCCACAGGGGCTGTGCGAGCCTCGGGGGTGCTCCTGTCCCCCCAGCCCAGATCCGTTCCTGACCCGCGGGCAGGGCAGGGCATCCCTGGGGCTAGGGCCAGCGGTGGCGGAGCCGGTCCCTCGCGTCGGCCAAGGGAGGGGGCTTTGCATGGATTGTGTGGGATGGAGGGGGATCTAGCCCCCCCCCGGCCCGGGCTGCACCCCAAAGGGTTAACCCCCCTCCTTGCAGCCCCTGCTGATTGCACTGCCCCGTTCACGCCAGCCCGCTGCACGGGGCCAGCTAATCCCTCCCCCCACACCTGCCTGCCATCGCGCTCACCTGCTGCACAGCTCCCTCCCCCGCCCCGCCCTCCAGGGAGCCAGGCGGTGCCACTTTCCCCCTCCACCCCCCTCATGCATATTAATAGAGACGCATGCGCCGCCGTCGGCTTCCCCCCCCCCCTCCTGCCGCCGCGGGATAGATGAAGCAGGCAGGCAGCGGCGGGGCGGCCAGACGGGCTTCCAGCTCCCTCTCTCTGGGCGCGTCGCATGTGCCTGTGTGTGTCTCTCTCGGGGGGGGCGGGCGGGGGGCGCATTGTGCGGCCCTGAGCGGGTGATTTGCAAGCCATCAAAGGGCCCGGAACAATCGGCGGGCGAAGAATAGGAGGAGGCTGGGCTGCTTTGCATTGGAGATCAGGGCGCTATTGAGGCGCCTGTGAAAAGTGGTGTTGTTCTCCGCTCCTGCACGCTCCGCTCGGCGGCGTATATTAGAGTCGGGAGCAGCCGCAGCGCCAGTCTCGGAGCGAGCCGCCGCCGCCGCAGCAGCAGCAGTGTCCAAGGAGGCGGCATGCTCCTTCCAAGGCGGTCCGCCCTCGCCCCGCATGCCCTGGCTCTCCTCCTCGCCCTGCTCTGCCTGCGGGGAAAGGTACGTGGGCGTGAGCGCTCGAGGGGCTGCGGCTCGTCCTCGCTTGGCTGCGAACCCCCCTACCCTCGGCTTCATCGCTCCTCGCTGCCTCTGCGCGGGGCTGGGGGCTCCATGAGCCGCCCCGAAACGCGCCCTTCCTGCAGGCGCCGCTCGTGGGAAGCGGGGGGGGGGGGGGAAGGAGCGGTCCTTTAGGCGGGCTTCATTGCTGCAGGCTCCCTGGTGTCATGGGGGGGGGGGGGAGTGGGGCAAGTCCCTCCTGCCTATTGTGCTAGCCGGGCTCATGGCCATCCGTCCCCGAGGCCGGCGCGCCCCGCTGGTGCGCTTTGGAGAGGTTGGGAACGCTCCAGCCTCCCCCAGAGGTGGCCTAAGGCGAACATCAGAACGGCCTTCCTGGGCCAGGCCAGAGGTCCCGGCAGCCTCTCCATCCCGGGCATGATGCAGGGAGCCCCGGCTGCTTCGGGTCCGCGCTGCGCTTTGCTGCCCCGCAGGGGTCTAGCTCCCGGGGCGCGTAGCAGGAGCTGGCGCGGAGGCTCCGCGCGGCTGCTCGCCTGCTTCTCCCGCAGCTGTGAGCGGGGGCGCTGCGCGGGGCGTGGGACTCCCCCCCCCCCTCTCCTCCGGCCCCTCGGGACAGCCGCTCCGAGCCCACCGGTGACCCCTGGCTCTCCCGGGCTGCCCAGGTGACCCGCGCCTCCGGCCAGTTCGAGCTGGAGATCCTGTCGGTGCAGAACGTCAACGGCGAGTTGCAGAATGGGAATTGCTGCGACGGGACCCGCAACCCCGGCGATCGCAAGTGCACCAAGGACGAGTGTGACACGTATTTTAAAGCTTGCCTGAAGGAGTATCAATCCCGGGTCTCGGCTGGGGGCCCGTGCAGCTTCGGATCCGGAGCCACGCCTGTCATCGGAGGGAATACCTTTAATTTAAAATACACCCGGAATAACGAACGGAACCGGATCGTGCTCCCCTTCAGCTTCGCGTGGCCGGTGAGTCGCTGCAGCGGGAGGGGTGCGCCACGGCGCTGCGCTTGGAAATCTGCGGCGCTCTAGGGTTCGGAGAAGGGGGGACTTGCACAGGCCCTGTGGGAGCCGACTTGTGGGGCAGAGAGGAAGGGCGCTTAGTCCCTTGCAGGTCTAGGTGGGTCGGGGTGCGAGACCTCTGCACTTCGCAGCACCAATAAGGCTCTTAAGAGTTATGAGGTCAGAAGTTCATTCTTCTCTCTTCCCTCCCCCCCCCTGCCAGTTAAGGCTTGTGCAGCAGCCAAAAAACTGGCGGGATGGGGGCTGTCCAGTGATCCCATGTGCAAAGTGTGTGCCATGCCTGGCTCCCTGCCTTGGGAATACTGGGGGAAGCTGCCTGCAGGCCTTGGTGTTGATGGAAGCTGCCACTGCGGGTTGCAGACTAGCTGCCAGCTTCCCAGGGAATCTTGTTACCCGGCTTCCAGGAGTTTGCAGGCACCACTATCTGGGCTTAACTTTCCACCTTGATGCATTAGTCTCTTCTCTCCCTTCCTCCTCCTCCTCCCCCACCCCCCGCCTCTCCCCCGGCTGGCTGGCTAACTGGCTCCATGTCCCTCTGTTCCCAGCACCCCTCCCTCCCCCAACAGCTGTGTTTGCAAACTCAGTGGCAGGGCAGAGACCACAAGGAGGTGGGGCCCAAGGCCATGTGCTTTGCTAGAACTCTGTGCTTAGACCTTTGGCAAAGCCCCAGTACAGAGAGAGGGGAGGGGGCTGCCATGCACGTGGTCAAGTGGGTTTGACCACAACAGCGTTGGCTATGCCCAAGAAGGGTCAATTCAGTCCTGGCTTCAGTTCTCCTAGTATTTCCCAGAGCTCCCAATCCCCCCTTCACATCAGGCTATGGAACTTGGGAGGGGGGAAGCTGTGTGTGAAAATACCTACTGGTGCCCTGCTCCAGACAGTTTAAGCCCTGAATAGTCAGTTCTCCAAATGGTCATTCTACTGCTGCTCAGTGAGCACAGTCGCCCCTTCTCTTGCTGTGTACCTGTTAGTCACCTTACCTGGCTAAGATGTTCAAAGCTGGGGGCCTATATTTAGGCTCCCTCCCAATAAACTCTAGATCACTTTCCCTTTCCCCCAGGGGTGTGGCCCAAGCTTCACTGGGTGACTCCCTGCTCAGTATTGAAAGTCAGGCCACTTTAACCAGGAGCATTAATATGGCTTCAGGAGTCTGACCTTGGGTACCTTGTTGCAAGGGAAGAAAGTAAAGTGCTCTTAACTGCATGCAGGAAGAGGAGGGAACATAACTTCCCATGTCCAGCCCCTCCCACTGCTAGCGAGGCTGAAGAGTTTGTAGGCTTTGCACCCCCTCAAGCTTCTGCCTGGGATGAGAACCAAAGGAGTCCCTGGATAACCGTCTCAGTCCCACCCCCTTTTCCCCTCCCCTTCCCACCCCTCCAGTTGTAGTGAAAGCACTGATTGGAAGTAGGCAGCCAGCCATGTGTTCTGAAAACGGTCTGTGCTGCCTCCTACCTGCCTTGAATGTCAGGTTGGGATTTTTTCTCTCTTCCCCAAGAATTGAAGGCTGCAGGGGCAGGAAGCTGACCTCAGGCCCACGTTTTGAAGCATTCCAAAGTAAAACTGCAGCGCTTGCCTGACTATTCTGTGTTGGAAATGTGAGCCCTGCTTAAAGAATAAGATTTCTCCTTTCAAATATGCCATCAAAGGTGTATAAAGGGTTTTGTAAAAATCTCTATTTGAAGTCGTGCCAGTGGCCATAGTGCTGTTGCTCTGGGCTCTTGAGGAACCAGCCTTTGTGAAAATGTCCAGGGTGGCTTTTTTTGCCTTAAAACCCTCTCAAATGTGTTGAATGTTTAAGGTCTTTGGTAACTTGTTCATAGCAGTGCAAAGGTTGAGGGCATTTTAAAATAAAAACTTAACTACAGTGTATTAGCTGGTCTCCACTTAGTGAAAGAATTGCTTCCATTGTTCTGTTAGCTGGATCTAATCAAGCCCTGGAATCCCAGGAGGGTAGAAAGCCTTTGCACCATCTTCTCTCAAGTCTTTTGGATGGCATGATGTTAAAAGTGCTGATTCTGCTAAACTCTGAGGAGTCCTGTGGCACTTTAAAGACAAACAGATTTATTTGTGCATGAGCTTTCGTGGGCAAAAACTCACTTTGTCAGATGCTAAACTCAGTAATTTGACCACTGACTTGCTTACTTATCTAACCTGCTTTCCCTTCCATGGGAAATGGGATCATTAAAGCATTTGAACAAAGGAATACTTGGTGCGGCAAAGCTCTCGTTTGGACTATAAATAGTTTGTGTACCTGTTTCAAGATACCCTCAATTTTCTAAAAGCTACGAACAGAGTATTGAATCACTTTTAATGTGGTGCTAATGTTGCTCTCTGAAATGGAAATGTTAGTCCTATTTAATTACCGCAATGAAGCTTACTTTAAACAAAAGTTTGACTTGTAACAATTTGTCAGATACACATTTGACTTGTATACACTACATTGAAAATTCCACTGAAGGGTAACAGGAGGCAGAGCCAAGTGCTAATCATATTGGCAATTCATAGCAGCCTCTGAATATGCATCAGTTCTGTTACCTTTGTTTGAGGAAGGGCTTTTCTTGGACATTCCTGCTTTAGTGAGTACCATCAGGAAGCCTTGTTGCCTTGACTACACTTTTTGATGTCTTTTTTTTCCCATGCCAAACTGCTTCCCTGTGCCTTGTGCTGAAAATAGTTTTCAGATGTTTTTAGATCTGTAAAGATTTTTATGCACCAGGCAAGGTGTTTAAAAAAAAAAAGTTTGTTCTGATCATTTTAATAGTGACTCTGTTCCTAAACTAATGTAGGTTTAAAAGTGCGGGGGCTTGTCTTCTCAGGGCATTGCAGAATTTGCTGGTGCTGTGGGTTTTGATATGCACCCTTGTGAGTAATGGGTGTGGAGATGGTGGGCTGTAAATTCATTCAAGTGATTGGAGGCATGAATAAGTTGCTAGGCAACAGGGCAACTGACCAGCAAGAAGGAAATAGTGTACATCCAGAAAGCTGCACCTGCAGCAGTAAGCAAAGGAATGCAGCAAATAGCTATTTCTCTTTAAAAAGACAACTTGTGCTTTAGTGAAAGGTGCAAATCATTTTAAGGTACTGGCAACTTTCTTCATAATGTTGATGGATGTACAAACCTATTGGAAAGTTTCAAAACAAACTTCCATGTTCCTTGCGTTAAGATTGTCTTTGGAGGTGGTTGAGCATAATTTTGCTGTTATAAAACACTCAAACCCCAAAAGATCAATCTAGAATCTGTTTTAAGAATGGCATTTTCCAAAATGGCCTGCAAAAAATCTTATGGCATCTTACACTTTAAAGGGGCCCTACATTCCTTCAGCAGAAAGTTCAGCACTAACTTTGTATTTATGCAAAGAGATACCTTGGGTTCATTGAGGCAGGTCAAAGCTGGCAGCCTCTATAGTGTATGTAGCTCCAATTTCAAATTGCTTGTTTATCCTAAAAGAGAAACTGTTATCCTTATAATCATTTAATGTTGGCACAGTTGTCAGGCACCAAGAGTCTGAGGTGCGAAAACCTCTAAACTGCTTCACTGCAAAACTTAAACAGTTTTGGCTTTCTTATATTTCGCTGTGGGGCTAAAAGCACTATCAACTTTGGAAGAAGCTTTCTTGACTGGCATTAGCTATCTTCCTCCCGTAGCCACCAGCCGAAAACAGACTTTTTTCCTTCTGGTTATAACCTTTTTTCTTCTATTTTACAAGACACTTCCAAAGCATTAATTTGTGCCCGGTGTAATGTAATAGTGTTTCTCTCAATTGATCAAATGTTATCAGACTTATCATTCAGTCAATACCATATTTGTACTAGTAGTTCAGAAATCATGACTAGATTTTTTTCCTCCTCCAATTAACTTCTTAAAATTGGAAGTAGCAGACTCCAAATGAGATTAAAGCCAAGGTTGCCAGGTAAGATGTTCAATCAATCTAGGAAATTTTATGGGAAGGACAGAACAGACATAACATCAGCATCTCTAATTTTAGGTAGTACCCCGCATGCAGGGAAGAAGATATTAACATTGGAACGTGTGTACAACTTGAATTAGTAAACAATACCTTCCCACCCCCTGGGCCAATAGTTTGAATGTGGATTGTTCTCCTAAATGGAGTGTGTATTAAATGAGTCTGACGTAACTGGCATCCAAATTTAAACTTTCCTAAGGATGCAAAGGCGTGATGTGTGTTTTGAAAGGTGCTTCTTGCAGTCTTAATTTGTCCTTTGAGGGACTTCTATGTTCCAATCCAGTTTTAGATTTCACACCTTCAGGGTGAATCCATTCTATTACACTACCAATAGCCATAATCTAAGTTAGTCAGTTCTCTTCCCTGTTCTCTTTTCTCTCCTCCCCCCCCCCCCCAATTTAATCCAGAACTAACTAAAAGCATCTGCGCACACAAAATAAAGGCCTGATACAGCTGACTTCAGTAGGAGCTGAACTGGGCTCTCCTTAAAGCTTATATGCAGGCTTTCCTTAGATATGCAGTTGGCACTGTCATCTAGTAACCTGTCTAGCTGGAAGTCTGACTGTCTGAATTTGTATTGCGTAAGACTGGATCCCTTTTTTGGGGGTAGCTTTCCTCAAGTTAATTAGAACCTTATGTCCCTTTATTGCATTATGGATTGTCCCTTTATTTCATTATGGATTGGAGACTAGAGTGTAAGGAAACAGATTCTTGCGATTAAAACTGATGGTGCATTTCATTACTGCTGCTCTTGTTTGTAGACTAGAGATTAGTTGTTAATAACTAGATGCAGTTTTCCCAGGCTCAGTCCAGAAGTCTAAGTCCTACAGCACCTGTAGACTTCAGCTGCATTTCTTTAATAGACTTAAACCAAACTGGGACCAGGAGCGGTCTTAAAACCTGAATTCATATTTTAGTATAGAATCTCTGGCATAGTAGAAGGCCTTTCAGTAAATGCCACTTGAACCAGTAACCTGAATGCCTTATAGGTGTGTGTGTGGGGGGGGGGGGGGGGGGGGGAGAGAGGAAAGAATGTCAAAAGAAAACGGAGTGGTGTTAATGTCTTGTTACTGCGTGGACCTCATGATTGTGGTCGCCGTTCCACAGCATCAATTACGTTCATTACCGTTGTAGTATGCTGAAGAAACTGTAAAATGTGGAGCGAGGTGGTTAAAGTGGTTTGTAAATAATCAAACATTGAGTCCTTTACCAGCTCAGCCCAGTTTTTATGCACTTGGATAATAAGTAGAAAGGCCTCTTGTTCAGGCTTGCTCTGTGTGAACCTGACTGTTTTGCTTGGCTAGCTACTAGGTATTTCTCTATTAACCTTGCCACCCTTTTGTAACTGGTGCATTTAATTATCACAGGGATGCTTTAAACAGGTAATCGGACAAGAATAGTGGGTTATCTTATTGAGGAGGGTTTAAAGTGACCATTGACATCCTGGCCCACTTACTGGCCTTTTTGATGACCAGTGGGAGCTTTGTGGGAGGGGGAACCCCCCTGCAATCAGATGAAGCTGATTAAAATGCTATTGCAATATTCTGCACCCTGCAGCTGAGACGCCTATTGGAATTGGCCCACCCCAAGCTGAAGTCTGTTAAATTGAGATGCTATAGTTTTTTAAAATCTTTTCCTGGCACATTGTTCGGTTGTGCATTCTAGTGCTGTGATTAGAATACATTGTAGTCCGGCCACCCAGACGGAGGCATTGACTGCTAATATTAACCAAGAACAATAGCGTGGCCATACTGACTGCAGTGAGGATTACAGGACATAATGGGGCCTATCCAAAAATAATGCTCATACAGGACAAGCAACAGGAAGCAGCAGTAGACTCAGCAGAGCTCGGCTCCCAGACAAACCATGGACTGACTTTGCACAATGGCAACTTCAGCACATTATGTATTCACAGGATATTCATTATTCCAGCAGGCCTGCCAGATCAGAGATCGGCCTGGCTTATTGGCTGCAGCACACAGAGTTCGGACAGCGGCAATTTTGTGTCCTTCATCGTTTGGCAGGAGGGGGGTACAGCTGTATCAGAAGTTCTTGACTGGCTTGGCTTGTGCTCTGAGGGAGGTTCCTGGCAGCTGGTCAGGTAGCTCTGTTTGTTTGCCTGGGCCACCTTTAACATGGCAATGAAGTGTTTACCTTTGTCGGCAGAGCCGAGAGAGTGCCAGAGTTCAGTCTGTTGATCATATGGTTGGGATTGGGCCTCAGCTATGCTGCACAGTCTGCTAATATGGCCTTTGGAGTTTTCAAAGGCCATGGCCTATAGGAGGCAAGGTTACTGCCTGGATGAACAAAACCTGAGTGGTGTGCAGTGCTATCTTGGGTACACACAGGAGCACTTGCAGGGTTGTTTTATGTAGGGAGGCCCAGTGAGAGCACTGGCCAGCTTCATTGTGCTCAGCAAAGGGCAAAGGCGTCTCCTCTCCCTTCTCCTGCCGCAGGCGCTATCCGGGGAAATGTGGCACACCAGGAATCTTCCGCTTTGAAGAGCTGCTTTGTCCTCAGATGGAGCGGAGCCAGTAGGATGGCCCTGATGGGATCTGGCATTTACGTGGTGTCATCTTGACTCCGTCATCCTGTGACGATGCGGCACCACAGCGGGAACCATGCTGAATATTCGGAGGAAGTGGTATTGTGGCGAGCTCTAAATCTGTTCTGGGCTCTGTCCATCTCGCACTTCCCCTTTCCCCATCCCCTGTTCCTCATTCAGTCTCCCCTCTTCCCTGCCATGCCCCATTGAGCTGATGGGCGGGGTTGCCGCATCTCTCAGCTCGCTGTCTCCTGTTCCAGTGCGGAGTGCGTAGCGACTGGCACACTGCCTGAGACCCAGGCAGAGCGAGAGCGGAGATGCAAGTTAGGCTTGTCTCCACATGTGGCTTTCAGGGCACAGGTTGAGCATTGCTGTGGTTAACCTGATTTCCCTGTTTGACAGAAGGGAAGCATGTACAAAACAGGGATTTCCTGCTGCTCTTGGTTTAGCATGCGAAACCCTGAATCGACAGGTGTCTTGGGTGGTTAAACCCCTCTAGGACAGGCATCGCAGCCCCAACAGGGTGAATATCCCTTCACAAATGTCAATGAAATTCCTCTGCTTCGTGCTGTTGGCTCACTATTCGCCATGTGGGGCCAAGACCTCAAAGGATCCAACTACCTTTTTTGGAAGGGAGAGGAGATTTTGAAGCAACTTGCTTCCTCCAGAGTGCTCAGTACCTGCCTTCTGAAATCTGGCCTCTAAGGTGTCTCTTCAGACCCTAGAAATTCAGTCCTCTGTGAAAACATTGACACCCATTTAAGATTTCTCTGCTTTTTAAAAAAACCCTCCTGGATTATGCATACATTCTGGATGTGACTTAATAAAGCACCAAATAATCTGGAAAGTAGCCGCATTCTCCTCTCTCATCCTCACAAGGGATCACGGATGGCAAATTTAAAGGGTCATGAGAACTCTTCGTGGATTCTGTCACCTGTGGATCAGGAAGAACTCTGGTGGCATCAGCTTAGCACTGCTCTGCGGTTCCCAAGGCTCTTTGGTTTCACAAATGTGCTTCCTAGGCTACTTAGCATAAGGCCAGCTATTTTAACTGTCTCATAGCTTTGGCAAACACATTCAGATGGACTATGATGACGTATGTGCAACACTTGGTTTTGGATTAAACCATGAAAGTGCAAATATTCTGAAAATAAGTGGCTTGAAGTTCCTTTCAAGTCAGTTTGGGTCTCCTTGCTAGGATCTTTGCCTTCTGGTCATGATCAGATTTACAGTGGCTAATTGGGTGTGACTCCATCATAGTTCACTCTGATTTGCTGCTTGGTTCCTTGCTTTGATGGAATAAGGTGTATGATGTGGGATTTTTGTGTCTGGACGTATATTTATTCAAAGATGTGCAGAGGTCAGTTGTGGGCATGGGAAAAATTAAACTTCAGTGCTCTGAGTAGTCATTCCAGAGATATCTTAACTGTTGATCTGTAAAGTGGGGATGATGGGTACCTTTTTAAAAGTCTAATCTCAATGCTGCAGAGAAATTCCTTATTTTGGGATGGGGGGGTTACTAACTTTTGGACTTCTTTGAAAGTCTAATTGATAAACTTCCCTGAGCACAAATTTTTATGCACTGCTAGGGAGGGCACAACGAAGTGGATGAAATGAGTTTTCCCCAATCATAAAATGTGGCTTTCTTTAGATATTTGCAAGTGTACGGTGTCTTTTTTGTTTCCTTTTTGAGGGGAGGTTTGCCCTGTGAAGTGTTAAATGAAATCCTGAGTTTTGTTGAAGTGGTTACACAGGTATGTGGCAACAGTAGCACTTTAAACAGGAATTCTTCCTTTCCTTTTCTCAAGGGTGGATTGTGTTGGTAAACAAGCCTAAGGATTAAGCAGGAGCTGTTGCTATGAGTTTAGAGTGAACATCTTCCAAAACAATTATGCAAGGCCAAAAGGAAAACATCCTTAACTTTATTAAAATAGTGCAAGTGGTTGTCATAATTTATTCTCAGCTGTATCATAATATTTTTGCAAGCCTGCTGTAACATGTCATGCTCTGTTTTGGGCTTGGTGGTATGGTAATTAAACTGAGGAGGAGAGGTGATGGTAGCCATGCCACAAGTGAAATGAAATGTACATTTAATTATGTCTCAGGAATTTCTACCCCTGACTTGTGTGGGAAAGCCTTCTAAAGCCGTTTCGGAGCACTTTTTGCAGGGTTTCCTCAAGTTGACAGGCATGTCCCAGAATAGTAACGAATAATGTGTAACTTTATTGATGAAATGTTAACCGAAAATGGTGCGGGCTGAGGTATACTTTGCTTGGAAGACTGGGCACATGTCTTGGCTAGTCCAGCTTTGCTTGCTTTTTCAAAGCATTTTCCCACAGTTATCAGTGAACGAAATAGAATCTGAGTCTGCTTTGAATATGAAACGTATTTAGGCTCGCTTCCAAGCTAGTGTCCATCACAAACGAGACTTTCATTCAAAGGCTGCATGCTGTGTCCAGTCGTGAGAAATTAGTTTGCTCTGACTTTTGAGGGGGAGGGGGGGAAAGGAAAGTAAGGAGAGGTTTTGAAGTCTGCTTACAACTTGTAATTATATTTTTATGAACGAGGTTTATTTTTGGTAAAGCAGTATTTAATAGCTATATGTGACTCTTTACAAATGGACTGACATTTGTTCTGGCATTGCAAGCACCTGTAAAAAAAATAAAATAAAATAAAATAAATAAACCACACAACTTGCACAAGATGGTAACTTGTGCCTTTTTCCCTACATGTCCTCTCTGGAAAAAGTTTACACGGACATCTAACTAAATAAAATACTTTCCTTTTTTCTAAATACTTAGGGTTTTTTGGAGCTAAAGTAGCATGAGCATACTGGGAAATACCAGTTCAGACTAGAACAGAGCAAAAGAAAGGTGGGGAAAGGTCTAATGACTCTAGCTCCTGAGTCAGGTTGGAAGATAAAGGGTGATTAGCCCTTGAACCTGGCATACTTCCAGCTTGAAGCAGTCTCTTTGGTTAGTGGATGCTGCTGCTGATTCTTATGGGAATGCTAGAGACCTGCCTGGATTAGTCTGTATAAATGTGACACAGGTATATACTGCTTCTCCCACTTCCCTCATTCCTCTAAATAGCACAATCCTAGACTCGCTTTACAGAACATCCCCTACCCCACCCCCTTCCAAGATTCATCCGTTCTTGCCTTAGTTACCTGATACTTGTGAGAGAAGTGATGGTCTAGTGCAGACAAAGCTTTCAAAGGGTTGCTGAAAAGCAAAGTCCTCTAGAGGTTGCACTGCTGAGGCCAAGCAGAATAATCTTTTTGCAACGCCCCTTGCTTTCAGGCTGGGAAAAATGTTGAGATCTAAAACAAATACAAAGCAGAAGGCTTGGGACTCAAACTTCCTTCAAGTGGCTGATGGTATCCTCCCCCTCTCTCCCCAGTAAGAGCAACTTTGCCAAAGGTGCTAAATTCTAACTTGCCGCGTAGTGTCAAAAGCTGTACTTCCTGGCTAAGCACATAAGATGCATTAACGATGACAAAGATGAGCAAACTGAGGTGAAAGGTCTCAAGTCAGACTGGATAAGGTGACTTAAGAGGATCATGTTTGTCTCAAGTATAATCTGTTGCCTATTTATGTTTTAAATGGATACAGTCTCAAGTGAGATGGGAGGAGGGGGGGGGGTTGATTTCCCAGCAGATGCATATTAAAAGACGTTTGCTTTTTTTAAAGACTCTGTCTGAGGCACTAATACATATTTGTTTTGCAGCGATCCTATACGTTGCTTGTCGAGGCATGGGATTACAGCAATGACACTGCTAGTAAGTATTCAAAACTCCTCAGCCAGCTTGCTGCCAAAAGCTTTTATGTTCATAGGGCTAACTTGTGACTGGGTTCTCCCACAAATTGAGGATGAGTCTTGTAGTAGGGCTCTGCATGTGGTTCCAAAGTCCCTTTGCAGGAAGCAGGGAAGTCACACAATGGAAGCCTGTCAGGTCTCAGTCTATAAATGAGAATGTGACAGTAAGGCCTAAACCTGTTCCAGGAAGGGGGGAAGTCAGTGTCAATGAGGGGTATTAAATCCTTGACTGTCATTGGGGTTTAAATGACACAGTCCCATAAGCACCCCTGAAAACATGAACTCTAGGGTGCACATCACCTTATAAAAGCCACAATCAGACTTGACATTTAAAATCTTTTGGATAATGATTGAGAAGTTGGTGGTGGTACTTGGCTTTTCTGGGGAGGGGACGGGATGGTTAATTATCTAGGGATTTGTATTCAGAGTCCAAGAAATATGTAGCAGGCTTCGCCTGAAAGTTGGCTGAAACACAGGAGAATGTGATATAGAAGTTCTTCCCCTGGAATGTCTCTAGTCAGATTTTTGTCTTGGTGGTCCGTTTTGGCTTTATGCTAATCAGAGGAAGCTGGAAACCCCAATGGCTTGCAAGCTGTGCTGCTGCTACCTTGCTGTCACTGGGGTGTCTGTACCTATTAAGTTTTAATATTGATGGTACACAACTCCCACTAAACTTAGGAGTGAGGTTTGTGCCTCTCCTGCTGTTCCCTCTGGGTCCCTAAGACTCCCAGATGAGAGTGCAGGAACAAGCTGTAACTTTCAAAGTCATCCCATTGGTTCCACAAATTCAGGAGTTCATAAATAACACATGAAAACTGTCAATAAGGGACATGTGCTTTTTCTTCCCATCTACTATGACTGACACTGATAGAGCAGCATACACGATTTCAGGGGCTAGGATCACTGATGAGGGAACCTTTTGGTCTTGATTATGCAGACTTTATTCAAGAGGGGGAAAAATCCATAGGTGCTGCTACCCTGGTAGTGTCAAATCATAAACGGAAGAGGTCTGCATTTAAAACGAAGGCCTTGTTTACAGTCAGATCCAAGGGTTTTTTTCAGCCTGGGTCTCTGCCATTTCTAGTATTAGAGCTCATCTTTTTTTCATGAAACAGCCTTTCCAAAGCTTCACAATGAGTCTTTTCTTTGCTCTAATCTTCTGGAAGCAAAATTGTCTTCAGACAAAATTGCCTCGTGTTCTTTTTTCCCCTCTGCAGTATGTTTGACCCAATGTGGACTTCGTCTTGCATATGTTTTTGATTAAACTCTCTTGATTGCTTCATCATTGTATACTTTTAAATGGATCCTCTAAGTGACCCTCCTGCACAAACACTTCCACCTTGCAGACAGTAGATGTGTCCATCTTGAAAGGAGATCCTTGTAGAATTTTAACAGAGAGAAAGGTTTGGTTTTTAGAACTTTCTTAAATGATGGAAGTTCTGTGGGCTTCTAGAGCGGGTATCCTCAAACTTCCACTGCCCTCAGCACAGGATCCAAATCTGAAGCCCTAGGACTTGAGAGCCAGGCCGAGGCTCCTGTAACTTGGGGCTCAGGATTTGCCTTTTGCTCCAGATCCCAGAGCATCCTGGGATGAGACTTACCTGGGTGGTCGACAAATACCTTTGATGTCGACACCCGCACGTCCAGACTATCGCGCTGAGCCGACAAACAGCCATGTAAATTTAAAGGAAGCGGCGATTATTTAAATTGCCGCTTCATTTTACTATTGTCGGGTAGCCTAATCTACATGCCTCTGGCGACAGAGGCATGTAGTCTAGACGTACCCTCTAATGCCTGCCCTGATAACCCTATTAAAACAGGATCATGACCCACCATTCGGAAATGGCTGTTCTAGAGTGTTTCCTATGAAACCCTAATAGTTTAATCCCATTAAATTCTATTGGATATTTTTAAAGGGCTTTCGAAAAAGTAGGGCATGGGATCAGTGTGTCCTGGACACTGCTCTAGCAGGGTTCATTGTTTTAAGAATGAGCCACCTGACCGATAGTTCAGCCTTTAAAAAAAAATCTGCAATTGACTCCTCTGCAATTGACACCTTCTCTCTCTGTCTCGTTCTCTACTCGCTGTTCTGCTGTATCTTGAATGCTTAAGATGGAGCCTTGGCCTCATGGGACATGTCTGATGCCGCAATCACAACCCTTAACTTGGCCTGGGCCAGCTGACTTCAGCTCGGCTGTGGGGCTGTTTCAGCTGTGGTGTGGATGTTCAGGCTCTAGGATCTTGCTAGGCGAGTGGGTCCCAGAATGTTTACAGAGCCACGAAACTGCCCCACAGTCAGAGTACCACAAGCCTGATTCAGCTGGCATGGGCCAGTCATGGGTTTTTAATTACAGTGTAGACATACTCATTGAGGTCTAAGGGAGTTTGACTTTGGTTTTCTTAGCTTTGTCCTTGGTTAGGCTCTGGCTTGCTACTGCCTACTGTTGCTTCATCAGTAAAACAAATGGAGTATCCTGGAGTATGCCAAAGTGCTATTGTAGACTACTAGTATCAGTGACACATGGGTTCAAGTCAAGCATAGGAGGTTTCAGCATAATGCAAATTAAACAATAGCCGGAAGGGGTCACCCCAAGGTTTTGAAAAGTGGCTAATCAGTTTGGGTGGCCAGAGACTCCTTATGGTGCCTCACTTTTCTGAGGGTGGGTGCTCAGCAGTTTCTGAAAATTGAACCTTTCCAGGGGATCAGGTTGGGTACCCAAAATTGCTTGTCTTGTTTGAAAATTGTGGCCTAAGTGGCTCTTTTAGAACTACCAAGTAAAAATCACGAATCGCTCAGCAGCTTAGTCAAACACTGTCAGCGCTCTGACACTTAGAGCAGAGTACAAGTTTTAAAATCTTCAGAGAGCTTCTCTCTCCCACCTCATCAATTGCTATTTGGTTAGTGTTTCCTCGGAGCTCTTTATCAAAGTATGGGATTCCCAAGTCAGATATCAAGAGAATCATGAAGATCACTTCCTCTAGGCTGGCAGGCTTCGTTCTTCTGTGTGCTCACGGTTAACCTTAAACCATCTTTGGTGTGGAAGGGGCCATGGCATTCTCCTGAAGCCTGTACTGCCTGAATCTCCTGTGCAGGATTGGGGGGAAAATACAAGAAGAACATAGCATACTTAAGCCAAGGCATTTTCATCTTCTGAGTGAGCATAGGCCTCCATGAGCTCCTATCAGGTGTTGCGTGAGCAGTGAGTTGGGTGACTGACACCAAGAAAAATATAGTGATAACCAAAGACTCCCAACCTCAGTCACCTTTACTTCATGATAAAATTCAGTGCACTAAACCCCAAACCCTTTGCCTTCATGGGAGTGTTGGCGTTGAGTTCAGATTGTAGATACAGGCCTAAAGGACTAAGCAGCTCGAGTAAAATGGCAGAGCTTGCTATCTGTGCAATAAATACATGCTTACAGAGGAGCTGGGGGAGGGTAACCAGGTAGAGGCCCAAAGAGCAGAGCTCTGTACACTTTCTGAAGGAAGCATGACTTTCTGTTGCCATGGAGTGAAATGGGCAAGTGTGTGAAGCAAATTTTAGGCAAAAAAAACTTGGCTTCAAAAGTGCCCCTTTGTTAGTTTTACTGTATCACCATCTACCGCTCCATTGAGCACTTTCAGTGAGAGGATGAAAGGGCACTAGGACAGGGATGGTACTTGGTTCTGCTGAGAAGGCAGGGGACTGGACTCTATGACCTTTCAAGGTCCCTTCCAGTTCTAGCAGATAGGCAATCTCCATTATTATTAAAAAGCTGTGCCACACATTCATTGCATGCCCTTGCCAAAGTCACTTAGCCCATGACTCAGCAAGGTACTTCAGTATGAGTGATCTTCATCTGAGCTATCCCATTGAAGACCAACAGATATGCATGTGCTTAAGTACCATGCTGAACTGGAGAGCTTAAGTTTACAGAAATTCACACCAAAGTATACCTTTATACTAACAGAATTGCAATCAAGCTACAGGGTTGTACTGATGGGACTATATTAGTTCGAAATCAGTAAAGTTAAAGCAATACAAAAACAGTGTCAGTCTTTGGGTGCTTAAGTCACTCTTGAGAATGGGATTTAGGTTTCTAAATCACTTAAGCAGATTTGAAAATTTTATCCCATGTCTATACATAATGGAGGTGTGGCAGGCACTATTAAAATTAGTCATAGTTCTGAAATTAGTTGGAAGGAAAATATTTGAAAACTGGGAAAATCACAGGGTAAATAAGATGGTACCATTCACTCTCTAAACTGTAAAAATGCAGCAGATATGAGCGTCCTGAACCCAAGAATACCATGATATTTAAACACAGATTAACATGCTTTTCTAGTACATAGCAAATAATTTGACTTATTTGATTCTCTTGAGCTAGAGATGAATTGCGAAGTCTTGCACAGCTGTGAATAAGCGTTTTGTTTGGAAGTTCCATGTGAAAGCTAAAAATGGCTCTCAGAACATATTTAAAAAATTTAGAAAGAAAATAATCCATGTGTTGTCTTTGCTTTCTGAAACACTTATATTGGCCTTCAAGTCTGCTGTATGTAAAGTCACAAACTTTGTAAATGTTAATTCATTTTAATTAACACTTAAATGTGGTGTCCTTCAGATAAAGCTAACAAAGTGCCTTTCGATCTAGAATTTTTCTGACGCTGGATTATATTCCCATATATAGAAGTCTGGCCTGGTACTTTATTTTTGTTTTCATACTGGGTTTGCAAGGGTATTTTGTCTGTTTTATGATTAACTTTCACTCTGCAGTCAAGTGCTGCTAGCTGCAAGTCGTAAGGCAGTGTCAGATCATTGAACTCACAAGACCTGGACTACAAAGTGAAATACCACAGATACATACAATGTTCCATGCTAATGTGAAATATTATTTCAGGCTGTAATTAGACAGTCGTAGGTTTAGAAAAGCCAGAATTTTACTCAACTCATTGTAGAGTACAAAGTTTTTTTTAACTTTATGAAATGCTCTTTAAGAGGAATAGGAGGAATCTACATTACTCATATAAAGCAATTTATTTGCCCAGATCTTTGTTAGCTCTTTAAATGTTGCTGGCATTAGCCTAAATTTCACAGTATTTCCTGGCCAAAACTGAGTGAGATTACTTATGCCAAATGTCACTTGTTTTCACCTATAGAAAACTTATATACCTGGCTTCCAGAAGCCTGCAAGTCTCTGACATGCATCTGTTCAATTTGAAAAAGATTACCTTGTTATAGCATTATGGCCTGTATAAAACTCTACAATACTCATTGACCAAGGAGAGCAAAGTGCAGGGTGCACCAGGCTTAGATGCTTATCCCTGTTAGATAGGAGGCTATGTAGTTCCATTTTTTTCCTTCTCCCTTTGCTAATCTTATGGATCTTACTGGGATTCTTAAGGATGCCCTATGCAGATAGGCCAGCATTGGCCTAACTGTTCTCACAGACTTGAGTCTGGTTTCTGGTCAGTACATGGTATGTGCATTTCGGTTAATGGGGCACCTTTTCCTTAGTTTTGTACATAGCTAAAACCAGCATACAGCAGTCTCCTCAAATCCTGTTTGAGACTGACTTCCATCCAGGTCAAGTGACGGACGGAGCATTAACCTCCCTTCCCTTCTGACTCCTAGATCCTGACAGCATTATCGAAAAGGCATCCCACTCGGGTATGATCAATCCAAGCCGCCAGTGGCAGACTTTGAAACACAACGCGGGCATTGCTCATTTTGAGTACCAGATCCGCGTGACTTGCGATGAGCATTACTATGGCTTTGGCTGCAACAAGTTTTGTCGACCGAGAGATGACTTCTTCGGCCACCATACCTGTGATCAGAATGGCAACAAAACTTGTCTGGAGGGCTGGATGGGGCCAGAATGCAGCAAAGGTTTGTAACTAAGTTTGAGTGCTATACTGAAAATGGTCCGGGGACATAGAGCACTTCAGTGGCTGATGTCAGCCCAGTAACTAGAGGAGAACCATCCACACCATCACCCCCTCACTGGTGCCTTTATTGGTAGCCTTGGCAGAGAGGCCAAAGAATGACTGGACAAGAGCCAATCTATCCAGTTCACAGTTAAAGTAAATTGACTGGTCAGTAAATTGCTGCTCCCCATCTACCAGTTATACAGATACTGGATTTTATTCTGTGAGGCTTTCTATTTAGTGGGTAGAATTTTCAAAAGTATCTAATGACTTGTGAAAATTCTATCCAGCATCTCTTCTGAGCCCACATCAAATCAAGAAGCACTGGAATATTAGCAGGTGTACTCTTCTATTGAGTAACTTCGGCTACCCACATAATGGCCAGAGGGGAGGAGGAGAGCTGGCCTCATTTGAAGCCAGTGGGAGTTTTGCCACTGATCTTCATGGGGCCAGGATTTCTATTGTGGGGCAGAATGTCTTGTGTGGCGCTTCAAAACAAGAAGGAAGACAAGACCTGTGCAGAACCTGAATGGGCAAATAAACTCAGCAGCGCAGTTCCAGACTGTTGCCTACATGAGCAGGCCTTGCTGAGAATGTTTTGTATGCTTGAACAGGTATTTAATAGGAAAAATGCAGAACCCTGAGCTGGAAGAATGGATTGTCAGCAAAAGGGGTTGATAAACATATAGTTTCAATTTAGAGTCCTTGAAATGGTGTGTGCACAGGTCTGGGACAGAACATGTGGTTATTTTACTAAGCCAATTTGCACTGCATTTCTTGTAAGGTGAGGGAAGGGCTAACCTTACATTCCAATGCCAAGAGAATTTCTTGCAGAACATGGCATAAGTTTTAGGCACAATGGCTTCTTTGGGGTTGACACAAGTTTTTAAAACCCCCTGTGTGATCCCAATTTACAGTTAGTTCCCTTAATGAATTTGCTGTCATAAGGCACGACCTATCTTTCCAGTAGAGTTGACAGAAGAGACCTGTTAAACCTGGCTTTGGTAGGATTACAGTGCTAGCTAAAGATTAAAATATTCCTGTGCGTGTGAGGATGTGGGAAATGGACAGCATACGGATTGATGCTATTCTCTTGATGTAACTTTTTTGCAGCTATTTGTCGTCAGGGATGTAGTCCCAAGCATGGTTCCTGCAAAATTCCAGGAGAATGCAGGTAAATAAAATGACTTTGCTAACAAATTTGTAACAACTGATACTGTGAAAGCTGGCCGAAGGGAAATGTCGAGCTGACCAGGTATTTCAGGCAAGGGCATCTTTCTCAGTCCAGTGGCATTGAATGAGTTATAACTGCATCTGAGACTTAAAAAGTAAATGGCAGCATTTATGAATTGAAAGGGACAAAAGGAAATTGTAGCAAATGCTTCCTAATGAGCAGGAACTAATTGCATCTGTAGAAATTGGTGCAACTTGTCTGTCTTAAATGAACTGCTGATTATGGGCTTTTCTGCCAGCCGTTTTAAATACAGCATTGCTTTTCTTCCTTACTCTCCCACCCCTGTCCCATTTCTCCCATCAATAGGCAAAAGTCAAGCATTCTTTAGAATGGGATTAGTAAAATCTCTTGGTTCTCTTGCTTTTCTGAGCCAGGCTCTGAGTGCTGAGAGGTTAATAGCGGGGATGGAATCTTGTCAGCAGACATCGATGAGTGCAGAATTTTGTTGTGCTTTGAAGTCGATTCCGGTCTGGGCAGGAGACAATGAAAAGCAGAGCTTAGACAACTGAGCAATTTAACAAATTTTTGGAATGTCTTGAATTATTTTTGTATTAACAAGAGAGGTTTATTCCCTGGTCAATGCAGAGTATTGACTATTTTAACGTTGACACTAGTTACACAAACTGTATTTAGAAATTTGCTTTCAGTGTTGATGGTGTCTGTTTAGCAAGAGAATAAGTAGTTGTGGTCTTATGTATGAAGTCTTATGTATGAAGTAATTGGGTCCAGTCAGAGCATGTGATACTTCTGCATGGACATGGCTAAGAATTAAGAGTGACAAAATACAGAAGAGGTTGACAGGCACAGTTTTCATCCCTTCCTAAAGAGGTTCAGAAAGCACATGCAATAAACAAAACAATGCTGCTGATGTGTTGCTTTTACCTTGACTGGCTTTTGTGGGGCACTGGAGAGAGGCAAAAGAAATGATTCCAGTGGTTCTGATGTTAAACAGCATTCATGTAAGCCAGCTCCAAAATCCCAAATCAGGATCTTTAATTGAAGAGCCCGTTGGTGTAAATCTGACCAAAAGTATCCCTGGTCCTTTAGAAATGGGCTGGATGCACACACAGATACATACTGCTGGCATTGGAATAAACAGGCCATGTAATGGTTGCTGACTCCTCACTAGAACAGGCACTAGAACAGGCATTGTCTCCTGATTTTTAGGTCTTTCTAAGTCTCACCTCCCTGCTCACTGCCCAGACATGCACTAGTGCTCTTATTTATTTAAGGTGCAGCTTTCCCACACTTAATTTGCATAGTCTTAAAACAATGCTGTCCTTCTGGTGCTCTCAGATAACTCCTGCTTGCCAAGTGAGACTCTTATCTTTTCAAGTGAACACAAATAAGATTTGTTTTGTTTTTTTCCCCCCTCTGAAGTTTTGATGAGTCATATAATCTGTATGTCCTAAATGCAACAGTTTTATAATCCCCAGAGGCTTCTCTGGGGTCTGGACAGATGACTTGTGAACACTTAGAGGGAAAGGGAGGGATATTTTAGGAGTCAATCCTTTCAACACAGAACTGCCAGCAAACCCAAACTTATGAATCATTATACAAGCAAAAGCACTTCATATTTCTCATGAGAAACTGCTCACTGCATATTCTTAAATGGGAATAATTTAATGAATTTATCTTCTGGAATTAATAGATTCCCGAAGCCCTTTAGTAGCTGCCTTTGTTGGCTTTGGAATGGTAGCCAGATCTCAAATTTCTTTACTTTTGCTTTAGTTAAAAGATTTTAAATGACTTGCTTCTGTAATTTCCTGGAAGGGAGTGACAGTCTAAAGGATACAAATGTTTATAAAACTAAGGTGCTATCTTGCAAATATTTAAAGTTGCATGCGTGTGAACAGCATTGAATTCAATGGAATCTTGCAGGTTCAGATCTTAACTTTGCTGCTCTTGTACCTTTCTCCCTTCCTGTAAATAGGAAGATTTTTTTTATGAATTGTTGGGGGGGAGGGGAAGTCCTTCTTCACCCCAATTTTGGTTGCTTTGCACACAGAAAATATTGCAAGTTGGACTAATGCTTATTTGTTGTATACATAAAAACCTCAGGTGGTTCACGTGCACTTTGAACAGACAGCTGTTGAAATAGCTATGGAAAAAACTAGGAAGACTTTTAGAAGGGGGAGTTGAAGTTACAATTAGCTATGGGTGATGAGCCATCAGATAGAGCCCTCTAGCTTTTCCCACGAGATGGATTTACTGGTCAGACAACAGCTTTTTTAAAAAAAAAAAAAATTGAAAGCCTACCTGATTGTTGCAACAAGGTTTATTTTCATAATTTAGTGATGGCTTACTGAATAATGGTTGCTGCTAATCACTTACTGCAAGGGCCCATCCATGAAATAAATACATTACTTTAGTAGACCCTTGACTTCACATTAAAAGTCTGATTTAAGTATGTTCACATTTAAAGGGAACGAACACAGGAATTTTTCTTTTGCACAGGAAATACTTTTCTACTTTTTTAAATCAAGCTAATCTCTGTATCTTGGTAAAGATTAGTAGTAATTGTTTAATTTATATTTCTATAATCTAGATAATAGATAAAACTAGTTTAGACGTGGCTGCAGAGCGATCCCAAAAAACCTCCTTTTCCAAGTATTTCAGAGCTTGTGTCTACACTATTTAAAAAAAAAATCTAGTCAGACACTAAATGATGGGAATTTAAAAATAGCCCATCACCCTGCATGTTACGCAACTTCTATAAAAGGTTTCTACCACAGACTAAAGGTAACTTCCTATGTGGTTTAGATTACTTGCTTAGTGCTTTAACTGCCTTGCAGTGGGCTCTGAGATGGTGTTTATGGCTTAGTTTTTCTTCCTGCACGCGGTAGCTTGAATGCCTGGAACCTCGTATTCCCGAGGCTCTCCAGATCACCATTGTCTCTGTTGACTTTTTTAATGTATAATCCATTCTGTCAAAGTCCAGAGATTGATTTGTTGCGCACACCCACCCTCTTTGCCTCTGTATGAGCCTCCGAATAGAGTAGTATTGTGATGAATGGCCCCATGCTGTTTCTCCCAGAACAGTTATTCTTTTGTGAGCAGGCCGGCTTTAGAGACCTTGGCAAAACGGCTAAAATGTTTGTTTACAAGAAACCATGAAACAAACCTTGAATGGCTCTCTCCCACCCCCGTTAGCCCCCCTTCCCCAGTCTTTCTCCGAACCTTGGAGTTCGGCAGTTGCTTGTACTCTCCGCAAGTAATTTCAAGTTTTGTTTTCCCTGCTCTGTTTTTATTAAGGTGTCAGTACGGATGGCAAGGCCAGTACTGTGATAAGTGCATTCCGCACCCAGGATGTGTCCATGGCACTTGCATTGAACCATGGCAATGCCTCTGTGAAACCAACTGGGGTGGTCAGCTCTGTGATAAAGGTATGCTAATCTTGTAGATAGCCAAGTGTAAAAACTTGAATTTTAATGCGGTGGGACTTATTGTCAAGAGAAAGCATCCAGAAACTTGGTGGGTTTTGTCCTTTTGTGTTTCTGCCAAGCATGGGAGGTTAGCTTTAACGCACACTTAACTTTCCACTATCCTGTCCTGCTTTTGTGCGTAGATACATTCTATAAAGTATCTAGAGTAATGGCAAAAGTGTCTTGTTTAAGCTTTGTATTCTGGTGGTCATCTTCTTACAGATCTTAACTACTGTGGGACTCACCCGCCTTGTTTGAATGGTGGTACCTGCAGCAACACCGGGCCTGACAAATATCAGTGTTCCTGCCCTGAGGGTTACTCGGGGCAGAACTGTGAAATCGGTAAGTGCTTTGACACGGCAAGCTAGCATTTACCCATCCTTTTGCATTTAGAGGCTATTTTGTACCACTTATCTGGTTGAGCTCTTTGATACTGTTACTAATGTTGGCAAAAGAGATCTGAAGTTTGAGGCTCAGTTACTCCGTGGTGAATGACTGGTATCTCCTTAATCAGACTCAGTCTAATTTGTGCTGATTTCTGTAGCTGGCTTGTTAGGGAGTGCTGCAATTGGTAGGAGCGCTAACTTGGCTTTAATTCAAGCAGAGATAAGTCACGGTATGTTGACCAGGTCAGCTTAGCATGAAAGCATTAAACAGGAAGGAGATGATCTGTGTAGAACCATAGGGTGCTAATGAGAAGATGATACAGTGGGGTCTTGTGTTGGTGGTCCAGGCATGGTAGTCTGCGAAGGGAGTGGCAAAGCGCTCCGGTGGTGGGGACTGGTAATTGTATTGGGCTGTCCCAAAGCTGACGTGATTGTGTTTGCAGCGGAACACGCCTGCCTTTCTGATCCTTGTCACAATGGAGGAAGCTGCTTAGAAACCTCTACTGGATTTGAGTGCGTGTGCATGCCTGGCTGGGCTGGACCAACGTGTACTCTTAGTAAGTTACTCTTTAGGAATTTAAAAACCTCTTACTGCAGTAAGGTTTTCTTCCTAAACCATTACAGAACTTGCTCGCAGCCACTGCATTTGTCCAGGAAACAAACCTGTCTTTCATGAAGTTTAATACCTCTTGCAATTTTTGCTTTGGTTTAATACCAGTTGTATTGCTGTTAGTGAGGCTTTTGATTAATTCAGGGAAATAAGTGGAACAAACTGTCTTGAGATGCACACTGCATGGTGTTTAAGACAGCTAATTACTATTTTACCAGCTTGCCAAAACTTTGCCTCTAAAGCCTACAATAAGATCAATAGAACAGGCCTGGCTTTCATTTACACTAGGCCTCGTCATGTGGCTCTGATGAAAATGAAATGTGTCTTCATCTAACTGAGAATAAGGCCAGAAATGTCAGGGGAAGCATGCGCTCCTCCCTCCTGGACAGATCATGGTGGCCGCTGCAGATGAATTCTATGAATGAGTTGCCATAGCTGTGGTACCTTGTAACAAAGCTAAGTTTCTCCCTCCCCTGCCTGCCCTTTATTTGCAGATATTGATGATTGTTCTCCAAATCCCTGTGGTCATGGAGGAACTTGCCAGGATCTGGTTGATGGGTTCAAGTGTATTTGCCCGCCTCAGTGGACTGGGAAAACATGCCAGCTAGGTAAATATTGACTTGCTCTATTTTAGGCTTTTTTACAAAACTGCTACTGGAGAAACTGCACTATTAGCAGCTCTGAGGCTATGAACACTTAGGACGTGTGTTAACTGTAAGCCAGTGTCCATCTGACAACAGGCTTGCTCAGATGCTTAGTTCAGCCTGTGTAGACAGGTGTATTTCAGAACTGGCCATGCTAAACTCAGAATGGCTTCCTTGGGTCACTTGATTGTTGAGCACACTGGTAATTGCAGGAAAAACGATCACATGTAGGCTAACAAAGCCTTATGTAGGTATTTGCAGATAAACCATAACTACTTTTGTCTGCCCCCTCCTCCTTTTCCCTCTGGCTTTGTGGGAAAGTTGCTACATCTCTTCTTGGTCCGGAGGAGTTGACGCTGCAGGAGTTCACAGCTGTGTTCCAAAATGTGGATGATATCATGAAGAATGAGCCATCCACATTCTTTATGCAACAGCCTAATCCCAGTGCTCCTCTGAAATGCTTGATTGAATCTCTGCTGTCTTTTGTTTTTCCTTTATTTTTTCAAGTTTTCCTAATAAGTAGCTGAATAACTGTAAATTAATTAGTGTAGCTAATGCTGTAATTAGAGAAATCAAAAGGTACTTCAGAGACTAATGTTTGATTGCCTTTTATTCCACTTTAAGTCTCCCTAATCCACTCTGTATGTTAGAAGCTCTTAAACTTTGAATTCCTGATTGCTATGAAAACAAGACTTAGATTTTGTTCCCCTTCCGACTCTACCTACAGCTCAACATTTTGTCTTTCAGATGCGAATGAATGCGAAGGCAAACCTTGTGTCAATGCCAACTCCTGCAGGAACCTGATTGGCAGCTACTATTGTGACTGCATTGCTGGCTGGAGTGGCCAGAATTGTGATATAAGTAAGTCTCTATGGACATTCAGCTTTTAGTAGATCAAGGAGCTCGATAGAGAAAGTTACTGTACAGTCCACTGAATTGAACTTGGCTTTAAACGTCAAGCAGTCAGTTTTATAGCCAGTGATCCCTTCAGAAAGGGAGTAGCTTGTCTGGAATGAAAATACACAATTTTATCAAACTCATTAGTCTATAACATGGCTATAGTCTGATAAGGTAACTAAAACAATGATGTGAAGTTTCACTAACTGTACTAGGAGAATTGCTGACTGTCCCCACCCATTAGAATAACCTTATCACAAGGAAGGCATGCAGGAAATTTGACAAAAGGTTTATCTAGCCAGAGTTTGAGACATTTGAACTCCTATCTAGAGTAAATGTGGGCCACCTTCTAAATGTGTGCTAATTTTATTGCAGATATTAATGATTGTCTTGGACAATGTCAGAATGGAGGATCCTGCCGGGTGAGTTGTTGGTTTTTTAGCAGGCCTATTAAATGTTGAAACCAGAGCAAATGATGCAGGAAAAGTACAGAGCTGTACACAGCTGTACATCCGCATGTCTACATAGGAACGTGGCTGGAGGGAAGTCACGTTGCGGATTTGGCTCGGTATGGTGTGTGCATGTACTTTTTTTAGGGGAGTAGAGCAGCGGGGCTACATAAATCTGACACCTCTTTTTTTCACCACCAGTGACTTTGCAGTAAACATGCACAGGAAATGTCTCTTCCACTTTAAATTTAGGATTAATGTGTTATCCTGAGAAACATGTTCTTGCCATGTTTAATCTGCACGAAGGCTTTCTGTGATAGTGTTGCTTGTTAGGGGGGATATAGTTTGGGCCACTTTAATTAAAAATAAAAACCCCACTAAATTTAAGCTTGCATATTCTTCCACAGGACTTGGTTAATGGCTATCGATGTATCTGTCCGCCTGGCTATGCAGGAGATCACTGTGAGAAAGATATCAATGAATGTGCAAGCAACCCTTGCTTGAATGGGGGACACTGTCAGGATGAAATAAATGGATTCCACTGTCTGTGTCCTGCTGGTTTCTCAGGAAACCTCTGTCAGGTGAGCCTGGCTGAAATGAAAGCCCTAGATAACGGAGTTCCTACCAGCCCTTTCTCTGTCGGCACACACCGAATGCCTTGTATCCAGTGAACCATGCTGTAGTCGTATAGCTGTCTGCCAAGGAAGTGCTTGTGAAAAATTCATGGCTGCTGAAGATTCTTTTAAACGGATTGCAAGTGTTCGCGTGTCAAGTTTTGTTGCATGCTCACTGTTAACCTTCGGGGGCTGCTTAGTATCAGAGTGCTGTCTGTTGGAATTGCTGCATGTATAACTGTACTCTGTGCATTATGTACAGTTAATAGAGGGAGCAGATAAAAAGGTCAGATTCCACAGTGTCTGCTGCCTGTTGCTCTGACAAGAGTAATAATACAACCTTTGTTCCACTGTCTCCCCACCCCTTTTCCCACCATTACAGTTGGACATAGATTATTGTGAGCCCAATCCATGCCAGAACGGTGCCCAGTGTTTCAATCTTAACACTGATTACTTCTGTACCTGTCCTGAAGATTACGAGGGAAAGAACTGCTCACACCTGAAAGATCACTGTCGCACTACTCCTTGTGAAGGTACGTGATAACACGAGTGCATGTTCAAACCCTTCCAACTCCTCTCCCAAAAGGAGGCTCAGCAGGCCAAATTCTGCCATGGAGCAAGTGGTTTGTAGTGACACTGAATTCAGTGAAGCTGTTCCTTGTACGCCAGAGCTGAATATGGCACTTTGTCAATACTTGTATGAAAGATACATTCTTTAAAAACTACTGTGAAGTTCACTTAAGCTCTGGAAGTAAAACATGGGTAGTAACATGAAGATGAGAAGCCAGCTTGCTCAGTAACTTGATAGATGTGATTGAGCACTTCCTGTTGTTTTTCTGCAGTAATTGACAGCTGTACAGTGGCCGTGGCTTCTAACAGCACACCTGAAGGGGTTCGTTATATTTCTTCAAATGTCTGTGGTCCCCATGGAAAGTGCAAGAGCCAAGCAGGTGGAAAATTCACCTGTGAATGCAACAAAGGCTTCACCGGCACCTACTGCCATGAAAGTAAGAGCTCAAAGACGTGTGATCTGATCTTGAATCTGCCTTTCACAAATGACTCCTTCCCAGCCTCTGAGACCACGAAAGAGTTTGGTTTACCACAGCAAATGCTGGAACTAGGCATGTTGCTTTGGGGTGAGGCAGTTTGGAATTCCCTGAACGTTTGGGGAGGATGGGTATAACACACCCTCTAACCTTGAACCATAGGCTTACGAGGTCTGAGGTGTTTAATAGCAGATTTCACCTTAAGATTTTATAGGTTGCCTTTAAAAGCTCTGTTCTAAAGGAACATACACTTGAAAAATATTATTGAGGGGAGCTTGTACTGGCTGTTTGTTGTTTCTTGTAACGTTATCAGCAAATGGTGTTCTAGAAAGTGGTGGGTGCAGTTTCCTCTGGCAAAGCTTAATTACATAGTCGCCAGTAATTGTACTTACTCAGTTTCTCCAATTTGTTCAGATATCAATGACTGTGAAAGCAATCCATGTAAAAATGGTGGCACTTGCATTGATGGCATCAACTCCTACAAGTGTATTTGTAGCGATGGATGGGAAGGAATTTACTGTGAAACAAGTAAGTTCAACTCTACTCCAACTAAAGGCTGACAACCCTGAGGCAGAAATGGGGAAGAGACTTGGGACATGCTGTCTTTTTAATGGGCAGTGACCACCTACAGTCTGCAGGCATGATTTCCAATCCCGCTGAAGTCAATGGGAAACCTTTCTTTGGGTTGGGGCCGTTAAAATACTTTTAGAGCTTCGTTACATGCTTGTGAAGTAGGCAGGCATGAATAGGGATGAAGTCATGGTAGGACTGAATCACAAAGGGCTTGCCCATGTTAGCAGCAAAGTGCAGAATAGAACTTGGCTCCGGGACTCTAACCCTCTAGACGATCTCCACCAGAAAACACTAGTGTAGATAAACACACTTGCTAGAATAGCAAAACAGTGTAATCTGCATGTGGCGCTTGCGCTTTGCGTGTCTTGGCAGCAGACTGAGGCTGCGAAGAACTGTTCGCCTTTGACTAACAGCCAAACAGTGTAATTAGGGTAATAGGCCTTTTTTCTTTCAGTTGCTCTGGTGGCTTTTATTATAGGGAACCAGAGAAAGGTGTAGTGACATGAAATGAAAGGAGCAGGGAGGATGCAGTATGGAGCAAGCATAATAAATCCGCGATAGTAACCGGATAATCCTTGCCTGAGATTTGGGACCAAATCCAGGGCTAGAACATGCCTCTGTCAAGCATGAAATAGCTTTGAAGATGCTGTGCTCTTCCTGCTCAGTTTCTCTCTTAATATTTCCAGATATTAATGACTGCAGTAAAAACCCTTGCCACAATGGGGGGACGTGCCGAGACTTGGTCAACGACTTCTTCTGTGAATGTAAAAATGGATGGAAAGGAAAAACTTGCCACTCCCGTAAGTCTTTGCCTCCAGCAAGTCTTTCATCTGTGGTAAACTGGCTGTGCTGCCTTACGAGTGCACGGAAGCTAAGGCTGGTTTGGTCTTCCTAGGTGACAGCCAGTGCGACGAGGCTACATGCAATAACGGAGGGACGTGCTATGATGAGGGGGACACTTTCAAATGCATGTGCCCTGCAGGATGGGAAGGAGCCACTTGTAATATAGGTAACGGTGCTTTTGTAACCTCTGGGGAGCATATGGAGCTCTCAAGCTGGGACTCTGTCCTCCCTTTCTCTGCACCTCCGTGGATGGCTTTGAAATCCTTATCAAATCTCTTTTCTGTTGCAGCGAGAAACAGCAGCTGCTTGCCAAATCCCTGTCATAATGGTGGTACCTGTGTAGTCAGTGGGGATTCGTTTACATGTGTCTGCAAAGAGGGCTGGGAAGGACCGACTTGCACTCAGAGTAAGTCTCTCAGAGCTCTTCCAAAGTGTTGCCTGATGAGAACATTGGCTCATCCTGTTGCCCTCTGAGATTGGAGATTGAAACCAGAAGGGAGAGCTGTTTGATGTAGGCTTTAGCATCACCTGAATCTTTGTTTTTAATGACATTCTATGATAGAGCCTTGACCTGGGCATGAGAAAGTTGCAAATGAGCTAAGTGGAGACAGATGTTGGCTTGTTTTCTCCTGCATTCTTTTTCTACCAGCAGCCCTGTCTGCTTCCACTCCTTTCTTCCTGTTAGATTCTTTACAAGGATTTCTTCCTGTGTACATGTGTTCCACAGCATAGCTAACAAATCTTGTGGTGGGAGCCTGGAATTAATTTAACAAACTCCATGTAGTTCTGTGAAAGTTAAACTGACAACTGACAAAGAGGAAATTTAGCGCCTCTTTATTGATGGCAACTCTATTATGCTTTAATACTAATGTCTCTTTTGTGTCTTTGCAGATACAAATGATTGCAGTCCTCATCCGTGGTAAGTTGTATGAATTGGGTTGCGGTCTTTCCTGTTAAGCACCTTCTTGCATTCAGCTGTAGATTTGTTTCTATTCCTCCTAGTAATTTGTGTACTTTTGTCCTGACTCTTTTAGTTACAACAGTGGAACTTGTGTTGATGGAGACAACTGGTACCGTTGTGAATGTGCTCCAGGCTTTGCTGGTCCAGACTGCAGGATAAGTGAGTGTTACTCTGATTTCTTGCTGATGTGATTAATGCTTATTTAAAATACGCTGCACAACCAGAAGTGTAACTCTCCTCTGCAAATCAGTCCTGCTGCTACACTTGCCTATATCTGGCCTCTATGATTTGAACCCTGCAAATACACAGATCTGCTTTATAACTACAGACCATTTTTGTAGCTTGAATAGATACAAATTCTGTATCTGCGCACAGCTCTCTTTATGATCTTCTGATGAGTGAGAAATTCCTTTTGAAAACCTGTTGGGTTAAGTATATGCCTAATACTTCCAAGGATGTCTTGGTTCAGCAGAAGAGTTTGCCCTTCAGCATGGTCTTCCTAGTGAAACGGATTTATGCTGTAGTTTTCTGTTTGAGGAAGAAGCATGCCAGTTAAAATATTTGTCAATTAATAATCCACCTACGGACCCTGAGGTGGTATGTGTACTTACCTGTAATTATTAAATTACAGGAAAGACATTTTTAATAACCTAGCCATGGAAATGGAATTATTCATAGCAGTAATAAAACTGGAAGGGGTTTGAAGTTGTTGGGCAAAGTATTTAGTATATGGGCTAATCTGAACTGTGTTGGAGAGAAGTGAGCCAGTTTTGTTTGCAACAAAGTGTCCTTGTCCTGGGAGAGCATAAAGTAGCCAGGCAGGGCCAGGTTCTGATCTTCGTTAGAACAGTGTCAAACAGTGTCAATCCAGTGTAATGCAAGTGACTTTGGAGGAATTATTCCAGAACAGAACTGGAGTAATGAAGATCCGAATCTAGCTCCCTGGGAATTGTGGGGAAAATTAGACTTCCACTCCAGCTGTCTTCCATACACATGTGTATGTATAATTGTGTGTAAAAATGACTTCCCTCTTTCCATAGATATCAATGAATGTCAGTCATCACCCTGTGCCTTTGGAGCTACATGCGTGGATGAAATTAATGGGTACCGTTGCATATGCCCACCTGGTCGCAGTGGCCCAAGATGCCAAGAAGGTATTCCAGGCAGACTAATAGTATCTGTAACCAGATCCAGTTTACTTGCCCTTTTTCTATTCATGGTGGAAGGTGCAAGTTTATCATGTAAAAGTTTATAAATATTAGTTGTTGGGAACAGGAATTAGAAAATTCAATGGGATCAGGTCTTGACTTTTCAAAACCCCCTAAGTGTGTTCAATTTCCATTCTCAGTTACAGGAAGGCCTTGTATTAGCAATGGGCGAGTGATGCCTGATGGAGCTAAATGGGATGATGACTGCAATACCTGTCAGTGTTGGAATGGAAAAGTTGCATGCTCTAAGGTACACTTTCACTGTTTCTGGATTGCATTGTTTTCAGTGCTATAGCAAACAGCTGTGCTATAAAAATTAATTCTCCTTCTAGGTTTGGTGTGGTCCTAGACCTTGTTTGATACATGGCAAAGGTCACGAGTGTCCAGCTGGCCACACCTGTGTCCCTATTAAGGATGACCACTGCTTTACACGTCCCTGTTCTGGAGTGGGGGTATGCTGGCCTTCAAACCAACAACCAATAAAGACCAAATGTAATTTGGATTCTTACTACCAGGACAATTGTGCCAACATCACTTTCACCTTCAACAAAGAGCTGATGGCCTCAGTAAGTAACTTACAAACATAAATATTCAAAGTACTGAAAGCAAGATGCCTTGTGGTACTGCACAAAACTGACTTGATCTGTGTAAGTGAGACGGGTGGAGCACTTCCTTTCCATGGAAATCTGCAGAGGATAGATACTGATCCCTGCCCTGTTAACACAGATTTCAGATCTGCCACCCTAAGTGTCTCGGCTAATTCCTGCTTGCTGGATACATTGCTTTTGGAAGGTGTTACTTGGCACTCCAAGTCCATATTCTCACTTGCTCTTGACTCTTGTATTTCAGGGTCTTACCACAGAGCACATCTGCAGTGACTTGAGGAATCTGAATATTTTGAAGAATGTTTCTGTTGAATATTCCATCTACATTACCTGTGAGCCATCTCACTTAGCCCACAATGAAATCCACGTTGCTATTGTAAGTACTTCTGATACTGTCTTTGTATTAAAAGGTTATGTGGAACCACATGGGTTTAAGAAACTATCATGCTGGGCTTTATCAGCTTTTCCCCTGGCTTAAAGTGAAATTTTGAGTGTGGGTGGGGTATCATAGCTGTAGATGTAACAATGTGCTTGAAAGCTGCTAGCAAGAGGGGAGAGGAAGGGGTGCTTCAAAGCAGCAGCACTGCATGGAGCCCGGGGTCAGCTGGGAATTCCCTCTACTGATCCTGGGCTCCATCTGGTGCTGCCACTTTGAACCATTCCGGGGAGCATGGGGCCAGCGGGGACTGCTTGAGTCCCCTGCGGGGCCTGTGCTCCTGGCAGTGCTTTCGCCTCTGAAGTGTAGCAACAGCCTTAGGACTGATCCTGCACTTCAAAGGCAGAAGTGCCCTTAACTAATCGACTACTCGATCAAATTGCATCGACTATTCGATTATCCAATTAATCTAAATTTAACATCCCTATTCTAGTGAAGTCATCCTAGTCACTTGTTCATGTTTTGGAACAAGATAAAGGCTTATGTTCCCTGATCGATCTCTGCCCCAGGTGAACTGGCTTTGAAACTTTTCTGGAAAACACTCAAGTGACTGCAGAGGCTTGTTTGATGGTTGGTTATGCATGTTTTGGTATCTGATATTAACTCTGCTCCTTTTTGTCCTAGTCTGCCGAAGATATAGGAAAGGATGAAAACCCTGTGAAAGAAATTACTGACAAAATTATTGACCTTGTTAGTAAGCGTGATGGAAACAATACGCTGATTGCTGCAGTTGCAGAAGTCCGGGTTCAGCGACGACCAATTAAGAATAAAACTGGTAAGTGTTTTAAATTGAGTAAAAAATTCACCTCTTGTAAAGAGGCAGTTGCCAGTTTCACTTTACAGTACAACTTGTATTTGTTTAGTATGGCAAGTATTTCAAACCATTTAATTTTCATCTAATTTTCATGTAAGTTGGGATACTTCAATCCCCAACCAAGAGAAGGCCAAGATTCAAGTATTTGTGGCAAACAGTTCTAAAGGAGTCTTGACTTTCCTCCAATGCCAGAAAGTCATCTTTTGACCCTTTCACTCTTGCCCTCAAATGGCCTGCACTAAGAGGGGAGAAAAAAATACCAGTGACATTTACTGGCTTGAGAGTGATAAGTGTTGCTATCTCATGATTGTAACTGCTCCACATGAAATAAATTGGGTAGTCCGTAAAGATCCTAGTGGACAGTCCCACTTTATGGTACACAAGCTTGTAAGCAGAAGTGAGTTATGTCCATGAAAGCTCATGATACCATCTACAGTAAGACTCCAATAGTCCGGCACTCTTGATAGTGCAGCATCAAAATAGCAAGAGCCTAGTTGAGTGAGCTTTGGCAAAAAGAGTCACAAGGTAACAGCGGCAGCAGCTGACCTGAGCGCAAAAGGTAAAAGGCTTAAAAAACTAAAACATTACAGTATACTGTATACAGTATGTACAATAAAAAGGGTTAAGAACACTTTGTATACATTGTATAGTGTGTGTGTGTGTGTGTGTGTGTGTATAACCATCTTATAGTACCTCCTGACAGTCTAGCATATCTGATAATCCAGCACCACCTAGGTCCCATAGGTTCCGGATTATCAGCAGTCTACTATACATGTTTTGCTAGTCTAAGGTTGTGTGTTAAGTTTTCCTAGTTAGACTAATGTGGCTACCCACTGAAGCTTTCAAAAATCTGATGTTCTTGATGAATTTAGCACTTGCTCTAGTAACTCTTCTTTTTTAAACACTGTCCCCACGCCATTATCTCGATTAAAAAGGGCTTATCAAGTGTTCTTTTGGAGAGTTGGAGCAGAAATTCAACTGAAATACTTTACTGGTGAGGTTAATTGATCTCATATCTGTCTTCCAGATTTCTTGGTGCCATTACTGAGCTCCGTTTTAACTGTGGCTTGGATCTGTTGCCTGGTAACGGCCTTTTACTGGTGCATTCGGAAACGCAGAAAGCAGAGCAGCCACTCTCACACTGCCTCGGATGACAACACCACCAACAATGTGAGGGAGCAGCTGAATCAGATCAAGAACCCGATTGAGAAACATGGTGCAAACACGGTCCCCATCAAAGACTATGAAAACAAGAACTCCAAAATCGCCAAAATAAGGACACACAATTCAGAAGTGGAGGAAGACGACATGGACAAACACCAGCAGAAGAGCCGCTTTGTCAAACAGCCAGCATATACACTGGTAGACAGAGATGAAAAGCCACCCAATAGCACTCCGACAAAACACCCGAACTGGACAAATAAACAAGACAACAGAGACTTGGAGAGTGCACAAAGCCTAAATCGGATGGAATACATTGTATAGCAGACAGCAGGTGCTGCCATGCAGAGCCTTTAGATACCATTATAAAGGCACTCAGAGCTTGTAGTTCTTAAACTGTTGTGTAATATTTGAGTCTAAGGCTATTATTTACTTAGAATCCCTGTGTTAATTTAAGTTTTGACAAGCTGGCTTACACTGGCAATGATAGTTGCTGTGGTTGGCTGGAATACCAAGTGCTGCATTTCACATCTATGCAAAACTAGTCAAAAGTGCCCTAATGTAAATTCAGCTGTAGCTGATATATCATGGAAATGTTTCATAAGGTATTGCATAGCTTTATTAGCTCCTCTTCAGTGTCAACTTTTTTGCCAGATGTGTCCTGACTTATACATTAGAAAATACATTTTATTTATATTTATTGAATCTTGAGTTTTTTGTATATTGGTTTTATGGTGACGTACAACTAGTTCTGTATTTGAAAGTGCCTTTGCAGCTCAGAACCACAGCAACTATCAAAAATAAGTTAATTTATTTTTTTATTGTATTTTTGTTGGGGGTGGGACAGGGCTTGATATCAGCAGTTGCTGATGAATGAAGAATTTAAAGAGGAAAATGTGTTAAGTAGAAGTTTGTATAGATATGTAAATAATTCTTTTTTATTAATCACTGTGTATATTTGATTTATTAACTTAATAATCAAGAGCCTTAAATATCATTCCTTTTTATTTATATGTATGTTTAGAGTTGAAGGTTTTTGATAGCATTGTAAGCTTGTGGCTTCTTTATTTTGAATTTATTTTCTTGTTACATGTTGCCTATATGCCAAAACTAAGGTGTTCTAAAAATAGTTTATTTTTAACAATAGGACGGGCTTTCATGCCTTGATACTGTGTTTTGTACAATGTCAAATGTTTGAAACACCTTCCATAGTATCACTTTAAGACTATTTGTAAGTACTGACTGAGGCAGTTTAGATTAGAATTTTTTTTGCTGCTTTAGACTTGAAAGAGTGACAGGCAGTCTGCTACAAAGCAGTTTAAGGGAACAAAAATGAGCTATAACGTGATGTAGATGAAATGTGAGTGGTCGCATGTAATTAAAATATCAAATTAGCGAGTGAAGTTGGAAGCACAGCAATCTTATTTTGTAAATTCTGATTTTTTTCACCATGAATATTGTAATACTGAACCACTTGTAGATTTGATTTTTTTGTAATCTACTGCATTTAGGGAGTATTCTAATAAGCTAGTCAATGAATACTTGAACAGTAGAATGTCCAGTAAGATCACTGTGTAGATTTGCCATAGATTACACTGCCCGCCTTAAGTGAGGAAATCAAAGTGCTATTACAGTGTTAAGATCAAAAAGGCTTATAAACCCAGTCTCATTGGTTAACCATTGAGATCATGAAGATACCTTGTGATATTAGTGTTATACAAACATGAAAATGCATCTTTGTGTTTTTTTCTGGCAATAAATCTTAAAAAGGTAATATTTATTAAACGTTTTGTATGAAAACTTAAAACAGCGTGGAGGTTATTAAGCTTCAGTGAGGCCCTTGCAGCTAGCTTTGTCCCCTGATCCCAAGGTACATTAGCCATAGGTGTGTATAGAAAGATTCCCAATGGCTTTCAGTGAGCTTTAAATCGGGGTAGGCTACTTAAATAGTGTGGTGTAAGCTTTCATGCACCACAAACTCACCTCATGTGGGCTATGGAATAGCTCAGCCAGATTCAAAGCTGTTCAGGAAAATATTTTTCCTTCACTTCCAGCAAGTGGCTTGCAAAGCATGACAGCTATTCTTGAAGTAACTGCTCTCTGAAAAATTACTTGTGTAGCTCTGGGCAGTGATTGCATTGCATCCTTAAAGGCAGCAGCCCTGCTTGTTACTCCTACTGGACTGGCTCCATTGATGGTAGAGTTCCTCCAGTTCTAAACCACTCAGAGTTCCTTGTATTTTTGTGTTGGTGTAGCAGTTAGAGGGGTATCTGATAAGACCATATTTACAGTGTGAAACTTCAATTGTCAGTCTGATTTGTCCTTTCCCTGTGTAGTCATGCTCAGTGCAAAGATCTGAGACTTTCTGACCCTTTTGCTAGTTACACCAGTGCAGACTGGGTCTAAGTGCAGAACCAAGCTCATTTTTCTAAAGAGACCTTCTCAGATATGAAAATTCAGTACAGGAATTGAGGTTCTATTGTTAAAAGGGTTAGAAATGCCTTGTGTGAGATCCTATAATTGGAAACACTGACACCAGTCAACTTACTCTGTTTAGATAATTCAAACTACAACTTTCCTGCCATTCAAGTAAACTCCGGCTTGTTGTAAAAGCAACTTGAAAGTGCGGTAGTCTTCATCATATGCCACAACTAACTTATTGTACCACCAGAGAATTGACAGTTTACTGAATGAACCTCTAAGTTGAACTATAGAGTAGTACTTAAAGCGGTGAATGTTTAATGCCTGTGGCATTGTCTTTGTCCTACTTCCACTTGCCAGTTCCCCTTAAACAGTGTTAACTCTCTTGCCCAGCAGTCTAAAACTCGGTAAATAGTTTTATGTAGGAATGGCTTTCTTCAGGTAGCCAAATCCTAATAGGGTTGGCCATCTTGTTGCAAAGCAGTATCACTGAAGAGTTGGGACCAAAGATAAGCCAGTGACTTTGCTTTACTAAGCAACTAAAATTAAATGTTAGGCCTCATGTGAGTAGGCTTGTTGGTTGACTCCTGGTGTGACTAAGAATAGCAGTCTAAACCTCACTCTCCTTTAATGCAAAATGCTAACAGTTTAATAGGTTCATCTTATGCTAGTCTCATATCCTCCATTTAATGGCTGCCTCTATAGGTTCAAGCTAGTGTCAGTCAGGGCTCTGCTCTGAATTTTATGAAACCTTTTATATAACTAGTAATTTTTACTGCCTAGGTGGAGTTTGCTATGAGGACCCTGTTTTCAGTCTCTAATTGTAAAGACTAGACTTAGGTATATGTGGTACTAGCTCTGAGTTGATACTTCTTTGTATCCAGGTAACCGAGTTCTTGGAGGTTATCATGGAGAAATCTTGCATTGCATTTTCATTGACAAAGTGGCCGCTGTAAAATCCACACTGGTGAATTCAAAACAGCCAGCACACTGGAAGCTGGTCTTAGCTCTTTTAAAAATAGAAATAGAGAAGCTTAAGACTTTCATGTGACAAAACTAAGGTGCACATTTATTTTTGTGGAAGTTGCTCTGCCACTTTACTGTAGGCATCTTCCTTGCCCAGTATGGTCAGGAACAACTTCCTGCTACAGGGGTGGGTATGTTTATGGCTACTCAGCTCAGAACTGGAACAAGTCTGCTGCCTGAACTACTTTTTAAAATACAAACTTTACACAGTTAAAATTACTTTACACAGTTAAAATTTCTCCTGCTTCTAATCAGCAGAACTGTAGTTACAACTAGCTGGATCTTTCAAACAGGTTTGTTTAAACTTGCAGCAAATATGGTGAAGTCACTGCACCTTAATGTGGAAAATACTGTCCAGCTTATGTAGAAGCAAGTATTTATAAAACCTTTCAACATATTAGAATTAAAGATTTAAGATAGTCTTGGCTCCAAGGGGTGTGGAAAGGTACTTTCTTGGGGGAGCAACTCCCCTACTGTTTATGGCAATTGTATAAGATACATGTAAACTTCCAGAAATGTTACTGCACAGCAATTCTAAATAGGCTGAATGGCAGCTGGTGAACAGAACCAGTGGGTTGCTACTTACCTTCCTTTTGCTGTAGAGTACTAGCAGCACATGCTTTTATATGCATGGCAAAAGCTGCCATTTGATCAGGAAGCAACCCTCTGACCAGAGCCACTCAAGGCTAACTGCCCCCTTCTCCTTGGCAATAGTGTCACAGCATCTCACCTGCTGCCCAATCAAGCCCTCTAAGTGTTGGAGGTCCCTGGTGTGTTAGTTACCTACTCTGGCCAGACTAATTAGCAAGTTGATGCATTAAGGCCCAAGTTGTTCACTTCTGCCTCTGGATAGCCATGGTCAGCACAGCTGCCCCTCACTGCAACCTCAAGAAAGCTTGCAGCTGCTTATACCTCTTGCTATGATGCTCACTTAACTCCTACTCTACCTCTCTGGGACTTGGCCTAAAGCTTGTTTTAGCAATACTATAGAGCCTGGAAAATCTCATGTAGATGAGTAAGGGCTGGTTTCCATCCCATGAGCAAAGCTCTTCCACATCTGCCCCTTTCTCCCTCTGAAGATGGAACAGGACTATCCCACATTAGAATGTCACTGAGGGTGATGGAATAGAATCTTTACTTCCTATTCGTTCTCAATCTTGGTCATGGGAGACTTTGACACCATGACCTTCATTACAGTCTACCACCCCACTAAGATTTTTTCAAATTAGGAAGTGCCCAAAGCCTTTGGTCTCCAAAAGCAATTTCCTAATGGGGGAGTGGGTTGGGAGTCCAATGAGGTGTTCAACTTTTCTCTGGGAAAAAACACAGATTGACTGGCTTTGACCAGAATTCTGGAGGTCCACCAAATAAATGGGTCAAGCCCCTGAAGGCTTAAAGGCACTTGACAGAGTGCAGAGTCAACTATAGCCTGTACTGGACTGGATTCAATTCCCAGTTCTAACAATGAATTGCTCTTTGCCTCGGGCAAGTCATTTTACTCCTACGTTAATGGAAAAACACATCTTTGTCCTCTGTAAAGCACTTTCTGATCAGTACCAAAAAACTCTCCTTTTATATACTATGCTTACTTCAGCCCAACTTCCCCTAGAAACAAAAAACAAACCAACCACTCCAACTGGCTGTCTCTCACACCATTCAAAATCCATGAGCTGCAGCTATTAATCTTCATAGCATTCAACTCTCATAACCGACCTACAGATTTCTTAATAGGAAGGCAACTTACCTGAGGAGTCAATCTTACAGGGCAGTTTACTTTGCACAACTCACTTGAGCACAAGTTTCCTTAGCAGAACTGAGTTTTCTGCTGATTCTGTTCTTTTTTTGGTGGAAACAAAATAAGTGGTGCGTTTTTTTTGCAGTTACCGAGCCAAGAACAACAGCTGAAATGGGTGCTGTACAATCATAAACACATACAAATACATAGTCTGATCTTTGAGACACAAATGTGACTTCTGACATGCAGACTAACCAGAACAAGCACATGATTTATTACTCCTATGATAAGCCCTCTGATCACTGTGTAATATTTCTGCAGATTAACATTAGCCCAAAGTGAACAGATTTTAACAGCTTTCTCTTCATATATAAAACTTGTAAAGGCCAAACCAGCCTTTGATTTAAGACATTTACTAAGTTTAATATTTTAACAGCTTTAACGTTAACACAAAAAGTCTGACAGTTTTCAGACATTACAGCTTACCCAGCTTTGAAAGAACTGTTTCAATTATGTGTGTATTCAAGAAATCACAGCAGTTTAAATTTAGTGGGTAATGCTTTTTTTTAAGGCAAGGAGGTCTCATTCTTTACAGCAAATGCATATTTTTAAGCAAGATTTTTGCATTTCCTGGAGTTGACCAGTCAGTTTCTCACAGCGTTAACCTTTCCCTGGACCTCTCTGGACAGACATCTGCCAGCTGTGCTGGCAGTAGAATTTCTAGCAAATTATGCCCGTCAGCTTTTTCAGTTCTCACTGGTTTTAAGTTCCACTTAAAAAAAAAGAAAAAAAAAAAGAAAAAAAAAAGTATGCCCCCATGTCACAAATTATTATTTCATGCAAACTACTTCATCATCGCTTCAGAATAGAACCAAATCCTTAATATTACTTTTGTCTGGAAGTATAGTGATCATGTTCTGAAGCAAATTTTCTGGAAGATGGGGGTCCCAATAATCCAAACTGCTAGCTCACAATCCACTGACCATCAAAAACATTTCTTACATTTTTTTGTTCCTAACCCTAGCTTAAGCCATTGGACAACACCATCGACCAACATGGTCTTGGATGATAACTTTTTGTCAATGAGTTATATGTGGTTGGACAGTGCATCAGAACAGCCTTAAAGACCAAGGATAGCCAAGATCAGAAGGGCAACCATAACAAGAGTGTCTGGCAATAATCCAACCTGATGGTCACAGAAGTAGGAACATCTTCAGCAAGGTCAGCCCATACATACGTAAGTGAAACTTTCATGGTGGTCTGTCTTACATGGATTAAAAATGGTCATTATGCAAAGCAGTGCAAGCTGAAGGTCTAGGAGCAATCGGGGAGTATACAGTACCAAGGTACTGTACTTTGAAAAGTCTCACCACTGGATAATTTCTTGTCTGAATAACAGCTTTAGATGTAAATGCATTCTATCTTATTCAATTAAGATGAAAACTAAATTCAAGGGAATCTTTCAACTGAAAATGTAATTTAACCTTGAACTGTAATATAGACTTAATAATAATACATGATGACATACATACTGTGTGCAGTAGTAATATAAAGGAGGAACCAGTTAACTGGTTACCTGGTAAACAGTGCTTTACTGGCATGCTTACTGGGGTTACTGGTACCAGCCCGGCCAGGGCCATTATGCCACAACACGGCAGAGTGGGGAGCTGCTCCAGCATGGTTGGGCCCACTGTACTGCACTGGGGGCTACTCCAATGGCCCCCTGCCTGTGGTGCGGCAGGCCAGTTAACCGGTTATACATACCGTTTAATCGGTTAGCATTTTAAACAGGATTTTACATCCCTAGTATTCAGTCAGATTTTCCGTTTTAGAACTGCTTCAATTAATCAACTATTTTTTTCCTCTTCTGTGAAAGAAAGCTTTAAAGCATTAAGAAAATATAATAAACAGAAATTTGAGACCCTCTTTCTCAAACATGTTAGTATGTATTATAGCTGTAGTCAATGAGATTGCAGAGACATGATGAACCAGACAGGGATAAACTGGTAAGAAATTCAAGTGATTTTCCATACTCAAGTCAATTCATGTTAACGGATTATCATCAGAACCTCTCCTGTAGGTAACACCCTAATTATTTTACAACCTAGAATGTATTGGAAAGCTCTCAGCAAAAAAGGATCCAGGCAATTAGAAAGAATGGAAACTGAGAAGTGCAACACATACTCATATCCTTTCCTTGTCTCAGTCTCTGTACTATTAAACTAATTCAGTTAGACTATGCATGCAACAATATACTTATCTAAACTACTTGTACTGATACTTTAATACATCACTGTTAATTGAGTATTTCTCTTATCAGTTTAATGACACAACACCTTTTGAATAATACCTGGATATAGCTTTTAAATCAGTTAATAAATATGTAAATGTTTTCTGTTTCCCTCCTGATGTCTAAAATGATCGGGGGAGGGGGAGAGGATGACACTAAAAATGTCCATTCTTCCCGTATGTAAACTTCTGTTGGATACCGCTTCACTTTCAGCTTTGCTGCTCCTGTTACTCATAAATGTCCCTTTGCATAGACTGGGGAAAAGTGAGCATCAACAGGCATGCTATGAAATGGACTATTCAAAAGTGCTGTCATATTCACAAAGTCACCAAACTGGGAAAAAAAAGAAGAGAAAATGTCTCTCTTTTTTACTCTTTCATGTTCATAGTAATCAGAAGGGTTACTTGTAATAACTGTGGGTACAAAAGTTCTGTTCAAGTTGACAGTGTCTTACGTTCAACTGTTAAGATGACTTATCATTTAAGGCCCAACCTGCCAACACTTACTATTAAGTGCAATGCTTGAAGCCACATATACTCCAATTGAAATACATGGGGACACTCATAGTAGCAAGCTCTGGGCCAAGCAGAAGACATTTCATTGGTCATATTGATTTTAAGACTGATCAAAAATGAAATTTCTTGCAATTTTATTATAACCATTTTAGGAAAAGGACAGTGAAATAATGAGTTAATTGGCACATGAAATGAGGTACACAGCTAATAAAAGTAACATTAAAAAGATGTGATATTAGGAACAAACCCCAGTGTCATAGCGATAACAGTCAAATATACTATAGATTTGGCTCAAACCCAAATACCCCGAAGGAAGCTTTAAAAAGTGGCCCTCAAGCACAAATCATTTCTGATTTTTAATGTTTGTGCATGCGCTTACAAATGTACACAACTATGCATGCACCTTCTCCAACCATAACTCCTGCACATGAAGGTTCATTTCTCTCAATGGAATATGCATGTGAAAATTTTATCTCCTGTGTATATAGCTAGCGCTTGTATAGCTGTGCGCATTTATACTGAGTCTCTGATCAAAAAATCAGGCCTTAAATGACTGCCACACTCAATAGTTTTAATATGGCTAAAGTGTTACTTGAAAATATTTTAGATGAGAACATTACACTAGGGTACTTTTTTGTTAATATTTATTTGCTTTACAAAATTTCAAAGACCAGAAGAATTAACCAAGTATTTTCTCTTCTAAAAGTCTAAATGATGAGCTTGTACCAATTAATAAAATGTTGAATTTAGTAGTATGCACTCTGCAGAAAAATAGAACATCTATACCAGTTAACTGACAAAAGTGGAAGTTTCTTTAGCTTTTTAATGTCATCAGATCTCCAGATGCTGATTTATTAGTAGTAACAAAACACAACCCTAAAGAATGTCTAGCTTTAAATGTTACTATTTTACGTATGGCATATTCATTCATTGTATAACACTACATCCTTGTTTTCCTAAATATTTAAATATCTTAATACAGACAGGCAAAAATCAAGTGTGCTATTGTTGAATCTCCAAATGATTAAGGCATTTAATGACCCAGTTTAATCATTAGAAAGTATGGCAACACAGACACTACATTTAATATTCTGCATGTAGATCACGTCTCTCTATTCTGAATTGCTTCCTAAAAACTCACCATAATATGTCTGCCAATTGAATACAAGTCTATTTGCATAACTGATTTCACCTTGGTAGGATAATACATCAGGACTTCTTAAACCTTCGTAGTTTCAACTTTCTAGGCCCATCTTCCCCCTCTTTTTTTCTTTTTTGGATAAGTTTTTCTGAAGGTTTGGAGTCAGATTTTAAATAAGAGGATAGAGGCATTAGAGATAATTCTTCAGTGGTTGTGGCTGCCTCATTTTGGTTTGTTTGTATTACTGGTATATTATTTTTTATGAAAACAGGTCTTGGGGGAATTTTTCCCAAAGTAAGTGACTCCTCATCAGACATGCTTTTTGCCAAGTCTTGCTTAGAAAATAACTTGGGATTCAGTAGGGATTCCTCCTTCAGAGATGGTTCTAAACAATCAGAGTTGCTCTTTTTCCTTTCTGCATCTCTGGGGATTAAATGGCCCTGTTCAGAAGATACTTTCTTGCAATGGTCTAACTCGTCTTCGGAACCACAACTCTTTTGTTGATTCTGTGTTTTAGTCACTGTTCGATTTTCTTTTGGATCTGGCGGTGCTGACTCACAGCTACATGGAGGGTTACTGCTTAGAAGTCTCATCTTTAACCACTCTGCAAAGTGAAGTTTTTGCTGGCTGCTAGCATCATCTGGCTGTCTCTGATTAACATGATTTTCCAGTTCAAAGACAGGAAGCTCTGAGTTGCTCTCAGCTGTACTTATGCAATCCTTTGGTTGTCCTATACTCCTAAATTTTACTTCAGACAGATGATTGGAAGAAGCTTGATGTTCCTTTGAGTCAAGATACACTTGCATTGCGCCCTTGTTGGTTTGAGGTTTGTTCATGTTACCATTCCTTGTTTTTGTCCTTTCCACACTGTAATGAAAAAGTATTTTGATTTTAATAATAAAAATGATTACTGCTTTTTACAGCCCTTTTTAAAAATTCTGAAAGACAACTAGGGCAACCCCATCCTGAATTTGGGAAAAGCTCTCCAGTAGATCATCTTGACAATAATGTCTGTCTAGTGTGGATTGTAAGTATCACACACTATCCATCTGATTTTCCACAGCAGTAGGGGAATCTTATTTATTAATGAGTAAGCTGTGAAGAAGGTCAAATTTTATTCTAACAGGCAGAACTAGATTCATTACAGATGTGAAGGGTTAATACTACCTAAGTATATTGGATTCCTCCCCAAACTGGCTAGATAAAGAAGTGCTCCAAAATGTGCCTATATGGTTTCAAACCAGAGACATATATGCAGAGAAAGAGGAGAAGTCAGTTTCTAATCTAATTTAGAACGTTTCTCTGGAATTTCGCCTGGTACATTTCAAAGTATTACTAAAATGTAATGACTCCCCCCAGTTGATATCAAGCATATTTATCTGGAGAAGGACTTTGGTGTAATGTAAGTGGATGATATTCTCAAAGGTATTAAAGGAAAAAGGAATTACAAGAGACTTGATGGAGTGTCAGCATATAAACACTGTTCAACTGTACATGTTACACACAAATCTGAACTTCACAGAGGCTAGAAGATTAATGTGATGCAGAAGTACATGGGCTGCATATGTAGGGTTTAAAGTATAAGGTCTCAGCACAGATTCTCCCTCCCTGAAACTGCTTTCTGCGGTTCTGTTGCCTTGGGAGAATCAGTTCCGAAAGGGGAAATCTTCCAGTGATGTTGAACCAGCATAGTGATTCTCACATCCTAGTCCCCTCTCTGCTGCTAGCACAGGGGATGTAACTAGAGCTAATTGGGGTGTTGCCAGGACTCATGTAAAGCACTGATCCCCGGGGGCTGTAATAACTCTTTAGGACCATTGGCTTCTGTAACTTGCACCAAGGGACTAATCTGGCACACAGCTGACCACTGATTGGGGGAGCACAATTTAGGCTTAAATAAGCTTTTGCCCCCAACCCTCTTCTCTGTCCAGTTGCACTGTGCACATCTTCTGCACCTACAGCCAAAAAGCTGGGCCATTCTTTCCAGCCCTATAAACTGCAGACTCACACATTGGGGGTGGGTAAGAATCTTTAAAAAAAATGTTTTCCACCAGATTCAAACATCGTGCATATTTGTTTTGGCTCAATTTTCTTTAGAGGAAACGTGCTGGTTCTGACTACTGCTATGAGGGATATAAATGGGTTGTAATGGCTATATCTGGTATCCTATAAAATTCCAATGAGTGTTTGTATATGCTTATTCACAGTCAGTTGCCTATGTTTACTAGCCTACAGTAACCCTATATATAAAGAAAAAGGTGCACATTACTTGACATTTCACTGTCTATGCCAGATTCCATTACTCATTGTTAAATCATATATTTAATATCTTTAAAATAGAAAAAAGAGGTAGACGTACATCTTTTGCAAGATATCTTGCTTTATCTGTTGACTCACTGGAATTTCACATTTTTTATTTTCAGTAGATTCGGCAAAATATTCGGAGGTCTCACTAGAAAGCTTTTCTTTCTGCTCCAAAAGAAAACATACATTTAAAATGTGAGCCATTAAGCTGCAATTACTGAAAATAAAACTCCGTTGCTAATGCCACAACTTACAGATGTTCTTTATTATTTTTAATCTAAACAGCCTCAAGAAGTAATTTATTTATTTAGAATAAAATTATTAATCTTTGAATATTTGAATATCTATAGTTAGTTTGCTCCCCTCTCAGGCTCCCACGACACATATTTCATATGTTAAAATATACCACAAACAAACAAGAATGTAATGTAAAGGATGTAGATTCCAAACCATGTGAGGAAACCATTGGCAAATATCTGACATCTTTGTGGCTCAAACTTTGACAAATGCCAGGAATCTCTGTTGCAGACAGTGTGTTTGTCAGTTTTTTTCTGAAGAGACTGAGTGGCGCAGTGGTCTATACCCTTATTCTCTGAAGAATTCCCATAATTTTCCCTATTTGCTAAAAAAATGCAGAGTATTACTTACTCAATTTAAGTAGGTAAGGGTTAAAACTTTTAATACAAACATTTTGATGATGAGGGCTTGACGTGGTTGGCCACTCTCAGACCACAGGCGGATTCTTTTTGGTCTCAACTAACAGCAGTACCATGGTTTTATATAATTTGGAGATGGGGAAAAAGAAAGGGAAACGCTCTTCTCCTCGAGCTGTGAGCATTTCCTCTCACAATGAACCAATTTTAAAGAGAGTTAGGCTTTTTGCTGACCTCACTCCCAGACACTTTACATCAGTGTAAACTTTTGAGGCTGTGTACAGAAGGGATAAAAACTTTGGCAGAGTAATGTGGTGAGGAAGAAGAAAAATGGCATTGGGATGGGGGGGATTGTCTCTGTTGCAGAACTGTTCCTACCTAATCTAGTTAAATAACTTCTGTGGGGCAACTCTCTACAGATTGGAAGACTGTGGGTCTTACTTTGCCCCCTGCACTGTGAGCCTTGAAGGGGCAGTTATGCAGCCAGCCAGCAAGAGTTGAGGAAAAGCCAAGAGGGACTTTAGAGGCAGAAGGCCAATGTGTACATTACCAGCGCCTGTGACATAACTTGGGAACCTAATGACTCTGGGGGACTAGCCCTGTTTGTTCTTTGGGAGGGGGCCAAACCTCACCTCCCTCCCCAGTGAAATGACTCAGTGGAAACAGTTTCCTGTTTTGTGAGTGGAGAGGAGAGGAAGGGTGGGATAAGAAATTTGGCCATTTGGATAGTTAAAACATAAAGGGCAGATGTTATGAGCCTGATTTTCATATATAATTCTATCAACAATTCTGTGTGCATTAATAGTTTCACTAAGCCATCTGGAGGCAGACATGTGCACCTACTCTCCATGCATGTTTGTAATAATGCACACACAAAGTCAGTGCAGGCAAATACAGACAAAATTTCAATCTCAAAATGAAACCCAAATTGTTTGAACATGAATCATAAATACCTGTCCCAACTCTTTCCCCCATTTGATGTAATGCATTCTCACAATGCTGTGAATTATCAGGGAGTGAGCCCTGCAAGGGTGTGTGTGTGAAGCCAAGTTGGTTTGGCTTTTATTTTTTTTTAAGTAAATGTCACAGATCCATAGATTTTAAGGCAAGGGGTAACTTTCCTAATCATTCAGTCTGACACCCTGCATAACATAGACCAATGAACCTCACTCAATTTCTGGATAGCAATCCTGGAGAGACTAAAGGCCTATTCAGCCAAGGAATATAAATCATAGAACACCAGAATTAGAAGGGACCTCGAGAGGTCATTGAGTCCAGTCTCTTGTCCTCATGGCAGGACCCAGTACCATCTAGAACATCCCTGATAGATGTCTATCTAACCTGCTCTTAAATATCTCCAGAGATGGAGATTCCACAACCTTCCTAGGCAACTTATTCCAATGTTTAACCACCTTGACAGTTAGGAAGTTTTTCCTAATGTCCAACCTAAACCTCCCTTGCTGCAGTTTAAGCCCATTGCTTCTTTTCTTATCCACAGAGGCTAAGGAGAACAATTTTTCTCCCTTCTTCTCGAGACACCCTTTTAGATACCTGAAAACTGCTATCATGTCCCTTCTCAGTCTTCTCCTTTCCAAACTAAACAAGCCCAATTCTTTCAATCTTCCTTCATAGGTCATATTCTCTAGACCTTTAATCATTCTTGTTGTTCTTCTCTGGACCTTTTCCAATTTCTCCACATCCTTCTTGAAATCTGGTGCCCAGAACTGGACACAATACTCTAACTGAGGCCTAAGAGAGCCTGCATAGTAGTAATGGTTTTTCAGGCTTGGTCCACTAATGTGCTTCCTTCCACTCTGCCCTAGAAGTATTAGGCTGCAGAGCTAGTACAATGTCAAGCTCATTCACTTCTATGCTGAGATTGCTAAAAAGGGGACAACTGTGATGTGACCAAAAGGTGCTTCTGAGAAGACAGTAAATAGCAGGTGAAAAGTAGTACTTAGAAACCTGAGAGTATAAAGCAGACAAAGGAAGACTGAAGACAGGTGCTGCATATATTCAATATGTAAGCCAATGAACCTCAGCTCTTACCTGGATCCTCATATAGAGAGATTGATACTTCCCTGGACTATATGGTGCTTTTGGAATGAGAATAAAAGGTCCCAGACAGACATGGAGACAACAAATATCATTTTGCTTGTGACCTGAGCCTGGTTTGGAGTTAAAAGTTAAGAGGTGAAATCCTGATAGATTATTATACCATCTTTTTTATTTTGTTTTCAAATGCTTCTCCCATAAAAACTGACAAAAAAGGGTTAAGGCATTAAAAATAAAAAAACAAAATGATTTATATGTGAAACACTTCTGAACATGCCCTATAAGTACAGTAGATGTTCCCCTTGGAGCCACACCCTGTAAGAGCTGTATTTTGAGAGCTGAACAATTAACATAAGGAGTATGAGTCAGTCTCTGAATGACTCTGTGGGAACTAGAGATCCTTTTGCTATTAGGAGTAAACTAAACTCCCTAAGGCTGGAATAAGTTCACAATAAAAGGCAGAAAAGGCCATAAATAACAACAATGGACACAACATATCCCAATCCGACACTCAACTATTATTGGTGATATTTTCTTTATGTTCTCTATTAGGCCTAATCATTTTAGTTAATTAAAAAAATAAAAAATGCTGTATGTTTTTGGAATACTATGTATTTCCTATGGGAACTTCAAGGCTTGTTGAGAAAAAAAAAGGCTAATCTACTCTCATCCTGTCGAGTAATCCCAAATTCCTTTTAGCCAGTGAAATAATTAAAGAAAAATATTCCAGGCATAAAAAGGAGGACAGAAGAAGCAGACATCATATAAACAATGACACAGTGACAGAAAAAAACGTCAAAGTGCCGCCAAACTTGTGACTTGACTCTGAAAAGGCTGCGGGAAGTGGGGGTTGCTGCTAACAAAGTAAAACCAGATTTCTTGGCAAATTGTTAAAGAAAGATATTTACATTTGTATGGAGACTGGGTGGGCACAAAAGATTAAAATGCTTCTTTAGCCCTTGAACTGTCAAGACCCATTAGAAATCTTGTGTTCTTAAAATTCTAGGGTCAGTTCACTCCTCTTTGTCACTAAATCTCTGCATGTGAGAGCCTTCAGAAAATTAGACTCACAGAGAAAGAAAGGTTATTACTTACAAGCAGAGTTCTCTGAAGTTAGTATTATGTACATGTATTCCACCCTTAGCCACATACATGGCTTCTACCACCTCACTTCAGCAGGCAATATACAGCTCTATTTATTAAGTCTTTTTCACAGAGGCAAATTATTTGGCATGCTTGTTTTCAAGGGTATTAAATACCACTACTGATTGTCTACTATTTTCCATGTACCTCTATTATAAAGATAAATAATTTGCAAAAACATGGATACTATATGATTACCATCCACAACTACCTATAGAAGAGTCTAGTTTACAGACATTTAACATTGGTTTGCTAAAGGAACTATTTATGGAGCCACACTCATGAAAATAAATCCTACAGCTAATTAGCCCAAAGAAAATGGAAAGGGTTGGGCACTTAGGAAACAGACCTGACAATACAGCTCATACAGGCACTGAACCTTCTTGCGTCAAAGATTTGGGATGTTGCATTTAAAGGGAGGTTTGTTTCTGGAGTGAACAATTCTTCCCCACTTCCCTGGTTTGGTTTCTCTTTCTAGCTTGTCTCAGCCTGTTTCTGTGTTCAGCCTGGTTATGTTACAATAAAACCATGTATTGCTGGATAATTACATTCTGTCTCTGGTGGAGGAAATTTATTGTTTTGAACTGCACTTACAGATTAACCATTTGTCTTGACCTGCTTATCAAGAAACAAACTTATAGAATCAATGAGTGACTAGTCCTGTGACACTTTAGAGACTAACCAAAAAAAAATTTATATATAGCATCATGAGTTTTCGTGGACAAAACCCACTTCTTCAGATGAGCTCTGTTTTCCACTCTGGCTCATCTGAAAAAGTGGTTATTTCCCACCAAAGCTCATGTTACTATATATATTTTTGTTAGTCTCTAAGGTGCCATAGGACTACTCATTTTTAAAGTTACAGACTACCATGGCTATCCCTCTGAGACTTTTTAACATGCAAGGCACTGCATTCAGCCATATGGAGCAGAAATCCATCAACTGTTGTTTTTTTCACTACAGCTCATCTGAAGAAGAGAGTTTTGACCACGAAGGCTCATGATAATATATATTTCATTATATATATATATATATATATATATATATATATATATATATATATATATATATATATGTGAGTCTCTAAGGCCATGTCTACACTAGGAAATTATTTTTAAATTACTAAATTCGACATAACTCCCAATTGAACAAATCTGAATTAGTGTGTCCACACTATGGGGAAGCCTCAAAATTTGTCCAAGACAGGCTCTGTTAACGTGGATGCGTTACCTCCATGAATGTGGATGTGTTATCTCGGACTTAGAGCCCCAGGAAACACTGGGTAATAATTAGTTCAAATTACTCTGGGGAGTAATTATTTTGAAATAATAATTCATACACTACCATCATTTCGAAATAACTATTTTGGAATTAGCTTTACTTGTGATGAAAAGCAGTATAGATTTTGAATTATGCAGCCTATTATTTCAAAATAACAGGCTTAGTAGTGTGGATGCATCCCTTATAAATTCGACTGGGGGGGGAGGGTGTATTTTGAAATAAAGTCCTAGTGTAGACCAGGGCTAAGGTGCCCCAGAATTACTCGCTTTTTTTAAAGTTACAGATTTACATGGCTACCCTCGAGACTTGACAGAAAAAGTCTATGAAGTCATTCAATCATTATTCGTATCAGAGTAATGCCAAGCAATCCCAGATGTGAGATCAGGGCTCCATTACAGTAGGCTCTATCAGATACAACACTTTCCCTGAAGATCCTATAATCTAAACAGAAAGGAATGACAAAAGTTGAGAGTAAGGAAGTACCGTTATCCCATGTTACAGATAGGGAACTGGGGCATAGAGACTAGGTTTCATAAGAGGTCAGCCTATGATCGAGCCTGGAATTAAACACATACTTGAGGCTCAGTTCAAAGCCTTATCTTGATTTACTCCGGTATAACTGAGAGAAGAAGAAGGCCCTGAGTACAGATGCAATTTGCATTTATTTGTAGCCATTCCACTGAAATTGTAGTTTTGGACTTACTGCCTTGAATTTTCTCTTAATATTCTCTATCAAGCTCTCACCTGATGAGGAGGCCAAGCCAGAATACTCCCATAAGGTAAGAACAAAGAAGCATGTAATTTTGTTTAGCTTTATAGAGTTCTCTTCTTTTGAAATGAAGCTCCTCTACGATGGACATGAAATGGGAACAGGGGAAGATAAATAGTAAAAGACAGACTGAATTCAACACAGCTAGATAAACTGAACTAAAACAAACAAGCAGAAATAGTTATTTCGTGTGGCTAAAATTGTAAAAAAACAACAACATGTCTTTCTCTGAAGGCCAAAATAATTCCTATTAAAGGTACTCAAACAAGACTTATTTGGCTCCAGTCAGTGGGAGAATCCCTTCCACGTGCATGCAGGAGGGAATGTCCTTGATTTGGCTAATCGGGTCTGACAAAGTCTACAACCAAATGGAAACTATTATGGCCACCTCCATTAAAAGAGGGAACTAAACTGGATATAGTTAGCATGTTGGACACAAACATTTATTGAAGAGAATGCTTCTCCCTTCACCTCACCTATTCTGTATGTGCCTGTGCACTGGAGGAGCAGAAAGAAAGAGGTGAAGAAGATAAAAGTTCTTTATAGTTAGCCCAAGATCAGCTTCTCTCTACTACAGAAATTCGTTCACCTCCTCTTCCACTCCCACTGAGTCCACAGCTTGTTGCAAGCAGGGGAACTCCGAGCAGTAGAGGTTCCCTAGCGCTGCACTGCCAAGAAGTTGGAACACTATGAAGAGAGCCAGAATTGAGATTCTGAGGCCATGAGCTCTACACCGCTAAAGCAGAAAATCTAAAAAGCTGGCATTTATGCAAATAAATTGTTGCCTTAATTTGCATATTTTGTGACTATGCATTGGAAGTGACAGCATTTTGGTAACTAAGGATATGTCTATACAGCAATGTAGATTAGTAGCCTGACCACCTCCTTTCATCCACGTACCAATTGTATTAACCTAAGGCTCAAACATAGGATACCTGGCCCCTGTAGCACTAGAGAGTCTGAGCCTGTGTTCCTAGATAGACTCATAGACTTTAAGTTCAGATGCGACCATCGTGATAATTTAGTCTGACCTCCCGTACATGGCAGACCATAGACCCTCATCCACTCCTGACATATCCCTAACCTCTGGCTGAATTACTGAAGTCCTAAAATTATGATTTAAAGATTTCAAGTGATAAAGATTCCACAGTTTACACTAGTTAAACCTGCAAGTGACTTATGTCCCATGCTGCAGAGGAAATCCTTAGAGTCTCAGCCAATCTGAGTTGGGAGACCTGAAATATTGTGATTGGTTAGATCCCGAGCCAGTCGGATCGGGTAGTAAACTAGACACTTATATCCCTAGCTCAGTGAGGGCCTATTTGAGCCTGAGCAGCAACTGCAGAGGCATACAGCACCTGGAACCCCACAAAACAGGACTGAAGCTCAATGTCTGGAGTGTTCCCATGAGATACCCATGATCCACCCTGTCAAATGCCTCCTCCTAGTCAAGGGATAGAAGGATGAATGACAGACCTACATGCCAGATGTAGAACATCCAAAAAAGGTATAGGCCATCAAAGATGGTCCAAGCATGACCGATCAGGAAATTGAAAGTCCTGGGTGAGAGTAGTATAGAACTGTAGCTCAAAATTGGCATCCCCCAGCTAATTTAAGAGCCTCAACAGGTTTGTAAGCCTCTGACTGAAGGATGGTCCTAGCTTCTGGCTGATTCCAAGACCCACAAGATATGGCAACTGAACACCTTATTCATGGAGAAAGTGTGAGACACTGCACCTGTCCTGCTGTTCTCTTCTCCCCAGCCCAAGAGAGTCCCTCTCAAAACGTATCATTTTCATGTCTCTATCTTCCATTTCTCCCAGTATAGAGACGGTCTTGTACACTAGATTCTATTTATGAATTTCTAGCATACTTTAAACAGGTGCATATATGCTTTCTTCCCTGAAAGACAAGTAACAGCCAGGAAGGTTTCACTGGACACCAAATCTCAAGGGCTTTCAAGTGCCAAAAGATTAACATTCTTCCTGCTTGGTAGCTAATTTGAAACGACACCATTCCTTGGCTGTAGCTGCACAATATTATTTTATGCCAAGTTTCAGAAAGTCTGGATGGTCCTAATCTCCAGGCTACTAGTGTGCTGCTAAGCATTCTAAAGGATCATATCCCCTAATTCTTGCCAATGGGATCTGTTTCCAAGTTTGGACTGCACAAGTTTAGGAAATGCTGAGGGATTTGATAATACAACCTTTTGACCAGATGAAATCGGATAAACAGTCTGATGAACTCAAAAAATTGTTGTTCTTAAGCATGGATCTTGGACAGCTTCACTTCTGGAGCAGGCAGGCCTACTATCCTCGAGAAGCATGACACAGAAAGCTTTACACAACTCCTGCAATGTATCTGAGAAAAAATGACTGGCGCATTTGGGTGCTTAAATTGAGACACCAAGTATTCACAACCCACTGTGCTCAAAAATCAGAAGTCGGGTCCCCGAAAACTCCAAGACTGGCTTAAAATAATGATATTTACAAAAAATTAAAAATTAGAGGATTTTTTTATTTGGCTTCTGGTGTCTGAGCCTAGTTTAAAGTGCATTTGGGACATATTTTTGAGCTTTTTTTTCAGGATCATGAAGGCCACATACTTAATATCCTTTTAAAAGAAAGAGAGATTCTCACAGAATCAGCTGAGTTCAAGGAATGGTGCTTTATAAAAAATATGAAAACATGGAGGAAGTATGCAAATATGCAGCGCTATTTGCATCCTTCTCCTGAAATAAAAATTGTGTGTAGACATACCCTAAGTTTGTGATCATCAGAATTTGGTGCTCCATAGAAAAGAAAGAAGTAGGAACCCATAACTTTTCTAATACAAGTTTAGGAAATCTTGTATTTCAACCTAATTGTTAGTAACTTAAAGTGGTATGGAGCTGGGCAACTGATGTATAGAAAAACTCACTGAAACACAATTCAAGAGACTGTAAAATATCAAAAACTACAATATTGTAACATTAATAATTATTTTAACAACTTGAAACTCACAACACAGAAATTATCAAGTACGTATACTCCTAATGCCGTAGAAGAAAAGGTGGTTAAACAAACAAATGTGGCATTCTGCTTTAAGAAATATGTAATACAAGTTTGCTTGAAAGCAAACATGCTAATTAATGTTTAATCCGTGTTAACTGATTGAACTATAAATCATTCCTGATTTCACATGCTGATGTCACAAGACTTAGAACTATGGCAAATATCTTCATGGCAAGTTCATCTAATGATAAAAGAAAGCAGAAAAAGATGGTGGTTTTTCAGTCAAGCTGACAATTTTCCTTAATGAAATGAAAGGCAGATTTAAACCACATTCAGATGTAGGCTTCATGAATTCATAAAAGAGCAGTATTTTACACCTGTGCCATCAACCAGTTTTTCCTCAGTTGTAAGTTTCCTGTCTTCAAAAAGAATGCAAGGGGTCCTTGTAAAAAAAAAAGATTTTCTCTAAATTATTTTTTATAAAAGAAAAGCAAATAAAAGCAATAGTTTATTTTGAAATTTGGCACATCTACACAGTGCCAAATTTTGAAATAAATTGCTATTTTGGGCGATCCCTTATCCCTCATGTAATGAGGGTTACCAGGATGACGAAAGAGCACGCCCATTATTTCAAAAAATATTTCAAAATACCAGGCAGCTTGTGTAGATGTGGGGTAGCTATTTCGGGACACCTTCAATATCCTGAAATAACCATGCAGCATAGGCATATCCTTAGATGCAGAGGCCCAAGTAGTTGAATAATTGGGATTATGTTTTCTGATGCGTATTACTTTGCATTTATCAATACTGAATATCATTCTGCCATTTTGTTGCCCAGTAACCCCCCCTTTTGTAACTTTTCACAGTCTGCTTTGGACTCGCCTCTCATCCTGTGACAGTTTACTTTGCTCAACAGCCTTTGATGAAGGACCTTGTTGGCTTTCTAAAAATCTAAGTACATTATATCCACTGGATCACTCTAGTCTATATGCTTGTTGGCCTCCAAAGTATTCTACAAAAAATGTGTTGAGTCTTCTCCAACAAACTGTGTTCATCTATGTGTCAGATAATTCTGTTCTTTACTATAATTTCAACCAATTTGCTTGGCACTACACTTAGGCTTACTAGTTTGTAACTGTGGGATCATCTCTGGAGCCTTTTTTAAAAATTTGGTGTCACATTAAGATATCCCCTTGTCATCTGGCACAGAATCTGATTTAAATGATAGGTTACAAACCACAGTTAGTAATTCTACAATTTCACATTTGAGTTCCTTTAGAACTCTTGGGTGAATGCCATCTGGTTCTGGTGACTTATTACTATTAAATGTATCAATTTATTCCAAAACCTCCTCTAATCCTGGAAGTGAATGCCCTAGATGAGGCTACTCTTATAAGATGGGTGCATAACTGTTCTCAGAGGGTCATTATCAAAGGTGCACAGTTATGCTAGAAGGGCATAACAAGTGGGGTTCAGCAAGGATCAGTTTTGGGACTGGTTCTTTTTGATATCTCCATCAACAATTTAGATAATGGCATAAAGAGTATACTTATAAAGTTTGCGGATAATACTAATTGGGGAGGGGTTGCAGGTAATTTGGAGAATTGGGTTATAATTCAAAATGATCTGGACATACTGGAGAAATGGTCTGAGGTATATAGGATGAAGTTCAATGAGAACAAATTCAAATAACTCTATTTAGGAAAGAACAATCAGTTTCACACATACAAAATGGATGGGAAGTGACTGTCTAGGAAGAAGTACTGTAGAAAAGGATCCAGGAATCATAGTGAACCACAAGCTAAATATGAGTCAACAGTTTGACACTGTAGCACAAACAAACAAACAAACAAACAAACATCATTCTGGGATGCATTAACAAGAGTGTTGTGAGCAAGATCTGAGAAGTAATTCTTCCACTCTACTCTGTACTGTGTACGTCTCAATTGGAGTATTGTGTCCAGTTCTGGGCACCACATATCAGGAACGATGTGGAAAAATTGGAGAAAGACTAGGGAAGAGCAATAAAAATGCTTAAGGTTCTCAAAAACATGACCTATGAGGGAAGACAGAAAAAACTGGGTTTGTTTAGTTTGGAAAAGAGAAGACTGGGAGGGGACATGATAACAGCTTTCAAGTTCCTAAAAGGGTTTTACAAGCAGGAGCGAGAAAAAATATTTTCCTTAACCTCTGATGATAGGACAAGAAGCAATGGGCTTAAATTGCGGCAAGGGAGATTTAGGTTGTACTTTAGGAAAAACTTATTAACTGTCAGGGTGATTAAGCACTGGAATAAGTTGCCTAGAGAGGTTGTGGAATCTCCATCATTGGAGATATTTAAGAGCAGGTTAGACAAACACCTGTCAGGAATGGTCTAGATAGTGTTTGGTCCTGCCATGAGTGCAGTGGACTTGATGACTTCTCGAGGTGCTTTCAGTTCTAGTATTCTATGATTCTAATGACACCTCAATCTAGGACAGTTCCTCAGATCTGTCACCTAAGAAGAATATCTCCAGTTTAAGAATTTCCCTCACATCCTCTGCTGTGAAGACCAGTGCAAAAAATTCATTTAGGGTACGTCTAGACTACAGGCTTTTGTCGACAGAAGTTTTGTCAACAGATACTGTCGACAAAGCTTCTGTCGACAAAGAGTGTCTAGACTACATTCAGTTCTGTCGACAAAGCAAGCTGCTTTGTCGACAAAACCCTGTAGTCTAGACACAACCCTACATGGAATAACACCTTATGTCGACAGAACTCTGTCGACAAAAGGCATTATGCCTCGTAAAATGAGGTTTACCAGCGTCGACAAAACTGCTGAGTTCTGTCGACGTTATGTCAACAGAACTCAGCAGTAGTGTAGACGCAGGTATAGTTTTGTCGACAAAAGTCCAGTTTTGTCGACAAAACTCTGTAGTCTAGACACACTCTTAGTTTCTCTGCAATGGTTTTATTGATCTTGAGAGCGCCTTTAGCATCTTAATCTTCCAGTAGCCCCAATGGTTGTTTAGTAAGCTTTCTGCTTCTGACACACTTGATTTTTTTTTTCTGTTACATTACTCTTTAAGTCTTGGACTAACAGTTCTTCCAATTCTTTTATGGCCTTCCTAATTATATATCTTTACACTTCATTTGCCAGAATTTTTATGGCTTTCTATTTTCCACAACAGGATTTAACTTTCACTTTTTATAGGATGCCTTTTTGCTTCTAACTTCTTCTTTTCCTTGGTTATTTAGCCACGATGGCACTTTTTAAGTTCAATTACTATGCTTTTTAATTTGGGATATATATATTTAATTTGAGTTTCTATTATGCTCTCTTTAAAAAGTTTCAATGCAGCTTATGGGATTTCACTTTTGGCACTCAACCTTTTAATATTTGTTTAATTAACTTACTCATTTTTGTGTACTTCCTCTTTCTGAAATTAAATGTTACTGTGGTGGGCTGCTGTGGTATCCCTCTCTGCCAAGGATGTTAAGTTTTATTATGCTATGGTCACTATTACCAAGCTGTTCAGACATATTCTCCTCTCGGACCAGATCCTATGCTTTACTTCAAACTAAATCAAGAATTGTCTGTCTTCTTGTGGGTTCTAGAACTAGCTGCTCCAAGAAGTCTCTAGAAACTATATCTCAGGATCCTATTCTGAAGTGACATATTCCCAGTTAATATGGGAATAGTTGAAATCCCTCATTAATATTGTTTTTTAAAATTTTTTATAGCCTCTCTAATCTCCCTGATCATTTCACAATCACTACCACCATTCTGATCAGGTGGTTGGTACAATATCCTTACTACTATATTCTTATTATTCAAGCATGGAATTACTATCCATAGACCATACTGTACTACGTTTATAATTGTTTATCACTGTATGCCAGAGACTATATGCATCTACAAAGAAGGAAGGTTGTTTCTAGCTCTTCTAGGAACATAAAACAGTGTACATGTGTGTGCATGTGGGGGGGATGGTTAAGGTAAACCACTCAGGTTGCAAACACCTCCAGAGAGGTATCAGCGCCTGGAGAGGCTTGCATATACAGATTCTGACTGGGCTTCCGAGTGACCAACAGACAAAAAAAAAAGGTAATGTGTAACTACTGGCAACACACATTCATAGCCCTTGGAGAGAAGCAAAGTGCAGGTGGTCACTAGGCAGACTGATTTGTTGGGGATATCACTGCATAGGACAGAGCACCAGCCAGCCTTAAAGGCCTTCAATCCAAAGGAAACAGGACAAGGTTACTTAATTGGTAGAATCTGCATCTGCAAAAATCAACTTGTATCCCAGCTGTGAGACATACTCTCTTTTCTTTTCTCTGTATCAGCACTACCCCAGCATGCTATCTCACAGTGCCTCTCAGCATGAGGGTCTGTGTGTGCACATGCATGTGTGCTATATATCGAATTGCAAAGGCAGGGAAGCAGCTGTCATAGACTATCAGGCCTCTTCCCCACCTTTGAGATCCTATATTTCCTCTCCTCCCATATAGAAAGAGAGGGGAGGTGATCGATCAAAAAGCAACTCTGCAGCTCATATTCTATGAGGTTGCTTCCCTGCCTTCCACCCTATATTCCCTCTCCCCACTAAACAGAGAAAGGGCAAATAATAGCTGCAGATAGCTACTTCTTGATCTATCACCTCACCTGTTTCTGTGAGAGGGGAAGGGAGGAAATATAGGATTTTGAAGGCAGGGAAGCAGCCTCATAGGCAATGAGCTGCTGACAGCTACTTCTTGATTTCATAGCCTCTCTGAAGCTGCTTCCCACCTTTGATATCCTGTGTTTCCTCATCCCTTATAGACAGAGAAAGGAGAAGTGATAGAGCAAAACAGAGAGTAAATTCCCCATGCTTCTATCACCACAGTTTAAGTAGCCAAGCAATGTAGGAAACCTCTCCCAACTTCATTGCCATATCATATCAGTTGAAGAGGGAGGCAGCTGCTTCTGCAAAGTCAGTCAAAGTTAAAAGCTGAAACATTTGGTACCATGCAATGTAGAAACAGATTTTAATGAGACTGCATATTTTTGTTAGCAGCTCATTTATGTCATCTATAAATTCATTTTGCACTCTTGAATGAATGCCATCCTCTGGTGGTGGCTTGTTGCTATTTAAGTGATCAGTCTGTTCTCACCTATCTAACTAAATCATCCTATAAATTCCACTTCGGATACCTAGATGGTAAAAGATTGTCTCTGCAACTTCTCCAACTTAATCTTTTGCCTTGCTCTCAGGGACACTGACTTTGCTGGGAAGTGGGAAATCTGTTGGCCCCCTGCTACCGCATGTGAGATTTATTCTGTTCCAAGGTAGGAAAGTCCTCATTGTGCTAACGATCTCAAGTCTTTCACTGCATTTGGTGAATTATGCACAATGCCAGACCTGACTCTGTTGCCACTTTCGAGGGAATTCCGTGGCAAAAAAATTAAAAATTCTGTACCAAAAAAAATTTCTGTGCACAGTATTTAAAAATTCTGCACATTTTAGTTGTAAAATAAATGTGGAGGCTCCTGCATGGCATTGGTGAGCACGGGCCACTGGCTGCATGGAGGTGGGAGATAACTGTGCAATAATTCTCTCCCCCCGGACAGGGACTCAGTGGTAAGTCTGCACCTAACCCTGACATAGCACAAAGACAGCCCTGCCTCAGAAATACACCAGGGCATTGCCCTTCTGTGCCAGGTGCTTCAGGCAGACTCAGCCCAGGAGGATCCAAGCGTGGATGGGCTTAGTATGGGGAGATCCAGGTGTAGATTGAGAGGGTTTTGTGTGAGGCAATCTGGGAGCAGGCAGCTCAGTGGAGAATATGGGCATGGGGGAAATCTGGGCACATAGGGGCCTGTTGGAGAGTTATGGGTGCAACAGTACTGACACTGCAGGGAGGTACCAGGTGAAGGTGGCTGGGGCTCTGGGTGTGGGGTGCTCAGTGGGAGTCACTTTCTGATTTAGGGTCTGATCCAGCAAAGAATTAAGCACCCGAGTAATTTTACTCACATGAATAGCCTCATAGACCAGGCCCTTAAAATGTAAAGTTCACTTGTCAAATAATTAGGGATTTGTACAGATAGATTCAAGTTACCATAGTTTGAAATCAATATAGCAATATTTATGTGAAACCATCAAAATATTAGCAGTACATTTAATCAGCTGCCTTTCCTCTTCTAATAGGACTCAGATGAAAGGAAAACTAAGGAGGAGAATTCTTATTTGTTACTTTTTGGAGATATTAACTCTTTCAAACTGAATGGTGAGTTTTACAAAAAAAACTTTAAAAAGAAACAATGAGGAACTCTGACAAAGTGGTTTTTACCCACAAAAGTTTATGCCCAAATAAATCCGTTAATCTTTAAAATGGCAGAGGACTCTTTGTTGTTTTTGCAGATACAGACTATCATAGCTACCCTCTCTGAGACTTTAAAAAGAAAAATATACTAATTCATTTCCTAATCACAGGGTTTATCCCCCCAGTCAAAATGCATATTGACAAGTCCCACTTTAAGGTGTCTGAGTGGGTTTCAAAACACATGTTGTGGGAGTAATAGTTTTTTGTTCAGGTTGATAAGAAAACATTTTCAAAACCAGCTCACTTTGTTTTGTTTTGAGCAACCTAAACATCTCTTTTTGCTGGATTACTTATCCTGTTGTATTTATCAATCTTGGAACCAAGATAAAGAATATAAAGCCCACATAGCTGATGTTAGGAAGAAAGTTTCCTGTCACAAAGGGGCTTACATTAATTTTAATATTTAACATTAATATTTCCATTAATCACTCCTACAATACATGCACAGACCTTAATTTGTATTCATGGCATTCATGAATGCAAAAGCAGCTGTCCGTTATAAAACAGGCCACTTGGGTCAATGTTAGCACTCATGAGAGAACCAGTGGTTAACTGCAGTATAAAATTCACAAACTGTTGACCCTGATAAAGCCTTCTAGATGAAATATAGAAGTAATAATTTTTACCGGTAATGAACTACTATACGTTTCTTCCTTCCCATAAATTTATTAGTGAAAATATTTTGTTCCAGACGGGGGGGCTGACAGTTTCTGGGGCCCTCGGGCAAGGTGTGTGGGGGATGACTCCGTATCCTGGAAGGGGTGGGTCTTTGGGCGGAAAGAATGGGGCAGATGTAGCTAGCTCTCAGTGCCATCTGGACCAAGGCACTGCCGTCCCCACTCCCGACCCCCAGAGTGGTGCTCCAGCACTGAGCAGTAGCGGTGCCTAGAAGACCTAAGCCCCTTTGAAACACCGAGCCCTACTGAAACTGCCCCCTTGTTCCTCCTTCACCAGGTCTGGTTTCAGCAGTATCACCACGGACTCTTATGTGTTATCTTAGGGTGTGTCTAGACTACAGGGTTTTGTCAACAAAAGTGGACTTTTGTTGACAAAACATAACATCGACAGAACTCGGCAGTTTTGTCGATGGTGGTAAACCTCATTCTATGAGGAATAACGCCTTTTGTCGATAGAGTTCTGTCGACAGAAGGCGTTATTGCATCTACACTGTCCTTTGTGTCTACACTCTCATGTCAACAAAGCAGCTTGCTTTGTTGACAGAACTGGCTGTAGTCTAGACTCTCTTTGTCGACAGTATCTGTCGACAAAGCTTCTGTAGACAAAAGCCTGTAGTCTAGATGTACCCTTAGGGTGTGTCTAGACTACAGAGTTTTGTCGACAAAAGTGGACTTTTGTCGACAAAACTATACCTGCGTCTACACTGCCACTGAGTTCTGTCGACATAACGTCAACAGAACTCAGCAGTTTTGTCGACACTGGTAAACCTCATTTTACGAGGCATAACGCCTTCTGTCGACAGAGTTCTGTCGACAGAAGGTGTTATTGCATGTAGGGTTGTGTCTAGACTACAGGGTTTTGTCGACAAAGCAGCTTGCTTTGTCGACAGAACTGAATGTGTCTAGACGCTCTTTGTCGACAGAAGTTTTGTCGACAGATACTGTCGACAAAACTTCTGTTGACAAAAGCCTGTAGTCTAGACGTACCCTTATAGAACAGAGATGTCAAACATATGCAAAAAAAATACTACAGTAGACCTTACAAATTTTAATAGTTGGTAACACAAAAGGGTTCAAAGCCAAGTAGTTCAAAATGGATAGGCTTTTAAAAAGTTAGCTTCTAAATAAGAGGCCTGATTTTCAAAAGTGCTAAGCTTCCAGCAGTGTGCACTGTCTTCAACAAGAGGTGCCAGGTGTTCAGCCATTTAAGAATCCAACCATTTAGGTGACAAAGTATGCATGTAGGAAACTTGCGTTAGGATCCCATTTTGAACACATTGGTCCAATTGCTTAGATGATCTTTTCCATCTCCATCAACTATAAGATTAACATTTCAATGACTAAGTCTACACAAAAACACATTTCACCACTGAACAATAAATCAGACTAGTCTAGTATTCCTTCATACATACCAGTGTTCCATTTTCGCTTGTCCAAGGACTGGGATTAGACTCAAGTCTAGTGACACAAACCACAAATTTGTCTGGAAATACACGCAGATCTATGTAAAACAACAAACCCCAAAAGGATTACATGTATCTTTCTATATAAAATACAGTTTTTATAAGGGCAACTACACATGAACGACATTTTGTAAATCAAAGCAGCTGACATTTTAAAATGCACAATAATTCTTTTCTCCCACCGCACTTTTAGCAATTTTGCTCTCTCTCCTCCCCTCTGCACTTTTTAAAAACATTCAGTTATCAATAGGGCAGAGTAAGATCCATTCTCCAGAGAAAAGACTAGGATGCAAATTAGTCCACCTGAGCCCTGGACAAGTATATCACATGGAACCCCACAGGCAAGTCATACAGTATGATTTCCTTTGTGCTAGTCTGATGATTAACCTTTTCATCTCAAATCTTTAAGTCATGTTTATAGTACCAGTATAATGTATTGGATTAAAATTGGACAAAACATGGCATATGGAAAACATCTTTCAGACTATGACTAAGGTGATTTTCAAGTTTTAAATGATTTTACTGTTTACTATTGTGATCTTACACCTACTCTTAGCAACACAGTGCCCAGATTTAACAGAGAACAACAAAACTTCTTAACCATCTGAGATTACTAGAGAGAAGAGGATTTAGTAATAACAATTCTGTACCAGTGATAAGATTAGAAAACATCAGGTATCACTCAGTTTATCACTGTGAACTGTCATTCATGCTTAAATTCGACACTTTACGCCTAAGTTTGAATAAAGACTTTAATTATCTTACCCATTACAAAGATAGCTTCCCCAGTTATCACCTCTAATATCATTAGCTCACAGACATTTACCTCCCCCCCGCATCCCCCTTCTGTTCTGAAATTTGATTTGTCCTTTTCATATGTGTTCATTTTTTTAATTGTATCCTTTGGTATATATGGTTGTGACAATTTTCTTCCACTATTTGATCTGAAGAAGTGGGTCTGGCCCACAAAAGTTCATCACCTAATAAACCATCTTATTAGTCTTTAAAGTGCTACATAGTCCTGTTTTTTGTTTCAGCTACACCAGACTAACACGGCTACATTTCTATCACTATTTTAGTGAAAACCTGAATGAAAAAAATACCATATTTTTTTACACACACACACACACACACACACACACACACACACACACACACACACACTTGTTTTAGCAAGAGGAGATTATTTTCACGTCGGTTAAAATGGCACACTTTTATTTAGGGTTTTTATGTGAAATTACCAGATTTTTATAACAATGGGCCAGAACACCTTGTCTTATTGAAGGGGAAGACGTAAAATTAGCAGAAAAACTATTTCAAAGTTTCCTGCCTCAGAACATCCCACCAAAGAGCAGCAAACAGGGGAGGAATATGTCTGTTCACATGTCTATTTTTTCACTGACAGTATGCTCTGTGCAGCCATTTGCCTAGTCCTCCTGTGGGTGCTAAGCAGGAGCCATGAAAGTAACTTTCTGAGTTCATGCTGTATTAATTACAACTAGATCTGTGGGTTAGTGCTGTGGCTTGTAGTCAGACTCCCTGTTCTTCTGGTCTCACCCACGCACCCGGCAGAGCTCCAAGCAGAAAGCCTCCAGAGGATATAAAGAATGGTGCTGGGATGGAAACAGTAATCCCTACCTTTTGCACAGGAAGGAAAAGATGCACATGCAGAAGGGTTGATTCTAGCGTCAGATATTAAGCATTCTGACAGTGTGTTATTTCAGCTTTGACCATAACATGAAGCAGTGCAGCTTGAGTATCAACTGCAGAGTACAGAATACTATGTAGATGATAGTCAATGTGTGCTTCTCAGTTGTGGTATTATATGTATTACTAAAAGAACGCTTGAAGCCAAAATGTTTATTAGCTCAGGAAATATATTTATTGGTTTACAGCAGCTGCTTTTATAAAACATTCATCATCATCATCATCAAAGAAACAACAAATTTTGGCCACTGTCTTTCAATGACTTCTGTACGGGAGCAGGAGGCTCTAATTATGTGGAGATCATTACAGGATCGCAGCCTTAGAATTTGTTCTGATAGTACTGGTAGATCAAATATATTTTAGTTTGGTTATTTTAGCAGTTACATGTTGCCAGATGGTTTCTTGCTAGTTAATAAAACAAATCTGTCACTAAACTACAATACTTCATGTAAAATGCCAATAAAGCTTAGATCCAAAACAACTGAAGTTTTGATGTAAAAGACATTATTACATTATAATCTAATATTCCAAAACAGCCATGAAAACATATAGTACAGCTTTGCTGAAATATTTGAAATCAATACTCTAATCTCTTCACTCGATGGGAAGTTAGACAAAACTAGTAATTATTTAAAACAGAACAGATTTAATAAATGTTCATAAACATAGCAAATAAAACCCTATAACATATAAGAGACATTACAAGCAGTTAAGTTATTCAAGCAGTTAAGCATGTAAAGCTGCTTAGTTGATTTTCTTTATTTTTCTTTTAAATTCAAAAGATCAACTGAAAGGGCAGTGATTGTTATGGTTCCTTTTTTATTGTTGTTGGAGCAATAGGATTGATATCACTTCCTTACAGAGCATCTTGGCTTGGAAAAACATGAAGAAGAAAAATATCTGGCCCAATGACATCACCTACGTGAAGGTTTTACAGCAGTGGGTTGAATGAAAGCTTTTGTTTGCACACGCTTGTACCATACAGTTGATGGCACAAGATACTCAAACAATAATGATGTGACTCATTGGAGTGCAACCTCTGCTTGATTCTCCCTGTAGAGACTCAGTAAAATGCTGAGCCTCGTCACAAAAATAAAATCTGGTATGGCTGAGCTGATTATTCTGGGACAGGCGGTAAGCAACTTTCAAGTGAAATAAAACAACTGTTTGGAAATATTTTCGATAAAAAAGCCAAAATAACAACAACAGAAACTAATGAAAAGAATCAAAATTCTAATAGAGATACTGTTATTATGATCCCTTCCATTCTCCCAATTGTGCTAAATGTTAAGTAATTGAATAAGAAACTGCCTGCTTACCACGAGACTGCTGCCCCACAACACAACGGAGATTGACCCATCTTTTTGTAAAGTAGGCTGTAATGTAAAAATTGCCACCTGCAACATAAAACAGAGTGATGTAATAAGTGTAAGGGTATTCTGTTCTCACAGTATGCTACACATCTCCTATGAGGTTCTCCTGATTGTCTGGGGGAAAGGAAACGAAAAGCTCTCACTTACAAGATGTGCATCTCTTCAAAAGAAACATTTTTAATAAAAACTACTTAGAATCAAGAATAAATGAATGTACAGTGCAGTAAAAACACACACTGGTTTTTAAAACCGCTCTCAAATCACAGAAATTAATTTCAATTAATTCATTGCCCACAGAAAGTGCCAGGCAAACAGGTCTGGAGACTAAGACTTGTTCATTGTGACCTCCTTGTACCCGCACAAATCAAGAAAGCAGCTGGAAATGTTCTTAACTAATTGCTTTTAAATGAAAGATGCTGGCTTGTATAAACATATAAGCAGATTCTGAAAGGTGCTAATCATTTGCTAATCCCATTCAGTTCAATAGAAAAAGTGAGTGGCGCTGCACCCTTCAAGATCAGGCTATATTTATTATAAGAAGATTTATTACAAGATTTACCAGTGTTGCTCTAGTCCTTAACTTGATTAATTTTTGGTTTTCTGAAAAACAAAATGAAAACGTACATGCTTCACTGAAATCATTGCTCAGGGGTGGGACTGAGGATGAAGGGATGAGTATGCAGGCTACCCTAACCCTCTTTCACAACAGCAGTGTGGGGTCAAGTGAGAAGCACCTCTCCATGGCTACTACAGCTCCAGCCAGCACAGCCAAGGGAAGGTACATGTCTCCCAGCTGCAGCAGGTCCAGCCAGCGTGAGGAGCACAGCAAACGGTACACTTTCCCCTTGCTCTCTAACAAAGAGGAACAGCCAGTAATGTCCCCATATGAATCTGGGGAGTAGCTGTTTCAGCAATGTCACGGTATGAATCTGGAGGTGGGACAGCCCCTTTCACCTTCCTGGTGATTCTGTCTCTTTTCTGTATGATTTTATGAGAAGCAATCCCATTCCAGGCATGTCCCATTTCTTTGGCACAACCAAACCCCTACCTTGCTTTCAGTTAAGGTAAGAGGAAGCTGCATACCGAATTTGATGGTCTTGTTGTTTAGAAAGAGTTCTTGAACAAACAGAGGAACAGACAGACAAACTCCTCTCAAATATATAGTAGATAGTGATACACTCTATGTCAGGGCTATTTGAATGATTTACATCAAGTCTTGAATGGCCTGAAACCTCTGGAGGGGTAAGTGTGCTCTGGCGGTGTTTGCAGCTAGCCGGGCACCGATGAATTCTAGCTCTTGAGTAGGATGAAAAGTGAACTTTGGGTCATTGATAAGAAGTCCGAGAGTGTGGAAGGTTCTCATCATGGAGTGGATATATTGAGCACTTCGGTACGCGAGTGACCCTTCAGTAGGCAGTCGTCTAGGTAAGGAAATATGATTATTCCTTCTTGACAGAGGTGTGCTGTGGCAACCGCCACGATTTTTCAGACTACCCTGGGGGTGAACGAGAGGCCAAAAGGCAGGATTTGTACTGGTAATGATACATGCCAACTGTAAACTGTAGGGATCTTCTATGTGCTGGATGGATTGACATATGAAAATACGCGTCCTGGAGGTCGAGGGCAGCAAACCAGTCATCGCGATCCAATGTGGGTATTATAGCAGCAAGTGTCAGCATCTTGAATAGTTGTTTTCTTAGAAATCTGTTCAAACACCGGAGATCTAATATTGGTTGCCATCCTCCTAACTTTTTTTGAGTGAGAAAATAATGGGAACAGAAACCTTTGCCCCTGAACTCATCTGGGATTGATTCTACTGCACCTAAAGAGAGCAGGTGGTCGAGTTCGGTGCGTAATGGCCTCGTGAGATGGGTCCCTGAAGAGGGACAGGGTGGAGGATAGTGGGGGGAATGGTGAGGAAGAGTATGGAATATCCGAATTGAACTATTTCCAACACCCACTTGTCTGCAGTGATTGTGGCCCATTGGTGGTAAAACTGCCTTAGGCATTGGTGGAAGAGGTGGAAGTGGTGACTGCTGCTGTTGTAGGAGACAGCATACCCCAGACATCATACCAAGACATCAAACCTGCTGTTTGTTGTTTAGTGGGGTTTGTGTACAGTTGCCCAGGTTTCGACGCCTCTGGGGTCTTTGGCACGGACGTTCCTGATTGAAGGTCTGTTGTTGTTGCTGCCACTGCTGCCTGATATATGGGTAATCGTAAAGCCGTTGGTAAGGTGTATAACAACGTCTCCTGTATGGTGGGGTATACATACCCAATGTCTGAAGGGTTGTGCGTGAGTCTTTGGATGAATGTAATACGCTATTTGTATTTTCGGCGAATAATTTGTCTCTGTCGAATGGTAAGTCTTTGACTTTATTTTGTAGGTCTTTTGGGACTTCCACTGCCTGGAGGTAGGATGCTTGTCTTACGACTACCGCCATAGCCGTGGACTGGGCTGCTGTATCCGCTACGTCCATTGCTATCTGGAGTGCTGTCCTTGCCGATGTGTAGCCCTCCTGCACAACTGATTTTAATATGGACCTTTTGGACTCTGGTAGATGGTCCAGCAGTGGTGTCAGCTTTGTCTTGGCTACTCTACATATGGCCCATGGCCTGTTTGTTTGCGGCCTGCAGCGCGGTTTGGATTTATGCAGGGCTCAAGACACAGCTTGCAGGTGGGAGCCAAAACAAAAAAGTAGTCAATATAATGGTTTTATGTTGAGATGTGTTATAGTAGTTAAATTCCTGGACTGTCATTAATCATTAAAAGTGCTGTCTGGTGGAAATCAGGTAAATATTGCATTTTATTAATATCAGCAGAAATGACATAAATGGGGCCTGTGTGTTGTATAGTCTTGCCTTAATCTTTGTATTCACGCCCGTCAGTGTGAAAGAAACTATTTGCATGTATATGCAACCACAGCCCTCGGCATGTGCTGTAAGAATCACTGTGGCTCCCGCGCCATCGTAAATGCGGGCTGAGGACATAAGTCAGGGATTTTCAGCCCCTTCCACACTTACAAAAATGATTATTTCACACTTATAAAAATGGTTGTAAATGCGGGGGGTTGGAACTTGGGCGGTCACATGTTGGGAGTTTCCTGTATTCCAGTTGGGAGGGATAGAGTGCAAAGGAGTCTCGTTCCCAGTGGCTAACCAGACTTAGTATCCATGTGTTCTAAAGTTTCTCAAGGCTAGGAAGATGGTCTTGTACACTGGATTGCAACTCCAACTGGATTCTATTCTAATCTCTGCTTTGCCATCAAATTCCTGGGGGACCTTGGGGAAAGCACTTAGTTTCTCTGTGCCTCAGTTCTAACTGTAAAGTAGGGGTGATAATTCTTCCCTAGAGTTTACAAGGTTAAACTCACTACTGTTTGCAAGGCACTCAGATACCTGGGTGACAAGTGCCATAGAAAAGTTTATAAATAAATATTGCCATTCTCAACTGTAGAAAAACAGCAAGGGAAAGGTTAGGACCATATATCTCCGTCCAAATTCTAGGCAGAAGATCTAACCAGGTTCAGAGGGCTTGGATGTCGGCTCTAGAACAAGGGTGACAATACAGTTTCATTCCCTTCCGCATACTCAAGAGCTTTCCAGCTTGCAAAATGCCTCAGAGCAATTCCTGCAGTGATGTTCGACCACACCATCCTTTATGCAATACCAGGCCTATCTACCATAATCAATCTCTAAATAATTTATCAGCCATCTTTTTCCCTTAAGAAGGCAACTAAACAATCAAGTTGAGATGCATCAAATAAAACCACGCTTTAAAAATCAGGGAACACTTTGGAGACTTTGGATGAGGTCCATCACCTTTAATAGTTGCATATATATAGCACGTGATTAAAGAAAATTATTGTTAGCTATTTCCAGTTTGGCACCTACTATCCGTTTGACACACTGTCAGTGAGGTTAACCAAATCAAAGACCACAAGACTTTGCACTTTCTATGAACAAATTATAATTGTGACAGTATAATGACTTCCACTGTGAACTCAGTAACAGTAAAACAGAGAGATGCCTGTAAAAACTAGAGCTGGCCAAAAAACAAGAATTCTGTTTTGTGAAAAATGTCAAGGTTTCCAAGTTTGTTTGTTTTGCATCAGAAATGAGACCTCTTAAAATTTTTCACATAAAGCACGTGAGAGCAACCCTCCGCAACAGCCAAAAGCCAACAGTCTGAATCTGCCCAGTTCAGAGTAGGGACTTGCATCTGGGTCTCTTATGCCAGGTGAGTGCTCTGGCTAGTGGCTCTTCTGGGGTGGAGGAGGGCCCTCTACATACCTGGGTAAACCTTTGTAACAAATCTTTGAACTAATCTGATACATTTCCACAACTTTCCATTTTAATGAATCAATATTTTCAGATTAAAAATGTTCCCTTCTAAAACAATCTTGATCAGCTGTAGTAAAAGTCCAAATTAACAAACCGGTCTCCTAATGAAATGGATAACCAAATGAGGAAAGTCTCTCTCCTAAATGTACTTCAGAACAAGCACATCCATTTGACCATACTTTTTATTTAAACTTCAAACAAAAGGTGATAATGTTTTACATTTCCCAATTCTAAAACACAATGCTTCATCCCCAAGATTCTTTTAAGAATGGGAGCGGCATGTATTATCTGTTTAGTTTCCCCACTGCTCTGGTGTTCTGTAAGAAGCAAGACTTCAGTCAACTAACAACCTGATCAGAGTTATAAATTGATCTTAAAGACCTTTAGGATTTACAATATGTCTGCTCTTGGGACTAGGACGATCAGTTCATTGATAGTTTCATTTCAGTTGAGACTTGCTTGTGCATGATTTTAAGCTGATTTCTGTTGATGACAGTCATATAGGATATGTCCACAACACAATTTGAGATATTGTTAAAATAGATCTCTTTAATTTTGCTCCTTAATTGATTCTTCCATTGTGGAACCTTTCTACCAGCAGATCATAAAGCTCAATTAAATACCATTCTGCTGATCAGTCTGCAGGTGTATCAGCAGCTCTAGAAGCTAAAGTTTTTCACTTAAAAGATGAATGCAGTATGAATTGGTACAACTTCTGCACCTCAGGAATAATTTTCTTTTAGGAGGTGAAAAATATTTATAAGAAGATTATTTAAAATTGTGTCCATCAAATCTGCCTAATAAACTATTTTCTCCATAGCTTTATCGATATTTGAGTAATAAATATATAATTATGAAATAAAAAAAATTGCAGTGCGGGGCCTAACAAACTTAGCCATGCTGATTTACAAGAGTGCATCAGCCCAGAACTGGAGGAACTCTAACTAATAGCAAGAGAGAATTTCAGTCTTCATTCCATTCTTCCAATCTTTGCTAAGAATGCTAGTAAGGGTACGTCTAGACTACACACTTCCTTCGAAAGAATCTTTTTCGAAAGATCGTCTAGACAGCCACAACTTTTTTCAAAAAAGCAATCCACTTTTTTGAAAGCGAGCACTCAGGCAATCTGGATGCTCTCTTTCGAAAAAGCCCAGTTTGCGGTGAAGAATGCCTTTTTTCGAAAGAGTTCTTTCGAAAAAAAGTGTTCTTCCTCGTAAAATGAGGTTTACCACTGTTGAGAAAACCACCATGTTCTTTCAATTTAATTTCAAAAGTACACGGTGGCAGTCTAGACACAGGTGAAGTTTTTTCGAAAAAAGGCCACTTTTTTCGAAAAAACTCTGTAGTCTAGACATAGCCCAAGGGTGCTAGTTATTGCTAACTGTAGTATGTCTTTTAAGATATGGATACCTGCATGTGAGGAATTGGAGAGTAATCTATTTTAAAATTCCATTATATTTCATTTTTTCACAAATATTTTGAAAAACCTCTTGCTCGCAGAGCATTCATGTCTTTGGAATTTCTGAATTGCTCCATCCAGTAACATCAGTTTGTTTTAGCAAAACTACAGCTGTGCCAATGTCAGGGGATAATACAGCAGCCCTGCAATGCTACTAACACTACAGTTTCCTGCTTCTTCCAAGGAAAAATATCTGCAAGTTACCTATTCTCTTAAACAAGATAAAAAATGAAGATACCACAGAAATACCATCTTCCTATCTGAAGACCCTGTGCACTTACCACTTCCTACATATAAGTGACCAACACAGAAATCAGAAAAATTTGTTTTCAAGTTTACAGCAAATAATGCATAAACTAAACTTATATTGGGGGCAGTTGTATATTCTGATTTTGAAAATGCATATCTAAGGCATCATATCTGAGTTCCAAAAAAAATTCATGGAGGCCCTACAACCCAAAATATGATGGATTATATACAGTCCTAGCAAAGATGCAATTTAGTTTAAGTAACAATGTGCTCCAGTGAGTAATGCATTTTAAGGGAGTGGTAATGTGCCCTGCCTGATATATTTCACAGTCCTGGGACACTGAGAAAAATTATCAGACACTGAGTTTTTACTGTAAAACTATCCAGCAACACTTGTTTTCCAAAGGAATCACAGCCAAGTTTACTTGAGCTTCCACAAGGCTGCCAATAAGAGCCTGTGGTACAGTGTATAACAGTGGAAAGCCCTCTCCCACGGCTATTAGAGACCATTCATTTGGGAGCCTGGGAAAATGCTCCTGAGCTGCTGAGTTATCTGGAATAGCCTGGCAGGTGTTCATTTCCCAGCAAAATCTGGCACCTGCATGGCTCTGTTCCTGAATTCAGTAAAGTCTTCTCCAAAACCACAAGACAGGCCTAAGAAGGCCTAGTGCCTCCAAAACATTTTCATACTTGACATTCCTACATTTCTGATTGTACAGCTTTTCTTGCTGTTTTCTAAAACATCTAATTTTCTCACAGGTCTGCCATTTCAAATTTCTGACATACTCTTGTGGGTTAAAACTGCCCTTTTAATTTGAAAATACAACTTCTGTATTTAAAATAATTTAGTCCCTGAAATATGAAAGATGTGGCCTTGTTATGTTAAATTGGAAAATAAGAGAGATATGTAGAACCTATAAATTCAGTACATTAGAATCTATAAATTCGGTACATTAAATACAATGCATGATTTTTTAATATGCTAGTATATTAATATAATCTAATAGTATACTAATTCATAGACACTAAGTATGAAACTAACAACATTTACAGTACATAGGGTTTTTCATCTTTAAAGTGCTCTACACACATTAAGTTAATACATTGCTTTTAGTGAGGTCTCCCTGCTTTGCAACCATACTTCTTCATTCCGCATTATACCATCACGTTAGTGAAAGCATGTAAACTAAAGTGCCGTGCTCATTCTGAACCTATTTTCAGGTTCGTGTAAACTTTACAAAAAAGTAACTCTTTGGATTGACATTTCTCAGGCTTGTTCTCAGCAAACACTCTATTTTCTGAAAACTCAATAAAATTTCAATGAATAAGAACACACTGATGTTGAGCTGGTTAAAAACTATTTCAGAAATTGTTTTGCTTTTGGATAAATAAAAACTGGCTTATTTTTAATACTCCAAACCCAAATGCATACCCTTACTAAGTTTGAATATATTTAATTTAGAAACAAAACTACAAGTATTTGAATATAGCTTATTGTACACATGCAGTTCTGTAAATTCCCTGTGTTTATCTGATTCATTAGCATGTCCATTCAGTTCAAATATCATACATTTTTGGGATTCTGCACCATAGGGCATACAACATTTAAAACCAGGGTTGTGGGCAGGGGTGCTGGAACAATTTTTGTAGTTGGGGGTGTTGAGAGCCATTGAACCAAACTGTATACCTGTATATAATGGAAACCACTTTAAGCCATGTTGAAGTGGCAGTACCCCAATACCCCCAGTTCCAACATCAGGGAGAGGGGGGGAGAGGCCGGGGAAGAAGCTGTCGAGACTTGATAAGTGCTTTTTAGTACAGGCAGTCCCCGAGTTACGCGGATCCGACTTACGTCGGATCCGCAGTTACTAACAGGGATTTTCTCGCCCCGGAGGACTGGAGCGGTGGGACACCTGGTCCCGCCGCCTGCCTCCTCCGGGGCGAGAAAAGCTGCTCCCCGTCTCCCTGGTCTGCTGGGGGAGCCAGCAGACCAGGGAGACGCGGAGCAAAGCGGCGGAGGACCCGGGCCGGACCCGCGGCGCTTCCAGCTGATCTGGAAGCGCCGCGGGTCCGGCCCGGGTCCTCCGCAGCTTTGCTCCGCGTCTCCCTGGTCTGCTGGGGGGGGGACGCAGCTAGTGCCCCTCCCCCCCAGCAGACCAGGGAGACGTGGAGCAAAGCCCGGGGACTGTGGTAGAGCAGGTGGGGCTCTGCCAATTGGTCCCGCAGCACCGCTCCTTGGCGATACTGGACCAACCCAGCAGCACCCCAGCTTCTCTGCCCCAAGCGTCCTGATTCAGCCACTGCTGATCAGTTTCAGCAGTGGCTGAATCAGGACGCCTGGGGCAGAGAAGCTGGGGTGCTGCTGGGTTGGTTCAGTAGCGCCGAGGAGCGGCCGCGCTACTGGACCAACACAGCAGCACCCGAGCTGCTCTGCCCCAGGCGTCCCCAAGTCAGCCGCTGCTGAAACTGACCAGCGGCTGACTACAGGAAGCCCGAGGCAGAGCTGCTCTGCCCCGGGCTTCCTGGAATCAGCTGCTGATCAGTTTCAGCAGCAGCTGACTTGGGGACGCCTGGGGTTCTTAAGTTGAATCTGGATGCCAGTTCCGACTTACATACAGATTCAACTTAAGAACAAACCTACAGTCCCTATCTTGTACGTAACCCGGGGACTGCCTGTACAGGTTGTACCTCCTTTTACCAGGACTCTCTGGTCTGGCAACATCCATGGTCTAGCAGGACCACGACTGTTCCTGGACCATACAGCTCAGGTATAAGACAACCAGGCTGTGGGGCAGGAGCGGCGGGGGGGGGGGGGGGGGGGGAGGGAGGAGGCAGGAACTCAGCCAGGAGCCCCGGGGGGGGGGCGGTGTGTGTGCAAAGGAGCAGCAGGGAATTCCGGCCCCGGCAGCTGGACGGTAGCAAGGGGCTGGCTGCGGCAGCCACAAAGCTCCGGTCGTGGAGATCGGGGGCCAGCAGTGGCAACCACAAAGCTTCATGCCTGGCCATAGAGCTTGAGGGCAGAGGCGGTAGTTGTGGAGCTCCAACCTGGGGGGCCACTGCTGGGCTGGAGCCCTAACCGGGGGGCAGCAGGGCAGCACGGATTATGTTGGGAAGGACCTCTCTTTGTCCAGCAAATCCCCATGTGTGGGACCGGTCAGGTTTCAAGGGTGCTGGATGACGGAGGTCCAACCTGTACTGTTTTGGGCACATCAACTACTGTGACACCGCCCCAACTGCACAAAGTTAGTATTAAATGCATAACCTAACAATCAAACAGTCAAATGCACACACCGTGGGGTAGATCCTTACTTCGTGTAAGCTGTCTAAGGCCTATGACAATTTACCCGCTGAGTATCTGCCCCATTGGCCAAACTGGCCTCCAATTTTCTCTTGATTTACAGTTTGATTTAAAGATATTTATTCTGTATATGTTGATACATGAAGTTGATGATTTGTGTTTCACAGGTATAAAACTCTCAATGTTTACTGTCATTAAATAATTATTATTTTCTTTCCCCATTGCCTATTTCCCTCAGTTTCCTCCATTGTGAACATTTCAAAATATAAAACAATTTAAAAGCTTACATTCCATAATTTTCTCCAACTGTGAGAGTATAAAAGGATACAACTCTAAACATGTTTAAAAATAATCATTAATATTATTTCGACATAAAAACTGGATTCAGACAAGCCTAAATACATTATGGTCAAAATGTCACTCATGTTTGTTTTCGTCTTACTCCCCACTTTCTCTTTTATTGTTAAGAAGAGTACTTTCTTCCTTTCAGTTATATTTTCCCCTATGCATGCAGGCCTAACCAAATCTTGCTACCCTTTTCTCTACATAATTGCCAAAAAGGCAAACTTTGGATTGCTCACACAAATAAAACTCCATAACCTTCCCCTTGGATTACTGCACTCCTCTGGCCTCTGAACACCTGCACTATCTCCTCCCTTTTAGCCAGGATTATCTTGTCTATTGCTTTAACCACTGCAGTCATGACAAGCTTCCCTTCTCCTAGTCAAATTCTACCTTCCTATCCTGACCTTAAAGGCCCTTACAACTCAGACTCTCTCCATCTATTAGCAATGCTAGCCTCAGATGCCTGCTTACATACTCCTCTCACTGTCTATCTCTACTGGCACCCATTCTACATGGAGCAATCTCCCTAAAAGGCTCTGTTAGGCTTCTCCCTTCTTCCCCTTACAACACCTTCTCAAGAGTCACTTCCATTTTAAAAAATCAGAGAATGTGTTGCTGGTTAGAGACTGTGGGCCAGGTGGGGAACATCAGTATTCGTGTATTTAACAGGAATATATGTCAATGATTGTCTTCCTCCTCCTCAACTTTTGCATATCTCATGACAGTTTAGAGTCCAGTTCTGCAAGTATAGTTTTACTTGACGGAGCATTCTCTCTGAAAATGATGTAACACAAAAATACTGTCAACATCACAAGGAGAAAAAAATCCCCTATAGTCTTTCTCACTAATAGTTACCTTGTAATAAGAGGCATGGAAAAGTGATAGACAGATGGTTTCTAGATGTATGTTGTCTATTAAGAACATTCCACTGAAGCATGAGCTATTATTGTATTAGAACTAATGCAAACCAAAATAAAACTGTACAGAAATGGACAAAAAACAAAGCTGAGACCGAAGATTCTGTTTTCACTGTCAGGCTGAATGAAGTGTCACAAATATGCTAAGAGCATAAATAGTGAACAACAAATTATAATTAAATTATCAGATTATTAGTAACATATTTGCTTTAAAATGTATGCATAAAATTATATATTTGTAATTTTAACTTGACACTGAAACTTTTAAACCAGAAGAACATTAACTTTTTACTAAAAGAGTCTGAAAGCACCAAATGTACTTTTTCTTTAGAAAAAGCAAAGCAAAACAAAACAAAACAAGAACAACAACAAAAACAACTGTGTTACAAACGGACTTTCCCCAGGGAATGACCTTGCATTCCAAATTTCAGTCCAAGGAAAGGTTCAGGGTTTAAATAATCTCAAAAAAACAGGATTTTTAGTGGAAGTACTTAACCCTGAAGTACAATCACAAAAAAGCAAGTTAGTTATGTATAATTTCCATACCAAGCCTACATTTTTCTGTGGGCATAATTTAGCACCCACAATGAAGAACACTCTACTTAGCACTGTTATACATGGGAAAGCATTAATCCAGCAGTGGAAAACTAAATTCAAGTTATTGCACATATACCTTCCTTCCCCCCCTCCCCAACATAGATATAAAAAACAATGACTTCTTAGAAAATCAGGACTAATATATTTTTAATCTAAACAGCATAGGGCAATGAGAGGGTAGGAAGGGAACCACAAGAGAATGGGATACAATCTGTTCTAACTTGCTTTTTTTCTGGTACAAGTATTTTACAAAAACAGTGATTTAACACCAGTTTACATGACACAACATATTAAGGATTAAAGTATAAAGCCCTCCTGTTACAATGCTAAAGACCTGAGAGGAGGCTGTGTGTTGATTACAAAATTGTTCTAGTGCCTTGAATGCAAAGAAGGAAATACCCTTATGTTTATTAGCCAGCACTATGAATTCCCAAACTCTTGTCAGTATTGTAATGGTTGCTTGCAACATGTGTTAACTTTTTATGTTTAACAATCTGTTTCATTATGTATTTAGCTGTGACACTCCAATTACCTTTCCTGGACCTGAAGAAGATTTCTGTGAGCTTGAAAGATTGTCTCTTTCAGCACCAGAAGTCTTTCGTGCACCTTGCTTCTGTCAGTATTTAAATTCAGTTACAACTCAACTACATGACAAAGCCCAAATTATCTGTGTATTCAAAAAAAGACATGGACGAGTTCCTTAATTGTGGAATTTGGATTAACTCCACTGGCTTCAATGGAGCACATGAATTAACACAAGATAAGGATCTGGCCCAGTGTGAGCTGTGATATGATCCAAAAATTGATTTCCCCTCCCATTTCACTTTACAATCTCATCTATGGAGGGAAACTAGAGATAATACAGAAGAAGAAAGTATATAACTAATCCAGAAACTGGAAGTCTGAACAAGTTAAATAAATGTCATTACACTAGTTCAAACAAAAATACACTTTTTATGTAATTTATAATTTAAGTGATTTACTATAGTTTAATTGTTAAAAGAGATTTCTAAACTGTGAAATTAATGTTGTAAGCCTGACTTTGGTTTCAACAATAGAAGCAAAACATTTCTGCAAATAAAAAACATAAGCTAGCCAACTTCCATCTTTTTTCCTCTAAAGGTAGATTTAGCAACTTAAATCTCTTCGCTTTGCATGGACTTGTTTAGGGAATTTGTTTTTAAATAGACATTCCCTTCAAATTAATGTTCTAATGATAAAAGAAGTTACATCTATGATTTGCTTTTATGGCTTTGCTGGAATTTGCTAAATCCTATTAATGTATCAACATTAACAGGATTTAGTAAATTGTGGGGGGTTTCAGTTTTCAATTGATGAAAACCTTTGTCTAAATTTGTACGTGTTTTACTAAATTTTAGTAATTTTATTTTTTCAATCAGTATTCTACAAATTAAGTCCTGGATACTGCACTCATATTAATCGTTAAACAAAGTCCATTTGAGGTCAATAGGAATGAAATTCACAGTGTATAAAGTTAAGCACATGTATAGCAAGAGAGGCCCCTAAAATACAGACACATGGAAAATCTGACCCAATCCTGCAAATGCATACATAACTTGAATAATACCATGAAAGCCATTAAAGTCATGTGAGTAATGGTTAGAATGTCAATGTACTTCAGTTAAGTTTTGCAGTACATTTTTCTAAAAATGGGAAAATAAAGGTTACATGACGTATAATGAAAAAAAGTTAGAAAAGGCATTTTTAAATGTAAAAATGCTACATTTTCTTTCAGTATCTGTCATCTTCAGTTTAAGAATAAGTGAATGTTAATCTGAATATTACTGTATATCATGGAAACATAAAAAATAAAAGATACTGCTTGTTTTCAATCATGTAAACTGTGCCCAAAACCACCTCTTGTTAAAATTAAAATAACAAGAGCCTCACCATTTAACAAGCACCTCTAAAAGCATTTTCTTCCTTGTAAATATAATTTGCTGGTATTGTTTTTTTAGGGGACTGCTGGTGGTGGTGCTTTGCTGTCATTTTACACTGGTGGTTTTAGGGTTAAACATGTGTAAAATAAATTTTCTCACAGTTTAAAGAGCACAAAACAACACATTTAGGAAACCAGACAGCTAGCGGGTCAAAACATTACACTTCCAGGTCAAGCTTCTGGTTGCAATTAAGTAAAATTCCTACAAGCATTTCTAAGGAAATCATATTTCTTGCAGAAACCACAACATGTTCACTCACTTTTATAATACCTGTGTATCTGAAAATTTTTCAAAAAACCTGAAATTACATTTTCATCTAAAAATTAAACTGCCTCAGTTTTTCCACAAATTAGATGAACTTATTAAGGAAAACCATTAAACTGAAATCTAATCTATGTAAAAACAAGCATTAAGAACCTCTTCTCAGGAGCTACACCTCCCCCTTTTGATCTTTTGCTGTATTTATGGTTTCAGTTTTATTCTTTGTATTTAAAAAAAATATATATTTCACACCCTTATGGCTGAGTGAAAGACCCACTTGAACAACAGTAGAAACTGACTGAAGACCCAACACTGCAAACTCTTATGCACTGCTTAACTTTAAGCATGTGGATAGTTCAACTGGCTTTTATTATAGTCCAGGGAAACTAGCTGTATTCTTAAAGTTCAGCATAAGAATAAATGTTTTCAGGACTGGAGCTTAACTGACTTCTATACAGGATTGAGAGAGAGCGAGAGAGCATGCACATTGTCAAAAAACTGTAAAATAGAGAAACATGTTTAATCTAATTTATTTTTAAAATAGTAATTTAGGTGCTATATGTACCAATAGTAGATAGATTGTTTTCAGACAAATATTATTTTCCAAACAATGGTGTCCCTTTAAAAGAGAAAAAATTCTTTTTAAAGTCCAAACAGTTTTTTACCATTTCCTCAGGCTATCATTTATATAGGGTTAGCTCTTATGAAGTGCAGAGTGTTTTCAACCTTCTTTAAAGTTGAGGGAACTCAAGTGTATTTAGCACACTGTAGGAACATCCAGCACTGCACAGAATCCATTACAGTACGTCACAAACCTCTTATAATACAGATTCACAAAGTCAAGAAAATGAATATTCACAACTGTAGCTAAGAAGTTTAGAGGTTTGCCTCCATTGTACTGCTTTAGCTGGAGCAAGGATTTCTTAATTCTTTTGGCAGCAACTTCTTAAGATCAAATTAAAGTTAGTAATTTATGGAGTTAATATAAATGCCATAATTTCTTTTGATAAATTACTAAGACTATAAAATTACTGTCTCTAGTAACTGCATGGCTAACAAAGTGAAAATGAACAAGCTACTTATTTATATACCACAAACAAGTCTATTTGGGATGCAACATTTTATCTGATGTTAAGTGTAATAAATGGTTAGTACAGATTCTCCCTCTTGCTTCTATCAATTTACTAAGCTGCAGTGTTAACCAAATGGAATTTGTCAAAATAAAGGATTTCTTGGACTTTAAACTGTAATTGTTTTTACTAAAAAAATAAAATAAAAAGTTTTGCATTTGCAGTGCTATGCATTGTTTCTGAAATCAGGGCCAAAAGTCCTTGAAGAAACAATGAATCTACCTGCAACTGTGTTTAAGGTGGTTATACAGAATTTTCCCTTGCATTACCTTTTCAAACTTGCTTACATTTCAGTGCCAAAACATTAAATCACATTTTATCTGAAGAAGGGAGGATTATATGAGAGATTTTGCAAATAAGGGGAAGTTGGGGTTGTGTTAGTTTGAGTGGCACTTTGGAATGCTCAAGAAAAGAGAGAAGCATACATATGGTATGGGCCAACATACAAGCATTGTAAAGGGGAAGTATAGAAGACAGGGTTGGGGTTTCTGAGTTTGTATGTATAATCGAGCTCTGGCAAAAGTGTTATTGCTCAAATGCCTGTGACTGATATTTGGTTCAGTATCAATTACAGGGGAACTGGGAAGGAGATGTGGCTACATTCGTTGAAGCTGACATCAAATCCAGAAGATTTTTAGTGACAATAGGGGTTTTCAAAAGTGTGTTTATTTCACATGAAAACTGTGAGATGAAATTAGAATGAGATCAATATTGGTGAACAGTTGCTACATTAAACCTCAGATTTCTTGGTGAGCTAGTTGTGTCATTAACCTCAATGACCTTAGAGCCACTAAGATTGATTGTTTTCTGGGTGACTTCAATATCCATATGGATGTCAGCTCAGTTGTGATCAACAGGCTTATTTCAGATGGTGGTGCACGTCAACCCCAAATGGCTGAGTGAACTGGAGGAGGATCATTACAACTGTGTCTAGAATATGTGAAACAAGGGTCTGTGGTCACTACTGCAATACATAATGGCATACTGAGTGTCAGATTTTGTATCAAGAAATATAGTCAACTCAACCATGAATCATACCAGGAACACAGAGCTATCACTTTACAGAATAAAAGGAAGTTACTCACCTTCGTGCAGTAACAATTGTTCTTCGAGGTGTATCCTCGTGGGCGCTCCACTTCTGGTGTTGGGCTTATCCCGGTGCCACGGATCAGAGACTTGGCATAGCTGTATTCAGCCGGATTGCGCATGCTTGGGCCATGCCACGTGCCGTTTGCGCCTTTCGTCCATTGTGCGTGTCCGGCCCCGCTCAGTTCCTCTCACCCGCCATTTATCTGTAATGAAAGAAAAGCCAAGATTCCGGAGCGGGGAAGAGGGTGGGTCATGGAGCACCTACTGGGACACACTTTGAAGAACAATCATTACTGCACAAAGGTGAATCACTTCCTTTTCTTCTTCAGGCAATCCCTGTGGGTGCTCCACTTCTGGTGACTCCGGAGCGGTACTCCTAATCCGTAGATGGGCTACAGAATCATGGTTTGTGATAATGTGGGAGTACTGCTGAGGCCACCGAGGAGTCAGAAGCAAAGTGGTGCACGATCGCGTAATGCCTCATGAAAGTGACATGAGAGGACCAAATTGCTGCTTGGCAGATATCACACAAAGGAACTCCTCTCACAAAGGCTGTAGATGTTGCCACTGTCCTTGTCGAATGAGCCTTAGGTTGTGATGGAAGCGACTAATTACAGATGGAATAACAGGTCGTGATGCATGAAACGATTAACTTTGAAATGCGTTGGGCAGAGAATGGTTGACCTTTAGAACAATCTGCTAGAGATATGATAAGATGGTCTGTTTTGCGGATCGTTCTTGTCCTGTCAATATAGAATGCAAGGGCTCTACGTACGTAGAGTGTATGTAGAAGAGCCTGCTGCGGAGAGGTATGCGGCTTGGGGCAGAAACACGGGAGAATGATTGGTTCGTTAATATGAAAATCAGTTCAGACTTTAGGTGGGACTGGGTGGGATCTCAGCGTTACTGAATCTCTACTTAACACTGTATATGGTGAAGGTGACATGAGGGCTGCTAATTCGCATGCAGAGGTTATAGCGAGGAGAAAAAGTACTTTAATTGTATGTAGCTGCAGGAACGCTGTAGCCATAGGTTCAAATGGGGAACGCGTTAAAGCGTCCAGAACTAGGTCAAAGTTCCATACAGGTGGTGGAGGCCTCTGAGGCGGATTACGGTTTGTGAGGCCTTGGAGAAACATTTTTGTGGTAGTATGACAGAACACCAACATCCACTCCACAGAATGGTGGAATGCATTAATTACTGCTAGATGAACTCTTAACGATGCTATTGAAAGTCCTGCTCTTTGTAAGTCGAGGATATAAGGTGCAACGGTGAAATACAGGGATTCAAATCGTTATTATTACACCATGCTGTAAATCTAGACAACTTAGCCAAGTAAATGGCTTTCATGGAGTCCTTCCTGCTGTGGATTAATACGTGCTTCACTTGTTCAGAACAAAGATTCTCGGACGTGCTGAACTATCTAGCATCCACGCGGTTAGGTGTAAGGTTTTGGGCTTCAGTTGAGATAGAGAGCTGTTCTATTGAGTGAGGAGACCTGGTAGGAGTGGAAGGCAATATGGTGTTCGGGTGGACAGTTGGTGAAGAGTTGAATACCACGGCTGTCGGGGTCAGGCAGGGGCTATGAGGATCACCCAAATTGCGTCCACAGTGATCTTCTCCAGGACCCTGGGAACAAGGGCAACTGGTGGAAATGCGTATAGTAGTGATGTTCACCAATGGAGGAGAAATGCATCTCCCAGAGAGTGACTGCCAATTCCCGCTCTGGAGCAATAGTCTATGCACTTCGCATTGGTGTATGTGGCAAAGAGATCTATTGAAGGAAAGCTCCAGTGACAGAAGATGCAATGGAGAACATTGGTCTGAATTTCCCATTGGTAGTTGTGGGGAAACTGCCTGCTGAGCAAAGCGCAATGACATTATTGGCTCCCAGTAGGTAAGACGCTATGATGGTAATGTTGTTGAGGATGTACCACTTCCGTGCACAGGGACTGAGATCGAGCCCCTCCTTGCCTGTTGACATAATACATGGTTGCAATGTTGTCCGTGAGCACTCTGATTGTTGTGCCCTTTATGTAAGATTTGAAATGTCTGCAAGCATGGAATACCACTCTGAGCTAATTACACTGCTCTCCTCTCAAATCATAACTTTGATAATTATTCAGTTACCAGAGCTCATGAAGCATCTTTCCGACACTAAGAGACTGCTACTAAAATCGGTAGTTCAAGAGGGATACGCTGCATATAGGTATCAGAGGGGTAGCCGTGTTAGTCTGAATCTGCAAAAGCGACGAGGAGTCCTGTGGCACCTTATAGACTAACTGAAGTGTAGGAGCATAAGCTTTTGTGGGCAAAGACCCACTTCGTCAGATGCATCTGACATGCATCTGACGAAGTGGGTCTTTGCCCACGAAAGCTTATGCTCCTACACTTCAGTTAGTCTATAAGGTGCCACAGGACTCCTCGTCGCTGCTGCATATAGGGTGTCCTTCAAATTACCCTTGATGTTGCGGATACAGCTGCACGCACCACCGCAACAGGCATCGCTATGCGCAGATCGTCATGGCTCCTCTAAGCTGGGGCCCCAAAAGAGCTCCAGAGTAAAGTTGAAGATCTCCCATTCGACAGACACAAACTGTTTGTGGCTAAGATGGATAAGGTCCTCCACTCAGGGAAAGACTCGCGAACTACTCTTCACACTCTAGAGATGTATACACTTCCGTTCAAACGGGGAGTTTAATGGTAGCAGTTTCAGGAGCATCAGAAGGCATCAGTGCCTTATCAAAAAGAATCATTTTTAGATGCATTTCGCGATCTTTCCGAGCTCTGGCCATCAGCTTGCAGCAATGGGTGCATTTTTGAGGTACATGCGGCTCACCCAAACATCTAATGCAAGCTGCGTGGCCGTCCGAGGCAGGCATTGCCTCGTGGCAAATGGAACACTTTTTACAGCCTGGAGAGCCAGGCATTGTTGTTTATTTTCTGTGCTCGTAATCTTTTAGTGTCTCTGTTGTTTTGTTTTGTTTTTCAGGCAGCTAGACCTCGACAACTAACTACTTCGACGACTATAACTAACTACTTTTTTTTTTTATTTTGTAGAAAGAACCAGGTAACTAAGCAACTACAAGAAAAAACAAACAACTAACAACTAATATTTTATAACTATTCACAGATATTCAGATGAAAAAGCTGAGAAACGCGGGAGCTCCGTCCGCAACCGAGGGCGGTCGAGAGGAACTGGGCGGGGCCGGCCCGCGCGTAACAGACAAAAGGCGTGAACGGTGTGTGGCACGGCCCACGCATGCGCGGTCCGGCCGAATACGGCTATGACAAATCTCCGATCCACGGTGCTGGGACGAGCCCAACTCCAGAAGTGGAGCACCCACGGGGACTAACCAAAGAAGAACATGAATTTCAATCCATTCATCCAAAAAAATGTGATGACATGGGACAATCAAGTATTCAAAAAAAAATCACTTGATTATGGTCTCATTTATGCAGTTTTACCTTAGTGCAACACCAATGATTTCACTTAAGTTAATCTTTGGGGTACACCTAGACTGCAAGCTTCTTTTCGTGGTGTAGCAGCCAGTGAGCCAAGGCGTAGGCATGTAAAGACACCTGAGGAGAGTGGGTATACATGTGAGTACATATCCTGCATGGCTTGCTACTCACTGAAAATGCTTCCTGACTACACTGCTATTTTTTTAGTAGTGTAGTGTCCCGCTGCTTCTCTGGGGATGGAGTTTTCCCCCATCACCGGAAGAGTCTGGCAATGGGGAAAGACTCTGGCAGATGAAAGGCAACAGGGAAAGGTTTGGGCAGCCTCGCTTCTGCTGGAGCCCAACCCTGCCACAGGGAAAGATTCTGGCAGCAGCGAAAGGCTGCACCTGCTCTTTGCTGCTGCAGCTTTCCCCCATTGCAGAGAAAGATGCTGGAAGGAGGGTTTCTCCACAAACTCCTCCCTGCCAAAGCCTTTCCTTGCTAGAGAGGAAAACTCTCGCAGCAAGGAGCTGCTGAAGCCTATCATCACTGTTGGAATCTTTCACCCACATGTGCTGTTACACCACCACAGTGTGGCTGCAGCCTGCTCTTCGCTGCTGGTGTGGCTGTTCTGACACTTGTGTGTAGAGGTAGCCCAGATTTACACTGATATGAGAGCAGAAACCAGCCTATATTTTGGCCAAAAGGGACGTTGACTCACAGATCTTCCAGTAACTTGATAGTTCTTTTAAAACAAATGCACCTCAGAGTCACAGAATCTCTAGAAAAACATTTGAAGAATGAAATAACAGAAGTCAAGCACAGTGTGCTGTCAGAACCACGTCCTCTCTGACATTTCAGACATTCTTTCTAATGCAAGGTACTCAAACATCCTTGAAACGCTGAACCCAGATCTGAGGAATGCTTAGAGCAGAGATCCAGAATGCCATTTTGTTAGAGGATATGTTGAAACATGAATAAAACCACACATGGTCTCAAAATCATACTTATTCACTGGCAACAGCAGTACTGAACAAACTGGATTAAAATGCTGTGTAGAAACACACTGTAATGGTTTTCTGTTACATTTTGTTGTGCCCTGTGTTTAATCAGGTCTGGAAAAGGTTCTAAGTAGATTAAATATCATTTTGGGAACTAACATTCCAAAATACAAACTAAAATACCAGATACCAAGAGATTGTGGGAGGTTTGGTATCTAAATAGAGTACAGAAAAAAATCTTTTCAAAAGCAACAGCTATTGAAATAAGACATCATACAACTCACAAAAGAGTCAATGAGAAACATTAGGTAAGGCCAGATACTTAAAATCGCTCAGCAGCCACAACTTGGATAGATTTTCACATGTGCTCATTTCTCACTTGGACAAAGGGGTACTAAGTTCTGAAAATTCAACCATTCATTTATGTCACTTAATGGGAGCTGCTGAGCTATGTTGAAGTCTGGCCCTGAAAGTTTTAGATCAGTCCTACAAAAAGTGGAAACTAGGTCAAATCACAAAGGATGAATATAAACAAATAAGAAAGCATGTAGGGGCAAAATTAGAAAGGTGAAGGCAAAAAACGAGCTAAATCTAGCTAGAGACATAAAGGGTAACAAGAATACATTTTACAAATACATTAGAAGAAATATGAAGACAAAGGACATAGTAGGCCCATTAATTAATGAAAAGGGAAAAAAACAATAAATGAGAATGTGGAAATGGCAGAGGTGCTTCATAACTTCTTTGTTTTCAGTTTTCACCAACAAGGTTGGTAGTGATTGGATGTCTAGTATAGCAAATGCTGGAGAAAATGAGGTAGGTTAAAAGAAAAAGTTAAAACTTACTCAGAAAAGTTAAATGGCTTCAAGTCACCAGGCTTGATGAAATTCATCCTAGAATACTCAAGGAGTTGATAAAGGAGATATGTGAGCCATTCGCTATCATCTTTGAAAAGTAATGGAAGACCAGAGGGATTCCAGAAAACAGGAAAAGGGTAAATATAGTGCCCATCTACAAAAAGGGAAATAAGGTCAAATCAAGAAACTACTGAGCAGTCATCTTAAATTCTGTGCCAGGAAAGATAATGGAGCAAATAATTAAGAAATTCACTTGTAAACATCAGGAAGATAATAAGGTGACAGGTAACAGCAAGAAAAATCATGTCAAATCAACCCGATAGCTTTCTTTGACAGGATAACAAGCCTTGTGGATGGGGGGGGGGGGGGGGGGAGGGGGAGTGGTAGACATGCTACACCTAGACTTTAGGAAAGCATTTGGTAAGAGTCTCACATGACTTTCTTACGAATAAGCTAAGGAAATAGAATCTAGACAGGGCTACAATAAAGTGTGTGCATAACTGGTTGGATAACAATTCCCAGAGAGCAATTATAAATGGTTCACAATCATACTGGCAGGGCATAACAACTGAGGTTCCACAAGGACCATTTTGGAGACCAGTTTTGTTCAGTATCTTCATTAACTATTTAGATAATGGTATAGAAATACACTTTTAAAGTTTGCAGAAGATACCAAGCTTGGAAGGATTATAAGTGTTTTGAAGTATAGAATTAAAATTCAAAGTGACCTGGACAAAATGGAGAAAAGGTCATAAGTAAACATGATGACATTCAATAAGGACAAATTTAAAGTTCTCCACTTAGGAAGGAATAATCAGTGTCACATACAAAACAGGCAATGACTGTCTTGGTAGGAGCTCTGCAGAAAGAGAGCTGAAGGTCACAGTGAACCACAAGCTAAATATGAGTCAATATCGTTGCAAAAAAAGCAAACATCATTCTGGGATGCAGTAACGGAGTGTTGTATGCCTGTCACTAGAATTACTTCTTCCGTTCTAGTCTGTGCTGATTAGGCCTCAACTAGAGTACTGTGTCCAGTTCTGGGTGCCACATTTGAGAAAAGATGCAGACAAACTGGAGAAGGTCCAGAGAAGAGCAACAAAAATGATTAAAGGTCTAGAAAACATGACCAAAGAGGGAAGATTGAAAGAAAGACTAAGAGGGGACATAATAACAACTTTCAAGTTTCTAATAATGCCAATACTTAGGCAAAGCTATTTAATTATCTAAAAAAGAATCATGGGACGACTTCCATTTGTGATCATGTAACATCTTGGGGAGAACTTCAGCAATTCCTTGCATGGAAAAATAATATTAAGAAAGTGTTCCATAAGTGGGTTGGAGTCATGTGACTAGCCAGCTCTCCACAAACCACAATTTGGGAACTACTGATCAAAGACAACTGTCAGCTTTTAAAGGGCAACCGCAGTGTAAGGAACAGGAGGCCAGGAGTGAGAATTTTATTCAATTTATTACCATAAGAAAAAAGCCCACACACTATTCCATCTGGAAAGAGAGCCTGATATGTTTTTCTGCACTTTGAAAATTTTTCAGACATTTTAAAAGAAAGATTTTTGCTGAAACAAGATACATTTATTCCTCTCCAATTCTTTACAAGCATGATTTGTAGTTAAACCTTCAAGAAACTGGCATCCAAATCAAAAGTGGAAAACACGCATTCATCAGACAAACAGATACAAAATATAAATAAATAATAAAAATAAAACCACCCCATCAACATATTTTTAAGAATCCACCAGCCTATTGTTTACTTCTGGGAGCAACCCTCTCCACTGAGAGAAACAAAGTAAATTAAATGGATTGGCGCAACAAAACAATGAACAAACTCACTAGACTTTTGACTTTGCAATCAGATCTGCACAGGTGTCCCTGCATCCACATGGAATACCACTTGATTTAAATGGGCTTGCATAAATGCATGGGTCTGCCTAGCCTTATAAGTCGGACTATAGGATCTGAACTTATAGGATCATTTGAAGTACAATCACTATACGCAATATTGCATCTAAACCAAAGTAAAAGTCAATTAAAGGTCTGCAGGATTGAGCCATAACTCATTAAATGATAAACAGAGCTACAATTCCACTGAGAAACTAGAAGCTGGCAGCTAAAACCCACAGTTTGAGAAATGTTGAGACATTGTAAAGTATCAAACAAATTTCACCTCCTGTGGTAGCAACAGTCACTTAACTGATTGCAAGTGAGAAGAATTTACAAGGGATACTGTCTAAAAGATCTTAAGAAGCACCAAAAAAGTGAAATTGAGAGCAGAATCTTTGGCAGTATTTTCTGGGTGCACCTTTGTCTTTATTATGCTGGTTGATTTCACATTTCCTATGCATTTGCAGGAGGTAAAAGAGTGGAGGTAGTATCTAATACAGAAGAAAGAAAGAAGATTAAGTCAATTTGGGTGTCATGTGACAACGTGTTTTCTAATTATTGCCATTGCATTTGAAATTGCACAATAAAAATGATCTCTAAACAGACTATCTGGTATAATTAAATCAAAAGAAACACAAATAAACTCCCTCGGAAGTTCCTAGGCTAAGTGGACCATTCATTGACTTAGCATGACTGGCCATCTTTATGTAGATCATTGTGAGGGAGAAAAAGGCTTAGAAGAGACCTGCACAGGTGGGTCAACACTACAAAGTAAGGTTGACATAAGCCACCTTGCGTCGACCTCATTGTGCTTATCTTAACTAAATCTGCCTCCCACCAATGTAAGTTTCCCTTAAGGCAAAATAACACCACCTGCTCCCCAAGTGGACTGAGACCTGGTTGATGTAAGAAGGTTGATGCATGAAGGTAGATGCAGCTCGAGTGTAGATGCTATGTTAATCTTAATAGTCCCCTATCAGCTGTCCCATAATACACAACATTGACTGCACTGATCAAAACTGTTAACGCTACAACCCGGAGAACATCCACATTGGAGAAACTCCACCAATTCAAAACCCACATAACTTTTTGATATATTTTTTCCTTGTCCAGCTTGGAAAGCACACCTCTATCTGCTTTCTGTTGTGGTGCACCTCTGGCCGCATGGTGGTGCACACCTCTGCCCATGCTCCAACAACATTTCTGCCTGGGGGAGACAGGAGATAATGAATCTCCTGGGCCTGTGTGGAGAAGAGGCTGTGAATGCACAGCTATGGACCAGCCACAGAAATATTGACATCCATAAGCAGATTGCTTAGGGAATGCAGGAGAAAGGGTAGCACAGGACCAGCAGCAGGGCTGTGTGAAAGCCAGGAAGGCCAAGGAGGCCAACAGTGGATCTGGGACCAAGATGCAGACTTGCTGCTTTTACAAACAGCTGAATGACATGCCTACCCCTATCACCATCCTGCATACAACCACTGATTCCTTTGAGGAATGCGGGTTGCAGGCCCCTGCCAAGAACAGCAAGGGGAAGGAGGTGGACAAGGAAGAAGAGAAGTATGGGGGACTGGTGAGTTGGGGCTCCAGCTGCACCACAATCCAGAACCTGTTTTTTATTCCATCACAGTCCAGCCTGTCCCCGTAGCAGAGCACAGGCAAGTCAGTGCAAGAGAAAGAACCTCAGGTAAACATTTAAATAAATTTCCCATTTCAGTAATGGCACCTCTAGATTAGCAGGACACAGCTAACACCTTTCAGTAATTTACCTCCATTACAAGAGGTAAAGGAACGACAAAAAGAGGAAAAGCTGCCATCTGCTTTTCATTCCCATCTAGAGTTAGGTGGGAGCAGGGTGTTTGTGGAGCAGTTTAGGTACACAGGGATGTCCTCTGAGTCCTCCTGAGAAATCTCAATGAAACTTCATCTATGGTCAAGTTCATGGTATGCCAACACCCTGAATACTGTGTGCAGTTCAGGTCGTCCCATCTCAACAAAGATACGTTAGAATTGAAAAATGTACACAGAAGGGCAACAAAAATGATTAAGATATGGAACATCCTTACAAAGAGAGATTAAAAAGAACAAAGAGAGATTAAAAAGAATAGGATTTTCAGGTTGGAAAAGAGATGATGGGGGGGGGATGTGATAGATATCTATAACATCAGAAAAAAGTGAATACATGTTAATTAATCCCTCACAGAACACAAGAATCGAGGAACATACAAAGAAATTAATGGGCAGAATGTTTAAAATAAAGAAAAGAAAGCACTTCTTGACACAACACACAATCAAGCTGTGGAACTCCTTGCAGGGGATAATGGAGAAGGCCAAACTACAGAGGTTAAAAAAAATTAGATAAGTTCATGGAGTATATAGGTCTATAAATGGCCATTAGACAAGATGGTCAGGGATGCAACCCCATGATTTGACTGTCCCTAGTTTATAACTACCAGAAGCTGGGAGTGGACAACAGAAGATGGATAATACAATGATTTCCTGCTCTGTTTATTCCCTCTGAAGCAGCTGGCATTGGCCTTTGTCAGAAGACAGGATATTGAGCTAGCTGGCAATTCTTATGTTCTATGGAGATACACTGCAATCCTCTCCTGAAAATTGCTCCATGGTTAAGGATGTTAAATTTAGTTTAATCAACTAATTGACTAGATGATGGAATTTCCATCGACTGATCAATTAGTCAATAAGCGGGGGAGCTGCAATAAGCGCACAGATGCGCAGCAAGCATTGCACAATTTCTAAGAGGCCCTCAGTCTGCAGTGCTAAGTTGAGCACAGCGTAGCAGTAGACAATCTTGCATATTTCTCTGGCTCACTGTTATGGTACGTCTACACAGCAACAGTATTTCGAAATATCTAGTGTTATTTCAAAATAACTTAATCCGCATCTACACAGCAGGCAGTAATTTTGAAATAATGTCGAAATACTGTCAAGCTGGAAGACTTCTTGCTCTGACTCCTGTAACCCTCATTGATGAGGAGTAAGGGAAGTCGGAGGAAGAGTGCTGTATTTCGAAATAAGTGCTGTGTAGACGCTCCCAATTTCAAAATAAGCTACATAATTGACATAGCTCAATTTGCGTAGCTGATTTCGAGCTTAGCCCTGCTCTGTAGAGCACCCTTAGGCTATGTCTACACTACAAGTTTCTGTGGCAGAGAGCATGCTAATAACAGACTCATTAGCATGAGTTGTGATGTCATTGGCATATTTTCTGCCAATACTTTTGGCACAAGGGGTTTTTGTGCAAAAAGAAGCAGTGTAACTGCTTCCATTTTGCACAAAAAAAAAAACCATTTGCGCAAGATCCTTATGCCTCTCCAGGCCACTAGCACTTGTATAACCATGGAAAAGTAGCCATTTTTATTGATATACTCTGTGGAAAGGCGGTCTGGGGCCAAAATAGGAATGTGCATGCTATCTGTTTCTTCACTGCAGTTCGGGAACTGAAGAGCCGCAAAGTCTTTCACTATGTCCCACACATTGCGGAGAACCAAAGTCCCGCTATTAATGGGTCTGCACACTTGAATGACAACAGTGCCTACTGTGGGTTTGCCAATGATTGGTAGCAATCTGGTGTTGTAGATTTCCAGTGTGACGGCCACTTGCTTTTCAACTGTCAGTCCAGCTCTCATTTGGTATCCCTGATGTTGGATGATTTGTTTGGCACAAGATCCACAAAAGTGACTTTGTAGATCTAAAAGTTCTGCAGCCTCTGCTCATCATCTCAAACCTGCATCACCATACAGTCGCACCAATCAGTGCTCACTTCTCAGACCCACAAGGGGTAGCTCCACCATTTGCCGCTGATCTGTAAATGACACCAACAACCTTGAATTTGTGTCAGCAAAACTTTTTAGTGTAGACATGGCCTTGCAGAATAAACAGCCAACTCCCCCTCCCTGAAGAAGTAGAAAGAGGAGGTTGCAGTTTATCTCTTACTTCCTTCCCACTCCAGCTACCATGTGGAAGGACAAGGACCTAGTCATATTGACTTGGTAGGTCACCTTTTTATCCTTCCTTCCCAATGTTCCATTCTTCCCTGTGTGTTCATTATCTTCTCAAATTTCCCATTATTTTCCCTTTATCATACTATGCTGTCAGTCTTTCTGCTCAGCCCTCTTTTTAGTCTCTCAGGGTACGTCTACACTACAGCGCTAATTCGAACTAACTTAGTTCGAATTAGTTAATTCAAACTAAGCTAATTCGAACTAACGCATCCAGACTAAAAAACTAGTTCGAATTAGCGTTTTGCTAATTCGAACTAGTATGTCCACATTAAGTGGACCCTGAACCGGGGTTAAGGATGGCCGGAAGCAGTGCCGGCAGGGCATCAGATGAGGACTTAGCCCGTGGAGCTGCTGCCTCAGGCTAGCTGAGGGCTGTGCTTAAAGGGACCCGACCCCCACCCCGAACAGACAGTTCTCAGGGGTGCCCCGCTTGCAAAGCAGTCCTGGCTTGGAGTGCCCTGAGTGCCCACACTGGGCACATCACAGCACTCGGCCATCAGACCGGCTGCACTTGCCGCAGGTTGCCATCTGGGGAGAGGGGTAATTGGGGGGCTGCAGGAGAGCTTCCACGCCCAGAAGCCCGCAGAGCCACCCCAGTCCTCCCCATCGGGGGCTCGTACCCCATTCCTCCCTCACCTCCTTCCACTTACCCTTCCCTAGCCCCCCTTCCTGATGTACAAAATAAAGAAAACGTGTGGTCAAAAATATAATCTCTCTTTATTGAACAAAACTCGGGGAGACTGGGAAAAGAAGGTGGGAGAGGGGAAGAGAGAGGCTAGGAGAGGGGAGGGCAACTACAATGATCAGGGGTTGGGAACAGGTCCCATATGAAGAGAGGCTAAAGAGACTGGGACTTTTCAGTTTAGAAAAGAGGAAACTGAGGGGGGATAGGATAGAGGTCTATAAAAGCATGAGTGGAGTGGAGAGGGTGCATCAAGAAAAGTTCTTCATTAGTTCCCATAATAGAAGAACTAGAGGACACCAAAGGAAAGGAATGGGTAGCAGGCTTCAAACTAGTAACAGAAAGTTGTTCTTCACAAAGCAAAGAGTCAACCTGTGGAACTCCTTGCCGCAGGAGGCTGTGAAGGCTAGAACTAGAACAGAGTTTAAAGAGAAGTGAGATAAAGTGATGGAGGTTGGGTCCATGGAGTGGTATTAGCCAGGGGGTAGGAGTGGTGTCCCTGCCCAAAGTTTGTGGAAGGCTGGAGAGGGATGGCACGAGACAAATGGCTTGGTCACTGTCTTCGGTCCATCCCCTCCAGGGTCCCTAGGGTTGGCCGCTGTCGGCAGACAGGCTACTGGGCTAGATGGACTTTTGGTCTGACCCAGTACGGCCATTGTAAGCTCAGGGCTCAGGGTCGGGGGTCTCAGTGGACCACCTTGATTTTCATGCACACCTGCTCCTAGGTGGCCAGGCTGGCAGCTCTCCTGCCCTAGACGACCACTTTCCTGTGCGTAGTGTGGCGGTCGTGGACGAGGTCCACGATGTCCGCACTAGACCAGGCGGGTGCCCGCCTCTTGCGGTCCCGGGCAAGCTCCCGGGAGCTGCCAGCCTGGTCCCGGGAAGAGGGGGAGGGCTGGGGGGCATCAGGTGGCTGGCTCGAGCCGTGCCAGGTGCAGGGTCTGCTAGCTGGGTGCTGGCAGGCTTGCACCTGGCACGGGCACCGTAGCCAGCCCGTGTCCCTTTAAGGGGTCCGGGGCCGGGAGGGGGGCATACGAGTTTCCCTGGTGTTGGCCAGAGTGGCCACCAGGGAAAGCTGGGGAGGGCTAGCCTCCCACTAGTTCGAATTAAGGGGCTACACACCCCTTAATTCGAACTAGTAAGTTTGAACTAAGCTTAGTCCTCGTAGAATGAGGTTTACCTAGTTCGAACTAAGTGCTCCTCTAGTTCGAATTAAGTTCAAACTAGCGGAGCGCTAGTGTAGCGCCTATCAAAGTTAATTCGAACTAACGTCCGTTAGTTCGAATTAACTTTGTAGTGTAGACATACCCTCACTGCCTTGTTTCTGCAGCCCCTTATTGTCAGGCGGAAGAGTAGCTCCCCTCTCCCCTGCTGATTAAGGAAATCAGCAATAGGGCTGCCAACCCTTTAGGATTGGTCTGGAGTCTGAAGGAATTAAAGGTTGATCTTTAATTAAAGATGATGCCATTTGATGAAACATCCAGGAATATATCCAGCTAAAAGTGGTGACCCTAGCAGCAGACAGTACATGAACACTGCTTTTATCCTGTCCACATCTGAGGATAGGAGGAGTTATATGCAGTGAGCCACAAGAACACAAGGGCATGCTTGAAAATCTCATGAGGATGTCGCTGATTGGTGAAAATGGAGTACAGTGACAATACCTTGCAAAATGATGTACACTGGGTCTGAAGTTAAGAGAGAACTAATCCACTTACACATTGTAGAAAGCCTTGTTTTTAGTGGGCCAAATTTTCCACAACGCAATTTTTATGAGTGATTGGCTTGCATGCCCTGAACTCCTGATGTAGGCACGCTCGTTCAGTAGCACATCTTGCACATTTCTGGGCATGAAAACTGGACAGAGGGAAAATTGTGTCTTTGCAAATCTATCCCACTGCATTTTTTCTCTTAAAAAATAAGATAACCCAAACTCAAACATTTCTGAATGTTCGATCAAACACAGGAAATAAAGAGTTTACTCTTAAGCCTATGTCTAAAGACTAAATAAAAGCTTACTTTGGCAGATACATTTACACTGACCATTTGGGAGGGGCAGAGAAATTGTTCAAACAGAAGGAAGAATAGGAAGAACTTGCTTGTTTTGGCTTCTTTTCCCGATTTTTCCATTTCCTGTCCTATTTTGCTTTTTTCTTCACTTGTGTGTAACACCCACAGATTTCCTAATGAGGTGGTATGCGACCCACCACACACTATAGTGTGGGTGTAAATGAAAGAGCTGTGTGAATTAACAAGTAACTTGCACAATATTTATTTATGTCACAAAAACTGAAGGCAATATATACCTCCACGATACCACACAGAGAAATCTGTTACCCGATGATTTTCAACTTGAAGTATCCAAGGAGGCTACTCTAACAATGGACTCTCCTCTACTCCTCAGCCCTAACAAGCAGGCCTACACTGCCAATCAAACAAAGGTGGCTTGGCTCCCACTTCCGGGGGACTTCCCAATTACAACGTTTACCAGCTTTAGAAGATGTTTAGGAACTTCTATCAACATCATTACATCATAACATGAACCTTTCCTGCAATACAATATGTAACAGACTGATTTTGCAGAATGCTTTGTATAAGACTAAGGACTGATCAGATTGTAAAGTACAGGTTGCACCTCCCAAAACCAGAATTCTCTGGTCCGGTAACATCCATGGTCCAGCAGGAATATGGATGTTCCTGGATCAGAGAACCCCAGCAACATAGAGGCAGGAGGGCAATCCAGGAGGGGCAGGCTGAAGCAGCGAGGGGGGGGAAACAGTGGGGGGTTTGAGCCGGCAGCAGCCCGACAGCCTGCAGTATGGGACTGAGTCGGGGCAGGCCATGGCAACGCAGGATGGGGCCAGCAACAGCCCATGGCAGGGTGGGAGTGGGGCCAGAGACCCCGGCAGCCCGCAGCAGCGCAGGCTGCTGGAGCCTAGCAGGCAGTCTGGCTGGGGCAGCAGCAGCCAGGCCAGCAACCCAGAGTCCGGCAGAGGCTGGAGGTACCGTCTTTTAGCGAATATAACCTGCGGGTTATGCAAGCTTTTACATTCCCGTCCTCCTTCCCTCTCCCTCCCCCCACGTGGGCTATACTCATCCCCGTTGTTGAAGCAAAAAAAAACCGCTCCTCTCTGTTTAGGCAGCTAACAAACAGCTTTATTAATTAATAAAGCACAGCATGAGCCAAACGTGGTCCCAGCAAAGCCGGGCCCAGTAAAGCTGCTAATACAATCAATCCTAGTATCTTTATACCCTTAGCCAAACAGTCTGATGTCAGGGCATCCAATTACAGAAATCCTCAATTAAATTTGGAAAAACAAAGCCTTATCAACAAGATGGCGGACAGGTACGAGGGAGTACATCTCCTGTCCCAACCAGCCCAATTAACACATACCAATAGCCCATCCTGTAGGCCTCTTCTCACAGGGTGAGAGAAAGTTCACTCTGGTCTATGTGCTTGAGAGAAAAGCTGAAATGGTTTCTGATATACAAGATGGCTTCTAGCTAAATATGAAAATGGTTTCTACAGCTTCTACACCGTGTTATATAAGTTTTTTTTTTACTGAAATTACAGGAAGACAAGACTGTTCCATAGCCATAAGTCGAGCCTTGAGCTGTATGGCTACAGTTGACACTGCCCGTTTGTTCTCTCTCTGTGCACGAACCTACTTCAACAGGTTTTCTTCTAGATTAAGCCACTTGGCTTTCTTTCTGCGGCACCCTCTTTTCTAGGGTGTAATTTCTCAATCTCTGCTTCTTCCTTTCTCCACTCCCGAACAGACTTTTCGTTGACAGAATATTTTCTCCCTGCTGCTCTGTTTCCATTGTCCTTTGCATATGTCACAACACACAATTTAAAATTGGCTGTGTAGGATTTGCACTTAGGCATGTTTAAAAAGTTTTAAGAAGTTTTAAATACTTTTTTTTTAAAATTCATTACAAGTTAAAACTACTAAAGGAATAAATAAATGGTAAAACAGTGTGGTTCAAAGGGGTTATATACCAGAAATAAGGGTTGTAGTATACTCATTGTTCAGCATCATCAGCTGCGGTTCATTAACACTTCATTACAGGTGCTGTTCATTTAATAGTACACACTGTTCCTCTCCTGCAGGCTATACATGTGCACAGGTTATCTAAGACTTTTTTTACACAATCAGGAAAAACTGCGGGTTATGCATAGATGCGGGTAATACACGCGCACAGGTTATATACGCTAATTTACAGTAGTCCCCTGTCTCTTCTCCCCAGAGTCGGCAGCTGGGGGCTGTGCAGGGAACCTTGTCTGGTCTGGCAAATTCCCTGGTTCGGAACCTATTAGGACCCAAGGATGCTGTATAAGAGATGTCCAACTTGTATTCATTTCCCAGATGTTGTGTGCAGCGACTTATTCTGAAGAGATACATTTCTCATTTTGTAGAACCTAAAGATATAATATTTTTACCATCTATTAACTAAAGTTTTTGTTGTTCTTTTTTAAGGACTGGTGACTGGTTAAGTGTCAAAGTTCCTGGGTTGTGGATCCTCTGCATAGGTCTCTTCTCATGAGATGGACTCTGATTGCTCTGGTGAACATTCACAAATGCCCTTCTTTTCCTAGATGGACTGGATTAGTGAAGAATATTTGAGTGCTGGACTAAACCAAAGCACTTCATTTTCTCAGAGTGTTATATTGAGGAACTATCAACAGGGCTCACAACTCAAACTTCTGAAGTAGAGAAAGTAAAAAGGTGGCTTGGTAAAGTCATTCATCATCAAGTTGAGTTTCTATGGTTCAAACCTGAAGCTTTTTTCTCTATTTACATTTAACATTAATTAGTGGGAATTAATCCAGCCCAGTGAATGGCATGACAGTACTGGGAAATCCAAAATCCAGAGCCCGCATGTTCAGAATGAAGTCATTAATGTTACTGATTACTTCTTTTGACATATTTGTCTTAGGGTTGTTTGTTATCAGGGAAAATGTGGACAAGACACAGATGATCAGCTTGCCAGTGGTGAGACAGTGTGTCAATTCTCTAAATAAAAGGTTGTTTTACATTCACAGCTCATGAATGTATCAGCCATTCAGGCTTCATATATACTCTCAAATTAACAAATTATGCAAGACTAGAAGATTTACCAGGCATTGCTTTGGTCCTTAACTCAATTAATTTTTGTTTTTTAGAAAATAAAATGAAAATGTCCATGCTTCATAGAAATCATTGTTCTGGAGTGAGACTAGGGATAAGGGGTTCAATAAGCAGGCTGCTCCGGGAAGAGAGAAAAACCCCAGCCCTTTCTCAACACAGCATCTTGGAGCCAGGTGAGAACTGCCTCTCCAGGTCTGCTGCAGCTCCAGCAAGCACAGACGGGGGAGGAGGGTCTATGTCCCCTGGCTGGGGCAGCTTCAGGTTCATCTGCCTCCTGCAGTCCCCAGCCAGAGTAAGGAATGCATCAAACTCTGCTCTTTCCCCTTGCTCCCCAACGAAGGGGAACAGCCAGCAATGTTCCCGTACGAACTGGGGGAGGGGCTTCAGTGTGCCCCCAGTCTGCCCCTTTAACTTAGTTGGTGATTCTGTTTCTTTTCTCTCTGGTTTTCTGAGAAGCAATCCCATTCCAGGCACACCCCATTTTCCTGGCACAATCAAACCCTACCTTGCCTTAAGTTACGATAAGAAGAAACTACGCACCAAATTTCATGCATGGTCCTAGTTCTTAACCTTTAGTAGAAGTTCTTGAACAGACAGACAGACATACACACACAGACAAATTATCTCAAATATATAATAGATACTAGACTGCATATCTGAGAAAAATTAAATTTATCTTCTCACAATTACTTTTAACCACAATTTATTTAGGCAGTTACCTTTTAAAAATACAAGAAATGTTTCTCAGTGGGAAAAAAATTCCATAACAGGATTTTTTTAAATGGTGTCCTTTTTTAAAAAAAAATAGGAAAATTCTATTTGTTTTTTCAAAACCAGAAATATAAGTGGATCTGAAAGTTCACATGCTTTATAAACACTGCATAGTTCACTCTTTTAAGGGGATAAATTAAGGTTCCCGACTTGGAGGAAAGGCTTTTTAAAAATCTTTACTGGCCTCCGGTGCTTTCTACTTATATCTATTTTGAACTTGTGGGAAAAAACTAGTCATGCCATAACAAGCTAGTTCCCATGTATTCCTAACATATTTTTATAAGGCTTCTAAAATCATTTGCTGCCCTAATGAGCAACCAAAACAGTATTTAATCTTTGTTGTGCTTAATAAAATTATATGTTCATATTAATATTCATAACAGTATTGCACTAATACTGCAAATGGAGAGAAACTGGTTGAGAATTTGAAAATGGAAGGCAGCTTGAGCAAAAGTGATCATGAAATGGCAGAGGGAGTGGTAGAAAGGAAAACAGCACAATAAAGATAACAGATTTAAAGTGGGCAGACTTTAGTAAACTCATGGAATTGGTAGGTAAGATACCATGGGAAGCAGGACTAAGGAAAAATACTATTCAAGAGAATTGGCAGTTTTTCAAAGAGACATTATTAACGGCACAAGAGCAAACTATCCCACTGTGTAGGAAACTAGGAACTATGGCAAGAGACCACACTGGATTGCCCAGGAGATCTTCAATTATTTGAAACTAAACAACAATAATTAAAAAAAAAGAGTCCTATAAAAACTAGAAACTAGGTCAATATTTATGAACAAACTAAGAACCAAGAACGAATATGAAAAAAAGCAGAAAAACCAAGGGAAAAACTAGATTAAACTAGGTACAGATATCAAAAGTAAAAAGAAAACATTCCACAAATACATTAGAATCAAGAAGAAGACCAAAGACAGGGGAGGCCTATTACTCAATTGGGGACAGATTTGTAACAGAAACATGGAAATAACATGAGTGCTAAATGACTTTTTGTTTCAGTTTTCATCAAAAAGATTAGTAGTGATTGGATGCCTAACACAGGGAAATGCCAGTGAAAATGAGGTAGGATCAGAGGCTAAACTTGGGAAAGAACAAGTTATAAATTACTGAAACAAGCTAAATGTCTTCAACTCACCAGGGCTTGACGAAACACATCTAAGAATATTCAAGGAGCTGAGGAGATTTCTCAGCCATTAACAATTATCTTCAAAAAGTCATTTAAGACAGGAGAGATTCCAGAGGACTGGAAAAAGGAAATACAGTGCCAGTCTATAAAAAGTGAAATAAGGACAACCTGGGGAATTACAAACCTATCAGGTTAACTTCAGTACCTGGAAAGATAATGGAGGAAATAAATATGCATTCCATTTGCAGCCACTTAGAATCACAGAGCTGGAAGAGACCTCAGGAAGTCATCAAGTCCAGTCCCCTGCCCAAGGCAGGACCAATCCCAACTAAATCAACCCAGCCAGGGCTTTATCAAGCCGAGACTTAAAAGCCTCTAGAGATGGAGATTGCATCACCTCTTTAGGTAACCCATTCCAGTGCTTCACCACCCTCCTAGTGAAATAGTTTTTCCTAATATCCAACCTAGACCTCCCCCACTGTAACTTGAGACCATTGCTCCTTGTTCTGCCATCTGTCACTACTGAGAACAGCCTTTCTCCATCCTCTTTGGAACCTCCCTTCAGGAAGTTGAAGGCTGCTATCAAATCCCCCCTCACTCTTCTTTTCTGCAGACTAAACAAACCCAAATCCCTCAGTCTCTCATCATAGGACTTGTGCTCCAATCCCCTAATCATTTTGGTTGCCCTCTGCTGGACCCTCTCCAAAGATAATAAAATGTAATTAACAGTCAGCATGGATTTGTCAAGAACAAATCGTGTCAAACCTACCTAATTACTGTCTTTGACAAGGTAACAAGCCTTTTGGATGAGGAAGAAGCAGTAGATATGGTGTATGTTGACTTTTGTAGGCCTTTGATACTGTTCCTCATGACAATATAACCTAGATGCAGTTGGATAACGTGGATGCATAACTGGTTGGAAAACCATTCCCGGAGAGTAGTTATTAGTGATTTCACAGACAAAATAGAAGGACATAATGAATGGGGTCCCACAGGGATCAGTTCTGGATCTGATTCTGTTCAATATCTTCACCAGTGATTTAGATGCACAGAGAGTAGTTATAAAGTCTGCAGACCATACCAAGCTCTAGGGGTTGCAAGTGCTTTGGAGGACAAGATTAAAATTCACAATCATCTGGACAAAATGGAGAAATGGTCTGAAGTAAAAAGGATGAAATTCAATACGGAGAAATGCAAAGTACTCTATTTAGGAATCAGTTGTTGTAACAATCAGTTGCACACATACAAAATGGGGAAAGCCTGTCTAGGAAGGAATACTGCAGAAAGGGATCTGAGGATTATAGTGGATCACAAACTAAATATAAAAAACCAAACAAACATCATTCTGGGATGTAGTAAGAGGAGTGTTGTAAGCTAGACATGAAAATTACTTCTTTCCTTATAGTCTGTGCTGATTAGGCCTCAGCTGGAGTATTGTGTTGAATTCTGAGTGTCACATTTCAAGAAAGATTTGGCAAACTGGAGAAAGTCTAGAGAAGAGCCAAAAAATGACTAAAGATTTACAAAACATGAGCTATAAGGGAAGACTGAAAAAGTTGGATGTTTAGTTTGGCAAAGAGAAGATGGAGAGGTGATATGATAATAGTTTTCAAGTGCATAAAAGTTTGTTACAAGAGGTGGGAAGTAAATTATTCTTATTAACCTCTGAAGACAGGACAAGAAGCAATGGGCTTAAATTGCAGCAAGGATGGTTTAGCTGGAACATTAGGAAAAACTTTCTGTTTGGATAAGTAAACACCTCCCATCTGGGTAGGTAAGCACTGGAATAAAGAAAGTTGTAAAATCTCCATCACTGGAGATTTTTAAGAACAGGTTATACAAATACCTGTTGGGATGATCTAGAGGCAGAACTGGATTAAGACATGCTGAGGTCCTAAACTATGTCAAGTTGAAGAGGCCCCATAGCATTACCAGAAAACTGTATATTATTCTAACAGAAAGAACAATTAAAATAGAAATAATAAAGTTTTATATCTGCATATACACCGGTACATAGGCAAGGATGCAACTAAAAACTAGTAATTGTTTTGTATTTAGAGACCTCTCATTATCTGAAGCACTAAAATGCAGCTTTCTTATCTTGTGCATAAATCTGGCACTGTCTAAGGTTTTTGGTCCTGCCATGAGTGCAGAGGACTGAACTGGAACACCTCTTGAAGTCCCTCCCAGTCATAAGAACTATGATTTCTGATTCTATTGGAGGCTGTATTTACTATTGCAAAAGGAAATAAAAGGAAATAATGATGAATGTTACATTTTCACAATTTATATTTTAAAAGACTGTCAGAACCAGAGTATCTGTGCAGAAATCAAATTTTAAATATTAACTTAGACCCTAAATGTAAATGTAACATTTTAGCGTTAATATACTGATATTTTAAAAATTTGTTTTACTATTTTTTATGTATAATTGTCAGTTGGAAATCAGTTTAAATACATTTAAAGAAATGAAAGAGACTAATTAGCTCAGGATTTGGTAACAAGGTACACTGTCTTTCATTCCTATGAAACCAATTCATATCCAGCCTAGGATGATAGTAATCAAAAAAACATTACTATCTGAAAGCTGGTTGACATTAAATGAACAGAGTGCATGAGGGTACACATCACAGTATCCAGGACCCACAACCAACACTTGTCTAGAAGTTCAACACAGAGATATCAAAGTTTGGACAGGAAAAGGGAAGAATGATGACAGAATGCTGAAAGAAAATTGCCAAGTTGTTCATGCCTTAAAGCAGTTCTACAAACTTAAGACTCGAGTAAGAAGTATCTTCAGATTCTAAAAACAGCTATTTTAAAACTTCACCTTTTTGTCCCACTTTGCCCCCCAATGAAATCTATCAACAGTATCCAGCCATAGTTGTCTTCCTATTTTGTTCTGTTCCTATACATGATTAGCTAAAAGAGATCACAACGTAACAAACCCTGGTACCAAGCTGTGGTAATATAACTAACTAACTGACTACCAATTCTAATCACAACAAAACATGGCAGGTGAAATGTACCTATTTGTCATACAGAACATTTTTCACAAAGGAAGTAATCTCTCTGTTCTGTAATTTTGGTGTTAGATGAAATCATATAATATGTATGCGTATGTGAGTATAGAGAGAGTCAGTCAAACTTAAGAATTTTTACATATAAAGAAAATATATTCTTAAAAAGGAAAAAGAACATTTACTCTTTACATGTAAAATCACATAAGTTAGGCACCAGGCTAACTGTATTTCCTGGTAGGGCCTAAGTCATTTCTAGTATCAAATGTAAAGTAAAAATAATGTCCACCATTTTTCATTTTATCATTGTACTTGACCCTACCTTTTATGGACAAAGGAATGGATTGTGTGCATTCTGTGTGTTTCCACTGGCCTCGGTGTTTACGAGCTTCTAAGTAGTGCTTGACTCTTGAATCAACAGTGTCTTTTAGCAGCAAGCACACTTCCTGAAACAGAAATCAGTTGCAAATTTACAAATAAATCTACACAACCCTAAAAATTAATATCAAAACACTAAAAAATGTATGCAGAAACCTATTCTATGCAAATGTATGGACTTCTATGGAAGTTCTTATGTTCTTAAATTTGCATTGTCATATTTTAAGGAATACTGGAAGTATACATAAATGGGGAAAGTAACAGTAAAATTGCAACATAGGTTAGAAAAATAGGTTTTTTAGGTAATTTTTTTGAAGAATGAAAGAGGTAAAATCACTAAATTACAGTGGTGTTGTAAAATATGACACATGGTATTGATGAGTAATTTCTATAATTTGAGAAAACTTTACTGTGAAAATTCACAACTATGCACCTGAAATGAACATATTAGAACATAAGAACGGCCGTACTGGGTCAGACCAAAGGTCGTTCTAGCCCAGTATCCTGTCTGCCGACAGTGGCCAGCACCAGGTGCCCCAGAGAGGGTGGACCGAAGACACAATCAAGCGATTTGTCTTCTGCCATCTCTCTCCAGCCTTTGACAAACAGGCCAAGGACACCATTTTATCCCCTGGCTAATAGCCTTTTATGGACCTAACCTCCATGAAATTATCTAGCTTCTCTTTAAACTCTGTTATGGTCCTAGTCTTCACAGCCTCCTCTGGCAAGGAGTTCCACAGGTTGACTACGCGCTGTGTAAAGAAGAACTTTCTTTTATTAGTTTTAAACCTGCTACCCATTAATTTCATTTGGTGTCCTCTAGTTCTTCTATTTAGGGAACTAATAAATAACTTTGCTTTATCGGCCCTCTCCACACCACTTATGATTTTATAGACCTCTATCATATCCCCCCTCAGTCTCCTCTTCTCTAAACTGAAAAGTCCCAGTCGTTTTAACCTCTCCTCATATGGGACCCGTTCCAAACCCCTAATCATTTTAGTTGCCCTTTTCTGAACCCTTTCTAAGGCCAAAATATCTTTTTTGAGGTGAGGAGACCACATCTGTACACAGTATTCAAGATGTGGGCATACCATAGTTTTATACAGGGGCAGTAAAATATTCTGGGTCTTATTTTCAATCCCTTTCCTAATAATTCCTAGCATCCTATTTGCCTTTTTGACCGCCGCTGCGCACTGCGTGGAAGTTTTCAGAGAACTGTCCACGATAACTCCAAAATCTCTTTCCTGATTTGTCGTACCCAAATTTGCTCCCATCATACTGTACCTATAGTTGGGGTTATTTTTCCCGATGTGTATTACTTTACACTTATCCACATTAAATTTCATTTGCCATTTTGTTGCCCAATCACTCAGTTTGGTGAGATCTTCTTGGAGTCCCTCACAGTCTGCTTCTGTCTTGACTATCCTAAACAGTTTGGTATCATCTGCAAACTTTACCACCTCACTGTTTACCCCTTTCTCCAGATCATTTATGAATAAGTTGAAAAGGATTGGTCCCAGGACTGACCCTTGGAGGAGACCACTAGTTACCCCTCTCCAATCTGAAAATTTACCATTTATTCCTACCCTTTGTTTCCTGTCTTTTAGCCAGTTCTCAATCCAAGAAAGGACCTTCCCTCTTATCCCATGGCCATGTAATTTACACAAGAGCCTTTGGTGAGGGACCTTGTCAAAGGCTTTCTGAAAATCTAAGTATATTATATCTACTGGATCCCCCTTATCCGCATGTTTGTTAACTCCTTCAAAAAACTCTAATAGATTAGTAAGACAGGATTTCCCATTACAGAAACCATGTTGACTTTTGTCCAACAAATTATGTTCTTCTACATGCTTCACAATTTTATTCTTCACTATTGTTTCTACTAATGTGCCCGGTACTGAAGTTAGACTTACCGGTCTGTAATTGCCAGAATAAGATCCTCCGGAAAAGGGCGCTTTTTCCGGAGGATCGGGGCCAGTGTAGACGCTCTTTTCTGGCTTTTCTAAAAGCCGGAAAAAAGCGACGGACATTTTTATTTAAATGCCGCGGGGGATATTTAAATCCCCCGCGCATTTCCCTATTGCGATTTCAAAAATTACCATGCCCCTTCCGGAAAAGGGGCCAATGTAGACGAGCCCACAGTGTTTATGTTCCTTTCTATTTATCTCACTAGGATTGGACTTCCACTTCTTAAAAGATACCTTTTTGTCCCTCACTGCTTCTTTTACATGATGGTTAAGCCACGGTGACACTTTTTTAGGTCTCTTGCTATGTTTTTTAATTTGGGGTATACATTTAAGTTGGGCCTCTATTCTGGTGTCTTTGAAAAGTTTCCATGCAGCTTTCAGGGATTTGGCTCTAGTCACTTTGCCTTTTAATTTCTGTTTAACTAACCTCCTCATTTCTGTGTAATTCCCCTTTTTGAAATTAAATGCCAGGGTGCTGGACTGCTGAGGTGTTCTTCCCACCACAGGAATGTTGAATGTTATTATATTATGGTCACTATTCCCAAGCGGTCCGGTAACGGTTATTTCCTGGACCTGATCCTGCACTCCACTCAGGACTAAGTCAAGAATTGCCTGTGCCCTTGTGGGTTCCTGCACCAGCTGCTCCAAGAAGCAGTCATTTAAGCCATTGAGAAATTTTATCTCTGGTTCTCTTCCTGAGGTGACATGTATCCAGTCAATATGGGGGTAATTAAAATCCCCCATTATTATAGAGTTCTCTATTTTGGTAGCCTCTCTAATCTCCCTCAGCATTTCAATGTCAGTATCACTGTCCTGGTCAGGTGGTCGGTAATATATCCCTATTGCTAATTTCTTATTATTGGAGCATGGAATTACTATCCATAGCGATTCTATGGAACATGTTGATTCACTTTTTTTTATTTCATTTGATTCTACACTATCTTTTGTGACATTAAATTACAACATTTGATTTAGTCGAAGTTAATAAATGATATGTTTAAAATCTGAATCTAACATTCCAAAATTTAACTGTTTATAACTTGAAAACTTATTTACACACAGCCAAACAAACACACTTACAGGTCCCTCCACCAAAGCTTTAGTACAGGAAGCACTTGAATAAAATAAAGAATTTATCTCAACAGTACTCTGAATACATTTTCAGGTTGCTGTATATGGATTGGTTTTGACCACTTTCTCAGTAATCACATTTTCCATTGCACAGAACCTTGAAATAAGAAAAACTGATGCTTTGTTGGACACCAAGGTATAATTTTATATTAAAATGGTTCAAGTATTTAGAAAGTTGAAAAATTATACAAGTACTTTATTAATGAAAGAATTTTGCTTTAAATACACAGGTCAACTATGGCTAATCGAGAAAATATGTGGAATAGACCCAAGAAAACAGAGTATCTAAACACAGCTATAAATAATTAGGCATCAACATATATATCTATGAATCATGCACACTATTTTCTCCTGAATATTAGAATGTTATCATCTTAATCAGAATGTACACATAGAGCATGGGTTCCTCCTATCTATTCTGCTGTTAAACTCATTAAAATAACCTCACTGCATATTCTCTGATGGAAAAAAAATAATTAAAAAACCCAGGAAGTAGCAGAAACATCAGATGCCTTCAGTTCCATTTGCAAAAACAAAGATTAGTATAAACTTCCCTACATTTATATTTAAAATATTTCTTTTAGCTGTTGTGTTTAGGAAGAGATTACTGGAATAGAACTCAAAATAAACAAACATAAGCATACCTTTTAAAAATGTAAACTGGCACTTTTATCAAAGAAAATTAATATCCTTTTTCACTTATAAAATGAAATTATGAATTCAACAGATCTTGTTAATGGGGCATTATAGCTATACATATAGTACAGCAATGAAACTGATGCAACAAACTTATCAGAATACTTTTTAAAATATAAAGCCAGATCTATTCTATTAGCCCTGGGAGAGGATGAAAAGGGCAGAAAAGCAGATGAATTTATTCAAATTCATCAAAGGAAGGGCAGCTTAGTTAATGCAGCAACTTCCCCCTCTCCAACTACCAAAAATACCCTACAGAAAACTCCATTAGTGTTGTTCAACTTTGGTTCTTCAAGGCTCTGAAGTGGACACCAAAGGTAAGTTAAGAAGAAAATGTGTATCTGATTACAAAACTGAAAATATGTCTTTTACTACAGCTTTTCCCCAACACAGGCTTCTATCTTGCTCTTCACTGAGTCAGGCAGGGGAGGAGACAATGGAGCAGCCAATCTCTCTCCTCCTCCTACCAATGCAGCACAGTGCGAATGGGGGAGAGGCTGAGCAGCTACAAAAGGAAAGGGTAGGAAACGCTATCATTCCCCTGCACACTCATATGTAATTCCCTATGTAATAGCCTTCCAGACATCCCACATCAAAGCATCAGCAGCTCGTTGGATTTTGGTCCATATGCAGTCACAGAACCAATGAATTAAAGGTTCCTGAGACTCCAGAGTTGCCATGGGACAGGTAGCAGCCTACACATTTTATAGTTCCATAAAGATTCATGAGCACAGAAGAGCTACTGTGACAACTGGGCCTACAATTTTACTCTGATCTCAACTGTAAAAAGTGAACGAAAGTTCATAAGATGTTACAATAGCCATTAACAATAATTTTGGATGGGAAAAGGTGCAAAGGGAAGACAGAAAACCAGAGTTAGCCCCAATAAAATTGCGTACTGGTTAACTCCTGGACTGTATTAAGATCATGCTTTGTAAACAAGAAGAGTGCAGACTAGAAATTAATGACCCAAAAATTGGTGCGTCAGAAATAAGGCCTAACTGGTGGACCAGTTAATGAGGAGATGGACTAGTCTTCCCATCACTCCATTTTGAGGGCCTCAAAAAGTGACTTTGGGGAAGGATGGCTACCACCAACGCTGGCTGACTGAAGAAGGGAAGGAGCAAGATTCACCATTATGGCTGCCATTCTCTCAGTCTCCTGGGAGCCTGGACCTAATCCTGAAAAATGTCCTAACCAAATCATATGAAAGACAGAGGAAGCCAATGATATTGTTATATCCACTGAAGCTTACTAAACTCTAAACACCACTTAGGATATGACACTTGGTCCTCCATCATCCAGGTCCTCTTTTCCTTCCCTGTCTCTTTTCTTTTTAATTCTGTCTAGTCAGAATCTGGTTGTCTTGTCTTTTCCCCGAAAGGAAAGCTACAGCGATCTTTACTTCCATCTAGGACGCTGCTAAACAAAGAGGATTTCTTTCTAAAAACTCTCTCCAGCTAATCTTATTTAATATTTTATATTTACAATGCTTTAACCTTTTCTCCCCCTATCCCTCTATATCTTTAATCAAACATTTAAAAGGATTATAAATTATAAGTTTGCCATGGTACTGTGCAGGCTAAGGTCTCTGTAAACTGAACCCCAAACCTTGTTTAATGTTGGACAGTGAAAGGGTCATGTTAACACCTTTCTCTTTGGGCTCTTTATTCCCTCTAAATTAATACAACAGGATCTTTCCCCTTCAGCATTCTGCAGAGTTCAGAAAACGCTAGGTGGCAAGCCCTACCCTTCCTTTAAACGTGGTGATTAGTAGAAAACTGTGTGAGTTGAAAACTGAAAAGCTCCCAGGCCCTGCACCAAGTTTTTCCATATGGGGTATGATTTTGTCTAGGGTGTCTTATTAATCATTTCCCTTCCCACCTTATATCAACACAAAACCTCAATTAGGCTCTTAAAGAGTATATTGTTGAACTACTATAATCATATTTCTCATCCGCTGAAGACATTCAACCTTTACACTTTTCTCAAAGTGTGAGGTCACAGACCAGTAACAAACGCCCTGTTGTGCCTCATCATAAAATCCAATTTCCTGAAATTCATATCTTATATTTTGGCAGTCGTGCAAAATACTTTTTTTAAAACACTAGGAATTCAGATCAATTAGGACAGTAAAATCATTTACAGAGAGGAGTGTTAACAATGATTACTTTGCTGAGAAGCAAATTTTAAAGACTTTTCCCATAAACTGATTTCTAAGTGCAGATCAGTTGAATTATACTGCTAAGCATTCTGCTCCTCACTACTCCAGAATAACAGATTATTGCAATTTTTGATTTTACACTTCTGAAGCAAAATATTTTCTGAAAAGTGTTGGGATGTTCTGTGATGACAAGTCAATTATGCCATTATTAGGAAAGCAATCTGATGAAAAGTACCGTAACCGAGACTTGCGGGAAAAGACTGGAACTTGAGGCAACTTGCATGTCTCACATTCATTTTTAATGTGAGACTCAAGTTCCCACAATAGCCTATAATGGAGAAAAATTCTTCCAGTAAATTGTTACTAGAGCCCAAAAGAAATCACACAAAATCTCATGAAAGGTACAAACTTCATGTCTTTGGTCACTGACGTATATTGCAGCAATTTTGCAACGTTTCATCTTTGGTCACAAACATAGCTGCTGTTTGAATTCTAATGGACCTTTGAAGAATATGGTTGGATTTTCTTTTTACAGGAGATAAAAGATCTGCTGATACTATATGACATGCATACCAAGACAACATTTTCATGCACTTGTTATACTCTTAGTGCAACACTCATATTTCTGAGAGCACGAAAAACCAAACAATTAATAAAAAGACATTTGATAGGAACTATAGAGACGATCGTATCCATCTTACACAATCTTTGTTTCATTAATAATTTTCTTACCTTAAGATAATCGCACATACTCAGTACAATTATGTTTATAAATCTAAAAATCTTATGTTTATAAATCTAAAAATTATCCAAGTCAGAAGTGTGTCAGAATAGCACACATAACAAAGTTTAATATTTAAAAGACCAATTTAAAAGCTGTCACTTAGTGACCTGAGGGAAGATAATACACATCACAAGCTTAATAGTCCCAAAGGAGTTGTTCCGGGTTAGTTATAAGTCACAATATTTAATACATCAGAATACTGAGAAGAAAATCTAAACAGTTCAATGCAATCCAACTTTTTCCCTGCAGCTACATGCTTTTGAAGTAGAAGCAATTTTTTTGTACCTCCTTCTCATGATCTGAAAACCAGCTGGAATCTCTACTGGAGCCTTGAGGCAAAATATGAAAATCCACCAGAACAGCAAAGTTCCCACACTGGAAAAAAATAAAAAGGAAAGAAAGAAAAGTTAAGTAGTAGTTGTTGTGAGGCACATGTCCTGCAGACAAGGAAATAAACAATCCAGTGATCTCAGCCATCTGACTCAGAGGTACAGAAGCCTCAATCAAAGTCTGAGAGTTGTTTTACCTTTTTAAAGACGCATTTCATTTTTAGGTATGGGGTTTCCAGTTTTAACAGGCATTCCCCATATTTATAATGGAAATATGCTATAAAGAGTAAAATTTTGTTTACCGTAATATCAAATAACAGATATTGCTACTTATTAGATGTGTCAAGCATAAGTGCTCAGATGCTTGAAGAAAAATTTTGGAATGTTCTTCTACTATGGATGTGCTAGTCACAAATCCCCATTTAAGGCTGTATTGTGTTTTGCGCTTAATTAAGATGTTGAATCCCCACTTTATCTAAGAAAAAGACAACATATCCTCACCAAATTTGCAGCACTTAGTCTATTGAATTAATTTTCTGAGAATTTGCAATTACTTTAGAGGTTTAAATTATTTTTAAAATATTTTTAAAATATCCTTAAAAATTTAGCAATTGTATCAGTGTTTTGTTTGCCCTACATTATCTTAACAGCAGAATAACATGCTCTTCAAACGTGCCATATAGTTAACATTAATTTGAATATTTTGTCTAACGTATAATTGAAGTAATTATATTATATTAGTAATGACTGTTATATCTAATTGTTAACATTGTAAAGGCTGCAGCCATGGTCATCTTATCACTGGGTAACTTAAATGGGACCATTGTGACATCAGAAGTTCAACCAATCACCATCCTTTCTTTACAGTTAATTTATATGCCACAATTCTATTGGTTATAATGAAACAGTGATGTGAGGCTGGACATATGAACCAAGAATCTTCACTGGTACCCTGCTTGGCCGAATTGTCACTGCTGGGCTCCACTGTCTGCCCAGTCAACACTGGCAAATGAATAAATTGGGGGAGCCCTTTGACTGCAAAAACATTAGGACTTAAAAAACTTGTATACAGCTATCAGTCTCACTAAAACATCTCTCTAAACCAGTAAGTCAACAGCAAGTTAAGGACCAAATTCAGTGCTACGTGTGAGCTGCTTTATGCTATTCTTATGGTGCAAATCAGCTATAAACACAACTGGTAAAGTGTGCTCGTTTTGTTTTGGCACTCTTTACCAAGCAGGATGGCAATGGCTGCAGCATCTCTTCCGAATACATTTGAACTTGATTTTTCATTCTTGAGAGGAATAATTTGAAAAGTTTATTAAAGCCACAAATTTAATACCAGGAGTTCAGTGCTCACACATAAGTGGTATCCACAGGCTACTGGGCTAGAAAGCCCTTAATTTCCCTACAATAGAAATATCTACAAAGACTGAGACTGGTACTTGAACTTTTAAAAAGCCCCAGTTGTTTCCACTGCTTTTGTAAAAGGGGCCTCGAACCTTTTGTCTTCAGAAGAGAAGACATAGCTCTAACTCAGTGTTTCTCAAAGTGGTCTGCGAAACTACTCTGAGAAACATGCTAACTGGCCATGCTAGTTTGTTTACTTACTGGCACCAAGGCCACGGAGTCTCACAGCTCCCATTGGTGGTTCGCCGCTTGCAGCCAAGAGGAGCCACAGGAAGTAGTGTGGGCCGGGCCGCTGCTTCCTGCAGTTCTCCTTGGCTGCAAACAGCGAACCGGAGCCAAGGGGAGCCCCAAGGCTCTGTGGCTGCAGCACCGGCAAATAAACAAGCCGGCACGACCAGTTAGTATGTTTCTCAAAGTAGTTTCGCGGACCACTTTGAAAAACACTGCTCTAACTCTTTTCATAAGATTGTGACAATTTATTTATTTATTTTATTTAGAAATATTTTTTTACCCTGCCTCTATTTAAAATATTCAAGGTGGTTTACAAAAATTTTAAAACACAACTTAAAAATATAACAAAAAGTAAAATACAGGACCCCAAGGGGGGCATAAAACCTGCTAAGACTCCTTTAGAGCAGGGACACAAACTCAAACAGCAATAAAAACACGGGTAAAAAGGGTGGTTTTGGCCAGACACTAAAACAATGCCAGCGTCAAAGTCTGGCAATGTGTGCACTTTTGAGGCACTTGAGTTTCCCCCAAGCATTGGACACTTTGGAAGTGACTGTTATATAGCAGAACTGCTTCGCAAAAGGAGAAACAGTATTTAAAGCCATATGACCCTCATGTTCTTAGGAAAATAATGTCCCTTAGGGAGATGAAAGGAGAACGGGGGTTTGTTTTAAACGAGGAAAAAAAAAAAGAAATATAGTTATTTACTGACTAAGCTCAATACACTAAACTACTTGACTGTCTAACTAAACTAAGTCTGAGATAAGGCAAGTGAGCGCGTAGCTGGAGCTCTGACTCAGACCAAAGGTGGCTGAGAAGGAACTGGAGGGTGGGGACACACACAGCACTAACTGCCACCACTGAAGGCACGAGATGGGGAGTGAGCATGTGTGGCCCAGCCAGATACTGCTGTCAAAATTCTCCAACTAGAGACGCAGGGCACACAATCACCAAAAGTGGAGTACCAACAGGGACTCCACTTGAAGAAGCAGCACCAGGGTTTCCTCTGCTTTTATAAAAGGGAAATAGAACCTTTTGGCTTCAGAAGAGAAGGCACAGTTCTATTTCTTCATACTGGGAACTTGAGAAATCAACGCAAGGAAATAAACTGGCTTCTGTGTGCCTCTTTTCCCTTGTCCTGTCCTTTATTGGATGGAGCAAGTGGAGAACAGAATCCAAATCACAAGGGATGTCCTCTCTCTTCATAGCTTTTATCAGACTAGTCTCTACTTTCTCCCCAAAGTTATTATATTCAACTTATGACAAGTGCTGAAGTCTCTTGTGTTACTCATTATGAAAGGTAGATGAAGGCAGCCATGCTTAGATGTAACATCTATGCATGGGGCACTTGTCCTAATCCTACCATCAACATCATAGGACAACCATAGCTAATGTCTCACTTCATCCAAGTAATCAGGACATAATTCTTTGCTTTTTTCCCCTAGAAGAGAGGATTTGTTAAGAGGTGTAATGAAAGCCCCTTTTGACAATTTCAACTTTGCCTTATCATTTCCACTGCTAGCCATTGACACTCCAAAATGGCACATTCGTTAAGTGCCTCAGTTCTTGGAGTAGGAGTTCCAGACTCTTATTCCAGACCAGCCAAGGCCAATCAGCGCTCGCGAGCTACATGCAGCTCTTGCCCCCGAAAAGTGTGGCTCACTAAGACACTCCTGCACCCCGCCCCAAATGGTCCGGTTCCCCCCCCCCCCCGGCTTCCCTGTATTTACCGGGTCAGAGCTGCAGGGTTTTAAAAATGGCACCCAAGATGGGACAGCCTCCTTTTAAAAAAAAAATTGTTTGTTTTTTGTTTTTGCTCAACAATTCTGCTCTGCGGGGCTTTTTTTTTTTTTTTTTTGGCTTGACAATTCTGCATTTTTTCTGCCGCTGTTTTCCAGACCTTTAATCATCAGACCTTTGTAGGAAGAGTAGGAAATAAACTCCACAAGTTTATGTGCTTTTTTTTTATAATGGGCCTTATCAATAGCAGATATAGAGTGAGTAGGCTTCTCCTACACCAACTGGAACAGAATAGGGTGCATGGGCAAAGCAACACTTGAGTGGTTAACTTCTGAGCTCCTGAAAGCTGCATGTGATGACATCAAGGGGATATTTGGCTAGAAGACTTTAAGGAACAAAATGTGAATGCTAATTCAGGATGTGACAGTCTGCCCCATGAGAAAGCGAAGACCCATGATGCTAGAAATGTATTGTGTTCTGTCTGCCTGTCTCAGACATTTATAAGGTGTCTATCATCATGATATCCAAGCAATGTTGTTTTTAAAAGACCTACTGCACATGATCATTACAATACTCAGGAATTTTTCAAAAAAGTGGGAAATATTATTCCTGAAGTCCTAGTCAAATCCCAACTAGGATATTTACATTCTGCCATTTAAATTTCTCTATACAGTACTTTTAAATGGAATGGATACTGTGTGATTCACTCCCTGTCCCAAGACATTGCATGTGTTGATTTGCACTGCAAAACATCTGCATATTCAACCCCAGCATTTTGGTTGTAGAAGCAAAATAGATAAATTATAAAATAAAGAATTTTTTATCTCTGAGACTGAAAGGCACATCAAGATTGAATGTCAAGGTGTTACAAAAAGTACACTCAGAAAGAGAGATAAATATGTTGATCAGAAATCTAAAAAAGTATCATGATTTCATTATTATTATTTTTACCAGCTGCAATGCCATATTAAGAAAATCAGACATTTCTTCTGTTACTTCACATTCAGATTAATACTATTGCAGTAGAATGCAAAATTCTTGTCAGATGAGACAGGCATTGTGTAATCAGTTTGAAAGCTTCTAAGTTACCTATAGGTATCACTCACTAAAAGAACAGAATGCTTTGATCTATTTTTCAAAAGGCAGCCTTCTCTTTCCTCCAGAGATCCAAGAATTAACAGATGGCTGCAATACCAAACCTTTCCAAGTTTTAAAACTGATGACAAAGTGCTTCTAAAAATCTCTAGTGAATCATTAGTTAGTCCTAGCAAACTTTTGATTTGACTGGCAAACTTCAAAGTTACAGGCAGTACAAAACAATATAGGTAATATAAAGCCATTACACTACACACGATCAAACTTCTAGCTTACTAAAGGTATTAATTATGATTAATTTTAAAATGATTAATGAATTCTAAATGTCACCTTAAGCTATTTTGCACTGAATATAGAAAATACTTATGCTTACAAGACTGATGTCAGATTTCACTTTTCAACAAGGTATTTTTTGGGGTTTTTTTGTTTGTTTCTGGGAAGGAAAGTGGTTGTCCACTTTGCCAATTACAGAAAAACAATTTGATAACTTAATTAAAAATATATTGACCCATATTGCCATCTCAGTGCTTCGTTGCTATTAAGCTTATATACAAAATGTAATACTTGTTTCAATTAAGTGTGAGGAAGTATATTCTAAAGCATGTATAAAGTTAGTACCAAATACCTCAAAATACACAAAACAGACCAGTTCAAAATATATTTCTTATAATTATTAACAAGAAAGTTATGGAAAAATTTAAAAATGCAATTATATAGTTGAAACAGACAAGCCTCCCTGAAAAAAGTACAGAACTCCAAACACTATGCCAAAAGGTAGCTTTGGGGAATTCTCCCTCTAAGCCAGGGCTACTCAACTTTGGAATCTCTGGGGGCCACAATGATACTCACAGCACATGCCAAGGGCTGCAACTTAAGTGTGGTTGCATGCAAATATATATGCAAATAACTTCCTTCACACTGACGGGCATGAATACAAAGATTAAGGCAAGACTACACAACACACAGGCCCCATTTAAGTGAGTTCTGCTGATATTAATAAAATGCAATATTTACCCAATTTCTACCCATATGACAGCACTTTTAATGAGCAATGACAGTCCAAGAATTTAACTAATATGCATATCAACAGAAGACCATTATATTGACTACTTTTTTGTTTTGGCTCCCACCCGCGGGCTGTGTGTTGAGCCCCACGTAATCCCAAATTGCACCGTGGGCTGTAAACAAATGGGCCACGGGCCGCATGCGGCCAATGGGCCACATGTTGAGGAACCCTGCTCTAAGTACTACATTTTGAACGATCTGAATATATCACACTAAAGAAGCAAATGATGCAGCATACATTTAGAATTAAATCATAAAGCAGAAAAGGATCACCAAGATACAAGTTGCTATGTGGGCAGTACAACTGCTGAGTCTCAGTAATACTATTTCTTCAAACACTTAAGTTGATGACTTGTGATGGAAGGAATGGCGCTTGTGAAGGCTTCTTTATACCTCACATCCACACTAGGAACCTGTCAGAAAGGCATCTCAACATAGATGCTGTCACTGTAACAGCAGAGAAAGCAGCTCTCTGTACAAACTAAACTCCAAGCCAAATACATTAAACAAAAAGACCCGAGACTTACATTTCTCAGCACAATATCAATGTTGCAAACTCTAATCATATTATTATAAGTCTCACAATATTTTGTCTTTAAGATCCAAGCTTCTGGAGTCATGTGATTGCATTAGATGTTCAACTTCATTTCAGGAAAAAAGTGAGTGTATAACCCCAATGGTTACAGAGAAAAGCTTTAAAATGTTAATCTAAATGTTAAAAAATCAAAAGTAAAGAAGATCATGATTTTTAAGCCAGTCTCATAATATTGGGGAATCTGATCCACAACCTTTCTAGGGTTGGGGCTGGCAGCACTGTAATCTAAACAGTTGATAACACTTAAAACTGTACACAGAATTGAAAAATACAACTTCAATTCACATTTTAAAGACCCCCTAATAAGGGTATTTTACTGAAAGGTTATTATTTGTTATGGCTAAATATCTAGCGATCCAATTTTTTATCCTGCCTTATTTCTAGGAAGTTAAAAATAAGCTTACTTTCTCCAGCCTGAAACATTTTGTTTATATAACAACACACTCATAAGTTAATTGTTAAGCAAAAGACATAAAGTAATCTCAGGGTATTGCCAGTTTGTGGTCCAGCAACAGAATTGTATTAATTTGTAATAAAATTGCTGTGCTTGCAAAATTCCACTAATCATGGTTCCTTTGATGGGGCATAAAAATGCTTTTTACAGAATCAGAATAGAAAACATTGGGATATGGTCTGAATTTGTCAGGCAAGCCTGCAAAATCATTGGCCTGGGATAAGCCCAGATTGCACTCAAGCAAAACTATTACATTCAAGAGTCCAAGAATCAGAAGACAAATCAAAATAATTTAATAAAATTTATTTCTAACTTCAAATATGCACATAATCTATTTTTATGCACACTCTAGCTCCTGTTCTTGCACATTCAGCATCTCAAGTAGCCTAAAAAGAAAGGCAACATCAAGGAAATAATCTTGAGAGCGGAGGAGAGGAAGGATGATTTTATGTTCAGTTTTGCCAGTCCAAAAATGTTTTATCACTACCCGTCATTGACTGACAGCCGATTCCTTAGTTTTATTTTTTGTGGAATGAGATCAGCAAAACAATTCACTGTAAGCTTTGATTAAAATGAAATCAGAGTAAAATGGAAACAGATTAGCTTTATTTATACTGCTGCTGTCACAAATTCTCCACAAGATGCCTGCTGACTTCAACAATATGGTCAACTTATGAATTTTAATTAATACCATTTTGAAATATATTTCACAATAGGGATGTTAAATATCTGTTAATTGAATAGTCAATTAAACTCACGAATTCTTATCGGTTACTCAACTAGTCTATAGTCCCCAGGGGTGGAGTCAGCAGCCAGTGCACTCCAGCCTCACCCCTGAGGAGCATCCTGCCACTCCGTGCTGCTTCCTCTGCATGGGGAGCCAGGCAGGAGCTGGTCTGCGTGGGGAGCCAGTTTAAATACAGCAGCAGTAGCGTGGAGTGGTGGGAGGCTCCTCGGGAGGGGCAAAAGGGGGGCTGAGTTCCTGGATCCGGCACAAGCCAGAACTGAGCTGGGCTGCTTGCCCACCTGGCTCCTAATACTAACAATCCCAGGGTCTGCTAACTTAAGTTCTACTAACCCCGGACTTACACTGCAATGTATTAGGAGCTACAGTACGGGTAGGTCCTGGAGTTGGCGCAAGCTGGGACTGAGTTGGGCTGCTGGACCAGCCTGCTAAAAAATTTACTGGAAAGGTGGGGAGGAGCAGGGCGTGGAATCCATGTAGTCTATAGCATTAACCTATAAGCTTTTGCTTATCAGTTAACTGTCTATACTATTATATCCCTATATCACAATTCAGATGTGGTGAGAAGTGCTATTCAGCACATGAGCTTCCAGACTTTGGTGCTCAGCAAATGGGTACAGCTTCCTTTTAACATACAATTTCCTAGGGCTACTCAGACACTGGGGCATTTAATACTATTTACAGTTTTATTCCACTCTCTGAAGATGTCAGAAGTCTGAAGCGAAGAACTAGATCTTGATGATCACCGCTTGCTGATATCACAGGTGGCCAAAAAGCTAGCAGAGGTTAGATATGTCACAACGTAGTCAGCTGAAGGGCTGCAAAGGTATAAGCTCAATTTGCACTAAAAGCATAACAATGCCAAAAAGAAACACCAGATCTTTACTCCAGGGGAAAAATGCCTTGGACCTTCAGAGGTTCACTGTCTTTGCCTTGCATTTGGGGAAGCTTTTTGGCTGATGATAGCATTTCTTGGCCCATATGGATCAAAAAGGACTTTTGGTGGGGCTGGCTGTCACACTTCCTGGAGCATCTCAGTAATAGACTTGAATATGATAACAATTCATCCAAGGAGGTAAGGTAGCTGTTTAGTTTTCTTTTTAAGGGACTCACTAAAGTACTTTATCCTTTCAAAAGGTGCTTGAATGCCTGAACAAAGTTGCCTCTGAAAGCAGTACTGGTTGCACACAAGATTGCCTGGGAGAGCAATGCATTCCCACTGCACCCAATCAATGTGCTGCTACGGTTCAACTGGCACACCCTACAAGTTCTAGGTATGCAAGTACAGTTACAAAACTACCCTGTCCCAGGAGACCATCATAACAACCTTGCGTTCCACTGAAATAAAGGAGAACTACTCACTACCGTAGGTTGCCCATCGTTGATACAGAGACTAGAGACAAATTGTTCCTTTCAGCCAAAATGTGTTACGCAGAAGAGTCTTGGGAGAGAATCTGGTGATGTCACAGGAGGTACAAAAGGGAGAAGGAGTCATGTGAGTCAGTATCACCACCTCCAGGGTAGGGGAGACTGAATTGATGGTGTGGCTATATTGAGAGGGAGATGATCTATTTAACCATAACTTCCAAAATTCCAGTAGGATAGTGGCAACCTGAAACATCTGATTCAGAGTGCTTAGAGCAGGAGGAATATTCTGCTTCATACATGCAGCATTGGAGTGAATACAAGTTACACCTAGGGTAATCCTCAGAAAAGAATGATTTACTTTTTTGGGAATGGTGTGTATAGTGCTTCCAACAAAGTTTCAAAAAGGGATGAAAATCCCATACTTGGTACTTCAGATGGAATGATGGGGGAAAGGGACAAACATCAGGATATTTATCAGTAAATTACAGGAGTATGGCCCATCCTCAAACTGTTGCCTCTAAGGCCATCTCCTAACCAGACAGAAACAAAGGTGGAAGAAAGGAAGTCAGAAAACTTAGAAAAACTGTGAACATAGGAGCAAAAAACTGGAAAGCAGCAACAGAGCAGCAGATTAGGCACCACTGGAGAAGAAACTGACAGGCAGAGTGGACTAGAGATGGAAGAGACCAGGAAAGAAAAAAAGAAGAACCTCTTACATGCCTCTGATACCTGGAAAGGATGGAGAAACCTAGAAGTTCCAATTCTGATGGAGCAGCAGAATCTCATGATTGAGAAATTCAAATGTAGTGTTTATACACGCGGTTGTTAATGCACAGTTATTTAAATGCTCCACAAAACCTGACAGGCTCAAAAAAATTAACTATTTTCAAACTACCCAACAGAATGAAAGAATGTTTCTCTATAAATAAAGCACCTCACTCCACCTTTAAAAAACCCTGCATTCTATAATACAAGCAAACAATATCTAAGGTTTAGAATTGGTCTCCCAAGAACTGCCCTGTGAGGTATATTCTTGAAAAACTGACATAACAAGAGAGAACTTATTTCAGTTGCCAAACAATGCAATTCTGAAGGCAGCTTTGTAGCCTACAACTGGAAAGAAGCCATAAAGACTGGAACTCAAGCCATTGCAAAACACAAGTTCTTCCTCAGGGCAAAGGCTCCAATGATCTGTTCAATTTCAACATTGTTTTGGAAAGCGATGTATCATGTCTCTGCTGGTGTCAAAATGGATTCAGAAAAACAAAAACTGCAAGATCATATTTGTGCCAGACTGGGGATAGATATCCTAAGTTCCCCAAAAGTGGCATGCACCCTTTCTTTCTCAAGTGCTACAGTTAACCCTCTGACAATCTGTAAAGCCACTGATGACAGGCCACAAATGAGGGCATGAATAGAAATTATAACTTCTTCAGCAATTCATGTTCACTATGGTTTGTTTTTATTCTCATTAATGAAATTTATAATAAAAAGAATGAACAGACAAGTAAAGGGTGAGTATAGGCATGAACAATAATAAAACTCCCTAAGACTATTCCCTGATTTATTTTATTTTACATTTACTGGAAATAAGAAAAGAGTATTTCTAATGTGACTCGCTAAGAAAAGAATAGAAAGATTTTTGTTGGAAATATGTTCAATCGCAGCTTCTTCCATCGCACGTTGGTGGTGAATAAATTTACAACAAAGATTAAATCAACATTTTATTTACCAGTGGCTGAAATATGGTAATTTACCATGGACCTCAAGGTCAATGATTAAGTAATGGACATAAGCACATTTCTTAATGAAAAAGGCATCCAAAGACTGTAAGTGATCCTTCTCCTGCATCCACTCAAGGCCTTGTGTAATAAACTTTTCATCTTACAAAACTGAACTGCTGTGGGGTGGATGGCCTCGTGGTACCACTGCACTGGTATGGACTCAGAAGAGCTGAGTCAAATTCCCTGTTCTACCACACACCTCTGTATGACCTTGGAAAGATACTTAACCCCTAGAAATCTATCCCAATCTACAAAATAAAGGTAACAGTAATGCCTACTAAAAAGGGCTGTGAAAGGATAAATTAATTAATGTTTGATAGTGTGGTAATGTATGTTATTATATAAAAAGATACATAGAACTGAAAGCATTAACAATTTTCACTTTTTATTCCATAAACCCAGCTGACATTTCAAAAGATATGTGAAAATCACTAGCTTTCTATTATTAAAACTAAATTGATCCCCTAATATATTTATTTTTAAATATGAACAAATGGTAATCAGAGACAGAATCAGGGCTTCATACCCAAGAATAAAATTGCTCCTTGAAATTCCTAGCACTTTTTAAGCAACAGAATTATCATTAAAAGTGGTCTCTAGGCCAGATAAATTGTTAAAAGGTCGCAGAGGAAAAAGGGGTCAATAAGTGCAGGAATCAAAAACAAAGGGAGAAAACGGAAAATAATTTTATGAAGACACAAACAGTAGTTAAAGATAGTTTTTAAGCCTTTTTTATACTATTCCCTTATATTTACTGTCATGAAATAATGTTACAGACTTACATAAAACACTTTCCAAATTGCATTTTAATATTAGTCAAAGTTTAAAAATAAAACTCCAAGATTTCCAGGGTATGCATTAATTAGTTATCTAGGAAATGTACTAGCAACGTAATGTAAAAGGAAAAGCAAACTCAAGGTGTTTTACTAATTGCCTACTACTGTACTACTAATACACAATCTTTTTTATATTGTCTGTCTGTATGTGTATATACACATAAACCATGTGGATATACAAGGTAAATTCTATAATACATGAGATAAATTAAAGTCACTACAAAACTGCATAACTGCAATAAAATATATTTATAAAATAGGTAGAAAGCTACTATCTCTTTTGAAGTATGTTTGACAACAAAAATAGATGTTACATCTTGGTCTCATGGGAACAACACTTTTAAAGTTCTTTTAAGGTAAAGATGAGGTAAGGCAAAAGTAAAGTAAGGTAATGAACCAGTACTTCAAATGAGGAGGAATGCACACAGGCTCATCTGTCCCTGACACATTTTACACCAAATGCAAGGAACTGGGCAAGGTTTAGTCTTCTGCCCCACTAGTAAAATGGGAGGGTGAGAATCATAGGCAATGAACTGCTCCATGTCTCCAGACATGCAGCTAGTTCAAGACGACTTTGACTCCTCAACTAGACCGTGAGAAAAGGCCCACCTGCCCTGGAAGACACTTCCTTCCCCTTGTCTTATGAAGCTACCTACCGCAGAAGGCAATTCTTTATGAAAAAAGAAACACCACATGCAGCCCATGTTCCAGTATAAAGTATCTGCAGATGTGAAATCCTTATGCCAAAATAATTTAGCAGATTAAAGATATATTGATTACACATGCACAGACTTGTAACTTTAAACCCTTATAACTTAAAAAATACTAGTTTTATTTTATATACTTGTCTCAGTTAACTTTCCTTCTCAAACACTATGCTTATGCCAAATTTACAGTTTTTTGAAAATTCTACTCTTTTTTTAAATTTGCTTTTTGGGGGAGGGTGTTACGTTTTCTATGCATAAAAAAAGGTTTTTTTACTTCCATTTGAAAAATGGAAGAAATGTTTTGATTTTTTTTTAATTTATCTTTCAGATAAAACTAACTCTGGATAGTTTTCAGAAAATTATGAGAGAACAAAGTATGTGGTTTTCTTTCAAGAATTGAATATTATAGAAATGATACACTTTAAAATTATTAAATTAAGGAGTACTGTACATTACAAAACGAGTAAATACTACTCAACATGTAAAAGGTTGGCAAAATCCAGCCTTTTATCTGCCAAAAAAAAAAAAATCTTTGGAAGGAGCAGCATGAGGTATAGTTGAAGAAAGGGGGCTACAAAAGCAGTTGCTATTGAGAAAGGGGAATCAAAGTTTTCATTAGGGATGAGAATGGTTAGCCAGTTAAATGGCAAGCCTCACCCCCGCTTCCGGGTTAGGGGCTGGAGCATGCAGGGACTGCTCCAACCTGCCAGCCGAAGCACTCCCTGTCCATTGTGGGCCCAACCCAGGCAGTTCACCACAGGTAGGGGCTGCTCTGAGGGGCTGGCCTCAGCAGCCCTTGTCCATGGCGGGCCTGGCCCAGGCCCCTGGCCTGAGCAGCCCATGTCTGTGGCAGGCCGGGTGCAGGACGAGAAGCAGATGGGCTGAAGCAGGCCCTGCCTGTGGGATGGGGGCTGCTCCAGCCCACCCCCATGCTCCTGTTCAATGAGTTAACTGATTAAACTTAATGTTTAACTGGTTAAACAATTAAACAGGATTTTACATCCCTGCTACTAAACACAATGATAGGTGTCTTTATTCATAGGCACGTGGATTAAGAAACATAAAACCACGAATACAAGTAATCTCTGCTTTATATCAGTTTTTGGTTTTGGAATACAGTATGTATATAGTGTATAAAGAATATGTCTTTCATATTGTTAATCTTCACCTTTAATCAAGATCAATAGAGGAAACTCACTCTCTTGGATTCAGAGAAACCAAATACAGGAATAGAAAGAAAACTGAGAGACTGATTTGTTAATGAGAAAATTCCTCTATATTCTAGAGAATTTTTTTTTGCTTAAACCAAGTTACTAATTGAAAAAACATTTCCTACAATTATGTTTGCAAAAGTCAAGTGGTTGGAGTAATAGGCCGTAATCAAGAAAACTATCACAAAATACCTGAAAACATTAAATTGATTTAAAATAATAAACAGAATCAATTTTGAAATGGCCAGAACTATTTCATAAGAACAGCCATACTGGGTCAGACCAGAGGTCCATTTAGCCCAGTATCCTGTCTGCTGACAGTGGCCAATACCAGATGCTCCAAAGGAAGGGAACACAACAGATAATCATCACATGATCCCTCTCCTGTCATCCATTTCCGGACAAAGAGAGACTAGGTACACCATTCCTACCCATCCTGGCTAATTATGTCTCACCTGCTAATAGCACAGGTTGACTGTGTGATGAGTGAAGAAAAACTTCCTTTTGTTTGTTTTAAACCTGCTGCCTATTAATTTCATTTAGTGACCCCTAGTTCTAATATTGTGGAGATAAGTAATTAACTTTTCCTTATTCACCTTTCCACACCAGTCATGATTTTATAGACCTCTATCATATCCCCCCTTAGTCTCCTCTTTAGGAAGGTGAAAAGTCCCAATCTCTTTTCATATGGGATCTGTTCCAAACCTCTAATAATTTTTGTTGCCCTTTTCTGAACCTTTTCCAATGCCAATGTATCTTTTTTGAGATGAGGCGAGATACCTGTAGAGTATTCCAAGATACGGGCATACCATGGTTTTATATAGAGGCAAAAAGATATTCTCTGTCATATTCTCTATCCCCCTTTTAATGATTCCTAACATTCTGTTTGGTTTTTTGACTGCCGCTGCACACTGAGCAGATGTTTTCAGAGAACTATCCACAATAACTCCAAGATCTCTCTCTCGAGTAGTTAGAGCTAACTTAGTCCCCATCATATTGTGCGTATAGTTGGGATTATTTTTTCCAATGTGCATTACTTTACATTTATCAACATTACATTTCATTTGCCATTTTGTCGCCCAATCACTTAGTTTGGTGAGATGTTTTCGAAGCTCTTCACAGTCACGAGAAAGAAATCGACAGTTCTGTAAAATTCGTTTTCTACTACATATTTCAGAGAGTTTGTCTGTTTGTCTATGCGTCTGTATGTCCCCCCAGCCTTGGGAAATGCATCCCTCCCTCTGGCTACACTCCGCTGCAGCTGCAGCAGCCAAGGACAGGCATGTCTCTCCTGGCTCCAAGCTGCTGTGGTGAGAGAGGGCTGGGGTTATCCTCTCTCTCTGGGGCAGCCTGCAGACTGAACTTCCTAGCCCCACCCCAGAACAATGATCTAAATGAAGAAAAACAAAATTTTAATATGGCCTGTACAGATTCGATGGCAAATGAGTAGCCGTGTTATTCTGTAACTTAGAAAACAATGAGCAAAATTTATTTGAAAACAACAAGCAGCCCTGTGGGACCTTAGAGACTAACAAATATACTAGGTCATGAGCGTTCATAGGTAACATGTACTTCATCTGATGAGCTGGAGTGGATGAAGTGGGTTTTACCCACAAATATATTTGTTAGTCTCTAAGGTGCTCTAAGGACTGCTCTTTTTTTTTAAAGATACAAACTAACACGGCTACTCAGTTGCCTTAGATTTGCACAGAACATATTAAAAGCTTCTCTGAAGAGATGCTTTTTTCTAGAGCTGGCTGGATCTGGGGAATGGAGGGGAGGCGAGGCTGTGGCTGCCCCAGAGCTGCTCCGTTTGGGGGGGAGGGGCACATGGGGCTTATGGGGAGGGCCTGGGAGTTTGACTGAACAAGGCAGATGCAGGAAGGAGGTGTCTTGCTCCACCCGCCACCCATGCCTGCATCCTGCCTTGTGAATTAAAATTGTCTCCTTTGTCGTCATCCCCCTCTCCCCCGAGTTGGTGGGCCTGTTACCACCATTAGTCCTTAATAATTTGCCATCTTGTTGATCTCCTACAAAATCCCATAAATATAGGATTCCTGTACAGTCCTTTCAAATATCTCAGATACACCACCTTCCGTTTCCCTCCAAAGCCATGACAAATTATTTTCTGCCAGTACAACCAAAATGCACTTCACCACCCAATTCTTGAAGAAAAAGAATTAAAAAAATACAAGAAATAACAAAACAGAATTCCCAAACTATATCTATTTATTTGGGCGCCTTTGATTTAAAAATCACGATATTTTAAGGGCTCTACCAAATTTTCAGGAACTGTAGGGGCTCCATGGCTGAAAAAGTTTGGGAAACCCTGATATACTCCATAGTTAAATCTTGGCCCAACTGAACTCAATGTCCAAATTCCCAGTGATGTCAATGATTTCACTCTATGGCTATAAGCAACTTTAAATTGACTTAGATTAACTCGTTAAAATATTTCTTCATTGTAGATTAGGGATACTGAAGACACAGGAACAAACCATCCCGATGTGCAGTAAGAAAAACAAATATGGTAGGCGACCAGCTTGGCTTAGCAGTGAAATGCCTGGTGAGCTTCAACACAAAAAGGAAGCTGACAAGAAGTGGAAACTTGGACCAATAACTGGGGAGGAGTATAAATATATTGTTTGAGAATGTAAGGGTGTAATCAGGGAAGCCAAAGTGCAACTGGAATTGTAGCTAGCGAGGGATGTGAAGGGTAACAATAAAGGTTCCTACAGGCATGTTGGCTATAAGAGGGTGATCAGGGAAGGTGTGGGACCCTTACTGGATGAGGGAGGTAACCTAGTGACAGATGATATGGGAAAAACTGAAGTACAGGCAGTCCCTGAGTTACACGGATCTGACTTACGTCGGATCCGTACTTACGAACGGGGCTTTTCTCGCCGCGGAGGACACGGGCGGCGGGACCGCCCAGATGTGCCGCGGTCCCGCCGCCCGCCTCCTCCGCGGCGAGAAAAGCCGCTTCGCGTCTCCCTGGTCTGCTGGGGGGGGGGGCCCTGCAGACCAGGGAGATGCGGAGCAAAGCTGCGGAGGAGGCGGGCGGCGGAACCGCGACGCGTCTGGGCAGACCCGCCGCTCGCGTCTCCCTGGTCTGCTGGGGGGGAGCGCAGCTAGTGCGCCCCCCCCAGCACACCAGGCTTTTCTCGCAGACGCCTGGAGTAGAGCAGCTGGGGCGCTGCCGGGTTGGTCCTGGGGCGCTGCCGGGTTGGACCTGGGGATTACAGTGGATGAGAAGCTGGATATGAGTCAACAGTGTGCTCTTGTAGCCAAGAAAGCTAATGGCACATTAGGGTGCATTAGAAGGAGCATTTCCAGCAGATCTGGAGAACGGATTATTCCCCTTTATTCAGCTCTGGTGAGGCCACATCTGGAATATTGGGCCCAGTTCTGGGCTCCCCACTTCAGAAAAGATGTGGCTGCATTGGAGAGGGTCCAGCAGAGGACAACCAAAATGATTAGGGGACGGGAGCATATGATCTACAAGGAGAGGCTGAGGGATCTGAGCTTATTTAGTCTGCAGAAGAGAAGAGTGAGGGGGGATTTGACAGCAGCAACTTCCTGAAGGGAAGGAGGATTGAGAGAGAAGCTGCTCTCAGTAGTGACAGATGGAAGAATGAGAAGCAATGGTCTCAAGTTTCAGTGGGGGAAGTCTAGGTTAGATATTAGGAAGAACTATTTCATTAGGAGGGTGGCGAAGCATGGGAAGGGTTTACCTAGGTAGGTGGTAGAATCTCCATCCCTAGAGTTTTTTAAGTCCTGGCTTGACAAAGTCCTGGCTGGGATGATTTAGTTAGGTTTGGTCCTTTGGGCAGGAGGCTGGACTAAATGAGCTCCTGAGGTCTCTTCCAGCCCTATGATTCTATGATGTAAAATTATGTTTATTGGTTAACCGGCAGGGATGTGAGCATGTATCCAACTACACAGGCTTATTGGTTAACCCTCTCAGTTACACGCACTCCCTTCTTTCACTGCTGCCTCTTTATCAGAGGCAGCAGAGGGAGGAGGGGAGGTTAGGAGCCAAGTTTCACCATTTACTACCCGCCCCACTGTATTGCTGCCTCTGTATCCTGCGGAACCGCCTGCCCCCCCATTTCTCCTCCTCCTCTTCCCCCACCGCAGCTGATCTAGAGGCAGCAGTGGGCAGGGAGGGGCAGGAGGGAAAATGCCTTCCCTCCCCCTGCATGTAAATATGTAACCACTGAAAAATTCAGCGGCTACATGGTTACACAAATAAATGTATTTTAGCCTTCCTACTAACCGATTAAACATATTGTTTGACTGGTTGATCGGTTAAACATGTTGTTTAGTTGGTTAACTGATTAAAGGGGGACGAGCAGGGAGGAGGGCCTCCAGACCAGCCAGAGTGTCCCCCTCCACCACCTGCCATTGGGCTGGAAAGTGCCTTCCCCTCCCAAGCTAGGGGCTTTACTGGCCGGGATGCCCTAGCAGACCCTGCCTGCAGCAGGCTAGGGCACCCTGCAGGCAGGGGCTGCTCTGGCATCCTGGTCAGAACAGCCCCTGCATGCGGGGCACCCTGGCTGTTCACTGGTTAAACCTTTACATCCCTAGTGTAGACAGGCCCTTAACATGCAGAGAGTCTATCAATTCGTGAAGCAAGATTCCTTTCCTTGCACAAGCAAGTTAGAGGGAAAAAAATCAAACAGGGCATCTGAACTGTTCCATTTATTCCTAGCAAGCAATATTTAAATAATTCATGCTTAATCCTATGCGTCATTGCTACGGTTTCTGCAACCAACCCCCACTACTTCAGGTATGTTACAAGAAAGAAAGAAAACTAAGTGTTTTATATGCAACAAGTGTCACTCTCTACCCTGCCACAATAAACCTTCAAAACACCAACAAATTCAGCAGTGCCTGAAAAGAGTCAAGGTACATGTACATTGCAGTGTAGGTGAGCATTGTAGACTTACAAGCCTAAACTGAGGCTTGCTCCTGCTCACTCCAAAATGATGTATAGACATATCTCAAAGGTGTGGACAATTTCCAGTAGTTCAGACTCTATCCCCTCAGGCAACTGCTTTTCATCCTTGCAGTGCATCAGTTTAAAATCATTTATTCTGAGCAGAATACATAGCAGCTGATAGATAATCAGTAAGAAATTTGATTGTTTTTTTTAAAAAAACAGGTCAAAAATGGGTTGCCAGGGAAAACAAACCACAAAACTGGTTCCGTTTTTTTCTCATAAGCTAACAAAAGTAATATTGTTTCTTAATTCAGACTTCCTTTTCATGTATTACACAAGACAATGTAAACTAAAATTTCGATTTTTATGTTTAATCAGTGAACAAATAGTCATTGGCACATTAATTTAAGAGAAGGCTTTTCTCCTCCTGCTTGATGAAATACAGCTCTGGTCTACATCAGTCTCAGTTCCCAAGCATCTTTCCACCTCTCCTTATCACTTTCTTCATTTTCCCACTGTCAAAGCCTGTTTTTCCAGAAAGGAAAGCTATGGTAAAGACGAGGAGTATTGCTCAGCACCTCTTTGCCCTTTGGCATTGCTATCAAACATTGGGATTTTATCTGCCACATTAGCAGAGATCTTACAAAAAACACGTTCCTTTTTGTATAATGTACATGGTGGTCACTCAAACAATAACCAGTTACAGATGTCTAAAGTGAGGAGAATGGACTGCTTAAATCGAACTTTATAAATTCTGATGATGCTTTCCCAGATTTGAGGCCTTGACACTTAATTTATAACTATGAGTATGGCCATATACATTTCTTTATGTGTTTATTTCCAATTCCAACTACAGTAAATGCACTTTGTCCCTCATGTTTTAAATTTCACTGTGACCTAAAGATAATCTTGCCTTTAAATTGAATTCATTTAATGGCGTAAAGATAGGAGTGGAAGAAGAGAAAACCTCTGTGAAGAATCCTACAGCCAAATAAGGAATTCCAACTGAGGATGTGAAGTTAAATGCTTATATAAAAATTACTGGACACTTTCAGTAAAGTGCAATGACTACCCAGAAAATTTATATTTTAAAGAGAAAGTTAAAGCATAAAAGAAACACAAACCAGACAGTTTATTGGTGAGGTCAACATGCCAGACTCTTCTTCCTGTTTTATTTTATTTATAATGGAAACATTAATAATTAACTGAATGGAAAAAAAAGAAACTTCAGTTTTTCAACTTTGTACATCCATTCTCATTAAAATATAAGGACCCCACCAGAACAACTTTTGTGTCCATTATTATAAGAAAACATTGCCCCATTAATTTAATTGGAATTATCTGGAAAAATATCCCCAGAAATCCATGTATCTGGAGCTCCTCTGCCAAAATCACACCTCTTGTGCATATATATAATTTGTTTGATAATTTGTTTGGCATATACATGTTGAACCTCTCTAGTCCGGCACTTTCTGGTCCAACAACATCTGTGGTCTGGCATGATTTTAGTTAGCTGGATGTCCACTTATCACAGGTGTGGCCAAGCTTCCCACAGTCATAAAGTTTGTTTGCAGCCACCAGTCCTGTCTCTGTGTTCTGTGCTGTTATTTAGCTCTAAATTACTTCTAAATGTATTCTGAGAGCCAAATAAGCATGGAAACGTTGGTAATGCTGCTAGACAAATTGACCTTCTGTGGTTCAGTAAATTCTGTGGTTCAGCACTGGTCAGGTCCCAAAGGTGCCGGACTAGAGAGGTTCAACCTGTACTAAAAGAAGCTAAGTAGCTGAAATACCTATTCACTTTAAACTGCCACATTACTATTAAAAGGTTACTATGGAAATAATACCTTATTTAATAAATCATGATATTTGCACTTGTTCACATTTATATCTCCTTAGTGAAAAGTAAGCTTTCTACTGCTTTTATTACTGCTATCATTGTAGAGCCATCTCAGCTATGAGTGGAAAGTGAGACCTAGAATATATTAAAAGTCTCACATCACCAACAAAATTGTTAACTAAGTTGCAAGTGCAGAGACAAATTCTCCATTAGAGCCCTATTGCACAGATCTAACTGAGGGCTCAATTTGAACATAATGGGATTGTACAAGTGTAACTGAGGAAGAATTTGAAGATAATGGAATTATGCATTTTAAGACAAGGGAGATATTTTGGAGGATAGAAACTTTAGGGCTTGCTGACATGCAAGAGTGAATGGATCCAGTTTAATACTCAGATCCAAAATTAAGTTTGTAGGGCTGCAAATTAGAAAAATAGAATTTAGTCAAACTAGCAGAAAGGATATGAAATCAGTAAGAAACAATAAACATCCAAAAAGCAAAGTATTCAGCAAAGTATTTTTAGTGCCATGTTTCTGGGGAAACAATTCCTATCAAAGAGAAGAAAAATGCAACTTAATAGCAACTTGCTGTGTAAAGATTGTACCCTAAACTAAACTCTCTGTGGTCAGTATATTGGCTAGATATGGAGTGAGCAATAATTTTTGAAAGGGGGCCACTTCACAAATTTCAGAAGTGGTCGGGCCTCAGACCGAAGGGGCAGTGCCTTTAAATAGCAGGAGTTGAAAGGGCTCGCGCCTCCCCAGAAACGCATTAGCAGTGGGGCTGGGAGCTGAGCCCTTTCAATCATTTCTATTTAAAGGATTCGCACCTTCTGGGTGGCTGCCAGGCAATGAGTTAGTGGCTGGGCCAGCAGCTGCTATGGGGCTGGATAAAAGTGCTAGGCTGGCTAGATCCGGCCTGCTGACAGCATCTTGCCCTGCTCTGGGCTAGATGGACCTATAATGCATTCTTCCAATAGAGAGATCATATTGCAGGTCAGAAAGTTCCTTTTCTGTGCTGTTACAATATTCACCTATACCCATGTTTCTAGAAACCACAAAGTTGAAAAAAGAACACAACAACCACCAAAAACAGGCAGGTAAGCTGGAATGCCAGCTGCCCATGGAACATTTTCATTAGAATTAGAAATAATGTTTTGCAAATACTCAGGAATTTAGCAGTAACTATACCATAACTCCTATGAGATACCTAGGGCACTGTGTCTTCACATTTTTTTTTTTTTAGATTTTTGGTTTATTAAAAATTTTTAAATGGGAGAAAAATCAATAAAAACCAAAAGCAAAGGACAGTGGAGGGAGAGGCCCAATACTTGTAGGGGACCATGTGTTCTACTAACCATTTAGCAGTTGAGGAAGCTTTCTGCTCCTTGCAGCAGTTGGGCAAGTCTTGGCTTCCATGAGGAAGCATATAGAGGGAGCCATGCCAAAGGCCTGTGGTCAGGATAGGCAGGGAGGGTCCTGAGTATTTGCAAAAGATTACTGCTAATTTTAATGAAAATGTTGTTCCATGGGCACATGGCATTCCAGCTTATCTTCCTGTTAATGTTGGTGATGCTGATATAGCTGTTTGTACCGGTCCAGCTCCCACTGGTGCTGGCGCCGGTATCGGCACCTATATTATTACAGAAGGTGCTGCAGTTGATGCTGATGGCAGTGCCGAAGCTTGGATCAATGTCTGGACCACTGATACCATGGCTGACTATGCTGATGAAGGCACGAAAGTAGCTGATGTCACTGATGATGCTCTTGAGTGATGCCTTTGAGTCCTGCACTGGCTTTGGTGGAAAGTCCAAGGGGTCCAAAAGGGCCATTGTGCTGGTGCCTGCCACTGCGGGGGCCATGGTGCCATGTAGCGATACGGGTCTCTGATGGAAGTCTGTGTCCTGCTCCTGTTGCAGCACGATCTTCCTGAATCCGACTCCGAGGTGTCCACGCAAGTCGACCATGGAGGAGCTGAACTTCTTACAACTGAGCAGGAATGGGAAGCCACATTGGTTTGGTCCCATCACAGCACAGGAAATCAAAGTGCTGGAATGGTGAACATCGACTCATCGTGGCTGATTTGCCCCTGGAAGGTTCTCTTGGTGGGGTTGATGATGACAAAGACCCCCTGGAGTGCATGAGATCCTGGGCTTCCTGAAAAGCAGGGGACCTTCCCGTTTCCGATCTCTTCTCAGATTGGGGGGCTGGTGTCTGGGAGCTGTGCCAGCCGTGGGAGCCTCGAGAGGAGTCTGTAAAGTGTCAAGAGCTCTTGGCATGGGCTTGACTGTGCACTGACATCACCAATGCATTGCACATAAATGAGGCCATGCTCAGTGCCAAGTCTGTCAGCGCACAGTCTGATTGAGGAGAAAGAGCCGCCTCCATTAACAGTTCACTCCATTAATAAGTGATCCCTGTCTTTTAAGGTATGGGGCTTGAAGATTTTACAGACAGGGCAATGGTCTTTTTAGTGCCCTTCCCCAAACACGTTAAACAAGAAGTGTGGTAGTCACTTTTGGGCATATGCTTGCCACAAGATCCACAGGATTTAAAGCCTAGAGACTGAGACATGTCCTGGTGCCAAAGCACAGAGAAGGAAGGAAAAAACCTTCCACTAAACTAATTTAAAAATAAAACTATATAATAACTATTTTTAAACTAACTAACACTAATGGACCAATGCTAATTACTGCAACTATAAGAATAATGATGACTGATAACTACAAAGAACAAACGAGGTGCTGTACTTGCTAACAAGAGCAATGGGGAATTCCAGCTAATGGTCACTGATGGAAAGAAGAAACTGAAGGGGGGGGGAGAGAGGGGGTTAGCAGGTTTCTATATTGGGCATCATTCTAGCGACACTGCAGGAGATGTCCAGACCAAACCTACAGCTCGCTTCTATGGGGGAAATCTTCCAGTAAATGTGCTCACGCATGTGCAAACACCACACTGGAATGCACATGAACAAACACTTGAGGAAGAATAAGTCAGAATGCAATCTTTCATGGGAGCGACACCATGGGGCAGATCCCCAATGTAAATCAAATGAAGATTTTCCCCCCATATCTGCAAAATTTGACTTCCATGGTAAATTCTTCAGTTCCATTCCATTTCCCAAGTGATGTAACTGAAGCCTTATAAAACATGCTACATTTGTGGCCACATTTTTTAAAATATACCTGGAGTATGTGGAGGTGTTCTTAAATCAAATAAAAATGTCTAAAATCTCTCTTTGGAATTATTTAAATGCTAAAATTAAATCTGGAATAACTGATGGCAAAACCCTACTGAAAGCAGTACCTTCATCCAACAGCTTACTTTTAAAAAAAGAAAAAGAATTAGGTGGTAGGCTGTTTTCACTATTGATTCAACTGAAACTGTTAAAAGGAAAGAGAGATAAAAAACAGAGATGAGCAACAGGGTCCAGGAATATGGAGAGAAGAACAAGCGTGAATGTTTTCTCTTATCTGAGGCAAAATCTCTGTGTTGCATTAAGAAAGTGATATTATGAAAAAAGCTAGCAAGATACCTAACTGTGATTTTGACTATCACTAATTAGTAAATACGGCCGGTCTCCAAGTTACGAACGCATCGACTTATGACCGTTCGTATTTATGACCAACCTCCTATACACCCAGAACCAGAGTTACGAACGAAATCCGCACTTATGAACAGTGCGGCCGTATGTAAGTGAATGTAATCCAACTTATGAACAGATTAAATTACGACCAGGTGTTTGATACGTAACCCGTTCGTAAGTTGGGGACCAGCTGTATACACTTTCTATACATTTATAAATCTCAGGATAACTTAGTGTAAGAGCATATACACATATACAGTTTTATAGTTATACAGACACACACATTCTCAAATAGCATACATAGCAAAAATACATAGTCCAATAACCAACTGAGTTAGACCAAGAAATTTCTGAGGGAATATGTCCAGCAAAGAGGAAAACTTCCTTTACTTGTCATATTGCCAAAAGGAATTTAGATGATATACCTTACACTATGCCAAAAGAGATCTGAAAACCTTCTGTGAGTAATAAACGTCAAAGAGCACAATAACAGCAAAGGGAAACAGCCATTTGACAATCATTAATAGCAACAGGTGTCATGTGACAAAGGGCCTGATCGATTTTCATGGGCTTTGAATCAGGCCCTTCGTCTTTAAAAGCAAGATCAGTGTGAGCTTAGCAATGATCACTATTTTTGGAATTTTCAGAAAAATGCTGCCCATTAATAACAATATGAAAATACACAGCAAATTACTGCAACAAATTAAATCTCACTAAATTATGTTATCCAAGCAAATTTCATTCCGAAATCCATCCACACTAGACCAAAGCTAAATATTTAATGCCTTAAATAGTTTGACAGGAAGAAAAGGGAGGAAAAGTTGTCAGATACGTTGACTGATGGAACTGAAACTCTGTTACCTCTTTAGAAAGGTATTTGGACAAATATGCAACCTAGATGCAGTCATTAGAGGTACAGCTCCTCAATAATATCAATAAAAATTAAGGATAAAAAAGGACACTTCTATATAATTCGTTAATTGTTAAAAAGCACCAATGGATCTAGCAGATAAGTGTTCAAGAGCAATATGAATATTATTTACATTCATATACCAAAGTCACCCACAATAGACCACTGGGAAAAATAAAATAAAATTGCATAGTTTTGTCTTTCTGCGCAGTTAAGAGCAGCTTATAGCCCTGTCTATATGTGAAAGCCGCATTGGTATAAACTTCACTTTTTCAGCAGAAATTGTCCAGCATCTACATACAAATTGCCTTACATATCAATTTCTCATGTTCCTTATACTGAAATCATTAAAGCAATTTGGAACTGGTTCTAGAGATTCAGATTCTTTCCTCTTGTACCGTCCTTCTTTTTAGCAATTTACCTCCCTTTTCTTCAGAAATGAAACGTGACTATGAGCAGTGGAATGATCTACTTGATGGCCATGGAAATGTTTGTAATTAAGAATGATACCTTCTCTGTTTTATCTATCCTGATAATATGCTTCATATCACGTTATCTATCAACTTCTTTAAGAAGTTAAATCCCTCATCACTCAATAACTTAGAAAGGTGGCCAATACAAATTAAACAGTCTGTCTTTGAGGATGAAAGGAAATAGCAGGTGTAGAGCTCCCTATATTAAAAACTGTATTACCATTCAATATACCACATACAGTTCAATATTAACTAAGTCAGCCAAGTTATGTCCATTACAATGTAGACAAAACAAAACTCACATTTACAAGAAAGGTCCCAAAAACGTCACCAGATCAGACTAAAAAAGAAACAGAGAGTAGATAAGCGTAGTGGGCTACTGCCACATCTCACAGCCTTACATAATTCTGAGAGCCAAGCTGGACAGCCACTCTATTTGGGTGTTTGCTGCAGCCAGATCTCCATCCCCGCCTTCTTCATCCCATATTTGCCCACCTCCTGGGCTCCTCACACCTTCTGCTGTTTGGCCAGAGCATCTGTCTTGCTCCCTTCCAATCCGTTTCAGCCTCGCACTTATTTTGGGGGTGGGGGAGATCGCTAGAGCTTTCCTAACCACAGAAATGGTCTGCAGGTTATCCATGGATATGCAGGGCTCTATCTACGAGACCAACACTAACTAAACATGCATAACTATCAACATATACATCCTACATCTTAAATTATTTAAATGAATTTTCTTGGAAATAGGTAAGGAATACAAACATACTATAGGTCAGAAAAAATAGTGACGCTCAGAGTGTTATGATAGAGCACAAACACAAATGTTGTAGGATATACAGATTTTAGCACTGTGCCAGTCTCCATAGTGGCTAGGTGCCAAATTGGTGACATCAGATTAAAGGCAGGGCTACACTTAAAAAGCTGCAGCATTACAGCTGGATTAGTACAGCTGCACTGATGTAGGGTATTAGTGAAGATGATGCCATGCCGGCAGGAGAGCTTAGTTAACCCACCTCCATGAGAGACGGTAGGTAACCATGTCGATGGAAGCTGCTCTCCCATCAACATAGTGCTAATTACACCGAGGGATAGCTCAGTGCATCTCCATTGCTCAGAGGTATGGATTTTTCACACACCTCAGTACACAGTTTTACTGAAGTGCTTAGTGTAGAGCTGGCTAAGTATATTGAAGAGGTGAAATTTCTCCTCATGAAGCCAGGGTGACTTCATATACATTTGCATGATTAAACCACAATTCCTCATACCCATCTCCATCTTAAAACTGCTGCTGATTAAAATTCTTCTCCACTAGTCACATGTGTTGTTAGTCCCATACTTGACTAAATAATCCTTTTTGGCAGTGAAAAGGAGGAGAAAGAGGATATTTACATACTTATTTAAACACCACTTTAACAGAAACCTCACATTTTATCATGATGATATCATCTGTTATGTTATTTTTCTACATATACTCTGCACTATCATTGAACTAACCATCTATCTTTTGGATTATGATCATTATTATTATTTATTACAGTACTGTCTGAATTACTCAGGAATTAGGCACCACTGTGCTAGGCAGTATACAAACAAATCAAAGAGTCCCTGGGTGAGAGAGCTAACACAATATTATTACTATGATATAGCACATGAGATGTAGGATAGCCAACTGTACTTTTGAAAAGATTAAACTCTAAAAGGAGCTGAGTAAAAGTCATTATGACATATCTGTGCATCAGAACTTTTACTACTGCAATGCAGGGATGTTCAAATTTTTACCAAATGAAGAACATACTGGCGACCTATCCAAACTTTTACAGCCAAATCACTCTCCTCTATTAATAACTGTCCTAACTCATAAAGTTCTTGTGAAATTAAATTCATTAATATTCATAAGTGTTTTGAGAGCTCAAATGAATGGTGCTATATACAAGAATCATTATTATTTTAACAGAGATGCAGCTCAGAAAGTCATGGCTGTTTTTATGAATCTTCCATTTTAATTCTACTAGCCTAGCAGGCAAATCAAGGTGGAGCATGCATGATGGGCCTTGTAGTCTCTTCAATCCTTTGTACTGAAGATTAGGGTGTCCTCAAACCATACTGTACATCTATGTGGTCTCCATTCTGGTTATTACGGCAGTAACAATCTATGCTGAGAATGTGCATTAAATAGAAAAATCTAAAAGGCATCATGTCGGATCAGGTTTCAAGATAACTGAGGTTTATGAAGAACGAAATTCATGTTTCTTTGTCTGTGGCCATTCAGAAAGCTCAAACTCCTGTGTGAAAAGGCCAGGGTACAGTCTTATTTGGAATAAACTGCCCTTGCCTGTCAAAATAAAAATGTTTTTATAGGAAAGTATTTATGATATCTGTTGGTCCAATGTCCTTTCAAAGATCCAAAAGCAGTCTGTAAATCAAAAACAAAACACGCATACACAAAACAGTTGTTTTAAATAGCAAATTATCATGAAAAATAATTCTTTGATCAATTATCTATTTGAAACTGCAGACAGTAATTGCTGCACCAATCCCAGCAGTAAACAAACCAGTTTCACGTTTTACATATTATCAAGAGACTATTGAATTAATGGTTACAGCCAAAAAAATGTTGACACAGTTGCACACCGCACTTTAACATGCTGATCTTTTTAAAATAGCACACCAGAAATATTTTTCCACTTTGTAAAAAGCCAGACTGTTTACATGCTTAAGTGGCTAGAGATTTTGCTGCCTGTGTGTGGTCTTAACATTTTAGTATCATAACTGTGAATATACAGAGCATGAAACAAGCTATTACACTTACAACTAAGGCCAGACTCTGAATATTAAAATGTTGAGATACAAATTCCTCAAACCAAGCATTAAAAACATACCCACATCTCCCCATGCTTTTAAATTTTAAAAAAGTCATCCACACAAAATACCTTTCTAAATAAAATCATTCACAAAAACATTTGTTAAATATAGTCAAGAAAGTTAGAATGTATCAATAATTCTATGTTACTTTGAAGGATTTTTCCACTGAAGTTTAAAAGAAAAATTAGAAAGTCCAGAACTTTCAAATAACAGCAACGTGGAAATGTAGGTATTCTGTAACTTCTTTAACTTTAGTCCCATAGTCCTGTATGCTTCACTGTAAAATAGATACTTGTCTATGACAAAAGTTTTGTCTCATTGATCACAAGTACAGTATTAAAACTATAAAAACTGAGAACTTAAATTCTGTGTATATTGTTGATTTGGCTAGAAATCTCAGTGGCTGTTGACATGTCCAACCTCATATGCTTCAGTGCTTCTCTAACAAAACTTAAAAAAAATGAGATTGATACTATGAACATTTCTGCACTCTGCTTCTTAAAAAACACTTACTTTTAGATTCAAGTTGCAACATGAAATACCATTCCCCTTTCCATAGGCAAATGTACACAATGTAATTATCAGCTAGTCAATAAATGGAATGAAGAACAGCATGTTTTCATCTTGGAAAGGTTCCTGCACTTATGTAGTACAGAATTATCCATTGCTTGGAAATGAGATGTTGTTCTGTGGCTATAATGACATAAAATAAGTTTAAAACAATGTCTGATTAAAGAATGTGTGTTCCTATCCTTTTACTGCCAAATCCCTGCTATTTTCATCTAATTTACCACTCATCCACTCCCAAAACAATACTCAACTTCATAGTAAACATAATGACAAGGGTGAAACTTAATGGGATTGGAAAGAAAGCTGATAAAACACTGCTCCAACTGTTGCACCTATGCAAATCTCTTCCTCTAAAATAAGGATGGGAAAAGGAACATTTCGATACATTTGATTTGCAACTATCACTGCTTTAGTAATATTGTGTATGTGTAATTATTATAGCTCAAGTGCCCCAATGATTGCAGCAATATTTAGGTTCAGAGAAACATCCAGAAGGTCACTGACTGAGGGCTTTCTGAAAGTTAGAATCCTCTGCTGTCATCTATATTGACTACTAATGGACATTGTCTAGAACAGCAATTCCCAAATGTTAATGATTCATATACCTCTTTTAAAAAATTGTTGTGAAGTGACTGATAGAACATCACGCTCAGGCACTACCAATGATAAACAGCTTGAAAGCCTATGGTCTAGAAGCTGGCCTGAAAATACTGCAGATGTTAAGCTAAAGATGATCTTTGCACATTATCCAAAAGGCAGATGTGTTGATTCCCAAATCTCATACTAGTTTTTGATGGTTACAGAGCAATAAAATTTCAATACATTTTCAAAAACAAAAAAAGCAATAAAGAAAAAAAAATACCAGCCTGATAAGTCTTACTGACACACAGGTCTGGTATTCACTTTTTGCTAGTTGAATCAGACCAGAGAATCATAATTTGACAATATCACACCAGAATTATTCTTCACATCTTCACTAATCTTCAACATTTTTTGGATTAAGAGATAGATGAAATGTAAAACTGAGGCCAACTCATCAGGTGACAGAAACAATTCATAGTCCTGCACATCCTTGACTCAGAATAGCTAGTGATTTATTTTTTGATTTAACAATTCTCTGGAAAAACTAGTAGGTCCATTGTTATGTATTCCCACTGATTCATTGCTTAGTTTAACAAAAGTGATTTAAAAAATATATTCACCATCCCACAGAAGCTTTCTACCACCTTGATTTTCCTAGTGTGATCATGGAGTGTCCACCAAAAGAACAGGTTTGTTTCTACCAAACTAGACTGTTCCTTGAAGAGTCTTTTGTTCCTAATAGTGCCTTTTTAACAGAGGATTGCTAGAGCTGCACAGTGAGTGGACTGCATTATGATTGGGCTACATTCAAATGTGGATGAAGGACCATCAAGGAACATGTATATTTGTTGGTAATCCATTCTTCCCTCTAAATCAGTTTTGAACCAGTGTCCTACCATGGTTCTGGAGGCAATTTCTGAATTCATTAGATTTAAAACAGAAGCTATTCAGGGCCATTAAAGAGCCCAAGACACTCTAAAGAGTATGAGTGCAATGTAATATTCTGGTTGAATTCCAAGTTGGGCAATTATGTCTCATCATCTCTGTTTTGACTGGGTATGATATTTTACAGTGGTATGTGAATAATGGCTGCTCTGCCACACCACATTGCTGGCTACATTTCAAAAGTGTGTGAAGTGATCTTTCTATGTGCATTGTTAGAAAGTATGTAACATTTCTCAATTATTGCAAAAGGCCCTGTATATAAAAAGTAGGAACTGGTTATATCTGAGTATATTTTATTTCTGTGTCTTATTATTTTATGGCATTTGTTTTTATATTCCCCATCACTGGAAACTTTGAAATCAACACTTGATTTTTTTTCTAAAAGATGTGACTGAGTTCAAACACAAATTAATCCAAAAATATCCTCTGGTTGGTGTTATAAAGTAGGTCAGACTAGATGATGACAATGGTACCTTGTAACCTTATTAAACTTAAGAATAACTCAAAAATTAGTGAAGCAAAGTTTGCTGTATTGGGTGAAAAAATGTTTTATAATCGACTGGGGTTTGCAGATAAACCTTTTCTATTCTGTACCACTATTCCGTTTCTGCAAGTAATACTAAGTGAGGAAGTAAAGTTTATAATACCCAAGTTAATTGTAAAAAAATTGTAAAATGACTTTTTTTTATTAGGGATTTATAATCATTGTTCTGATATAATTAATAGCCATGTTTAACTATGTTTTGTTTGAGAGAAAGGTATTATCAAAATATTTTGGAGGCCAGACCAAAACATTTTGTTCGGCTGCCAGAAATTGGCAATTCTGAATTCTGAAACTTTCCAAAGCACTTGGATTCAACTTTGTCCTTCTCAGAGTTAAACTTTGTGAACTGGCATTAAAAAAGACCATCTCCTATTAATGAAACACCCACTCCACACAAAACTCCACACAAATCTATAAATTCACTACTCTCTCCCTAAGGTCAGCCTCTGCTGTGACAGCCAACCAATAAGGGTTTCATGCATGTCTGGCACAGATAGCTAATTGATTTAAAGTTAAAAAGAACTACCCGGTGCAACAGTGAGCTATTTAATTGGATGGTGTTATTTCTGATACCGAGGTCATATGGTCTACTACGTTCGTTGGTTGCTACTCGCTCAATTTGCTATAGCTTCTTTGAGACACAGCCTGTAACTATGTGTAACTATACAGCACCTAGCGCAATGTAAACCTCTTTTTGAGTGAGGTCAGGGTTTCCCAACCTATGGGTGGGGCCCAAATATGGGTCGCCATTACATTTCAAAAGGGTCGCTAAGTGTCTCCGCAGGTGGCTCTCCTGCCTCTCCTCCCCCCGTTTTTGAATTACCTTGGGTCACCAAGTCTTCCTGAATTGTCAAAATGGATCCCCATCTGGAAAAGGTTGGGAACCGCAGCTCTAGGTGTTATTATAATATAGATAAATAAGAGTACAATAGCTTTTCATAATAAGGTTTGTTTCAGTTAATGAACATTGGCTTATTGGTATGGTAGTATTGTGCACATTAATGTCTAATCTATTTTACTACTGCATGAATGAATTTTCTCTCTTGACTATTAGGAACTGAAAAAGACAAAGAAGAGTAAGTATGCATGGCATGCCCTGCTAACTGCCAAAGTCTAGGACTTGGGTACTGAACAGGTCTTCCTACTCCTACTAATGTCCCAAAAATTAGCTTTTCCAAAATCTCTGGTTCAGCAGATATTTTACATTCAGTATTTAGTCTGTTTTTGATATTTTGTATCTAGATGATATAAAACAGAACAACCCGTAATGTCTATTTGGTTAGCCATTTCTTTATTAAATCATTGCTATATTCAAGAATCAAAAGATACTGCCTTGTGAAGTCCCTGAGTTTAAATGAACAGTACGCTGGATTAAGCTTGAAGAATAATAATCTGTAAATCACATAAACTGCTTTTTATTCATTTCAGCAATGGCCAATATACCAGACCCTTTGCACCTACTTTCTAGATCCCTTAGGCAATCTTTGACAATATTTTGACAAGATGTGTAGAGAAAATACAATAATAAAATTCCATTTCTATATCAAAGGGAAAACAGCATATAAATAGTTTTGCAGATTCATAACAAAGCATATTATTTATCAGAGTACTGCACAACTCTTATGCTATCATCTTTCAAAAATCCAAGCAGATATGGATGTAGTAACTAACTGATATAACTGAATATATGTTTATCAGTCATTACAAGTAAGCACCATTAAAATGGATAGACACTTCCTACCAACACTACTTAAATAACCTAAGATATTTCCCATTCAAATTTTGCAGTAAAAGAAAACTCTGGTGGTAAATGTCTAATTGCACAGTATATGTGATACAGTTATGTATGAGAGTGATACCTGATACAAAAAAAGGGGTCTCCATGTGGGCAAAATACTCTTGAACAGCATCCAGTTACCATTGAGACTATCTCTAGTCTTTTCCTCAGTTCTCCCTCACAAACGAGAAGAATTAACTGTTCATCCACACACAGATGAAGCACTTAAGCAGCAATTACTGCCTGGAACCAACAACTGCTTTTAATTGGTTTAAGATACAGCTCATATTCTGTGTGTATTCTCTTTATTGTGTAGTCTTCTGTTCTTCAATTTTCATCAATTCTATTCTTCAATTTTCTAAACAATAATGTATTATTATTATTGGTACCATTACTACAGATTATTACTACAGATGAATGGACCTGAAACTCGCTGTAGCGGAGTGGATCTTTCCTACCATAGGTTTTGACTATAGGCTGCACAATTTTCTGGAAAACAGAGCAATGGGAGAAACTCAAGATGACTTCACAATGTATTCAAGGTCAGACAACACTTTCATACATTACTTATTTATTGCCACTCTGCTGTCAGTACTTGGAAATGTCAACTTTATATGATACAAACCTGCTAACAAATTTATTTTGTAGCAGATTTTTTCCCCTTGCTATGTGAAATGCAAATTCAACTCTAATCGGATCACCCCTTGTGTTTCAAGTCACAGAATATCAAGTATCTTCTTTCTGGAACAGCAGATCAGTCCATCTCTCCTCCAAAATTCTCAGTCTCTTCATTCCACAATTAGCTAGTCTATTTTACTTTGTATGAGAAACCCCTCAGTCAGCAATTTTGGTTAGTATTACTAAACTCCTACTGCAGCTCAATTCCAGAGAGCGCAGCATAGTGCTAGGACAAGCAGTTCAAGTCTAACATCTAGGGTGCGTCTAGACTGGCAAGATTTTGCGCAAAAGCAGGCGCTTTTGTGCAAAAACTTGCCAGCTGTCTACACTGGCCGCTTGAATTTGCGCAAGAGCACTGACTCTGTAATGTACAAAATCAGTGCTTCTTGTACAAATGCTTTCACGCTCCTGCTCAGGGATAAGCCCTCTTGCACAAGACAGGCACCTTAATTTTTTGTGCAAGAAAGCGCAATGGCTAAAATGGCCATCGGAGCTTTCTTGCACAAAAACACGTCTAGATTGGCATGGATGCTTTGGCGCAAAAGTACTTTTTGTGCAAAAGCATCCTTGCCAATCTAGATCCTCTTTTGCGGAAATACTTTTAATGGAAAAACGTTTCCGTTAAAAGTATTTCCGCAAAATCATGCCAGTCTAGACGCAGCCCACAAGTTACAACACTCTGGTCATCTGAAGAAGTGGGCTGTGCCCATGAAAGCTTATGATACCATCTACATGTTTTGTTAGTCTTTAAAGTGCTACCAGACTATTTGTTGTTATCTAAATTTAAGTTCGGCAACAGGAAAATAAGTGAGACTAGAACAAATAGCAAAATAATTTGAAGACAATAACTTGTGAAGAAGACATGAAAGCTCACCTGTTAGTCTGCATATGAATTTCACTGCATTCAAATCCAATGTATTTGGCCTTCTATCCTCATATTGCTCATATACATCACTGGTATCAATCCAAAATATGAGTTTGATATTACATATGTGGAACCATGCAGTAACACTTTGCTTAGCTTCAAGAACTTCTACTAGAAGCATAGTGGGCCTCAAAGCAAGTCAGAAGTAACTGTCGACAAGAGTGCCGCCAGTGTAAAATGTGGGTAAATTAGATCATCAACAACACTATACTGTTTTGGAGTTTCTCCCCTAGAGCCTGTCTTTGATTGTCTTATGAAAGTTAGTTCTTGTTTATTATTTATTTGGATGCACCATTCTTAGAGAGGGATAGGGAGCGCAAATACTAATAGACTTTGAAATAAATAAATTAATAATAATAAACAACCTTAAAATAACTAAGGCTGGCAAGCCAAACTGAGTAAGACTGGTGCCAGAACAATTTTAGAAGTTCTTAGAGTTCAGCTATATTCTATTGCCAATATAGTCTTACAGGCCCTAATCTCAAATCCATTCATTTCAATGGGGTTTGGGTCTTGTCCACAGAAAGAGCCATTATGGTTCATTATCACTCCTAAACTCAAAAATATTACTTAATCTGCAAGTGCTCCAAATGTGATTTCTTCAAGTTTCAGATTTGTAGTTCCTTAAACTATTTTTAAAACGTTAACTGGAATGTATAGTTTTTGCCAACCACACTGTCGTGGCTTGATTGAGCAGCTGTCAAGTGTTAGAAAATAAGTGCACTGTCATTCCAGATAGAGCAAGAGCAATTGTGGAAAGTGAAACATTTATATGGACACTAAAGTTTCAGAAACGATGGCAATGCATTTATTTTCATCAGCTGATCACTAGTCATCATTTTATCAGGAAGTTAGAAGGGTTTTCACAATAGTCAAGAATCATCAAACATCATGGGCTACAATGAATACAACAAATTACACAATGTGCCTTTCTCTGCTCTATGTTATTTAAGGAAACGTTAGCACGTTGAGTCAAAACGAATATCTGCAGAGTCACAGTTGACTAATGAATTTTGTAGTATGCACAAGATACTCAATTTTAATTGGAGGACTGAAATTGAATAACCTATTTTTGACTGCAGAGCTTAAAAAATCAAACAATTTAAAGGAAATTGTGAACCTACTGAATTTTATTTTTAGTTTATCCTGCATACATTCCTTTGTTGTATCTCTTCCTCATTTTGCAATCCTTCTATACAACGTCCCAACACACTGAACTCAGACAAACAGGGATAATGAATCTTCACACACCAGAACCTGTTTACATACACCATGACGGGGAGAGGCAAACAAAATGCATAATCCTCATTTTCTAGGTATAGCGAATGAATTTCATTTATTTAAATTATTGAAACTGAAGGCTAAACAAGTTGTGCCAGCAGCCTTTTGCATCATAACAAATGACCTTGCAGGAAAATTCTCTTATATTATTGTCATGTAGCCTAGCTTCTTCCTATCCTTTTCCTTTACTGTTCCTCTCTTATCACCCTTAATCTCATTATTCCTCCCTCATTTCCTAAGGCCTGAACTATAGCCTCCTCGACTCCGAGGAGATTTTCCCAGAGATTTCAAAGGGGGTGGACCAGGCTATCCACTCACTCTTTTCCTAATCAATGTTTTTCCCTCTCCCCACTTATTTACTCACCTCTTTCATCATTACATATCCTGCTACTTCTGCCCCCACAAATATGAAAGAGAAATTGCACAGTAAGATAGGATGTTAAATTTTGATTAATAGACTACTCGATTAGCTGATGTAATTTCCATCGTCTACTCAATTAGTCGATAAGGAGGGATGGGGGCATTTGCTATCCCTGCTGCACCTCTCCCTTTGAAATGTAGCAAGAGCCACACAGGGGAGGCACAGGCACAGCAGGGAAGCAGTCCTGGGCTCGCCCTGGGTTCTCTGCTGTGCCTCTCTGCCTTTTGAAATGTAGCAAGAGCCATGGGCGACTCTTGCTACATTTCAAAAGCAGAGGCTCAGCTTCTGGGACCAGGCAGGAGCCAACACAGCTGATTCCTGGCTTGTGCCTTGTCCCCTGCTGTGCCTCTTCCTCCCCTGACCCTCCCCATGAAGACCGTGCTGGGGGAGGGGAACTGGTTTCTAATAGAGGCAGCAAAGGGGGGGAGAGGAAAGACTAGCTGAGTAGTGACTCGATTATTTGATTAGTCGCTTCCATCCCTACAGTAAGAACAAATATAAATAAAATTAATAAATGTGCCCATCTACCATTTTGTTTTTAAGTTTTTTCCCTTTCTCCAATACTTCACACTGCTAAAAATCTAACATCAGGTGAAGTTTAAAAAATCATTAAACTCTGTAGTTATCCAAATAAACAGGACAAAACTTTAAGAGCTTTAAGAGGCAGCCACAGAACCAGCACTCAATACGTAAATTATTGTCAATATCCTGAAAAAAGGTCTAGGGCAGCTGAGTAACTAAATAAGGGGAGCACATAAAATGAAATATTACTGTTAGAAACCATTCATAAAATAAAGTTACCCTGCCCAAACACAACATTTGCAAACACAATGAACCTACACCAAAATAAAGTGTCCAACTCTGTATTTTCAGGTTCGAGCTGATCACAAGGAAAACTTGCACATATCCGGGGGCAGAATTTTGTTCTAAAATCATGTGCTATTGTTATTATGACATAAGACATACGCAGTCTGACAAGAAGAACATTTATCTCAGTATATCCACTCAGTCCCTTTCACCTGGACAAAAAGATAAAACCCTTTAGTACCTTTAAATTAGAAGATACCAAAGGTTCTCTGCATGTATGTATTAAACAATAGCTATGTGGTTAGTCCTGTACAAAACAGCGATGTAAGATGTGTTCCTTCCTAGAAGGGTCTTCTACATAAAATACACAAAATAGACACAGTCCTCAATAATGAGAAATGTTAGGGCTGAGGACATCTGAAAATCTGGCCCAAAATGTCCTGGCTGACCACAGAAATTCTTTAACTGCAATTTTTCTAATGTCAAGTATGTGGCAGTAAATGTCTACAAATCTGAGTTAGAACAGAGCCCTAAATGTGTAAATGAAAGTCCAAAGTGAAAGAAGCCATCTCTGAGAAGAGATTTATTATTTTATCATATTTTCACTAAATCTTAAGAGTTACCAACTCAGATGTACTCTTTTTGTAAGGTATGACAAATCAACATATTATAAATAGTATATGAGGTTAATTTATATTATGACTACAAAGCTTACCATATTTAGTTCAGTAGTTTGGCATGGATTGATGCAAATTACATAACTACAGGAAAATTCTTTTTTAAAACCTTTCATCAGTTTTAAACACAAGCCTAGTGGTATTTTTTCTCAAGTCTATATACAGTCCATGAATCTACTTTAAGCCTTCCCAATTAAGGTTACGATTTACTTACTTATAATAGCATTAAAATATTTTAGCAGACCAGACACACACAGATATTATCCTAATTAAATTTATATGCCCCATTTTTCACTTTGTTGGATTCTACCATATTTCATGCCATGAAGCCATGAGATATCAATATTGCTTAAAACTGAAAATATCTGCTCAAAATACTGTTCATTAAATTAAAAAAAAATAAAAAACAACAACAAATGGTCCTGCAGCAACATAGAGACTAACAAAAATGTAGACAGTATCATGAGCTTTTGTGGGCACAACCTACTTCTTCACATGAATGGAGTAAGGGGTCCATAGCTATGATATGTATCACAATATACTATGGCTTCCAGTCAATTAGCAATTGAAATATGTGCATTTAGGATTTAACTGGAGTTTTTGCAGTACAAATAAAAAGATTTTAATGCATTAATTAACTTAATTTCATTTGCTTTTAAGAATCTTTCACAAAAAGGCTTATGATCATCTTTCAAATGTGAACCAACTACTCCCTCTGCTGAAAGTAATACACCATTACACAGCAGAAAGATGTAAAAAGATCCTATGAGAGTCTTCTGGTAATATACATATATGTCCATGTAAAATAAAGCTATTAAATATATAATAGGTGTTTTCTCTCTTTAAATTACATTTGAAACTATTGAGACAAAAATGAAAGATGGGATAATAAGCTGTATATTCCAAAGTCCTGACCAGTGCAGTATTTATAATGCTGAGGTGTTTCCCTCACATATTACTCATGGGAAGAGAGACGTTAAAATATGTATATTTCAATTTTATACAATATTTATATTATTTATTACTTTAAATCGCATCACATGCTTCAACAGAGTAAGAACACGCTATTTTATATTGCCTCTCTGTGTAGTCAAACAGAAGCAATTTCTGGTACTTAATGGGGAGCCTTTTGAAGGAAAGCCTTCCCTGGAAAGTGCAATATAATCTTTTAAAAACGAGAGAGGGAAAAAGCACATTTATATTCATTGGAGAACGTATCTTTAGGGAAGAAAAAAACAGAGACGGAAACTAACAGCCAGTAAATAAATCAGAGGGCACCTAGCTCTGCATATGCAGAATTAAGCTTGACAAAGTGATTTCAGTGTTCAATTAAATAGAAAATTGCTTCCACAGCTACCAACCCTGACAAACTTCATGGACACCAAAAATATGAAACTAATTTACATTCCTATTCAACATTCTGTGAATGCCAGAAATTTGCCTTGACTTCTCTAACAATACAAAGAGAAATAGAAGTGTCCCAAACCTATAGCACGCTGTGGCTGACTTGCCAGTGACAAACACTACTAGTACCTGACTCAAACAGTAGCAGTATGAAACACCTGTATGAGAAACCATCTGTTTGTACAGCTGAGTTCTCATGATGTCATTGACAATAGCATGACTGCCAAAGTAAATAGCTGGATAGAGTTGTGGTGTCTGTGTTAGATAGGCAATCCATACCACATTTCTGATTAGCAACCAAAGATCTCAGGACTCTATCCAGCACAAACACTCCAACTCAGCCGAACTGACTATCCAGCCAGTGGCACCAGTGTCGATGACACCAAGACTCAGGCCATCAAATAACTAGCTTGTCCTAGAGCTAATTTTGTTACTTTTCTATCATTAGAATACCACTCGTGTACACTCAGGGTATGCTACAAAGGTGAAATATTAATTCTATCTTCCCTTGTAATGATAAGGAAAGCAGAAGCAAATTTCCACCATATATAGTTGTCCTTGTACAGATCTATGTCTTGGTCAATCAAGTTAAAGTTGATATGAGGATGAAAATGCTAAAAAGCTCATTGTATCATTCATGATTCTCTTTCCCTTGTGGAAAATGCAGTTTTGACTACAAACTAAGACTAAGACTAAAAGCCTGGTCTTTTTGTTAAGTAGGTTATCTTTCCATGAAACCAGGAACAGCAAGCTTAAATGACTGCCATATTAAAATGTTTTCTAACAACCCTCCAAAAAGTACAACTAATTATCCACAAAGGAAAAATCTTGGAAAAGACACTACCCAAGAGCAACATGCTGTTCCAATCACACAGAACTGTATGCAATGTCTAAATTACTGTTTCCATTTCTCCATCTACTATATATTTGAGTGGGTTTGTTTGTCTATTTGTTCAAGAACTCCTCATAAACAGTAAGAGCTAGGACCACCTAAATTAAGTATACAGCTTCCTCTTATAACAAAGCAAGGCAGGGGTTTGGTTATACAGGCAGTCCCCGGGTTAAGTACAAGATAGGGACTGTAGGTTTGTTCTTAAGTTGAATTTGTATGTAAGTCGGAACTGGCGTCCAGTTTCAGCCGCTGCTGAAACTGACCAGCGGCTGACTACAGGAAGCCCGAGGCAGAGTTGCTCTGCCCCGGGCTTCCTGGAATCAGCCGCTGATCAGTTTCAACAGCGGCTGAATCTGGACACCTGGGACAGAGCAGCTGGGGCTCTGCTGGGTAGGTCCCCGCAGCACCGCACCTCGGCGCTGCAGGGACCAACCCCGGCAGCACCCCAGCTGCTCTACCCCATGTGTCCCCAAGTCAGCTGCTGCTTAAACTGATCAGCGGCTGATTCCAGGAAGCCCGGGGCAGAGCAACTCTGCTTAGGGCTTCCTGTAGTCAGCCGCTGGTCAGTTTCAGCAGCGGCTGACTTGGGGACGCCTGGGGCAGAGCAGCTGGGGTGCTCCTGGGTTGGTCCAGTAGCGCCGCTCCTCGGCACTACTGGACCAACCCAGCAGCACCCCAGCTGCTCTGCCCCAGGCGTCCTGATTCAGCCGCTGCTGAAACTCACCAGCAGCGGCTGAATCAGGACGCCTGGGGCACAGCAGCTGGGGTGCTGCCAGGTTGGTCCAGTAGCGCCAAGGAGCGGCGCTGCGGGACCAACCCGGCAGCGCCCTAGCTGATCTACCCCAAGCGTCGGTGAGAAAAGTCTGGTCTGCTGAGGGGGGACGCACTAGCTGCGCCCCGCCCCCAGCAGACCAGGGAGACGCGGGCGGCGGGACCGCCCAGACGCGACGCGGTCCCGCCACCCGCATCCTCCGCAGCTTTGCTCTGCGTCTCCCTGGTCTGCTGGGGGGACCTCCCCCAGCAGACCAGGGAGACGCGGAGCAGCTTTTCTCACCGCGGAGGACGCGGGCGGTGGGACCACAGCGCGTCTGGGCGGTCCCGCCGCCCGCGTCCTCCGCGGCTTTGCTCCGCGTCTCCCTGGTCTGCTGGGGGACAAGCCCAGCAGACCAGGGAGACGCGGAGCAGCTTTTCTCGCCCCGGAGGATGCAGGCGGCGGGACTGCGGCGCGGCTGGGCGGTCCCGCCGCCCATGTCCTCCGGGGCGAGAAAAGCCCGGTTCGTAAGTACGGATCCGACATAAGTCGGATCCGTGTAACTCGGGGACTGCCTGTACCAGGAAAATGGGATGAACCTGGAATGGGATTGCTTCTCATAAAACAGAAAAAGAGACAGAATCACCGCGCAGGTGAAAGGGGCTGGCTGGGGGAGGGTCATGTGTCCTTTTGGGGGTGAGAGCGCTGAAACTTACCCCCTTGATTCATACGGGAACATTACTGGCTGTTCCCCTTCATCACGGAGCAAGAGGAAAGTGCACAATTTGCTGCCTGCCTCACTCTGGCTGGGAGCACAAAAGGCAGACAAGCTGTGCATTTTGTTCTCACTCTCCGAGAGGAACAGGAAAAGTAAGAGAAGCAGCCTTGGTACGAATCTTGACAGGCGGGCTTTGGTCACCCTCACCCTCCCTACATATCTTCCCTATACACATAGAATCATAGAATCATAGAATAATAGGACTGGAAGGGACCTCGAGAGGTCATCGAGTCCAGCCCCCCGCCCTCAAGGCAGGATCAAGCTCCGTCTACACCATCCCTGACAGATGTCTATCTAACCTGTTCTTAAATATCTCCAGAGAGGGAGATTCCACCACCTCCCTTGGCAATTTATTCCAATATTTGACCACCCTGACAGTTAGGAATTTTTTCCTAATGTCCAATCTAAACCTCCCCTGCTGCACTTTAAGCCCATTACTCCTTGTCCTGTCCTCAGAAACCAAGAGGAACAAATTTTCGCCTTCCTCCTTGTGACACCCTTTTAGATATTTGAAAACCGCTATCATGTCCCCCCTTAATCTTCTTTTTTCCAAACTAAACAAGCCCAGTTCATGAAGCCTGGCTTCACAGGTCATGCTCTCTAAACCTTTAATCATTCTTGTCGCTCTTCTCTGTACCCTTTCCAATTTCTCCACATCTTTCTTGAAATGTGGCGCCCAGAACTGGACACAGTACTCCAGCTGAGGCCTAACTAGTGCAGAGTAGAGCGGCAGAATGACTTCACGAGTTTTGCTTACAACACACCTGTTGATACAACCTAGAATCATATTTGCTTTTTTTGCAACAGCATCACACTGTTGACTCATAGTCAACTTGTGGTCCACTATGACCCCTAGATCCCTTTCCGCCATGCTCCTTCCTAGACAGTCGCTTCCCATCTTGTATGTATGGAACTGATTGTTCCTTCCTAAGTGGAGCACTTTGCATTTCTCTTTATTAAACCTCATCCTGTTTACCTCTGACCATTTCTCTAACTTGCTAAGGTCATTTTGAATTATGTCCCTATCCTCCAAAGAAGTTGCAACCCCACCCAGTTTGGTATCATATCTCCAGTCTTCTGGCCAGAGCCCCTCCTCACCCCTCATCCATGACTCCTGCATGCCCCAAATTCCCAGTCACCTGCCCTGACTCCCTCCTTAAGGAACAAAACAATGTCAAGTAAATACACTAGTGTAAAAATATTAGTCAGAGAGAATTGATTCCTGTTTTTAATCTAGGTGGTTAAGACTACTGCATTGGCAATTTACGTAGTTTTCTGCTCCACTATGAACTATAAAGTTAGTAGCTTTACATTTCACAAATATAGTTTTTTTTAATTTCATTTGAAAGGACAAAATTTCCAACAGTCCAAGGTCCAGTGTTGTACATAGTATATATAAATAGCATTTTTATTGTCATGGATACAGTCTCCATTTTGTAAGTGAGAAATACAAGGGACAAAATATACTTTGCTGAATTGATACTTTATCATTAACTTAAGTATAGAAATAACCCCATATATAACTGCCATATATTAAAGATTAACATGGTAACGTTGGTTATTATGAAAGATTTGAAGCTCTGCCTTACCTTAATAACAAACTTGCTGGACGCCATGATTATCAGTTCAAATAAAACCCCTAAAATATATTAAAAAAAAGTTACAAAAAAGATCTGTGCTAAAAAAAGAATAGCAAATCTTTATACAAAGTGGCACACAATTTTAAGTCTACTACTTTTTTCCCCATGTTTATCTTGCTTTACATATTGTAGACCAGGTATGTCAAACAGGCTTCTGGCGGGCCGCATGCGAAATTTTTTGAAGCCTGCCACTACATTTTTATAAAAGAATAAAGTGCAGCCCGCTGGCTGCTCAGAGCACATGGCCGAATACAGATCACAGCTGGCCGACTGGCCGCTCTGTGCACGGCACCGCAGTGACTGCTCACGGCTGGCTGCGCCACTCCATGCACAGCACTCAGCACGTCCTCATGGCCGGCCAGGCCGCTCTATGCTGGGCACTCCAGCACGTTCTCACGGTCAGCCAGGCCGCTGTGCGCTCCAGTGATTGCTCACATCCGGCTGGGCCGCTCTGTGCTCAGTGGTCCAGCATGTGCTCACGGCCGGCCGGGCCGCTCTGAGCTGGGCACTCCAGCACGTGCTCACAGCTGGCCAGACGCTCTGCAGACATCAAGCGCCTGCTCACAGTTGGCCACTGTGCTCACACTGCCCCAGTGCCTGAAGAAGAAATGTGTGGCGACGGTGGCGGCTCCAGGACCCAGGCATTAGGTTAGGGAGAGCTGGGAGTGCCTGACTCTGGGGGAGGCATTAGGTTAGGGGGGTCTGGCTCTGGGGGAGGCATTGGGTTAGAGGGGAGGCTGTGGGGGATCAGGTTAGAATGGAGGTATGGGAGTGCCTGGCTCTGGGGGAGAACAGGGGGATATTTTGTTAACATTTTGTTTTTTATTTATTTAGTCCCCCAAAAAAATCACAAAATGTATATTAATTTTATATCAATAAACGTGTCAATTTTTTGCAGTTTCATGAATATTATATGTTTATGCAAAACCTCAAACTTACAAAATATCTAAAATTTTCACAGAAGCCTGTTCTATTTGATTAACCATGGTCTATACTTGGCTTTATTTCAACAAAACAAGTTATGTATCATATAAAAAAATTAAAAAGCACCTTAAATCTGTATTTAAATTAAAAATTAGTTTATATGGGCAAATAACAATTTAACGCATCAAATTATTGTATTATATTAAAACAAGACCTGAAAAATTATAAAATATACATAAAACATAATTTATAATAATAAATAATTATGACTTTCCTATCAAAGTACATTCTTTGGTGGCCCTGAAAGCTATCAGTTTTTGTTTGTGTGGCCCTCAGTAGGCTTTGAGTTTGACATGCCTGTTGTAGACTCTGCTCCCACTGAAATCAAAGGGAAACCTCTTACTCAGTTTTAAGAAGATCCATCACTACCGTATTTTCCGGCGTATAACACGACCTTTTACACTAAAAAACATCCCCCAAAAATGGGGGGGTCGTGTTATACGCCGCGCATACATACCTGATCCCTGACACGGTGCTTGGGGCTGGCCCCAGGCACGTGGCGCCCGGTGAGTGCCGGCGGGAGGGGGGGGGGGTGTGAGCGGGAGCACCGGCCCCAGGCGCGTGGCGCTTGGCGCAGGGAGCGCCGGCCCCGGGCGCGCGGCGCTTGCCTGGGGAGCGCCGCGCGCCCGGGGCCGGCGCTCCCCCCTTGGCGGGGGAAGCGCCAGCAAGCGCCGGCCCCGGGCGCAGGGTGCTTGGCGGGGGAAGCGCCGGCCCCGGGCGCGCGGCGCTTGGTGGGGGGAGCGCCCGGGCGCGCGGCGTTTGGCGCAGGGAGCGCCGACCCCGGCACGCAGCCCTTGGAGGGGGCACCGGCCCTATGCACGTGACTATGCCCCCCCCCCCCGCCTCCGTGCCTGGCGGGAGAACGGCCACGCCCCCTGGCGCCCGGCAGGGGGATAGCCACGTTCTATAAGTGGGTGGGAGGATTGCATGGCCTAAAGGACAAGGTGTGTGACTTTGGATCAAAAGATTGAGGGTTTGAGTCTATTTGCAGTTGTATTTACCTATCTTTGTCTGTGCTTCTGGATCCTGCTGGCCTTGGTCTGGAAAGGTTCTCTATAACAATATGGCTTTTCTGTAACCCTGTTGGAAGCCCTGTAACTATTCAGTAGATCTAAAGCAGTGGTCTCCAACCTTCTGTAAGTGGGTGGGTAGAAAAGACCCCATCATGGCTCCAACAAGAAGAAGGAAATTTGAAGCCAGTTTTAAGCTGAAAGTTGTAAAGTTTGCCAAGGAACATAATAACTGTGCTGCTGCAAGGCAATATGGAGTAACAGAAAAGATGGTTCGAGACTGGAAAGCAAATGAAGATGCATTAAAGAGTATGCCAAGTAGTAAGTGTGCATTAAGAAGAAGCACCCCACATTGGTCAGAACTTGAAAAGCACGTAGCAGACATGGTGCATGAGCATCGTCAAAATGGTTATGTAGTGACACGAAACAAAATACGTATGTTTGCACTTCAGTGGGGCAAATCTAACCCAGATCACAGCAAAGGATTTAAGGCCACTGTATCCTGGTGTACTAGGTTCATGGAAAGGCATAATCTGGTACTGAGGCAAAAGACCAAAATTGCACAAAAATTACCTGCAGATCTCGATGGAAAAGTAAGTCTTTTCCATCGATATGTAATACAACAGCGCAAGAAACATGGCTATGCGTTAAGTCAGATCGGAAATATGGATGAAACTCCTATGAATTTTGATATGGTTGGAAATAAAACTGTTAATCCAAAAGGTGCAAAAACAGTGTTAATTAAAACAACAGGACATGAGAAGTCCAGTTTTACAGTGGTACTAGCATGTACAGCTGATGGCGCCAAACTAAGACCAATGATTATTTTTAAAAGAAAAACAATGCCGAAAATCAAGTTCCCTGTTGGAGTTTTTGTGCATGTGAATGAAAAAGGCTGGATGGATGAAGAAGGGGTAAAGCTATGGCTTGATAATGTATGGAGTAGGCGACCAGGTGGACTTCGTCAAGAACGTAGCCTACTGGTGTGGGATATGTTCAGGGCTCATTTAACTACCAGCACAAAGAAAAGGCTGGCAAGAATAAACACAGATGCGGCAGTTATTCCTGCAGGATTGACATCATTGGTACAGCCACTGGATGTGTGCCTAAACAAGTCATTTAAAGATCGCATTCGAGAACAGTGGAATGAGTGGATGGTTAGTGGCGAAAAGTCATTCACAAAAGGAGGAAACATGCGTGCGCCACAATTGGATGTTTTGTGTAATTTTGTCATAAAAGCCTGGAATGATATTGGTGCAGAAACAGTAATCAAGTCTTTCAAGAAGTGTGGCATATCAAATTCTTTGGATGGTATGGAGGACGACTTCTTGTGGCAAGATGAAGGGGAAGCCAAAGCTGAAGCCACACCATCCGATTCGGAATTAGATCCATATGATGACTGTCTTACAAATGTACCACAAGATGTCATTGATGAACTTATGATGTCAGAGGATGAACATGATGAGGATTTTGAAGGATTTTAAGTACCTGCAAGTCAAAACCATTTTAATTAAAATGATTTAAATCAAATCTGATGTTATTAAATGGTGTTGCCTCAGAAGGGGGGGTAGTCTTATACGGTGAGTATAGGCCAAAACCTATGTTTTAACTGGAAAATTAGAGGGTCGTCTTATACACCCAGTCGTCTTATACACCGGAAAATACGGTACCTATCTTTGGTACTTTTATGGCCTTCACTACTGTACTATCTCACAACGTTTAACATATTTATCATCACAGCATCTCTGTGAGGTATGGCAATCCTATCCATCCTGACTTTACAAATGGGAAAGTGAAGCACAGACAGACCAATCTATAGTCACACAGAAAATCCTGGTGAAACAACAGGCCAAAGAAGGCAGATGTCACAAATCTTGGGCAAGTGCCACAAACACTGGACCAGATCCAGACACACTGAGCCTCCCTGCTCTTTATTCATTAGCCTGACCTATCAGCTTCTTTTCTCTATCTACACTTATTATTTTTTAGTACTCACACTCTAAAAATTACACCATCTATATTATAAAAATCAAAATGCCTACCTTTCTCTACAGAAGACCCTGGTGAAGAAGTTTAGGAGGCCTTTGATGATTCACAATTTTCACTTCCTTAGTGCTCTGGTAAAAATCCCAGAAACACAGTCCTACCCAAGGACATACTATGCAAGAGAAATGCCTTTGCACAATGCTAAGAGAAGGGTAGGATAAAAAATGTACATACCAGATGCACTAATGATTCATACGTCCCTTCATGCTTCAATCACCATTCCAGAGGACATGTGTCCATGCTGATGATGGATTCAGCTCAATAGTGATCCAAAGCAGTACGCATTAATGAATGTTCATTTTCATCATCTAAGTCAGATACCACCAGCAGAAGGTTGAGTTTCTGCACTGGAGTCTTGCTCTTTTAAGATTTCTGAAAGCATGTTCCATACCTCTTCCCTTTGAGATTTTAGAAGGCATTTCAGATTATTAAACTTTGGGTTGAGTGCTGTAGCTATTTTCATAAATCTCACATAGATGCCTTCTTTATGTTTTGTCAAATTTGCAGTAAAAGTGTTCTTAAAATGAACAACATATGCCTGGTCATTATCAGAGAATGCTGTCACATGAAATATAAAACAGACTGTAGGTAAAATAGAGCAGGAGACATACAATTCTCCCTCAAAGGCTGTGTCCAGACTCAAGGGTTTTTTCGAAAAAAGTAGCCTTTTTTCGAAAAAACTTCACTTGCATCTAGACTACAGCTGCGTTCTTTCGAAATTAAATCAAAAGAACGCGGCTTTTCTTTCGACGGCAGTAAACCTAATTTCACGAGGAAGAACGCCTTTTTTCGAAAGTGCTCTTTCAAAAAAAGGCGTTCTTGAATGCAAACACGGCGTTTTCGAAAGAGAGCATCCAGACTGCCTGGATGCTTTCTTTCGAAAAAGCAGCTTGCTTTTTCGAAAGTACTGGTTGCAGTTTAGACGCTCTTTTTCGAAAGAGGCTTGCAGTCTAGACGTAGCCAAAGAGTTCAGTCACAAATTTATTTCACGCATTTTTAAACAAACATCATCAGCATAGAAGTATGACCTCTGCCATGATGGCTGAAACATGTAAGAGGATAAGAATGTTTACCATATCTGGTATGTAAATACCTTGCTGACTACAAAAATGCCATGCAAACACCTGTTCTCACTTCAGGTGACATAGTAAATAAGAAGCAGGCAGCATTATCTTTAGTAAATGTAAACAAACTTATTTCTCTGAACAATTAGCTGAACAAGAAGTAGGACTAAGAGGGATCTGTAGGCGTTAAACTTTTAACATTGCATTAAAAATAACCATTTTTTGTACATAATTCTACATTTGTAAGTTCAAATTTCATGACAAAGACACTACAGTGCAGTACTTGTATTAAGCGAATTGAAAATATTCTTTCTTTTGTTTTCTTAAAATGCAAATATTTGTAATAAAGTACTATACACTTTGTAATCTGTAGTGTAATTTAAGTCAATACAATTAAAATGTAGGAGGCATCCAAATATATATAAATAAATGATATTCTATTATTAAAAGTATGACTAATTACAATTAATTTTAATCACTGGTTTAATTGTGATTAATTTTTTAATTGTATGATGAATTGTGATTAATGTTTTTAATTGTTTGACAACCCTAGTTATGACACATCCCATTGCAATTATGTCCTGAGTGCCTTCAGAACTACACCATGGTATGGGAATCTGGGAAATAAATCCTAACTTTCTGAGGTTAGTTAGGACCAGAGCTTTAAAATGAGGCAGAGTTCTTTTCAGGGAAGAACTAATACCTGTTTGCTGACCAAAGCCAGGACTGGAAGCTCTAGTTGGTGAAAAAAGATGCCTTGTTTACACTGTTTTGTTTAGGTTTTAGAATGTTAAAATGGATTTACAGAATGTGTCCAAAAACACAGCTGTGTCCAAACATTTGACTGCTTTACAGGTAAAATTGTTAACAAATCTGAAACCCTCAACTAAGTTTTGCTACTTAATTTGCGAGTCCTGCTGAGGTTCTGTCCAGCGTCATGGACTCTGGCCCTGCTCACAGATCCCTATGACCTCTAGCTAGGTATATGCTACCTGAGTGATATTTATCAGTCTATTGTTGTATGCAATGTTGTTGTAGCTGTGTTGGTCACAGGATAGTAGAGAGACAAGGTATATTTAACTGCAAAACTGTGATACGCTTGCAGTCCTGAAGAAGAACTCTGTTTAAAGCTTGTCTTTCTCACCAACAGAAATTTCTCATCAACAGCAGGGACTCTCATACATTTCAAAGGGGAAGCACGCCCGTGTGGAGCCAGGAGTCAGCGGGGGACTCCCTTCTGGCCCCAGGCTCCATGTGGTATGCCAGCTTTGAAATGTACATGAGTCGCCAATGGGGGCTTGTGTATATTTCAAAGCGGAAGCGCCCGTATGGAGGCTGGGGTCAGCGGGGGACTCCCTGCTAGCCTCTGGTTCCACCCAGTGTACCAGCTTTAAAATGTACAAGAGCCACTGCTGGGGCTCTTGTACATTTCAAAGGCAGAACGCAGAAGTTCTTATCGACTAATCGAATAGTCGATGGAAATCCTATCAACTATTTGATGAGTTAATTAATTGAAATTTAACACAGAGGTTATCCAACTTGCTAGAAATCATGACTGAAGATTGCTTAACCAAAATTCCCATTCAGCATAGGGGAACATGGGATTATGGGTACACCTCCTCTACTCTGGAGAGCATCACTAAGAGTCTTCATAACAGCTATAGTTTATTAAGCAACCCTATGGATTATTCTGTGTGACCATCCACCTGGATACACAAAGTATGCAGCTAGGACTATGTGCATGCCAAGAGGTGTGTTCAATGCTGCTCAGATATGGTGCCTTTAAGTTCCTCTACTCTCACAAGCACTGAGGCTTAAAACTTCACACAATACTGCAGCTTGGTGAACTGGGGGAGCAGCTTTGTGTCTGGCAAGTTGATGATTCAATTACTTGCTACTGTACAGCTGCCTGGGAAAGGGTGGTAAATACTACAAAATATGACAGAATCTTTCCATCAAACACTCATTGCATTACAGTCATCCCAAGAAGCAAAGAGAAGCATTCTTTTATCTGACTCCCCCAAGATGCATCTTGGTGGTGATGCTTGCACAAAACATCATGCACATAAAGCATGCAACCACCGTTCCCCGTAAACTGTGCGTTTGTGCAGCCACTCAGGAGAGATTCAAATGCCGCTCAGTTCATTAGCAAAGTGCCCATACCTGGGTTTTATTTCTACAGGTGGTGCACATCTGCACATGGTTTGATACACACACAAATATTCTGCACATGGCTGGAAAAGATTAGAGGGAACATCAGCTGCAGCTATCAACCGCCGCTACAAAAAGGTTGGTTGGTTTGCCTTCTGTCTGCTATCCAGAAATATTCTGTAGTCAGACATTAATCTCACAGTATTTCACACAGAACATTACCACAGAGACAAATTCCCTCATAGCAAGCCAAATACAACAGAGGACTGAAAAAAAATGCAAAAAAATCCATCATAAGATATCCAGGAAAATAATTTACAGTCATGTGAGCTGAGGTTCAAAGATGCGCTAATTTGTACAAAATCCCACTCACTTCCTGCTCAGACAGGCAGAAGAGGCTTTGAAGACAGAATAAACATAAAGGAATCCTAAAAACTTAGAAAAAAATAATTAGCTAAATCAGTTAAAAATATAACCTGCTGTATGAGCAATCAGAAACAGCCACTCAGCTGTCAGTGGCAGAAAAGGAATCAGCTACTGAGACATGAGAGGATGCTGAGCTTACCCAGCAGGAGTGAATTGTTCCAGCCACTGTAGGCGGAAAAGAGCCAAGAATACTTGAGACACACAGCTTTGGGAGTTCCCAGGCTAAATAAGGCACAAGAGGGTAGTACACTTTGGAATAAATAAAGTGTTTCCAGAAAAGTGTACCTGACATGCCATTGTCTGTCTGATCCATCTATGTACATTAATAAAAGTTTGTATATATTATTCAGGTGATAAAAAACCCACCTCTCTTCCCCATAAAAAAGCCCACTTTTATTTAGAGAAACTTTTTATAAAAAAGAAAAAAGATCATACGCAGTATCATTTGGGGCCTCAAAGAAATACTGTAATATAAATGATAGTTTATTTATTCATTAGTTATCCACAAACACTTCCATTTTTAAATCTGGATAAGAGGATTACTAGCCTAAACTACAGTATAACTTTGTTTTATATACAGGCAGTCCCCGAGTTACGCGGATCCGACTTATGTCAGATCCGCAGTTACGAACGGGGCTTTTCTCGCCCCGGAGGACGGGAGCGGTGGGACGCCCAGATGCGCCGCGGTCCGCCGCCCCCGTCCTCTGGGGCGAGAAAAGCTGCTCTCCGTCTCCCTGGTCTGCAGGGAGACGGGGAGCAAAGCCTTGGAGCACGCCCGCAGCGGGACAGCCCGGGCGCGCTTGAGCTGTCCCCCTGCGGGCATGCTCCGCGGCTTTGCTCCCCGTCTCCCGACCAGCAGACCAGGACAGCCTGGGCTGTCTAGACAGCCCGGGCTGTCCCACTGCGGGCGTGCTCCAAGGCTTTGCTCCCCGTCTCCCTGCAGACCAGGGAGACGGGGAGCAAAGCCGCGGAGCACGCCCGCAGGGGGACAGCTCAAGCGCACCGGGGCTGTCCCGCTGCGGGCGTGCTCCGAGGCTTTGCTCCCCGTCTCCCTGGTCTGACCAGCAGACCAGGGAGATGGGGAGCAAAGCCTCGGAGCACGCCAGCAGTGGGACAGCCGCGGCGCGCCTGGACTGTCCCGCTGCCCGCGTGCTCTGCGGCTTTGCTCCGCGTCTCCCAGGTCAGCAGACCAGGGAGACGGAGCAAAGCCGTGGAGGACTTGGGCGGTTCCGCCACCCCCATCTCCCTGGTCTGCTGCGGGAGGGGTGCAGCTAGTGCTCCCCCCCCCCCAGCAGACCAGGCTTTTCTTGCCTACCCCTGGGGTAGAGCAGCTGGGGGCTGCCGGGTTGGTCCCGCAGCGCCGCTCCGGACCAACCCGGCAGCACCCCAGCTGCTCTGCCCCAGGCGTCCTGATTCAGCCGCTGCTGGTCAGTTTCAGCAGCGGCTGAATCAGGACGCCTGGGGCAAAGCAGCTGGGGTGCTGCTGGGTTGCTCCAGTAGCGCCGAGGAGCCGCGCTACTGGAGCAACCCAGCAGCACCCCAGCTGCTCTGCCCCAGGCGTCCCCAAGCAGCGGCTGAATCTGGACGCCAGTTCCGACTTACATACAGATTCAACTTAAGAACAAACCTACAGTCCCTATCTTGTACGTAACCCGGGGACTGCCTGTATTCCAGTTGTCAAAATTACTCTCCTTTGAAAACAGAAAGAAAAAAGCAGCAATAGATGGAAAATAATGTTCTTACCAAGTATGATTGTCAAGCCTGGGGATGGCCACTAGTTTAAGGGAAAATGACTGCTTTGTAATATATTTAAGGACCACAGTCAAAATAAGAAGGGGCTTTTGGCACAGGATCAAGAGCTTTCCTTGGAAACTGAAAGTCCCTTTCCTACCTTTTAACACTACTTTTATGGCCAGCTATGTGGAATACTGAAATATGGAACACTCTAGATTCAACTAGGTGCCAGAACATACAATTCTTTAGGAAGAAAGTGTTATGGTGTAGCAATTCAGTGAGGGTACATCTACACAGAAGCATTATTTCAAAATAACTTAGTCTGCATCTCCACAGCCCCGTTATTTCAAAATAATGTTGAAATAGTGTCAAGCTAGAGGGCTTCTTACTCCAACTCCTGTAACCCTCATTGTACGAGAAGAAAGGGAAGTCGGAGGAAGAGTGCTCTATTTTGAAATAAGCTACACAATTGTCATAGCTCAATTTGCATAGTTTATTTCAAGGTAAGCCCTGCTGCATAGACGCACCCTGAGAGAGGTACACAAGAGCAAAGTCCACCAAGATTAACTGAAGTGTCAATCTCAACATACCCACCTGTTACACATAAGGTGTCAAATGCTGCTCCAAGTGATGAATCAAGGATTCATGAAGAACATATGGAAGACAGAAACATATTTAATAAGAGCGAGTTAGCTCCACCGAACTTAAATTAAGATTTGTAGTCTACCTCTTTCGAGCACCAGAATATGGTATGGAAGAGGATCATGGGGACAGATTCTCAAAGATATTTAGGTGCCTAAACAGATGAAAGTAAGCCCCAGTGCCCAGCTCTGGTAAGAGCAGGCTGTGCTCCAGCAGGAGCCAGCTGGAGCGTGCTGCTCTGCAGGAGGCAGACAGGCAATTTAAAGGGGCCAGCTGGGGGTGCTCTATAGGGGAGGTGCACATACTCCCAGCCAGGGTACTTGGAGGGACTGGCAGCAGTTCCCATCTGGTCACAGTTCCTGGCACCACTCCTGCTGGAATATGGGGTGCGGAATCAGTCCCTATCCAGCGGGGCTGTAACTGTGGCAGCACGGCCATGACCCTGATCTGCCGCAGGAGGAGCTGGCAGAGGCCCCACTCCTGCCACAGGAGTCTGGACCTGGCCTTGCTTCTGCAGAGAGGGTCTGAAATCGACCCATTTGCCCACAGTTTCAGCTGTGGCAGCCCAGCGCCATTCCCCATCTGGCCATGACCCCACTCCTGCTGTGGTGGCCCAGCCTTGGTCTCACTCCTGCAAAGGAGATTGCAAAGAAAACAGCAACACTAGGAGTAGTGAGATTTGGGGAGTGAATGAAACAGGCCTGGGCAGCACCAGCAACTAAGGCTAGTTTGGGATGTATGCAATGGTAGCAAGCAGGAGGGGGAGGGGGGGGGAGTGAACGCAAAAAGGGCAGGGAGATCTGGGGAGAATGCAAAGGGGACTAGCAGTGGGGAAGTTGACAGGGATGAATCCTAAATGGGAACGCAAGACTAGGGGCAGTTTGGGAGAGTGAATGCAAGAAGGGTGGGGAGATTTGGAGGAAGAATGCAAAAGGGATGTAGAAATTTGGAAAAAAAGGAAAAGGGGCAGGCAGCAACATTGGACATGAGGCAGTTTGGAGTGAAGGAAAAGGAAGTATGGAAAGTTGGGATGATTGAAAAGAGGGCGGGCAGCAGAAGGAGAGCAGGGAAGTTTGGCATAGTGAATGCAAAGAGGGAAGGAAGGATAGAGTAGGTGAAAGCAAAGGGGACAGGCATAAGAACATAAGACCATTCTTGCTCATCAGTATCATGTTTTCCAACAGTAGCCAATGCCCAGTGCTTCAGAGGGCAATTACACCCCCTTCTGTTTAGCCCAAATTTCTCACAATCTGAAACTTGGGGCACCCAAACCATGGGGTGAAAACCCTGAATATCTTGGCTTATAACAGGAGTTGGCAACCTATTTACCCTTGTTGTGTTTTGTGGGCTACATCCAATACTACCTGTGTGGCACTGAGGATTTCACATAGGCTACAACTGTGTGCTGATTGGGTTGCAAACAGTCTACGAGCCACAGGTTGAGAACCACTAGCTTACAGTCATTCAAAGACCTATCCTTCATGAATTTATCTAATTCTTTTTTGAACCCAGTTATAGTTTTGAGCTTTTCAGCATTTGCTGGAAATGAGTTGCACAGGTTGACAATGCACTGTGTGAAAAAAGTACTTTATTTTATTTTAAACTTTCTGCCTATTGATTTGATTGGCTGACTCCCGGTTCTTGTGTTATGTGAAGGAGTAAGTAATTTTTGAAGTGGCCCCCAGCAAAAATTATTGCCCACCTCTGGTCTAGATGGTGCTTGGTCCTGCCAGAAATGCAGGGAACTGGACTTGATGACTCCTCAAGGTTCCTTCCAGTTCTAGTATTCTATGATTCTATGAAACTATTCCATATCTTTAATACTTTTGGTTGCCTTTTTCTGTACCCTTTCCAATTCTAATACATCTTTTTTGAGATGGTGCAACCGGAACTGAACACAATATTCAAGCTATGAGCAGGCCATGGATTTATAAAATGGTATTATGATATTTACTGTCTTATTCTCTATCCCTTTCCTAATAGTTCCTAACATTGTTAGCTTTTCCCTACTGCATATTAAGCAGATGTTTTCACAGAACTATCCACAATGTTTGCAAGGTCTCTTTCTGGAAGGCTAATCACTAATTTAAACCCCGTTATTTTGTATGGACAGTTGGGAGTGTGTGAAATTGTATCCTCATTGTCCAGTCATCCAGATTTGTGAGATCCCTTTGAAACACCTCACAATCTTCTTTGGACTTAGCTAACTTGAGTAATTTTGTATTACCAGTAAACCTTGTCACCTCAGCATTTACTCCTTTCTCCAGCTCATTGATGGCTATATTGAATAGTACTATTCCCAGTGTACATCCTTGGGGAATACCACTATTATCTCTTGAAACAAAAGACAGAACTTTGTAGCACTTTAAAGACTAACAAGATGGTTTATTAGGTGATGAACTTTCAGGAGTCTGGCCCACGAAAGCACATCACCTAATAAACCATCTTGTTAGTCTTTAAAGTGCTACATAGTTCTGTCTTTTCTTTCAGCTAGACCAGACTAACACGGTTGCATCTCTATCACTATTACCTCTTGGCATTCTAAAAACTGACTATTCCTATCCTTTGTTTCCTGCCATTTAAACAGCTACCAATCCATGAGAGGTCCTTCCCTCTTAGCCCAGAAGTGCTTACTTTGCTTAAAAGCCTTTCCTGAGGGACCTTGTACAAGGCTTTCAGAAAGTTTGAGCACACTATATCCATGGAATAAACCTAGTCCACCATTTTTGACCTTCCTCAAAGAGTTATAGGGAGGCATCACTTCCCTTTTCAAAAACCATGTTGGCTCTTCTCCAACATATTGGCTGTGTCTACACTGACAAGTTATCCAGAAAATCAGCCACTTTTCCGGAAAAACTTGCCAGCTGTCTACACTGGCCGCTTGAATTTCCAGAAAAGCACTGACAATCTAATGTAAAATCATCAGCGCTTTTCCGGAAAAACTATGCTGCTCCCGTTTGGGCAAAAGTCTTTTTCCGGAAAACTGTTCCGGAAAAGGGCCAGTGTAGACAGCACAGTCGTGTTTTCCGCAAAAAAGCCCTGATCGCGAAAATGACAATCGGGGCTTTTTTGCGGAAAAGCGCGTCTAGATTAGCTACGGATTCTTTTCCGGAAAAAGTGCTTTTCCAGAAAAGTGTCCTGCCAATCTAGACGCGCTTTTCCGGAAATACTTTTAACGGAAACTCTTTTCCGTTAAAAGCATTTCCGGAAAATCATGCCAGTGTAGACGTAGCCATCATGTGTATCCATGGATCTCATCATGCCAGTTCAAACAGCAATGGTGGTGCAGTGGTTTGGGGGTGAATGCAAAGGGGGCAGATAACACTAGCAATGGTAGGTTTGGGAATGAATGCAAAGGGGGAGGGAAAATGGGGGTGAATCTAACGGGGACAAACAACAGTCCAATGGTAGCTTGGGGGTGAATGCAAAGGGGGCAGGGAAGTTTGAAGACTGAATGCAAAGGGGACAGATAACACTAGCAATGGTAGGTTTGGGAATGAATGCAAAGGGGGAGGGAAAATGGGGGTGAATCTAACGGGGACAAACAACAGTCCAATGGTAGCTTGGGGGTGAATGCCAAAGGGGCAGGGAAGTTTGAAGACTGAATGCAAAGGGGACAGATAACACTAGCAATGGTAGGTTTGGGAATGAATGCAAAGGGGGAGGGAAAATGGGGGTGAATCTAACGGGGACAAACAACAGTCCAATGGTAGCTTGGGGGTGAATGCCAAAGGGGCAGGGAAGTTGGGGGCGAATACAAAGGGGGTAACAGTAGCCGTTAGGTTAATGCAAATTGGCAGGAAAGCCGGGGGGTGAATGCAAAAGGTACAGCACTAGCAGGGGATAGATTTGGGGTGCATGGAAAGGGACAGAGCAGTTGGGGGTGAACGCCTGGGGGCAGCAGTGGTAGGCTTGGGGGGCGCGCAAAGGCAGCGGGGAGGTCGGGGGTGAATGCCTGGGGGCAGCGCTAGTAGGGGTAGGTCTGCGGGGGGAATGCCGAGGGGGTCTATGGGGGGGCGAGTTATCCTGCAGTAGGACCAGGGCCGTATCCACCCGTGTTGGGGGGGGGGGGTTACTCACGCTCCAGCCCCTCCCCGCACCGCGTGCCACGCTCTCGCTCGCCACCCCCGGCTTCTCTGCCCCTACTAAAAATGGCGGCTCGGTGGCGCCTCTCTGCCCCCATTCAAAATGGCCGCCGAGCGGGCGTCTCCTTGCCGCCGTCCGAAATGGCGACCCAATCACTCCCGGCATGCATTCCGCCTGGAACGGCAGCTCCCTGCCTGGCTTCTCCTGCGTCACGTGACCCGGGCGGCCAATGCAATTTTGGTGTTTCGCTAAACGCATTGCGAGTTATCCCCAACGGTTAGAAAAGGGCTGAGTCGTCGCTGGGTCCATAACCCATCCCCCCCTCAGAGGGGCACGGACGGCATGGGACCTTCCTCCTCCGACACATGGGGGGAGGGGAGTGTTGTATTATGTAGGTGTCTATAAAGATGCCTGAGGGACTTGGCCTCAAAAAAAAAAAAACCCAAGTTCCGTTGACCGGGCGTTTTCTGTAGCAGGAATCATTTTGAAATCCCCGTTAGGCTCTGTTCTGGGGGGGAGGCTGACTCTGAGTGGTCAAACAGGCATTTGATTAGCCACCTCCTCTCCCTACCAAAGGACCCGCGCCGGTGCCGCGGAGGGTTCTTGGCGTTCTCGCGGGCGCGGACAGTGGCGGCCGTTGGCTGCGGGCGGTTGGTCACCCCGCGAGGGCGAGTTGGCGGGGGGTTTGCGAGCGGAGGTGAGCAGGAGAGGGGGGGGGCGGGGCGGAGAGTGCGGGCGAAGCGGGGCTGGTTCCCTTCCCCGTGGACACAGCTTGCCCCGGGGGGAGGGAAGCTGGAGTCAATGGGAGCAGGCCCTGCACCCGCCATTCACACCGTGTCCTCACGAGCGTCTCTGCTCTGCGTGCCCCACACACGTTGCACCCCACCTCTGAGCGCTACGGGCCGGGAATAGACGGGACCGGGATCAGCTCCTCCCACCCCACCGCCCTGGCAGGGGAATGAGTCAGCGAGGGATGCCCGGGGCAGAGTGGCGAATGGCGGCTGCCTTGTGCTGCAGGAAAGCGTCATGGTCCCGGCCAGCCTGAGCTCGGGGGATTCCTTTCCAGTTCCTCCTCAGACCTCCGCTGGAGCAAGAGCCACCCAGACAAGCACCTGAGGAGAGACAGTTTGACCCCCCCGGGAGCCTCAGTGTCCCATCTCTAGCAGCCCCCCGCCTGTGCAGCCTTTAGGACTGCCTGGTGCGTAATGGCCTGCCAGGCTCGGTTTTTTCTCTTCCACACTTGAACAGCAGTCCCTAGAGAGTGGGTTACAGAGGAGTTGTGTATCAGAGCCCAATATCCAGCCCAGGTGTTGAGAGTCCTAGTCCAGTGCCCTTTGCAAACTCCTGTTACAATCTGAAGCCATGTCTCCACTTGACACACCGGAAATCGATATTTTGGCATTCAATTTGGTGGGTCTAGTAATGATCTGCTAAATCAGACAATGGGGGTCAGTGCCCGTTCTGCTCCTTTTGAGGAGTAAGGGAAGCCGACCAAACCATTTGGAGTATGGAGACAGTGCCAGATTTGGCTTAAGGTATGTCGATTCCAGCTATGTTGCTTACGTAGCTGGAGTTGTGTACCTTAAGCTGACTTTACAGGTCTAGTGTGTAGACCTGGCCTGAAGCAAAGAAAATCTTACATGAACACCACCACTCACTGTGTATCCTAGTGGTGGTATTCTGTGTACAGCTCCTAAAGCAGGCATGTCCAAAGTCCGGCCCACGGGCCAATTGCGGCCCATGTTCTGGTTTAATACAGCCCCCCAGGTAATTTGGCAATATCTATCTTTTATGGTCCCCAACGAATCCATATGTATTGAGATGAATACATTGTAAAATCTCAGTTAATGTCAGTTGGTCTAAATCAGTTATAAATATATTTGGACACAACATTTATACTTGGTGTTATGTTCCTGTTCATATTTTTTGAACTTAAAAGTTGACAGACAACCTTTATTACCAATAATATGTAATGTACTTTACAATGTTCCTGACATATATTTCAGCTTCCTGGATTTTTTTTTTCATCTGGCCTTCAGATATGAAAGGCAGAGTGATTTAACACCTGTTTAGATTTGTCATCCATGTAACGAAATGAAAAGTATGCCGTTTGCAATAAACTTTGCATAAAATAGTTAATTTGCATTTAATTGTAATGGTTCAAAGAATGTCAGGCAAAATGGTCGGCCCTCACGCATGTTCACTTCATCAAATCTGGCCCTCTTTGAAAAAAGTTTGGACACCCCTGTCCTAAAGCACACAGTCAAGAAGCTAAGATTCAAAGATTTAGAAACAGTCCTTTCTTCACTTTCCTATCTTGGGGAGTTTGCAGCAGCATTTCACATATTAGTACAGCTGATTAATTTGTATCATGTTTTGAAACTTTATGGAGAAGGGGAAATTGAGAAATTGTTGGATTATTTTCAGTTAGCTTTAGTCCTGACAATGGTAATGCTTAGCTGTCATGTGGTGCTTGTCAGGTATATATTTCAAAGTGTTTTAAGAGGAGATGTTTATCAACACTATACCCTTCTACTGCACAGACACATGTATAATATTGGGAAGACTACCAATTCTCAGAGCCTGTCATAATGCAGTCTATGACTTAGAACAACTCTACAGCATACAGTTTTGTCCATAAGAGTAGGGATGTGTGTATTTGTGACATGTCTATAGTTACCAAAGTCCTGTGGTAGATGCAATTATACCAGCATAAAATTGCTTTAGGGTTGTATATCTTATTTTGCTTGCCATATTGGTAAGAGCTGCATTGGCCCAAACTGTTCTTTCCTGCATCTATCGTAGGAGGGTTTGCAGCTATTCCAGCAGACCTTTTTAAGTATAGCCCTGTCGTTAGGGTGTTTCAAGTATCTGAAAATATTGCAGCTTGGTGGGGGAAAGATCTAACTAGTTCTAGAGATAAGACTTGTTTTATAACAACCCTTCAAAAAATTTTCAACTCCAGAAGAGTAGTTGCTTATCTCTCCTCCTATTTTCTTTCCACCCTCCACCTCAACTCACTACCCCAAGCCCCCATCCCCAGAAAAGTAGGGAGTTAAAAAGTAAAAAACACCAGTGCTCCCATCATTTTTATGTTTTCAGATTCCTGTCTAATAATAATGCATTATCTTGAACAATATATACTGGGGAAATTCTATACAAAAAAATACATTACTCACATGATATTTTTAAATTCTGCATATTTCATTTGTCAAAATAACAATATAATCATGCCAGTTCAAATTACTTCCCTGGTTTATTTCAAAATACCTGCCAGTAACTATATAACAGTAAAGATAAGATTCAGGAAATGGGAGGGGGGAGAGAATTATGAATAAATTCCTTACTAGACATTAATATGGAATTCTGATTAATTAATTTAAACTGCAGTCCCTTAGATCTTAATCTATCCCATACTTTTCAGTACATTGGGCTACCCACATTCTCCAGGTTTGCTTATCAGCTGCCATGTGACCTAAGTCCTATTTCAAATTAAATAGTTTTATGTCATTGATGATTGTATGCTTGCAAGTCATCCTAGGCCTACCCCTCTTTCTTGTTAGATTTTCTGGCCTCCAACTGAGAGCCATAATTGGTAGTCAGTTATGATCCTTTGTAAAATATGCCTTAGCCCAGGAGTAGGAAATAATTTTTGATGGGGGGCCTCTCCAAGAATTTTGTAAGTGATCAACGGCCCACATTATCTTTTGCCCAGCCCTGCCCTGCCCTAGCCATTGATGTCTTCTTACAAATTATTTGTGATAGAGACCTCACTTTTTAGTCATTTTACTGGTCTCATTGTTTGTTTTTCTTTCCTCATAGCTTACTCCTAATATTCTCTGCAGCCTACTCATATTGCCAGTCAGCTTTTGTCCCAGTCTGTCCCCCTAGAAATTCTGAACACTTCTCTGTGACACACACCCTCAGCATTCCCATATTTCGTATGCTGTCTATCCCTTGATATCCCATGCCTCCTGACATGGCCCCATAGGCAGGGCACCACGACGAATGCAGCTATCCTCAGATGGGACTGCAGCCTCTTTGCAGGGGCTGCTCTGTTCTGGTATAACAGTGGCTCCTGATGGATGAAAGGAGTAACTACAACACCTTTCTGACAGGATGTATTGTCTGCTGGGGAAAGAAAAATTCTGTGTGGCACATGAATTCTCTGCATCTGCAATGGTGCAGAATTCCCCCAAAAGTAAATCTAGCACAAGAAGCTTATATTACTAAAGCTAATGAGAGCCTGACAGAGAGTTTAAAATCTGAACTCTTGCCAACAGTAGGACTTCTTGTGAGTATGAGTGATTTGTTTTGTGGGGAAAGCGAAGTTATTCACTAAAACTTGTAAAAGGATATAATAAAATATTTTCAGGTTAATGATGCCATTCAGATAGGTATTGAAGCTTTTGGTTTTACAGCAGAAGTATGTTAATGATCAGGAACAGCATTGAGAGGGATAGGGGTAAATGTAGCATATGTTCTTTTGTGAACTAAGCATGAGGTTGGGCAACCGGAGGCCTGGATTTTATTTGACTGACACTGAAGTTCAGTGACATTTAGAGAAAGTCACTTAGGATCAGTGTTAAAGATGTTAAAAACTAGTCGACTAGTCAGTTCCTTCCCTCCTTCCACCCGCTGCCTCTATCAGAGGCAGCAAAGCGGGGGGAAGAGGGAGTACTTCAAAGGGCAACACTACACAGCTGAGCCCGGCTCAGCTATGTGGCACTGCTCCTTTGAAACACCAAGACGGAGTTTCAAAGCAGCAGCGCTGCCTGGAGTCCAGGGTCAGCTGGGGTCTGCACAGCATTTCTGCGGAACCCAGGATCAGCTGGGAACTCCCAGCTGACCCTGGGATCTGGTGGTATTTCAAAGCGGCAGTGCAACATGGAGCCCAGGGTCCATGAGGGCGCTTCCACTTTGAAATCACAGGAGCCTCCACTGGGAACTCTTGTACATTTCAAAGCTGGCATGCTGTGTGCAGCCTGGAGTCAGCGGGACTTCCTGCAGCACGCTGTGTTCCACCCACTGGAGGTTCTTGTACATTTCAAAGGAGGAATGCTGAAGTGCCTGTCGACTAGTTGAGTAGTCAGAGAAATTCCGTTGACTACTTGACTAGTCAGTTATGTTCAATTTAACATCCTCAGTCAATGTTCCCTCAAATTTTTCCTTCCAGGGGCAGAATACATTTGGTTATGTGCACCACCAGTAGAAACATGTGCTGTCTACTGTGAGCAGCTGTGGGCACTCTACTAATCAGGTGGGTGGCATCTGCATCTCTGCTGGGTGGCCACCCAAGCGCTCACCTTACAGGGAATGCTGCTTAGGATGAGACCTCACTGCAAAGAAAACCCAGAACCTGTAGCAGCCAGTCTTGGAGTTTGAATTAGGTGATTCAGGATCACATTATGGAGGTAAAAATATCTATGTAGGCATTCCCACTAAGGCTGTGAGACCCACCCCTTCACGAGGTTCAGAACCCAAGCGGAAATGTCTACACAACTTTTTTGTAGCTCCAAAACATGAACCCAAGACCATTAATATAGGCTCTGAGAGTGAGTACTGACAGATTTGAGAGGGCATTTTTGTTTTTTGTTTTTTTTTTTGTAGGGTAGATATACCCTTTTGTTTCTGTTAACATGATCTTGCAATACTCTCATGGGTGTGTTTGCAGAACTGGGGTAAGTGTAACTCATTTTCTTCCTTGTAAAACCTTTGAAAAGCACTTTGAGAGTTATAAATGACAAGTGCTATATAAAGTCTTATGATCCTTGCAGATCTTGTATGTTGTATACTTTTTCAGTCTTCTTTGAGGAGGAAAAAAAGTTTTAGACACACAAGTGGTATAGTTAAATTAGTATAACTCAATGAAGTGGAAGTAATTATACCAGCATAGCTTAAAACTGTATGAGAAACAAGTACAGCTATTAGCATTTCTTTTTAGGTATCTGAACTGAAGTTATTTTTAAAGAAAGTTCTCTAAGCAAGTCTTCCTTCTGTCACTTTTTGTTAATCATTTGGCATGCTGCAGTATAATTAAAAATGTTAGCATTCAGGTTTGGCTGTACCTATTATAGTGGTTAGGGAGAAATTTCTTGGAACATGTTTAAAATAAAATCATCAACTGTCTTTACATAGGTAGATGCCAGTATGAGCCTTAAAACCATCTGGAAGAACTACAAAGTTTTGATTGTTATGGGAACTAGCCTTGGGCTGATACATTGGGGGTGGTATAAGATCAAGTCCAATCCTATTTTCCAAACAAAAAGAGAGGACTATGTACCAGAACCTGGCATTGTGACATATGTGATGCAACATGAAAGCCAAAATAAAGGAAAATAATAGTAGTACTATATATAAAAAGGTAAGTTCCTTACATAGCTAGACCAAAATACTTAATGTAGTATATAATTCATGTGATGAATTAATTTTCTAACAATAATAATCTTGTTCTAGGGTACTTTTTTGCCTTTTCTTTTGCTTATTTTTTTCTGAGAGTTAACGCTACAGTTATGTACTGAATGCTCCACATAACAGGAGTTAGAAGGCAATTTAGTGCATAAATTATACCTTTTTCTTAAACACAACTCCTATTCTGCTATTATACTCTGAAATGCATCAGTTTATGTTTTCAAAACTGCAACTAAATCCTGCTGGACTGTAGAACCAGCCTGTAGGTGTTCCATTAAGTGACTTTTATTATGTGACTTAAAGTTCTCTCTATATCTATATCTATATAAAGTTTTTTCCTGTGTGACGACATAGTGACGTCATCACATCACTGTGTGTCTCACAGCCTCTCCCCCACCCTTAGCCTCCTCCCTCCCCCCTCTCTGCTGCTAACTCCATTGGCTCAGAAGGTGAACGCCAAGACAAACAGCTTGTGGCTGAGGTGACTGTGAGTAGCTAAACCCAGTGGGTAAATTATGCTCTCTTCTCCTTCCTTGCACTTCTTGTCACTTGACCCCATGTGCAGCACTTCTATCTCCACACCGCCTGAGCCACCAAACCCCTGCAGCCTACAGGGGCCAGCACTCTGCCCCTCCATGGGGCGGATTGTGAGAGCCTCATGAGGCTTACAGGCAGCTCCATGCCATTTCAGCCACCAAACCCTGGCAGCCCACAGGGGCCAGCACTCCACTTTCTAGCTGCTGTGAGAGACAGAGTGGTCAGGGGAGATGATCTCCAGGACCCTGCAGAAACTTGGCCATGTGGCTGTATTTCACATGAGTTCCCGCAGGGTCCTAGCAAGTGCTGGGTGTTTAGAGCCAGCCCAGCTGGGAGCTACTACCCTTCTCTGTAAAGCAGGTGGAGGGGGGAGGACTGGCGGTGAGGGGGATGGGCAGTGTGGAGGTGCGAAGGGGGAGGGGTTAGGGAAGGATGGGGGTGTAGGAACGAAGGTAGGAGTAGGGATGGAATGAGGGGGATGACCCGGAGGGGGAGGGGTTAGGGAGAATGGTGGGTGTAGGAATGGAGGCAGGGAAATGGGGGTGTAGGAATAGAGGTTGGAGGTAGGGCTAGGGGTGAAAGGAGGGGGTGGACTGGGCCATGGACTTGTTTATTGGCAGGTAGAGCAGGAGTAGGAAGGGTGCAGCAGAAGGACTGGCTGGTGATTGAAGGGCATGAGCGGGTGGGATGGGCCAAAAATGTTCGAATAGAGGGGTCCATCCAGGAGTGTGGTAGGTGGGAGTGAAGAAGTGTGTAAGTGTCTTGGGGCCATGGAGAGCACAGCTGGGCTCAGTGCAATATTAACAGCTGTCTGGCCACGAAAGTAGTCAGTGAGAGGGGGTTGGCAAGCAGGGGGCACAGCCCCTTAGTATTTATTATCCTATAAAGGCTTTTCAAGTCTATCTAATAAATGTGAGTCCAAGAGGGTCAAGTCTACTGACAAACATGACTCAGTGAGAGATTAAATTGTATTTAACATAGTGATGTTATATACAAACATAGGTAGATATAGATACTATTGTTTTAAGGGCTTTCGGAACATAATTTAAAAAATGGTTTTGAAAAGTTTTGCAAGTCACTTTTAACTATAAACCAGATACTGTATATTGGGTAAAATCTGGTTTCACTGAAGTTCAGTGTTTCTTAAACTTTTTGAGACCACAGAACACCAAACAATAATATAATTTTTGTGGAATACCTATGAACATTTTCTTAAAAAAAATTGTTTTCAGAAAAAAAAAACCTCAAAAAACAAAGAAGAGGTTGCGGCACACCTGCGAGTTGTTCACAGAACACCAGTGTTCAATGGAATGTAGTTTAAGAAACACTGCTGAAGTTAATGGTGAAACTTCTATTAACTACAATGAGGCCAGGATTCCCCCACTCAGAAGTAGTCCTTTCCTGCTGCAGAAATGTCAGTTGAATCTCTATAATCCATACTTTCCTCATTCAGCAATGTGTGTAGTCCAGCATCTGTGGATGCACCAGGGCAGGAGCACTCACAGGGAAAAGCCAGGGAGCCCATGCCCAGCAACTCCTGCCTTGCCCTCCAAAAGCATTGCAAATAGCTGATTTGAGATGTTCGAGTTTGAGGAGGGAGGGAAAGGAGCAGGGCCACGGGGCATTCAGGGAAATGGGTGAGGTGGCTATGGAGCCTCCAGCAAGGCTTCACTCCTGGCCTTTAGCAGTGGGATTCTGCATCCGCCCCACTTTTCCCAACTGCCTCCCTCCATCTCTGTTTCATCATTGCCAGCCCTTCTGCTTCCACTGGGGTGGAGTCCTGCAGCTGTCAGCAGTTGAAAGGCTGGCATTGACTTCCACTGGTCCAGCAAATTTACTGGTTTGGGGCCAATTTGGTTCTTAGGGTGTGCTGAACCAGGGAAGTTGAACCTGTAATATTTAAATCCTACTAAGCAGGAATAAGTGTGATATACTATTTAAGTATCATTATCAGTATTGTTAGATATGGGATAATTAAATGTTTGTTTTTAAATGAGTGTATCATTAGTCTCAACTCACAGTATGGTATATTTAAAATCCTTATGTTTAACATCTTGTGTAACAGTTTCATAATTTTAGTCTGAATTTGTATTACTAGCTTGGTATTTTGTTTTCAGTCAGTTTGACATGATTTACAGATCTAAGCATGTCGTGAACAAAGTGTCAGAAATGCAAGCCATTGAGTGTTAAAATGTTGTATGATTACAGTGTCTCAAAGAATACTAATTTTAAATTTAAAAATAACACCTTTAAACTTTAAGTATTTAGAAGTAAGCTGAGAAGTGTGTACATTTTAAACATCAAAACTTCACCAGGCTACAAATACAAGGGCTATTCAATGCCACCTTCTCCGCTGCTCCTCCCCATAAAAATGGGAATAAGTTCCTAGACCTCTGAACATATAAAATCATTTTGTTTTGAAGTGATTGCACATTAAGGGAGGTTGTTACGAATGCACTAACTTCTCATCTGTGTAGATCTAAAGTAAAATGCAATTATCACACCCAATATAGACTCAAATATTCACATAATCTGATACAGTTGGTAATAGGCTGTTCTTTGGAGATTTGAGTAAAATGGCATGGATATCACAAATCATCAATGAAGAAGTTAACTGGCAGAAACACAAATGTTTGAACAGTATATCTGCCCATATTATATTTAACTGTACCAAGCTTTCTCACCTTATTTAAAAAACACTACAGTTAAGTATATGTGTGTGTATACAAACACACACCCACACACTGTGTTTGGGGAAGAATATAGGTGTCAAATTACTAGTCTTGCCTTTGCTGATTTGCTCAGTTACTGACTATTGACATTGTCTCATCTGAGAAATCAGACTAAGTTACAGCCAGTATACAATATATTTGTTTAAATGGTCATACTAATATCCTGTTGTTTATTTATTTATTTATTGTAGATATAATTAACCTTGAAAGTTTGCATCTGCGATCTTGCCAACGAAGGAAGAAATGAGAAAAACCAGTTGGATTAGAAAGAACTGGCTGCTTGTGGCAGGATTTTCATTTCTGGGTGTCCATCTTGGTACATATTTTATACAAAGAGCTGCAAAGAACTCTGCTAAATCAGCCTTGGAAGTTAAACAAAAGAATCTTGAAGAATGAAATAATTTTCTCCAATCATCACATATCCATTTATCATTATTATATTTGGACTCCAGATTCAAATATTAAACAATGAACAGCTACGTGGACATAGTTGTCATTCTGTATGCATGGTTTCCTTTTTATAATATGTTTGGCTTCAAAGAGGAAAAATATACTTCTGTAGATTAAAACTTCTCTAACTTATGGATTCAAGGAAGAGTGGAATAAACTTGAAAATTTGTTGATCAGAATAAAAAGCTTGTCTTGAAGATGTCTCGCATTGAAGCTAAAAAGCCTTCATTGTGTACCGACAAACCTTTAACTAAAGATGTAGTTAGTTTCTCTCTGTCTGTATTAAGTGGTATAGTAAAATCTTGCTATGGCCCTACGGGTAGACTCAAACAGCTCCACAATGGTATGGGAGGCTATGTTCGCATAACTTCACAATCTTCTGCTTTGCTTGGTGGTCTTTCTGTTACCCATCCAGTATTAAACCTTCTGACAGCCTCTGTAAAGAATCATATATCACGCTTCAGTGACTGTGGGTTATTTACTGCCATTCTTTGCTGCAGCTTGGTTGAAAATTTTCAAAGAATAAACTTTGAGTCTAGTACGGTCACTAAAATAAGTAGACATCTTTTGAGTTCATGTATTGACTATCTCAAGTCTGAGGCCTGTGGTTGCCGATTATCAGTTGATTTTGACAGTATTAAGACCCTTCTTTCTTTGGTACGTAGCATATTAGCAAGCAAGCCTGCTTGCATGCTTAACAAAACAGAAGCCAGTTACATCAGCACACTGATTTTAAAGGCTTTTCTACTTACAATTCCACATTCTGTTGAAACTAATGTTGTTTTAGGAAAGTGTGTAATTGTGCCTGTGAAAGATAAAAGAGTTATGGAGTCTGCTGTATATCCTGGACTACTGATAGAAATACCAGTGTTTCAGTTGGCAAGTATATTTCCTGTCAAAAGAGTTTCTTCAAGTACTATCAAGATGGCCCTTTTTTGTATCTCTCTGTCAGGAGACCTTTCCAATATTGGAGATGGACCTGTCATTGTTCATCACGGCATTTCTCTAGAAGTAGCAGTACTGGATCAGTTGCTTAATTTAGGAAAGCAGTTGGTTAATGACCAAGTAGGCCTTGTAGTGTGCCAGAAAGTTATCCACCCATCTTTGAAACAATACCTGAAAGAGCATCGTGTCATCACTATAGACAGAGTTGGATTATCAATGGTAGAGCCGCTGAGTCAAATGACAGGTAATACATTAACTTTTTATTTGGCATCCATAACATTAGTTTTAAGGGAAACAGAAATGTCAAAAAGCAAGATTGTAATCCATCTTTCCTGTATCTGATTGATGTAGCCATTGTATCATTTTAGGTACCATCAATTTAATCTTAAAATAGTGAATAATTTTGAAATCCAGCAAACTAGAACTTCTTTATATACATCTTTATTTCAAACTCTTTGTCAAAGAGAGCTTGAGCCTGCCTTCATATACATGACCATATCCTTCCTATAAGTTGTTTCATAAAAGTCATTTCTGCATATTCCTACACAAGTACAATAATTGGTATTTACAAGTCAATTACCCATTCTATTACCTAGAGCAGATAGAATCAAACTCTAAACGCTGTGTTTCATAACATTAAATGATGATTGAGGATTTAATTATTTGGTATAAACACTCAACATATAGCTGATGTTGCACTGTAAAGACCATTTTCAAAAAACTGCACATGCAAGTAATGTCCTTAACAAGGAAATAAAAGTTGTACTGCTCATGATCCAAGATGTGCTAATCATTCACAAACCAGTATAAAAAAACATAGCTAGATAATTACAATATTTATGTATGTTTTGTGAAATACAAGGACTAGGAATGGTAATGTTTGCCAGTGAAAAGTGGGAAGAAATTGTTCCTAGTCATTTGTGATGTTGATTTCAGATCACAAAATGAGATTCCAATTACTATTTATTTCCTCTCCACTTCAGGTTAAAACATTTTAGTGCCATTATAGCTGTGACAACAGTTACAGGTAGAAAATACTGCTGTACATTAATTATACCATTTGAAAATACAGGACCTAGCTTCAGATTAACATTAAATTTGAATACTATAATATCAGAGCTGTGAGTAGGATCGAAGTATGTCTCTTGTTTGTCCAAGGATAGGGAAGAAGGAATATAAGAATTATACGATTAGAGTCTAATATGTTAGAATTTGCCAAGTTAAAAATCTAGGTACCTGTAATACACTCATCTCTAGTATTCGGGCATCAGTCTAAAAGCTTCCTTCACTAAGTAATAACTTTTGGCTACATCACATTTGGGCCCAATATTTGTCCTGGTCTGCAGTATACGGGAAGTAAGACATGCAACTCCAGCTTCATAAATTACGTAGATGGAATCAATGTATCTTAAATCCCCGTCCACACAGCAGGAGATCAATGGCAGGAAACGCTCCCATCACTTCTCTTACTCCTAGCGAGGAGTCGGAGTACCAGCACCGATGGGCATCCTTTGAGATCAATCTAGCAGATCTACAGTACATCCGCTAAATTGAACTCCGGAAAGATGACTCCGGCAGTGTCAATCTTCCCTGTAGTATAGACATGCCCTTTGTGTGCCACTAATCAGAAAGAAAAATATAGGGGTGTGTCTACACTGCACCATAGCTCAAAATAAGATACACAATTTGAACTATGCAAATTGCATATCTTATTTTGAAATAGCCCGCTATACCAAAACGTCCCTTACTCCTCTTGGAATGAGGTTTACACGGATGTCGGAATAGCAAGCCTGAAATAATGGGTTTTCTGTGAAAACATGAGATCGCTATTTCGAGATAACTCTGGTATCCCGAAATAGCATTGCAGTGTAGACATAGCCTAGGCCTATTGTTAGGAAGTGCCATAATTTGGTAATGGTGAGGCAGGAGCCACAAAGTTATAATGGGATCCTAAAGTAATCCTTTCATTATTTTAAATCAAATGCCATTTATTATCAAAAAGGTCTACACCTATGCCTAAATATTTAATAGATTCAACACATTGTAACTACTATCCCAATTAAAGTTTCCATTCATGTTTATAATACTCTAACTTGAGTTTCTGTTTTCTTGTAATCTCTGCTGCAGCCAGATTGTATCTTGGCAACTCTCAAGTTTTTCACTGAAATTGGTTCTGCTATTTTGCTATAGCTTACCAAGATATAAAGTCCTCAAGAGAGCAAGTCATTTAATCTTTTAAGAGGATGGAATATATGACCGTCATAAAGATGAAACCTTTGATGAAGAAACAGATATTAAATTATTTCTATTTGGCAAAAAAAGAAATGGAAAGTGAAAATTCAGAAATGTTTCCAAACAACTGTGGTAAAGTCAAGTTAAGAGTAATCATTTTTTCAAGTTTTAATTAAAAGCTTGAAAACTAAGAAGTTCAACATTATAATTTTAAATCTCTTTGCTTGCCATTCTGTGCTGCAGGAATTCTTTAACTCCATTCTTTTCTGTCTATCTTCACAATTTGAACAAGACACGTCACCAGTGAGACTAACAGAATATGGCTATAACTAATTGGAAACCAGATTTTTCAAACTTTAATGGAAACCTTTTGTGGCCAGCTCTACTATTGACACATCTGTACACCTGGACGTTGCTTACAGCACTTAGAGCTAGAGTGCCATGGTAAACATGGCTTACAGATAATGCCCTATTTAAATGAATAATAAAATTCCTACTTTTATCACGAATTATTGCCAGAACCTATATTTTCAAAGCACTTGCTGATTTGTGTCTGCATGATTTCCATCACAGTTTGAAAATTTACATGAATGTGTCTTGAAAAATACATTTGTAAAATTAAAATATAACTAATCAATCTTACAGTCCATGTTCTACAAAATACAGTAGACTGCTATTCTGATAAGATAATAGATGCTGTTCTTTGTTTTTTTCCTTAATTGTACAGGTTCACAGCCTATTGCTGCCCTACATTCTCTATCTCCTACTTGTTATGGCAGTCTGAAGGATTTGCGCACTGAGAATTTTGTTTCAAAACATTTTTGGCATCTAATTCCTAATGACATTCTTGTCTGCAGTTTGATACTCTGTAACAGAAATGAAATGGCATGGGATGAGCTGAAGGTAGGCAAAGTTTTTCAAATGATCTAATAATTCATATTCTTCTGGAGGGAGCAGATTGTGTGAGGATAGGTTTATTATTATTTCAGTCACTATAACCAGAAAACTCTTCATCACTGGCTCACCTCAGTAAATACAGCAGAAACAAAGAATTTTTGCCACACCATTTTGCACAGTTACTTTAGAGGCCACACCTGGGGAAAGAAATGGATGCTGTTATTTCAGTTTTTCTCAGCTGTGAAAGGAAAGTCTCAGGGTCACTGCTAACTCTCAGCAACACTCACCCTTGAGTAATTTAGACAGTTAAAGTGTGGTTCTATGATAATATGGGGCTCCAGGTTTGTAATTTATTGAAATTTAGTAAATAATTTGGATTATGCAAAATTAGGAACAAAATACAACACTCTTGGCTGTGATCTATAGTGTTAAGCACCATAAATAGCAAAAGCTCTTTTTGTTCACTACATAAGCAGCTGTAATACTGAAGTCAACCAAAGCAGATCTGTGAGTAAGCAAGTGCCATCTGTACATTTACACTTCTTAAAGAAGTTGCACTTTAAAAGTATATTCTAAAAAGTTATTTTTTAACCTTTTTAAAATAAGTTTGTTTTAGTGATACTATATGCAATGACAATTTTTCTTGCTCTTCAGCATGTATGTCAAACGGCTGAACATGTTTTACAACTAACAATCAAGCAACCCTTGGCACTGTTAGGAGGTGGTTGCACAGAAACTCATTTGGCTTCGTACATAAAACACAAGGTATGTAAGGCCTTGAAAAGATATTTAAAGCTGTTTAATCCACTTAAGATGACAAGGAATTTAGGGTACGTCTAAACTGCGTTGCTCTTTCAGGATATTGGAAGTATGCCGAAATAGCAATGCTGTGCCTTTAAAAGCGCCCGCTATTTCCTGAAATAGTGGGTGCGCTATTCCGGTGTCCCTGTAACCCTTGTTCCATGAGGGTTAAGGGATTTGTCGGAATAGTGCCTTACTTTGAAATTTGGCACTATATGGGCAGTGCTAAACTTCAAAATAAGATCTTTCAATTTAGACTCGGAATAAGCTATGCAATTTGCATAGTGTAAATTGCATAGCTTATTCTGACAGAAGGGTACTGTCTAGATGTACCCTTAGTTTCTATTCAATTACAGACAGAATTGAAACATCTCACTTGTCTTTAGCAGGTTATGTTGACATCAAGTGTTGCATTTTATTCTCCAAAGAACGATTAGAGTTAAATTGTATGAGATTTTAAAGTTGTGCTGATAAAGTTGTCCTGTGCCTCAGGACTTATTGCCTAAGAAATACTGTATTTGTACTCTTCAACAGCTCTTCTGATTTCCATTTACCATAGCAACAGTTCGTTCATTTTATTCCTATAATGTACTTAATTGAAAACAGGAACTGTATAGAATTATTTTGTCTTCAATGCTAATAAGAATAGGACTTTTTTGGCTTTGATTTTACTGGTGTAAAAACCTTTGATATTTGAACTGTGCCAACACATTAACAAATTTTCCTCAGTTAAAAATGTTAACTGGGCTACTTGTTAAAAACTGCAAAGCTTTATCCAGTAGTTTGGTAGGAAACTATTCTGTGTGTGCTCGGTAACAAATAATATGTTTGCTAGTTTATTTTCCTGATTGTCAAAGTACACATTTACAGTTGCTCAATTATTACTTTTATAATTTTTTATTGTTTATCTTTTAGAGTTCTACCCTTTCTACCGGTATTTTAAAAGCCATAGATTGTTCACAGACACAATACCAATTGGTTGCTGATGCCTTTTGCCGTTCGCTGGAATGCGTAGCTTGCTGCCTGGAACATGATGATGGTGAAATTCTTACTGATATGGTTTATGGACATTTTTGGTCAGTTCAGTCAGGATTTCCCTCTGACTGTAACTGGTCAGATTTAGTTTTGAAGTGTGGTTGTGGTATTTACAATAATCAACGGAATCTCAATTGGACAGTTTTACAACGCCAATGTATCCCTTTTATCCCACAAAGCTGTTCTAATAGGCCTTCTGTAAACGCCACTGACCATCTTGTATTGGACTGTTTTACTGCAAAATGTAGTGGTCTACAAGTGGCAGTGGAAACAGCCAATCTGATATTGGATTTGTCATACATAGTTGAAGATCAAAATTAGTTTAACTTTCATCTGCATGATTTTGAACTGCATATTTGTTTGATAAACTTCCAAAGCAGCTTAAATAATATAGTAAAAGACTATTATGCAGGATCAGAGTCTATAAACAGAATTTTAATGTCAGGCATAGTTGCTCATTAAGCTATTTGTCTGATCCCAACTCCAGTTATAAGCATTATCAAATATATTTAACATTTTATTAGAAAAATTAAACAATAATCTAGTGTGCACTCAGAAAACCAAATTTTATTAACACACGATAAGAATTCAGACTATACTGTATTACATATATACAAACTGTATATTCAAATATGCATAATTATACTCACAACTATATTAAAAGGAAGAGTAAGGTTGCCACATGAAGCTCTCTAAAGTTAAAAAGTGCCAGAATTAAGGTTGTCTGTGCAACCTTAATAGAGCTTCCTTGTGTGTATTAAGTATGATTCAGTCTTTAATGCATGGGTTCCATTGTTTGAGAACAAATAATTGTTCTTAACTAATTTTGGGGTGCTGAGTTCAAATTATATCCATTTTTACCCATGACACGGGTTTTCTGAAAACTGGAGTCTACTTTTTAAAAAAATGCTATTATAATGTGTTATACATGGTGAAATGCATAAAAAGTTGTCAAAAAAACTTCGATTCAGTCGCATCTAATCATTTAAAATTACTCAATTGTTAAATTTCACACTTTCCTCCTTTGTTCTTTAAACAAGGACTTACTGCAGACCTTGTAAAAGAACTATAATTTACTATTTACCACGTTTTTAATATATAAGGTGGAATAAAAAGCATGAAAAATGTCCATTTTTTTCTTATTGATTTGTGAAAAATCCTTGTGTGATAGAGCAAAATGGATGCCGTTTTTGAAATCAGCATAGCAAAATTATGTAAAGTCACCAATTTTTATCAAAACAACAGAAACTTTGTTTCAATTTGCAGACCAATGTTATCTAATCACATTGTACTTTTTTCACAAGACCCTGACTCATTCAGTCCACAGAATGGCAGGTGCTGAGTGAGCAGCTATTCAATATTTTGTTATATCCTCATGTGACTACATGTCTTATTTACTTCATACTATTCAAATCATGCTCCAAAGACAGAATTATTAATTTTTTATGAGCTTTTGTATGGCTCTCATCTCTAGTTATCTGAGTGCTTCACAAATTAATTTATTCTTATAATACTCTCGTGAGATGAAGAGCTAGTATTCCTGTTTACCAGAGGGGGGGCCGTGTCATTTTTACAATCCAATGAAAAAGTCTTATTGCACCTATGTTGTGCAGTTTGTTTGGTACAGTGAGGCATATATGTTATAGGAAAAAATGTTATGAATATAAAATATGGAATAAACAATAGTTTGCTTCTGTCACCACTATAACAAACCATTGTATCATTTTGATTTCCTATATAAAATGTAATATTTGGAACCTGATTATTGTATTTATTTGTTCAACATCATCTGTAAACTTTCAAAGTTGTTGAGGGTTTTAGATGTACAGCTCTTAATAATAATGGGATTCAAGTGGTTATGATTTAGTGCAGCTCTTTCAATATGTTCTTTAATTATATGCCATTTTCTCATTTATTTTTGCAAATATTTCATTTGTCATCATGAATACACTTTTGGAGTTTCTGACTTTTACCATGACTTGTTTTCAAGAACTCTTGTAGTAGTTTTATCAGCAGCAAAAATGGAAGACTATTCTGGAACTTTAGATGAGAAATCTTGTCCATTCAGTACAGGCAGTCCCCGACTTACGCGGATCTGACTTAAATCGGATCCGCACTTAAGAACGGGGCTTTTCTCGCCCCGGAGCTCACGGGTGGCGGGTCCCCACCCGTGTCCTCCGGGGCGAGAAAAGCTTCTCCTGGTCTCCCTGGTCTGCTGGGGGGGTCCAGCAAAGCCGCTGGACACCCCCCCCCCCCCCCCAGAAGACCAGGGACACCTGAGCAAAGCCGCCACCTGGGCGGCTTTGCTCCCGGGCTAACGAGCAAAGCTGCCCAGGCAGCGGCTTTGCTCGGGTGTCCCTGGTCTGCTGGGGGGGTCCAGCGGCTTTGCTGGACTCCCCCAGCAGACTAGAGGGACAGGAGCAAGCCACGGAGCACGCCCGCAGTGGGACAGCCCGGGCACGCCTGGGCTGTCCCGCTGCGGGCGTGCTCCAAGGCTTTGCTCCCCGTATCCCTGCAGACCAGGGAGACCGGGAGCAAAGCCGTGGAGGACGCGGGCGGTCCTGCCACCCGCGTCTCCCTGGTCTGCTGGGGGAGGGGTGCAGCTAGTGCCCTCCCACCCCCCCTAACCCTCCCCCCAGCAGACCAGGCTTTTCTTGCCTACGCCTGTGGTAGAGCAGCTGGGGCGCTGCCGGGTTGGTCCCGCAGCACCGCTCCTCAGCGCTACTGTACCAACCCGGCAGCACCCCAGCTGCTCTGCCCCAGGCGTCCTGATTCAGCCGCTGCTAGTCAGTTTCAGCAGTGGCTGAATCAGGACACCTGGGGCAGAGCAGCTGGGGTGCTGCTGGGTTGCTCCAGTAGCGCCGAGGAGCGGCGCTACTGGAGCAACCCAGCAGCACCCCAGCTGCTCTGCCCCAGGCGTCCCCAAGTCAGCCACTGCTGAAACTGACCAGGGGCTGACTACAGGAAGCCCAAGGCAGAGTTGCTGTGTCCCAGGCTTCCTGGAATCAGCCGCTGATCAGTTTCAGCAGCAGCTGACTTGGGGACGCCTGGGTTTCTTAAGTTGAATCCGTATGTAAGTCAGAACTGGCGTCCAGATTCAGCTGCTGTTGAAACTGATCAGTTTCAGCAGCGGCTGACGCCAGTTCCGACTTACATACAGATTCAACTTAAGAATAAACCTACAGTCCCTATCTTGTACGTAACCCGGGGACTGCCTGTACTTTCTAGGAAAAGTCTTGTTGGTCAGCATCCAAATATAATCTGGGAACATGTGGTCCTGGACCAACAACTTCCAGTTTATTTGTGCTTAGAACTAATTTAAAGACTGAGGTACATATTTCTCTCTACTTGGTTGGAAGGTAAAAAGGAGCATAGAAACTAGCAGGGACACAGAAATGGGAAGTAGCTGTTCCATATCATGGGGCAAATCCTTAGCTGATGTAAACAGTCATAACTCCAAAAAGTTATGGAATTTGCAATGCCACAGGATCTCTCCTCACTCCTGCTCTTCCCTCCCAAGTTTCTTCTAATCTTTTTTTCTGAGATTAAACCTCAATTTCATGGTAATGTTGCTCCACAGGAGATGTAAGAATATGCAGCTATAGTGAAGAAGCAACAGGAGCATGATTCAGAAGCAGGTTAGCCAATGGGGAGGGAAGTACCAGCAAAGCACAGTAGTTGTGTTTGGACACAACAAGGTTATGGAGTTATTCTTGCTGATACTCTCTACAGGCCACTGTTCCCACTTCTGCAGCATCTGAAACCTCCTCTCACCCAGGACAGCTGAACTAGAGAAACAAACATAATCCTGTATGGGTTTTATTTTCCCTCTTGTGAAGTTATTTCTGTGAAGGATACCCTTTGTTAGGAAGTGGAGATCTGTACAAGAAATAAATAACTACCATAAAATAACTGTGCTTTATTCGTGGAGAAATCAGCCTCTCTCTGTTTAAAAAATACAGAAATATGTAAAAAATAATTAACTGTCCCTTGCAAATGAGATTCCCTCAGGAAGCAGCATGGAGCCAAATTGTCCTGCTAGAGACTCTAAAAAAATTATATTCCCAAATGTATATTTCAAGAATCTCATGCTGACACTACTTTCTGCTATATAGTGATATTACAACAAGCACAAAACTTCCCTAACAACTCAAAGTGACATGGAAACAAAGAGCCAACTCTTTATGGACCTAATCCAGGCACTCAGACTATCTCATTGAGTTCTCACAATCCTGAATCAAGCTATTAGGTTATATAGGCTGAATGAGGTTGCTCTGCTACCATATTGTTACTGTGTAAATTCTCTTTAAAAAGTTAATCTGTAATAAAACTACTATTTTGTGTGTATACCACAGTATGCCTTCCCTTGTGTGCCTTCTATTCACACATTTCAAATGCTTTAGAAACAGTGCGTTTATCCTTGCAACACTCCAGTGCGGTGGCAATGTAACTTTCATATTATAGAAAAAGACCCAGATAACTTATGAAGCCTGTTGCAGAGCCCCCTATAGAAGGCAGGTCTCATGTATCTTACCCAAATCTTCTTTAGGTGAAAGGAAAAATTACACTAATTAAACAGGGAAAGTTAAATTGAGTTGCTCAGCAAGGAGCATACATATCAATTAGAAATTCTTCTGCTTCACCATATGCTTTTCACAGTCAAATAAAATTAAACTGTATTACTCATTTTTAACTTAATGTTTTAAAAAAAGATTTGTTACCAGACATGTTGACCTACTTCTTACTTTTAAATATTTTCACCATATACTGTACATGCTGTCTAACTCTTTAAATTGCTGCAAGAGAATTTTTAGTGCATAGAACTACCAGTAGTTCATATGTACCAAATGCTTGAACATTCAACCTAGAGTTAGGGAATACTTGAAAAGGAATCAGAGGCTAACAGGAAATAAGAGGTCTTTTATATGGTTGTACCTGACTGTTCCACAGAAAACAAGAAAGTTCATAAATAATGATGTTTCCAACATCATATTAAACAAATGTACAGATAAGTATCCCATTTACTATTCAATTCATGCCTTCACAGCACATGCCAATTTTTGATTAAATAATGCTTTAAACTACACTGCCTTGTTTTGATCTTCAGCCTGAATGATAGAAACCTCTTTTACTTTGCTCATTTACAGCTTGCAGCCAAGATCAAACAAGGAGTTACAGTACTTGCTCAGATTAATTTTCTCCCCTCCCCCCTGCAGTTTTCTGACCATATGGGACAACTTGGTTTTGGCATTCTTTACTGTAAATTAGCTCTGCATTATTTCATGTGGCCAAATCTGCCTATTGTCTGTCTTCTGGTCTTTTCATTTTGTATCTACTGTATACCATGTGTTGGATAAATATGGTGACAATTTGCTTTGTGTAATTCCATTTAAAAAAAATTACCAGCCTTTTATAAACCACAGTATTTGTATTTAATATTAGTATAAATAATTGAGTTATACTTTTTATAAACAAGGAAAGAAGCATAGAGAAATATATTAAAGCATCTAACCCTGTTTAACTCAAAGTAATTTCACTAAATATCAGTTGAAAATTTGTAAAGCATAAGCTGCTTGGGTTAAGAGAGAGACTGTTATTTTTGTTCAGAGATTTTCCTACAGCATGAGGCAAGCTATACAAACATCAGGAATAATTGAGCCAAATGACAGGGTTTATCTTAAAGCATAGGAATACTGCAGGTAATACGTCAGTTAATGAAGAGCGTGTAATATAGTACCACTATAGTGCCATTGGTATATTTTAGAAGATCTTAGCTTAGAAAATTGTACCTGGAGCATGTAGTGGGAAAAAGGATGGGGGGGGGGGGGAATATGATTGCCTAAGATTTTCTAGGAATATCTCCAGTGTCTCAGAAATAGAAGGTTTTTTGGTGTTGGAAGATAACTAGATTAGATGTACTTTGGGTGACCACTGACTGATTTGATCTAGCTACAAGCATTTTAAAAGTCTATTTCATATATGAACGGTAATCTGTTATTAACCATCAGGTTAATATGCCAGTGCTTGATTGAGAAGGATAGCCACTAATTATTAAGGGCAATAATCTGGTGGTATGGTCAATTCCCTTTAATAGGCAGCCGGTTTAAAACAAACAAAAGGAAGTTTTTCTTCACTCATCGCACAGTCAACCTATGGAACTCCTTGCCAGAGGATGTGGTGAAAGCTAGGACTTTAACAGGGTTCAAAAAAGCACTAGATAGATTCATGGAGGGTAGTTCCATAGATGGCTATTAGCCAGGATGGGTAGGAATGGTGTCCCTAACCTCTGTTTCTCTGGAGGTGGGTGACAGAGGAGGGAATCACATGAGGATTACCTGTTTTGTTCCCTCCCTCTGGGGATATAGTATTGGTCACTGTTGGCAGACAGAGCTAGATGGATCGTTGGTTTGACCCCGTATGGCCATTTTTAATTTCTTATGTTCCCTAGTCTACCCTGGAATTCTATTTAACCTTAGGCTCTTCACTGAAGCATTGCAACCCTGAGTATCAAATTGCCTAGTTTTTAGGTGCCTACTTAAAAGTCAAAAAACACTGCAATCCACAAAGCCTGAGTTAGGCACCAAACTCCCTATACAATGAATGGGGAAAGATATGCCTCTTCAAATGCAGTCCACAGAAGCCAGCATGCCAGAGTTGTGCAAGATAGTCAATGGGAGGTACTGATGGCAGGTGACACCTAAATCTAGATACCAGTTAAACAAGTTAGACACCTAAATCTAGACTGCAGGGGAGTACCCATCTCTGCTTAGCATTCCACAAATGAAAACCTTAGACAGGCTTACTAGGGGCCTAAGTTCTTGCAGCAGTGAGTTAGGTGGCTACTTCATTAAACACAAAACAGAGGGGAAAAGAAGGTGATGCCCCCCTTTAACTTTTAGCCCAGTGACCAGAGCAGTCAGTTTGGATGAAGGAGAGGAGGGAGATTGAAGAGAGGTCTTGCAACTGGATGCTTAACCTCTAGGCTACATCATTGGTTTTTTTTCTGATCCAGTGACTTTCCATACTGGGTAATATTTAAGAATAATTTGGTCAGAAGGTTTTTCCTTGCACTTCATCATCTAGTATGAAGCATCTAGAGGCCAAATTAAGCCTTCAGTAACTTGTGCAACCCCATTGTCTTCAGCCATGCCCACAGTGATCATCTGTTGCTATCCATAGATTTGCTCATGGAATTTAATTGAAGCTTAGCAAACAATTCTGTTGATGACACATAAGGAATAGAATCCAGCTCTCTTTTGCAGCTGTGTTGGTGCTGCAGGGCTAGCAGGAATAAAAAGCAGTACAAGCTTATTTTTATCACTCGTGTCAGCAGCTCTGGCACTGAATATACACAAGCAGCAAGTTGAATAAGGTGTCATTTTTGCAGTCACTGTTCAATGCATGACTTTATCTTAAGGCCTTTTCCTAGCCATAGGATCAAATTTTATTTCCATTTACTACTGAAACCAAGAAATAAGGTCTGTTTAGTGTGACTAGCAGCTGAATTCTAAAATATATTTTTAACCACCACTTTCACAATTTATTTCTGTTCCCCCCTTAACAAAGAGTTTTTCAGTACCTGTACCAGGAAAAAGCCCCTTGTAGCCAGTGACATACTAATCTTAATTACATACCAAAGAGGAAAAAATAAAGACACGCCACATTTGACTACATGCTTGGCCTTGTATAGAGTGGTCCTAATGATATGTAGTCTAGGCTCAGTATCTGGAGTGCTATTTCTAAGTAATGCTGTTTTTTCTTACCTCACCACTGTAAAATCCAGCCTTTGCTCGCTCTCTCTCTCCACATTCCCAAACTCTTAATTTGTTCCCCCCACCGACAAGTTCTGTCAGCCGGAGGAGCTGGCCTGTTTAAAGCTGCCATCAAGGGGCTCAATGTCTTGGTATGTCATTGGTCCCTCTGTTTCTGCCTTAGCATTGGAGAGAAATGCTAATTGGTATATAAGTGTTGTCTCTGAACAGTTTAATATGGAATAGAAAGGGTTCTCTTCATTATCTGGCAATGAAAAAAACACCTCACGCACTTTCAACATCTGCCCATTAGCATTTCTAATGGAGATTAGTTATGACTGTCTAGTTCTTCTGGAGAGGTCTTTTACTCTTATGCAGAGGTATAATCAGAGATACCAAAAGCAGGAATGAAGAAACTCCCTGATAAAAGAAGATAAAATTTACTGCCACTTCCTTAAGTCTCAGCTCCAAAAAACTAGCCTGATGACCATGGCTACTCAGGTGACAAACAGTTATTGTTCTTCCCTCTCCATCTTTATTCCTCACTCTGCCCAGCCCCCACCAAAAGCTGGCACAACTTTTCATCAGATTCACTTGTTCTTCAGGTGTATCCCCATCCCCCACCTTCATCTGTGGATTTAGGCTGTAAACCCTTCAAAGATGATTTTGTTTTGTGTGCATAAAGAAACCAGCACAATGGTGCTCCTGGCCTGATTATATCCCAGGTTCCAATCAGTTATAATAAATATTTAATAAAAAGCAGTTTGTGCACTGTTACCACTGCTTAGGACACTAATCACAATCTCTCTCTATATTAAGAATGTAAACTCTTTGGAGATACAGTGCCTAACACAATGGGTGCTAATCCCTGAATAAGATTGCTGCAGTACATGCTGTCCTGCACTTACAGTCAAAGTTTCTACTGCCTGGTGACTCTTTGCAAGTGTAGTGGAAAAAACAGCCCCTGCCTCTATTAGTTTGTGCTTGGTAGCAGTGGATATACTAACAGCTAAGTACAGGACATCTTTAATGAAAGTGGTATCAAAGCACAGAGGTGTTGTATTAAGGAAAACCAAAGAAATACTAGAGGTTCCTATAACCTTTACCTTTACAAAAATTAATAACTTTAGAATCCAGTACCTTGAAGGCTTATTTAAATTGTTTCCAGCACCAAGAACAGTAAATGCCAACATGTGGGCTATTGAAACCCCACACCAATACAGACATTTAAAAGAATAAATGTGGACATGCTTTGAGGATCACATGCCTTATATTTTCAAAAGAATTTGTTCAACCCTATAGCTTGATGGCAGAGAATTTACATTTGCATTCTACATTTCATTGGGGGGGGGCGTGTTATGTAGAATGCAAATTACTCCTCTGAGCAGACATCTTTTAGACTATTCAGCAATTCCAGAATGAAAACTACATATTTATTTGTCGTCATGAGAGAAATCAAGTCTTTTCAATGAGTGCTTGGTATTTAACCAAAAAAAAAAGCTTTTGAGAGGAAAACCAGAAACATTTGATACCAGATTTTAAAAAATTAAAAAATGATTATTAGGATTTTTAATCAAAATGGCTACTAAGTGAAAAATAAAGTGTTCGTAGATCTGTATGGTAAACAGCAGATGTCACTCCAGTCTTCCTGCAGTGAAACTAGTCTAATAGGAGTATATTTGCTTGCCATCAAGAATAAATTTTCTCTCTTAATTATATACATTAATGTACTCTTTATTGAGAAATACATAATTTATTGGGGTGGTGGGGAAGGAGTTCAATTTCTCAGAAGATTTCTCTGGAATAAAAATGGTTCCTGGGTTTCCTCCTTATGTGGGTGGTACAGAAGGATGGCTGGCATGGGACAATCAGGAGGCATTCCTTTTTAAAAAAAATAGGAACAGGCGACAATAACATTTACTCCTACAGAAAACCAAGAGGGTTGGCAATCATCTATGAAATAACTGACACATGCAGACATTGTACTTTTTGGGATTCTACATTATTCTTATGGCTTTAAATTTAGGATCCAATAAACCCATTAGCTAACTGACAGTAACAATTCAAATGAAGCAGTGTGCCACGTACCATAGCAGACACCCTCAGCAGGACATTTTCACAGGAATATGGGTAGCAAATGGACCTGTTGTTCTTCACAATATAGGCAAGTCCCTAAAATTGATTTATTTGCCCTGACCAAAAAAAAAAAAAAAAGTGAGACACACACACAAAAACCTCACAAGAAATTCTCCCAGTACTGCTCTAGAATGGATCGGATCATTATTTGCTTAGAGACACCCACCTCTTTCGCTAGTGGACAGATCTCCTTTATACCTTTTTCTCCAATTCTTATCAAAAGAAAAGATATTCCTGAAAGTATTCTCTGCCATCCATATAAGCCAATTTATTCACCTTCTAATATTTTCCCCCAAAGCCTCACCATGATACAGAGGCAGCAGTGGGGAAGGGGGTAAGTGACTCTTTCCAGTAAACATACAGCACACCTCCATCATACTCATCCAGGAGCCCACCCATGCAATCAACCGCGGTGCCAACTCTGTCCACACATCTATACAAGTGATATCACAGGACCTAACCACATAAACCACCACATCAGAGGCTCATTTAACTGCACATCCTCTAACGTGATCTGTGCCAGCAATGCTCCTCTGCTATGTATATTGGCCAAACTGGACAGTCTCTACAAGAAAGAATTAATGGACACAAATCAGATATCCGAAAGGGCAACACACAGAAACCTGTTGGGGAACATTTTAACTTGTCTGGGCACTCATTAATGGATCTCAAAGTCACTATATTGTTTCAGGCCAATTTCACAAGCCAACTCCACAAGGAAGCCTTAGAACTTAACTTCATTTACGAGTTTAATTCCTATAACAGAGGTATGAATAAAGACATTGGCTGGATGGCCTGCTATATTCCACATCCTAATGACATAAAAAACCAAACAATGGGTACTTAAGAACAATTAGTACCTTCTCGATCAGCTTCATGTCTCATGGACATGCTAATTGTCTATTTCCCCTTTTTTTCCCCTTCTTTTTCCTCCCCCCCATCTCCTATTTATTTAGGGTGTGTCTAGATTACATCCCTCTGTCCCCAGTAAATGAAGCACTGCAAAAGTGCAAATGAAGCCGAGATCTTTCGAAAAAGCTCCCTGTTCTTTTTTTGAATGAACCTCGTCTAGACTGCTGTTTCAATTTCGAAATAGCGGTTTTTTGAAAGAGCGCCATTACGTGATTATGCAAATGAAGTGCTGGATATTTAAATCTCAGCTTCATTTGCACTTTTGAATTACTTTATTTACCTCCCTCTGCCAACAGAGGGATGTAGTCTAGACATAGCCTTAGAAACTGGATCTTTAATAACTCCCTTCATCTGAAGAAGTGGGCTGTGCCCATGAAAGCTCATGATACCATTTACACGTTGTGTTAGTCTCTAAGGTGCTGCAAGAGTATTCATTTTTTAAGTTTTCCAGTTACAGACTAACCCGGCTACCCCTCTGTCACTCACTAGTTTGACCATAGGCTCATCACAGTGTGAAATCTGAGGAGCTCTTAGCCTCAGGGGCTGGGCAGAAGACATCTTAGGATCAAACCAGGCCTTCTCACATGGTAGAAAAATGAGAACCATCAGCTGCCGTTTTGTAAAAATGGGTCCTTAATTCCCTAAGGAGTCCCCCACGGTTACCCAGTTTGACCAATCAATACCAATTATCAGAATTTGAATACAGAACAGCAGGTGCAGGGAGGCTGTGACATTACTTTGGGAATGAATAGTCACAGTAAACCTGTTCCAGAGGGCTGTGTATGTGACTCACTGCTCTGTGAGGCTACATATAGAGACACTTTTGGTTGCTGATGCCTGAACAGCCACATCTTTATGTGTAGACAGATGCATTAAAAGCCCAACTGCAAAGCATACTGTCAGAAGGAAGGGCTTCATTAGCAATTCTATGCAGGGTGATCATCTCACAAGCAGCCAAGAATCATGCATAATGTAACTGCAACTGCTAACAGCAGGCTGCCTCATTATTAAATTCAACTTATTTTTAACGGACCCAGGGAGCTAATTGTGAGAGTGTTTTCCCATGTGATCTCCCACCCGCTCACAAATGCACTGAGGAATTATTTGCATGACTATAGGATAGAGATCCCCCCCACACACACACACACATTGTCAGTTTCCCATTGTGTTAGGTGCTGTACATACTTTGAAAATAGCCTCTGCCCCAGAGTGCTTATAAGCTAAATGGATAGAACAGGCAGGTGGAAGATTGGGAAGCAAGGCCACAAAAGTTAAGATGCCCTATGGCACGCAGGAAGCCTGAAGCATAATTGAGACTTGAGCTTTGCCAATAGCTTAACTCCTCCCTCCCTTAAAGCTGATGTTTTTCACTTTACATCTGAGCAGGGCTGGTGACTGACCTTACCAGGCTCTGGGCAATGTGGGGGGTGGCACCTCAGGTCCAGGCCCCCTGGAAGGGGCGGAGTCTTGGACAGAAGGGGCAGGACTTGTGGCAGCCAGCCCTCAGAGCTGCCTGGACCATGCCACAGCTCCCCCACCCAGCCTCAGCACTGCCAGGCTCACACCATGCAGGGCACCAGCAGTGATTTAGAGGGCCTGGGACTCCATCCGCTACTGCTGCCTGGAGCCTAGGTTCTTTTAAATCACTAGGCCTTGGGGCAACTACCTCTTCTCCACACACACCCCAAGCAGCCCTGTATCTGGGGGATATTTATGGTTTGTAGCATAAGGATTCATCTAAGTGACATGGGAGAGATTTCCTAACCATGTTTATACCATATACCTTTGCACTTGATAGCTAAATTGAATCTAGTGCCATGCGTGGAACTGGTGCTCAAGGGTACTGTCCACAGATAAACATCAAAGGTTAGCTTCTACTATAAGGTAAGTACCCTACCCATAGCATTGGGCATGTGAGGGAAGGCAACCATCCTTCAATGCTTTTGTGATGGTGAATGTTAGGATTGCAAAAGCTGCATACAAGGAGACAACGATGCATTTAAATGCTCTGCCCAAGTCAAAAGATTTCTGCCTGGAGCAGCCAAACAGAGCAAAGAAAGCAGAAGTCTGTTGCCATAGCTCACTGCAGCCTCCTCTCTCACTTCTGGTAGCGACAGGAGAAATGAGGGACCATCAAGTACCCATCTCTTCCATCTTCTTTCCCCTGTGTGTTTTGCATTCACCAGATTGGGGAATCAGTCAATCTCAGAGTACACCACAGTTGCCATATTGTGGAGATTGCTGAAGTACTGTGGCAAAAAGGGTCATACGAGAACCTAAACAAGTAAGTTTGTCCTTAAATAATGATGGTTGGCCCAATGCATATTCAGGATGGACCCAGTATGAAGTATAGCTGGACAGAACATTTTACACTAATTGTAGCAATACCCATATCTATGGTATTGTCTGGGGCCCCCATTACTGTAATATCAGAGTACCTCGGTCTAATGTCTTTATCCTCACAATATCCTTGAGAGACAAGGAAATACTATTATTCCTCTATTTTACTTATGGGCTACGTCTAGACTGGCATGAATTTCCAAAAATGCTTTTAACGGAAAAGTTTTCCGTTAAAAGTGGAAAAGCGCGTCTAGATTGGCAGGATGCTTTTCCGCAAAAGCATTTTTTGCAGAAAAGCGTTCGTGGCCAATCTAGATGCACTTTTCCGCAAAAAAAGCCCCATCGCCATTTTCGCAATTGGGGCATTTTTGCGGAAAACAACTCTCTGCTGTCTACACTGGCCCTTTTGTGCAAAAGTTTTTCCAAAAAAGACTTTTGCCCGAACGGGAGCAGCATAGTATTTCCGCAAGAACACTGACAATCTTACATGAGATCGTCAGTGCTTTTGCGGAAATTCAAGCAGCCAGTGTAGACAGCTGGCAAGTTTTTCCACAAAAGCAGATGAGTTTGCAGAAAAACTTGCCAGTCTAGACACAGCCATGGGGAATAGAAGCAGAGAGAGAAGGAGAGAGAGACTGACTGATTTGCCCCAGGTCACACAGGAAGTCAATGTTAGAGCACAGAATTCTCATGTCCTATGCTAATGCCTTTGACAATGAACACCATTGTCATCATCTAAAATAGATTAATACAGCTACTTAGATTAATACAGCTGCTTAGATTGCTTCTCCTTTGAAGATTAATATCATTGAAAGGGAACTTCATGGATTTCTGAAGTTGTGTATGAAGTTACTATAGCACATCCCAGAAAAAAAATTGACCACAGCCCCTGAAATAATCCACAAATTCTTCCCCACTCAATAATTTATTCCTCCCCATGAGAAAGAATTTGAGAGAACTTGTGGATGTATACGCCTTCATTTTAATATTGTAGTATCTGCATGTACAAACCGAGTGACTGCTAGAGCATCCCTTTCTGACTGGGGATAGCACCCACTTCTCATGGCAGCACCAACCCTGGTGGTGGTCTCTTCTTGTGACTCAGTCCTCTGGCCGGGTCACCTTAATGTCTTGCCTTTTCAGGGTATCACTGTTCCACACAGACTGTGTCCCTCACAACGCTAGTCACGACAGGAAAGGGTGGGGGGCAGGAGGAGAGGATAAAAATTGATTTTTTTTTTAAATCTGGGAGGGGTTAAGTGACAGTTTAAATACAAAATAAAGGCCAAAATTATAATGTTAAAAATATAAATAAAGATACATGTTGCATCTATGAGATGCTATTAAAAACAGAGTTAGAGGTGCTTTTGCATATGAACAGAGACTCAGGAAAGACATCTAAGTTTTGAAGTCAAACTTTATAAATATGGCACAATGGGTCATGTATTGTATTAACAGCCTGATTAGCACAATAAGAGCATTTTTTTTATGCTGTGGTATGTTTAATTAAGTGTCAGTTACCATCCTAATCGGCACCTTGACACACAGCAGGAGCAAAAAGTTAATTATCTGGTAACTAAGCTATAGGTCCTTCAAAATTTTCTAAAAATACTGAAAATATGCAAGAATCTGAAAATTAAGCTATACAATAGCTCAAATGCACATTGTTATAGTATACCCTCCTAGATGTACCAATCTAACATAAAGGTTCTATTTAATTAACATTGTAATGAGTCTATGAAGCCTCAGAGAATGTATCTTTCTTTAGAAGATACAAACAGAAATGGTAAAGTTGCTTAAAATAAGTGATTGTTAATCAAAGCTTTCCACTTGGAGATTTAAATAGCCTCCATTACAATCAATCCACCCTGCTAGTCATCAGTGATGTCTTCCACCTCTTTTAGACTTTGCTTTTGACAGAGGAACAGAATGGAAGTAATTCCAGGGCTTCTCCCTGGAGACTTGGGAATCAAAAAACACAAGCTGCAATTGCAACTTCTACCATCTCCTCAGGCTTGACTTTTTAATTTTCACCCAGTTGTTTCTTTTCAGGATCCCAATTCTCAAGAGTTACCAGCCTGAGGTTTTGCCTCGATCTGGACCTTCCTGTCCTTTCTGAGCCCAAGACCATATGCCTATTGGCTGACCTCGTGTTGAGCCCAGTCCAAAACTTTCCTTCGTCTCAGGCAGGCCCTGATACCACACTCCCTTCTTCAGCCTCTTCAGTTGGGTGCCTCTCCCTGGCTTTCTTCTCTGGAAGTCCATATATTGCCCCTTTTTGATAGGGATCATTACTTCAGTGTGCCTCACCCTAGCAACTTCACAGCACTTCTCCAGGTTTCACTCTGTTACTCAAGGAGGGACCATATGGTTCTTCCTCCCCCTTCCCTCACAATCTTCTCCGAGACCAATTATAATCTGCCAAGTGATGAAGCAGAGAGGAGCAAAGACAGAATTTGGGGTGGGGCAAGAAGGAAAATCAGTAATAACTGGACTGAAAAGTTTAGTTTGGGGAATCAAACAGGAGACTCCAAAGCACAGCAGGAAGGATGAGGAACAAGGATGATGACCTCCTTGAGAGCTGTTTCCACAGATGGTGCGGGAGGAATGACTGAGTTGTGAGAGCACATATCCTACCCATCGCAGGCCAGCCACACAGTAAAGGCTGGCCCTCTCATGGGACTCCTGATTGCCTGGGGATGGACAGACAAAAAAAGATGGCTTTTCTATCACCCTAGAGTACTGGCTGGCTGCTTCCTGTATCCAGCTGTCCTCTGATTGGAAGATAGGGGTGCCATTGGAGAAGGGGGACACACAAGGTCATAGCATCCAACAGTGCAAACTTAGACCTGTCAGCCAGCCCCAGGGAACAGCTTGAACAGGTCTCCTATCAGACTGCACTGCATGTAAAGCAGAATGAGATACTCTAATCCAGGATTGCAGAGCCAAGACTATAGGGGCCATCAAATTGTCTGCAATTCATGAAAGTATTTCCCATTGGGCTTGTTGGATTTAGGTCATGTCCACCCTCACTGCTCTTTGCAATGACAATGGTTTTCTGTTTATGCTACTACAGGTTGGACCTGCCTGGTCTGGCACTGTCGGAACAAGAGAATTTGCTAGACATGGGGAGGTCTCCTGCCACCAGTCCCCAAACCCATCACCTGCTGCTGGCATGCTGCCCCACCAGGCAACCCTGCCTCACCGTCCCCCACAATTTGGCTAGGCTGCTTGCCTTGCTGCTGCTGGCTCCCTAGGAGGCTCAGGCTCCAGCTCCTGCCTCGGGAATCCGGCTTCAGCCCCACACTCCCGGGGGCTGCTGGAGGTTACTGTGGGGTTCTCGCCCCCATCTGGGCTGCCAGCCATGATGCCCCACCTGGCTGGTCCTCCTGCCCTTAGGCTCCCAAACTCTCTGGTCCAGAAGCATCCATGATCTTATTAGATGTTGCCGGACACAGGGTGCCAATTTTTGGAGGTACAACCTGTAAAAGGCACTGTATAGATCTGTGGTAGAGCAACTTCTAGCTGAGTTCCAATTTCTGTCCTCCTTTGGGAAGGCAGGAACAGAGTAAGGATGTGACCAAGTAATCAACTAACTGAGTGATGCTTATCGGGTCATGGTTAAGTTCCCTGGTTCTGCTAGCAGTCCCCTGTCTAGGATCCCACTTAATAATTAGTCAGTTAACTGACTATTTGGAATTTTACATACGTAGAACAGAGAACATCCACAAACCACCACGTGAATCTTCAGTGGGTGTCAGTACAGGCAAATGAACACTGCTTCTTGAATTAGATTACAAGGTTATAGCCCTGGCTTCATTAAAGCTTGCAGATATTACTCCAAACAACTAGGGGAGATCAGTGGCTAAGATTCCTTCCCATTACTGCAAGATTCCTTTACTAGCAGTGAAGTCTGACAGCTACCACCAGTCTTTCTACAGTCTCTCCTCCCACATGAAAAAAGCCCTTCTTATAGAAGGCATTATTTCTAGGCTGCTATCACATACCCTCAAGCCACCTGATTCAGGCTCAGGCCAAATGTAGAATCTTCACCTTTTACAGACCCAGCTCTCCCTATAGTTCTAGAACCGTGGTCCCCAACACCGTGGCCCCGGGCACATGGTGCACGGGCGCTTGCGGGGGGAGCACGCTTGGCGGGGGAGCGCCAGGCACGCGGCACTCGGCGGGGGCGGGCCCCGGGCACACGGCGGGGGGGGAGGGGGGAGCGCCGGGCGCGCGGCACTCGGCAGGAGGGGGGGGGGAGTGCCGGCCCCGGGCGCGCGGCACTCGGCGGCGAGGCGGGGGGGGGGGAGCGCCGGGCGCACAGCACTCGGCGGCGGGGCGGGGGGGAGCGCCGGGCGCGCGGCACTCGGAGGGAGGGGGGGAGCGGAGCGCCAGCCCCGGGCGCACGGCCCTTGGAGGGGGCCCTGCCCCCGGGCGCGTGACTATGGGGGGGCCCCCGCCCCCGGGCGTGCAGCTGAGGGGGGCGAGCGGCAAGGGGGGGTCCGCCCCCGGGCACGCTAGTGTCCCCTGGCGCCCAGCGGGCAAACGGCCACGCCCCCTGGCGCCCGGCAACCTCAAAAGGTTGGGGACCACTGTTCTAGAACATCTTATTGTGATGCTGAAGATTAGGGATGTTAAACAGTTTACCAATATGCAAGAGACTTACTGTTATGCTTACCAGTTAACCTACTGTAGGTAGGGAACTCCACCGGCAGCCAGTTGCACAAGTCAGGAGCAGCCCCAGCCATAGAAACGGCAGTGAGACCTCATGGTCACGGGGGACCCCATGGTCTTGGCCGCAGCAGGCTACAGAAGCTGAGTCAAAATGGTTAACTGACTCAATGCTCTTCTTTAATTAGTTAACCATTCTAACATCCCTACTGAAAATATGTTACTTGAGTCACATGAGCGAAAAGCCGACTGGCTGTCAGCTAAGGCTCCTTAGTCTCTGTAAGTGGTCTCAATGCCACTAAATGGAGCAGTGAACTATGCCCAGATGGTTACACTTGCTTGAGTACAGCAGTTGCACTTCTACCTGGCCTTGACATGAGTTGCACAAGATCTACAGAAGACTCAGGGGTCACTACCCTACTGCACACTTAGGCTATGTCTACACTGGTGGGTTCTTGTGCAAGAACAGCTGTTCTTCCACAGAGTTCACACTACCCGCCCGCTCTTGTACAAGAAGATTTACAGTAAAGCGTAGGAAGAGGGCTTCTTGCACAAAAACTACACTCTCTTCTAACAGGTGTAAGCCCTTTTGCACAAGAGCTTTTGCGCAAGAAGGCAATGTGGACACGAGGCAGGGGTTTCTTGCTCAAGAAAGCCCTATGGCTAAAATGGCCATTGCAGCTTTCTTGTGCAAGAGAGCCTCCACACTGCCATGGATGCTTTTGCACAAAAGCACATGGCAGTGTGAACATGTTCTTCCACAAGAACCATTACACAAGATGTTCTTGTTCAAGAACCCGCCAGTATAGACATAACCTTACAGAGAATCTCTGTACCCCCTTGTGAGCAGGAGTAGTACTGTAGGGGAGCCTTTCTTTGCTGTTCTCAATTTATGGCATTAAACATCTCAGCTACGTCTACACTGGCAGCTTCTTGCGCAAGAACTCTTTTGCGGAAGAGTTCTTGTGCAAAAACTCTTCCACAAGAGAGCATCTACACTGCCATGTGCTTTTGCACAAGAGCATCCATGCCAGTGTAGACACGCTCTTCCACAAGAAAGCTCTGATGGCTGTTTTAACCATAGAGGCTTCTTGCACAAGAAATTCATGTTGCCTGTCTACGCTGGCCTCTTTTGGAAGAGCTCTTGCACAAGAGGGCTTATTCCTCATGGGGAGAGGAATTACTCTTCCGGAAGAAACCCTGTTTTACAACACAATACTGTACATTTACTTCTGAAAGAACAGTCATGCAGTGTAGACAGCCAGCAAGTTTTTGCAGAAGAATGGTTGTTCTTCCGGAAGAAGCTGCTAATGTAGATATAGCCCTCCTGTAAAGGAATCTGGGGCAAGCTTTGAAAAAAAATAAAAAAGAAAAAAAAAAGAAAGAAAAAGAAAGAAAAAAGTCTATTCAAAAATAACTATGGCCCCTTTAATAAGGTATTACAGAAAGAACATTTGTAATAAGAGACCTCTAATGCCAGCTAGCTTTGAGTCCCAGCTCTCTTGCAGTTCTTGTTTCCAGACCTCGGGGGCAGGGGGTAACCGCTGTGATACTCACCCCTTTCACCCACCCATATCAGTCTAAGAAAAGACATTGCCTCACCCACTTTGCTCTCTGTTTAAATAGGTCAGTCCTATGGCAGAGCAGAGAGTCTCTGTGATTATACACAGGTGGCTCTGATTATGAACACCTGGCTGACCCTCAGAGGGGTGGTACACACTTTCACACTAGCTCTGTATAAATACAGGATCCTGAGAATTCAGCCCTTTTTGAGGTGGGCAAGCCCAACTGGTTCATAGGTAGCATATAGCGAGAGTTGGTAGGGAATAAGGCTGGGGAGAGCTCTGCCTTTAGAAACATTTCTACTGGGTTGGTAATACTGATGCAGAGCAAACAAGACCCCCACTTACATTAGGATCTCTGCAGATAGCATCCTACACCGTCAATTACTTGGCAGTCAAAAATCACTTGCAGTTTCATAAGCCTGTTGATTTTCTTCTGGAGATGAGGGGGTGAAAATAGAGCAGGAAAAAAAGGGGGGAGGTAGCTCAGTTAGTCTTCACCCCTCTTCCAAGTCCCCCCATCTAGTGTAGGTTCTGGGGGGTGGGGGAAAGCAAAGCACAGCACAGAACAAGGAGTGAAACCAGCATAGATTTTTAAGCGAGATGTCGCTAGTGCTGAAGGCATAAATGGGTCATGTAATTCCTTCTTAAAAATAAAATACTTGGCAGGTTTCCCTGCCTGCAGTGAAGTGTGCTGAATTCTAATGCACATTTACCCACAATGATAAAGCTCACAGCCAGCTCCGAGTGCTGCAATCTCTAGTGCTGCAGTGCAAATGTCTGGGCTGTTGACATACTATTTGATTTGCTTGCTACAAAGTTACTGAGAGTGGAGCTCTAGCCTGTTTCAAAGAGTGTGTTGATTTTTCAAACATTCTTAATCAGGCAGCGACAATGAGATGCTCTAACTCTACAGAGAGCATTTTATCATGGAAATGAAAACACCTTCTTCTGAAAACACAGACACCTTTTTTTTTTTTTTTTTAATCCTCAAAGACACAACCCTGAATTTTCTAAATGAAATAGCCTGGAATAGGAATTGAAGAAGCCTATTGTAACACATAAAAGCAGGAATGGGGACTCTGTCCTGAAAACTGCTGAGCATTCTTGCCTTTATTGATTCTAAGCGTTCCAGCTTTACAGGCTGTGTGGTCCAATGGCTATTCTTAGCTCTGTTGTTTATCTGCAGTGTGACTTTTGCCAGGCACTTTGCACTCTGTTTTTATTTCCCTTCCCTTTCTTTGCCTGGCATGACTACTTAAACTGATGATCTTTAGAATAATGACTGTCTCCTACTATGAGCCTGTACAGAGCCTTGCACAGTGGTGTCCTGAGCTCAGTGTGGGTCTTAAGATAATAGTAACAAACACCTAGCGACACCAGGTTGTATGTCTCTGACAGGGATGAAACGAAAGACAGGACTATGCAGCACTTTAAAGACTAACAAGATGGTTTATTAGGTGATGAGCTTTCATGGGCCAGACCCACTTCCTCAGATCAAATTGTGGAAGAAAATTAGCATGACCATATAAACCAAAGGGATACAATCAAAAAAAGTGAACACATATAAAATTGACAAATCAGATTTTAGAACAGAAGGATGTGTGGGTGAGGTTAGTGTCTATGAGATAATGATATTAGGGGTGATAATTGGGAAAGCTATCTTTGTAATGGGTAAGATAATTAGCATCTTTGTTAAAGCCCATTCGTAAAGTGTCAAATTTAAGCATGAATGACAGTTCAGAAGCTTCCCTTTGTAGTCTTGTGTTAAAGTCTCTTTGAAGCAGGATGCATGTACAGTAAAACTCCAATAGTCCGGCACTCCTGATAGTCCGGCATCAAAATGGCAAGAGCCTAGTGAGTGAGCTTCGGCAAAAAATGAGTCACAAGGTAACAGCGGCAGCAGCTGAACTGAGCAAAAAGGGTTAAAAAAACTAAAACATTACAGTATACTGTATAGGCTGTGTCTACACTGGCCACTTATTCCAGAAAATCAGCCGCTTTTCCGGAATAACCTGCCAGCTGTCTACACTGGCCCCTTGAATTTCCGGAAAAGCACTGACGATCTACAGTACTGTAAAATCATCAGTGCTTTTCCGGAAAAACTATGCTGCTCCTGTTCAGGCAAAAGTCCTTTTTCAGAAAACTGTTCCAGAAAAGGGCCAGTGTAGACAGCACAGATTTCTTTTCCGCAAAAAAGCCCTGAGCGCGAAAATGATGATCTGGGCTTTTTTGCAGAAAAGCGCGTCTACATTGTCACGGAAGCTTTTCTGGAAAAAGTGCTTTTTCCGGAAATACTTATAACGGAAAACTGTTCTGTTTTAAGCATTTCCAGAAAAGGGTGCCAGTGTAGACGTAGCCTATACAGTATGTACAATAAAAAGGGTTAAGAACACTTTATATACAGTATATAATGTATACAGTATATAATGTATACAGTATATATATATATATATATATATATATATATATATATAAACCATCTTATAGTACCTCCTGATAGTCCGGCATATTTGATAATCCGGCACCACCTAGGTCCCATAGGTTCCGGATTATCGGAAGTCTACTGTAGTTAGGTCGTTGAGACAATGCCCAGTCTGGATGAAATGGCAAGAAACTGTTTTTTCTTTGTGAAACTGTCTGATGTCTGTTTTCTGTGCATTGATTCTTAGTCGACCTTACTACATGCATCCTGCTTCAAAGAGACTTTAACACAAGACTAACATGGCTACATCTCTATTACTATTCTGACAGGGCTGACACTCCAGGAGACTGATACCTGGCTGAAATTTGCCAAGACTCTCCTATATAAAGTTTTGCTGAGTCTCAGGGATAGCCATGTTAGTTTGTAACATTAAAAACAAGTAGTCCTGTGGCACCTTAGAGACTAACAAATTTCATATATGTATAGTATCATGAGATTTTGTAGGCAAAACACCACTTCTTCAGATGAGCGTGAATAGCAAAAAAAAGAGGGGACCCTCACAATTTATAACAGAAAAAGAAGGGAGAGATTGTCAATAGCTGTGCCAATGCTAATGAGGCTAATTGTGTGAGCTGGAAAGGTCCCATACTTAGCTTCTGATGTCAGTGAGGTGTTGAATGTAAGGACAGCTGGTTTTATAATGGGCTACCCAGTTCAAGTCTTTGTTCAAGCCCCAGGAAACAGTGTCACATTTGCATATGAAGGTCAGTTCTGTAGAGAGAGAATGTGGAATTAACCTTCATATGAACCCACAAATCTTCTACATTTGTTCTTGTTGCTGGCTAGCTCTGACTGGTGCCTGAGTTCATGTGAACTATTCTAGCACTGTTTCCCAAAGGTGATACCTAAAGTTAGTCTGAACCCTTTGGTTAACCTTTGTTTAAATGGGAGGAAAAAAATATCAGATTCCCTCCCTCCCTTCTTCATGCATGGCCTCTGCAGAGCCCCAATGCTGGAATTTCCTACCCCTCGGGCCTCTCAGCCATGCCTCTTCCCCTCCCTTCCGCAATGCCAAGTGAGGGCTTGTCTACACTACGCAATTTCAGTTAATATAAGGCCATCGTGCTTTCCGATGATAAATTGGAGTGCACATCCGCTCCCTGCGCTGTCCCCTTTGGGGGACTGAAGAGTATTAAAACTCCCCATCTCTTGTTCACAGAGCACAAAGACCAGAATTGTAACGGTCCCTAGCACAGGAATGTAAAGTTAGGAAGGGTCTTAGCATCTTTTCCCTCAATTGTACACTTGTTCGGGGAAGCTGTCCTCTATCCCTATTAAATGAGTAAGACAGAGTAGTTGTACATGTGTCAGTCCCAGGAGATCAGAGGGACAAGGCAGGTGAGGTCATATCTTTTATTGGATCAACTTTCGTAACATAAGCTGCATCTATACTATTATCCTCTTCCACAAGAGGAAATGCAGATGGAGTGCTCATTTGCATATGTCACACTCTAATTTGCATTTCCTCCTCAGATCCCTTTTGCCCAAGAGGTTTATGCACAAAAAAGACCTGTATGAACAGCTCCTTTTTGTGCAAAAACCCCCTTTTGCGCAAGAGCCATTCTTCCTCATTTTTTGAGGAACAAGTACAGGTCTGGAAGCCAAGAATTTTTTAGCACTGTCATTTTCTTGGGCAGGTCAGTCACTTAAGCTCTCTGTGCCAGTGTTTGTACCTGTAAAATTCATTCTGAGCAGCTGGGGTGAATCATTAATTCAAAATGCTTTGATGGGGAAGAGTGCTAAATATGTCTGATAACAATGATCATTATTCTGTGCCCAGGGCATGGACTCAGTTCTCACCTATGAAATTCCCAATTTCTAACAGATTTCAAAGGTCCATGGAAATGAAACTTGCATGAGAAACACAGACCATGATTGCCGTCGGGTTACAATAGGAGGAAATAGGAGATGAATCCATGCCATCTGTTAGTTTGCACAGATAGAAAGAGGTGACCGCAATGAGGCACATTGTACATTTGATCTATTTATTGGTTTACTAATAAAAGGAGAGCTGATAGTGTTGAAGTTCTTAAGAGTTAGGTTTTGGGGCCCTTGAAATCTGAACATCAAGCAGAGACTTGCTAGCCTTTCCCTATCAGAGCCCACTGAGCTTGCCAAGGTTTCTGCAGAGTTTACACTTCACTTCGGTCTGGATTGGCGCCTTGGGTGCAGTCCAAGTAGCATGCTGCTTCAGGGATTGAATTGTGGGGCTGTGGCCTTGCTTCCCCATTACACCAGGCCGTTCTCCTGGCATGACCGACTTCTTCCTCACGGATGGTCTATCCATGCTAGCAAATACATCGAGAGCAGAGGAAAGGGGCAAGTCTTATTCTGCTACCCATTCTTCACCCTACACACTCCTTTCCTACAAGGTCAAGTTTTCAAGTAGGCAAAAATGCTTTGATATTAAAATGGGGGAGGGGAAGGGTTGGTAAATGAAAAGCATGATTTCAATACAAAATTGCAAATAATTTCAATTGAAAATGCATTACAATTTTGAAAAGATGGGTCGGCCTCAGTCCCTTTGAAAGGAAAGCAACTTTAGAACTCGGATGCTCTTTGCAAACTATCTTTTTTCTTTTCCTCCGTGTTAATAAGTTGGTCTGGCAGGACGAACAAGTTAACGGTTTACTAGAATTGTCCCCATTCAATCAGTGGCTGAAGTATACAAAGTGGAACATAAATAATGAATGTTCGTAGTATACTTTCATTTTGTTGTGCTGGTTGTAAGTGTATACATTTCATATGATGTACTCCATGGTCTACATTCTCTGCTAGAAAAACAAGTATTACTTAGCACCTAAGAGACTAACAAAAATATGTAGTATCATGAGCTTTCGTGGGCAGCACGGACCACCCCTCTCAAATGTTTATTCTCTTCTAGGTTAGTTAGTCACTGCTCCGTTGACTTCCATGGAAGTGCACCAATTTACATCAGCAGAGAATATGGACTCATGTATCATCAATACAGTATATTTTAGCAGACTTTTAATTATGTTGTTATAAAACTCTAGGACAATTTAGTGTTGTCCGCTTATCTGACTCATGGCTACTTTGGGCCAGAATAAAGATTTACAACCAATATTTGGGGGGCAAATGTATGGCGGAATGTAATTCCAATGACTTCAGTGGCTTTCCATCAAAGATGACATTGGTCCTTTGTATTTAAGATGCTAGTAATCAATATGAACTTCAAAGGTATTTATAAAATTGAATTGATCCACATTGAAGTGTGATCATTTTTTACAATTATTTTATTGTTTCCATTATCCAACTTAGAGCCCCCAAACAAGAATAGGGTCTGATAGGGCGTGGTGTTTGGCAGACACACAATAAGAGAGAAAAGTCTTTGCCCATTCTTGGTAAGACAAAGAGTGAGGTGCACAGAATTCCTATCCTACTGATGGGAACTGAGACAAAGACCAACTAAGGGATCCGCCCAAGAGAAAGTCTGTAGGAATTGAACCCACATCTCCTGCATTCTAGGCAAATGATCTGACTGCAATAATACTAATAATTAGCTCTCAGGGAAAACTTTTCATCCATAGGGTTCAAAGCACATTACAATGGAGTTCATTAGCATTATGGCCATTTTACATGTAGAAAATTGAGGCACTGAGATGGGAAGTGACTTACCCAAGCGGCAGAGGTAGAAATAAAATCAAGGGTTGTGAAGTCTCAGTCAAGTGCTTTATCTGTTAGACCACACAGGGCTAATTTTGTCTCTAGGATATGTCAGTCCCCTAATTATTTTAGCTTCTGTTTATATAGTCTCTTTCAGCAGATGGTTCTCAAACCGCAAATAAAGGGATCCTATAGCGAGAGATGCACCAGCCTCTGGGATGAAACAGAGTGGCCATTTGGAATGAGCAACATGACTGAATAGATTTGAGATGAAAAAAGGAATAATTTTTTCTCACTGAAACCACAGGAAGCTGTAGATGGAATGTAATCTTCCACCTTGGCATTTATCCAAGACACTGCAGTAGCAACCCAACTCTTGACTCAAGTGTAGTGGGATCTTTAATTACCCAGGGTGGAATGAGCCTCTCATGACTTCCTTGCCAGATTCCATTATCCAGGCCCATCAATTTCACTGCTGTGATCAATAGAAAAATAGAGGGCTGCTTTTTCTCTCATATCAGTGTCACGCTCACGTTACATCACGGATCTGAGCAGAGTTGCTGCTGGTTTACGCTGATATAAATGAGAGGGGAAACTGGCCCCCAGAGTAGCAAAGTGTTTTCTAAAATAAATACAGAGAGGTGCTGGCATTTCCAGTATCTTTTCGCCTCTACGGTGAAAGCTCGTGCTGTGAAATGATGCTGATCCTGTTTTATTCCCAGCCAGGTCTGCCATTGCAGAATAGATACAGTACAAGAAGAATTGTTTTTTATTATTTATTCTGTGCTCTGACATCAACTGCTAATCCCATCGAACCCAGCCCTTTTTCACAGAGCTACGTTAACAAAACCTTGCTTTGGTATTTTCAGATTGGCCCTTGCTGAAGTGTGACTCACCTTCGACAGTCAACAGGGATTAAAAAAAGGCCAGGACCACACAGGCATGCAGGGCAAATCCCTCCTCTTCCCTTAGGAATGCAGTGTCTTCAGGTGAGGGTGGAGTTTGAACATTGAGCGGATGGCAGGGCTTGTGTGTCACTGTGCTTGCTTCTTGACTCCCTGGTTTCCAAATGAGCGCTCCATTTGTGTCTAGGGAAATGATTGAACTGTCTGGGAGCATTAGGCAGTCCCACTAGGTTATGTAGCATGTGTTGGGACAAACAGAGTGGCTCCTCTGTATCTATGAGCTTTGATACAATCCAGGAAACCATCTTTGGAAGTGGGTGAAACCCCCGGATGTGGTGTGTCCCAGAATTCTGACAGGCTCCCTGATACTGGCTTCAGTGCTACACTCATTGAAATCCGTGAGACAGACGCTGTTGGCATAAATAGGATCAGGTTCAAGCCCATAGTGGTCTCTCTTTGTGAGGTGGGGAGGTCTATTCTATCCCCTGTGGTCTGAGGTCAAAGCAGACTTTTAGAGGCTTAACTTGAACAACAGTGAATAGCTGAACCTCTGTTCTTCACAGAGCCTGACTGAAAATCAGTCAAAGCCAGCTAATGCTACCTGTACCTGTATCTGGTCATGGAAACCATTAGTCTTCATCTTTGGTCATGGAAACCATTAGTCATGGAAACCATTTTGCTGTCATGGAAACCATTAGTCTTCATCTTTGGCATTTGAGTCCCTCTTCTTGCTGTCGTGGGCATTTAGTTCATGTAGGAGTAGCTCTGCAATTTCAGAAGTGACCTGGTAAGAGGGAAAAATTGATTGCCTCCTTTTTTCTTTTCTTTTCTTTTCTTTTCTTTTCTTTTCTTTTCTTTTCTTTTCTTTTCTTTTCTTTTCTTTTCTTTTCTTTTCTTTCCCTTTCCCTTTCCCTTTCCCTTTCCCTTTCCCTTTCCCTTTCCCTTTCCCTTTCCCTTTCCCTTTCCCTTTCCCTTTCCCTTTCCCTTTTTCTTTTTCTTTTTCTTTTTCTTTTTCTTTCATCCTCTCCCTATCTGGGTTTGTATGGCCCTCTCCTAATACAAAGCCTTTGTTGTGTCTGAGAAGCTAGAAAGTCATCTAAGGCCTTCCCTCCCCTACAAATTCACCCCCCCCCCCCCCCATTCCTGCACCAGCTATCTTTTACAAAAGTTAGACATTAAGGTCTTACCTACTCTGAGGCTGTTCAAGTTTACACAGTGAGCTATACAAGACTCTGCAGGGCCCCAGAATGCCAGGAGCACAAATTATATTTGGGTCCCCTGCCACACACACTATCCCCATTTTAAATGTAGAAATGGAGTAACTGAAAATCTGGCTGCTCTCCGGACCAGCCTGTCCCCACTCTGTGGTGCTAGTGTGAATGTGGAGTAACCTTGGTGGAGTTGTTCTGGATGTATGTCAGTATAGAGCAGAGCTGTACTTCCTCCAACTTGGGCCTGATTCTGATTCCTTGTCTGCTTATGTAAGTCAGGAACAATTTCTTTCTAATTCTGGTGAAAGTAACAGTCGTATCAAGCCCAGTGCCTCAGGGAACTTCCAAACTTCCAACATAGGCCGGTGGCTTAAAGTCACAGCAGAGACATATATCCCTGTAGGCAAAGATGCAAGTTGATACTGATTAGTTCTGAGAGAATTTTTTAGTGTTGCCGCAGATCATACTGTATTACATATATGTGCAACATGTCTAGTGCACTGCTAGTAATGTAACAATAAAAGATATCACATGGATTAAATACACCTTTCAGTAACACCCATTCAGCCCCATTCTAGTTATTGTCAAAATTAGCCTTATATCTTCCTTCTTTACTTGAAGGAATGGTGGAAGTCTAGCTTTATGTTCCCAGTCATTCACACACTGAGCTGGGCTGTAGAGCAGCTAAGGCATTTGCTGATGTAAAAATCAACCACAGGGGAGGATTGTTTCACTGAGGAATGATTTACACAGCCATGGTTTGCCTCATCTGCATATTCTTTTTGCTTTCCAAGATGCAAAGTAAAATATGCCCTTCACCAAAGGCACTGTTGTTGCAGAAATGCAACCCTGTTATACAGTAAAGTATTCATCTTTGAACCTATTAAGTGGTTACTTAACACAGCGAGAGCTGGTTGAGAAACAGCAAGTTTTCCCTACAGAAAATGTTGACGAAAATGGGGAAGGGGGGGAGTTTTTATTGATATTTACTCTGGAAAATTTTGACCGAAGAAAAAAAAGCAACACCTAAATATTCTAGAAGAAAAGATCAAAACAGCACTCAAAACCTGCATAGCTGAGCCATAAGAGTTTGATTTGGAAATTCCACCATGATGCTCATGAGGGCTATTGTTTGGGAGCGAAGGCCCCATTTTCCACTATAAGCCAGACTTCCTCATCAGTTATCACCCATGATGCACTACAGTTCTCCCTCATTGGGAGGTGGATGGGGACTTCTGGGAGCCTGATAGTATGGTTCTTCATGGGAAAAAAAAGTTCATTAGGGGTTTCCTGGGCTGTCCTTAGGATTCATGGGGCCCTACACAGTAATATTAAACTGGTGCCCTTCTGCTCAATGGCAGCTGGACAAGGTGGATGATTTTTTAGAGATGTGATTTCATAATCTGCAGCAACACGCTAATGAAATCTTTTCAGAGCAAATATTCAACTAAGTTACTGTAGAGAAACTAACACAGTAAATTCAGAAACTGATAGTAAATGCCTGTTAGATGGCTTCATTGCCATTTAATGGCTCTAGCTTTTTCACTTTTAAGTTAACTAGATCTCCTTTGGAGGAAGCAGAGCCCCAGAACAGTGATAGGAAGTGGAAGGTGGGTGGACATTAAGACTCAGGGGTGCCCCAAATTTCCAGGTGCCCTACGCCACTGCGCATTCTGCATATGAGTCAGGACAGCCCTGAGGACTTCAATCCCGTAAGAGAATAGGAGTATGAATGAGGCAGTTAAACTGTAACATCATGAGATGCTGAGGTGATATTTCTAAATCAAAATGGTTTGAGCCTTTGTTTTTTCAATGAAAATCTTCTCCCCGGAGAGCAGACATTTCTGATGAAGAATTGTATTTATGTGAAACCTCAATTTTCCAGCTGAAAAACCATTTCAGTAGAATTTTTTGAATAGCTCTGCACACGTGTTATTCAGAGACTAAGCAAACCAGAAGACATTATCTGAACGATCTATAGGCAGAATTCAAGAAAAAAATCATTTATCACTAAAATTTGGTTTGATTATTTCATTGAAGTAGCAGAACAAGCTTCTCTTCCATCAACTTCTTAGTAGAAATAGAATGGATTTGAATGGTTCATCAGAGAGACTTTGAATGACGTATCCTCTTGCCACACATTGCAAAGAAGTCTCAGGAAAAAAACCTTGTGCAGGGCTGCAGCTCTTTCCAGAAGCGTTAAATTAAAACTGAGAACATGCCTCACCCCCAAAATTACAGGTTTGGAATTGCCAATATAATATTGACTCTGTGTTTCATACACTGATAGTTCATAGGCACCTGACTGGCTTGCTGTGTTTTAGACATAATACATAACGAGACATATTACCTTACAAATCAGACCAAAGTTTGCTCAGCTAGTTCTTTGCAAGGGAACAGTGGGAGTTTGTTTAGACAGAAATCTTTCTCTTCCTTTAACTTTTCTCTTCGCTTCTGTTATTAACCTTTCCCATGTGTGCAAGAAGATTTGCCCTGAGTCAACAGTATCTGTGTACATCATGCAGTGGGATTTTTTTTTATCTGTATTTAAGGGGCTCCTATGTATCCCTTCAAGTTTTAAGTCTTGCAGCGTATAGGTGCCATGTTATGATGTGTAAACGCTTAGGCACAATCAGCTGATTATAGAGTGATTCCCACTCCTGTATGATACATTAGATTCATTTTGATCCAATCCAAGGGCATAGCCATGAGGCTGTTAACATCAATGTGTAGGAAATATTGTACATTAGATAGTGACCTTAGGGGCTCCGAAGCCCGCATCTCTCCCTTGGTTTCAGAGTTGTAGATTCAGCCCAAGCTGCAACTTAACAGGGTTGGGTATGCATCTATTTTTAGAGTGTCAGTGAGAGTCCTGCAGGTTCTGTCTGTCCATCTGGGCTGGGCGGCTCATTTCAAAACGCCATGTAGATTTACCTGGTGGGCCTGGGTCGCCTCTTACTGACAGTTTTATACCAGTGTAACGTCATTGACTTCAGAGCATTGGGACCCAATTCATTCTCCTATAAGTGAGAAGGGGATTGAGCAGTCTGTTCAGACTTTTTATTTATTGAGATTGGTTGATTTGTCATATTAAGAAACAAGAACAGAGTGCTTAGCTAGCTGTCACATTAGAAAAAAGCCTGAGACTAATGCAGAACACATGTTCTGCTTACCTACCTTCATGACAGGTACTTTAAGCCATAAAATGTCTAATCCAGTCACCCTTATCATGGGCTTTCCCTTAAAATGTATGCAGTAGCCTTTCTATATTCCTAAAACCAGAGAAATCAGTCTGAAATAGCATTCACTAATCCCCTCATTGCCTGTGCAGCCTGGGGGTTTGTTTTAACTGAGGATGTTTGCACGGGGCATTACCAGAGCGCATTTAGAATGTGACCCTGCAAGCTGCAAAAGGGCTTCTCAAAATGTCAGCGGTGTTTGAGGACATGCATTGTCTCCCCGGACAAGTGCAGCACTTTGCAAGATCAGGCCCTTAACGGGCAAGAAATGAACTGCAGGCTGTGGGTTGCCCCGAGAATGGATGTAAGCCAATGATAATGCAAAGAACTAAATCAGGATGTGACATATAGCAGTGAAGCAAATGGCTTTTCTTCCTTAAAGGAAACCAGACTTTTAAATTTGTTTTATTAACAGTGCTTCAAGAACCCAGCTAAGATTGGTTCTGTTAGATGCTGTAGAAATGTAATAAGAGCTTACAGTCTAAATGGGCTTGTATATATTGTCTTTGCCATTTATGGCAGTACACTACTGTGCAGCTTTATGCCTTCATCTCCTTGACTCTTACAACCACCTCAATTTCCAGGTTTTCAATCTGTATAAAGAACTGCTGCTCAATTTTTCACATGTAATCAATGGCAAACATTTTAAAAATGTGATGTGATGTTTCTGTAGAGGCCCCTTTCTGGTCACAGTTTTGGCTGATTTAGTGGCAATTTTTTCCAACCATGACACTAAGAGATATAGCATTCTATACGTAACAGCCTCTTTGTATTGGTTTAGTAATATTTAGTATATAGGTGTTCAACTCCATAGTAACTTAGGGCTTGAGCGGCTAACTCCTTACTCACACAACTAATCCTACACATAAATAATGGATTGCAAAATGCAGCCTGTAGTGACCTTTCCCCTGAGAGCTCTTTGAGATCTCCTCACACAGGCAGTCTATCCTGAGGCTCTGTGATCAGGATATACTGAAGTAATTGTGCTTTTCAGTTCATCCCGAGATGTCCTCTACATCCCGAGGTGTCCTCTACATCTTGTTCCTTCTTTCTTTCCAGATCTCGGACTAACCAGCAGCCTCAATCACTGAGGGTTTTTTTTTAATCTAATTGTATTTTATTTTAGAAACAGGGATATTTTCACCTTTAGGCTTGCCAAGGGTCAGCGAGTGTGGCTTGATTTCTTGGGGCAGGCTGTAAGTACAGCCAGAGAAGAGCAGCAGTGCATTAAATTGTATGTTTCTGGTTTATTTCCTAATATTTTAATTTGATCCAGGAAACAGGAATATACAGTGGAGCCTGCATGTGTGATTTAAAATAAGGGGTTAAGGCTGAAAGACATGCATAGTTGCTGATCTCATATGAATTAACTTTTCTGCATGTGCTTTTATACTCCATATATACTGAGTGTGCTGTCTGAAGAATCATCTATTAGATTCTAGTCTTTCATGGTTTTCCATGGACCATCAAAAATATTTCATGCGATATGGCCAGAAACAGGATCTTACTAGTATCAATACAGAAAATCCAAGTAGGTAGATCTGTTCTGAGAAGAAATGTTTTCTTTACATTTGCATGTTCTGGTCTATGCCCAGAAATCTTAGTCAAATGCAAACTATATGGCTGTGTCTACACTGGGCCACTTATTCCGGAAAAGCAGCCGCTTTTCCGGAATAAACGGCGAGCTGTCTACACGGGCCTCTTGAATTTCCGGAAAAGCACTGACGATCTACTGTAAAATTGTCAGTGTTTTTCCGGAAAAACTATGCTGCTCCCGCTCGGGCAAAAGTCCTTTTTCCGGAAAGCTGTTCCGGAAAAGGGCCAGTTTAGACAGCACAGAAGTCTTTTCCGCAAAAAAGACCCGATCACGAAAATGACGATCGGGGCTTTTTTCCAGAAAAGCGCGTCTACATTGGCCACGGATGCTTTTCCGGAAAAACATCCTGCCAATGTAGACGCTCTTTTTCCGGAAATACTTATAACGGAAAACTGTTCTGTTTTAAGCATTTCCGGAAAAGGGTGCCATTGTAGACGTAGCCTATTTGTGTGCAATCCGTGTTTGATCCAAAACACATGCAAGTGCAGTGGCTCTCAAAGTGTGATGCGCACGCTGCTGCTCCCCCTCCTCCTGACTGTGGGAACGGCAGGGCAGGAAAGCGCTTGCTGGGAGGCTTTCCCCAGAATCATGGCTAATGGGAGCAGCAGGAAGCAATGCCTGGGAGTGGTGAGAAGTGCAAAGCCAGGTAAACACCCTCCCTTTGTGCCCAGACTCCACATCTCCATCCCCCACACTCACCCTTCTGCATCCATTTGATCATCCTGGGTGGTTGGCTGGTGGTCCACTGAAAGGCCTGGGTAGGCCATGGACCAAAGAGTTTGAAAACCATTGCTCAGGAACCTGTCCATCGACTCTAGAGGATTTGGGATCAGTCTTGGATGAAAACCAGTTGTATTATAGGCAGAGCTGGGAGACTTATTGGCAGTTAAGATTGCCTGACACTTTCCATTATAAGACTCCAATTTTAGTTGCTCACAATTTTGCGAGACTTTAACCATTTGGCCTGAAATTACCTATGCTGGGTGTCTGCCTCAGACTGAATTTATTTAATTACTTACAAGTTTCAGCAAAGCCCTTTCTGAGGATGAAATTGGGGGGAAATGTGGTGTTTTACCCATCTCAAAACATTTTCCTAGAAATTCTGGATTCGAACACAGGAGTTCCCAGTCTCTTCATTCCCCTGCAAATAGGGTACACGTTTATGAAGGTGGGTTTTAAGCTATCTCCCCTCTAGAAATGGGGCCACACGGAGGATAATAACCTATCAATCACTGCTACTATTTACCTTGTTCAAGTGGTAATAGTATGTGCTGTGACTATAAAGCTCATGTATTGCTGATATCTCATGTGGAGGTGCCACATGATAGAATTTTTGTGTGGTCTTATTTTTTAAGATTAGGAAATTACATCCAAAATAAGCTATGTTAAATGAATGTTAAAGGTGCAAAGTCAGGCACTCGGAAGTTAGAAAATACTAAGATTACAGCAGCTAATGCAATCTAAATTTGGTTTGCTTGTGGGTATGCATCATGATACTTTTTGTACATGATCATGTACTATTTTTTTCATGGACTACCTTAATTGTGGCATTTCCTAACTTGAGTATTTGACTTTGCAAAATTAATGCTTTTTTAACATACTTTTGCTGGATATAATACAGATTGAACCTCTCTAGTTCAGCACTCTCTGATCCAGCAACATCTGTGGTCCAGCATGATTTTTAGTTAGCCCATCCACAGGCAGAGACAGCATCCAACGTGTATACTTCAGCTGTTGCCGACAGATGTATTTCCCCTCATTTCTGTGTGCTCAGTTCTTCCCTTCCAGCCCTTCAGCAAAGAGCTGTACCTTTCCTTATAAAGAGGGAAAGAGGGGGGAAATAATCATACCCCCATAAAAATACCTTGAACTAACAAATAAAATGCAAGGCCACATCAATCAGTGGGGATGCAGTGTAACTGCATAAAGAATCTCTATGTGGTCTGAGCAAAATATTTCACAGTTCTGTGACAAATGTGAAATTCCTGAGTCTTTACGCAGGTGTTATGCAGCTCATGTCATAGTAATTCACATGGCACATTGTGTTCTGGCTAGTGGGAATGATCCTACTTTCTCCCCCTTGCAGCGAGACACTCTAACACTGGGGTTACCCTCCCATTTCCCCTCTCAGGCCCCTGAATTTTCCACAGTAGACTCTCTTGTCTCAATAATAATCCTTCCCCGCCCCCTATGGGGCCATTTGTTACAGAAACTTAGTATACATAAACCATTAAAGTCCCAAATCATGTCCTGTTGACCCTTTCCCCAGGGCATAGAGTTCTTAAAGTCACATACATCTAGTGTTTTGACATAGCATATACTAAATAACAGCATCTTTCACCACACCCAGGCTCTGCTTTAGTCCTCTCCTGCCAGGACAGCTAGCTGGAACGCACCTGCTCTTCCAGCCTCTCTGCTGGCAGTTCATCCTCACCAGGGGCATGTCCGTCACGCCCCCTGCTCCATGAGCCTCTCATAGCCCAGATTGGCTGTGATGGATGAGAGGAGTGCTGAGCATTCAGGAACTAAAGGGTTAAACCCAGGTAGCTAGGAAGTATTGGCAGGGAACCAGGAGAACCAATGAGAAGACAGTGTTGAGATTTGAATGGAAAGGGAATCTGCCTGCTGCTTGTCTTTTGGGAAGTTCAAACCAGGAGCTGGGGGAGCAAGATGAATTGAACCAGACAGGAATATCATGCCTAGAAAAAAATACCGTGCTCAGAGTTAGACTGGACCTTTAAAGTACAGAGGTGTAAGTAGATAGGGAATGTATTTAGTTAGACGAGATCAGTTTATTTTCTTTGTTTTGTTGTTTGACTAAACCCCTTTGTGCTGAGTCTATGCCACCTCTCCCTCCACCCGGGCACACACACCCTGTAACTAAAGCTGGATCCCAGGGAAGCAAATCTCTGTTCTTTGATCTGTTCTTCTCAATTGCTCTATAACACCAAGCACCCATGTGTGCTTTACCAAGTATATCATTTTTTTGTTAATAAAATCACCTTTTTAAAAACAATGATCCTATGTCCTGGAAGGTAATAGGAGGTCTGTGTATGCATTGCCTAGACTGAGAAGTCAGCTATCAGATTACAGTTTGCTTTCTTTCTTTTTCTTTTTTTTTTTCAAGCTCTCTTGTGGTAAAAGAGCTGAGGGTGCCCCTCTGGAAGAAGTTCCCAAGTGATTTCTTCCTGGGTTCAAGAAGAAAGGTTTTTTTTTTCACTTGGATTGTGGCAGCTACCTCCCAAGGTCAGGGGATCTGTGACCTTGAGGAGTTTTTCAAAACAGAAGCCTCTAGAGTCCGGGTGTATTTAAAGTCTCATACAGGCCCTCACCTTCTGCACTCAAAGTGTCAGAGTGGAGAACAGCTTTGCCACAGGTCAACAGGTAGGCCCTACCACTGCTCCCCTGGCCTTCAGCTATTTGGTTCCAGTTCTCAAGCATGGAAAGGTCAGGAAGTAAACTCCTCCACTCCTTCATTGCCTTTTCCAGCCTTTGGCTCTGGCTGTCTAGCTAGGAAGTCAGCAGACAGCTCCCTCTGCTGTTCTTCTGCCTTTAGCCCACTGACTCCAGGTCTCCCACTAGGGGAGAACAGTGGATAAGCCCTTCTCCACTGTTTAGTCCTGTCAAGCCCTCACCTCTAGCTTGGAAGTCAGTCTTTTCCCTTAGGAACTTCCCGCTGCTTCCTTCAGAGACAGCCTGCAGCACTGAGTCTCCCTGATCATTTAGGGTGTGTCTAGGCTACACCTCTCTGCCAACAGAGAGATGTAGATTAGGCACATTGAAATTGCTAATGAAGCAGGGATTTAAATATCCCATGCGTCATTAGCATAAAAATGGCTGCCGCTTTTTTTTGGTACGGAGCTTTGTCAGAGAAAAGCAGCAGTTTAGAGGCTGATCTTTCGAAAAATAAAGCCTTTTTAAAGACCCCTTATCCCTCGTGAAATGAGGTTTACACAATCTTTTGAAAAAATCTTTATTTTTTGAAAGATCAGCTTCTAGACTGCTGCTTTTCTCTGACAAATCTCCATGCCAAAAAAAACCGATGGCCATTTTTATGCTAATGAAGCACAGGATATAAATCCCCGCTTCATAGCAATTTCAGTGTGCCTAATCTACATCTCTCTGTTGGCAGAGAGGTGTAGTCTAGACACACCCTTACAGCCCAGAGCTATCCTTAACCTGCTTTGGCACAGGGCAGCTGGATCTGCTTCATTCCAGGTGGTCAGCCACCCAGTGACCATAACAAAGGATACATCACAATTAATGCATGTAAATACGCAGTTTTAATTGCGCCTTCACCAGCTTATGCTCTTTTTCACTGTTGTTTTTTAAATGTCACCTTTTCCCTTTCTAAATAACAATAATTAAAACCAACTATTTTTCCAAAAGACGTAATCAATGCTCCATCATTCAGAGCCGTGGTAGAGAATTTGCAGGCCGTGGGCCACACACAGCTTGCCAGGCTGTTGGCAGGCTGCCAGCTAGGTTGTTCACCATATGTCCAGCGGTATAGCCACCTGCAGCTCTCACCGGGTACAGTTTGCTGTGCTCAGAGAATGGGAGTTGAGGGAAGTGACACAGGCCACAAGAACTTGCTGGCCACTACTTCCCACAGCTCCTATTGGACAGGAACAGTGAGCTGAGGCCCAAGAGAGCTGTGGGCAGCCATACCTGCAGATACAAGGTAAACAACCTGTCTGGTGGCCTGCCAGAGGCTTACCCTGACGAGCCATGTGCAAAATGGGTTCAGAGGCTTTCATTCAAGCCCATGGGTTCAGAGTCTTTCATTCAAGACTGGATATTTTTCCAATACTTACACTCTACATCAACCATAAATTGTTGGGGCTGACACAAGAATTTCTGACTAATTAGCTAGCCTGTATTGTGCAGGAGAGCAGACTCAAAGATTGTAATTGGGATTAAAATTACCAAAACTATGTAACGCTAATGAGTGTCAAAGTTACAAGGTTTCAAGGGCTGGTTCAGAGAAGCTGACGTAATTCATACAAAGCCGAGTCAGAGTTCTTCTGAGGAAATCATTAGACTTTCTCATTAGATAACTCCTTCTGAATTTTCCTCTGGTCAGAGATCCTCTGAGAATAGCCACTGTTAATGGCAAATTGACATTTCTGTTTCCACCTGAAAGTAGGAAGTGGGGAGGACGAATGATGATCCCCATCTTGGCCAACATACCGGGGACCGATTCCGTGATCTCTAGAGCTAAGCGCCTAAGCTGCTTTTGCTTGAGCTAATGAGCAAAGACTCTGTAACTGGGGGCTGTCAACTCCAGGACTCCGTACTGAAAGGGACTTGTAATATGCACCCACCAGCGGGATACAAATGACTCATCATTTTAAAGAGGAACGTGTCAGCCATGTTTCTACTGAGCTCAACAAATGTTTAGTAAGATCAAAGCTTTGGGATAAGAGGAGGCTGGGCAGCTGGACAGTGAAGCTCTGGTGGGATGCATACTGTCCCCATGTCAGAACGGTCAGAACTGCAGCATTATCAGGATTCGGCCCTATGTATTGTAAACAAAGTGTCAGTGGATGTGTGCTTCAGCTGCAAATGTAAGCCATGTCTCATTAACCCCTGCCCTAGTAGCTGGTCACCCTTAGATTCTTTCCCCAATGTGCGGCTTTCTATGTGGTGCTGGTACAGCGACCATTTCTGCAACACAGGGGTGGTGTGCAGAAAACTCTGCATGGCTGCTTACTCCTCCGATATGTCCCTTTGTGGGACCTTGTACTGACCTCCCCACCAGGGAGGTAGGACTCGGGCTCTATATGAAGAGTCACCTTTCGGGATTAAGTATCAGAGGGGTAGCTGTGTTAGTCTGAATCTGCAAAAGCGGCAAGGAGTCCAGTGGCACCTTCTAGACTAACAGAAGTGTTGGAGCATAAGCTTTTGTGGGCAAAGACCCACTTGGTCAGATGCATGTAGTGGAAATTTCCCAGAGGCAGGTATAAATATGCAGGCCAGAATCAGGCTAGAGATAACCAGGTCAGTATGTAGGCTCCAACACTTCTGTTAGTCTATAAGGTGCCACAGGGCTTCTCGCCGCTTTCGGGATTAGTGACAGGAGTGTGCATCTCTGCGTTTACATGTGCATCATAGATTCCAAGGGCGAAAGGGGCCACTGTGATCACCTAGTCCGACCTCCGTCATAACACAGGCCAGTGAACATCCCTAAATTAATTCCTGTTTGAACTACAGCAGAGCTTTGAGAAAACCAGTGAGGCTTGATATTAAAATGGCTTGTGATGGAGAATTCCTCATTTTGGTAAGTCGTTGAGTTGATATTACCCTCACTGTCCAACATTTACACCTGATTTTGTTTAGATTGGAGGTTTTCAACCTATGGTCTGCCACCCCTGAGGATCTACAGACTATGTCTAAGTTTTCCAAAGGAGTCTGCAGCACTTGCATTTGAAATTTTTTTAGGGGTCCACAAATGAAAATAGGCTGAAAACCACTGGTCCTAGATTCAACTTCCAGCCATTGGATCTTTTTATACTTCTGTTTGATAGACGGAAGTGCCCATTATTAGATACGTGTTCCCCATGTAGGTACTTACAGACTTTTAGCAGGTCATCCCTTAACTATGGTTTTGCTAAGATAAATTGATTGAGCTGCTTGAGTCTAACACTATAAGGCACCTTTTCCAATCCTTTAATAACTTGGGTGGCTCTTCTTGCACCTCCAGGCTATCAACATCCTTCTTGAATTGTGGGCACCAGAACTGGAGACACTATTCCAGCAGGGGGCTGCACCAGTGTAAATACAGAGGTAAAATTACCTCTCCACATCTGTTTGAGGTTCCTTTGTTATTGCATCCCAGGATCATGTTAAATTCTCTTTGCACTGGAGGTACATGTTCTGCTTTTTATCCAACACAAATTCTAAGTCTTTTTCAGGGTCACTGCTTTTCAAGGGAGAGAACTGTCCCCCCATGTAAGTATGTCTTGTATTCTTTGACCCACAACACCTACAGTTTGCTTGTGCCCAGTTTCCCAAGCAATCCAGCTTGCTCTGAACATGTGATCTGACCTCTTCATTATTTACCATGCTGCCAAATTTTGTGTCACCTGCACACTTTATCAGCGATGCTTTTATGTTTGGACCATTTGCTCACTTATTTAGGAGGGTGTTAATAACATCAGAATGTGAGCCAGATCCTCATGGAGTATAAATCATGCAAATGTGGTTTTAGGACTCTAAATTTAGACACCCATACTTGGAAATCTAAGCCCATGGTTTTGCATATTTCCCTGAGTCTGATATATCGTTTTAATTTTAGCACAGTCTGATCCATAATAATAATTGCTAGAAGCTTACCCTGTAGCAAGAGAAAGTAGGGGGAAATTATTTCCACAAACAGAATGATAACAGATACTAAAAATAAACAAGTGCAAGTACAAACACAGCCTGGGTCAGAATGATCATGCAGCGTTAATATATTCTGGCCCTTGTTTTCTTATATGTTTTGACAGAGGTTCATTTAGGCTTGTGAATGAATTATTCCCTCATGTACAGTTAACAATAATTTGATTCCCCATAAAGAAAAATACCTAGAAAATAGGACAAATCTATTTTTTACTGTAATAATTGTCAATAAATATTTACCTGAATGAGTCCTTTGTTAAAGGCATTCCTATCAGGCTAAACAAATGTTACAGTTACTAGGGGGTTCTGTGAAGAGAGCGATATTAATGACATGAGACTTGATCCTGAGCTGGTATCAATCAATATCATTCCACTGACTTCAGTGAAGCTACGCAAATTTATACCAACTAGGGATCTGGTGCCTGTATTCTATTTTCTACCCCAGAACAGAGAAATTTTCATCTCTGCATTCAGCTAACTCCCCTAAACCAGGTAATTAAAAACAATAATCACATCACAATTTGCTCGGTGTGAGCCGCTTTTGTTCGGAATAGTTCCCTGTCACTTTAATTAGCATCCTAAAAGAAAGTCCTTTGTTTCCAGCCCTCACATACGACTGATTTGCAAAGAGCCCTTGGACCACATTCCTGGCTCTCTCTTCTCATGTGGGAGGAAAATAACAAGGTATCACTGACACACAGGCCAACAAATGGATAATGGAAGCATTGATTCCGAGATCTATAATTTTTAATCATTTTTAAACTAGCTACAAAATGTCAATCACTTCACAAACTGACAGGAGACAGAAAGAATTTCATTTTACATGCTTCAATGATATTAATCTCACAGTTTATCTAGATTTCATTCATGTAGGATATTTTTATTATTATTTTTCAATAAGTCAGCTACTAAACATCTCAGCGATTTGGTGTGCATAGCTCTAGGTAAGCAACAGAGAACTGTACTGATAACAAACCACACGAGGATAGCGACTAGGAAGATAGGGCCTTATAAAAATTACATTTCTTTGCATCAATTCCTATGGTAGTCGTTTCCTCCAAATGATAGTCTTCAAAAGCAACAGACAAACCCAATATATTACACCCGTTTCTTTTGGTCTTTGACATGTTTTCACCCAAAGTTTCAATTTTACTGGCAATGATTAAATGGCGAGTGCCAAATCCACCTTTTTTCATAATTAAAAAAATGACCATGGTTAAGAACTGTATATATATATATTTATATATATCAACAAGAGAAAAAGTGGCACTACTGCAAACTTGCTGGTATAACATAGTCCCAACACAGTCCCAATACCGAGCATGCTTTTGTTGTCATTTGTTGATGTGCTACTGCCATGGGAAAAGTCTCGTTTAAGTAGGAGTCTAGGAGTCTATTTATTTCTCATGCATAAATGCATAAATCACATCACTTTTTAGTGCAATGCTTGTTATAGTTATAGAATTCCACATCGTCTAATCATGAAATCAGAACAACAGAGGACAGCGATGGAGAACTGAAGACAGGAAGTTTAAGTGATACCCAAAGACAGGAGTATGGCAGTAGCTCTGTGGAATGTCACAGTTTTACAAGAACAATACTGTATATTTAAAGGTTAACAGCACAGTTAGCATTCCAACATTGTTGTCATTCAGCAAACATAAAGGAAAAAAGAACCAAAAAGAAAAGAAAGCAACCCAAAAGAGAAAGAAAGGATCAAAACCAACAAACAGAAAAACCCCAATCGAACAATCCCCCAAAACTTCAAAGTTTGAGCTATAGCCATCAAATCAGCGCTATGTACAACCTTTGGAAAGAAAGATATCTAGAAAAAAATAATTACAAGTATCATTTTTGGAAAGCTGACAAACTACACAGGACAACATTTACAATGGGAGCTGATATGTGCATGTGTGCAAACCTAGTAGGTAAATACCATGAGAAAAGCGTGAAGACACTGCCATCTTGGACAGTGGAAAGAAAGAAATGCACCAGGTGGCATTTAACCACTGCCCAGCATTTTCGTTGCACGTTGGTTGGCTTCATCAATCCTGGTTTTGTTGGAGTCAGCCTAGGGAGAAGGAAGGGAAGAAACAATTGGTTACACAGCAGAGAGAGAACATCTGCTTTGCAAAGTATGTACGGGGTGAAACTTTGTAATCCGGACTTCCCTAGTCCGGCATCATCGGGATGATCATCGGGGCCAGGAGCGCTGCCAGACTACATGGATTGAGAGAGCGGAGTCAAGGGTAGCAGCAGAGATCCAGGCAGAAGCAGAGCCACTGGAGAGAGCCTGTGGCAGGAGTAGGGCCACTGGATGGAATGCACCCAGCAGAGCCATGGGGGGAGAGGAGAACCCCAGGCAGCAGTGGGGAGGCCCAGGAGGAAAAGCAAAGCTCCTGGTGCATTGATCTCTCCTGGTCTGGCAAATTCTCTGGTCTAGGACCAGTCAGGTCCCGAGGGTGCAAGACCAGGGAGGTTCCATCTGTAGTAGAGTGTTTCACTGATCAAGGCCTAGAAGCACCTACCTTTACTTCCCGGTCCTGGCCAAGTCAGGAAGGGAAAGCTCAGAAATACCATGAGAATGGCTGTTCTTGTGGATTTGGAGGCCCAGCAGGAAGAAATATTACATTGTAGATGGGGTCCATTCTTACCTCAAACTGCATGATTCTGGACTAATAGAAATCACCTTTCCATTAGCGCAGTAGTCCTTGGCCTTACCCAAAGTTTACTGGAGCCCTTGGGCTAGTCAATTCCTTTTGCATGGGATTTCTACCTCAGTTTGCCAGCTCAAGGGCCTCAGGCAGGCTTGGGGTAAGCATTTCCCATTTTTGGTTTTTGTCTGGGCTCCCAAATGCTAGCTCACACCCCAGGCAGATGTAAACTGATATCCCACCACTGAGGATAATGCTGAGAATCTGACCCAGTTTGAAATCCATCCATCAACAATTGCAACAGATGTGCAGCTTTTATGGACACAAGGCTTCATTCGGCTTCTCTATTATATAAGCCCGTGGGATGTTGTAGATCTGGGCCCTGCCCTGGCTAAATGATTATTTAAAACTTGTCCAGGCTGTCTAATGCTTTTGTTTGTGTTGTACTGGCAAAGCAAAGGGCAGAGAGGTTGTCCTCTCATGTAAAACCATTGAGAAAAGTCTTTTGAAAGTACATCAGATGGGATCCTCAGGTCAGAGCAACACTTGCTGTCCCCATAGTGGGAAGGGAGTAGGAGGTTTTATGCCACCCTTCCACAAGATCTACTGGCACAAATTAGAGCAGCATTAAGGCTGCTCTAATGTGCACCAACAGATAGCACAAAGGAGAATTAAGAGGGACCAATGATCTGGCCTATCAGTTCCACTGCTTGCTGGTGTGTAAGATGTAGACAAGGACTTACAATGCTCCCAAACCTTTATTCCTCACACGTGATTGTGCTTCAAAATCCCATTGAAGTGGCCGGCATTCAAGGGGAATGGGAATGGCTGGCATTCAAGGAAGGAAGGATTAGGTCCATAAAAAGAAGCAAAATTAATCAGATTTCTGGAGCCTCCTTGGAAACGGGTTCCAAGGAAGATGCTCCGCTCACTCCCTGCAACACTCCTTCGATGTGGAAGGAAAGGGTCCAAGAATCCAGTTCCACCATCTTGGAGCTCACTGGAATCTCACTGTAAGATGGCCAGGTGCGGTGGTATTTCTAAAGGGACGGCAATTGCTTCTGAGAAATGTAAATAGCCTCTGAAATAATCAGATTCTATCATATTGAATATAGGCAGTTAAATTAATCCTCCATTCTCCTCCAGGGATGAATCTAGCCTAGTAATTTTGAAAATAAAACAACTCCATTTTTTTGGCAAAGGGACTCATTTTTCAATGGGGTCCCATTTTGACCTGGGGTGTAGTAGCTGCCCAAAGTCATCTTTGGAGATAAAGGAGCAGTATCTAAACTGAAGTCAACTGATTCAGCTGCATCCACGTGGATGTTGCTACACTGACTGACACCAGCTGAAGATCTGGTTTTAAATGTTCTTCCGTGTACAATCCAATGTACGTAGATGGGAGAAGTAGGGTTACCACCTGGTATCGGGTGTACTCTTGGAGGTTTCATTGAAGCACATAATCTTTAAAGATTAATCTTTTATTCCTGGAGCCTCCAGGATAATCCCGGAGGGCTGGCAACGAACTGGGAAGGGTGAGAATGGTGTTATTGCTTGATTAGCGTTTATTTCAAATGAGCCATTGGCCATTTCATTTTATTAGCTCATGTTTTGCATCACTGCTGCTTTTCATGATGACTATCCAGGTAGCAATATGGTGACACATTTCTGTCATTTCAAGGTATGGGCCCATTCTCATTGCTGTTGATGGGAGTTTGGTCTGTCATTTCCGTGGCGGGGTTTACAAAGATTTCTGAACAGAACAAAAATTGTGGGGGGCTTGGGATTGGTGAGGCGGTCTGAAATAACGGGTCCTTTCAAAATGCCTGGGGAGTCTGGGTCTTTTTAGAGCCACTTTCTAGCCCATTCGCAGGTACAAATGTAGAGGGGAAGAGAACTTTAAACCTTTTGGCTGTGTCTACACTGGCATGAATTTCCGGAACTGCTTAAAACGGAATACTAGTTAACAGGTAGTCTCTACGCAAATTATGTAGCTTATTTGGTAATTTGGCGCTGTCTACACAGCACCAAATTTCAAAATAAACCACTGTTCCAAAACATCCCTTAATCCTCATGGAATGAGGTTTGCACAGACATCAGAATAGCACATCCATTATTTTGAAAGATATTTAGAAATAACAGGTGCGTTCTCAAGATGCAGAATAGCTATTTCGGGATACCGGAAGTATCCCGAAATAGTGCCGCAGTGTAGACATACCCCAAGAAGCCACAGGACTAATAAAAAATAAATAGTATCATCAGCTTTCATGGGCAAAACCCATTTCATCAGATGAGCTGGAGTGGAAATAACAGAAACAAAGAAACCAAGTGGAAATAACAGCTGCTTATCATCTACCTACCCCGACCACATAGCTTCTGCTGGCCACAGTTCTCCATTATTGATCAATGGGAGCTGCAGGATTGGTGTCCGCAGGCAAGGACAGCATGTGAAGACCCCCTGCTCTTACTTTCTCAAGGGCTGCAGGGACATGCCATATGTATATAAACTAGCCAATTAGCCCATCATAAGATGAGATTTTCAGGTTTCTCCTCCATGTTCGTCTTCTCTCCTGAGCCTCCGTTCTCTCGCTTTGTGTCTCTTTCTCTCTCTCCTCCTCCTACTGCCTCCCCTTTTCTCTCTCAGTTCTCCTCCGCCTTCTGCCTCTCTCTCCATCTCTCTCTTTCTCTTCTCCCCCTCCCTCCTCTCACTCTGCGTTTCTCTTCTCTTCCTCCTGCTGCGTCTCTCTCACTCTCTCTCGTGCTGTTCTCCGCCTCCTCCATTCTCCTCTCTGTCTCCTCTCCATGTCCTCTGTGTCTGCTCCACTTTCTTACTTTTGAATCTGGTGCCCTTTCCTGACGTCTGAGATGCACGCTCGTCCAGGCCCCGCCCCCTGGCTGTTCGCTTTGGGTGGCGCTGTTGCCTCCCACCGTGGCACTCGGCTGACTTCTGCGTTGCTCAGCCAGGCCACCGTGCAGGTGCAAGCGGACGTTTGGGCCCCGTGCTCCCCATGCAACACCCCCATGCTGCATGGGGAGCACGGACCCCAAACAGCCGCTTGCTCCCACGTGGTGGCCCGGCTGCGTGGCGCAGAAGTCAATTGAGCGCTACGGTGGGAGGAAATAGCGCCACCCAGAGGGAACAGCCAGCGTTTCAGCGTTACAGAGTCACAGACATTAGGTTACTATATATATGATAACAGCATTTTATCAGAACTAGGTATTGTTTGAGTTTCTCCACTTTTGGTAAAGTTAATATTATTGCCATTAACATTTTTTGCCTTTGCAAGCGGCTAAAGATATGGCAGTATTCCTTATGTACTGTAGGTTTGGTGTTTTCTGTTTGTGTCCCATAACTGATTTGACAAATGCTACGCAGAAAGATATTTTTGCACAGTAATGAATGCAGTGCTATTTTTTTAAAATCTGTGGGCCAGCCTCTTAACAAGTATAAATCTGCATAATTCCTTTGATGTCATCGCGCTATTCTCATTTATACAGGATGTGGATTTGGCTCCAGGTATCTCTGGTTAGCTCTATTCATGGCAAAAAGGGCCTCTTGTGAAATTTTAGAATGCTGGAAAACTGTAAACAGTTTCCCATGAAAGAACAAGCCTGGGGCAAGGTTATATTTCATCAGAGATGAAGGCATGACAGTCAATTTGAACACGGTAAAGGCCATGGGTAGGCACTGAACTTGGTGAGAACATTACAGTTCACCTCCCTTAATGGGAGCTGAGGTAGGCCAAGGCCGAGCACTTTTGAAAACCCCATCATGTATTCATCACTGTAACCCAAAGTCCTCTGGAGAATGTGCCAAGCCTCCAGGACATTCCTGAGTGTTTATATCTGATCTCAGACTTAAGGCCAGGTCTACACTAGACCCGGCAGCTCAGCTTAAGGAATGCAAATCCAGCTAAGTAGAATACATAGCTGGAATTGGCTTACCTTAAGCTGAGCTTGGTGGAGAGCAAACGCTCTCGTCAGCTTCCCTTACTCCTTGTAAAAGGAGGAGTACTGGATGCGGGCGACAGTGGCCTCTGAGTTCAATTTAGTGAGTCTTAACTAGGCTTGCTAAATCAAACTCCGGAAGATCAATTGCAGTAGCAATGATCTTGTAGACAAGGCCTTAAGAGATTGAAAGAACAAAGGGTTTTATTAACCACTCTCCTTTGGAAAGGCAAGGCAAGTGCTCAGAGCTCTGAGGAAGCTCCAGGTTGCTCAAACATCCAGTTACACGCCAGTGCTGTATATCCACACAGCTGGCATTGTTGTCTGCTTTGACAAAGAGTGGCAGTGGGGGGATTTGTAATGACTCCTAATGATGGAGGCTGCAGATTCCCATCTCCTCTGAGTGACAGCACCTCGAGCAACACAGTGCCCCAGATCCCCAGGACAGACCATTAGTCCATTGCTGACTCATGAGGAAGTGTCCTTCCTGAATCACCATCCCGGCTTACAGGAGCTCCTGGGTTTCTTCACCCTGAGATTCACCTGTTCCAGGCTTTGCTGGCCTTAAGTCTCACACACTGAAGTAATTGTAGACTCATAGAACACTAGGACTGGAAGGGACCTCAAGAGATCATGAAGTCCAGTCTCCTACACTCATGGCAGGGCCAAGCATCATGTAGATTATCCTGGACAGATCTGCTCTTAAAATCTCCAGTGATGGAGACTCTACAATAGCTGTAGGCTTCAAGAGACTGATTTGGTACCATTCTTGGGTTGTTTTCATGAGCCAAGGACTTGGTCAATTTAAGGATCCATTATTTTTCTGTGTTGGTCTCAATTGCCAGTGCTTAGAAAAAAGGAAGACTCCCCGGTTGGGAAATGGTCCCTAGTGACAATAATTTTTAAGGAAGGATGTTGAAATTTAAGCAGAGCTTGGTTCAAAGCGAAGTGTTTACCCTTTCAAAAACATGATGCTTGCTCTGTGAGCGTGGTGGGCAGGTCCATAATACAGGAGCACATGGATCTGTATTCTCACCCAATCCCTAAAGGTATGTCTACACTGCCACCCTAGGGTGTGTCTAGACTACATGCCTCCTTCGACGGAGGCATGTAGATTAGCCAGATCGGAAGAGGGAAATGAAGCCGCGATTAAAATAATCGCGGCTTCATTTAAATTTAAATGGCTGCCCCGATCTGCCGATCAGCTGTTTGTCGGCAGATCGGGGCAGTCTGGACGCGATGCGCCGACAAAGAAGCCTTTCTTCATCGGCACAGGTAAACCTGGTTTCACGAGGCTTACCTGTGCCGATGAAGAAAGGCTTCTTTGTCGGCGCGTTGCGTTCAGACTGCCCCGATCTGCCGACAAACAGCTGATCGGCAGATCGGGGCAGCCATTTAAATTTAAATGAAGCCGCGATTATTTTAATCGCGGCTTCATTTCCCTCTTCCGATCTGGCTAATCTACATGCCTCCGTCGAAGGAGGCATGTAGTCTAGACACACCCCTAGTTCAAACTGGGGTGGCTAATGTAGGCATTCGAACTTGCAAATGAAGCCTGGAATTTAAATATCCTGGGCTTCATTTGCGTGTTCCCGGGCGGGCGCCATTTTAAAATGCCTGTAGTTTGAACTACCTGCCCGCGGCTACATGCGACACGGACTAGGTAGCTCGAATTAAAGCTCCTAATTCAAACTACCGTTAAACCTCCTTGCAGGAAGAATAATGGTAGTTTGAATTAGGAGCTTTAATTGAAACTACCTAGTCCGTGCCGCGTGTAGCCGCGGGTAGGTAGTTCGAACTATGGTCATTTAAAAATGCGCCCGCCTGGGAACATGCAAACGAAGCCTGGGATATTTAAATCCCAGGCTTCATTTGCAAGTTCAAATGCCTACATTAGCCACCCTAGTTCGAACTAGGGTGGCAGTGTAGACATACCCTTAGGGACTGGCTGAGAATACAGATCCATGTGCAGACATACAGTGCAGACATACCCTAAGAAGCTAAGAGTCCTGCCAAGTGAGTGCTGTTCCTCAGGCTGGGTTTAAATGTCTGAGTTAGTTTAAGAAGCTCTGGTGTCGCTGATGTACATAGTTGTGCATCTAACTTTGTAAGAGGTTTGCATAAAGAGCCTCAGCTGGTACAACTCAGTGTCAGTGCATTAATACCTAAGCTACACCCGTTTGTACCAGCTAGTCCCCTGGTACACAGGCTTTACCTACACAACGTGCCTAGTCAGTGTTTTCAGCATCAGTGAGGATGTTTTCTAAGCAAGAACATGCCCTAAGCCAGCAATGGAATGTTCCTCTCTAGTATTCAGAGCATCATTCTGTCCCACAGGCACAAATGCCATCCACCCAAGTTTCATCCGTGTTAAATGACCTGCTAGGAAGATTGTCATGCTACTGTTGGCTGCTAGCATGGCATAGCAGGCACTTCACCTAAAAAAAGCAGGTGTGTATTGTGCCTCCCATTTCTAAGTTCAATAGGACACATGCCACGCTGTAATACTGTAATCCTTTTGTGGGTAGGCAATTTTCAGTCAACACTGAGCTGAATCTTAGCAATCACAACGCCCCTTCTCAGTTCTGAAGGTGCCACTAATTTCTCCGTGTATTCTTGCTCCTTTTCTTACTAAAGTTTAGATTTGCTCACAGACTTCAAAGAGAAGCTTCAGAATTGTCATTCATGCTTAAATTTGACACTTTATGTATGAGTCTCAACAAAGATGCTAATTATCTCACCCATTACAAAGATAGCTTCCCCAATTATCACCCCTAATATCATTATCTCATAGACACTAACCTCACCCACTCATCCCCCCTCTGTTCTAAAATCTGATTTGTCAACTGTATATGTGTTCACTTTTTTTGATTGTATCTCTTTGGTATACTGTATATGGTCATGCTAATTTTCTTCCACAGTTTGATCTGAGGAAGTGGGTCTGGCCCACGAAAGCTCATCACCTAAAAAGCCATCTTGTTAGCCTTTAAAGTGCTGCATAGTCCTGTCTTTTGTTTTATCACAGCTACAGTTACTCTCATCACATTGTCAGGCACTTCATTCATGGCATCTGATGTCACAAAGTGCTGTGGGTCCCTGAATGTGCTTATGTTTTGTACTGGGCTCTCTGATTTACCCAGCGGATGTGAGAAGTACATGTGGCCGCTGCTTTCTCTATTGGCTCCAGGTGTCAGGAGGCTCAATAGTGCAAGTGATTCTGGCTACGGTCAAGGCCAAACTCTCAGCCAACATAAATCTCCACTCAACAGAGCCACAGTGATTTACATCCACTGAGGTTCCACCCCGCCCCCCTTATTTTCCTTTCTAGAGATCTGACAAAACAAATGCAGGGACTATGTGGACCTTAGGATGTGAGGCTGCTAATAAATTCTCAGTTGAGCCTGCAAGTTGCAGTCACCTCCTTGAATATAAAAATAGACCCAGACTCCAAAGACCTGCAGTGCAGCTCCAGTGCTGGTAGTCCTGACTTTTTAGAAGGTATGGGTTTAATAGTGATTTCAAATGTGGTATCTATTATTTGCATTGTAGTAGCACCCAGAAGTCCCATTGGGAAGGGGGGGAATTAAACCTTCCCTACCCTTGAAGTGACAGGCAATTCAGCTCCCACCCCCCAAATCTGCAGATCTCTAGGGACTTCTACATTGGGAGCACACTCCTCCCCCCCAATCCCCAAACTCCTACAGGAGCCATACTGAGCTATGCTTTCTCTCAGCTGCTGCTGCCCGTAGCTCAGAAGGGCCAGCAGCACAAATTACTGTAGATGCTTCAGCAGCATGCACAGCTCTGTCCTAAAGATTTTGGAGGGAGAATCTGCCAGTTCCCTCACCCAGCTCCCTCTTCCCACAGCCACGAAATGTGTCTCTGCAGAGTAACTGCCGAAGGGTCTCCACAGGGTTGGAGGAGGGGAATTGCCGCAGGGTGCAGGTGAAGGCTTGCAGGGCAGAGGGTGGGGGCGTTCCATCTGGCAATGCCTGCCAGGCAACGTGACTTTTCCGGATTAGCGTGAAAAAGTTGTTAGTTCCGGCAGCAACTCAGCGCTCACCTTCTCCATGATCCTGTCGATTTGGCGGTTCTGTGTGTCAATCTCGTTGCCCATATCCAGGGCCATGTGACGGAGATTTCCAATGATGCCGCTGACCTGCTCGAGGTTTTCGTCCATTTCACCTTCTCGGTCATCATTTGTTACCCTGCAAGAGAACACACAGCACTTTAGAATGGAGCTGGGCTCAGCCAGTCTGGGTACCTCTGCAGCTATCCAGAGGCCCTCATTCCTTTAGCCCTGCCAGGTCCTCCCCAACCTTACATCCATTTTCCCCTCCACTTTGAGCTGTCCAACCTTCCTCTGGGCCATCCACCATCAGCCACTCTAACCTAGCCACTGCCAGAAGTACTGCTTGCAGTGCTGATAGGTGTCAGTCTGGGCTGTCACCACCAGCACTGTAGCCTTTAGTGATGGCTCTTCTGAGCATCGCTCCTTTTGGACTTGAGATCTTGCCTTTGAGTGAACAGAATATTGGAGAGCTACGTGCAGGCTGCCGAGCCAAGAGATCCCCTCTACTTGCTTTGAGTTATTGGTGTCTAACTCATGACTAATCAAAGCTCTGCCCAGGAGCAGCCTCGTGTCTGAAAATTTTGGCTTAAATGATTCATTGTTAAGTAATTAAAAAAAATTAACAGAGCGTATCTTGGATTCATCAGCTTCAGAATACATTCCCTGTGGCCCCTGTTAATCCCGTATAATGTTGGCATCTTAACAAGAAGATTCAAGCTGATGGTGAGCAGACCCTACAAAAGAGCTCGGTCATTCAGTCTTGAGTTATGCATCAACTCTCATAGTTGGCCAGTTGTGCAGGGACTTACCAGTCCGTGATTCAAACACTGGAAAAAGTTCGGCCTGCTTGGAAAAGCTTGGAAAGACACTGCTTTTCACCATCGCCTATGTTCCTTAATGGATCACAAACAGTGGCAATGGGATAACCCTGAAGACAGATGTCTTCCATTTATCCGCAGGACAAATATGGCACAGGCCATGGAAATACAAGTTTCCCCTGTGATATCATGCCCCCAAGGGCATACTACTGTGCCATCATGCCCCCAAGGTTGAAAAAGTAAATGGCGGTCTCAGTGTACCTGATCCGCAGCTGGGTCCCATTTGGGTCAATTCCCTCCAGTTCCATCACAGTACACATGCCATAGCATCCACAAAGTTAACAGAAGATTCTTTACCTATGAATCCAGTTACCTCTGTCTTCAGAGAGCAAAGCTTTGCACAGCGGGAGATCTTTCCATGGAGCAGCTGTCAGTATGAACGTAAATGCCACCTACCTCTCTGTTTTACAGACCCTGTAATCCATATTTACTCACCACTGTCTCCTTTGCTAAAAAAGAAGGTTAGCAGGGGGATGCCAGGACAGAACATTTTTCTATTATAAGTGGATTTCATTTCCGCACCGGAGGTTGCCATTAAATGTGCACCAGGTTATGCACCAGCTACTGCCCGTTACCCCAGTTCAGCCAGGGCCATTGGGTTGTGGGGAGCATTAAGCTCTGGCTAGTTCCACTGAAGACAACGGCACCTCTCATCTGCACTCACTCCAGGGCCTTGTTGAGTGGGAGCCTACACTGCTATTCTCTTAGGGTACATCTAAACTACATGGCTCCGTCGACGGAGCCATATAGATTAGTGTACTCGAAAAAGGGAAATGAAGTGGCGATTTAAATAATCGCCATTTCATTTAAATAAAAATGGCTGCCGTGCTGCGCTGATCAGCTGTTTGTCGGCACAGCGTGGCAGTCTAGACGGGGATCTGCCGACCTCAGAACCCTTCGTCGACAGATCCTGTAAGCCTCATTTCACGAGGCATAAAGGATCTGTCGACGAAGGGTTTTGGGGTTGGCAGATCCCCATCTAGACTGCCACGCTGTGCCGACAATCAGCTGATCGGTGCAGCATGGCGGTCATTTTGATTTAAATGAAGTGGTGATTATTTTAATCGCCACTTCATTTCCCTTTGCCATTCTGCCTAATCTACATGGCTCTGTCGACGGCTGACACACTGGGGCTTGTGGGACTCGTGTGCCCATCCTAAACATAGCAGTGCAGAGAGGAGGCGGGCTTAGCCTCTTGCTTGAGCCACAACTCAAAAGTGCTGTCTGTACAGGCATTCCTGCAGCCCTCGCCTGAGCTCGCTAGCCCTACCCTGACAATCCAGGCTAGGAGGCTAGTTGTTGATGTATCTGTAGCTAGAAAATAAGGGGGTCTCAATTCAGTGATGCACTGTCTGCTGGCAATTGATGATGCTTAATGATAAACCACTAGGTATCTTGGAAAGTAATTATAAACTTGTATTTATAGAACACCTTTGAAAGTACTTTGCCATCATTAACTACTTACAGCCCCTCTCTCCCGTGTAGTACTGTGCCCACAGAGAAGCCCACTGTGACCCAACTATGTGGGCATAGAAGTTCACCCACATGCTATCCTTTGCAGGTTCAGGCCTGGTCTACACTACATTGGAAGGTCGAAGTAAAATACACAACTGCAGCTGTGTAAATTACGCAGCTGGAGTCAACGTCTCTTACATCGCGTTTCCGTGTTGTTCATACAGCGGGAGGCCTATGGGCACAAACGCTCCCCTTACTCCCTAATGAGTAGCACAAGTACCGGCACTGACTGGGCGTCCTTTCAATTCAATCTAGCGGGTCTATACTAGACATGCTAAATAGAACCCTGCAAGATTGACTGTGGCAGCACTGGTCTTCAGCGTAGTGTAGACATGCTCTCAGTGCCTTAATCCTAGCAAGACCTTGGTCCAGTAGGCAAGTAATTATAATAGTCCCATTTTACAGCTGGGGAAACTGAAGGAGAGAGATTAACAGCCACTCTTTCAAGATGCCACTAATGGTGACTCCTGAGGGCTTTATTTTCTGATCTATTGGGCATACACCAGTCAAGCTAATGTCAATGGGAGCTGCCGACATTCAGCACCTCTGAAAATCACACCTCAGGTGGGTGTGAGCACCATCTAAGCCATAGAAAATGTTGGCCTAAGGAACTTCCCTAGTGCCACAGAGTGAATTAGGGTGTGTCTAGACTACCTAGTTTTGTCGACAAAAGTGGACTTTTGTCGACAAAACTATACCAGCGTCTACACTACCGCTGAGTTCTGTCGACATAACGTCGACAGAACTCAGCAGTTTTGTCGACGCTGGTAAACCTCATTTTACGAGGCATAACACCTTCTGTCGACAGAGTTCTGTCGACAGAAGGTGTTATTGCCTGTAACACTGCGTCCAGACTACGGAGTTCTGTCGACAAAGCAGCTTCCTTTGTCGACAGAACTCAATGTGTCTGGACGCTCTTTGTCGACGGAAGTTTTGTCGACAGTATCTGTCGACAAAACTTCCGTCGACAAAACGCGGTAGTCTAGACGTACCCTAAATGAAGAATACAGGATTTCAGACCATATGGAAGAAATATATTAGCACCAGGGAAAATAGAAAGAAAACAGTGGATAACAAGGCTCACCTGCGGATAAAGCCACCACTGATGGCCATTTGCTCCCGTTCATCCACAACACGTGCAGGCTGGCTGGCTACAACCCCATCTTGATTATTGCCCCAGGCTTTTTTGTAAGCATCACTTGATTTAAGCCTATGCAAAAAAGAGGGTGAGCAACAAAGCACCAAGTAGAAAGAGACAAGTGCAAAAATCTTTACTTCTCCACGCTAAGAGCTACGTCAAGCAAATGAGTTTTAAGATAGAGGGGCTTTTATCGTATACCGATATATCATACGCCTCAACAAAACTTTTTTTTTCTGCCACCACCACCATAATGCTTCAAGATTTCATTTCCAATAGAGTGAATTGTAATAGTCAAGTCTGCAACATGGCACACTGGATTTTGGTTTGTTGGCTTGGTTTCCAAGCACAAAAAAAACAAACAAAAAACCGATAATGGGAATAACATTCAGTTGTATTACAGCAACATGTGAGGATTTTGACATAGAACACAGAGAACATACTGGCAGACAGACATTGAAACAAAACTGCCAAATATAGTGTGTACATCACATCACAGCAACACACTGGTTTAGAGAAAAATAGATTAGGCTAGATTTTAACACAGTCTCATGCAAAAGGTTCCTTTTTAAATAGATATCTGTGGTGTAATGGGCATCTCAGGCCATAACTTTTCCAATGTTTTTAAAAGTATATAACATTGCAGGAGGAGGGGGCTGGTTTTGAGCATTGGAGTTGCAGTGAGCGTAATTTCATTAGATTTCTCAATAATATATCGGTACTTGAAAATAGTAACCATACATCGACAGTTGATGTACAAACCTTTGTCCACAGAGACAAAAAGTAAAATAGGCAGAAGTGGGATGAGTGCAGGAGAAAATAAATACAAGCAAACTAGCATCAGAAAGGGAAATTCCTCTACACTTTCTTCATGCACCAGCTACAGGCATGAATAAGAAGTGAAGCATTCTCATTAAGCACAACTGCCCCAGTGGTTCATCATACTCTTAATGCACCAGCAGTAACAGCCCTTTGCAATGAGCAACACACAGGCAAAAATGGATCTTGGCCTTCTTCAGCAATCCTGAAACCTCAGGACTTAAAAAAAAAAAAAAAAAAACAGCCTTCTAACAGGTCATTGCATTATGCAAACTTTCCAAGAGCCACTTTTGACTGAGCCGCCATGATGAGAAAAATTAAAATCCAGGCATACCTGCAGTGGCAAATATTAAGATGTGCAGCATACTTCGGGTTGTTCTGACACTTAAGTGATCAAAGGACTTCAATGGGAGAAATCGTCAACTTTGTGGTCTGTAACCACAGAACTTCATTTTGTTCCAGAAAGAAGCCTGTTTCAGCCAAGCTCTGGGGAACGGCAAATTTCCCAGTTCTGCACACACCTATGAATGTGCATAAAACAAAACAGCCCTGCAGCTTGCATTTGGTGGAGGGAGTGAACAAACTTTCAGAAGAATTGGGGAGGTTACTGAAAAAACTTCAGATACTCCCACCATGTAATTCCATACTCCCTGAAGTTGCCAGGAATTTGTTTTGTGCAAAGATGAGTTACATACCAAAAGAGTATCAATAAAACATCATTTAAGGGGATTTTCCAGAGACACATCAAAGCTGCTGTTTTTTGTCTCTTAGAATATAGTAAGACAAAATAAATTTAGGTTTTTTTTCTAGGTGAAGTGCATTATACACCATCTTTGGCGGCATTTCTGGAAATGAATTAGGGAAATGTCTCTAAACAGCGCTAGTAATTAGCATCCCAAATGCTGCACATATAGTTATTACTATGCATTTTCTTTTAGACCTTTGCCACATGCAGAGAATAAGATATCTCATGGGCATTCTTCTATCCACCCAGAGCCTGAACCCCCATTTTTTGTGCATGCCAACCTCCCACCCCAAAACAGCAGGTGAAATGTTGGTCTTGTTGTTAGCTTTGCCATGGCCTGCAAGGAGGCCAAGATTTCACCCAATCCGAATTTTGGCTGCTGAAGGAATGTAGGAATGGGCCCTAAATTAGAACCCACGGTTCAGTTAATGTTATTCACATGTAGCAGGGAATTCTTATATATGAAAGTGTCTCCTTATTTATGGCTACCCAGGAAAAGGAACGGTGGGCACATTGCAGTGCTGTTGGTATTTAGGCCCTTACGGGTTTCGCTTTGTGCTGCATGGCACCTCTAAGAACAGCTGCCCTTTCTAGAGCAGTTGACTCCTGTCTTGATATCTGTGAAAACTGCCTCTAAAAAAGACGGCTCAATTCTAAAGCCTGCCAAGGTGAGCAACCTCACTGATCAGTAGCCTGGCTTGCTTCTTGAGCCCTCATAGTACAACTGCAGGTCTGTTACTCTGAACGAATTGGTAACACTGCGCAGCACTGTGACACCTCTCCTAACTAATATATACTGCCTCACATACCTGCAGGACCCTTTCTATGTGCACTCAGGAGAGTCCATGGTGCTGCCATCACCGCCAAGTGGTAAATATCTGAGTGTCAAATTCTCAGGCACAAAAACTGAAACAGGTGTGTGGGTGTCAATGGAGCTAAACTGAATTACCACAGTTAGCCCTGAGTTTTTAGCGGCTTTGCTGTGAGTTGGTGCACTCAAGAAGTCAAGACTGACTACAGTAGCCCATGGGATTCTCTGTACCTACAAGGCTAGCTTAGGGCATTGGGTTTGCAGCAGATTCCCTCCCCAATGGAACTCCCAGGGGCACTGTTCCTATCTCAGGTACAATGACTCCAGGAGTGCTGGAGAAGGGAGACTGCTGGATCTACCCTGTGAAAAGAGTCAGCACGTGCTCCTTCCTGCAGTTCCACGCTCCAGTCCAGAGGGGAGACAGGATAGACCTGAGACTCCAGGCCACCCTGCAGCCCATGCGAGAGCCCAGCGGGCAGGGAGCTCTTGCACGGCATGTGTGTGCATGTGTCTCTCTTGGAAATCTCTTCCCAATGCCACTTTGTGCACCCTGGCAGGGCTAGTCACACTCCGGGGCAAAATGTCGACTGCAGCAGGTATTTACACCTTGGCGCAGCATATCAGAGTAAGACAATTGACCTCTTAAGCTGAACTGCTGTATTTAGGGCCTGTTCCCCTCTCCCAAACAAATACCAGTATTATATACCCCCTCCCTGCCAAGAAATTAACTTTAAAAGAAACGGTGATTGCTCAGAGAAAAACACTAGTCCTGCTGTTCTTGCTCAGTGAAAATTCCCAGGGAATTCTAGGGGAGTTTTGACCAGGTTTGCCAGAGTAAGAATAGCAGCAAGATCAGGCCCCAGTTATGAACTAAATTAGGCAGCTGTGCTCCTCAGAAGGCCGCAACATGTTATAATCACCCCAGTGAAAACTTAGGGTTTGTTAATTATAAATTGTATTCTTAATAACACTCTATTCTCATAACCTTTGCATTGCCTGACTGCATGCGAAAAATCTGGTCTTTCCAGTAGATTTCCATACTTCCTTACCCATGCAACCACATATCACATTTTTCTGCTGCATTTGAAACAAGTTTTGAAGTACTTCAAGAACAATTATATTGGAGTGTGATGGCATGCAAGTGAGCTAGACACATTTCAACATTTCTGCGTAGTGTACGCTCTACCCAGTGAAGGGAAATTTGGCATGACCAGTTCAGTGGTCCTACATTTTTATTCTTTATAACAAGATGGTAAATAGCACAGTTTGGGATCAAATTGCAAAACATCATGCTCTTTCAAGATCACGTCAAGGGAGGTATCTGTTGAGCAATGGGAAGATAATGATTTCCCTTCCAGAATTTTGAGAGATACTTATCCCAAATGACCTTTTCTGCATGTTTGAGCCACAGCTCTTCAACTTGATTAACCTTGATCATGATACTGTTTGTTTTAAAATTTAGGGTCTCCAGAAAAAAACAGTCCTGCTCTTACCATGATTTTTGTCAGCGAGGTAGCTGTAACATGGAGTACACTTTCTGTAAAATGTTGAAACTTGGATCATTAAAAGTCATTTACAGTAAAGTTTTCACTGCAGTATGCCTGATTTTAATGCATCTACAGTAATTCCCACTGAGTTGTCTACACTATGAGATGAACGCATTTGACCCAGAATCGTTCTATCTGCATGCCACATGCTCATCCTGTCCATGTGCCTAGCGAGGATGAGCTTCGCAAGGCTTTCAAGATCGGCCTTGAGTGCTCAAAAAGATTCAGGCAGGCAGGCAGCACCTACTTGTTACATGGACAGACACAAAGACCACAGAATTTTCCTAGGTCCGTCAAATTCTTTTCTGCTTCTTTCATGTCCTTATTGATTTGGTCCATTCCCTCTTCGATGCGTTCCAGTTGTTCTGATTAAACACAAGTATTTTATCCCCACAGAATGAAGCAAATGGAAAAGGACAAAGAAAAAAAAGACAAAAAACTTCAGACATTCACTGTGACAAAAAAACTGGACACCACATAGCAGAGCCGGTACCCAGTACCTACTTGTTACAAGGACATATGAAAAGGCCACAGCATTTCCCTAAATCTTTTAAATTTTTCTCAGCCTCCTTCATGTCTTGGTTGATATGGTTCATGCCTTCTTCAACACGATCGAGTTGTTCTGGTCAGGACAAAGGGATGACAGCATGGAATGAATTGTATTTTTTGCTGCTTGTTTGTCTTCAACAGAACATGAAAAATGACCATGGGAAACGGAATTAATAGCAATATTACAATGCATTAATCTGAGCGGATGCATTGCTGCTGGGATGTATGCCAAGCTAGATGTTGAAGTGCAATGCCTTTCACTAGCATGGGTAGAGTAAAGCAAAACAAAGCAAGAAAGAGAGAGATGTTTGAAATATATTAAACAGGATGCAATGGTGTAGAAACACGGTCATAATCCTTATATCCAGAAACATAATACAATACATCCACTTACTAAGACACCAATGACATCCAAGAGAAAGAAAGAGATAAAGTTATCATCCTGCATTTATGCATGTTAATAAAAGAGCAAGTCTCTTTCAATGGACAATAACTTGATTACTTACACTTACAAAGGCCTTTGAATTGGATAATACGACTGGTTTGATTTGTGGGTGAGTAAGTGAAGGGACAGTTAGTAATGATGTTAGGAATGGGCATGAGCTATCTTGTTAAGACTTATGTCCAGGTGCATACTTTTTCAGGGACTGGGAGAGCTGAGATCCAAAAAGTCAGTTCTGGTCCATCTCTAGTCAGAAAAGTCTTCTCTTGGGGATTCTTTTGTAAGTTGGTAGTCAAAGGCTCTATGCTGATTTATAGACTCGGACCAAAGTTAATTGACTTCAGTGGGCTTTGTATTGGGCCCCTCAGGGAAGTTTACAACAATCTTATGCCACTATAATTCCATTTACTTTAACAGGGATCCTGATTTGCATTAGGACTAATGAGCGAAGCATCCAGCCCAATAAAGGGGTTAACACAGACATCACGCTGCTCCCCTGACATCAGTTGGGGTCTGGTTTACACTAGGGCTCAATTTGTTGCATATTTTTCTAGGTAACATTGTGGCTAAGAATAATTTCACACAGTAATTTGTCCTGAAATTAAAGCTGAAAAAATTGTCCAAAGCAGCAATATGCAGTAATGTAAAATTCTAGGCTCAGTCTTAAGGTTCTAAAAATAGTCCTAACTCCACTAGGACCTTAACTTTGACTTCAACGGAGCTATACCATTTTGCACCAGCGGAGATTCTGGCTTTTCTTTTTCTTTTAAAGGGAAAAATGTATGATGTGTTGGACAAACATTGCTTACGGTTCTATTTTAATCTCTCAAAACTTTTAGTCAAGTAAATCGATATTGGTTATGCAGAAATAAGGAATGATTAACAAGTGTTAAACTGGCTAATTCACATTTCCTGCATTGGATACAGAACATATATCCAGACATTTCCGAGTGTTAGGTCGGGGGTGAGGGAAGGGGGAGAAGGACTAGAGAACACAAAAGTGTAATAGAAATACAATGTGATGCCTGAGTGAAACAAGCCATGTCAAGATAAAAATAATGTATTTTAGAAACGAGAGCCTGTTCGTGCCTCCATTAAAGTCATTGGAAATCTTCCATTAGCTTCATTGAGAAGAGGAGCAGTCCTCATTTCTTCCTTGGGTTTCTGATAACACTTTGAGATGAAGGTTTTCAAGGCTTTCTAGAGTATTTGAATGCCCATTTCCCATGACAATTAATTTAATGCATTTTAAATTATTTGAATGGGAGTTGGACATTTTACCTCCGGGGGACTTTGAAAATCTCAATCCTGATTACAGAAGCAGAAAGTATTCTAAACAGTGAATTTACCATTCAGTATTTATGCTATTTGAGGGTTTTTTCCTTATATGAAAGTGAAAGTAGGTGTGTCAGCAGGTTGTATGTTGGTTTCACTTTTCTTGGTCTCATCCCCCATCTGGATGTTCATGAGTTTGGGTTCACAGTGCTGCGGGGGACTGTCTGAATCTAAATTCAACCCTACATTTTGAGGCCTAAATTACCTGACTGTGTTCATTAGAAGGAATAGACCTCACCAGGTTTAAGAGTTAAACATTAATATGAAAATCTGAGCAGCATATTTCACCCTTTTTGTTAAATTGTTGATCAAAGAACCAAAAATAAAATGGGTAGTTTGTTTTGAGAAACAATATATTTTTGGTATTGAGGCTTAACAGAAGCTTTGATTTGACCATTATCATTAGAGTCTTCACAAACTAACTTAGCTGATCAGCAATTCTGCCTGACAGTGGCAGTGTCATTGGAAAAATGACCCTGTGATGTAAAAATGGCATTTCTGCTCACTTGCTCTGCTCCCAGTGCATTCAAAGTCAGCTGCTGCCGCTGCCTATTTGACTAACACTCTTTTGCTCTGCACAGCACATGCAGCTGTGGGGGAGCAATCTGGATTCTATTCTGACTCATGCATCATGATGAGAATTACTAGCTAAGGCCCAGTTATGGATTATTTTTCACTGCGAGTGATGAAAGAACCGGACTTGCTGATCCCAGACGGGGCTATCAGTTAGATGAATCATCTTTTTACTTGAAAATTTTGACAAGGCAATCACCGAAAGTGGCAATACCTACAAAAACATATGGTGCCATGTTTACAGTTGCTTTGCAGAGGATAACCATGTATAGGTTCTCAAAATCATTTGGCCAGTCGGAAGCACTGAGATAAGACAGCAAGGGTCAATCACAGATCAAATATGAATGATGAACCTTAAGTACGATCTGGCATTCCTCACACAGGCAAACACCCTCTGAATCAAGAGTAGGATGGAGTTTTGAACTTTACTTCCAAGAGATTCCCTGTAATCTTCCTTTTCATGGCCAGGTGATGCAAGGCTTAACTGAAGAGTATATTTTGCATGGCTCAAGGACTTCTCTTTAAAACATGCATCTCACCACAGCTTTGCTTTAATTTATCATCCTTTAGGATTTGCGAATGTACCGCTGTTTGTGATTCCACTTGATGGCAGGTTATGTGATTCCTGAGGAACAAAGCTACCGACAGGCAATTTATCTTCCATTAAGGAAAACCTCATCAGTCTAAAAAGCCTGCATTGACTAGTAGCCTAGCAGTCTAGACATGTGTCTGCTCCTTCTAAACTGGCTTGTTTAATTTAAACCCAATAGGCCGGATTCTTAGTGGATTTAAATCAGCATAACTCCAGGGGCTTCAATGGAGCAATGCCAGTTCACCTGAGCTGAAAACCTGCCTACAGGCAACGTGGAGAAACAAGACTCTTGATCTGGATCAACATTCCAGTGGAATAAAAGTGCCGTGGGGTAACTCTGGATATGTTGGTTTAACAGATTAGAACCTGGCCCAGAGTTTTTTAATGATGCAGAATTTGGTGGCTAACAAAAAGTTAATGTCATATATATTTAACGGGCTTCCTCTGTTCTAATTTCCTCTCTTGTACCAGATCAGCTGGGGCAGAAGCTATGACAATTTTCACTACTAGATTTAGTATAACCGACTCTCCATCTCAAATAGCTATGAATGATGTGAATTCCAGCAATCCCGCCTGGAGAGAATGAGCACACAGATTACCATGGCTAGAGCCTTATCTGTGAGAAAAGGGTACAGCCTCTGAATAACTGGAAGAAAAGGAAGCTCTTGATATCGGTTCTGTCTGATCAGTGAGTCCAGTGGACAAATCTATGGGACCCTTGAGGTTTTTCCCTATTGTGACCAATGTGGTACAGATGGGAGGGGAACCAGTGTCATGACTAGTTCTTCAAAGCACTTTCCCCTCCTGGCTAGCATCATTGTGTCTTGCTAAGGGGTAATTTGAGCCAGTTGTCCTCCTTCCAACCATGAAGTTTCTCTGACAGCTTTGACTTTGACAGCGGAAAATGAGCTACAGCTGCGTGTGACTGGAGTCATGTTGGCTGCAGAATTATGGCATCTCACAATCTCTCCACGTGGTCTCATGTAGGTACCAAAGGGGGATGGGGACATGGTAACTCTCTGTCGGACTCCTCAGGTAGAGTTGTCACCATTGTCTGTGTCTTGTCGGAGAGGACGGACCAGAGTCTTTGTAGTTACCTCAACAACTTCTTCAGCTTCGCCCTGTCAGTAACTCAGCGGTTCCTTTTGCTCAGCAGTGTCAAAAGCTGCAGGCAGGTCAAGTAGGAGGAGCACTGAGCTATGACCAGCGTCAGAGGGGCAGCCATGCTAATCTACAGCCGCAAAAACAACAAGGAGTCCTGTGGCACCTTAAAGACTACCAGACTCATTTGGGCATCAGCTTTCATCAGAAGTGGGTCTTTGCCCACGAAAGCTGATGCCCAAATAAATCTGTTAGGATACACCTGCACTGCACAGCTATTTAGCTACCCGTGTCTACACGAGCCATCCATTATTTTGAAATATTTTTTGAAATAACAGACATGCTATTTCGCCATCCCAGTAAACCTTGTTACACGAGGGTTAAAGGATGGCTCAAAATAGCACATTATTTAAAAATCTGGCGCTGTGCAGATGTGCCAAATTTCAAAATAAGCTATTTTGAAATAGTTTCGAAATAAGATACACAATTTGCATAGCGCAAATTACGATCTTATTTCAAGTTTAGGGTGCACCCTTAGTCTATAAGATGCCACAGGACTCCTCAGTTTTTGTGTTTGTTTTGAGATCACAATCCATTGGAATGTGGAGTTCATGCCGTAATACTGCTGCTAGGGCGTTATCTCCATGATGTGGCCTGGGATGAAGTCCAGCTGTGATGTACCCAAGGCAACAGCAATTGTCACAGGTTATTGGAGCTTGGTTGTTACTGCTTTCTCAGCAATTTTGCTGAGAAATGGGAGAGGAAAGGTTGTCTGCATCCAGGCTTGGGTTTTTGAGGTCTGGTCAGCGCCTGACATTTTTCATTGGAGTTGGCAGGTTCTCCTCTCTAAAGGGTTGCTTTGTCCTGCTTTGCTGCTGGGCACACTTGTTCTTTGCTAGCTTTGACCATGCAGGCCAGGCCTGTATCTGTTTTCCAGGCGGTGGCACCATACCTATTTCTCAAGGATTCTTGGTTCTTGCCACGTCTAATACTGCCAAACAATCAGGCATGGTGGAGCATCTAAAGCCATCTGCTCCGAGGTAGATTTTTTCCTCATGGAGTTCATCTGGACAATCTTATCTGTGGCGTAGAAAGGGAGCTTTTCACAGAGGTTGCTGCTGGTGTCTGATGGTGGCATTATGCCATTGAGTTGATTCGCTTGTTCACTTGGTACTGGGGCTCTGTTGGCTCTGTGTTTGCTGCTGCAGTGGCAGGGAAGGGTCTCTTGGCTTCCTTTACTGAGGTAGTGCATTCCTAGTGGCTGACAAATGAAAGATGGAGGCATTCATCTGCCTGGTCTCGAGTGAAACATTTGTGTGAAACCCAGGCTTGCTTGTGCTGAAGTCAATGGGAAGACTTTCTCTTTCAACAGAAGTAGAGCCAAGCCTGCTACTTCTCTCTGCAGCAGACCACGCACATGAATCACCATACCCATCTCCAAGGACACTAGGGCTGAGCTAGCACTGTCTGAGCTTGCATCCAAGTGTGGTGCTCCTGGATATGAGAAGGCACTCTCTCCACCTGGAGGGTGAGGACGACAGCTTATGGAACCTTGCCATCCCGTTACGCTGATGGGTGAGAGCCACGTTTCACTTCATTGTCTCATCGCCCACTGTCAGCTGAAACTGCGAGAAGTGGTATCAAACTACTTTTGATATTAAATAACATATAACATATAGCCGCAGTCATGCAGAATGCAATGCTATTCACAGCCTTAAAAACAATTCTAACATCATAATCAAAGAGGCTGACAAAGAGGGCATTGTAGTCATCATGGACAGAACAGATTATGAACAGGAGGCAACCAGACAACTCACCAATAACAGATTCTACAAGCCTCTCTCCTGTGATCTCACTAAAGAATACCAAAAAAACCCTCTGAAACAACTGCTCATAAAGCTCTCTGATGCTGCTCAGGACCAGATTTACACTAACACCTCCCACCCCAATTCCTGAAGAGGAGTTTTCTGTCTGCTACCCAAGATACACAAACCTGGAAATCCCGGACGACCGATCATCTCAAGCGTTGGCACACTTACAACAGGATTATCTGGCTCTCTCCTCAGACCCCATGCCACCAGCACCCCTAGCTACCTTTGCGACACTACTGACTTCTTGAGGAAACTACAAAATATCAGTAATCTACCTGAAAACACCATCCTGGCCACCATGGATGTAGAAGCCCTGTACACCAACATTTCAAATGAAGATGGATTACAGGCTATCAGGAACACCATTCCTGATGACAGCACTGCACACCTGGTTACAGTGCTCTGTGACTTTGTCCTCACCCACAACTACTTCCAATTTGGAGATAATTTGTATCTTTAAGTCAGAGGCACAGCCATGGGCAACTGCATAGCACCACAATATGCCAACGTCTTCATGACTGACGTTGAACAACGTTTCCTCAGCTCTCGCCTTCTAACATCTTTACTCTATTTACATTACATTGACGACATCTTCATCATATAGACCCACGGGAAAGAGACCATTGAAGAATTTCACAAGGATTTCAACAGCTTCCACCTTACCATCAACCTCAGCCTGGATCACTCCACACAAGAAATCCACTTCCTTGACACTATAGTACAATTAAATGATGGACAAATTTCCACCACCATATACCGGAAACCCACTGACTGCTACACTCACCTTCATACCTCTAGCTTTCATCCCAGACACATTTCTCAATCTATTGTATACAGCCAAGCCCTAATATACAACTGGATTTGCTCCATTCCCACAGAGACAAAAACCTACAAGATCTATATAGAACTTTCTTAAAACTGAAATACTCACCTGGAAAAGTGAAAAAACAGATTGACAGAGCCAAAAAAGTACCCAGACATGAACTCCTTTAAGACAGGCCCCAAAAGGAAAACCGAATTCCACTTGTTATCATCTACAGTCCACCATTTATCCTGGAAAACAACCTTGGGAAAGGCCAGTTCTTGTTTACAGACAACCCCCTAACCTGAAAAAAATTATTTCTGGTAACCACGCAGCACAGCTACATCATAAGCATCCAGGAATCCACCCCTGCAATCACCCCGTTGCCAACTCTGCTCACACATCTACACAAGCGTTTTCATCACTGGACCCAACTATATCAGCCACCAAATCAGAGCTTCATTTAACTGCACATCCACAAATGTGATCTATGCCATCAAATGCCAGCAATGCCCCACTGCAATGTATATCAGCCAAACTGGACAGTCTCTACGGAAAAATTAATGGACACAAATCAGATATCCGAAAAGGCAACACACAAAAACCTGTTGGAGAACACTTGAATCTTCCTGTACACTCATTAATGGATCTCCAAGTCGCTGTTTTGTTTCAGATCAATTCCACAAGCCAAATACAAAGAGAAGGACTGGAGCTTAACTTCATTCACAAGTTTAATTCTTATACTAATGGTTTGAATCATGATATCAGATGGCTCGCACATTATCAACCAACCAAACAATGAAGGTGCTAATGGTTCTTGATGTCTGCATAGAATCTGGTATTGGTCATCTTCCTTTACAAGTGCAAACTAATGGTTCTTATCAGCCTCTTTTAACTATTTAGTCTTAAGGTGCTACTAGACTAATTGTTGTTTTTTTAAGTTTTTCCTGTTACATACTAACTCGGCTATTCCTCTGAAACTTATCTACTCACTGTCCTTTTTTACTTCTTCCCCTTCCCTCCTTGCCTTATTTATTCTTGAATTTGGACTTCCAGCATTCTGGTCATCAGAAGAAGTGGGCTGTGCCCACGAAAGCTGTTGATACCATCTACATGTTTTGTTAGTCTTTAAAGTGCTACCAGACTATCTGTGGTTTTTTAAGTTTTTCCTGTTACAGACTAACTCGACTAACCCTCTGATATTGCAAACAGTCATCTTATAAATACAGCTACATTTTAACATCCGTTAAAGTTAGTATCAATTGGAGAAATAACAAATTACAGTTATTGTAATTACACAAACAATCCTTTATTGCCCCATGGATTTGGAGTATAAGATTTATGATTTGACAAAAATGGAAGCTACCTTTTGTGGGTCACGGGGCTTGCTTTGGGCTGTATGAGTAACACTGTCAAAAGCTCTTAAATGACTTCACAGCCTAAGTCCCATTTTCACATGATTAGGGCCAGGTCTTTAAAAGGTATTTGGGTGCCTATAGATTCAGACAGGCGCCAAATGGGATTTTCAAATGCACCATGGCAGCTTACTTATGAAGCGTGAATGGGTACCTAGGTGATTTTGAATATCTTACTATCCACCTATCTGCCTAAATGCCTGGCCCTGCATCACTTTTGAAAATAGATCTTAGGCTGCTTAGTTATTTCAGCCCAGCTCCTCAATGGTATTCAGGTGCCTGACTCCCACTGATTGGAGATGTAAATTTTGTACATTATGATGGAGTTTGGGTTATAAAGCAACATCTTAGGAATAATATGAAGCATATATTTAACACTGTAAAAGGAGAACACAAGAGTGTGTTTCTTCTGCTTTTTTTCTTGATAAGATCTGCAACACGGACAAAACCAGGTAGTATCCTGTGGGTTGACTCTGGGAAACTGGACAGTCTACAATCTTCACTGAAGTCAATGGGCCAAATTCTGAGGTCCTCATACCCTACATGCAGAGGAAACCCTGCTGGCAGAGATATCAACATATGCAAAAGGAGGTCCATTCTCCTTTCCCTCAGTGTCTCCTACTCCCACCACCCAACCATGCCCTGTAGAATACATTAGGGCCTGTGAGGGTAGAGAAGTAGAGGAAGGAGTGGAACGACCATCATTCCCCAGGAATCCTTTTGTAGCTCAGGGAAAAAGATGATGTAACCTCAAGCCATGTTATATCTCACACCTCTCCTCTCACACTAGGGATGCCCCTTCATGAGGTGGAAGAAGTAATTGCTGGTAATGAAAGCCTTACCAAGCAGCTCCATTGGAGTCACATAACCAAGATGGATAGGCTTCAGGAGACCCACAGTGGCAGTGAAAGCATGGGGCAGCTGTGTGGGGCAGCTGTGTGGATGGACAAGGGACCTTTAAGGATTTTAGGAGCCTTTGGAGGGAACTCACAGCTTATTCATAAAGGGCAGAAATGAATGGGAAAAAAATCTACACAAGGAGAACCTCCTCCTCCTTTAAGCTTCTTTCAGTGGATAGCCCCTTGGGAGGAGCAGTTTTGATATATTCCTTACTGAGGCTAATTCCAATGGCTTTGGAGGGAATATCTGGCTCCTTGGGAGTTTTGGGTACCAAGTGTTGCAGGACCTGATCTAAAGCCCAATTGAGTCACTGGAAAGATCCCTGCTGATTTCAGCTGGCTTTGGTCCAGGCTCTTAGTTTTCACAAGTCACATTCCTTGGGTGGCCTGTTATAATGAAGAGCATTGTGATGGCTCACCTTGCAGTAGCCAGTTATGGGATACACTGTACTGACTGGCCTACAGACCCACAAACTAGACAGAGCTCTTACAGCCCTAAGGAGCTAGCCAAACGCCTAAATACCTCTGCAGTGATGGTCTCAAAGACCTTTGCTTACTGATGCCAGAAAGCGAGTTCTACCCTGTGCTATTAACATGGAAGTTGGCTTAGCTGTATCTACTAAGGTGTGTGCAACATCAAAGCAAACATGTTGTCTAGAAAACCTACCAACAGAAAAACCCAAATGGGTACGTTTAAACTGTTTTTTCTTCGAAAGAGGATATGCAAATTCCATGGGAATTTGAAAAGGTACATCTAAACTACATTTTTTTTTTCTGAAAGAGGATATGCAAATTCTGCGGGAATTTGTATATCTTCTTCCGATCGCTTTTTTGAAAGCGGGTCTTTCCAAAGTGAAAATAGTCTTGATGCGGGGTTTTTTTTTGGAAAAAAGCCCTCTTTTTCGAAAAACTGCAAAAACCTCCTTTTTTTAGGAATAGTGGTTTTTCAAAAAAGAGGGTTTTTTCCACCTCTCCCCTCTCCCCCGTGTCCAGACTACTTTCACTTTCGAAAGACCCACTTTCATAAAAGTGATCATAAGATATGTTGGGATGAGTGGTTGGAAAGATTAGATCTTCTGTTAGCCACCCATTGGAAAGATCACTGCAATATTCTTTTCTAGGTGTCACCTAATAATCTTAAGTAACTTGTGCTACAAGGTCAGTTGAAAAAAGATCACGCAGGTGTGTTAACAAATGCTTTCATTCATCCCATAATCTGCTAAGACATTCATGAGTTATGCACTGCAAAAACTGTATGGTTTTAAAAGACATCATAGGCATATTTTGTCCAATTACACGTAATAGGTGTATCGCAATTTAAAAAAAACAAGTTTCAGCAATTATTAATAGAACAACACTGCTAAATATTACACAAACATAATTAAAGTGCATTTAACATACTACCATGATTGCAATATTCCTGGAGCTTGCAGCATGCTCTGTCTCTTTTACTTGAGAAAACTGTAATCTATAATTATCAGAGTAATTTACTGATACAACCATAACCATTTTAAAGAAACTTTTATATTGTCTGAGTCTTTCCAGTTGTATTGACTGGCTGAATACTGGATCTTACAATGTCCATGTATGTTCAAAGGGACTGAAGCACAAAGATTCCTGGATTATAAGTGGTCAAATGGCCCAATCCTGAAACCCTTATGTATGCAATCTTTGCTCAAGTGTGCAGTCCATGTGTAGTTAATGGGACTACTCACATGACTGAGGACTCTTTGTATGTACAAGGCTTGTCAGAAAGATTCATTTGGTTAGTTGCAGGCTTTCACTCACAATATATGTGATTGATTTAGTTTTCAATGTGCAGTTCATTTCTGTGCATCGTAAAGGATACATGTTATTTATGTAGACACTGTATCTGGTTTGACACAGCTAATCTTTGATTTCTGAATCTCGTTGCTGTTGTTATTCATCAAAAATTAGAGCTGTGCAAACTTGATTCCAGTAAGAGTGTATGTGAAAAAAAGATTTATCTGGGGCTTTAAGGCTGAAACTCACTCCTGTGCAGACAGTCCCTATACTGACGCACCACTTCAATCCCACTAAAGCCCTTGAAATTGGGAAAAAGTTAGACTGAAGTGGTGCTACTACTTTGTACCTCCCCGTACTGAGGGGTGAATTTTGTACTCAAAGAAAACAGACTTAGGTTGTTTTTTTTTTTAATCAATTTCTGGCACTCCCTTTATAAATACTGAAAGGAGCTCTGTATGTGACAGAGAGGAGAATGTATCTCCTCCTTTGAAATAGGTTTTTCTTAGGACTGGATTCTGGATCTGGATTTATGATTGCAGATTTCACTGGTGTCTATAGTAGAGCTTAGTGAAATCCCAAGGCAGATGCAACTCCGATGAGTTTTGTCTGGTTTTGATGCAAAAGGCTATAAAACAAAGCTTTCGTTCGGAAAGGTCATGAACCTTAGTGCACTCTCCAGTACAGTTAGTTTGGAATTTGGAATGAAACACAATCCTGGGAGCGTTTCAAGCATTTTCCGTACTTAGCAGCTATTGCTGGGCAAACACGCATGGTCTGAATTGTGGCTTTGACAAGCAGGTATCCAGAATGGTTATGGGCCAAATCCTGCTTGTTTGCAAATTAGTGCCAATGGGAGTTTTCAGCAGACAAGGAATGGCCTGTGGACTTGTACTTGTAATGCCACGCGATAGTCACACATGTAGCTCCTATGTCTTCAACTGAGAGTTTGATATGCTCAAGAAAGCCAGGATCAGTGATAACCTGTTATTAACTGAGGATCTGAAGCAACGTTTACATTATGGTTTTGAATACTTGTGTTAGCCTTTTAGCAAGAAGAGGCAAAACCTCAGCTGGCCCAGCTCCGTTAGGATCTGGTCCCAAGCCTCTCACTTCGGGGTGATCGTTGGAATAATATGATAAGCACATTTCCACCTTTTCCCTTTAAAGAGAAATACCGTTGCAGGTAGCAAGGGCTCTGTCAAGAAGTTCTTTTGTGATACCAAGCAACTAATCCATGCATCCATGTTGCACTGTGAAATAACTGCATTATTAACAGGAGCTGTAAATGTTACACCAAAGTGGCACTCCATATATTGAGACTCAGAACTGAAAAGTCTCTTTGTAGACTTAACTTTTAATGAAACAGTCATTTCATGGTAACTCTCAGATCAAATATATGAGGTTCTGCTCTTAAAAAAAATAAGGAAGGAGGGAAAAAATATTTCCATTTAGATTCTGCTATAATGTTGCATTCATGTTAACATCCTAGAAGCAAAAAATATTACAGAAAAAGGGCTATTATGTTATCTACTCCATTCCCTCCTACTATAAGATCATTCCTCGTGCTTTTTTTCTGCAATAGAATGTTGTTAAGTGTCTAAACAACATTCTCCACTGATGTCTCATATTCTGTTCTATTGAAACAGGCATCAAAGTCTCCTGTTGGAGGCTGGTATGAGACAAGGCAGCAGGAATAAATAGTATATTGGGGCATTTGTTTTAGGAGATACCATTTTGTTGCTGCTGTGGGACTGCAGCAAAATGGATGCTCTTTAATTTTATTGAAAATATTCCAATTACTGCTCAATGGGCCAAAAGTGTCATTTCCCAGGGTTTATATTAAACATACCCAATGTCTGGTTTTGCCCATATCAGATCCATACACTGAGCTCCCTTCTAAGCCTGTAAGCGTCTGTATTGTACCTCATAATGAGCTATATTTGGCCATCATTTTTAATGCAGAGCTCCCATTGACTTCAATGAGCATTCTGCACAGGGAATGTGCATCTGATGTGCCTGTTTTATTTTCTCTATGGCTTGGGATTACTGCCTGCTCTTGAATCACAGCAAAAAAAGGAGAAATCATACAACACATGCATAAGTAATGCTGTATTTTAAACAAAGTATGCAGGGACACTTTCTCCCTCATTTGTGTGTTGCTATGGCTTGATCGAAAGCCCAGTGAAAGATTTTTTTTGTTTATTTCAATGTGTGTTGGAACAGGTCCCTTTGCATAAATGAGTGCCATATATACATACATCAAATGCAAAATAGACCTTCCCCCATATGCTTATTGTAGGTTACTCTGGTTCACAAAGAGGTTAGAGACAATAGGACTGACCAGATCTAACCTCTTACACAAATACATTGCTAGTGATCAATGTTCCCTCTAATCTTTTCCATCCACGAGCGGATTTTTTTCATCCATGTGCAAAATAAATTGTTATGAGCACCAAGGCATATACACCAAAAGCCTAGCTGTGGCTGCTCTGTTAATCAGCTGGGCAGCAATTGAATCTCTCCTGTACAAGCACACTGCTTACAGGGAACACTGCCAGTGATTAATGTATCATTGCATATCATTAATACACTTTTTTGAGAGTGCTTTTATTTTTTGACTGAAGCAATCTGAACTTACCTCCTTGCTCATCCAACATAACCAAAGTCCTGATACCAGCATCTTTACTCTACATTCCAGTAACGGAAGCAAGATAAGAAGAGGGAGAAAGACAAAAAAAAAAAGAGAGAGAGAGAGAAAGAGAGAGATCAGTGAGGGAACCATTAGCACTAGATTTGGGATTTAGGAAATCAAAGAAAAAACAGTAAAAGGTATGGTAGGGTTCTTAGGGCCTAGCTGAATAACTAGAAGCCATCATGTGAATGAATACAGTAACGGGAGCTGCGCATTCTCCGTGGCACCATGAACCCGTTGGTCCTCATTGGGGTGTAAAGCTCCTACAAAACATGTAACAGCCAATGGCTTCATTTGGAAATTAACATTTGAAACGACAGTCATGTTCTTAAAAGAAAGTTGAATCTTAAGGCTCCACAGCTGGCCACATTCATGTTGCAAACGCTCATTTGTTCCCTGGAGGAAATTCCAATGGAAAACATCTTGTGTAACCCACACACCATGGCTATGTCTATACTGGCAGGTTGTTGTTCCATAAATATGCAAATGAAGCTAAGCGTGGAATATCGCTGAGCCTCATTTGCATACCTAATGAGCCGTCATTTTTGCGGAAGAGGCTCTTGCGCCAGAAGGAGAGTCTACACTGCCCCTTCTTGTGCAAGAAAAACCCTCTTGCGCAACGCCGTTATTCCTGAAAATAATCAGCGTAGCGACATTGCGCGAGAGGGTTTTTCTTGCGAAAGAAGGGGCAGTGTAGACACTCGTTCTGGTGCAAGAGCCTCTTCCGCAAAAATGACGGCTCATTAGGTATGCAAATGAGGCTCGGCCATATTCCACGCTTAGCCTCATTTGCATATTTCTGGTGCAACAACCCGCCAGTGTAGATGCACTGGAATATAAAACAAAACATGTATAACAGCAATTAAAAGAAGTTCTTTTTCTTCCATTTTTAGGTGCTCCATGCTTCAGCATTCTAATTGCTAACAAATTAGCCTTTTCATAAAGGGCTTTGTCTAGCAAAGAATTTCATGCTTAATTTTAAGCACACGGGTCAAGCCATTGCTTAAAGTGCAGCACATGCTTAAATGTTTCCTGGCTCTTTTTCCTAATTAGAAAGCTGCAGCCGGGAGTGGCATATGATTTTTCAATCTATGGGTCAAATTCCACCTTGGAACTATCACTGTAAACTTGCATAATTTCAATCAAAGCAGAGTAAGCAAGAGTAGAATTTGACCTGTCAGTGACTATAGCATACTCTTGTTTAATTACAGTCTCATTCAAAGCCCAGTGGAGCCAAAGGAAATACTCCCAACAAGGTTTCCACAGCACCTTGGAGATTAAATGGATTGCTATATAACTGCTAATTATTATTATTATTATATGGCTTAATTTCCCAAGGAGGGAATGAAACTGGGATGGATAAAGAATAATTACTCAAAAGCCACATCAATCATTTCTGAAGCAGAGTGGCCCTCTTTCTCCCCTGGTTTGCCCCTTGTGCAGATGTTCACACCTGTGCAAAGTGTCTGCAAAGTGCACCTTTTCTGATATTGTGGCGGTCTGCACACACCTTTTCTTTGCCAGGTGCAAAGGACAGTGCAAGTTGCCAGGCACTGAAGAAATCTAGCCCAGAGAATGTATCAGCTGGTGAATGAGAATGACAATGAATGTTTTCCATATGTTTCAGTAGGTACATTTTAAAAAACAAATATATGCTTGATCTTGATCAAATCCGATAGCAGGCACAGAAACCCAGTTAAATAAAGAATTCTACTTCAATCAATATGGCATATAGACTTTGTTCTGAATAAATTAGTGCAGACAATTATCTACCAGGCCAGACTGACATTGCTCGCAGTTCACAAAGACACTAAAGAGAAGTGTCAATACCATAAAGACAAAAGTCTGGCCAATGAGGTATTTTGTAGTCATGCGTGGTGGCATATTTCTACAGCCCCTTTGTCGAGTTAGCAGTAGCTCTATGCAGTGCAGTGCTCTCCCTCCAGTCTGATTAAAGGAATTAATCCATTCTTTCACTCCTGGAATACACCTGATAGTTGAAAACATCATCTGCTGTAAATTAATGTAGTTCCATTGAAATCTGTGGGCTGGCTCCTCCGCTGGCATACAGAGAAACAGCTCCAGTGACTTCAAGGCAAATGCGTCAATTTACACCATCTAAGGACTTGGCCCTGTACACTTGCAATTGACGCCAAGATACACAGATTCCAAGGCCAGAAGTGACCACTGTGATCATCTAGTCTGACCTCCTGTGTAACATGGGCCATAGAACTTCTCCAAAATAACTCCCAGAGCAGTGCTTTCAGGAAAACATCCCATTTGTGTTGAAAACAGTCAGCAGGGGAGCATCCACCCTGACCCTTGGTAAGCTGTTCCAGCAGTTCATTACTCAAAATTAAAAGGTACATTTTATTTTTGGTCTGAATTTGTCAAGCTTCATTGTGGTTCCAGCTACTGGCTCATGTGATACCTTTCTCTGCTGGAATGAGGAGCCAATATTTGTTCCTCTATAGATAATTTTAGACTGTCATTAACTCACTTCCCTTCACCTTCTCTTTGTTCCATTCAATGGCTTGAGCTCCGTGAGTCTGTGATAAGGCAAGCTATCTGTTCCTTTAGGATCACGCTTCGTTTTTGGCAGACAACTTGCTTCCATAGAGATACATTAAGTATGTAATACTCTTCCTTGACTAGGGGCCAGTCCAAAGCCCGGTGAAATCAAAGGGATTCTGTTGCAATGGACGTCGGTGGGTTTTCAAATAGGCTTTCTATTGTCCAACGTGTTATTGTATGTAGTGCTTGTGAGGCTACCTTTTAAGGAATATTCAGAACAAAAGAGTGAAATCAGGAGGAAAACCTCTCCCCATTATAGATGAAGGCACATTAATGTATAAGAAAGTCAGCTAAGATCGTGACCTTGCATTAAGCATCCAGCTTGAAATGGTGTCGTAGGATTAGCCAATGAAACATTTCTACCCTACAGTTTCCATTCTGAAATATCAGTGAGTTTAGATGTGAAACCCCATCTTACAACATGAGAAAAGAGCCCCATTTGGTTTGGGGGTCTAACAAAGCTGCTCTTAAGTCCACACAAGCTCCCAATGACTTTTTGCTGGAATTTCTGCAGTACTGATCTTGTTGGTTTATTTCCCCCCTCCCCAGTTCATGGCTAGAAACCATCTCCCCACATCCCTCTGCATCATAATTAGTTTTCTCTAAAGGCCAAGCTGCTTTCATATGGAAACCATGGAAGAGGCACCACTTTTCCCCTATTGGCTTATTCCATATTTAATTATTTAATCAGCCCAGGGTGAAAAGTGTGAACAGGAAGGGTTGTTGGCTCCAAGCTGTGCATGACTATAGTCCCCATCCTTCTGCCCCAATTCATTGCTATTTTGGGACACAAACACTGCACCACAGCACTATAAAAAAACAACCATAAATTCACAGCACATTATTACAACAACCAAGTGGCTCACACTTAGCATAAATAATCACTGATCATTAGCTATACTAAATGTATAGCTAAGAGAGGAGGCTGTAGAGGGGGAAGCAGGTGGGTTAAGATGCATACCCATATGCAGGGTGCGTGTGAATGTTGAGAATGTAGCCCCTCATGGTCTTCCAAGTAAGCACGAGGCTTGGGCGGTGCATTACCCCAGGCTCCCTCCCACCATGTTCTGGTCAGCCAGGAGAAGGCAGGAACAGCATGTTGCCTCAGCTTCCCTCCCCCGTGCTCCAGCTGTCTATGGGGAGGCTGGGGCTGATTATCCTCCACCCAGTAGAGAGGCCAGGAGTGGGGCTGGGCCACGCAGGCGGGGGGCCACGCAGCCACCAACCCCTCCCACAGCTCGCACTCCCCCCCACAAATTCCTGCGTACGGGCCTGAGATGAGATTGTTTCAGGATAGGGGGGAGACAAAAATATCCTTGAATTGTGAGGGAACAAGCCAGGAGAGAGAAAGAGGTGAAGTAGGCAGGAGGAGAATTGCAGCTGTTGTGTGCACTTATCAACAGGTGTAGGACTTGACAATACAAGGCCCGACTCCATGTCAGCTGAAGTCACAGGCAAACGTCACTGATTTCAGTGAGGGTAGGAAATGAAAGTGGGCCTTTTTACAGTTCATAAATGCATGACTCCGGGCTATTTCCTTCCCTTTGTCTTTGCTTGGATCTGCCACTGTTGTCAGTGCAAGTCAGGCATGAGGGTAGAAGCTGCCTTGCAATACTAAAGTCTGTCAGGGTAGATGACTTATTATATGTGTCATCACCCCATAAATAAAATCTAACAGCTGAAACCATAGGTCAGGTGACTAAGGGATGCTGATGGGTGATATCAGGTCAGTGTTCCAGATTATAACCACCATGAACACTATGGATTGGCCCCGGAGTGAACAACCCTTTTCCTCCCACAAGGGTCAATTAAGCAAGCTTGCATTGCCACTCCCAGTGCTGTGAGGGATCAGAGGTCTTCTGTCTGTCAGTTTGCCATCGGTCAGGAGCCCTAAAACCCCCTATTCATAGACTCCTCGGGCTGGAAGAGCCCTCTGGAGGTCATTGAATCAAAAGCAGGGCCAATCCCAACTAAACTATCCCAGCCAGGGCTTTGTCAAGCCGGGGCTTAACATACCACTCTAAAGAGAAGGTGAAGAAGCATTGCCTAGATACTGCAGTGAATGGGGTTCTGGAAAGACCCAACATGGCTGAGGAGTCGATCACATCCCTGCCTTTCTCTCCATTGACTTCTATGGAGCTTAGTAGCTCCCTGTAGCCTGATCCCAGTGTGTGTGTGTATGGGGCCCATAATGACTGACCAGAGGTCATGTACAAAGGGTGTTTCATTGCTTTAGCTTGACTATTTCATTTCAACCAAAATTACAATATGGACTAGATACAGTCCCCATTAGCCACAGTAGTCAGCCCTGCAGTACAGCTGAGACTTTAAATTGCTTCATCAGCTTTATCAACTGCTGCACCACATCTTGTAGGGACCTAATTTGCGAGACCCATTTTAGGGGAGTAGAAAGGCTGGGAGTAAGAATGGAGAGGATTGGGGTAGAACTAGAGAAGAGGATTAAGAAGGATTGATTGTTTTAAGGCATGTTCACCGAGTTAAGTGGCAGAGGGTGGAAGGGAGGAGGCAGTAGAGGGAGAGGCAGGTGGGTTGAGATGAGATTGTTTTAGGATAGGGGGCGGAGAGATAAAAACAACACTGGGAAAGCCACTGACTGGTTATGAGCGACACTTTTGAACACGCCACACTTTATGATCAAAAAAGCCTGTGGAGACGCCCTCGGTGTGTGACACATCAGCAGGCAGCCCAGGCATTTGTCTGTCAGGCTTTCCCAAATTTCTCTACAAAGGAAGCGACGAGGAGTCCTGTGGCACCTTATAGACTAACTGAAGTGTAGGAGCATAAGCTTTCGTGGGCAAAGACCCACTTCGTCAGATGCATCTGACAAAGTGGGTCTTTGCCCACGAAAGCTTATGCTCCTACACTTCAGTTAGTCTATAAGGTGCCACAGGACTCCTCGTCGCTTTTGCAGATTCAGACTAACACGGCTACCCCTCTGATACTCTACAAAGGAAGGGAGGGGAAAGGGTAGGCTCTTACCTCTTCAACAAGCTGCAGCATACGCCGGGTGCTTTCAAGGGACTGAAAGAAAAACACAGCAGAAAAACAGGTTAGAGTTGGAAAATGCAGTTTCCCTCACTAGTATGCAGGCTTGTATACATGAAGTCTTTGAGTACTTCCCCCCCATTCTCCAATAGCCAGATCACAGCTGACCCCGCACGGGACTGCTAGGAGGCGAGATGGCGTTTCTCCAGGCACTCTGCCCTGGGAGGAAGCTGGAATTCTGCAGCTGGAATTCTGTTGCCAGGGATACATGCTCCTAGAAGGGGAGCATAGCCTTGTCCTTGTCCCCCTCCCCCATCTAAAAGGTGGGGTCTGGGCTCTGAGACCCCCTCCCCGCCAGGTTTCAAACCTTGGGCTCCAGTCCCAGCCCAAACGTCTGCACTGCTGTTTTCAGCCTGGCAGCCTGAGCCACAGTCGGTTGACCTAGGCCCGGCCATGGGTTTTTCTTTCCAGTGTAGACCTACCCTTAGCACCTAATTCTTCCTTAACTCCCTCCAGCCTCACTCCTATTTTTTCCTCCCACTGGTACCTTGGCTCTTGAGATCAGTTGGAGCACTGGAGCTTGCAGACCCATGGTTTAAACAAGGGTAAATGGGCAGCAGGGCACTTTCAGGGAGAGACCCTGGATGCTGATGTATTCTGATATTCTCAGCCTGTTGCCCCCTAGGAGATGGGTCAATGGGAGAGGGGTGGAGTTCTAAATCCTGATGGGTAGAGTAGATTTTGTTATTTCATTGCCTTTTGCTCAGCCTAACTAAACCCAAACCAAAGTGAGGGCAGAACTGGGTCCTTAGAACCTAATCCAAAACCCACCCGCATCAATGAAAAAAGCCTCCCAAAAGGGCTTTGAATCAGGTCTTTGGGTGAGATTTTCAAAAGGGCTCAGCGCTGGTTTAAGGCCATGTCTCTGCATACAGCGCTGCAGGGTATCTGGTGTGGAAGCTCTGTGCCAATGGGAAAGAGCCAGTGCTCCCTGAAAGCTAAGCGGTTGGGTGGCCAACCAGGAGAGATTCAAATGCCACTCCGCTGATTGGCAGAGCCCACACAGTGTCCACTGCCAGCACCATGGGTTTCTACTGAGGGTGCGCATCCATTCATGCCTCGGTGCACATAAGAAAATGTATTCCACTCATGCATGGAAAACATAGAGGGAACATTGGAGAGAGCTGTCCCATCAGCCTAATCAAACCATCTGGAAGAATGGCAGAAGCTATGTCAGAACTTCTCCCGCCGACATTGCACTGTGCACACGAACGCTCATGTCGGTTACACTGACATAGGCGGCCGTGTAGGCACAGCTTCACACCTGCTCCTTCTGAAGTTGGTGGGAGCTTTTCTGCTGACAGTGGGAGAAGAGACAGCTCAACTTCAAGCACTTTGGAAACCTCACCCTTAATATTTTTGGTTTTCACTGTGCTCCCCTCCCCTCAGTCTTTTCCCCTCTCCTCTACAATCTGGCTGATTCCACAGTGAAGAGTTCAAGGGGGGGAAGTGCAAACTTTCAGGTTAACAGAGCCATTCAAGCTAACACACCTTCAGGACACCTTAAATTTGTCCCCTCTACAATGTGCTCCACTCTCAGGTATGGGTCTCCCACATAGCCCCCTTGATTGGGTCCATTCACCGCCTCACCATGCTAGTTTCCACTGCCTATGGTGTTCTAGGAATCTCCTGCACTAGCTATACCCATAGGCTGTGTCTAGACTGGCCAGTTTTTCCGGAAAATCAACCGCTTTTCCGGAAAAACTTGCCAGCTGTCTACACTGGCCGCTTGAATTTCCGCAAAAGCACTGACTTCCTACTGTAAGAAATCAGTGCTTTTTGCAGAAATACTATGCTGCTCCCATTCGGGCAAAAGTCCCTTTGCACAAAAGTTTTGCGCAAAAAGGCCAGTGTAGACCGCTCAGATTTGTTTTCTGCAAAAAAAGCGCCAATTGCGAAAATGGCGATCGGGGCTCTTTTGCGGAAAAGCGCATCTAGATTGGCACGGACGCTTTAGCATCTGTGCCAGTCTAGACGCGCTTTTCCGAAAATGCTTTTAACGGAAAACTTTTCAGTTAAAAGCATTTCCGGAAAATCATGCCAGTCTAGACGTAGCCATATTGTGCTTGGACTATTTAGTGTGCTGTGGCTACGCTATTTTAAAAATAGCTTCTGGGAATGCCAACTAAGTTTTTCCTAGCTACCTGGTTTGATTTACACAGTTCGAGCCTCCCGAGAAATTAACTAGCAGCTTGTCTCTCTGAGATCATTTGATCTGATATTGATGCTAATATCAAATCAAACTCATCCAAAGATCATTCTGATGGGCAAGACTCACACAGATAAACGTGCATCTGCTATGACTTTTGGACAGTGAGGGTTGGAGTTGGATGTGAAGACCCACCATGGTCCTTGTATCTACCTGCTCCAGAATGACCATGACTCATTTTTATTGCAAGTTTTCCCTTTTCTTCCCTTTCCACAGAGGTCTCAGCCCAAAACGTTTAAGCCAGTGTTTCCCAACTGGTGAAAATAAGGGTTCCGCAAGAATTCGGCACTTCCCCATCCCCTCTTAAAGGGGACAAAGCTTTTTGCGGTGGATTTGGCGGGTCCTTTTTTTTTTTTTTTGATAACTTTTGCCATGGCGACCCTAGGGGTTCCTTGAAATTCTTTCAAGCTGAAAAGGGTTCCATGACCAAATAAAATTGGCAAACACTGGTCTAAACAGCCTAATGCTGCTGTCACCAACATGGTGCAAATCCAGAGTAATTCCACTTTGCTAGCGCTGTGCACATTTCTGGATGTAGCCTACGGATGGCAAAAAGAACCTCAATTTTTCCCAGCCTCCTCATGCGCCATTGGTTTTACCTCATCTGCCAGCTGGTCCGCACGCCGCTGCATTTCTTCCAGCTCATTGCGCATATCAAGTTCTTCTGCCATTTTAGCTGCGAGGGTGTTTGCCGAGGCTTCGGATCAAGGATCTGTGTTTGTTCTGCCTGTGAGCCTGCAGTACAGCAAATAGGGAAAAAATACTGGGGTTAAATGTGCTGCACTCTGCGGATTTGTGCTTAAACGTCAATTCCCTCAGAAATGCTGTTATATTAGTGCTCTCGCCAGCAATCTTTCATCAGGGCAGGCGGGTCGTACAAACTACAGAGCGCTCACGAATTGTTCAAGGTGATAGTCTATTCCTGGGCTATTAGTCACGCCCTTATATAGGAGCATGGATGGATCCTTGCTGCCTTCCCTAAAGAGAAATTAATTCATCTGTATTTTCTCATGAAAAACACAAATAAAAAATCCCATGAACTGCCATTACACACCAACCACTTACAAAATGCAGGTTAAGAAAGATGACATAGGCTTGGGCAGTGATAGAAATGTAGCCATGTTAGTCTGGGGTAGTTGAAGCAAAATGCAGGACAATGTAGCACTTTAAAGACTAACAAGATGGTTTATTAGATGATGAGCTTTCGTGGGCCAGACCCACTTCCTCAGATCAAATAGTGGAAGAAAGCAGTCACAACCATATATACCAAAGGATACAATTAAAAAAAATGAACAAATATGAAAAGGACAAATCACATTGCAGAACAGAAGAGGGATGCGGGGGGGGTGGGAAGGGGGAGGAAGGAAGGTAAGTGTCTGTGAATTGCTGATATTAAAGGTAGGGAGAGTGGGATGTTTGTGAGTTAATGGTATTACAGGTGATAGGCTTGGGCTGTAGTCAAGCTTCTCTAAAGTTGAAAAGATTCACCTCTAGGGTTTTGCTCTATATCCATATTATCTTGGGGTGTGTCTAAACTACATGGCTCTGTTGATTAGGCTGATCAGCAGAGGGCAATGAAGCCGCAGTTTAAATAATCGCGGCTTCATTTAAATTTAAATGGCTGCCGCGCTGAGTCGGCAAACAGCTGATCAGCTATTTGTTGGCTCAGCACACTAGTCTGGATGCTCCCGCACCGACCTGAAAGCCCTTTATCGACCTCCCCGTTATGCCTCGTAGGATGAGATTTACCAGGGAGATCGATAAAGGGCTTTCATGTCGACAGGGGAGCATCCAGACTGCCCCGATCAGCCGACAAACAGCTGATCAGCAGAGCGGGGCAGCCATTTAAATTTAAATGAAGCCGCGATTATTTAAATCGCAGTTTCATTTCCCTTTGCCGAACAAACAAATCTTCATGGCTCCGTCGACAGAGCCATGTAGTCTAGACATACCCTTGCAAGCAGACCTGCTGAGAGGGGCTATCTGTCTCTGGCCCCACCCTTCTGCCTGAGGCCACACCCCTTCTGGGAGTGTAGATTTGCTCCCACCCACCTGACTCAGAATTCTGAGATTTAAAATGACACCAGCTATGTTTAGAAAGCATGGCAGAGGGTTGTAGTCTGTCACCCCACATATACCAGTTGCCCACAAGGCAAGGAGTCATACATGCTGCTTCCAGTGCAATAAATTGGATGGTTCCCACTCTGCTGCTGGCCTTCCCTCTCCGTTGTTTTTCCTCTTACGGGGCTGGCTTGTTCTTTTTGTGTGGATTTTTTTGGTGGGTTGTTATTGGCCTATGTTTATCCACTGTTGTCCTGCTCTCACGCTCCCTCGCTAAACTCCCTCGCAGAACTCTCGTGATCACTAGCACCTCAGTGTGCTTGCATGCGGTCTTGTAAAACCCTCTTCTCCCTCAGATAGCCCCATCCCCTTGTCAAGGTTTCTGGACAGTGGAGCCTCGTAGGAAGCTCCCAACTTTGCTTGGTAGGCTGATAGGCTCAGCGAACCCTTCTTTCCCCCCGCAAGCTGTCCATGCGCTACTGTTCAGTCAAGCAGGCCCATGGCAAGCAAGAAGCACACAACGGCAGACCACAAACTCACCCCACAGATACGCCATCACCCCCAAGACTCCCTCGCCAAAGCCCCCTTTGCCGCTCCTTGCAACGGCAGGGCAGGACAGAAGAACTCCTTATAGTAAAGCTCGATCAACACAAACTACCCTGGACCTGCCCTGCCCTGGGCTTACGCTAGGGATGTTAAATTTCAATTAATCAGCAAATTGAGTAGTCGATGGCATTTCCATCAACTACTCGATTAGTCAATAAGGGGGGCACTCGCTTTCTGCACAGCGGGGATTGCTTTGGTCCCAGCTTATGCCATTTCCCCTGCTGCACCTCTGCCTCCCCTCCCCGCCTCCCCTTTTAAGCTGGCTCCCCCCCGCACCGGCTCCTGCTCCTCTCCCCTTTGGTACAGAGGTAGCGGGGAGGTCGGGAGGGGAGGGGGGAAGCAGCTAGTGGAGTAGTGACTCGACTACCTGATAAGCCTAGGCTTATCGGGTAGTCAACTAGTCACTCACATCCTTAGTTTACACCCTGTGCTGCTTTAATGGACTTAAAGGAGTCCGGGCAACCTCCGGCCCCAGGAGTCTGACAGCAAATAAACCATAAAACCTTGTCATTATATACTGAAGGTGGGCTCAATCCTCACTCAGACAATGCTCTCGCCGATGCCAGTAGGAGTACGCTCTAAGGACAGCAGGATGGACCAGGCAGGGCCACTGACCGAGGGGGGGAGGGGAAGACAAAGGAGAAGGATGCCCCAGGGCCAGGATTCCTGGCTGCTGCAGCAGTGGTGACAGCTGGAGCCCTGAGCCCTTTAAATCACCATTGGAGAACCGCACGACACACTCTGGGTGGCTCTGAGGGCTGAGAAGGTCGTGGGATGCGCTGGGCAGCACTGAGGGCCGGATGCTCCAGCCCCACCCCTGCCAAGAGCACAGAGCCATCTCCCCACTTTGCCCAGGAGCCTGGCAAATCTGTCGGTCCCCAGCACCAGACCCCAATGTCTGCAAACAGGGATGCCTCCAGGAACATGAATAGCCTCCTTCCCCCATGCAAACTCCTCCTGGCTCTCGCAGACTGAGCCCCAGAAGTGCACATGGGGGGCACAAACACCTCCCCCAGGGGGCTCCATGCCTGCTGCCAACCCACCCCTCAGAAGATCCACACCACTTCTGTCACACTGAACGGGAAGGGCCAACATTTGCCTCAGCAACATGGAACATCCACCAGCCAGGTGTCCAAGTTAGCCTGGGGTGAGAGGAGCGCTGCACAATAACACTGCCCACGGAGGGCCACCGTGGTGTTTGCTTTGGTAACACATGCCCTTGAAATAAAGCTGCACAAAAGGCAGCTGCCTAGACGCAGACACAACTGTTGGCTCCCATTTCAGCAGAACGCAACATACCAGCCCACCCAAACTGTCCAAGAAGCAATCAGCCAATATATGGCCGAGAGTTAAACTTGGGTTTGGATTAGACGTCCTTTCATATTAATCTACCAAGCTCTTTTTTCCCTCTTCCCCCTCCTCCTTTCCCAGGGACTCTTCAGCAGCAGGCCGACTTTTTCTCTGCATTAATCAACTTCCTCCGAGGCAGGATCCATGGCCTTCCGGCAAGGACCAGAAGGCCACGGATATTTGTTGCTGAATCAAGGTCTGTCTGCGTACAAATAAGAAAACCAGACAGCTGCTTACGTGCTCTCTGCAGCTTCTGCAAAGGATTGTTGTTATATAAGGGGGGAAATGTACGACCTTCGTGCTTTTACACGAGCTGTGCTCTCACTTGAGGGTGCTCTAGCTTTTTCATTCTAAAGCAGGAAGAAATCCATCTTGAAGAGACCAAAGAGCCAACCCTCAAGCAACCAGCTTAGCATTCTGTTTACATCAATCTCAAACCCAGAACACATCACAATATCGCTGTCTGAGGGAGGCTAACATCTTGTGACGGGTCTCTTCAAATCTAGAAGTTATAATATATCGAGATATACCATCTCATAGAGCTGGAAGGGACCTTGAGAAGTCATCAAGTCCAGTCCCTTGCCCTCACAGCAGGACCAAGCACCATCCCTGATAGATTTGCCTCAGATCCTTAAATGGTCCCTTGAAGGATTGAACTCACAATCCTGGGTGTAGCAGGCCACTGCTCAAACCACTGAGCAATCCCACCAATATAACCCAGAGCAGTGGGTGGGTGGGCAGTGCCCCCTGGTGTTTTGGATAGCTGGGCAATTCGCAGCAGCATTAGGGGACCGACTGCAAGAAATTCATCTGTGAGCCCAGCTGATGCAAATGCTGGCTTAGTGGCATGATAAATAATCAGTTGGACATCAGACGCTTTTGGGTCACTTGCTGTCAGCAGACAACAAGTTTTGCCCCAAACCAGAGCTCTCCAGGGAGAGCCATGGCAGAAACACATCAGGGATCCTTCTGCTTTCAAAGAACAGGGCCGGCTTGATTATTTGCAGGGTCTAGTTTGAATGGGGCACTGCAGCTTGGGCTGCCGGTGACCACACAGGTTGATTGGTTGACAGGCTGATTGGAACTGTTTCTTTTTTTTAATACAGCACTTAGAATGGATTGAAAAACACCACAAAGCACTGTTACAGACAAGCCATTTCACATTGTGTTTCAGTCATAAACAAGACTGCCCTACCATGGAGCGGATTCAACTTCATTTATAGACAACCATGCACAGTAATCAATACAAGTTACTCATTGGCTCACGGTATGGTATGGTAAACGGTGTAATCCCTCTGGATGTCTGGATGCTGGCTAACACTGTGTGCATTTTGCAGTTGATTCATACTGTTGACTGCCCGTATATTTATAATCATCTTAAGCACAGGGGATGGTATACGCTGGGGATGGGATTAGTTAGTTAGATACCTAACAACCAGTGATGTTCATAGGGAGCTGGGTGCTTATCTCATTTTAAATTAAAATAAACACTGACGCCAGGTTAAAAACCCCTTCTGTTTCCCTAGACATTGCAGATTTGATTTATAGAAGCAATTATTCTTCGACAATTTAGATTAATATCTTGCCCACTGATACCGGATACTGCACTTCAGAGTAAATGTTAAAGTACCACTGTTAACAAAATAAAGTGTTTATCTTAGAAAAAACTAACTCTAGGGCAAATGCCAGTCTCAAAGTTCCAGCCATGTAAATCCACTGAAGCGTCTGCAACTAGAAAATGGCGATCAGGGCTTTTTTGCTCAAAACCGCGTCTAGATTGGCCACGGACACTTTTCCGCAAAAAGTGCTTTTGCGGAAAAGCATCCTGCCAATCTAGACGCGATTTTCCGAAAATGCTTTTAACGGAAAACTTTTCCATTAAAAGCATTTCCGGAAAATCATGCCAGTGTAGACATAGCCCATGTGTGTACAAATGTAAACACAAAATTTCATGCAGACCTTGGGCTTCTCACTTAAAAAATGTGGGCCCCTTGTGTTCATGGGCCCCTTTTAGGTCCAGCAAAAAATACAAATACAGGTTAAACCTTTCTAATTTGGCACTCTCTGATCTGGAAATATCTGTGGTCCGGCATGAGATTGATTAGTCGGACGGCCACATATCCTGAGTGTGGCAAAGTTTCCCGTGGTCCCATATTCTTTGTTAATAGAATCTGTTATTTAGCTCCAATTTCCCCCTAAATGTCTCCTAAGAATCCCCACAAAAATAGGGTTCTCACTGGGAGGCCCACATTCCCTTGCCCCACCCAGCTCACATTACTACCCTCTCAAATGTCACTAGATAGTTGGCAGGCCTGATTTCATACATGCTGACCCTAAGCTCTGGTTACCATTTGCTTATACAGGTTGAACCTCTTTAGTCCGGCACACTCTCGTCTGGCAACATCTGTAATCCAGCATGATTTTAGTTAGCCAAGTTTCTTGTGGCCACATAAAGTTTGTTTACAGCCACCAGTCCTGGCTCTCAGTGTTCTGTGCTGTTATTTAGCTCTAATTTGCCCCTAAATGTCTCCTAAGAGCCCAGGAAGCAGTGGAAGTGTTGGTAATGCTGCTAGACAATACTGACCTCCCATGGTCTGGCAAATTCGCTCATTAGGAACTGGTCAGGTACCAAAGGTGCTGGACAAGAGAGGTTCAACCTGTATTATACAAATTTGACTGTAAACCACATGTACAGAACTGGGCTCTGTCAAAGTGTAAACCCAAAGAAACTCCATTCATTTACATAATTGGAACTGGGAACAGAATGTATAAATATTGATAAAGAAGAAGATTAGGAAACTGAGGGTTAAAGAGAAAGTAATAAAGAAACTGACTTGAGAAGAACACATTGTCTACTTCAGTTTGAACAGCTCATTTATTATATTACAGGTTTATTTAGGTAAAGTTCAGATGCAATGAAGAATCAGGTAGCTAGAATGTATAATCTATGGGGAGTTATTCTAAAGCTCTGTGTGAACCATCTTATATCCCTGTAGAGGGAGAAATACAATGGGTGACCTTTAAAAGGAAGTATTTACTTTACTGAGATGTAAACTCTTCAAGGTAGTAAATATAGGAAAATGAAAATGCAGCTATTTACCATGGCAAACTCAACCCTGCAATAAAGCAACTGTTTTTTTCCCCCCAAGCACTCTCATTGTATTAAAGTGCAGATCTATTTTCCCCCTGGATATTCTTAGCCAGAGGATGACTGCATTGGCACATTATGCACAAAGAAAATATATATACAGAGAGAGAGAACAGTACTTTGTATGGAGACTTTTCTTCTGTAGATTTCACAGAGCTTTGCAAAGATGGGTAAGCATTATGATCCCTGTTGAACATAGGGGAAAACTGATGCACAAAGAGATTGAATGCCTTGTCCAAAGTTACAGAGCAAGTCAATGGAGAAGCCACAGATAGAACACCCACAAAAATAGGGTTCTCACTGGGAGGCCCACATACCCCTGCCCCACCCAGCTCACATTACTACCCTCTCAAATGTCACTTAGATAGTTGGCAGGCCTGATTTCATACATGCTGACCCCAAGCTCTGGTTACCATTTGCTTATACAGGTTGAACCTCTCTAGTCCGGCACACTCTCGTCTGGCAACATCTGTAATCCAGCATGATTTTAGTTAGCCAAGTTTCTTGTGGTCACAAAGTTTGTTTACAGCCACCAGTCCTGGCTCTCAGTGTTCTGTGCTGTTCTTTAGCTCCAATTTGCTCCTAAATGTCTCCTGAGTGCCCAGCAAGCAGTGGAAGTGTTGGTAATGCTGCTGGACAATATTGACCTCCTGTGGCTTGGCAAATTCTCTGGTTCGGCCCCAAAGGTGCCAGACTAGGGAGGTTCAACCTGCACTGGGACTCACCAGTCTCTGCCGTAACAGCTGTACTTGTGCATGCTCCCTGCAAGGTCCTCCATTGCTCAGCATGCCAGGCCAGCAGCGATTAATTCTCTCTCTAGCTGGTGTGACTGTTGCAAAGATTGCATGCTCTGTTGCAGCTCCTGCTACCGGCCCACCAACTGCTGCGGTCTGCTCCATCGTCTGGGCACCAAATACTCTGAGGCCTCCCCTGGGTGTCTCTGAATTGCCACCACTGGGGGAGTCCAGCTACTAGACGAGCCTTCACATGTCAAAGGGCCTTCTCCCTGCAGAAACTGTACAGAGTCCAGGGGTGGTGCCTTCACTGTGTGCTTTTAAATTCCCCCTACCACTCTCATAATGACCCTGTGCAAAATCTGATACAGCACCTGCAGTGGTTTTTGGCCCTCTCCCCCAGGACATGAGGGGAGCAGGGCTCTCTGTCCCTTGAGGCCCCTGCGCAATAGAACTCAACGGCTGTGTCTAGGCTGGCCAGTTTTTCTGGAAAATCAGTCGCTTTTCCGGAAAAACTTGCCAGCTGTCTACACTGGCCGCTTAAATTTCCGCAAAAGCACTGACTTCCTACTGTCCGAAATCAGTGCTTCTTGCAGAAATACTATTCTGCTCCCGTTCAGGCAAAAGTCCTTTTGCGCAAAATTTTTGCGCAATAGGGCCAGTGTAGACAGCTCAGGTTTGTTTTGCGCAAAAAAGCCCCGATCGCGAAAATGGTGATCGGGGCCTTTTTGCGGAAACGCGCGTCTAGATTGGCCATGGACGCTTTTCCGCTTAAATTGCTTTTGCAGAAAAGCATCTGTGCCAATCTAGACGCTCTTTTCCGAAAATGCTTTTAACAGAAAACTTTTCCGTCAAAAGCATTTCTGGAAAATCATGCCAATCTAGACGTAGCCAAGTAGTCCTAACCTCTACTCTCTCCTTTGGCACGTCCTTCTGACTCTTTCTCTGCCTTTGGGGCTGATGAGCTAATTGGCTTCTTATCCCACCCAGCTGGCCAGGCTGGCTGTCTAATGACCTCCAGTACCTCCACCTTCTGCGAGGCTCAGCCTCCCCAAGCCCTATAGTCTTGTATCCGGGAGACCCCGTTGAGTCAAAGAAGAATAATGCTACTGCATCAGGTTTCACCTTGGAAGCCTGTCATCCCTTGTTCTCAGAGCTTTGCCCATCTGAATTCCAGCTCAGATAGTGTCTTGAGAACATTATGCCTAAAAATAGATGCCAGCTGCTACCAGAATGTGCAGAAAGATTTATGTTTTTGAGGTGTAATCTGCCCACACTCAGTGCTATATACTAATGCTTACTGGGGTAGATTTTCAAAAGTGCCAAAAGGACGTGGGAGCATCATTCCCATGGGGCACGTGCTATTAAATCCCATGGATGTTCTTGAAATTCTTCCCACAGTATATAATTCTGCACCAAGTTTTAACTTTGTTCTACTTGTGGTACAGGCCTCAGGTGGCTTAGGGTATGTCTACACTACCCTCCTAGTTCAAACTAGGAGGGTAATGTAGGCATACCGCACTTGCAAATGAAGCCCGGGATTTGAATTTCCTGGGCTTCATTTGCATAAGCGGGGAGCCACCATTTTTAAAACCCTGCTGGTTCGAACCCCGTGCAGCGCGGAGGAGTAACTGTAGTTCGAACTAGGAAGCCTAGTTCGAACTACCTAGTTCGTGCCCCGGGTAGCAACGCTGCACGGGGTTCAAACCAGCGGGGTTTTAAAAATGGCGGCTCCCCAATTCAAATTTACATGGCTGCCGTGCTGAGCCGACAAACAGCTGATCAGCTGTTTGTCAGCTCAGCGCGCTAGTCTGGACGCTCTGCGCCGACCTGAAAGCCCTTTATCGACATCCCCGTTATGCCTCGTAGGAGGAGGTATACCTGGGATGTCGATAAAAGGCTTTCTGATCAGCTGTTTGTCGGCTCAGCACGGCAGCCATGTAAATTTAAATGAAGCCGCGATTATTTAAATCGCCGCTTCATTTCCCTTTGCCAAACAAACAAATCTACATGGCTCCGTCGACGGAGTTACAGACTAACATGTCTACCTCTGAGACCTATCTACAGTTGTATGCTATCACTTTGAAAGAGGGATGTAAGTGAGTAGTCAACTACTTGACTACTTGCATTTCTTCCCCCTGCTGCCTCTGATACAGAGGCAGCAAGGGTAGGGGGGGAAAGCAGGAGCTTGTGCTGGGGGATCCAGCTTAAAAGCCGGTACCACCCAGCACCATATCTGCAGTGCTGCCTATCCCCATCCCCCCCCCCATGCTATCAGCAGTGTGGCGGGGGAGCAGGGAAGGCTGTCGCGAAGCAGCCTCTGCCTGCGGTGAGCCCAGGTTCTCCATGAGCAGAGGCTGCTCCACATCCTGCAGAGCAGCCCCTGTCTGTGGGAGATCCCTGCGGGGCCCCCTAGGCACAGGATACTGCCAGAGCTGCCTCTGTTCATGACCAGCCTTAGCCACCATGGACAGGGGCTGCTTCATGGCAGCAGCTCCTCTCCGCTGGGGGTCCCAGCTCCTCGCTGAGACCCCCGGAGACAGGGGCTGCTGCCAGAGCAGCTTGTGTTTGCAGCCAGCCTGAGCTGCTGTGGGCAGGGGCTGCTTTGTAGCAGAAGCCCCTGTCTGCAGAGGATCCCAAGCTGGGACCCCCTGCAGACAGCTGGGCTTGCTCAGTCCTGGCTTGCACCAGATCAGGGACCTACCCCCGCTGGGGCTCTGCAGTTTAAATGTAGTAGGAGCCAGGTTGCCCGCCTGCCTGGCTCCTAGTACAGTAAAACTTCAATGGTCCGGCATCCAGTGGTCCGGCACTCCTGATGGTCCGGCACCATCTGGAACCCGGAAGTGCTCCGGGCAACTGGACAATTGGGGCTGCTCTGCCCCCAGTTTTCCCGATTCAGCCACTGCTGAAACTGACCAGCAGCTGACTCGGGGAAGCCGGGGGCAGAGCAGCTCAGGTACTGCAGGGCTGGTCTCCTAGCGCCGCCCCTCGGTGTCTCTGCCCCAGCTGCTCTGCCCCAGGCATCCCCAAGTCAGCTGCTGCTGAAACTGACCAGTGGCTGACTTGGGGAAGCCCGGGGCAGAGCAGCTGGGGTGCTGCTGGGTTGGTCCCTCAGCGCCAAGGGGCGCATCCCCCCACTCCACCCCAGACTCCTCATAGCCCCCCCTTCCGATAGTCCAGCATATCTGATAATCCGGCACCCCCTGGGTCCTAAAGGTGCCGGATTATCGGAAGTTTACTGTACATTTAAACTGCGGAGCCGCAGCGGAAGTTGCTCCTGGACCTGGTGTGAGCCAGGACCGAGTGCCTTCCCTTATCGACTAATCATTTAGTAAGTACAAATTGTACTGACTACATGGTGAGCCAATTACCCGCCTCTTAACAGCCTTACTTTGAGCATTATTAACAAGTTATTTAAATATAATCATATATATAGTAGCCCAATATCTGAGACTCTGTAATGCTGAAATGCTGGCTGTTCCCTCTGGGTAGCGCTGTTGCCTCCCTGGCTGTTCCCTCTGGGCGGCACTGTTGCCTGAGTCACATCCTTCGCTTCCCGCCGTGGCGCTCGGCTGACTTCTGTGCCACTCAGCCGGGCCGCCGCGGGAGAGCAAGTGGCACAAGCGGCCGTTTGGGAGCCATGGTCCCCATGCAGCACAGGGGTGCTGCATGCGGAGCACGGGGCCCAAACCATCGCTTGTGCCGCTTGTTCCCCCGTGGCAGCCCGGCTGAGCAGTGTAGAAGTCAGCCGAGCGCCACGACGGGAGGGGAAGGGGGATGGGACCATGACGTGCGGCGTGACAGTAGCTCCAGGCCCCGCCCCCTGGTGTGAACGCCGCCCCCCTGCCCTCCTTCACCTCCCACAGTGGGACTCAGCTGACTTCTGCGCCGCTCAGCCGGGCCACCGTGTGGGAGCAAGTGGTGGAAGCAAGAGAGAGAGAGACGGAGCGAGAGACCGAAGGCTCAGGAGAGAAGACCGATATGGAGGAGAGACCTGAAAATCCTGTTTTATGATGGGATAATTGGCTAGTATCTAAATAAATAGATATAGGAATTCAAAATAGATATGTGAATCCAAAACTTTGAGTAAAAATTGTGTTATATAAAAACTGATTGTCTGGATTCTCTAGGATTCAGTAAATTTGTAGGGGAATTGTCATCCAGTAATTCCAAAGAAATAAGGTTTGCCACTGATAAATTTCAGCATCATTCAAAGCTTCAGCATCCACCTTTTTGTGATTTGTGCTAATGTACACACTTGGGACCTGGTCCAGCTCTGCACAGGTCCACAAAGCATGTGACTAATTAATCTGTCTGCCATAGAAAACAGCAAAGATTAGCAATCAATAGGAGTAAAGCCTCAAAAAGGAATCATATTAGAATAGATCAGGAGAATGACCTTGCAGATTGGAATTCAGGAGACCTGGGTGTAATTCCCAGTTTGGCCACAATCTTCCCGGGTGTCCTTCAGCAAGTCACTCAACTGCCGTGTGACTTAATACTCTCTCTGTAACATGGGGATAATAATACTCCATTCCTCTCATCCTTTGTCCTGTGTAGAGAGCAGGCAAAGACCTTGGTTCAGAAAGAATCTCTCACAATGTGTTAGTACAGCCCTTGGCACAAGATGGACCCAATCTCAACTGAGGTACTTGGGAGCTAATGTAACAGAAACCATGAATAACGGCACGGTTATGACATGACCCCCTTCCTGCATCTTTCCCTGAGTTAGTCAGAAGACCACCAGGGAGCAAAAATCCATCTGGAAAGAGCACTCTTCTTTCAAAGGCCAAACCAAAGATGTTTGCTGAAGTATCAATAGATAGAATCGGGAGATATGTTGCAATTTGTTGGAAAAATAATTCAAAAGCAATTTCTTTATGGGTTGGTCTTCACACAGTTTTTGTACAGTTAAGGCTATCACCATATCAAAACTGAATGTTAAAGTGGTACAACCCTAATGTAGACATCACTGTACTGGTATAAATGTACATCTATTGGTATAGCACAGTGGTCCCCAACCTTTTGGGGCTGCCGGGTGCCCGGGGGCGGTGCCGCGCGTGCGCCACACGCCCAGGACCTGGGGCGCAAGAATGTCTCAGGCTGGCCCTGGTCACTAGGCGGGCACACATAAATGCCCCATCGGGCGCCATGGCACGCGTGGGCACCACACTGGGAACCACTAGATAGCTTATTCTCATTAAGCTATGCACCCTCACACTGGTATACCTCCCCACAGTAGAGGGTTATGCCACTGGAATGATGTCGATTTAAAAACTGATATAGCTGTACAAAAAATGTGTAGCCCTTGGTGAAAATGTAGCTAGTAATAAAATCACAAGGTTCCCCCAAATATAAGCGAAAGAACAGCACGATACCTTCAAAAAAATGTGACAACAGTGAGACGGTTGTGGTACCGAGAACAATAAGGATGTGTTCCTGACTCTATATCCAGCTGTCTCTCTTGGCTTATACTTAGGTTGTAAGCATTTTTGAGCATAGACCATCTTTTTGTTCGGTGTCGATACAACGCTTAGCACAACAGAGTCCTGGTCCACAGTTAGGGTGCTTAGGTTGTATGGTAACACAAATAACATTATCACAACAACAAATATTTCCCCACACTGAAAGAGAGAGACTTCTAATATTGGGAGCAAGACTTCTGCCGGGAGCAAGACAGAGGAGAAAAGGTTGTCATTGGCATTGAAAGTCTCCCTTGTCATGAAGATGCTACAACCCAAAGTTAGACCTGTCCGGGGGTTCTTTGGAGTTACATACAAAGACGATGTGCTATCATCACTCTATATTGTCTCGGACTGAAACCCAACACTGAAACCTGAGACGTGCAAGACACAAGAAGGATCATCACGTACTCCAGATCACTATTTTATAAATGTGTGGCTGCTGTGAAGTATGCAAGTAACGTTGACGCAAATGCTCTTGGGACTTGCAAAGAGAGGGGCCAATGAGTAACACATTCCATGCTTTTTGCTCCCCCAGGCGCTGAAATAGGAGAGAAGTGACAGGTGAAAAAAAGTTGCTTTTGACATCTCAGAGCTTTACAATAGGACCCAGAATGTATGCCCGGAGCCATGTCCCCCACATGACAAAGCAATTCATTGTTCTGCCAGTGGGCTGACAACACTTGTGTTTTATAAGGATGAAACGACAGCGGAGGTGTTGATACGCTGCACTTCACACACTGGTTTTCTTTAGCTGGCTTCTATACTGGAGAAGAAAGCAGAGGGCAGACATTTTGTCTTTCTTTCACCTCAAATAATTGATTTGCTTTCTGTGCATTTTCCTGTTAATCAAAACCTTTTCAAAGCATTTTTCAGCATTGTACCTCTTCATGGCCATTTCTCCCATCTATTTATCCACTCGAGTTGACTCAACCAAACAATATCTTTAGTGAATCGTGTTTCTATGGGCAGAAAGTGATGGACCTACCTCAGTGGGAAGTTAAACAAAAGAGCCACCATAGGGTATGGGGCATTCACATGGTCATAAATGCAGTTTATTTCTAGACAGTGGATGATTAAAGAAAATGGCTTGAACCTTGCTTCCAATTACCAACGTTTATTTACTTTCCTTAGTGAGAATTTAACTTGGAAGCAAATTAGAAAAAGTGCCATAAGCGATGTTGTAATAGCACTTCCTGAACTTATGGGACTTGTGCTCCTAGATCACAGAGGTGTTTTTTTGAAAATCCCTAATGTCTAGAGCAAACAAAAAGAAACATGTCTGGCTACAAGAAGATTCCTTTTCTCCTTTTGGTTCTATTTCCTCTAAGATAAGTCACAGCTTGTTCACACTTCTGCTGCTGAGTCACTAAACCTTGTTCAAAGAGAGCTCTTGTAGCAAGGGATAAAATGAATGCCCCATTGAAGTCATTGGAGAAATGAATAAAATGGGGACTTTTCAGCTTGGAAAAGAGATGACTAAGGGTGGATATGACCAAGGGCTATAAAATCACGATGGGTGAAGATAAAGTAAATAAGGAAGTTTTATTTACTCCTCATAAGACAAGAGTTAAGGCTCACGAAATGAAATTAATGAGCATCAGGTTTAAAACAAACAAAAGGAAGGCTGTGTCTACACTGGTATCCCTTCCGGAAAAGGGATGCTAATGTAGCACTTTGGAATAGGCAAATCCGCGGGGGATTTAAATATCCCCCGCGGTATTTGCATTAACATGGCTGCCGCTTTTTTCCGGCTTGGAGATAAGCCGGAGTAAAGCGCCAGTCTAGACGTGATTCTCCGGAAAATAAAGCCTTTTCTGGAGGATCTCTTATTCCTACTTGAAAGTAGGAATAAGAGATCCTCTGGAAAAGGGCTTATTTTCCAGAGAATCATGTCTAGACTGGCACTTTTCTCCGGCTTATCTCCAAGCCGGAAAAAAGCGGCAGCCATGTTAATGCAAATACCGCAGGGGATATTTAAATCCCCCACGGATTTGCCTATTCCAAAGTGCTACATTAGCATCCCTTTTCTGGAAGGGATGCCAGTGTAGACACAGCCGAAGTGTTTAGTCACACAACACACAGTCAACCAGAGGATGTTGTGAAGGCCAAGACTACAACAGGGTCCCTAAAAGAACTGGATAAGTTAATGGAAGATAGGTCCATCTATGTTTATTAGCAAGGATGGGCAGTGATGGCGTCTCTGTTTGCCAGATGCTGGGAATGAAGAATAGGTGATGGATCACTTGACGATTATTCATTCTGCGCAACATCTAGCACTGGCCACTGTGAGAAGATGGGACACTGAGCTAGATGGACCTTTGGTCAGACCCAGTGTGGCTGTTCTTTTTATGTCAAGGGGCACTGGCATTATTTGTGTGTGTGTGTGTGTGTGTGTGTGTGTGTGTGTGTGTGTGTGTGTGTGTGTGTGTGTGTGTGAGAGAGAGACTTGCTCCTTATCTCGAGATAGGGATGCAAATGTAGCCGACTGAAATTGCTAATGAAGTGGAGATTTAAATATCCCGCGTTTCATTAGCATAATCTCGCCCGTGCGCTATTCCAATCGCCAGCTGATTCGAACCAGGAAGTGCTCCCTGGGACGCTTTAGTTCCAATCAAACCCCTTGGTTCGAACTAATGTTACTCCTCATTTTTTGAGCAGTAGCATTAGTTCGAACCAAGGTGTTTCATTCAAACTAACGTGGTCCGGAGCACACTTCCTGGTTCGAATCAGCTGGCGATCAGAATAGCGTGTGGGTGAGATTATGCTAATGAAGCGTGGGATATTTAGATCCCCGCTTCATTAGCAATTTTGGTCGGCTACATTTGCATCCCTATCTCAGATGCCATGCAATGACCAGACCCCAAATACGATAGTGTGATCCGAGACATGTGTGGAACTAGAGTAAGATTCTGTGCAGCATCAGCCAACAGTTTGTCTGATATAAGGAGAAACCAAACTATGTTACAGGGAGGCCAGAGTGTTTGTTTGCATTGATCCATTGATCTGCAAGTCCTAATTACTGCAGTTTTTGTGCTCTATAATCCTGTGATTAGGCCATCTGGAAATTCTATGGCCGTTTCATTTTAATTAGCAGGTGAGGTTTTCAATCAATGAAATAGGAAAATGAGTTATTCTGAAAGTCTGTATTCTATGTCCACAGGACTATGCTAAATTTTGTTCAAGGTATGCCTTGTGAAGTACAATTGAAACCTCATTATTTGCTGATCATTATTGTCCTGAAAAATGTGCATGGCAACATTATATTTAAAGTTATAAGATTCTACTTATGGTATGTATGGTGTTATCAAGACATATTTTAACTCTGGGGAAAAGGCCGGAAACCAGTTTCTCATAGACGAAAGGCAAAGTGATGCTTTGGCCAGGTGTTAGTGAAATCAACTGGTTAAATTGCTGTTCTTTGGTAGGTAACATGCACAAGAAATGTACGTCTTAGCAAAGAAACAGCTGAAGGTTTCTATAGACTTTTTGTCTCCTGAATCCTAGCTGGAAATAATTCTCAAAGAAGAGGAAAAAGTATAAAGAATGGGGAACAGATACCCTAAACCTTCTCTCCCTTCACCTCAACACCTAGCATCAACAACGCTTGAAAGACAAAGAAATCCTCACTAGACTAGGGTGGGATTTTGGCAGAAAGGAACCCAACCAATAAGACTGCTAGAACATGTGGTGGGAGGGGCTTTTGCTTTGAATTCACTTTGCTTGATAAGTTAGGCCTTAGTTGCATTTATTTTATTTTATTGTAACCAATTCTGACTTTTAGGTCTTATTACTTGTATTCACTTAATATCCATATTTCTGTTGTTAATACACTTGGTTTTATCTAAAGCAGTGTGCTTGGATTGAAATGTTTGGGAAACTCCATTTGAGATAACAGGTTTTGTGCATATACAGTAAAACTCCAGTTGTCTGGCATCCAGTAGTCCGACCCTCCTGATAGTCCGGCACCAACTGGAACCTGGAAGTGCTCTGGACAGCCGGACAATTGAAGCTGTTCTGCCCCCAGCTTCCCCAAGTCCACTGCTGCTGAAACTGACCAGCGGCTGACTTGGGGAAGCCGGGGGCAGAGCAGCTGGGGTGCTGCCGGGTTGGTCCCACAGCGCAGCCCTCTCCCACACTGCACAATTCCCCGCTGATCCCTCCACCCCCACCCCAGACCCGTTATAGCCCCCCTTCCGGTACTCCGGCATACCTGATAACCCGGCACCCCCTGGGTCCTAAAGGTGACGGATTATTGGAAGTTTACTGTAATTATCTATTAATTAAAAATGACAGACTTTATATCAGCTTGCATTGCCTGGGATTGGGCTAGGCCATACAACGTGCACATTTCTGGGGGAAGTTCTGGGACTGGGAGTTTGCAGGTGTTGCCCTGCAGTGTAATTCAAGATTGGCTGGCCATAGCACTCATATAGTATAGCTGGGAGTAATTTACATGCTGGAGTCTGGGTGTGAGCAGACTCTCAGCTGAGCAGTGTAAAAGATACCCCTAGTTGGAGAATTAAAGTGACACAGCTGTTCAACAGCCCAGATTGTACCCCAGTGTCACAGTAATACAGTCAGTACAGTAGCTCTGTGTTCTTTATTTGATATTAAAGTCATTTAATTTTATTCTCTCCCTTCATTTTCAATTTTGATGATGCATAATTGCATCAGAGAAACTGTCAGGATGAATCTAGCATTGTCGGGAGCTGACTGAGGGATGGCTGGAGGCTTTGGTACACAGGAAAGCATGAGAAGAAGTTTGGGGTTGTGAGATGTGCACAATAGCTAGCTATTTGTGCTAAAATGATTGGCAAAGAGATGGTGAGCAATGCTGACATTTAATAGGTCATGTCTTAGATTTCAGGCTCTCTGAGATGAATAAGACAAACCACTCCTCTCCGAGACATTGTTTCAGACTTTATGGAGTCAGAGAAATGACAGTGCATTGGTTTGCGCTTGGTTTACATTTTTTACAAAGTTTTCTTTCTAGCAATAAGGGCCAGAAAACAACACATACAGGCTACGTCTACACGGGCATGATTTTCCGAAAATGCTTTTAACGGAAAAGTTTTCCGTTAAAAGCATTTTCGGAAAAGTGCGTCTAGATTGGCAGGATGCTTTTCCGCAAAAGCACTTTTTGCTGAAAAGCGTCCGTGGCCAATCTAGACGTGGTTTTCCGCAAAAAAGCCCCGATCGCCATTTTCACAATTGGGGCTTTTTTGCGGAAAACAGTACTGTGCTGTCTACACTGGCCCTTTTGCGCAAAAGTCTTTCGGAAAAAGACTTTTGCCCGAATGGGAGCAGCATAGTATTTCCAGAAAAGCACTGACAATCTTACATGAGATCGTTAGTGCTTTTCCAGAAATTCAAGCGGCCAGTGTAGACAGCTGGCAAGTTTTTCCGGAAAAGCGCTGATTTTCCGGAAAAACTTGCCAGTCTAGAAACAGCCACATTGTTTTAGCACAAATAGACACTTCCAGGAGTCTGGCTTTGCGTGTTCTGGTTATTACTTGATAGCCATGCGTTCATTGGAATAAATGATGAATAAGCCCAGTCCTTTCACCTCTCTTGCCCAGCATTTGTGTTCATTGGCAGGGGAGATCATGGGATGCAGTGTCAATATGCTGGCAATCCTAATCAAATGGGTTTTTTTTTCCATCCAGCAGAAATGATGTTGAGTCCCAGCTGTCCCAGTGTCTGGGGGGTATCTGGTGAAAGGAATGTAGGCTCAGTCTGTAACTCTAGGAAAGGTGCAGGTGATGTTATTAGGAAGAGAAACTATTCTGGTGAACTGGCGTGAGCGAGGAGCTCACCCTTTACTGCGGATATCTGCTTCTGATGGTCATCTGTGTGATTCCTCAGGGAATCACCTAAATAAGCCTCAGAGGCCAGAAATCCCTTTTATCTCCCTGGGTATGTCTACACTACCCCGCTAGTTCATTTCACGAGGAGTAATGGTAGTTCGAACTAGGAAGCCTAGTTCGAACTACCTAGTGCGTGCCCCATGTAGCCGCGCTGCACGGGGTTCGAACCAGCGGGGTTTTAAAAATGGCGGCTCCCCGCTTATGCAAATGAAGCCCGGGAAATTCAAATCCCGGGCTTCATTTGCAAGTGCGGTATGCCTACATTACCCCGCTAGTTCGAACTAGGAGGGTAGTGTAGACATACCCCCTGTCCTCTAAGTGGGGTCATAGTCACAATGATCTATTGCTCCTGCACAGCCAGCCTGCTGCTCTCCATAGAGTTTGAGGGTGACTGAAATCGTCCACACCACAGGTACCGTCCCACATTCATTAATGAGCTAGCGACGGCAGAACAATACCATGGACTCTTTGCCAGGTTGCTAACCAGCTCTGGAGCTCTTCCGAGGTGGGGGCTCCAATCTCCAAATCTCTTTCTGGGCTAGGCCCAAGCTCTCTCTGAAATCTACTGAGGATCTGGGGCCTAGAAGCTGAGTCTGTAGAACCTGGGAGAGCAGGTGTTCTCAAAGTGCTGCCAGGAGGCCAGAGAGGCACAACCAGGAAGCATTATGGGGAGTAGGCGCCATAGGGAATGCCACCCAAGAGGGCCAGAATGTAGTACCCTGTGGCCCACTGGTTGGGCAAGTGCCCTATTTAACCCTAGGGATTGCCCTCAGGGAGTTGCCTGGGAAACCACAGAGATTGCTGCCATGCCAGACTTTCCTGCTCAGCGTCTACCATCGCTAGGGGTGGCCCTCAGCCCAGCTGTAACTGCTAGACCAGACTGCCTCCACCACACTCTCTTACATCCCATTTCCATAGGACCATTGCTACAACAGGCATGTCAGAAGTGACCATTGTAGCGGTCACTTCTGCTACCACAGATAAGACCACTTTTAGGTGACAAGACTGGACTCATCGCTGTGCTCAGACTTTCATCCTAAAAGAAAGCTACAGTATAAGATGGCCTAGTCCCATTCTACTGGAAGAAAAAACACCAAAGGGCTACTTTAGACAGTGGCAGAATTGAGTGAGAGAAAGAGATTGTTGGTCTTATTGTGTACAGAAGTCAATCATTTGCTTACAGGTATGATCATCTAGATACTGCAGAGATGAGAGCATTCGAAATGCAGATAGAGTTTAACCAACAGCAATAGGTACAGTCACAAAATTTCAAGTTAATTCAGCCCCTCATTTTTGCTTGCTGGTAGATGTGCACATATTTTTACCAGGGACCTCATATATTTTCAGAAGAAGGATCGCTCCGTCGGCAGACACAAGTCAGCAACTGACAAAATACAGACATTGTAAAACAGGATGGGTGGTTTTATTTTTACAGAATAATTTTCAGCAGAAGGTTGTTGGGAGGGTAGGAGTGGAGGGAAGATCTTATAGTCCTTGTGATATTTGATGAAGATGAATATTTTACTAATGAATATACTGCCCTTTTATTTAGAGGGATAGATCCTCACTTACTGTAAATCAGAATAGCTCCACTGAATTCAATATCTGTCTGTCAGTCCTTCCCGTATATGTCATCTGTCTGTCAGTCTGTCTGAGAGTAGTTTAAGTAAACCACAATAAGAGAAAGAGCTCCTCAATTTTAGTGCCTGCCCATGTCTAATAGTGATAGAAATGTAGCCGTGTTAGTCTGGTGTAGCTGAAACAAAATCAGGACTATGTAGCACTTTAAAGACTAATAAAGATGGTTTATTAGGTGATGAGCTTTCGTGGGCCAGACCCACTTCCTCAGATCAAATAGTGGAAGAAAATTGTCACAACCATATATACCAAAGGATACAATTAAAAAAGTGAACACATATGAAAAGGACAAATCAAATTTCAGAACAGAAGGGGGATGGGGGGGAGGTAAATGTCTGTGAGCTAATGATATTAGAGGTGATAATTGGGGAAGCTATCTTTGTAATGGGTAAGATAATTAGTGTCTTTATTCAAACTTGAGAGTAAAGTGTTGAATTTAAGCATGAATGACAGTTCAGAGGATTCTCTTTCAAGTGAAGTCTTAAAAGGCCTTTGAAGCAGGATGCAGGTAATCAAGTAGTTGAGTCAATGTCCTTTGCAGGGGTCTCCAAATGGTAGGACATGGCCCCCTGGCAGTGTGTGGAGGAATGTTTGTTGGGGGCCAGACCAGCTCCCACAGTGGGCAGGGAGGGAATGCCACCAGCCCATCTCTGCTGCTACCTCTGCTCCAGTCCCACCCATGGCTGTGGCCAAGCATGACTCTGCTTCTGGCTTCAGCTCCTGCCTCAGCCTTGGCCCCTGACTCCTGGCCCAGCTGCAGCACCACACTTGGTAGGGTCCTCGTGCCTGGCTCTGGCCTTGGCCCAGCCATGCCTCCACTTCTGGCCCTGGCCCCACCCCTGCCTCCTAGCCAGCTGCAGCTCTGGCTCCCTTACCTCTGCCCACAACCACCCCTCTCAGGAGCTACCAGGTCCTGGCCCTAATTGCCAATTATAGCTCGTGGGGAGGGGAGGAAGGGCGTGAGGGGAAGAGCACACACAGGGTGGGGGGGGATGTCACATGAAAGGTCTGGGAACCACTGCATTGGGGGGGGGGGTTTGCCCTGCAGCTGGGAAGTGTAATCCCTATCTATGGGTGCTCTGCTGATGGCTCCAGCACTGACTGAGCATCTCAGACGGGATAGACATCCTTGTTTTTGGGAGCTTGCTCAATTAGAGCTTGTGCGGGTACCCCCACTAAAGCTGGGAGTTATGGCTCCCGGGGCAGAGCCTATCCGGTGAGGGTACAGTGCACCATCGTGTGGCAACGGAGTGAAACACGGGGAGAAGAACGGGCACGAGAGGGGAAGCCCATTTAAGTCAACATAAGCCCTTGCTAAATATATCCACAAGAGGTTCATGTCCCCAGGCAGGCCTGGACAGAAGCATGTGATTTTGCCTGCAATCTAAGGACACGGCTGCCCACTAGTTTCTCTCAGGATGGTGAATGCAGGTTCATGGAAGAGCGAGTAACACAGGGTGATCTAAGAGGCACCTCTCCATTCCAGCACACCCTGTTTCATGCCCTTCCTGTTAGCTGCGCCCTAGGCAGTGCAAAGTGACTTTCTAGCTCTTTATTCTGCTAAGCCACCGCTCCTGCCACAGAACCGTCCCCACTGGCATGAGGGGAGGGAGGGATCTGCCAAAAGAGAGAGGAATGGGGGATGTATCGGAGCTGGATTCTGCTATGTCTGTTTCTCCAGTGGCATGTAGTCGCGTGGAGAGTTTCCATCAGAAGTGCGTGTTAAAGCTTCAGCGAGCCTTGGGAGAACGACAAATACTCCGGCATTTCTGAAATAGTTTTTCTTTAAATATAATGTCCATGGGACCTAATCCAAATCCACCTGTAGTTAATGGCCTATTTAGAGTACATAGTGGTATAAATATATAATGGGTTAATTGCCTGTCATTTGTGCATTTGAGATCATCTGCCTACCTCACTTATTCCTTCATCCGTCATCCTCCATAGGTGATGTGAGCATCCTGAACTAATCTCATATCTCAGAGTGGTAGCCATGTTAGTCTGTAACTTTAAAAACAACATGTGCTGTTATGGCCCCTTAGAGGCTAACCAAAATATATAGGATCATGAGCTTTCATGGGCAAAGCCCACTTCAACAGATGAACTGGAGTGGAAATAGCCGAAACGAAGAAATATATAGCACCAGAAAAGGTACCTATCAATTGTAGGATCTCTGTAATGAGGCTAATTAAGTGGGTTAGATGTGTCTCATACATAGCTTTTGATGTGGAAATGCAGCTGTTAATGGTAGGAGAAACTGGCTTTGTAATGTGCCAACCAATTAGTGTCTTTATTCAAGCCCAGGGTAATGATGTTAAATTTGTAGATGAATTCCAGTTCTGAAGACTCTCTCTCTAATTGGTTAGTGAAATTCCTTTGTAGAAGAATGGCTACTTTTAAATCCATGACTGAGTGACCAGCCAAGTTAAAATGTTCCCTTTACATTTTAAAATGTGCCCTTCTCCATTCCAGCACACCCCATTTCACGCCCTTCCTGTTAGCTGCCCCGTAGGCAGTGCAAAGTGACTTTCCAGCTCTTTATTCTGCTAAGACACCGGTCCTGCCACAGAACCGTCCCCACTGGAATGAGGGGAGGGAGGAAGTTATCATTTCTGATGTCTGATTTGAGTTCATTTATCCTTTGTAATGCAAGACTGTCTAGTTTGGCCAATATACATCCAATGCAAGCAATGCCCTCTGCCAAACATTTTGGGTAAACCAGACACTCCAATTCATCGGAGGAGGTGGGTTTTGCACATGAAAACTCATGATTCTGTATATTTTGGTTAGTCTCTAATGGATCATATTAGTCCAAAAACAATGGACTCATTGTTTTTAATGCTCATGTAACATGTATAACCTGCCAGGCCTCCAGTAAGGCTGCCGTGCTCCATTTTCCTTTGCATAGAGAGATGATGTCCATTCTGATATGTCTATCAGTCCAACACACACAAGCAACTCTCTGCATTGAAGTGTGGTCTATGCTATTAAGAAATTTGCGGTTCCCCTCCTTATTCTAATAGATCTATCTTCAGCTCTGACTTTAGGGGTTATGTCAAATCTCACGGCAGAGTTCCAAAGCGCTAAAATCCCAGGCCAGACCTCCAGTGGCTGCCAATCGGCTTAGCTCCCTCAAAGCCAGTGAGACTCCACGTGAGAGTTGCTGTTTATCAGTGTGAATGAGAGAGGTTCACAATCTTGCCCCTGAGTGTCCCGAACCTTTTTCTGGAAAACAGCCTCGGATTTTAGCTCAATTGATCATAGCAGCAAGGGGAAAGAATTAGCTGCCCTGCTATTACGTTGGGGAGGGGGGAATGATCTGGGTATTAGAGGGCTACCTCTGAGCTTTCACACTCACAGTTAATTGCAGGTGTGAATGCAGAAGCACAATGAATTGTGGCGATAAGTACTGCTTTTGGATCATTAGGCCTCAGGTTAATGACTGTTTAAAAATATAGATTTCCATACATACATCAAATATTGAAAACATCTGGCACTTGCAAGGTGAGTAACAAATTATATTAGCCACAGGAATATTTAATAGTACCCCACAGCCTTGTGTTACTTATTCAATCATTTTCCGAGCACACTGCTGCTCCCTGAATCTCACTTACGACTAATTCCTAGCTGCCTCTCACTTCTCAGGACCCAGTAGCAGAAATATGAATAGGCGGAACACACGTACACTGGCTTTCTCTCCTGCTGCTTATGAGAACTTGTCATTTTTTATTACTGCCTCCTGAGATTGATTTAGAAACCTCTCCTTCTACTGAACTACCTTTCCAGCCTTCACAGGCTGCTGAAGAATCCATTGCACAAGCTTTAATATGCCACAGATTACACAGGCTCGCATGAGAGGATTTATGCTGCATTAATATAAAAGCACAATTTCCACTCGGGGAGGAGGGTGGGGGTTGGGTGCTTGTCAGTGTATTTTTTAAACCAATCAGCTAAACAACAACAGGCCGGATTGTGCCTCAAGGAAATCGCTTTCAATCACGTGACCTAGATTAACTGGAAGGCTGCAAAGTCATTTCTGCTCAAGTTGTTTTAACAGAGGAGCAAAATCTTTCCCTCTTCATGTACGTTTTTAGTTGCTTTCATGCCATTTTGCTCATGTGAACATAAGAACATAAAAAAGGCCATACTGGGTCAGACCAAAGGTCCATCTAGCCCAGTAGCCTGTCTGCTGGCAGTGGCCAGCACCAGTTGCCCCAGAGAAGGTGGACCGAAGACAATGATCAACAATTTGTCTCCTGCCATCCTTCTCCAGCCTCTGACAAAGGGTACGTCTAGACTACAGAGTTTTGTCGACAGAAGCTTTGTCGACAGATACTGTCGACAAAGCTTCTGTCGACAAAGAGCATCTACACTCCATTCAGTTCTGTCGACAAAGCAAGCTGCTTTGTCGACATGGCAGTGTAGACGCAAGGACAGTTTACATGCAATAACACCTTCTGTCGACAGAACTCTGTCGGCAGAAGGCGTTATGCCTCGTAAAATGAGGTTTACATAACGTCAACAGAACTCAGCGGTAGTGTAGACGCAGGTATAGTTTTGTCGACAAAAGTCCACTTTTGTCAACAAAACTCTGTAGTCTAGACACACCCAAACAGAGGCCAGGGACACCATTTCTATCCCCTGGCTAATAGCCTTTTATGGACCTAACCTCCATGAAATCATCTACAAAGACAGGTATAATAGTCCAGAATGGTACTGTCCCCTCTCAGTATGGCAGCCTAACATTATTTGTTAGTATAATGTTTGCCACATTCTCCCTAGGAATTTTCCCCTTCCTTAACCTTTCTGATTGCATTACAATTGACATCTTGTACTGAGGTTTAATCCAACCACAGATGTTGCTCCAAAAGAAAAAGGGTAAAAGTTATCATGGCTGTTCTTCTTTCCTTGGCACAGTCTATATTCATTAACGACGATGATGAAAAGATTAAATCAGGCAATGATGCAATCTTCAGGGGAAAACCTGGGCACACATGGACTGTACAGAGAGATAGGCGATCACATTCTACTGGGTTCAATTTAACTGTTGGCCATGGGATTAATTTAGATCATGTAAATACAGTAAATAAGAACTGACTCTTAATCCCAGCAGTGAGACAAAAGCAGAGTATGAAGTACTCCAAAGGACAAAGATGAAGCAGGACTCCCCAAGAAACCCTATAAACTCCCAGTGCCTAAATCTGCCCTGAGAAATGCAGTTACAATTGCTATTGACGTCCGAAAGGGATCCCCAGCAGTGTTGCCTGTAAGCTGTGCATTTGGGCGGCCACTCAGAATAGATTCAAATATTACGCAGCTGATTAGCAGAGGGCCCACAGTCATCCACAGCCAGCAACATGTGTTTCTATTGGTGGTGCACATCCACACATCCCTTGGTGCACATAACAAAATGTATTCCACGCACGAGTGGAAAAAAAATTAGACAGAACATCGATCTCAGGTTCATTGATTTTTATAGCACAGCAAGATTTTACCAGCCAAAGAAAATCGGGAGGCTTGGAAAACACTAGCACTATGGTCAAGTGGTTCAGAGAGAGAAGCAGACCCAGGTAAGGGAGTTACTCAGAAGACATGCAAAAAGGAATGAGCACGATATGGCTAAATAGCTCTGCTGACTGAGAAGAGAAGGCAGGGACATGAAAATGACAGGAAACTCCCTTCTAAGAAATAGTCAGGGAAGAGATAATATACCATATGACTTTCAGCATTTGTCCAATCAAAACTAACCAGCTCACCTCAGATGTTGGATGGTGAATGATGGTTCACGAGCCATTTTACTACTATAACTATTCCAAGAACTAATTCAGCAAAGGGCTTCAATTAAATCTGAAAAAATTCTTATCAACTCAGGACAATTTGCAAAAAAATGTCAAAATCCATCAAGTAAATGATTAAACACGAGTTCTTAGCTTAGGTGTTCCTGTAAGTTAGCCACTGACAAGACCATGTCACTACTAATGACCTACAGGTAGTGTTTGCTACAGCTGGGGAGCAAAATGTGCATTGTACAATTGAGGTCAAAGAACGTTTGTTTCACTGTGACTACAAAGATCAAATTCTTTGTTCATTTAAATACTTGAAACCAGCGGTGGGCAATAAGCAGCTTATGGGCCAGAGGCGGTTCGGCAGGGTTAAAGGCCACCAGATACTTTATTTACCTGCACACCTGCTGGTATGACTGCTTGCAGCTACCATTGGCTGTGGGTCACCGTTCCCAGCCAATAGGAGATGCAGAAGCGGTATCCCCATCCATGCTGCTTCCCACAGCTCCCATTGGCTGGGAACAGCGAACCATGGCCAATGGGAGCTGCAAGCAGCCATATTTGCAGATGGGCAGGTAAATAAAGCATTCAGTGTCCTGCGAGGGGCTCACCCTGGCAAACAGTGATCAGCCCATAGGGTGCTTATTTGCCCATCTCTGCTTAAAACTCTCACTGACATCAGAGGGAACCACACGGAAGTACGTGGTGGCAGAATTTGGGCCTTTAAGACCTGCGGAACTATAAAGGGTAATGCTAATATTGCGGAATAAAGCATTTCTTATGTTAGATTAACAGAAACAGTTGTTTGGTTTTTTTTAAAGCATTAGAACAGCGTTTGTTTTGCAATTCAATATAGCCCTAAAAATCATCCAGATTCACACTTATTATGCCAAATTAGTGCTAATTTCCACTGTTACAAATCCAGAGGCAGTCTGGATTTCAGTGCAGTTATTCTGGATTTACAAAAGTCTAGATAGACGTGGCAAAATTAGATTTTTCAAAAAAAAAATTGACATAATATTGGTTTGAGTATAAGCATTTTAAAATGCGTATCAATTTAAATTGCTGCAATTGCAAAATGAGGGATGGCCGGACAATATCTATTTAATGACTCAGATTTTAAAAAATACTAAGCTTCATAACCAAAACACAAAGGCTGTGTCTACATTGGCACCCTTTTCCGGAAAAAGGATGCTAATGAGACCAGTCGGAATTGCAAATGCCCCGGGGATTTAAATTTTCCCCGTGGCATTTGCATGAATATGGCTGCCGCTTTTTTCTGGCTCAGGGCTTTGCCGGAGAAAAGCGCCAGTCTAGACAGGGATCTTGCGGAAAATAAATCTTTTTCCGGAAGATCCCTTATTCCTGATTTTAAGTAGGAATAAGGGATCTTCCGAAAAAGGGTTTATTTTCCGCAAGATACCTGACTAGACTGGTGCTTTTTTCCGGGAAAGCCCCGAGCCAGATAAAAGCGGCAGCCATGTTCATGCAAATGCCGCGGGGAAAATTTAAATCCCCAGGGCATTTGCAATTCTGACTGGTCTCATTAGGATCCCTTTTCCGGAAAAAGGTGCCAATGTAGACACAGCCAAAGGGTGTGTCTAAACTACATGGCTCTGTTGATGGAGCCATGTTGATTAGGCTGATTAGCAGAGGGAAATGAAGCCGCGATTTAAATAATCGTGGCTTCATTTACATTTAAATGGCTGCCGCACTGAGCCGACAAACAGCTGATCAGCTGTTTGTTGGCTCAGCGCGCTATTCTGGACACTCCCTGTCACGTTACTGAATTTGAGGGAAGCAGCCAGATCACTGCTGCACCCATCGGTGGAGGTGTTAGCCCCACAAGTGGTATAAAAAGGGGCCATGTGGGGTGTTGAATAGAAGCTTACTGACTGCTAATCCTATGTACGCTAGTCATGTGATTGTATAATGTCTGTGTGTGTAGTTAGGAATCTGTAATCAGTGTGGATACTGAATATTTCTCTGCATGTGGTTGAGCATTGGGCAGAGCCTGGCCTATGGACATGCTAATTAGCAAGGCCCTGTGGGACAATGGCACTCAATGGGCCAAGGATACACGTAAAGAATGAGGGCTGACACCTGAGGGCTGCCAGCAAGGAACACAGGGATAGGACGCTGGCCAGGTGACCTGCTGCAGCCAAGAGGAGACCAGGAAGGATGTATAAAGAGGCCATGTGGGAGACTCCATCTTCATACTCAGCTCAGCACTTCATCCCAGAGGCAGCAGTGCAGGGATTGAAGAGCCAGAAAGAACTATGGACCCATCCTGATCCTAGGATGTGCAACAAGGACTTGTAAGTCAGCAGCTGTAACATCTCTGCTAGAGCCTGCATTAAGAACTGGGAGATTTGATGCATGTAACGTACTATCCTTTAACAACCTTACTCTCGTGCTTTTCTTTATTGTAGTAATAAACCTTTAGATGTTAGATGCTAAAGGATTGGCTCAGCGTGATTTGTAGGTAAGATCCAGAGGGTAAATTGACCAGGGATCTGTGACTGGTTTCTTGGAACCGGACAGTACTTGTTCGGGGTAGGTGGGATTGGGTTCTAAGACCCCCCCACCAGTGTATGAGGCCCAGGGCCATCTGAGGCATGAATATTGCTGGGGCGTCGGAGGGGTTTTGCTCGTGAGGCTTCAGGCAGGCTGGTGAAGCGCTCTGTGGGACTGGTTTGTGGCCTGTTTAGGAAGGTCTCCAGTCTGGGGGCTGTAAGGAGCCCCGAATTTGAGCAATTCGCCCTGAGTGGATGCCCTCAGCTGTGTCCAGTCTCGGCCCAGTCCGTCACACTCCCGTGCTGACTTGAAAGCCCTTTATCGACCTCCCCGTTATGCCTTGTAGGATGAGGTTTACCAGGGAGATCGATAAAGGGCTTTCATGTTGACAGGGGAGCGTCCAGACTGCCCCGATCTGCCGACAAACAGCTGATCGGCAGAGCAGGGCAGCCATTTAAATGTAAATGAAGCCGCGATTATTTAAATCGCGGCTTCATTTCCTTTTGCCGAACAAACAAAACTACATGGCTCTGTCGACATAGCCATGTAGTCTAGACGTACCCAAATTGTCAAGGAAACATGACAAAATATACAAAGTAAATATTTTTAAATTAAATTCCAGAAAGTTCTCAGCCAACATTTTTTGTACTTTGCCCATCTGTAAATGTTGATAAATCGATGGAAATATTTTTTTATTGCTTTGCGTGTTCGCTTAAATGTGTTTATTGATATTCAGGGATGCTGACAGAGGAGAGGGATCAGGACCAGCTACTCCAGGGCCCAGTGATTTAAAGGGGCGTGGGGCCCCCCACTGCCACTGCCGCTACCTCAGCGGCTGGAGCTGCGGCAGTCCCAGGCGGGGTGTGGATGGCAGTGCTTAGCAACTGACTTGTGGAGGCTAGCCCCCAGCCCCACCATTTCCACCCAACGCCCTGCCACTCCTCTGGGTCCAAAGCCAGGTCCCCTTCCCCATCCCAGCAAAGTCTGTCCCCAACCATGCTGACACTTACTGATAAAAATGTCACCGACGTATAAATTAAGAGGAGACTATGGCCCAAGGACAGAAGAGCATTGATGAAACAGTCTCCAGAGTGGCATCAATCATGACTCAGGTTAAAAGTCCTACCAGGACTAACAGGCACTCTTGCTGACAAAGCTACAGAGAGAGACCCCCCTGGCAAAGTCCCTGACAAAGCAGACCTGGCAGTGCGCAGCCTCTACCACACAGTACGTCTGTCCAGGAAAAAAATATGACGACACCACTGAAGAAATGCACAGCTATAGGAATGATAATGGGTTCATGCTCCAATCAACAAATAGGGTGGGAGTAGAAAAGCAGTAAGAGATAATACTAAGTAGACGTTATATGGATAAATGCAAGAAAGACGATCAATATAATGTTAAAGCTGTGACATCAAGCAATCAGTAGTAATTGTAAGAATGCTCCAGTACCAATAAACAGGTGAAGCAGCACATCTGTGGTATTTTTCAGTCCTTCTTCAACACTTAAATCCTAGGATGTTACTTTTTGGATCTAGTTAGATCTGTAAATAGCCCCATCAGCACAGATCCCCATAGAATCAGAGTTCCTAACCAATAATTTAAAATTAGTCATTACAATAACAATCTCTCTCTCCTCACAGTGCAGAAGTAGTGATGAGGTTGGTTTCTTATGATGGGCTGCTTTACATTGGGTTGTAGCTGAGCATGGAAAGCCGAGTCAAAGAAAATGTTCTGGAATTGGGGAGGGTTTTATTTCTTGTTGGAGTGAAATCCATAGCTTAGCTTGTGCTCCTAGAAAAGTTCTGTCTCCTATGTTCTCAAATCTTCCTGTTGACTAATGATTTTCTGGTTCTAGTGGAGCATGGCTGCTATAGGAAGTTAAAGGTACGGTTAGATTACAGGGGGGTTTTGGGATACTGGAGGTATCCTGAAAAAACTCTGCAGTGTCCAGGGTACGTGTTTGCTCTTCCGCTTTTTTTTGTGGAAGAGCAAATGCACTCTTTCGGAAGCCTCTGTATTCCTCGTTCTACAAAGAAGAAGGAGGCTTCTGAAAGAGGGTTTTTTCTGATATTTGGCTCAGTCTAGACAGGCCAAATGTTGGAAGAGCCTCTTCCGACAAAAGAATCGGGAAAAAGGTATGTAAAATGCAGAGCGCATTTTGTGTACCTTTTTCCAATAAAAACTTGCAGTTTAGCCACACATATTACTGTTGCTGAGGGAGAGGTAATCTCTAAGGTGGCTGGGGCCAGTCCAATGGCAGGCTTTGAGACTCAGGACAGAGACTTTGAGCTGGGCTCTGTATTTATTCGAGAACCATTGCAGAAAGTGAAGCATTGGGGTGGTGTTCTCCGAACAGATTAGCTGTTATCAGTGAAGAAAATATAGAGAATATGCAACACAGCTAAATGAACATTGACGTACCTTAGGGTACGTCTAGACTACAGGCTTTTGTTGATAGGCTTTGTCGACAGATACTGTCGACAAAGCTTCTGTTGACAAAGAGCATCTAGAATACAGCCAGTTCTGTTGACAAAGCAAGCCGCTTTGTCGACGGAGAGTCTAGATGCTCTCTTTTGAAAAAGCACAGTGTGGATGCAATAGCGCCTTTTGTTGACAGAACTGTCGACAAAAGGCTTTATTCCTCGTAGAATGAGGTTTACCGCCGTCGACAAAACTGCCGCGTTCTGTCAACTTACTGTTGACAGAACTCGGCGGTAGTGTAGACGCAGGTATAGTTTTGTCAAAAAAGTCCACTTTTGTCGACAAAACCCCTGTAATGGTTGTGACAATTTTCTTCCACTATTTGATCTGAGGAAGTGGGTCTGGTCCACAAAAGCTCATCACCTATTAAACCATCTTGTTAGTCTTTAAAGTGCTACATAGTCCTGTATTTTGTTTCAGCTACACCAGACTAACACAGCTACATTTCTATCACTGTAATCTAGACACACCCTTAGTGCCAAATCTTGCAACACGGCTCAGTGCCAACACCCCTCACAGAATTGGGACCTACCACTGAATATTGCTTTGATTTTCATTTTTTTAATGCAATTAATTAATTTAAGTTTTGCATTAACAAACTTCTGTGGGTAAGGATAAGATGAACAGTTGCACATGTGTTCTGTATACCATTTTGCTGAATAGATGCCATGTGAGGAAATACCTTGTTTGTAATGCATGCACACAGAGGGGCAGAGTCCAAAGATTGTAGTAGGAACTTTAACTCTGAATTTCCTTACTTTTGTGGGATTCAAATCTCAAAACTTCATTTATTTCATATTTTGCACATTATTTTCTTTTGTCTTTTTTTCCCAATACTCCATGTAAATCCACACTAATGTATCTAAGCAACACGTATTGTTGTATTGAAAAGATAACTATAGCAATGTGGATAGATTAAAGGCAGTATACTGATACATAGTCTGGTAAAGTGCTAGACTTCCACATAAATAGCTGGGATTTCCAAAGGAAAATCAATGGGATTTGGGTAGCAAACTCCTTTATGCACCATGAAAATTCCAGTGTGCAGGCCCAAATCTATGACTCTATCACTTAACTCCATAATCCTTATTTATACAAGAAAAGGTATTGATTTCAATTGGATTCCTATAGGCTAAGGTTGGCTGGAAAATGGTAAGTGTTTTCTTGGGGAAAAAACTGTAATTTTTCATTTCTGGAAGACATTTTCAAGAATAGTAAAAAACAAAAACAAAACATACACAACTTTTTCCTTTGTTTTTTTGTTTTTTGAAAACCAAAACATATTTGAGGGTTTTAGTAAAAACTCTGAAAATTCTTGGAAGAAATAATACATTTTCCCACAGAAAAAGCCATTTTGATTAATTTTTTTTCCTGACCAAACAATATTGCTCCTTTGTGCTAGTTACTGACTTTTGTTAAATTCACACGTGCAAAGGCAGCAGAATCAGATCCAACTGCAATGATTTAAACTGAATAGTGACATCCCTTTTCCTCACGTTACACAATCTAGATTCCTGTGGAAAGAGTCAGTGAGTCTCTCATTTCTCGGTAGCACAATCTGAATGGCACAAACAACTCCTTGTGGCCGATAGAACATGCACTCTGTAGCTAACATCTCCCCCACATAGTATTGTTTTCTTCAAATGGTTTAGGCTGGACTGATTTCACAAAGATGACATTTATTTTTCAGTAGGGAAAAATAGCAATGATTACCTCCTCTGTTTGAGATCAGAGTCCCTGGTGACCCCACTGCAGGAAATCCAAGCAATGTTAAAGTATCTTGCAGTGAAGCAGCCTACTCCATACCTGACCTTACGGTGAATTGAGGGCTGCAGCTTTAAGTGATGCTACTCTCTTAAGCTTTACAAACACATCTAAAGGGCATTCACAAGGGCATCTGATCTGGGAGCATCTGGTAGGTTACAAATCTCTCCTCTTAAGCATATCAAAATGGTCATTCCCAGAAAAATACAAATATTTATGTCAATTAAAGTCTTTAAAGGCTTCACATGTATTTCTCAGCACTGTACCAGCGCGAAGGCAGGGCCATGCTCTGAAACTCCCCAGCCTAAACCAGTCACTCTCTGCAATTATCCAAACAAAACAAGCATGGTTGCTATTAGAAGCCTCTTGAGTCTTGTCCAAAGGGCTTGTGACACATCTGGAGATGCATGAACAAGCTGGATTGCCAGAGGACCCGGAACGGCACAAAGTAGGGGATGTGTGATTTATTAAGGAATCAGAGGGGTGAAGGTGGGAATGTATGCTCAACTTCTAAATCAAATAATCCAGGGGGCGAATGTGTTTCCGTGAGGGAACTGGGGTATGACCAGGGAATATGGCACACCCCCTTCCTGTAAATGTAAGTATATTGCAGACCACCATGATCCTCTGACCCCTCTTCCCAGAGGAGCCTGAGAAACAGCAGTATCTCTCTGCCCCCCGGCGCCAGTTCAGATTCAGTATGCAGTACATTTCCTCTCTTTCCTGGGATGCGTCTAGACTGGCATGATTTTCCGTAAAAAGCATTTCCGCAAAAGTGCATCTAGATTGGCACGGAGGCTTTTGTGCAAAAAGTGCTTTTGCGCAAAAGCATCCGTGGCCAGTCTAGACGCGATTTTGTGCAAGAAAGCCCCGATCGCCATTTTAGCCATCAGGGCTTTTTTGCGCAAAACAGTTCTTCCCTGTCTACACTGGCCCTCTTGCACAAGTATTCTTGCCCAAGAGGGCTTTTTCCCGAGCGGGAGCGTGAAAGTATGTGCGCAAGAAGCACTGGTTTTGTACATTACAAAGTCAGTGCTCTTGTGTAAATTCAAGCAGCCAGTGTAGACAGCTGGCAAGTCGGGGGGTTTTGCCAGTCTAGATGCACCTCTGCTGTTTTCCTGAGTCTCCCTCGCAATCAACTTAGCTGCCACTTCCACTAGCTAGGCCGAGGCTGCCCTCTCACGTGGCCAATACAGGGGGAGGAGGGGCTTCTCCAAGCCCTTGCGGACTGGAGGGAGGCCTTTCTGTGAGTCTGGGTACTGTGCTGGGGTAGGGGCAGAGACTAAGGGGCAGGGGGAAAAAGTGTAAAGGGCTTATTGGGGAAACAACTATGTCCCCTAAGCCAAGGCTGGGGAACCTTTTTTGGGTCGAGGGTTGCTGACCCACAGAAAAAAAATCAGACGAGGGCCGCACACAAGTGAGAAGCTGGAGGGGGGCTGGAGCGGCAGCATGGACTACCCAATGCTGGGGGGAGCCCTGAGGACCAGATCCAGCCAAGCCAGGAGCTGCATCTGGCCCCTAGGTAGATTTCATTGGAACCCTCCCGTCGGGTTCAGAGGGCAGCTGCTGTCAGCTGGAGATCTGTCAACCAGGCTTCAGGCAACCCTCACCAAGGTTTCCTCCCCCAGTACACCCTGCCGGGGGGTTTTGCCACAGGAGAGGATGTGCTGGCCCTGAGCTGCTAAGAATGTCTGACTAGTACTGCTAGTTAAATATTCAAGGCCTGGTTTGCATGTGTCAGTCAGAGTCTAAATTCTGCCATTTCAACCCACTGGCAGGGCGCCTGTGCTAATTTCTGCAGTGGAGCCTACCTGTTCTGCACTGGCAGAGAGCAAATTCAGACACGGAAGTGTCTAGTGTATTCAATCGGACGGGGCGTAACCCTACAGAAGGGGTGGGCAAAAGGGCCGCCGCACGCCGGATCCGGCCCACCAAGTGGGTGGATCTGGCCCGCAGAGGCCCTGCTACTCCCCACCTCAGGCCAATTAGGGTCTGGGGCCAGGGGGAGCGTGCAAAGTTTCCTCCACGCCGCCAGGACTATGCGGCGCTTGGAAGCGCCAGGTGCTCCTGATGGAACTGGAGGAGGCTTCATGCACTCCTTGCCCCCAGGCCAATCAGGATCTGGGGGCGGAGGAGCGCACAAAGTTTCCTCCGTCCTGGCCCCACCCTATGAGGAGCATGTGGCACTTAGAAGTGGCGCGTGCTCCTGGCAGGGCAGGAGAAGACTTTGGTCACTCCCCTCCCCTGCCAGGAGACTGTGGTGCTTTCAAGTGGTGTGCAGGGTGGGGACAGAGCAGAGGAAACTTCACACGCTCCTTTGCCTCCAGTCCCTGATTGGCCTGGGGGCGGGGGAGCGTGGAAAGTCTCCTCCCAGTCAGGAGCATGGACACCTGGGGTACGTCAAAACTACATGGCTCCGTCAACGGAGCCGTGTAGATTTGTTTGTTCGGCAAAGGGAAATGAAGCCGCGATTTAAATAATCGCGGCTTCATTTAAATTTACATGGCTGCCGCGCTGAGCTGACAAAGAGCTGATCAGCTGTTTGTCGGCTCAGCGCGCTAGTCTGGATGCTCCCGTCGACATGAAAGCCTTTTATCGACATCCCCGGTAAACTTCATCCCACGAGGCATAACGGGGAGGTCGATAAAGGGCTTTCAGGTCGGCGCGGGAGCGTCCAGACTAGCGTGCTGAGCCGACAAATAGCTGATCAGCTGTTTGTCGGCTCAGCGCGGCAGCCATGTAAATTTAAATGAAGCTGCGATTATTTAAATCGCGGCTTCATTTCCCTTTGCCGATCAGCCTAATATACATGGCTCCATCGATGGAGCCATGTAGTTTAGACACACCCGTAAGGGGATGGGGGAGGGAGGGCGCAGGCAGGCAAAAGCGCTCCCCCACCCCCAGACCAATTAAGGTCTGGGGGTGGGGAACTCGGAAGTATCCTGGCCCCACCCCTTCCGGTGCGGCCCGGGGCCACTTCAGAAATTTTTGAAGTGGCCTCCCAGCAAAATATTGCCCACCTCCGCCCTACAGGGCATGCAGAAGTGGCCATTTTAATATTTAATGCAGCAAAACATATTGCTCTGGAATTTGTTTTGCACTACAGCAGAAGTTGCAGGATGAAGGGATGGAGAAGTCTGAGAGCCTTGTCCTGGGCACAGTCCAAGCTACTGTCACTGCTTGGGAGGGTGTGGCTGCTGGAAGGGAAAAAGATGAGGATGCGGCTTCATATCAAGAAGGAGGTAGAATCTACTCAGACTTGTTCTTCTCCTTACAGTGTGCAATGCTGCTCGTTCTCACCATTCACTTGTCTGCACACTGCACCTTTACACTCTGTTTGACGATCTAATGTAATATTGTCAGTGCTTTTGCGGAAATACTATGCTGCTCTTGTTCGGGCAAAAGTCTTTTTCCGAAAAACTTTTGTGCAAAAGGGCCAGTGTAGACAGCAGAGATTTGTTTTCCGCAAAAAAGCCCCGATCGCGAAAATGGCGATCGGGGCTTTTTTGCGGAAAAGCGCGTCTAGATTGGCCACGGACGCTTTTCCGCAAAAAGTGCTTTTGCGGAAAAGCGTCCTGCCAATCTAGACGCGCTTTTCAGAAAATGCTTTTAACAGAAAATTTTCCGTTAAAAGCATTTCCGGAAAATCATGCCAGTGTAGACGTAGCCCTGGTGTGTAAAGCACAGAAAGACATCATAAGGGCCCAGCTGGGGCCCAAATTACTGTGCTTGCTAACTATACACAACCATGCCAGGCCTAGTTGCATCCCTCTTGTGGTTTCTAAAAAAACAGACAGTACCTGCTACTACCAGGCAGCTCACAAATGCTGGAAAGGGTTACTATCCTGTTCCCGCACATTATACACATTTCTAGCACTGCCATTTTGTAGGGTGGGGTGATTCAGCAGGTTTCAGATGAGACCTGTGCCCTCTCTCATGGCGACTTTGCTTTTGTGCTTTGTGGCGTCAGTGTGTTCAATGAATGCTACTTATATACAGTGAAACTATTTAAAGACCTATGCTTGGGTCGTGCAGTGGTGCAAAAGTATGTTCTTCTAACCTGCACTATTGAATCCATACATTCTCATCCAGAGTGTCTGACAACTTCATTAAGGTTGGCTATCTTTACTTAGAAACAGACTCATATTTTTCTCGTGAAATGTTTACATCTAATTTGTGGAGAAGATCAAGCAAATTCCTCCTGGAAGGGCCGTTTTCCTACTGGCCGATATGTGTTCAGAGGAAAACCAACAGAATATCTGGAGATATTGGGGAGCTTTGGTCAGCAACCTGAAATATGGGCCCTTGTCTCTCTTGACCGGTAATAATTAGCAGAGAGGTACAATCAGTCTTGAGTCTGCTGTTGGCTAGGATTGCTAATGTCTCAATATGGGCAAAAATGAGGCAGCCTTCTTTCTTTAAACAAGCAGCTGAAGAAGCAGCCATCTCTAAATACTGATGATTTTACTATTGTCTCACCTCGGTACCCAAAAGCTGAGACACACAAAAATCAGAGGCCACCCCTGAAACACTTGGCTGTTCTACAAAGATTGAAATGACTGGGAATGTAATTAAAAATGCAGAAAATGAACTTGAAGTGAGAGCAGCATTTAAGATAGACCTCTGCAGAAAGAAGCACAAAAATAGAAAAGAGTTTGCAATCATTACAAACATCCAACTTTACTAAAGTTTATGCACTCGTTAAACAACAATCATAAAATTCACGAAGAGGATTCAAACACTAACTCATCTGGTAAATGAGAGCATTCACAAAGTGAAAGAAAACAAGTATTTGTTTATATTGATAGTTTTTTCCTCTTAAAACTTTTAACCAATGTTTTTTGGAAGTTAAACATGCATTTGGCCCACGAAAATAGTGAAAAACAAATGGTTGAGTAACAGGTACCTAAAGTCACTGCTGGTCCTTCTGCTTAGAACACACAATTTAGTAGGTAGTAGTAACATTAAGTGGGTTTGGTAATTACTACATTTTTTAATTTTTTAGAAAATTTGTCCTAATTTTTTTTGAAATTTCAAAACGTTTTGACTACAAATAAAAATCACTGATATTTTATTGAAAAGGTTCCTCCTTTACTTTACATTTCAGCATTTTAAATGTCAAAATGTTGAAATTTCCAAATCTGAAAAATATCAATCAATTTTACTAATTACACAGGCAGTTACATAAAGCCGGATGAACACTAATTTTTTATAACCCTCCCAAATATTTTTTTCAGTTCTGAAATTTAACTAATTTCAGATGGGATGACTGTAAATATAGGGACCCAAAAGCTTTTTCTGATGTAACTGCATTGAAACAAATGGAGTTAAGACAAGCAAAGAGTTTGCCTCATTTTGTTTGCCTTCCTGGGAATAAACATTACTCCAAGAACTAATTCTTACACCTGCACATATAGGCTTTGTCTACACTGCAGGCTTCTTGTGCAAGAAGCTTTTTGCAGAAGAGATCTTCCGCAAAAACTTCTTGTGCAAGAGAGCGTCCACACTGCATGGATGCTCTTGTGCAAGAAAGCTCTGATTGCCATGAACAGAATGGCCCTCCAGGGCACCTGTGCTTCTTTTGATAGGCTGTTTTTGCACAAGAAACCCCTGTTTGCTGTCTACACACACCTTTTTGTGCAAGAGCTCTTGCACAAAAAGCCCTCTTTTCTTCTGATTTACTGTAAATTTACTTGCGCAAAAACACGCTTGTAGTGTGGACTCTCCACAAATTTTGGTGCAAAAACTCTGCAGTGTAGACATAGCCATAGAGAACTGGCAAAATGATCTATAATAAAACCATCTGGTGACAACAATAGTACTCCCCCTTTTCTGAGAAGGAAAAAGAAAACGTGTTGGGTTTCTGATTTCCATAGACTTGACATTTCTCTCTAATGAGAATTTCAGAACCTGACTATTTAACATCTTATATTAGTCCAACATTAATTTAAATACAAAATGTTCCTAGACTGAATCTCTCCTGTGGCTTTACAATACAATCAATGCAGATAGCCCACGACTGTGCTGTACTTTGGTTTCTCTATGAATTTTGGGGCAGCAACACTTCAAGCATGGTTAGAGGTGTTTGCAAAACAGTTAACAAAACTGACATCTGCTCTGGAAATAGAGCTTCTTCAGCTATAACCAGAGGGGATGCACTGATTTCCTGTGATGTGATTAAATGTCCAACGCTGCATCTCAACATTCAGCATGGGCAGTTCGGCTACAACAATGCCAATGACTATTTGCCATCTGCATGCACCATGGGGAGGGGGGAGCAGACGGCCCAGCATCACTCCTATAGTAGTGCTTGAGTGGGTGGATCTCATCTTCAGTTCCTGTGTTCACACAGCTCCCTCAACCTCTGGCCCCCTGTGTGTACTTTTCTAATCCCATTGGTCTCTTTCTCATGTTCAGTTGCTGTGATAATAGACCCATGACCCTTTGACCTTTAAAAATCAAATCATCCATAGTAATTTTCTACCTCTGGACTGTCTCTGACATGTGTGGAAACCATCAGCAGTTCTCAGCTTTTTCCATACAATCCCCCTCAATGATACAAAATAAACAAGTTTTGGGCTCCCCCATATTTAGCCTTGGAGACATGTAAAGTGGTTTTAACCCTCCTTCTGCTCCCTCCTCCTCCTCAGACTGGCTTACAACCCCCAGGTTCAAAAGCCACATCCTTTACTCATGTTTTCTTTTTGGCTAGCTAGGACATTGTCCAGCAATGTGGTCAAACGGGGTCTTGCTTAGTTGCATCTCCTAATTCTGTCAGTTTCTAGTCCAACGTAAGTAACCTGTTAGACAAGTTAATTAGTTCCTCAAATGACTCCTTTACATTGTCCTGCCGTGCTAGAGACAATCTTCTTAAGATATCAGCAGCTGATAATCCTTCCCTGGTCTGTGTTTAATTACAGTATTGTATTTCTCCATCATTCTTTGTAGCTTTGTGGGCTACATGATGATTGCCCAATATCGTCAGAATTCAGTGTAACTATGCCCTTGCACATATAGGGAAGCATGTGCATAGCTAACACAGCTTTTGCATTTTTTGCATAGTGACTTGGAGGCATGAACCATTGGCACTTGTCCTTGCAATACTCTGCCTTCCTCAAAATCCATGTTGGGATGCATCCATATGAGCTGGTGGAGATTTTTCAACTAAAAATGTTGATCATTGAAAAATGGCTTTGTTTTTCAAAATGAGATTCTGAAATCACCACTGTCAAATTTTTCATTGTTTTCTTTTCAAAACTATATACTTGTTACCCAATATTTTTCATAATTTTCTACATTAAAAAAATACTATCAAAAGTTTAACTTTGTTTGCCAAAAATTCCTACTCCCATCCCAACAATTCTAAATTTCAACACTTGCAATAACGGTTGGTTAAAATTATGAAAAAAATACAGAGAAAATTGTATAAGATTCATAAGTGTCTTCTATGAACCTTCCAAAACAAAAAGAACTTAGGAATTTTAATGTTTTATTTTTTTGTCCATCTCTGTTTATATCTGGGTATATTAATGGGCCTGTACTGCAGCTATGCCAGCATAAACCTACAGCATAGATGGAGCCTGTGCTGCCTGAAAGGGTATTTCTGTGACTGTAAGAACATGCCAAGTGAGGATGCATTATTTCATTGCTTGGGGTGGGGGGGGGAGGGGATGTGTTGTGGATTCTCCCACCACTAAGCAATGGAGCTATGGCAAGATGAAGTTCTTAAATTTTATTTTTCAGAAGTGTTAATGTATCCATTCAGACAGATAAAAAAAAAAAAAGACAAGGGAAACATAGCAGGAGTACAGCTGCAGTGACACCGTAATATGAAATACTCCTAGATAAATACTCCTGAGCATTGTAAGAAATAAATTCCCTAACAATGCCAACCAAAAGGAAAAAGGAAGATGCATCAGAAGCGCAGCCCGCGTGGAGTCAGTTTGTAATGCTTTCATGAAAGACCAAGTGTCTTCATAGCTGGATCTTGTGCCTCTATCGATTCATGTTGGTTTTTCCATGAGAGTGCTATTGGTTAGTGCAATGAGAATAGCAGATTTCCATTGGCACAAAATGATGCCTTTGGCCATTATAAGCCCTGCAACAATCCATTTCCTGATGTGACTCAAGCAGGATAGATCTGCTAGAATGCCCAAAACACAAACACAAGGGAAATTCCTACCCCAGTCTCTATGGACAGAGCAGCACACACTTCCTTCCCAAACATGAATATACTTTGACACTCAAAGCCTCTGAGACAAGTTTGCATTGGCTCTGTCATATCTCTAACAGGGTGAGTCCAGCTGTATAGGAACACTCTCGAGTCCAATAATCTCTCCTTAGAATTTTGTTCTGAAAGCAATGCAAAAGCAGAGACCTGCTATTTCTGTATATAGCGTCAGACGTTGCCCTACCTGACACAGGAAATGGAGATGGTTAGCTTCTTCCTCCATTTTTCTTATATGGAAAAGTCAATAGATAAATCAAGAAGTCCCTTCATTTTCAGGTGCAAGCCACAAAATGTTTCTGGCAAGCATACATTTTAAGGTGCACTTCACGTGGAATGTTATTTGTGGCCTGCCAACAATTCCCCAGCTCCTTCATAATTCTGAGTCAAAGCTTATTGTAGAAAGGACCTTGCTCTGTTGGTAGCTAGTATTCATCACGAAGATATGTGAAGGATCCTAAAACTGTCCGCTCAGTAAGATCTTTTATGGTTCACATGCCTTTTGGTTAGCAAGGTGGTTTTTGAGCTATTAGCACATTTGAATCAGGTATTATTCCAATAGTCTAAAATGTTAAGTGCAGACCAGGTCTCATTGTGCTGGGATCGTCCTTTCGGCGATATCTTAGTGATGCTTAAAAGTCTAAAAGGGGTAGCTGTGTTAGTCTGTAACTTTAAAAACAATGAGTAGTCCTTAGAGACTAACTCAAACTCATCTCATCTGACAAAGTGGGTTTTGGCCATGAAAGCTCATGATACATACATACATACATACATACATATGTACATACGTACGTACGTACATATATAATGTTGGTCTCCAAGTTGACATAGAGCTATTCATTTTTTTGTGATGCTACAACTCCAGCATAACAAGGCAGAATTTCAACAGGTGAATCTTGACATCTTTTCTTGTGTAGGGTGGTTCTCTGGTGGCTGCACCTCAAGGGACTAGAGCTCGGTAGCTTCCTATGGCCGAGTGTGACCACAATACCAATTCCAATATTACTGTTAATGGCTTCATCTGATGGCTCTAAATCATGTGCGATTCACATCCCACGGTGCAAGTGGCCAATACGGGCCAGTACCCCAAACCTGCTAGTTATTGTAGCTGGCATGGCGTACTGGAAAGACTCCCTGATGACCATCCCCAGCCGCCCTTCCACTGGCTGCTACATTTCTGTGTACAGGGCTTGGGCCTGGTGATGGTGTTGGGAGCTCTCTAGGCAACCAAGAACTGGTGTTCTGCTCCTTTCCCTACTGACCCTCCTAGACAGACATGACAGCTCTGTGGAGGGGCAGGGGTGAAGCAGGGATCTCTGCTCCTTTCCTGCCCCTCCCCCCAGGTTCTGTGGGATGGGGAGGGGGAAGGGGAAGAGGGTGGCATTGGGCAGTCACAAGGGGAGGTCACATGCCCCCCCCTTAGCTGGTGTGCCCTCCCCAGTGGAGCTGACAGCAGGCCCCCGAGCAAGGCAGGGGACTCATGGCTTGACGTTCCCAGAGGGGGTGGAGCTGAGAGAAGGGGCGGGGCTGAGAGGAGATGGGGCGGGGCTCACATTGCATGCCCCAGCCCTTAAGGCTGCCTGGAGGGTGTGGCGTGGTGGTCTGACAATGATTAAACGGGCGTGGGGTTCTGGCCACTGCCACCTCAGTGTCTGGAGCCCAGGCCCCTTTGAATTGCTGGGCCCTGGGGCAGCTGTACCTTTGCCCCCTTCTGTCGGTGTGCCTGACCCTCCCTCTCCTATACTGGTAAGATCTTTTGTTTACTTGCACCACCAGTCACATCCCTTGTGCATTTTGCTGCCAGTGAAAGTTCTAGGGAACACGTTTACTGACAGGAATGTTTGTAGAAACAGCAACTTTCAAATGACCATTGAGAATATTCCTAGAAAACTAATTTTGAATTTCTAACTGTAAGTGCTTGACATTGCCCCGAGTTTTGCTGCTAACACTTCCTGCTGATTGCCTCTTCGGCCTCACTTGGCCTGTTCCTGTCTGTGAATTAATCCTTCAGCTAAGACATGTCTAGTTTGAATCCACTCCCAGAAAACAGAAGTGCAAACATTCATGCAAATAAAAGGAAAAAACTTAAAATACAACAAAAAGTCTAGAAGCATAAATAAAAGGGTCATTCACTCCCCTGAGGTCCTCTTCAGCCCACTCTCCAGGTTCACTTCCCTGTCCCTTCTGGGCAGAGCCATCCTTATCCATAGCAGAAGACACACGTGAGTAGAGCACCTGAACATTTGGGGCACCCTAGAGCTTAATGTCTACCACCTGCCTCTCCCTACCCTGGTCTGTGGCTCTGCTTCCTCCAGAGCAGATCTAGTTAACTTAAAAGTGGAAAAGCCTGCCAGAGCTATTAGCAGAACATCAGACCTGTGAATGAGCCATTCCAGGGGCAATGAAACCATTTAACAGGGAAGTGCCAGCACCAGGTATATACTGTCCATTTCTGAATTTACTGTGTTAGTCAACAGGACCTTAGCTTTCAGAACAAAATTCTAAGGAGAGATTATTGGACTCGAGAGTGTTCCTATACAGCTGGACTCACCCTGTTAGAGATATGACAGAGCCAATGCAAACTTGTCTCAGAGGCTTTGAGTGTCAAAGTATATTCATGTTTGGGAAGGAAGTGTGTGCTGCTCTGTCCATAGAGACTGGGGTAGGAATTTCCCTTGTGTTTGTGTTTTGGGCATTCTAGCAGATCTATCCTGCTTGAGTCACATCAGGAAATGGATTGTTGCAGGGCTTATAATGGCCAAAGGCATCATTTTGTGCCAATGGAAATCGGCTATTCTCATTGCGCTAACCAATAGCACTCTCATGGAAAAACCAACATGAATCGATAGAGGCACAAGATCCAGCTATGAAGACACTTGGTCTTTCATGAAAGCATTACAAACTGACTCCACGCGGGCTGCGCTTCTGATGCATCTTCCTTTTTCCTTTTGGTTGGCATTGTTAGGGAATTTATTTCTTACAATGCTCAGGAGTATTTATCTAGGAGTAGCTTAAAATGTTTCATTAGCATGTTGCAGAAGATTATAAAATCTCATCTCCAAAAAATTCTCATCCTTCCCCCCTTATTTGCCATCAGGAATAAGGACACCAGTTAAACAGCTCTGCATAGGGCCCCAGAAATTTCAAGGACGGCGCTGGCTCTGGAATAGAGCCAGGATTCTCTGGTTTCTTCTCTGGAGTACCTCACAGTCTCAGCCCCACTTAGAATTATAGAACCATAGAGCTGGAAGAGACCTCAGGAGTCATCAAGTCCAGCCCCCTGCTCTAGGCAGGACCAATCCCAACTAAATCAACCCAGCCAAGGCTTTGTCAAGCCAACACTTAAACACCTCTAGGGATGGAGACTCCACTACTTCCCTAGGTAACCCATTCCAGTGCTTCACCACCCTCCTAGTGAAATAGTTTTTCCTAATATCCAACCTAGACCTCCCCCGCTGTAACTTGAGGCCATTGCTCCTTGTTCTGCCATTTGTCACTACTGAGAAAAGCCTCTCTCCATCCTCTTTGGAACCTCCCTTCAGGAAGTTGAAGGCTGCTATCAGATCCCCCCTCACTCTTCTCTTCTGCAGACTAAACAGACCCAAATCCTTCAGTCTCTCCTCACAGGTCATGCGCTCCAGCTCCCTAATCATTTTGGTCGCCCTCCGCTGGACCCTCTCCACTTCTTTTCTATAGTTGGGGGCCCAGAACTGGACACAATATTCTAGATGTAGCCTCACCAGAGTGGAACAAAGGGGAACAATCACTTCCACATCCTGCTCTAGGCCCTCTATAGGAATTGAGGCTCCTCCCTGTGGTTTCTCCTCAGCTTTGGTTGGGGTTTTCTGAAGCCTTTTTTATGAAGAAGCTCCGGTGCCCATCATGCTAACCCCTGGCCTCCTCAGTCCCTTCTCCTATAGCAGGGATGCAGTTAATTGTGCCACAGCTGGGGTTGATTGAAAGGGCAGGGCTAGCCCCAGGCAAGAGGCAGGCCAGCTTGTTACAGTAACAAAGAGCTTGTGCACCAGCAGCCAGATTCTGAGGCCTTGTCTACGCTACCAAGTTTTGTCGACAAAATTTATCTCCGCACTCAAAAGTCGACAAAACAAAACTGGCCAGAGGGTGTTCAGACTTGCTCCGTTGGCAGATCATGTCCACATTGGGGGCACCATTGTCAACGGGGTGAGCAATACACACATTGTGTATTGGGGTAGGTATCCCACAACGATGTATCGTGGGAAGGCAGCGCTGATCTCTGCATATCCACGAGGAGTAACAGTAGTTCGAATTAGGATCTTTAATGTAGCCGCGGGCACGGAGTTCAGACTAAGGGGGATTTAAAAATGGAGGCGCCCGGGAACATTCAAATGAAGCCCGGGATATTTAAATCCCGGGCTTCATTTGCAACTCCGCTTGCCCAAATTACCCTACCTAGCTCGAACTAACGAGCTAGTGTAGACGTACCCTTAGATACTTCCCAGAGCTTTGAAAGGGGAGGGGTGCACAATAACCTTGTAAGCTCCCATCAACTCCTTTTTGGGTTGGGACTCTACGAATGAGAAATTTCAGACTGATATCTGATATCATAAAAATGACTATTTTTAAAATCCTAGCACCATGAAATTGACCAAAATGAGCAGTGACTTTGTGGTAGGGTCCTAGCAACAAACAATCTGAGCCCCACACATGATTTGCAGAAATTACTCAGCAAAGAACTTTGAATAACAAGGAAGCCTGAGAAAATCAAGTGCTGGTGGCAGGCAATTTGTGAGCCAGAATAGAGTGGAAAATTCACATAAAGATTTCACTGCTAATTATTCTCCCACTTCTGCAGCTGAGTCATGCTTTAAGTATCTCTCTTCAGTGGATCATGTGGTTACTGAGTTGCTGATGAGCAAATTGGCTAGTCCACCCCCTGCTTAATACTTCTTCTTAACAGCTGATTAATCAAGAGTGATTCATTCATCTCCAGTCATTTCAGAATGATGTCCTGAGCAAATTCTCACTCAGACATGAAGACAGGAATCCTGGCCCCACTGAAGCCAATGATTTCAACAGAACCAGGCTTTCACCTAAAGTGTGTGAAACTTTTTTTTCTTGTTTCCTTCCAGCCAGTCTATGCACATATTTATGCAATTTTTGGGGTCTGATCCATTTCTGATATTTACGTGCTTAGCTCCATCGACTTCAGTGGTTCTGCACTGATGAATGATGGTGTTTCCTTGTGCTTGTGAGAATTTATGCAGATTTATTCTCAGTGTACAAGAAATCACTCATTTTACAATACACATCCCAGCTACATTCGGAGCGTCTTTTATACAAGAGGAGTAACTCCACAGCCTGTCTTTTTTGTTCTTGAACCTTGAGTTAAAACTGCTAAATCATCACTTGTACATTTATCCTTCTCTTCTATCAGGCTTTTTGTAAACTACATGGGAGAGATTGTCAACTGGTATAAATGGGTGTAATTGCTTTGACTGCAATGTAACTACTCTGAATTACACCACCTGAGGAGCTGGCGCTAAATGCCTAGTCAGAACAACAAAATATCCACTGAGTTTTATTTCAGTCATGTATGGGTGTTGTGACGGTGTGCCAGACCAGCAGCAAATCTCTTGAACATGTGGAGGAAGTCACTTGGCTGTAAGAGTGGACTTGGTAATACAGGAGATCCTCGCGTTTCACAGAATCGCTATTCACGGTTCTGCATATTCACGGGGGTCTCCTTTCCTGGCTGGGGGGCATATTGGGGGCCAGGAGCCATGGGGAACTCACTGGGGCTCTTGCAGTGAGTTCCCTGCAATTGCCCAGAGCCTTGGTAAGTTCCCTATAGCTTTCACAGCTGTGTTGAGTTTCCCACTGCTTCCCTGAGCCCTGGTGATTCCTCCCTTGGCTCCTGGTCACCACGGTGAGTTCCTCGCAGCTCCTGGCTACCATGGAGAATTTGGAAGCCATGAAGAGCTCGATGCAGGGGCCAGGACCTGCAGCTCCCAGTATTCGCGAATTTCACCGTTGGTGGTGGATGTAGGAACACATCCACTGCAAATGGCGAAGATTCCCTGTCTACCTCTGGTTGATGGGGAATAGGAAAAATATAGAACTGATGTTCCCAGTCACCTAACTTTTAAAGCCTCAGCAAAATTCAAGTATTCTTGGCACATGTGCAGAGGTACCTGGGACTAAGACAAAGCATATGAGGCTTGGTTTCACCATGGCAGGGAAAAAGAACATCCATTATGTCTTGTAGATAGGTGTAAGCCTATTATGCAAATATCATCCATCTTACTATAAGTAACACTTCAACCCTGATTGTTACTATAAAGCCAGATTCTAATACCCTTGCTTATACTAGGTGGCATTTAAGTCCACAAGAAACACCACGTATTAACTACTCAATAGGGATACTCTTCAATGTGAATAAAGTCATTATAATCTACCCATAATCTAGTTACTAGCAGAATGGGTCAGCATTTTTAAACTAAACTAAATTGTTGAAAATATTGCCCGACAAAAATCAAAATATTTTGCCAATCTATTTCAGTTTCTGAAAAAGTCTTCATTTTGATAAAAATACAAAAGGAAAAAATTGTTTTTTCCCCTTTTCCCAGTAGAAAAAAAAATACAAGCATTCTATCCATACCCCTTTTGCTTTTTTCCACTGAAAACCAGGCAAAAAAGAAAAGAGAAAATATTATTTTTCCTGCCAAAATTAAATGTTTTGGAAGTTTTGAGTAAAACATGAAAAAAATCATTTGCATTTGTCAGCAAAAAATATTTTTATGTGAAAATAATGAAACAAAAGAATCTCTTTTAAATTGTCATGAAATATTTATCTATTTTTCGGCTAGCTCTAATTACAGCTTATCAACCACTTTTTGATTTGTGTACCCAGTCCCAGTTGCTGTGAGATTAATTCTTAGTTCAGGACAACATTAGGGGTGGAGGGGACGGAATTGGTTTAAGGTATGCAACTCCAGCTACGTAAATAACGTCACTGGAGTCAACGTACCTTAAGCTGAGCTTGGTTTGGTCTCCACTGAAAGAGGTCAATGGGAGAAATGCCTTCCCTTACTCCTCACAACAGCAAAGAGTACCGGCACTGACAGGGGTACCCTCAGTGTTCGATTTAGTGGGTCTTTACTAGACCCAGTAAATCAAACCTTGGAAGATCAATCACCAGAGCACCAATCCTCAGATAAGTGGAGATGTGACCTTAGTTAGAAAACTGATTAACAAGTTTGGAGCAAACTACTAACAAGCATCCCAGCCTATTTTCCTTATTACAGCTGAATAATGTATAGGCTGCATAGAAACCCGCATTGGAAGACTGTTTACTGCTAGGCTACGTCTACACTGGCCCCTTTTCCGGAAGGGGCAAGTTAATTTCAGAGGTCGTAATAGGGAAATCCGCGGGGGATTTAAATATCCCCCGCAGCATTTAAATAAAAATGTCCGCCGCTTTTTTCCGGCTTTTAGAAAAGCCGGAAAAGAGCGTCTACACTGGCCCCGATCCTCAAGAAAAAGCGCCCTTTTCCGGAGGATCTTATTCCTACTTCAAAGTAGGAATAAGATCCTCCGGAAAAGGGCGCTTTTTCCGGAGGATCGGGGCCAGTGTAGACGCTCTTTTCCGGCTTTTCTAAAAGCCGAAAAAAGCGGCGGACATTTTTATTTAAATGCCGCGGGGGATATTTAAATCCCCACGGATTTCTCTATTACGACCTCTGAAATTAACATGCCCCTTCCGGAAAAGGGGCCAATGTAGACAAGCCCCTACAGATTAAGGACCAAACTGTGAATCCCTTACACTGTTAAGCAGTTAGTGTCACAAATTGTCCTTAACAGCCAGGAAGTCAGAGTCACAAGGTCACTACTAAACATGATCTTCCAAATAGCTATCGTCTTCTCTAATGGAATTACACTGTGCGTAACTGCTTACCAGTGCGAGTAATGCATTCAGCTGGCTCCGCATCTTTATGTTGTCTCTCCAATTAGAGGCATTTTTTAGTCTCCACTATTTTCTTTTTTTTAATCATAGTTTCCACGGAAGCATCACTAATTCAGAGTCTCTGCCCAAAACCACATCCAGGATTCTGCACAGGTATCTATGTATGCATTCTTTCTCATTTGTTTTTTCATGTAAAGAAACAATCCTGTCTTCCTTCCCTTGTGACAATTATAAATAGTGGCTTGCTTTGATTTCCTGACTGAGAATGGCGTAGGAAATATGCTTTTCCAAGGAGTAGATGGCAATATTCACCGCTTCATTCACAGGTCGTTCCCTGTTCCAGAAACAACTAAGCTGCTATGATACAATGGCTGTATTCTGCAAACATTGGCTTCCTGCAGACAGCCATGTATATGTAAGTTGGTTCTAGCTGTGCCAAAAACAAATGGCACAAGAGACTAATTCGCAGACAGGAAGCTTAATAGTGTACATGTATTTTGTTTAAAACTGCCAACTATGCTATAGTTTATGCCTTTAGGTGTAGACAGGAGTAAGGGATGATCTATAAACTGCACCTCTCCAGAAGTTGCCTCAGGAAGCACGGTGCTTTGGAGACACAATTCTTTCCTGCTCCAAGAGGGAATTATCCTGCTGCAGCCCTTGAAAGAGGACAGATTACTTTTTTCTCTCACATTTGGCCAGCTATTTTGGCCAGCAGTCCCTTCCTCATCCCCCACTACACCTCCCTGCCCCTGTGTTTGCCAGGAGCAGTGTGAATAACCTGAGCTTAAGGGATCTATGAGTTGCTGTTTTGTTCCAGACCAATTCCACAAGCCAAATACCCAGGGAGGGACTGGAATTCCACTTCATTCTCAAGTTTAATTCTCATGCAAATAGTCTAAATCACGATATCAAGCAAGGGCTCGCACATTATCAACCAACCAAACATTGGCTGATTGGCTGTGTAGATGGCACCTTTTGGCACAAAACCCGCCTTTTGTGCAAGAGCCCTCACTTTTTTGCATAAAAACCTCTTCCGCAAAAAGGATTGGAAGAGAAAATGCAAATGAGAGTGCAGCATATGCAAATGAGCACTCTATTTGCATTTCCTCTTCCGGAAAAAGCTTGTAGTGTAGCAGAAGCGCAAGAGAGAGGTAAGGAGTGAGGTTGTGCACTGACCAACAAGAGGCTTTTCCTTGGCTTGTAATGTTTCCCCACTAAATCCCTCCTATCTGGTTGCTTGACTTTGTCTTGAGATAGGAGCAGAGGCAGTAGTACATTAAACTCCCACCAAAGTGAGAAACACTTCAGCTCCATTTCTTATGTTTTTCACTACGCTACCAAATGCATCTGGCTGGTCGGAAGCAGCAGCCTTTGGTCTTTGTTGACACACATTAGTAAGGCTATAAAAATAAAAATATAAAAAGTCAACCGGGCAAACAAACCCCCAAATTCTGTCTCAGGCAAATATACAGGCCTGAATGCGATAGTAACATCACAATGGAATGTCTACACTTGCACCCTCTTTCGATAGAAGGATGCAAATGAAGACATTCGAAATTGCAAATGAAGCTGGGATTTAAATATCCTGTGCTTCATTTGCATATTTGCGTTATGGCGCTATTTCGAAATAACAGAGAGAAAACCCTTCTCTCAAAATAACCCTTATTCCTCATACAATGAGGTTTACCAGTTATTTCAAGAGAAGGGTTTTCTCTCAAAATAACCACATCTTAACAGCGCCTGTTATTTCGAAATAGCGCCATAACACGAATATGCAAATGAAGAGCAGGATATTTAAATCCCAGTTTCACTTATAATTTCAAATGTCTTCATTTGCATCCTTCTCTTGAAAGAGGGTGCAAGTGTAGACATACGCCAACAGAGCAGCAAGTTGACAGGCTGCATGGCCCTGTGGAGACCATGTTTACACAACAGTCTTGGAACACTTCCTTGTTGGCTTGGTAAGGTTTAAGGAAGAGAATTTCTAGCAGTGAGAGTTTACAAGCATCTGACCAATGAGGACTCCCTGTTGGTCAACGCACAGGCCAGTTTAGGAAGTAGTCTCAAGGGAAGCCACGTTCATCTTGTCTAGGTCACAAAAAATGCCTCGGAAAGCTAATTGCCTGATGCCCAAAACCACATCCACTGAAATCATTGGGAATCCTTCTATTAACATCAGTGTGAGCTGAGCTATGCTCCTGTGCAGAAAAAATAGACATTTTTTAGGAACATGGCTGAGTAACAAGAATTCCTAGATTTTGATGCTGAGCTAAAGTAGAGAATACTGATTAAATGAATTAATTGAGAAATAAGCTAAAATCAGACCCAATGGGAGAGAGCACTATCTACCCAAACAGATTAATACCATTTGGAGACTCCATTGCCCGAAATTCAAGTACTAAAGATTATTTTTGCTAAGTATACGTAGCACCAGGGGCAGCGACAGACCTGTTGGGCACCTGGACAATGGGAGCAATCCCAGAAGGGGTGGGGCCTCAGGCACAAGGGGCAGGTCTATGTCACCTGGAGTGCACCACCGACAGCCCTCAGAGCTGCTTGAAGTGCTCTGGCACCAAGAAGCAGTGGCGCCCGGACCCTTTTGAATTGCCTGGACTGGGGCAACTACCCCCTTTGCCCTCCCCTGTTGGTGGGCCTGTGTCGCATCTAATTTTTGGAACAGTATCCGTTTCATAAAGCAAAGTATCCTAGGCCCTGTTAGAATATTAATGATCAAGTGCAGTGTTGCAACTTCAGTGAACAGGCTCTGAGCTGGAATATAGTGATCAAGGGTCCTGGTATCACCATGAACAAGTCACTTGTACCAAAACCAGGAAATGGGGAGAGGATTGTATGGGCAGCGGAGGGAAGAAAAAACCAACCAAAGTGAATGCGATGGTTGCTCTGACCAAGAGTTATAGCCATCTGCTTTCATTGGAAGAGAACAGAATGACCAAGAAATGCGATGGTTGAATTTGGATAGAAAGAACTATTGTGCAGCCCAAACATTCTTGTGCATCTCTGACTCAGACGAGAGAAAGCATTTCCTGTTACAATGTTCTCTAGCACTAGCAACGACATCAGTGTGTTCCTTAATGAATGGATCACAGTTCATCTCCAAATCTTCCAGAAAGATTTTTACCTCTATTGCAACAAAATCTTGCCACCTGTCTACACTGGCTGCGAGTACTTGCGCAGGAACACTGACGTTCTAATGTAGGAAATCAGGGCTTCTTGTGCAAATACTCTGATGCTCCCACTGAGGGATAAGCCCTCTTGTGCAACTGTTCTTGCGCAAGAGGCCAGTGTAGACAGGCAACATTAATTTCTTGCGCAAGAAAGCCCGGTGGCTAAAATGGTCATCGGAGCTTTCTTGTGCAAGACAGCATCTAAAGTGGCATGGATGCTTTTGCGCAAAAGCACATCTCTTGCGCAAAGGCACATGCCAGTGTAGATGCTCTCTTGCACAAATACTTTAACACAAAAACTCTTGCGTTAAAAGTATTTGCACAAAATCATGCCAGTGTAGATATAGCCATGCTGTTTAACAGGCTTTGATCCCGAACAGTTAGCACCAGATATGTGCACATATCGAGGGAGAGGAATTCAAAGGAGAAATGGCTACGTTCATCATGGATAATCTGTCAAATTTGTGTGTTCAGATACTGGCATGGCATTCACAAGACTGATTATCTGAAAACTGGTTAAGCAGACAGCGTTACTGGGTCACATGATCCAGGATGGCCGCTCCATATAGGTGCATTATACTTTAAAGATATGGAAAGAATGTCCTTGTGCCTTTCCCAGGAGAGAATAATGCAGTTCCAAACCTCTTGTAATGCTGACTTACACAAAGATGTTGGCAGTGGGGATCAGACCTGGAAATAGGGATGTTAAAATGCGGATAAATGTGTAACTGCTGCAAACTCAACCGTTACAGTTACATGCACCTGCAGCTGCTCTGGGGAGCCAGTGGGTGCAGGGAGCCGGCTTTTAAGCCGGCTCCTGGCAGGCACCAGCTCCAACCCGCAGCCCCACTCCTGGGGAACTGGCTGCTGCCCCCTGAACTGCTGCCTCTGACACAGTGGCAGCTGAGCAGGGTGGCAGTTGCTCTCCAGGAGCAGGGTGGAAGCCTGTATGTATCTGGGAACATTAACGGATAGGCTCAGGCTGATCAGTTAACCATTTACATGGTTATATGTTCACATCCCTATCTGAAAGCTAAATGCATGAGCTAAAAAGGCACATTTCAGCCAAGACTGTAGCAGGCTGATCAATTTCTAGGGAGGCCTAGCCACCACCACTGGGTGACCGAGTGCCACTCCAACAAAGCTGGGTTTATCTATAAAAGTCAACAGCTTATACATGTAAATTATCAGACAGTAAGTACTGGTTCCTGCAAGCCTCTTCCGTGAAGTCCATGGGAGTTCTAAATGATGGACTGATTACATCCTTAGGTCCACAAAAGGAGCTTTTTGGAAACTTTCCCTGGAATATTTTTGTTACAAATGACACATGCATCGCTCAAGCAACAGAATAGCCCCAACCTCTAAATTTGTGTCTCCAGATGATTGCATCTGTCAAAATGGGCATGCATCGATTTGGGTGTAACTCAGTCCCATGCAAAAACAAACTAGGTAGGTCAGCTTCCAGCTGCTTATTCTGGTCAAACCCAGGTTTGTGGATCCAAATGGGAAGAATGTCTAATTTTGCCTGAAAAGAAATGGTCAAACAAATTCAGAGATGAGGTTGGTCCTGGCTAAAAAGTTTTACTCAGGACATATGGCAAATTAGTCTAGAAGAGAAAAGTTCAGAATGAAGAATACAAAATAAAACCAACTAAGCAAGCTAATATACACAATTTAACTACTATGGCCTAGGAAGTTTGTAACCTAAACACTGCTCCTTATATTACCATAGGTCCTTGTCTCTTGGGCTGTGTCTAAACTACATGGCTCCATCGATGGAGCCATGGAGATGAGGGTTGTAGGCAAAGGGAAATGAAGCCACGATCGTAGGATGAGGTTTACCGGGGATGTCGATAAAAAGCTTTCAGGTCGGCACGGGAGCGTCCAGACTAGCGCGCTGAGCCGACAAACAGCTGATCAGCTGTTTGTCGGCTCAGCGCGGCAGCCATGTAAATTTAAATGAAGCTGTGATTATTTAAATCGCGGCTTCATTTCCCTTTACCAAAAAACAAATCTACATGGCTCCGTCGACGGAGCCATGTAGTTTAGACGTACCCTTGCTGTTTACAATCTGGATGCCTTGCTTGAGGATTGGGTGGCCATGGCCAATTGATTTCCCCTGATCAGGGCACTCAATTATTCTGAAACCTCTCATTCTAACCAAAATTAAGTTTGTTTTGTTTTTTTAAATGCAGCAGGGAACAATAAGATGTTGAGATGGGATTTTCAGAATGTTTTCAGTGCTGGTCTGGGTAGCCTGGATCAGCATTCACATGGCATTCCACGTCAGTATCCAGCCTGGGCCAGGGAAGGAAATAACTTAATAGGCAGACCAAATTTGGTGGTGAATCCTTGTCATGTGCCCCCGAGGCACATTGTGCATATGCTAAGAAGTGCTGACCTAACTCTGCTCTTGTTAAAGCCAATGGGAATTTGATTGCAAAGGAAGCAGCGTAAGATCCGTACCGACTGCTTTGATAGTCTTGCCTTTAATCTCTATAGCTGCAACCTTTGCCCCATGTTCTTTCTCTCAGGCCCATGGTGCTGTGCAATGAGATGCTTTCTAGTTGTGTCTCCCAGTTAGAGAGAGTTTCTGAAAACTACTTTTTTGGTAGGAGAACTGGGCAGGAGGACATTTGAGAAACACCAAAGAGGAACAGGACTCCAGAATCCACAAGGTAACAAAGAGTGTAATGATCAAGGTAAAGGATGGTGCAGAGAAGAGCATAGGAGTGGATCTGAAGCAAAAATGGAAGGCAACCCAGAAGAACGATTCTGGGACAGCCTCAGAGAGTAGGGGATGGTCCCCGGAGAAAAGAAACTTGACAAAAGGCTCTTCTAAATGTGAGAAATTAGCAGAGAAGATGTTAGAGAGAAATAGGAGTAATCAAGAGGGAATGGGAACGAATTGTTGAGGTCCAGAAAGTCTGAGGAGAGAGCCAGTATATCAAACAGCTTGCCAAGAGAAAAGGAAAGTCCAGGAGCTGGATCTCAAGTAGGACATGAAAGTCCACCATCCCCAGGAAGAGGTGGAAGATGTGACTTGACATAAGGAGTATATTTTGGAAGAGACTTAGGAGAGTCCTTTTTCTAACCATCTGAAAAGGAGCAACATCAAAGAAACAGCTTCATTTCCTCTTCCAGAGATTTTTTTTTTTAAATCTAAACTACCAAACAACATTGCCACCTCCCACAGCCAATGTCCAAGATGCAAGATCCCCTAATGTAGGCAACATATTTATTAAAATGACAGCCAGTATCATGACATTTTATGCACTTTCACACCTGTGGATAAAACAGGAAAGGCAGGGGTCACACTCAGTCAAACCAATACCAAACAATGACTGCAATTCATAGTACTAACAAAGCTAAGCTAATTTGTCATCACACTCATTTAGGTAGACAGTGTCCCTCTCTGCTACCCTTCATCTGCAGGGACTGATCCTAATTGGAATGGTTGGGTGTTGCCCAACATCAATGTTTACCTCTATTGCAGCAAAGTGTTCTGGAGAAATGAGTACAGGGTTGAGATATTCTTCTCGTTCGGCCACTAAAACACTCTACGATGTTGGTAGGTCACGCCACCTCTCTGGCTCAGTTTCCTTACCTGTAAAATAGGGACAATCCTAGGGACTGCCCCAGTTCACAGGCTTGCTCGCTGGGAGGGTTAGTTGGTCAATATCTATTCAGTGTGTTGACCATATAAAATGCAGTGTATTCATTTTTTTATATTTTTCCCCTGGGATCCATGAGTCTTTTCTCTTATGAGTGTGGATCCAATGGGGTAAAGCACTGTGGAAGAGTGTTTTGCCTGACATTTTCAAGAAAGAAAAAAAAAAAAAGCTCTCCTTCAAGAACTTGTTTCCACTAGCCTTTTCCATAACATACTGCCATCTGCCTGGCTGCTTAATACATTCGCATTAAATGCCCCGAGCACTAATCAGGCCATTCGGGCACTATTGTAATGAGCATCCACTTCAGTGTCCATGCAGCCCTTTTGCATTCTTATTCATTAACCTGTCAAATAGCTTTGTGCAGTGTTATCGCACTGAGCAAAGGATTGTCAGACAAGATGCATGGCCTGTGAAACGTCCCTGCTCCCAGAACAGCCTCAAAGTATTAAGAACATTCCGTCATTAAGAAATGAATGACTAGAAGAGATGATGACTGCAAAACCCCCTGCTAATAAAGAAAATAATTTTAAAGAGACACTAAGCTGTCCCTTCTGCGTTACGTTCAAGATGTTGTCTAAATAGCATTTTAAATTATACTCAGCACATTCTCAAAGCCTTAAGGGTTTGGGGTTTTGTTTTTTTATTTATTTCCACTGTCTTCTCCCGGATACAGTCATCTCAAAAATGCACTGACAGGTCTCCACAACAAACGTTACCACATCTGAGAGCCATCCAGTTTGTCTTTCAAACCCCCTTTACAGCAGGAGACAGAAGTGTTCTCAGCCCGGGCAGAAGTGGGTGACAGAACCCAAGAAAACATTTCTTAATGCTAAAGAGACAAGGTGGTATATTTCATCCGACCAGCTTAAAGAAATCCATGAAAAGGCTGTGCAGAGATTAGGGTTGCCGGATGGTTTCAACAAAAATACTTGACACACTTGATATTACATCACAATCTACATTCCATCTTATTTAGAAAATACCGGACGTTAATATTTTCTCATTTACATTTTCTCAATTTGTTTCCCGAACAGAAAGCTCAAATACTGGACTGTCTAGTTCAAAACTGGACACCTGGCAACCCTAGCAGAGACAATGCGTAGATTCAGGCCCGTATGCAGGTATTTGTGAGTGTGTGTGGGGGGGAGGGTAAGGGTAAGGGTGCTTTTTCTGTAAATATGGACTGCAGGGGTGTGAATACACCCTCCAAGGTTCCCCAAGTAAGCAGGGAAATCAGCCCCAGCCTTCCCCCAGTCAGCCAGTGTATGGGAGAGGGAGGTTCAGGCAGTGTGCTGCTCCTGCCTTATCCTCCCAGGCCAGAGAGAGCATTATTACTGTGGGGGACCATAGGGGATACTCTTGTACCCTTTGCACACACACCCTGGCTACGTCTACACTGGCACGATTTTCCAAAAATGCTTTTAACGGAAAAGTTTTCCGTTAAAAGCATTTTCGGAAAAGCGCGTCTAGATTGGCAGGGTGCTTTTCCGCAAAAGCACTTTTTGTAGAAAAGCGTCCGTGGCCAATCTAGATGCGCTTTTCTGCAAAAAAGCCCCGATCGCCATTTTCGCGATCGAGGCTTTTTTGCGGAAAACAGTACTGTGCTATCTACACTGGCCCTTTTGCACAAAAGTCTCTCGGAAAAAGACTTTTGCCCGAACGGGAGCAGCATAGTATTTCTGCAAAAGCACTGACAATCTTACATGAGATCGTCAGTGCTTTTCCGGAAATTCAAGTGGCCAGTGTAGACAGCTGGCAAGTTTTTCCGGAAAAGCGGCTGATTTTCCGGAAAAACTTGCCAGTCTAGACACAGCCCCTGCATACAGGCCTGACATTTCATTCATTTTCATACAGTCAAGGAAACAACTTTTTCCGCTGGATGTTTGCTGCAAATCAATAGTGGATTTTGATTTGATTGTGTTCACCCACCTTTTAGGTTTGCTTTCTGAGAGCCTTCAGGCATAGGCATGTATGAATACTCGCACAAAGCAAATGTTCACCTCAAAGGTTCAAATGTTCACAGAAAGAAAATTTCAAGTTGTAGGGCTTTGCATTGGGCATTTCCACTGTGTCAGTTAGTCAGGGCTAGATCCATAGGTCCTGGTGCTGTTCTCACACAGCTGGGTTTCACACCACTGTAACTCAAGTGGTGTTACTCCACTTTGCCATAGCTTTCTTTTTAAAAGAGGTTATGCGTATGAGCAACATTTGCACATGATGTATCTTAACACTCAACTCTGTTCGGATGCTCTTAGCACATTGCAAGTGAAAAAGCATTGATTTGTTTAATTTACAGTAGAAATCCCCAACGTTCACCCTTTTCGGTTGTTTTAAAACATCCATCTGGGAACAGTATTTCAGTGTCTAACAGATTAGGTCTGCTATTCAAATAGATTTCTAGGTCAAGCAGACACAGAGTGTAAGCAGAGCAATAAATTGGCAGGTGAACTGGCATCATTATAAACTGTGATTTTCTTGGGACAAAATTAAAACAAGCAATTCACCTATTCTACAAATGACTGATTTATTTATATGAAAACAAATACAATGGAACAATACAAGAAAAAAAGGTTGTCTATTCAACTGTAGAGCTTTCGTGTCCGGCTATGCTTGTTTCACAAATCCTGGAACCATTCCCCAGAATTTCCTTGAATTTAAAAGTATTTCAGGTCCACACACGTTATATAGAATGGCAGCAGCAGCTGAAGCTGTATAGTGCTGAAAGCCAAGAACATATCACATTCTGATATCTATGGGCCTGATCCAAAGACCAGTGAAATCCGTGGGTATGTTTTTGTTCAGTGGGCTTTGGATCAGGCTCTGTGAGAGCTGTAGATATATACACCATCCCTCCAGAAGCACTCAGCACTTTGCAGAATCTGGCTATTATTGTATTAGATTAAAACAATCAGCATAGAATTACAAATATGCCCTAAAAAATGCTCTGCAGCATGCTGGTACAGTATATGCAGTGTGTCTGTATTGTTTTTAGCTGTAATATGCACCTCCCTGTTAATTGGTAGGTTTTTGCACAAGAAATAGCAAATAGTGTATTAATGTCAAAAATCACATATGTGAAATGTCCTTTTGTAATCATGGCCTAACAAACACATTTTTGTTATTAGCAATTACACAGAACTATGATAATTATAATATTGCCCACAGTATCTACCATTATATTTTGGGCACAATAATTTTGCCACATTAAAAACACAAGGAAAACTATAATTATAAAAAAAGTAAAAATAAAATATCAGTTCACTTGCGTCCTGTTAGAAATGAATTCAGTGAGATATTTTCTTCTACTTTCACCCATCAACAGCTGAGTCCCACTGCTGGTAGAATGAGGAAATGGTGGGAGTTAAAAAGTTAAATGTATTTTTTTGAAAATACCTGGTAATGGGGCAGTGATATGGGTTCTAAGATATTTCCAAATCTCCTTGATAAAGAGAAAAAGGCATAACTGAAGGACTAATCAACTGAAATGGAAAAACAACATAGGGAAATAAAATGCATTATCCTTTCTAGGGGAGAAGAGTTATTTGTGTATGCATGTGTTTTTAGAATGCAGGGCCCGATAGTTGTCTGTGATTCTGATGTTCTAAACACTGGTGTAAATCCAGAGGTATCAGTTGAAACTCAGATGGACTCATATCAGGGCAACTGAGAACTGAATCTGTCTCAGGGCTGTTAACCTCATTAAAAATCCTGCTGCTATACCACAAGATTGCAGCAGAACCCCAAACTGAATCAAACTCTTACAAGAAGATTGACCTGGTGTTGCTGGGGTCCTTAACTCAATTAATTTTGGTGTTTTGGAAATGAAAATGAAAATGTCCGTGCCTCATGTAAATCATTGCTCTGGGGTGGGGCTAGGGATGAGCAGTTCAGTCTGCAGACTGCCCTGGGGAGAGAGGATGACCTCAGCCTCCTGTCACCACAGCAGCGTGGAGCCAGGGGAAAAGCACCTCCCCATGTCTGCTGCAGCTCCATTGGGCACAGCCATAGGAAGGGTGCCTGTCCCCCATCTGGGGCAGGTCCAGATTCATCTGCCCCCTGCGCGCTCCCCAGCCAGAGCAAGGAATGCAGCAAACCGTGCACTCTCCCCTCACTGCCTGATAAAGGGGAACAGCCAGCAGTGTTCCCATATGAATTGGGGAAGAGGGAGCTTCAGTGCCCCCCAAAAGGTCACTGGGAAGGGAGCTGCAGGATGGGACAGTCCCAGAATGAGGGGGTACGCCCCCAGCTAGCCCCTTTCACCTGCCTGGTGATTCTGCCTCTTTTCTGTATGGTTTTATGAGAAGCAATCCCATTTCAGGCACATCCCATTTTTCTAGAACAATTATAATAGAGGAAGCTGCAAACCAAATTTGGTTGTCCTAACTCTTACCGTTTAGGAGGAGTTCTTAAATAGACAGACAGACTCACAAACAGACAAACTCTCTAAATATATACCAGATCAGTACAGGTGGGTATATTTCTTCTTTATCATCTTCCTGCCTCCTCATCACCGCCACCATTCATAAAAATACAAACTTTTTGCAAATCTTTCTGTTAAAGAATCAATATTTTAAACTTCATCATCATGAAACAATTAATGCCAAAGAGTAGGATATTAGGATCAGATTTTAAAAGGTGTTTAGGTGCCTAACTCCCAACGAAAGACCTTGAAAAGTCTGGGTCTCAGAGCCTATGTCTATACTGCATGCTTATTTTGAAATAAGAGTTCGGGTCTACACAGCAAGCCCATTAGTTTGAAATACTCTGACTTCTGTAAACCTCATTTCATGAGGAGTAAGGGAAGTCAAAGAAAGAGTGTTCTTCCATTGACTTCCTGCTGTGTAGACAGCACCACAAGTCGAGTTAAGCTATTTCAACTTCACTATGCAATTAACGTAGCTGAAGTTGTGTATCTTAACTCGACTAAGCCTGCAGTGTAGACGTACCCAGAGCCTTTGACTAAACTGCCAATTAATTTAAAACTCAACTGAAGCTATCGACTGAAAAATAATGGTGTGTTCATGCAATGGGCGAGACTCTCAATCAATTTGAACTTTTAGTTACACTAGCTGAGGATCTGGCCAAATAACTTTAATCACAGCTTGAAACAATAATAAAAGAAAGACTGAAAATCTTAGTGCTCCCTAAGTACCTAGCTAGAATCGGCAGCGTACTCAATGCCGAATGAGCATTCAGCTTCCGAAGGAACAGTGAAACAACCGTGATTAATTATTTTGTGCCTCTTTTTTTCATTTGGATTAGAATCCAACCTCCTTTCCTGCATAAGACAAGATACCGTATCTATCCTTACCACCGAAGAAAAGCTATAAAGCTTTAATAAATGCTATTCTTTTTAGGACAACAGCATTACAATACATTTCAGATGAGGCATACACAGATCATGCTGTTGGCCCTTTTAAATTTTAAATGGCTAAAATGCGTAACAAAGACGTGTTGTAAAGATGAATGGTATGCACACTTTCTATTCGGATAATGTATTCAATCAGAAAATGCTGCATTTTTTCATTACCTGTCTATTCCCGGCTCTCATCAGTAAGAATTTATCATATTGATGGCCTTATCATTTAGGGCCTTCTTCAACGTCCACTAAAATCTGTGGGAATATTTCCAGCTATTGCAATATGCTCCCGATCATGCCCTTAGTGCACCGCAAATTCAGAACACGGTGCTTTTCTCTTTGAAGAATATTGACTTAAAGCTGTCTTGAAATTTAAACTCATATTTGACATTTCATTATAACCTCTGTTGATTCCTGTTTGATTATTGTTTCAGACAACCATGATCATAACCGAAAAGGTGCTTAGGACATTAACATAATTACATTCTTCAGGCCAAAATGGATTTCCATTCCAAAATGCTAAAGGAAAGTGGCAAATGACAAAGGAAAACCTTTAAAACAGACATGTAAAAATGAGTGACTACCATCATCCAAAATCAGCAGAGAATAAGTAACTTCCTGTCCAGTATATTTGACTTCAGCTATGGAGGAAAATGCTAGATACTACAATGAGCCAGGATAGGACAGAGATTTCACCAAAAGAATATGAATGAGAGCTTTGGGTTGAAGGTACAAAAGGGAGTTGATGGGATGATGCTAGGAAAATAATTTATGTGGACTTTAGGAAAGTTCTTGCTGCAGTAGAATTCAGAAACCTAATCTGAAAGGCTTCACACAGTAGAATCTAAGAGTTACAAACACCTCAGGAATGTAGGTTGCACATAACTCTGAAATAATGTTCATAACTTTGAACAAAGAATTATGGTTGCTCAAAAGGTCACAAATAAACATGGTCTTAGTACCGTTTTGAAACTTTATTGTGAAGAAGAAAAATGCTGCTTTCCCTTTATTTTTATTAGTAGTTTACATTTAACACACACTGTATGGCAGTGCTCCCTGTAAGCTGTGTGCTTGTGCAGCCACTGAGGAGAAATTCAAATGCACCTAGATGATTGGCAGAGTGCTCACAGCTCAGTTTGTTTGTTTTTTTGTTTATACTGCTGGTGCACATTCACACATGCCTTAGTGCACATAACATAATTTATTCCACAGATGGATGGAAAAGATTACAGGCAACACCGCTGTATAGTCTTTCTATCTTTGTTTTTGGTCTCTGCTGCTGCCTGATTATGTATTTCCAGTTCCAAATTATATGTTTTGATGGGTCAGTTTGTAACTCTGGTGTTTGTAACTCTGTAAGTAAGAAACAGAAGGTTAGCAAAGTTGGGAGTGGTTTGAGGTGTTGTCAATTAGGGATGAAAGGAATATGGCTACAGATGGACGAGTGCTTTGCTGAGCTGTATTTTTGACAATTTATGGCCATAGGAGATCACATCCGACCTTGCCCGACAGTAGGCATGCTAGCTCCAGCACCTTAGTCAAGTTCCTTCTCGCCATAGGAAATTATGTCCTGCCTACCTAAATTCTGCCTGTTTACAGTTGATCAATTCTTCTGTCTCCATTAACCACCCTGTATCTGAGCAATTCAGTTGTCAACAATTGCCTGATATTTTTCCACCTCAGAGGTGTTGTATTTCTGCAGTGGGTGAAGCAATGAGCTTTATTCATAAAGTTCTATTCTTAGTGTAAATCCAGTCACTCTACTGACAACAGTAGAGTTACACCAATGAGTCTTGAGTCACTGAGTAGGAGCTATCTAGTCCACTGTCTTTAGAGCAGTTCATAAATCTTTAAGATGAAAGATGCTGTATGAAAGTAATATTGGTATTATTGCTTGTGCTACACAGTTGGCAAGGTGTTCCTTTAAAAAAGTTATAGATAAAGTAGAAAGAGACACTAAAAGAATTTTGGTGACCTCTCTCCTTAGGGAAAACAGCGAATAATGCATCTAGCTATGCACTCCTATGCGGCCAACAAGTTACTGAACTGAACTGTGGCTAAGCAAATACTGCAGCATCTGCCCAAAGGGAATCAGTTCCAAAATCCAGAAATCAGACCTCACAACTGCAAAACACTTATGCACATACTTAATTTTTAGCATACTCTTAGTTCACAGGATTTAAAGGCATGCTTGAAGTTAGTAATATGCTTAAGTGTTTTGCTAAATCAGAGATTAAATGATCAGGCAGCAACTAATATTACAGAGAAGTAAGGCAGAAATTTGACAGAAAATATTTAGTGGGGTGAAGCTGCTAAATAAGAGATGTGCTACATTAATTAGCTGTCTAACTGCCGCTGTCTCTGAAATTGCTTATGTTCCTGGGCTCAAAAGGAAGAGAAATGAGTAACAAATTGTTTTTAAAAATCCCAATCCTAACTTGTTTGTATAAGAATCGGGCTCTGTTTCTGCTGAAATTAATGGTTAATGTCCCATTGAGCTTGATGGTGCAGGATCAGACCCTAAACGATATTTAATGAAAAAAAGACCCATAATTCTAATTACTAAGTACAGGCTACATTTATCAGTAAAACCAAAATAGACTTTTAAACTCTAATGCCTATTAACATTTTTCATCTTTTTTTAATAGAAAGAGATTTTATTTTCCAATTTTTGTACCACATAACGATATTGGTGAAGAAACATTAAAGCTGTTAAACCCTCAGCGTGGATGCTGTTACACTAGCATAAAGGTGCTTATATTGATATATCTTATTCCCCTAAATTTAGATATATTAAAGCAGCCCAAAAGCTGCATGTAGACCACTCTTCACCATACGTTACGTCTGGATCCAAAGCTCATTTAAGTCAGTGGGAGACTTTTCATTGACTTCAAAAGGCTTTGGCTCAGGTCCTTACTGCTTAAACCTACAGCTGCATGTTGACTCTCATGTCTAGGGAAGCTTCTCTGAAAAAACATTCCATTCTTCTTCTCATTAAAGAGAAAGTCCTCAGAGTGGTGTTTTCCAGAAGACCCAACATTTGGACTGGCTCTGTCGGCATTGAAATGAATGGTAAAATTTCCAAGAAGTTCAGTGGCAATAGGCTTAGGTCAATACTAAGCACTTTTGAATCCCCCCTCCCTCCCCTTATACTAGTTCTAGTGGACAAAATAAGTTACATAATATTCATCTGATTTCTTCGGAGTGCTATGCTCCCATTGTTCTCATTGAGTTTGATGGAAGCATCAGTGCTTTTGAAAAATCTGGCCATCTATATGTTTTTGTATGTGTCCATTATCCCTTTGCAAACTGATTCTCCCGAGTCATCCCAATGATTATACATGCAGGGAATGTCCTCCTGGCTGACCTCTGTCTGCACTATGCAGAGGTATCGAAAAAAAAAGAAGCTTCATTCTAATTTTGACAGCCTGCATCTCTTGGCAATCAGATGGGACATTGTGGAATTCTATTTTGGCAGCTGTGTCTTTTAAAGGTGGACTGCAAGAGTCCCTTGCTGATGCTCCCTTGTCTCTGAATAAATAATAAGCCCATCTGTCTGCATCTCTCATTTTACCCACCTCACAACTTCCCCTTTCCCTCCCAATTTGTTTAGATCCACTTTGGTGCTGGTATTTCACATGCTGAAGAAATTCCTTCCCCTAATGTCGCAAAAAGAGGTTGCCAAATATTTAGGAGCAGGTAAAGGGAGAGATTTCTCTCCCCTTCCCCCCCACCCCCAATCTTTTATTGCAGCATCTTCTTCCTTCTCAGTTAATGCAATTGATCTCAGGAGTCTGGGCTTTCTTTGAAGACACGCAATGCTACAGAAAGATTTTCCAGCCATGTTTTTCTAGCACCCAGCAAAGAATTTTGAAATATGAAGCAGGCATAAAGATAGTACAGGCAGCTGGTGGGATACTGCAGCAGGGTATTAGAACCAGTTTGCAAACTTCAGGAATAATCTAGCACAAGATTGGATTCCTGACCCTCTTTAGAAGGGCAACACTTTCCTTTCTCCCTTCCTCTTCCCCGCTCGCCCTTAACTCTTGCTGCCTTTCCCATCTTTTTACTCTTTTTTTTTCTGTTTCTCTCCCTTGAAGGAGCACTGTGATCTCATCCTCACCTCCCTGGCAGCTACACATATCCCATGGCCCCTAAATGGTGTTACTGGACTCTCAGCCCTTGCTGGGAAGGGGCTGCAGTCCCGTCATTCTATCCAGCCAGCTAGTGTCATGGTGCCTGCAAAGGTCAAAATTGCCCTCACACCAGCACTGAAGTTTGAGCCACATTTTCCACCTCTGATGCTGACCAGCAGGAAAATTACAGTGCTTACTTATATAATGAAAGAGGTGCCCAGGCGCAAGCAATTAGGTTCAGGGACTTCAATATTTTTTTTATACTTTCAAAACAGAGGTGCCAGGGATCAACTCCACTGGCACAAATTAATCCCTGGAAAATTACCTTCCCTGCAACAGTAATAGTGGAGCAGTGGTCCTCCTCCACCCTTTGTGAGGTGCATTTCCAAGTCCTGCCTGCTCTGCGTAAAACCAGGCTGGAGCGCACCCAGCCTGGAGGAGAGAGCAAACCCGTCCTGTTCACCCACTGCTGGCAGCAGACAGAACCCAAACAGACATGACCGATTTCCTGCCAGGTCCTGCCTTTCTCCAAAGGCTGGAGCTGAAAGCCCAGGGTAAGAGGGGCAGGGGTCTTCTGGCTTCCCAACACTCTTTGATCTCCTTCCCCTTCAGGGTAGCCTGCCAGGCAGACCCAAGTGAATATACAGAGTCTGGTATACAATGTGAATTGTCCTGTTGGCTTGGTGAATGTGGCAGCAGGAGGCTGGAACAATCTGTGCATCCACTGACTTTGATCTTTATCTACTCAGGTTTAGCACCCTTTCTCTAGATACTTTATGCACAGAGGTAGGGAGTGGGTGACAGAACATCTTTCTTACCCCCCCCCCTTTCCCTTCTCCTATTTATTTCGAATTTCCTTATCCTCTAATCTTAACTCCGGTCATCTGAAGAAGTGGGCTGCGCCCATGAAAGCTCACGATCCCATCTACATGTTTCGTTAGTCTATAAAGTGCTACGAGACCCTTTGCTTGCTGGTTTTTTTCCCCTATAGGACAGAAGCCACTTCAAACGGGGGGAGGGGGGTTGGCAGCAAGGCGCCCTCCCCCCATGTCTATTTCCGGCCCCTCTGCATGGATGGTGGTTTTCTCCTGGGGGTCCTTCTGCATCTCCACTAGCCTCCGGCCTGTGCGGATGTGCCTCCAGCCACCCCCCTGGCATCACATGCTCCACCCCTGCAGGAGCCCAAGGAACGTGACGGCCACAATTCACCCAGGTTTTCCGAGCAGCCCAGGGGGAGACACTGGCCCCCGCCTCCTCCCTTGGGCGCCACTGCAGAGGCCCTCCCCCGGCGGGGAGCGAGCCCAGCCGCGCTTCACTAATGCCCGAGCAGCACGTCCAGGGGGCAGCCGCTCCAGCAGCGCAGCTTTGACGCAGCGACGCCAGGGAGCGGGCGGGACGTGCAGCAGCAGAGGCGGCCGATGAAGTTGAACCGGCCTCGCCCCCCCCGCTACCCCCCATCCCGCGGGCTCGCCCTGCAAAGCGACCCGCCCGGCCGCCTGCCTCGCGCTGGGCTCTGCCCCCGGGGGAGCGCGGCCCGGTTACATAAGGCGGCCCGCTCCGCTCGCGGGGCTCTGCAGTCCCCGGGCAGCTGGCGCGCGTGTGTGTTCAGTCCTAGGGCCAGGGGGGTTTCACACGGGACCCAGGCACAGGCTCGGCGCCGCGGGACTCTCCAAGGAGACTGCAGCCAGCGGGTCTCCGGGCAAGGGGGCGCACGGCCCGGGGGGAGACCCGGTCCGATCCCTACAGGCGGGGGTACATCCGCCCCCGTCCCGCCCCCTAGCTCCAGGGAGCCCTCCCGAGCGCTTTGCTTTCCCCGCACCCCTCCTGGTGCGTTAGAGCAGCAGAGCACGAGTGCCCGGGGCTCGCCTGCAAAGCACAAACACTACCCCCCCCCCCCCCCCCCCCGCTACCGGCAGCGCCGCGGGTTCGAGCCCCGGGCGAGCTCGCTGCGGCGGTGCAGCCGGGAAAAGCGGAGAGCCGAGCGGGCAAGCCCAGCCCGGGCTGCTGGATTCAGAGGCGGTACAGGGCTGGAGGGGGGAGGAAACTGGCGAGCGATTGATTTGGGCAGTCGACCGGGCTAGAGGGAAGCGCCTTGGGAAGGTACAAATAAGACCCGAACGGGCACTTCACCCCATAGCCCGCTGCCGTGGAGGTGATGGGGGTGGAAGGGCAGGCGGGGGAGGGCGTTTCTCCTTCACTCCCTCCCCAGGACTTTGCAGCGTGTCACAGGGACGCGGCTCCCTTTGCACCCGCGCTGATGCTGCACGGTGCTCACAGTCCCCCTAGCGCCCCTAAACTTGCGGCCCGGCGCTAGTCGCTCTCCAAGGTCCTGAACCGGGCTCTACCCCAGAGGCTGCAGGCGAGCGCCGCTGGCCAAGGTGCTGACCCTCCCCACACACACACACACACACTGCTGCAGTGGGCACAGGGCGACCGCCCGGTGCTGGAGGCTATTGACCCCAGGGAAACAGAGGTGCCACCTGCTCCCTGTCCCCCAAGGGAAGGGGGAATAATGCAGCGGTTATTGCATGTCCACTGCCCGCCCGGTGCACACAAGCCAGCTCCGCAGCCCGTTTTTTTGGGGTGGGGGGGAGGGAAGCCCCACAATCAGTCCCCGAGAAACAATGCTCGGACAGAAGGTGTGGAGGTTACCGCTCTCCTCCCCGCCTGCAGCAGCGGCCGTGCCCGCGGACACAGGCAGGAGACAAAAGGCTGTGTCCCGGCGCGCTCCCTTACCTTGGCTTTTGCAGGCAGGCTCCGGTGCAGGCAGCCCCGCGGCCGGTTCTCAGCCCGGCTGCTGCGGCTCCGGCTTGGGAGGAAAGGACAGTCGCTCCTGACCTCCCCAAGCCTCCTTCTTCAATGGAATGGGAGCTGTGCCCTCATCAAAGATGGCCGTCCCTTCCCACGTCAGCAGCTTTTAATAGACATCTATCAGGGGGTGGGGGGAGGAGAGGAAGTGGCGGGGGGAGGGGGGAGAGAGGCAGAGAGTAGTCTGCGCGAGCCTGAGGCGTCAGAGGCTGCTGCTGCAATCCTTTGCATTTCGCCTCCAGTTGACTAACAAGAGACGCCAGAGAAAACCACCCCCCAAATTAGCTCCGCAGAATCCAACCCGCCATGTGATGGGCTGGGATCTTCCAGGGTGCCCCATGCAGCCGCTGGTTTTCTGTGGCAAGCGGGGGGCCGATTGATGGTGTGTGTGTATAGGGAGGGGGGGGGTACTTTGCTGGAATCATTTTTTGGAGGGAGAGGAGAATGCAGTAGTGATTTGTTTTCGCTAAAGGGGTGGTCCGAGAAGGGTATCCCTGTGAAGTCTCTGGTACTCCATATATGGCCAGTCTACGTGGGTTGCTATTTTGGTGTGTGATTTCTTAGTTTTTTCCCCCTTCAGAGCATCATGCCAGGGGAAGGGGGGGGGGGGGTGTCTCTATGTATTAATCTGACCAATTTTCCTCCTAAAAACCAACCAACTCAAAGATACTCCAGATTTTAAAACACGCGAATTTTGTTATCTTTTCTGGGGGGGAAATCAGAGAGTAAAAGAAACCCGTCCCACCAGGGATGCAAATGGTTAATCCGTTCCAAGAGAAACGGGATGCTATTTGTTATTAATTAACGGCATGATCATTTCAGAGCGCACCTTATTTGGAACAAATCGAGCTGTCTTTATTTAATTTGAATGTTAGAAGTGGAAATTAAAAATGCGCTGGGGTTTTTGGTTTCCTACAAAATATTGGCTGTTTTTAAAATGAAGCATTAGTGTCGACTTCGTACCATCGACTAGAGCACGCATTTTATTCTATACAGAGTTGAGAGTTCTCTTATATAACTAGCCAGATCTGCAATTAAACAAACATAAACCAAGATGCTTCATTCATTTCCCAGGCTCAGCCATTCTTGTCAACAGGAACTATTCGGTGACGGCTCAGTGCGCATAAGGGAAATCCTGACTTTTTTCCCCCCAAACTAATGCGTGGATAATATTGAGTCAAAAAGCAACCCCCCGATTAGGGAACATTCTAACCTAATCAAGTTCGTATGGCGTGGCTGGGAAAACCCGGAGAGACTAAATGCTATGCAGCTGTATTTGCATCTCCTGTGATTGTCTGGTGGAGCGTGTGGGAGGGAAGAGAGAAAAGCCGGTGATTTCTCCTCCCATGCTCTGTTGTGCCCCACAGAAAAACGTGATTGTCGATCGTGCCTAGCAATCACAGCAGCTGGCATCCCCTCCCACGAAAATATGTCCTCTTTTGGAATAAGACATTCAAAAGTTTGCTAATTATACCACACAAAACATTCCCAGACAAGAGGGGCTCTTTGATAGAATATCCCATAATCTATGCACATGGAAGACCCAGGAGAGGAAAAAAACCTGCCAGTTTTAAGGTCTGCAATAATAATGATATTACATAATATAATGAATTATAATTAATGTCTGTATATCTCCTCTATCCAGTTAAGACATTTGGGAAAATATCCCTATTAATACTATTTAATAAGGAGATTTATTAACACAAATGCCAGTTTTGAAAAGCAAGCCATTTCTATCCCGGTCCTGTATGTTTTAACATTATCCATTGTTTTGCTTAGGTGAAGATTCTAGATAAAATCTAGAATGTTAAAAATACAGAGTCAGCAGGCACATTTATGAGAGTTTGTAAATTGTCAATAGAAATCTAAAGTAAAAAAAAATTAAACAGTCTATTAGACATGCACTTTGAAATGAAGTTTGATTTCCAGTGAAGCAGTTAATAAATAATGTGCAATAATTAACAATAAAGAAGTGAAACTAAAGGCAAGTTATAAACTGCTGCTTTGATTAGGTCAGTAGCACTGCAAAATCCTGATTGGTTTTGTGCCAAAGAATGCCTTTGAGGAGCACTAAAGCCCATTAGAATTAAACCAGGGATGAATTTGGTCCATTATATAAAAAGTTGGGAGGGGGAGAGGAAAGAGTGCTGTTGGCAACATAAAATTCAATGTTAGAAAAACTATGCAATTCCAACAGCAGACTTTGTGACAGGGGAAAAGAAGAGGAAATGTGCAAAAAGTGAGATGTCACAGATGGAGAATATCTTTATGCAGACAAAAGAATTATTACAAGTTCAATTGTAAGAAAATTGGATTGGAATATAAAATGAGCTTTCAAGCCCCACTGCACCACACTCATATTTTAATAAAACAAAGTGGGACAGTTTGATTAAATAGACCATGCACAATGACTGGTAGTTCTAATAAGAATAACCATCCATCTTGTTAAAAAATCTCAGAGGGGTAACCCTGTTAGTCTGTAACTTTAAAAACGAGTGGTCCTGTGGCACGTTAGAGACTAACCAAAATATATAGCATCAAGAGCTTTCCTGGGCAAAACTCACTTGTTTATGTCTAATGTTATATGGGTAAAGGATATGTTAGATGTTGTTTACAAAGGTGGAATAAGTTGTTCTGAGACATACAAGAAAGCAGCCTTTTGCAGCTAAGTACTAAGAAATCTATTGAAAGAAATGCTGCTAAGCAAATTTTAGCTGATTCAGTAACACTTTTGTGATACTCAGTTTAAAAAAATGAACTAGTGGGATGCATACCAGTTTATCATCTGTTTATGAAAACATTTAAATATTCATTGAATAGCAAATCTGAGAACTGATAGAAACGAGGCCTAAAAACAAGATAGCAGGAGAGACTGAAGAAAGGAACCGAAATTGGCTCCAGGAATGATTCAGCTATTCAGCCAGCTGAAGAGCTAGTGCATTCAGGCACAATCCATGAGTAATGAGAAAATGAACTTGCTTTGCTGGATGCAAATGTATATTATATTAACAGCATTCCTACATTATTGTCAGTGAGTCTACTGAGGATATTGAATGCAGAGCCTGTGAACACACTGATAGTGTGAAAACCACAACACTTTTGTTTCATACATCATTCAAGAATCAGAAAGATGGTGAAAGTTGTCCAGCTGGTTTAAATAAAATCTTTCCTCCTCTTCAGCCTCCTAAAATCAGAGTAGGCTGGGTAGAACTACACACAGATGCACACACACCTCTCTCCCTGCCTCCCTCACTGAAGTCAGACCCCCAAATAGACCCCCCAGATCATCCCCCTACATTTTCCAAGACTAACATTTTTGTGAATGGCTGTTTGTGGATGTATTTATTTGTGCTTGAAAATATATAAGCTGGTAGTAGATTCTCTGGACTTGCCAAGAAAGAGAAAGAGCTTTTCTCTTTTGGAATGTGAATTTTCACAGAGTAGTTGAATGTCTGAAGACACATCAGTTTCCGAACGTTGGCGCATAAAATGACGCAACGAAATACACATTTTGGCATCTATATGTAAGTGGCCTACTTTTTAGAGCTGCTAAGCAATAGGAGCTGTGCTTGTTCTGAAAATTGAGCCATTTTTATTTAGGTGCCCAGATATTGCCTGAGATCAGTGATGGGCAACTTAGGCTAGCGAAAGGGCTACGTAAGTGGCCCTCTGTCATCTCTGTGGGCCTCAAGACTATTGTAACCAAGACAGTCTCCCAGGATAGCGTAGTTTTGCGACCTGCGCTGGCATACCTAGAATTTGCAGGGTGTGCTGGCTAAACCATAGCAGCACTCTGATTGGATGCTCATGTCTCTGACAGTCAATGTTGCGTGCAATCAGCACGCACCTCATTTCATGTGTCCTTGTTTTACCTGAGTGTCACGTTAGCAATACCAGTAGGAAAAAAATGACACGGGCAGAAACAAGTGGAATCTGGCAACTCTGCATGTGGGCAAGGATAAACAAAATGTTTCACAGGCCACACATACTCCCAGAGGTGCTTAACATTATACATCCAAATTTTAACATTTTGCCTACACCAGATAATGCTTTTGAAAGAACAGGCAGTCAATTCCCCTTATTTTTTACTTTCTCATCAATATGATGAACTACTTTGCCATTTACATTTGTTTTGTGCCTGAATATTAGAGGAGCTGAGCATTGCCATGGGAGATGTAAGTGATCTGTATATCTCAGGATCAAGACCTTTATGTAGCTGCTTTGTATCTTACACTGAATTTGGTGGAGAGACATAAATGAGAGAAACAATTACTTACTCCAGGCTGTATGTGATTACATTTTCACTTGATCTAAGCTGTATTGTTTTTACACCTTCAGTAATATATTATTTTCAAAGAGTTAATCTGCAGTTGCTTACTCAAGATTCAACCCAGCACATTTGCATACCCAAGATTCAGTTCAACCTTATTTAGTGAATATGTAAACAGAATTTTCAGTTTAAATCTCTATTGTATGGCCTGCTTTAATGCCCAATGAAATGAGTGGACAGATTTCCATTGACTTCCCTGTGCCCTAGCTAAAGAGAGGAAGCATTCTAGCTTAAGGTACTAGCTTAGGACTTGGGAGACCCTGGTTCAAGTCCTTGCTCTACCAGGGACTTCTTGTGTGACTTCGGGCAAGTCATTTAGGGTATGTCTACACTACCCCCCTAGTTCGAGCTAGGGGGGTAATGTATGCATACCGAACTTGCTAATGAAGCCCAGGATTTGAATTTCCCGGGCTTCATTAGCATAAAGCCGACGCCGCCATTTTTAAAAGCCGGCTAGTGCGAACCCCATGCCGCGTGTAGCCGCGCGGCACGGGGTTCGCACTAGCCGGCTTTTAAAAATGGCGGCGCCGGCTTTATGCTAATGAAGCCCGGGAAATTCAAATCCCGGGCTTCATTAGCAAGTTCGGTATGCATACATTACCCCCCTAGTTCGAACTAGGGGGGTAGTGTAGACATACCCTCAGTCTCTTGGTGCCTCAGTGCTCTATCTGTAACATTGGGTTACCAGTACAAGGGTGTTGTGAGAGTGTATTAAAGATTGCAAGGAGTTCCAATAGCAGAGTAAAGAGCACTACATGTATCCCTAAAATAGACATGTTCCCTAGTCTTGCCATCCTCACCCAAAGCTTCCAAAGACTTCAGAGGGAGACATGTGCTCAAAAGAATTGTAGGATTAGAACTACAACACTACTCTTAACCTAATTTCAATAGGAAAGATCATGACAAGACGGAAGAGACAATATATTTTTTATAGGCCAGAGTGTTTATTAATTCACAAATGGCAACATTTGCTTGTGGTATGGAGGGAAGGTCAATACCAACTCTGCTGCTTGATGCCTCACAAAGCTATTGCACCCGGGACCCTATGGCAGGGGAAATTACACTGAGCCAGCAGCCAAAGACACTTGTCCAACTAGCATGAATAGCAGCTAGGGGCCGGGGAGGAGGTGCTATGCTGTAGCTCTGAGGTGGGAATGGATTTCATACCCCCAACCACTCTGCACCCACTCTGCACAGAGTCTGGATACAGGGGCTCTGTACAGACTGGAGTGGCTCTCCTTCCGGAGGAAACCCTTTGTAATAAAGGACTGCTGGCTGAATATTTACCCAGGAAATCAGTGCATGGGGGCAGATGTAATGTAGACCTTCCCAGTTATGATAAATGTCAGCATAAGTTATTCAACATTTCTTAAATGCAAATAAATACATAAAGGAGAACTAGCCATAATGCTATCGAAGCAATGCTGGAGCACCGTCAAGATAAATAATAAACTACTCATCCATTACTAATATAAAAAGTGGGCCAGTGACAAATCTCTCTACTTAGTAAGGGAATGGCGTATATTAAATACAGCATGAGGTGCGCTGGGAAATGAGAGAAGGCAACATGGACCTCTTTTTCTCTGTTTTACATAAGAAGAATTTGTGGAAAGAGGTGTGTGTAAGAGAGAGATTTAAAAATCTACTGTTTACAGAAAAGAAAGAATTATTAGTTGTAAATTCTTCTCATGTACAGTGGCTTTAACATGGACCAATATTTTCTAAAGCACCCAACTGATTTAGGCACTTAAGTCCCATTGACAATTAACAAGATTCAGGTTCCTAAACTGATAGGGTCTTTAAAAATCCTTACCCACTTTTCAAGTGATGGAGTAGGAAGGCTCCAAGCTTAGCAAACAGACCTTCAAAGGCTGGGAATTCCAATAAGCAGAAACCTAGAAAGGCATTGGTAGGACGTTATTGTGAATCAATTTCATCATGGATTTCCTAGGGAATATAAAGTGGGCTGTGAAAATAAAATCTTATTTCGCATGCCTAAACTAGAGGAGTCACACAGCCCTATGACTAACCCTTCTTTGCACTCTCCTTTGCAGTTTGTCATAATTAAGAACTGATGTAAAGGCTACACAAAGAGAGGCATTTACATGGCACAATTTTTACTGGCCTTACAAGACCCAGGAGCTATATTTTGTATTCTTGGCTGCCATCCACTGGAACTTTATCTATACATTAACTATTTACATCTATACACACATAGAGCACTCCTGTAACAGTCTCATAACTCACCTGTCTCATAACTAGACTTTAGATTGTGAGTGACTCGGAAAAGAGATTTCCAGGATTTTCCAGAGGCATCTTAAATTAAGATTACTTAATAATAATCCATTTCTACCTCACATCCTTAATATTTTAGTGCTTTCCATAGAGACAGTGCTGTATCCCAATGTGATGGGGCACCCCAGCCCCACACTGCAGATAACCTGTGGGTGGGGCCAGCTGGCTGAGAGCACGCCTCTCCCATGGCCTTGCCGGACATGCTTCCTGGTAGGCAGCTCTATAAAAGGGCCTGAGACAGCTCTCTCGGGGCTGACTGCCGAAGGGGAAGGACCTGCAGAGCCAGCTCCAGAGTCAGAGGAACCCGTGCAGCTTGAACTGATGCCCCAACCACTGCAACCGCAGCAGCAACTGCCGTAGCCACAGCACCAGCCCCGGCCCTGGAGACAGGGGAGAGGTATAGCAGCAGAGAACCGCAGGGAGGTGGGACGCAGCCCAGGGTAGGGAATGGCATTCCCCGAGTGCTTGGAAGGTTGAGGGGAGAAACCCCTTGCTGAGCAAGCAGTGGACCAAGCCACTGCCAATAGGGCCCTGGGCTGGGACCTGGTGGAGTGGGAGGGCCCGGCTTCCCCTATCCGCCCCGCCCCCTGCAGTGCTCTAGAGCAGAGGAAGGCCCAAAAGCTTAAGGACTAGGTCACAGGGTCATATTTTCCCCAAGGGGGAGCTGTATAAAGACTGTGCTGCAGGGCCATATTTACCTCAAGAGGGGGGCCGTATAAGGACTGTGTGGCAGTGCCGTATTTACCCCAAGAGGGGAGACATATAAAAATTGTGCTGTATTTACCCCCCAAGAGGGAAGCTGTATAAAGACTCTGCTGTAGGGCCGTATTTACCCCAAGAGGGGAGCCGTATAAGGACTGTGCTGCAGGGCCGTATTTACCCCAAGAGGGGAGCCGTATAAGGACTGTGCTGCAGGGCCGTATTTACCCCAAGAGGGGAGCCGTATAAGGACTGTGCTGCAGGGCCATATTTACCCCAAGAGGGGAGCCGTATAAGGACTGTGCTGCAGGGCCATATTTACCCCAAGAGGGGAGCCGTATAAGGACTGTGCTGCAGGGCCATATTTACCCCAAGAGAGGAGCCTTATGAGGACTGAGCCACCGGGCCAAATTGACGGAGACAGAGGGGCAGCGATTGCCCTGATGCTGGCCATTGGGCCATGTGGTCCCTGATAGGCAGACTCGCAGGGGACCCTGACCAAGGGGCCGCACCCCTCGACACCCAGAAGAAGTAACTTTAACATAAATACCAATTAAAACCAGCTGTGATTTGTAAAACAGCACGAAAGTGTGCTAGAGATGAACATTTCGTCATTGGAATAGCCCCATAAGGACGGATTAGCTAGCTCTTTGAGTGTCTCTGGATACACACCGAAAACATGATGGGTCAAATTTACCTGTGGAATGTGATGTAAATCACACTGACTTCAGTGCAAGTTGTACGACCTGAACTTGATCTTTGTATCTACAGGAAAAGTGAATTTCTGAAGGCAACAGATGTTTCACACCACCAAATAAAAGATATTCCTAGCGATGATGTCACAGTGACTTCCAGCTTGCATTTATACATCGAAGAAAATAAAATCTTGCCTCATGCTGGTCTGAAAATAGTTTTGTGTCCTAGTACAATGCTAACTAATGAGGCTACTTGCCCTATGACTGTATCCTGATTCATACCTCAGCAGCAAATAACACCATCCCTTGGATTTAGTCTGTGGTTAAGCTGCAGGAACTGGATTGACTTTTTGCCCTTGGTGAGATAGGGCAACTGCCTTTCTCTAGCATGCAAAGACTATTCCAGTGGGGTGGGAGGGAGAAATCAATTTGTGATTCTCCACCCAGGAAGGCCAGTCAGCAACTTGCCGTGGGGCACAGAGCATGGTAAGGCATGGAGGATGTCCTAGTCACCCACTGCAGTTAACAAAGTTCCCCAGCCAGAACGATTCTTTCTTCTGCTGGAATCTGGTTTCCACAGGCGAGAGAGTGGCACTGCCTCATGCAATGGTTTTCCCACGTAACAATTTCCCGCACCGGTTTTCTTGCCATTCTCATCCCATTAACATCCTTCAAAGATCATCTGAAGAGCAGTCTCCAGCAGGTTGGCATCAATTCCAAAGAATTTGAGCAAACAGGACTCACTGGTGATGACTGATAAGATCAGCATGTGACAAATGTGAGCGGTATCAATGAAATTATCCTCAGGATGCATGTGAACAGTACTACAGAGCTGCATCATTAAACATCAGAGATACAGACTTGTCAAGCCCCCAGTGCAGCTAACTCTGCAGCAGGGTTTTGACTGTGGAATCATATGCGTAGTCACGTGTGAGAACTGCAACAAAATTGTCATTAGAAGCAGCAATGGACTATTGCTCCTATTACTACTCATCATCATCAGCTTATCATACCTCTAGATTCATTTCCTTTTGAAAATGCTGACATTCATTCACACAGGGCACATCTACACAGCAGGGCTGTGTCTACACTGGGCCACTTATTCCAGAAAATCAGCCGCTTTTCCGGAATAAGCTGCGAGCTGTCTAAACTGGCCCCTTGAATTTCCGGAAAAGCATTGACGATCTACTCTAAGAAACTATGCTGCTCCCGCTCGGGCAAAAGTCCTTTTTCCGGAAAACTGTTCCGGAAAAGAGCCAGTGTGGACAGCACAGTAGTCTTTTCCACAAAAAAGCCCCGATTGCGAAAATGGCAATCGGAGCTTTTTTCCGGAAAAACGTCCGTGGCCAATGTAGACGCTCTTTTTCCGGAAATACTTATAACAGAAAACTGTTCCGTTTTAAGCATTTCCGGAAAATCATGCCAGTGTAGACGTAGCCCAGGACTAAAGCCGAAATAAGCTACGCAAGCTGAGCTACGTCAATTGCATAGCTTGAATTGAGATAGCTTATTTTGGCTTTTGGTACTGTCTTTTACGCAGCAGGAAATCCAAAAAAGAGCACTCTTCCTTCGACTTCCTTTACTCCACATAAAATGAGGGTTACAGGAGTCAGAGTAAGAAGTCCTCCAGCTCAATATTATTTTGACGTTATGTCAAAATAACTTCTTGTACTGTATGTGCGGACTATGTTATTTCAGAATAACTGACGTTGCTGTATAGACATAGCCCTAGAGGGTTGCATTCGGATTCAATTGACTTCAGTAGAGTTATTTTGCATCTGCACTATTCTGAGATCATACTGACATTACCTGGCTAGCACACTACATTCCACATCCTAATGACTTAAAAAACCAAACAATGGGTACTTAAGAACAATTTGCACCTTCTCTATCAGCTTCATGTGGCATGAATACTTTAATTGACTATTTCTTTCCCCCTTTTTCCTCCCCCTCCCTATTTATTTTGGAACTGGACTTTTATTAACTCCATTCATATGAAGAAGTAGGTTATGCCCATGAAAGCTCATGATACCATGTACGTGTTTTGTTAGTCTTTAAGGTGCTGCTAGACTATTCATTGTTTTCAAAGTTTTTCCACAGCTGAGGAGCGAGCCCTTCTTAAATGCTTTTGGAAATTGACAGTACACTACAAATATTAAGTTAAAGAAATGTCCTTCCTATGGCAGTTTACAATAGATAAGACAAAGACAAGACACAGGATAATATTTCAAGGAAGTTCTGTGCAAGTTAGTCCTTTTATGGCTCCTTTAATTTCACTTCTCTGTCTTTACTTCATAGTGTGTTGAGTAATAATGTGCACTATTTGTTCCTATATTCTCCCATTTGCTTTCTTTTGCATAACTGTGATGATGAAAAGACAGCAGTGCAATGCTAAAATATTGGTAACAACCCTCAACAAATGCCCTCTTTGGCCACTAAGTTTTCCGCAAGTGAAATGAGCAGGTTTTCCCCGTCTTTGCTTAAAATATGGTTTCAGCTATGGATAGATATTGTCCCTACAGCCACCGTTGCCAGGAAATTGTTAGAATGTCTGACATTTAAAGCTATGAAAGGGGCTTCAAGAACTGAAAAATCCAATTAGTTCCATGTTTGCAGGCTTGTAATTTTGAAGTCAACTGAGCTATAATGCTTTACCCCAGCTGAGGCTCTGGCCTGTGCTTTTTAATAACAGCAGTACATTAACCCTGCAGTGTGGATCCCCATCCACTTACAAGTGCAACATATGTTTGGGGCAGATCATCAAATGGTATAAATTGGAATCAGTCCATTAGCTTCAAAGAATCCAGGCAGATTTACACCACCAAAGGATCTGGCCCACAGAAAAGAAAGCAATTTTTCCCCATGAACAAAAAGATCCAGGAAATAAATATAACTCTCCTAATGAGACTAGAAGATAAAGCTAGTGGTTCCCCGACAGAGGTATTCAGTAGTCAAGATTGCTGTTATAAACAACACTGCGCAAACCTCCCCTAAGGACCTCAACCAATATTGCTAGGAAGATTACATTTGCTACAGCAAAGAGGAGTACCAAATCCAGTATACTTCCCGTGGCATTGTCGTGTATAACTAATTGGCCAGTTAGTATTTTTAAAGTGCTTTGAAGCTGCAAAATGTTGTACAGCTACTAGGAATTGTTATCGTACAGGCACAATACTTCAGAGTAAAGCAAATAACCCTTTCTAATGCACCACTTCAACTTCTACTGAAGTCAACAGAGATCCAACTTCAATGGGAGTTGGATTAGTCTATTGGGAAGCAGGGAGAACTCCTGCAGTATGAGTATTACTAGTCCTATTATAGAATACTTAGCTCCCATATTTTTAAGTACATGATTTGGAAAAGATGTCTTATATGGGCTGGTAGGCAGATCTGTGGTACTTATCAGAGGGGCGGAAGCAAAAGGATCTGGCTCAGTTGTTAGGAAAGATTGTGACTCAAGTATTTTTAAGAGAGAAAGAGCACGGCAGATGCCTGGAAGGGGGGCAGAGAGGTCATTTATTAATGGGCCACCATAGGGACAAATTCATTGCGCTGCTGTAACTTAGTGCCTTTTTAAGAGTTGATATTTTGGATTGAGGCAGTGTCATTGTTTAAAGAAATCTCTAACTGTTCTTAAGTTCTGCAAAGTTATTAGCCTCAGTAACATCCTGCTGCAGTGAGTTCCACAAGTTGGTCACAGTCTTCCTACAAAAAGCAATTATCTCCTCTTTGCTCACATGCCTCCTCATTGCCAGATTACAGGAAAGAAAGTGCAGAAGCCCCCAAAAGGCTTCCATTAAAATGGCAGGGGAACAGACCCGCAACTGGTGAACACCATCTTAAAGCCACAAATGGAGCTGTACCCGGGTACCCCGGCTAAGGATCTGGCCCTCATTTGTATCCAACTCTGCCTTGGTATGCAGCTGCCAGGTCTTCTGGCTGTCCTCACCGCCTTGTCCATGCTATAATCGGCAGGCCGGTGGCAGAGGCCTCTTGTCTCACTATGCTACCTGCCATTGGCCAGCTTTGACCAGAAGCAACGAGTTAATAACACAGAGAAGGGCTACAGTTGCTGCTTTTCCTTTCTGTTTTCTTTTCACAAGGGGGATCTGAGTGAATGTGCGTGGGAGGCTGACAGGGTGTTGGCCGCTGATCAGAGTGCATTTCCTGCTCTCCTCTTCCTTAAACTGGGTCATCCTTATTTACCCTGTTCCTAGCCTTCTGCCACATTGTAGGGTTTTTATCTACAGCTGCCCTCCCATACAATCCCTTCTAACAATACCCCCTGCTCTTCCCCATGTAGAATACAGGGGGAAATAGATAATTGCACAGCTTGTTCTCTCTAGCCCAGAGGGACACAGAAGCATTTAACAGAACAAATCGGGAAGGGCCACCTATTCTGGGCAAATTATAAAGCTGTTTTCTCTTCACTGTACTCCTTGGCTGGCATCATTTCCTCCTCCCTTCCAACAGTCTCCCTGCTGGAACAGCAACTGCTGCTCTCTCATCATGTAGTTAAAATTCAGTTTGAGGCTAAGTGACTCAGCAGCAAACTGAAAGCAAGGGAGTTGGGTGGGATTTTTTGTTGAATTTTCATCGCTCACAAATTATTGCAAAGAGGAGATCCTAGAGAGGGATGAAAAAGGAGAAATATTATAGTGTAGATACAGTGTTGACTGTGGTTTCAGGGACTTTAGCAATTACCAAAGAGATACAGATTTTCAGTTTCTTATAACCCAGTGCCTGGGGCTTATTGCTCACCACATAATAGGGCTATGGATCCCCATCTGCATGACATGCTCATGTCTGAAAAACTCAAGAGATCCCAGTCCAGCAATGCCTGTTTCAGCTCCTGAGTAAGTGAATAGTCTCATTGACTTCAGCAAGGTTTGGGTTTTGGTGGGATGGGTCTTAGCCACTTGCAAGAGGATAAAGAAAAGTATAGAAAATACTCCTATGAATCAGAAGTGGTTCCAAAACACAATCTTGGAAATGAACCCATTTCTTGAACTGCAGAGAGAACTAGAATTCAGGCATTAACCTAGATGTGAGTTTCATGTCTTGCCTTTCATGGGCCAAACCCCAAATCAAAACATCTCTGAATTTTAGATGGTGGGGAGTTCAAAATCCAAGTAGAAACTTTGGATTAGACGGGCCCAAGCAACTTCTTTGATCCAGAATATGCAGCTCAGAAGGACTTGGTGACTATTCCTAGCCAATATGCCAGATAGGATTTGATTAACTTTTTGTCCAGAAGGAAGAAATGCTGTGCATGTAATGCACCCCCAAAAGCACTAAAAACCTCCTGTCCTCCTCACAGAGCCCGTCAGACATCAGCAAAGGTTGTCAGATAGCTGTCAGGAATACTCTGGGTCATTCTTCCCCATACACAGCTGCATGGGGCACCTGAAAATGTGGGTCACCACTGGGTCTTAATGTCTGTCCACCCACCTAACTCTTCCTATCCCTGTTCTGTGAGATTGCTTCCTCCAGAGAGGATCTAGTGAACAGTGGAAAAGCCTGCCAGACCTATTAGCAGAACACTGAACCTGTGAAAGGGCCCAGTTGTAATGAAGTCATTTAACAGGCATTTGTCTACCTATTTACTATCACTTTCTGCATTTACTGTATCATGAGCTTTTGTGGGCACAGCCTATTTCTTCATGATACCATCGACATGTTTTGTTAGTCTATAAAGTTTATCCTGTACAGGCAGGGGCGGCCTGTGGCTATAGGCCGACTCGGCCGTCGCCTAGGGCGCCGCCTTCAACGGTGCCTGATGATGATGTCACGGGGTGCCCAGGGCACCCGATGATGACCCCATTTGATGGCTCATTGACGGCCATGCAGGCGGGGGCGCAGATCGTGCGTTCCGCCTGGGGCTCCAGCTGCCGCAGCCCGCCTCAAGCCGCTCCTGTGTACAGACTAACTCGGCTGCCCCCTGAAGCTTCTGAATTTACTGTGTTCATCTACAGGACCTTAGTTTGAAATTTGCTTTAAAATATTTCATTAGTGTGTTGCTGAAGATTATAAAATCACTTCTCTCAAAAAATTGCCCCCCCCCTCAGTTGCCATTGGGCATAGGGGTGCCCATTTAATAGTACTGCCCAGAGCCCCATAAATCCTAAGGATAGCCCTGAAATACCCAGTTACTCATTTGAGTTTAACCTCTTGCTTTGATTTTAATGCATCACATTAGATATGCTACTTCTCCCTGTCAGTATCTGGGAGACTCAAATTATCTTCTCACATGCTGTATGGAGAGGGAGAATGAATATGGAGCTGGAATAGATTTAGGAGATCTGGCTTCTAGTCCCAGCTATTCCACTGACCTTCTGGGTGACTTTGAGCAAGTCATTTCTTGGTTTCCCTTTTCATCTCCCCCTCCCCCTTCTATTTAGATAGTCCATATCTGAACAGATTACAATCTTTTACTGAGTATTATATGCTTAGAAATGGGACTTGGTTGGTGCCTTTGGGCACTTCTATAACACAAATAACAACAGAATATCATGTAAGCTGTTCCTGAGTTTTATTGTTTCTCTCTTCGGGAAAACATGTATAAAGCAAAATGACAACTGAAAAAAATACTTATTGAAAATTGTGTATGAAGAATGCAATAGATACTATAGATTCGAATATTGCTAGTAGAGTAATACTGCATTAAGAACTGTGCTTGGGTAGTGTGATTAATCACTCAGAAGTCAGGAAATGCCACAATGGAAGCAATACATACATCTTACAATTTGTTTCCTCCCTCGTATGTTGAAAAGTATTTTATGTTCTTTGTAAACATGATGTGATTTTTTTCTTTGACTCCTAACCAAACAATCAATGGGTATCAGTGATGCAGGAGTTGGAAACAACTCTAGTTTTTTGAGGGTGGGGAGCAGAATAGGGTCATGGACAGCTTTCATGTTGCTTCTATTTCAGTGATCTCCATTTCTGATTGGGAGCTGACAAAGAATATTTCTTCTTTTCCACACATCAAAAACTACAGCAGGTGCCTGTTTTCTAGGACACAAGATCTGTATTTAAGATTGACTAGTACGGAGGTTTCTCTTTATTAAAGAAATGGAAACACGTGTATTTTAAAGTGCTAATCATGTAAACTCATTGATGCCTTTGGAGACACATCATGATCCCACCTTATCCTCCCAAAATCACAACCCATGCTGTAAGAAATGTGTTTATTATCACTCCAGAGAAGAGTTATAAAGGGAGAAAGCATAGGAATATTCTGTTGTGACCTAATTTCTATTCTCAGTTTACATGGGCAGGGCTCGACAAACCGCTGTTTCTACTCACCCGTGGTGAGTAGATTTCAGCCGGTTGCTCCGTGCACCTCATTCACCGGCACTGGCACATGCGTGGTGCGAGGCTGGCGAGTAACTCTGGCCGCAGTTTGTCGAGCCCTGTACCTGGGTATACATCCAGAGTAACTCAAATGATTTAAGGGGAGTTACTCTTGTTTTACACAGCAATATACATATGAGGAAACTTTGGCTTTATGAATGTCCAGTCATAAAGGAAGTTACAGCTTTTGACTAGGAAGTTAAAGCTGCACATTTTTATACTTTTTTTTTTCAAACCAGCAAAAAGGGATATTCTAACAGTTTTGCTTTATGCATGAAGCTTTCCCCACGTCTTCATTAGTGATGGGAATCTGACGTGCGAAGGAGTAGAAAAAGGTTGCTTTTTTCCCCTGTGGAAAATGTATATGAAAATGAAACATTTTTGGTTGAAATTTCCAGCAGAATAGTTTGGCCTTTTCTCAGAAAACCAAAACCTGACATTTTTCTTCAGAGTTCAGCAAGTGGAAAGCAAATCTTTTAAACTAAAAACTGTTGGCTACTGAAAATATTTCTGTCAAAATCTGCAGAAAACCTAAGCCCCCCTTTCTCTCCAGTTTTCAGGGTTTTTAACTTTCTACTAGAAAAAAACTCATTTTTTAAGCATTAAACTACTTTTCAGTGAAAAAATGTCATGTAATCAAAATCAAATTTTTTTCCCATTAAAATTTTTCCCTGAAAAATGTTTTCACCAATCCAACTTGTCCAGTATCAGAAGGGTCGCTATGTGAGTCTATATCCACAAAAATAATGAGAAGTCTGTGGCATCATAAAAACTAACAGAGTTATATACACATAAGCTTTGATTGGCAAAAATCCACATAGTGAGTTTTTGCCCACAAAAACTTATGCCCAAATATATCTGTTAGTCAATCAGATTCATCTGAAAGACTAACAGATATATTTGGGCATAAGTTTTTGTGGGCAAAAACTCACTAACAGATATATTTGGGCATAAGTTTTTGTGGGCAAAAACTCACTAACAGATATATTTGGACATAAGTTTTTGTGGGCAAAAACTCACTAACAGATATATTTGGACATAAGTTTTTGTGGGCAAAAACTCACTGAGGCCAGATCTACATTACAAGAGAAAGTTGATCTAAAATACACAACTCCAGGTATGAGAACAACATAGCTGGTGTTGATGTACCTTACGTCAAATTTCTGCAGCATCCCTACTGTGGAAGGTCAATGGGAGAGTTTCTCTTACTCCTCATGACCCAGTGGAGTACTAAGGTTGATGGAGGTGCCATCAGCAGTTGATTTAGTGTGTCCTTACTAGATCCGCTAAACCGAACCTTGGGAGATCGATTTCTAGAGCATCAACCTTGGGGTAAGTGAAGACAAGCCCTGAGTCAGATGCACGGTTTTTGCCCACGAAAGCTTATGCCCAAATAAATCTGTTAGTCCTTAAAGTACCACAGGACTCCTTGTTTTCTCTGTCCAATGTATATAAAACAAGCTCCTGTTGCATAACTGATATTCATTAGGTCCATGTCCTAGCAATGCTTAATACAAAGATTAGTCCAGGAGGTCTCATCTTAATACCTCTGCTACATTTTTTACATCATGTTAAGTTCCAAACACTTCAGTGTAATTGTCCTTGACAATCAGTGTCAATGAGAACCCCTGTACTGGCCTAGCAGGGAGCTCTGGAAGGTCAGGATTTCAGTGCATTAGTGGAGTGAGGAGAAAGCTTTTACATTGCCTGATTGCATTGTCTTATGTGCTTTCAAAGATTAAGAAAACAAGAAAACAGAGTCTAAAAAAATGAGTTCAGGATCTGATTTAAAGTCCATGGGAGTCTTTTCATTGATTTCTATGAGCTTTGAATTAGGCCCTAAGGCAGTGTTGTACATTTGAAGGATGCTTTGGGTTGTTATGTGGAATAGTCTGTTTAAAATGACAGCATTTCTGATCAGGGATCTCTCTTATCGCTTGGCTACTGTGGCTGAACAGCCGTCTATGATCCAAGGGCCTGATCTAAAGCCCATCAAAAGCAATAGAAAGACTCCCGATGATTCCAGACCTTGGGAGAGCAGTTGGCTCTGTGATCATAAAGGATCTTTCTGGGCGTAACAGGAGTGCAGTGGTAGGGAGATGGAGTTCACCTAAGGGCTGTCTGGATTCTGGCTGCCTTGGTTTGGAAGCTTAGGTCAGGTCCACACTAGACCTAGGAGATTGGATTAAGGTATACAGTCCAGCTATGTAGACTATGTAGCTGGAAAAGCGGTAAGGAGTCCTGTGGCACTTTATAGACTAACAGATGTATTGGAGCATAAGCTTTCATAGGCAAAGACCCACTTTGTCAGATGCATGTCGTGGAAATTTCCAGAGGCAGGTATAAATATGCAGGCCAGAATAAGGCTAGAGATAACAAGGTTAATTCAGTCAAGAAGGGTAAGGCCCACTTCTAGCAGCTGATCTGGAGGGTGTGAACACCAAGGCTATGTCTAGACTGCAGGCTTCTTTCGAAAGAGGCTCTTTCGAAAGCATCTTTCGAAAGAGCCTCTTTCGAAAGAGAGCGTCTAGACTGCACGGAGAAATTTCGAAAAAGCGGCTTGCTTTTTCGAAAGAAAGCATCCAGTGAGTCTGGATGCTCTCTTTCGAAGATGCCCTATTTACATTGAAGAACGCCTTCTTTCGAAAGAGGAACTTTCGAAAGAAGGCGTTCTTCCTCGTAAATTGAGGTTTACCGCCATCGAAAGAAAAGCCGCGTTCTTTCGAATTAATTTTGAAAGAACGCGGCTTGAGTCTGGACGCAGGGGAAGTTTTTTCGGGAAAAGGCTACTTTTCCCGAAAAAACCCCTGAGTCTGGACACAGCCCAAGAGAGGAGAAACTGCTTTTGTAGTTGGCTAGCGATTCACAGTCTTTGTTTAATCCTAAACCAATGGTGTCAAATTTGCAGATTACCTGTAGCTCAGCAGTTTCTCTTTGAAGTCTGGTCTTGAAGTTTTTTTGCTGCAGGATGGCTACCTTTAGATTTGCAATTGTGTGTCCAGGGAGATTGAAGTGTTCTCCTACAGGTTTTTGTACATTGCCATTCCTAATATCTGCTTTGTGCCCGTTTATTCTTTTACGTAGGGAAACCCGCTTCTGGAAATTTCCACTACATGCATTTGATGAAGTGGGTCTTTGCCCACGAATGCTTACACTCCAGCACATCTGTTAGTCTATAAGGTGCCACAGGACTCCTCGTCACTTTTGCAGATCCAGACTAACACGGCTACCCCTCTGATACTATGTAGCTGGAGTGAGCTTACCTTAAGCTGAGTTTGGCACCTCCTCACTGTGGGAAGCCGACAGGAGCAAACACTCCCCTTGGCGTCCCTTACTCCTCGTGACTATGAGGAGTACAAACACTGTCCAGAGCTGCCCTCAGTGTTTGATTTCTGGGTCTATACTAGACCTGCTAAATCGAACACTAGAACATCAATCTCCAGCACAGCAAATGAAGACGTGCCCTTAGAATTGTCATAATTCTAGCAGGGAAACAGCCTTCTCCTAAGGGAAAGGCCTTATTTCTGGTGTACTCCTTTGATGAGCTTGAGAGCTATATTCGGCGTTTGCACAAGTGACGATGAAAATACTGCAAGACAAAATGGCCATAGCCCTAGGACTGTCTAACTTACCCCAATTCACAGCCATCATTCCTACCTTGTGAAGAGGGGGTAGGAGTCCAAAGACAACTGACAAGGAAGTCATAATATGTTTGGTTCATTGTTCTTTCACCCCTCCACTCCTGGGCTGTGTCTAGACTGGCAAGTTTTTCCGCAAAATCATCTGCTTTTGCGGAAAAACTTGCCAGCTGTCTACACTGGCCACTTGAATTTCCACAAGAACACCGACGATCTCATGTAAGATAGTCAGTGTTCTTGCGGAAATACTATGCTGCTCCCATTCAGGCAACAGTCTTTTTCCGAAAGACATTTGTGCAAAGTGCCAGTGTAGACAGCACAGTAGTGTTTTCCACAAAAAAGCCCCGATCGCAAAAATGGCGATCGGGGCTTTTTTGCGGAAAACCGCGTCTAGATTGGCCATGGACGCTTTTCCGCAAAAAGTGCTTTTGTGGAAAAACGTCCTGCCAATCTAGACGTGCTTTTCCGAAAATGCTTTTAACGGAAAACTTTTCCGTTAAAAGCATTTTCGGAAAATCATGCCAGTGTAGACGTAGACCTGAAGTGGATATAACCAGAGGCAGGGCTAGCTTGTGACTTGGACTCCATGCCTATGCGAAGAAATCAGAGCCTTTTTGTAAGCCCCTACCTGAATCCCGATTCATATGAGTGAGAGGTGCTACTTCACATGTTTACTCTGCCACTGGCACAGCTGGGTAGGAAGCGAGCAAGGAATGGGTGAACCCTGGATTCACGCCATCGCACCTCTTCTCTGGCGACAATAGCTGACACAGAGGGAGTGTAACAACTCATTGCTGGTAAAAGGCCGAGAGCATATTATCATGTTCCGGGGAGCAACGAGGAAGTTGAGAAGCCTAAGTGGGTTGTGCCTCTTGGATCTGATGATGGTGCAGCGGAGCTTCCAACTCAGCTCTTACTCAAGCCTGTACCTCAAGTCACAATCGTACCAGCTTTTCCTTTGGCACACTCACCCTTTGTTTTTGGCCCTTTAGCCATGCCAGTGTTGAAGGGTGTGATGTAGTGGGGGGAACTTGCTAGGGCTGTGGCGACCTCTGCTGTCTGTAGCAAGACCCAGCAGGGAAAGGGGGAGTCATTATGCAAAGGTGGCTCCAAACTGGTCTGACCAGCCACCCCCCATGGGGAGAAACAAAGGAAGGTGGAATGCTGCCCTGGCTGGGGGCAGGGCTGGAGGAGAGTTAGTTAGTTCCTGTCTGGAAAGCAGGGGAGAAGGAGCTGGGGAGGGGGCTGGGACTCCCCCATCTCAAGGGGGGCACTGAGGCCTCTTAGCCCCAGTTCCTGTAACCAGATTACATCTGTGCTGTGCTATATCCTGGAGAAGCAATAAACTACCTCCATTCTACTGGCTGAGGGAGTCTGTTCATGCCATTTCGGGGTGCAGGAGACGGGGGACCCCAACACGCCATCACAAAGGGTCCAGACTTTTAGGTTAAGTAAGCCATGGATTGCCACCTAGCTACTAGAAACCCTGGGTCATGCTCTCCATGTAGTGTAGCTCTCTGCTGTTGAGCTCTTCCTGATCCCTCAGTGTAACAGGCTGGTTAGAGAGGACCAGTCTGACCCTGGAGAAGGGAAACAGACTGCTGGCATTTACAAGTCAGAGAAAGGGGAACCTGCTGCTTTTAGAGGAGCAGACAGCACCTGGGAGAAGGTCTGAACACCTGCTGGGAAGGAAAGCAAAGGCCAGTGCCTCTGTGCTGAAAGGACTAAGAGCAGCGAGGTATGCAGTGGAATTAACAAGCGAGGATTTGTGGTTTAATCTCTATAATGGTTTTAAGGGTGTAGGAAGCTCAGAGGAGCTTTCGAACAACAGAAGAGGCTTTCAGGCACTCTGACCACACGGGCAGTGCTGAGATCACAAGAGGTAGTCAATAATCTAGCGATAAGAGGGCACATGGCCCGGTAGTTCAGATGCACCCTGGCCAAAGCAGATCAATGATCACAGCAAAGAGGTGTCTCTCTCCGAGAGTCTCTTCCATACACTCCCGTCACCACTATATTTCTCTCTTCTTCAGCCATCCTGCATGGCTGTGGACATTAAGAACATGTCTGCTGGTTAGCAGCCCTTCTGTGTCTAGTGGCTTGCTCGGCTTCTAGATGAGTCCACCTGCCATTCCAGCTTCCTCCTCAAACCTGCTGGCTGCCAACCTGCCTGGGAGTAATCTCTTACTTGCTCCCTGCCACATGCTAGTGAGAGAGAATAAGGCACAAGATTTAACCATCATGAACTACCACAAAGCATCACCCTCCAAGAAAAAAATAAAAGGGCATTGTCCCCAAATCTCCTTAGCACTCTGTAGGCTTTGCTAAGCATAATCTTTGCCCTCATTCCCCTCACCCACTCTGCCTAGAACTGCCAAAAAGGCCTGGGATTCTCTTGCTTTTTGAGTAGGCCTCAGCTAGGTACTAGTCTACCCTACAGGCAACCTGAGTTTAATCCCCTGGTCTGCCACTGGCTTCCTGTGTGGCCTTCAGCATGTTGCTTAGCCTCTCTGTACCTCACTTCTCTTATGTCAAGGGGCTGCTGTGAGGATACATATATTAAAGACTGTGGTCATAAAAGCTGTCTAGCTAGGCAGATTTCTTCTGGAAGACTGGCTATCAGAGCAGTCATTGGTCCAGACTATCAGAGCAGTCTCAAATTCCAAGCATGGTGGTTGAGGAAAAGTGGAAAGAGCTTTTCCTCTCCCAAAATGTGCCCTGCTATGTTGCCCAAAGCCCAGGCAAATTAGAATACACAAGTGCTCTACAACAAATTAGCCATCCTGTGTTGCTTGGATGTTTATTTCCTATCCAGGCGCTTCCAAAGGGCTCAGTTTGCAGTCCCAGATCACAGCTGGATGTGACTTTATCCTTGCAAGTTGGGGATCCATGAATTCTCATTTTAAAGGGGCATCTGAGATTTGGTGCCTAATAACCCTGCCTTGGACCAGTGTAGAGCATTTTGTCCTGCATTGGAGCAACAGTTCTGCCAAGGTGCGCGCACAGTGGGATCCGTATGTTGCATTCCAGTATTCTCTGCTTCCCTAAGTGGATCCAGGAAGCAAAATGTAAGTTAGAAGAGCCCTGAGACTCCTCTGGATATTGACAGAAGCAACTGCCCCAGAATCCAGGGAGCACTAAGCAAGATTAGAGCCACTTCTGAATCATATACACTCTCCCTCCCTCTCTGCCCTGAGCACCGGGGAGAAACAACTGAAAAGTGACCCCATGCTCCCCTCCTTTAGTGTAAATCAGGAGTATGCTGATGCAAGTCAACAGAGGAGCCTGGATGTAGAACAAATGTAGCAGACAGCATTTAAAACAGGCGCGATTCCCTTTGATGTCACCTGCATTACGGCCGATTTGTGCCAGCGTAACTGATAGCAGATCTTGGAGCACGCTCGTCATTCCAGAGAAGGCACCACAGGCCGATGTGAGCTGTGCATCTTGCACCAGGGCTATCTTGCTTTATTCCGTCTCTGGGGTTCAGCTCGGATATATAAATCTAGGGATGCTGAACACCGCTCTAGGCCAGAAACATGCCTAGCACTAAAGACTAGTTAGCAACTGGCATGCGTCACGGGTTGCTTTTCCCCTCCCCCTCCCCAAATATCTACAGCGCTTGTATAACTGTGGATCCAAAGCATGTAATTTCTGCTTGGAGGTGATTCATTCCTTCCCATGTAGTATTTTACTCCACTGGGGCCGCACACACAGCATTAAGCTATGATTATGTTCGGATGTGTGGTGTTATCATAGTTCAAGTGTGTCAAGCCTCTATAATAAATATTGCAAAGCAAATTTCCCCTGCCCCTCACGCTCGCCTTATTTACATGGATGGCTAGGTGTAGAGATAGACGTGTCAGATCTTTCCTCTGGAATATTCATAGAGTGTGACTTATTTTATAGGGTGAGATTTTCTCCTTCCCTTCTCCCCTTCCCCTCCTGAATTTGTTTTCATTGTACTCTGACCTTTCCGGTGTTGTCAGGTTTGATCCTGACAGATCCTGAGTGCCTGCAACACACACTTGCTTGGTTGGAAGCACTGGTTGCCCAGCAATGCTCTGGACATAGAGAGCCAGATTCATTCCTGCACGGGTGTCTTCATCAGTTCAGGAACAGAGAGGAGCCAGTTTCACAGTTTAGACCTTATCTACACACCAAGGGCCATTGCCTTAAGTTTTGCAATTCCAGCTTCATCAGTGTTTCTCAAAGTGGTCCGCAGAGCCACCCTGAGAAACCTGCTAACTGGCCGCTGCGATTTGTTTATTTACCGGCTTCACAGCCACAGAGCCTCACGGCTCCTATTGGTCCTTGTTCGCAGCCAAGAGGAGCCGCAGGAAATGGTGCGGGCAGCTCCCCTTGGCTGCAATTGGTGAACTGGAGCCAATGGGAGCTGCAAGGCTCCAGGGCTGCAGAGCCGGTAAATAAACAAACCGCAGCAGCCAGCTAGCAGGTTTCTTAGAGTGGATCTGTGGACCACTTTGAGAAACACTGTGCTACGTGAATAAACTGTCACCTCAACTCCACTTCCTCCTCTTGTTTTGGTGGAGACCTGGAGTCGGTGGGACAGTGCTCAGTAGTCCATTTATCCACAATAGATCTACCGCTGCGGGATCAAGCGCTGCCCATCGATTGAGCCTGTAGTGAAGACATGCCCATAGTGGCCACAAGGACTAACATTAGCCCCAGTACTGACGGGATGGTGTGGTGTCTCTCATGGCTGCTCTGAGTTTTATCTCTGTTTCAACAGCAGAATAACCACAGAGTGAGCTAGTCCTGGCCACATCCCCTCCCATCCTGACATGCCCATTCCCTACTCTGGATCACCCATAGCATACGTCTGCCCTGCCTCCAGCCGCCCTAGGAACACCCCAGTGCTATGGTGTGGGAAGCAGAGAGATGGCAGAGCTAATCTTGCCCTGCTGTGTTCACTAGGGAACTCATGTGCCTGTTTTGTGGCCCCACTGCACCAGCCTAACAAGCTGAGAAGGGCAGAGGGCAAGCATGGGGCAGAGGGTTCAGGCAGAATAGTCAAGCTCTTATTGTTTTGTTTTGGGGAATTCCCCTGTTCCTATGGGTCTCTTGGCACTTGCCCTCTGCAAGTTAGGTACATGCATAGCTTTGCTCATTGTCTTCAGCTTGTTGTCAGAATGCACCCTTTGGCTTCTCCCTAAGATCTCCTGTGCCAAACACCCTACCGGTTCGTAAGGTCTGATTCCATCCCACTAAGGCAGCAAGAGCCTCGAAGTGGTGCCAAATTTCTTTCAGCCCAGGATCCCTTCTTTTGGTAGATTTCAGCATCCATGCACACACGCGTTGCCTGATCTTCCGTCCGTGAACACTGCTGGCCTCAAGTTTGCAGCCCAAAGCATTATAAAATTACGTGTCAGGCCCCCAAAAGTACCAACATTGACTTAAAAACCAAAAGTGTGAAAAACATTAGACAGTCTTTGGAGGGCTGTTTGTTGGCTTGCAGAGGGTCATTTTTCCAAGCTTCATTCTGCTGCGGGGAGAGATAGAAAACTTACTTTGCTTTAATTGGCTGCGGTGCTTCAGGAGCATTCACACGAGGCCAAGAGTCGGAGCTTCCAGAAAAAAAAAAAATCCTCATCACATATGAAGAGGTTCATGAAAAATAAGAAACAGGACTATGAAGCACTTTAAAGACTAACAAGATGGTTTATTAGGTGATCACCTAATAAACCATCTTGATAGTCTTTAAAGTGCTTCATAGTCCTGTTTTTTGTTTCAGCTACACCAGACTAACACGGCTACTTTTCTATCACTATGAAAAATAAGAACACTGGAGAGCTTTGCTACTGGCTTTGGAGGGGGCAGGATCGGGGCCTAAATTCTATACTCAGGGTCTGCGTCTTCTGTAGGTCGGCTAGTCCAGCTGATGTATGATCACCTGCCATGCCGGGAAGCTGTAGGAGCCGTTCAGGAGAACCCCTCCTGCTGCTCTCTCTAGAGCAGTGTGGCTCTGCCATGCCCCTTGCGAGGGATGTGAATGGTTAACCAGTTACAGATGATGCTTACCAGTTCCAGCTAACCAGTGGCACAGATGGATTGGAACAGTCCCCATCCACTGCTCCAGCCCAGCTGGGCCCACTGCACTGGGAGAAGGGGACACTCCAGCCTGCCCAGAGCAGCCCCTACTTGCTGGAGCAGCTCACCATGCTGTGAGCGGGGGAAGGACACTCGTATCTAGCTGGGCCTACCACACCACACCATGGGCGGGGGGGGGGGGAAGGTGGGTCTGGAAAGGCTCCCTGCCCCCCCGTTTAAGGGGTTAACCTGTTACACCTAACGTTTAAGCAGTTCATTGATTAAACAGGATTTTACTTCCCTGCCCCATCCGAGGGGTTAGCCTTTCACAGTGATTATGCTGCCTCGTGGCTTCCTTTCCTTGGATTGTGACAAGCAGCTGCAGTATTTTAGGCAATGTAGCAGCCAGACTATGAGTCAACACCGCCTGCCAGCAAAACCCTTGCAGACTGTCAGTTACTCCCAGTCTTCTGTTTAGAGACTTTGGGCCAAATAAGCTTTGTCTTCCTGACTATGCGAAGGCCTTTGCACCTGGAGAGTCCCCCCAGAAAGCAAGGGCTGGAGGTGGAGCACAGCATGAGTTAAGGCGTTTGAGTTCAGCCTTTCTGTGGCTGATTTGCATCTGGTGAGATGACATTGTTTTTGCTGTTCAGTTTCTCCCCACTTCCAGACACGTGCAGACAACACCACAGCGTGGGCAGATGCTGAAGGCAGCAGCACCCTGCGTCTATTCGTATACTGCGTACCACTTCCTCACTGAAAGGGAGCTGGATCTAGTTTACCTGTGTGAAAAATTGCTTGAGTTTGCACTGCTGGCATAGCTCTCTCTCTGCATAGAGCCACTGGGATTGCTGCCACGCTATGCACCAGTTCTGTTGCTTATTTGGCAGATACAGTAGTCTTGCATGGCGCTAAGTACGAATCTATAAGTGAGAGGAATTCTCCCACACACCAACGAAGAACTGATGTACTGCCAAATGCCTACCCCTGCTGCTGGTTTAATGTTTTTTTTTTTTAAATTCTGCATTTTAATCTTTTTTCCAAGACGGCTAATAGTATCTCACATTAGATATCTGTACAAAGGGAGGGAGGCAAGAGATCCAAAGAGAATATTAACAGTATTATTGAAAATGGTCAGCCTCGTCATCTGGCCTGTTTTGCGATCAAATGCGTTTTGTTCTTCTGTGCTGAGAACATATGAGCTCTGATTCAAAGCTAATCGGTTACAAACAGTCCTCGGATCCCTTCATTCATTACACTCTGTTAGCCCTGCACATTGAAACAAATCTGCAAAAAATTGGGGTATGCCAGGAAAATGTAACGCACTGGTTGTAACCGCAAACTAATACAGAATAGTGCAGTATGAAAACAAAAATGTAATGACAAGTGATAGCCACTCTCTTTCTCTTTAATCCAGCCTATGGAAAGAAGGGCAAACTGCAGCTTGCCACAAGATCAGTGCAGATGGGCAGCACCCATGCAACAGAATAGGGAGCTGATTATGACTCAGTGACTCCTACATAAAACAGCATTAGACTGCAATGATCTGGGCCTTAGAGAATTATAGCCTAGCTATAAAATTGTATAAGTTGGGTTGAAACCTCCATACATAGGTTATCAGTCTCTTATATTCTGTAGAGCTTTCTCTACAGAAGCACCATTAGGTTTTACAAACAAACAAACAAACAAACAATTTGAATCATAGAACCATAGAACTGGAAGGGACCTCAAGAGGTCATCAAGTCCAGTCCCCTGCCCTCATGGCAGGACCAAGCACCATCTAGATCATCCCTGATAGATGTCTGCCTAACCTGCTCTTAAATATCTCCAGTGATGAAGAGTCCACAACCTCCCTAGGCAATTTATTCCAGTGTTTAACTACCCTGACAATTAGGGAATTTGTCCTGATGTCCAACCTAAGCCTCCCTGTTGCTTCTTGTCCTATCCTCAGAGGCCAAGGAGAACAATTTTTCTCCCTCCTCCTTCTGACACCCTTTTAGATACCTGAAAACTGTTGTCATGTCCCCTCTCAGTCTTCTCTTTTCTAAATTAAACAAGCCCAATTCCTTCGCTCTTCCCTCATAGCTCATGTTTTCTAGACCTTTCATCATTTGTGTTACTCTTCTCTGGACCTTCCCTGATTTCTCCACATCTTCCCTGAAATGTGGTACCCAGATCTGGAATGTAATAATATTTGTATTACCATCTGGGGCCTATCCCAAGACTGGGACCTAGCATGCTGGGTGCTTCACACATGCATGGAATGAATCCGTCCCTGTCCCATAGATTTTGTAGAATAAATAGATAAGACTGACAAAAGGTTTGCGAAAGGGAGCAATCCTCCCTGATCTCCATGTGGGGAGACATTCAAACATAAGAGTACATTAAAAAAAAAAGCCAAGTATTTGGGGAGGGATATAAGCCCTCCTGCCTCTGGACATAAGGTAGCTAGAGACTGGGGAGAGTTTTACCCTGTGGTAGATTATTCCATAAATACCTCCTGCCAGTGCTTTTTTTGTTTACCCCCCCCTCTTCTAAAACAGGGTGGGGCCATTTTAAGAGACATGGCCCCCTGAAGACATGCAGCCCAGCCAACTGTCAGACATTTGTGCACAGAGGTAGCAGGTTTAAATGGGTAGCAGGTTGAAAACTAATAAAAGAAAGTTCTTCTTCACACAGCATGTAGTCAACCTGTGGAACTCCTTGCCAGAGGAGGCTAGGACTATAACAGAGTTTAAAGAGAAGCTAAATCATTTTATGGAGGTTAGCCTTTTATGGACTTATTAGCCAGGGGATAGAAATGGTGTCCCTGGCCTCTATCAGAGGTTGGAGAAGGATGGCGGGAGACAAATCGCTTGATCACTGTCTTTGGTCCACACTCTCTGGGGAACCTAGTGCTGGCCACTGTTGGCAGACAGGCTACTGGACTAGATGGACCTTTGGTCTGACCCAGTACAGCCATTCTTATGAGGTGCCAGTAAACTCCGTTCTTTCCAGGTAAGCTCTGACTGGAGGTGCTGGTACCGTGTTTGCAGGTGCTGGCACTGTGTACCAGGCAGTACCGTCACAAACAAAGCACTGCCTCCTGAAGGGTTTTGTCCACCTTCTCTGAGACAGCTGGCACTGACGCTGGGCTAATCGAATGCTGCTCTGATCTGGCATGGCCATTCCCACGTTTGCCTGTTCTCGCTGGGTACTGTGCAATAGACTCAACCAGCAGGCTGGCAGCTTGTGGGGGCTGAGCAAGCCCCTGCAATACAATGTGACATGGGGAGTGAGCCTGCTGCTGGGCATGTCTTGAGAAACCCACAAATAAATAACCCATCAGCCTGCATTGCGAGATTGGTCCTGAGAGGTCGATTGAATAGACTCCACGCATGATTTATGGTGGAAGCAAATTGGCTGCAACTTTTATTAGATGCTAACAGGACTTAAGCAGACCAGGCACACAAAACAGGCCAGTGCAGTTACACTGTCAGCGCTGTCCTTACCGCTACACAGAATACACAGCTGTGTAGGGCACCCAACAATGTGGGGCACCCCTGGGTCCTAATGTCCATCCAACTGCCTCTTCCAATCCCCGGTCTGTGGCTCTGCTTCCTCTGGAGAGGATCTAGTTAATTTAAAAGCGAAAAAGCCTGCCAGACCTATTAGAAGACCATCAGACCTGTGAAAGAGCCATTCCAGTGACAATGAAGCCATTTAACAGGCATTTGCCAACCCCAGGTATATACTGTCAGTTCCTAAATTTACTGTAAAAACTTTAAAAACAACAAATGGTCTAGTAGCACGTTAGAGACTAACAAAACACGTCAATGGTACCACCGGCTTTCGTGGGCATAGCCCACTTCTTCAGATGCCCGGGGTGTTGGAAGTCCAGAACCAAGAGGTTTAAAAGGTTTCGTTTCTACCTACAATAAAATTCTTTGGGGGCATACCAAAGAATTGTCTTACTCTGCAAATTTTCATGTGGAATTTTCAAGGTACTGCCAACATTTTTTCAATTAGTTTACATAAAAGTGGAATTGGGCTAGCTGGAAAACTGGGCTGATCATATAAGGCAATATGCAGAAGGAGAGGAGAACAAAAAGCTAAATTTAAGCTAGCAACCTGCAGCTTCAGCTTGGCTACTGTTTCTAATCACACAGACAGAGAGCTTCATGAAGCCATTATACAGAACATTCCTTACGGCCCTCGTCCAGGCCAATAAGTCAGTGCATGGTGTTCTTCCAAACAGATCAGCCTCTCTCGGAAGGGAGGCAAAGAACTGGGAAGAGACCATGATGTTCTTGGCTCTATTTCAGACTTCCTGTATGTGACTTTGGGCATGTTGTACCTTGGTTTCCCTACAGCGGGTGGGAGGCTAAATCATTTCCTGGTGTGTGGAGAATTCACAGGTTGAGATCCTAAGATGGAAGGTGATCTGAGAATGGAAAGTATTATTACATACACGGGCAGATCTCAATTCTGGGACTTCTAGTGCTGCAAAGTCCTGAGCAGTGGAAAGTTGCTTAAGGTACTAGTTCAGATAGCACAGGGAACCTAAAATTTGCTCTTTCAAGGACACAAAGCACATTCAATGTGAGCCAGAGTGACTTCCAGGCTTAACTAGGGCCCTGATGCTGTGAAATGGGTAAAGGAATACATTGTGGAACTGGGGCCCGATTCGTACCCAAAGGAAAAGGAAGTGGGATGCCATTCTCGAAGACTGGATTTAGTCAAACACAAATTATTGCTCCCATAGAGGAGTAACTGGAAGAAATTCTGTGTGATATAGGGCAGACTAAATGATCTAGTGTCAAAGCTATTCCCCACTCTGGCATGATGAATGCAGAAGTAGGGTCCCGCAAAAGCAACCCAAAACCTGATCTCTACAGGCTTTGGTACAAAAACTCCCCCCCAGATCCTAATACCCACCATCAATGGGGAATCCGCTGCCACCATCAAGTGCTTTTGAACCCATAAACAGGGGTGGACATTTGAAACCAACCTCAGGGCACCCCAAACTTTTTTCTCTAAAGAGCTTGAAAAGAAAAAAGAAAACGCAAGCTGCAGTCTGTGATGGCTGTCCCCTAGTCAGAGACATGCAGATCCCACAGACAGATTTTCCAGGACACAGAAATGAACCAATACCAGGTTAATTAAAAAAAGAAAGAACTTTTATTATTAAAACAGTACCCCAGTTACAAGCATAGTTGGAATGGCTAGCTGGTAAGAGCCATCAATTAATATACTCATGGAGGATTCCCCTATGGGCCAAAACTTAGTTGTAAAAGAGAGGAAAACCCACTTCTAACAGCACAGACATCAGATCCAAATTCCCAAAACAGAAAACAATAAAACCTGATGGGTTTATCTAGACTTTACCCTACTTACACATCATGAAGATTCTTTTTCTTAGAGAGAGACATGTCTTCTGTCTCCCTCAGTATCTGGAGAGCAACCTGGCTCAGAGACAAAGGAGGGAAAACCCCCAAATTCCTTTGTCTCAGTTTGAAATCCCTATCTGCATTTCTATTGGCTGAGCAGATACCTGGCCAAGTACAGGGACATAGTTAACCCCTTAGTCCCTCGGCTGCTGGCCATACCTCATGGCCATGACATCTAGTCTGACTGGAAAATATATGAGTCTATGAACACACAAATACTAGAGCTACAGCAACATGTTTTCCGCATGTCAGTCTTCTCATCCACGTTTCACAAAGTAGTGAGTTTCAAAACACCTGGAAAATTGGATAAGACCGTCCACACCTCGAGATAGTTTCACAATAAGAGAGACTCGTAAGTGGAATGGCTCCAGCATGAGGCCAATATCTTTTCTGTGGTGCAGCATAGATGATCCAGTGCAATCAATCTTTTACAATGGATCATCTGCTCTGTCACAAAAAAACCCAGACAATTCTTTGACTCTCTTTTGGTGCAAGTGAATGAGCCTGGGCTGCTGCACCACAAAAATAGCTCCCCCAGCATTAGATAATAGACTCACAGGGGTTGGAAACAGAAATCTATGTCCTGAGTGAGCCCTTTGCTTAATTGGGCAAACTCTTGTTTGTGACCCCAGGACTGCTCATGACAGCTGGGTTGCTAGCAATTTTTTATTTCCGTTCAATTTCTGAAAGCATCAATTTCTGCTTTGAGAGAGACCGATTCACAGCTGTTTGGCTTCTGCTGCACGCAGCAGAGGACGGGGGCTTTCTGCAAACCTGTGAGGATTCCCTAGTTCTCTGGGTGTCTCCTTGGACTCAACTTGGAGCAGATTGGGGGCTGTTTTAAACGGTTCTACCTAGCGGGGGTACCAGAGTGATCATCCATCAGCTGGAATAGCCAGAGTATGTCACACTTCCACCACTCTCCTCGCCTCCCACTCAGCCATGGTCTGGGAACGAGTCAAGCTTGCTGGGACTCTTCTACATAAGGGCAGGGGCTTTGTGGGCAGAATCCACTCTTTTTGTGCCACAAAGGTAGCACAGTGGGGCCTGCTTACACATTGTTTTGGAGTGGGGTGAGACGGGGAACCAGACACATGGAAAGCTCTTTCTGGGCTTTGCCACCAGGTAGAAAGCAAGGAAATGAGTCAAATTTGGGTCTGAGCAGCTTTTAGCTTCGGTGAAGTTCAATTTTCTAATCCACATCAGGAAAACAGCAGCAGCACAGTCCACCAATGCATGTGTTTCAGCTCAGTATGATTATCCTTTCATTCACTTAATCTTCATCAGGGCTTTGGCAGATAGCTGCACTAGGATGACATTAATATTTTCGGATACAATAAAACAATTAGGAGAGCCATGCACATGCAATGATGCACTTTATGGGATTAGAAAATTTGATCAGTGCCTGGGAGCAGGTTGACTCGGGCCAAGACAGTTTGGAACTTTTCCTGTTTTGAATCCCAAGGCTAAGAAAAAACCTGTGTCCCCCTCCCCTCCGAGCTTCAGAGGTGGAGGGTAGAGGCTCCAAGAAAGCCCCTCACCCACCACAGAGCCTCACTTGAACTGCTGCCATGCACCCAAACAGATTGCAATAGCAGCTGTCCTTTTTCAGCAGGGCAGGTGTCATGCTACTGGATTTTAAGGGGAGCAGCCAGATCACTGCTGCACCCATAGGCGGGTATTTGCTTCAAAATCTGTACAAAGGGGGTCATGTGAGATGTTGAATGAAAGCTTATGTTCTACTGATTCTGTATATGCCATTCATGTACTTGTATAATATCTGTATGTGGAGTATAAACATGTACTCTGTATGGATGCTGGAAAATTCTCTGTGGCTGAGCAATGGGCAAGGAATGCTCAGCTAATGGCTATGCTAATTAGCAAAGGGACAACGAGGCTCTAGGTACCAATACACACCTCAGAAATGTGACTGATACCTGCAAGCCAGCATGGGACACAGGGATAGGTTGTCTGATCATGTGACCTGCAGTAACCTGCTTGGGCCAAGCAGATGCCAGGGGAGGTATATAAGTGCCATGTGGCACGCTCCATCTGGTCTTCAGTTTAGCTCCTGATCCCAGATGCAGCCTTGCAGGGAACCATGAGCAGGAAAGAACTGTGGACCCATCCTGACATAAGATGTACACCAGAGACTTTTAAGATAGCAGTTTATAACATTTCTGCTAAGAGCCTGTATTGAGAACTGGGTGATTCGATGCATGTAAATGTATTTTCTTTAACAAACTTACTCTCATGCTTTTCTTTCTTTTAGTAATAAACCTTTAGATTTTAGATTCTAAAGGATTGGCTCCGCATGATCTTGTAGATAAGATCCAGAGTGAAAATTGACCTGGAAACTGTGGCTGGTTTCTTGGGACTAGAAGAACTCATTCGGGGTAGGTGAGATTGGATTCTATAACCCCTCGCCTGGGTGTTAGGCCCGAGGCTGATTGGGACACAAGAAGAGCTGGGGTTTCAGAGGGGTTTTGCTTGTGAGGCTTCTGGCTGGCCAGATTGGAAGCTGAAGTGCTCAGTGTGACTTGTGTGTGGCTTATTTGGGAAGGCCTCAAGTCTGGGGCTGTAAGGAGCCCTGAGTTTGAGCAATTCGCCCTGGGCGGACGCCCTTGGCTGTGCCCAGACCCGGCCCGGTCCATCACTGCAGGCCAGAAGTAGGATGGGTTAAAAACTTTGGGAAAACCTGCTGTGAGGCATATGTAGGGTACCTAGGACACTGCCTTTCACTCTACAGTGTTGGCCTTGTTTCTGCTTCTACCAACATCAATGAATAGCAGGAGACTGCTCTGATAGAAGTATATGACCCAGTTTAATGATGCTGGCACCCTCCTGGTTGAGTGAAGGATTTGGAAGAAAATAGGCTCACTACCCTTGGGTTTTAGGCAGGCTCATGATGACATGATCTGTGGTGGGGGGGTCCCTGGAAGCATTAACTCCACCACAGGAAGTCTCAGAATCAGAAAGTGCCATGGAACAGAGTGGTGTATTTTAGTCCTGCGCCCTGCCCTTAGGGACTGGTTGGGCAGCCAACAGCAGCTGCCACAGGGATCAAGCTGGCTCCCATTGAAGGAAGGCAGGATAAGGCACCCGGTGAAGGTAGGGTGGTGGGGTGGGTTCTCCAGTGGCCCAGGGGATAGGGCATGAGTCTAGGGAGCACAGGGTGGTGGTTTCCAGTCCCCCGCCCCTCGGTGCACCTCAGGAGTGGCAGGTTAGGCAACACCAGCTGCCCCAGGACTGGAGCTAGCAGCATGTTAAGGTAGGCAGGACAAGGCACCTGCTGAAATCAGGGACAGGGTGGCTGTGCAGAGGGTCAGTCAGCTGAGAGAATGAATGAGGCTTGACAGAAAGAGAGTGCAGAGTGTGTGGCCAACAACCCCCCGTTGCAAAGGTCAGGTGACCTCAAAAATGGAGACCACAGCTGAGCTGTGGCATAACCCCCTCTGTTTAATCAGATCCTGCACCTCATTCTTTCCTGGGTCAAAGTTCAAAGCACAAAACAGAGGCGCACTAGAGGTGGAGGATGAACCTACATCTACTACAGAGGGTGTGTCCAGGGTTGTCCTGATTCCGCCTGCTTCCAGGGCTGGGACTCTGGGAAGATCCTGGGAAGATCCTAGCTATTCCCAAGCACTGCTATTCAAGAGAGAGCTCAGGGGGGCCAAAGAGATGATGGACTAGAGTAGACATTAGAGAAGGAAGGGACCAGAAGGCTCTGTTGGCCCAGGCCTCAGGTGCTACTTTAACAATAATAAATAGATCATCTAGTCCCGTGGTCACCAACCAGTAGATCGCGATCTACCAGTAGATCTCAGGGGCTCTAAGAATAGCTCTTGAGCCCTCTCTGAACTGCGCACCTACGCAGTACATTGACATTAGATTTCCTCATCTAAGGAGCAGCTACTCACCGAGCAACAACACAGGTGAGTAGCTGCGAGGAATAGTGGGAGCTGGGAGGCTAGGAGGGCTGAAACACCCCAGCCAGCTGACTGTGGCTTTCAGGTGAAAGCGGCTGCACCGCGCTCCAGCTGATCATCGGCTTCTTCTCTGCGCCTGCCCACGTGGAGCTTGGTGCACCTTAGCTGAGCACCATGGCCAGCTGGTCGGGCAGCCACTTCTCTTCCTTCCAGCCTGGCTGCCCTGCGCTCAGCCCAGGGAGGCTGCGTCTAGCTCCAACTGTGCTGGAGCAAGCTTCTCAGGCTGAGCGCAGGATCACAGATGCCCATCTGATGGACTGTATACGACTAGCAATCTCAGACTACAACCCAGACTTCAAGACACTGGCAGATACTGTTCAGTCACAGGTGTCACACTGAGACTTTGTTATTGGAAGAAAAAATATATAATTATCAATACTTGATTTTAGATTTACAAAATAGCAGAGAACAAAATGTATAATTGTAAATGCTTCATTTGACATTTAAATAGCATGAATTAAAAACAGACCATTTATTTCATAACTATAAACATGTGATTTTAATTTTATATATTGTATAATTTAAAAATAAACTGTTTAACAGAGCGTATAAGGGCTGGGGATAGCAAGTGATGGACAGGAGAATAGAGAGGGCGGGGCTTCAAGGAAGGGGCGGGGCTTCAAGGAAGGGGCGGGGCGGTAGATCTTTGCCTGTACTGAGACTTAAAAAGTGATCTTGGGTGTGAAAAGGTTGGAGACCACTGATCTAGTCCACCCTCTGACACACAGGATCTCTTATGCTCCAGTCCTATTTTAGGACTACACTATGCCCTCCTCCCACCCCCATTGATCTAAGACACTCAGCTTCACTATTTGCGTAGCTGAAATTAAGTTGACATACTTAGACCTACTTATCACAGTGCCTTCCACACACTAAGTCAGCTGGGGCTGCCCTCCCGTTGACATCGCCTACTCTTCTCATCCTGGTGGAGTACCGGAGTCGGTGGGAGAGCGCTCGGAGGTTGATTGATCACATTTAACAGACGCGATAAATCGACTGCCGGTGGATCCATCACTGCAGCATCAATCCACTGTGTAGAGAAGACAAGGCCTTAAATCCTCAAGATCTGAAATTTGCCTCAGCTCCCAGTGTTACCTCTGAAATTTAAAGGTGCTCACCAACACTTCTCCAGAGACGCTCAGCATCTTGCAGAAAGCTGGTAGGCTGGAGAGCCTTTTCTCTGAAACCTCCCCCCTCCCTTCTCCCTTGCTCCCCACCACCCCCAGAAACTCTACTATTGGAAGAGGTAGGTGGCACAAGAATCTAATCCTTCATTGGCACAGTGAGCCCCAAAATGGTTTGTTCATTTGACTCTGGAGACCTCAGTCCCATCTGGGGAATCTTTACAACTCGGAGGTTGATCAAAGCAGCTTTGAACCTCTGGGGAGAAGAAATAGGACGCAGCAAAGGGCATATTGCTGGATGGCTGAGGCATTCTTGTTCTTTGCTTGAAAACAACAAGAAGGAAAATACTTTTCTAGAGCTGGGCAAACATAAATATGCTAGAGCCTAGGATCAGACTGAATAAAATCATCCCGCTTGACATTTGCATTTAGGGATACTGGAAACATCACAGGAATGAGAAATGCACAGGGTGGGGGGATGCTGAAACTCAGAATTGACAGGGGTGTGCAGGAGCCACGCCTCAGAGTGCCAGAGGCAGCAAGGCAGCTAAAAATAAATCAAAGAAACAAAGCGAGAGAAGATGCTACAGCAGCAAAGCCCACTCTCCCTTTCACTTGGGTACATGTGTGTAGGGGGATGGCAGGCGCAGGATTTCTGCTCTGGAACAAAGCACCTACTTCAGGATTCTGGCAAATAGCTAGTTCTGTTTGAGAGCTAATTGGAGAGCGATCAGTAAACAGCTTCAGAAATCCAGGCAAATAACAAAGTAGAGAAGTTGTGGGCTAGGGTGAAAGAAGAAATGGTTTTTTTTTTAATGTAACAGTGCTGCCTCCGCACCTCCGCACCCTTCCTTTGCATTTTATTTTCATCAGGACAGTTGTATTATAGGGCTCAGGCTCCAGGCAGAAAAAGGGATCTCTGGTTTTTGCCAGTGTCATTTTCAGGGTTCCCTGTGGGTTTAGGACCTCACAAATCTTCTCCACATCTCTGTCCCTCTAGGGGTATGTCTAGACTACAGTCTTTTGTTGACAGAAGTTTGTCGACAGATACTGTCGACAAAGCTTCTGTCAACAAAAAGCGTCTAGACTACATCCAGTTCTGTCGGCAAAGCAAGCCGCTTTGCCAACATGACAGTGTAGACGCAAAGGACAGTGTAGATGTAATAATGTCTTCTGTCAACAGAACTCTGTCGACAAAAAGCATTATTCCTCGTAGAATGAGGTTTACAGCCATCAACAAAACTGCTGAGTTCTGTTAACGTTATGTCGACAGAACTCAGCGGCAGTGTAGACGCAGGTATAGTTTTGTCGACAAAAGTCCACTTTTGTCGACAAAACCCTATAGTCTAGACACACCCTAGGAGTCAGCAGCAAATCTCCCATAGACTTCAGTGTGTGCAGAACTGGACCTTCACATACAAGCTGTTTGGCTCCTATGAAGAGGTGACAATATGATCAGATAATTATAATTTGGGGTTTTTTAGCTGGGAAACAGTAACTGCCGAGACATGGACAACATCGATTGTTGAGTAGACTAACGTCGTCCAGGCCATTTGGGATTGTGACCTGGAATCAGACATTTATTTGGTGTAAGATCTTAGCTGTTTATACAGGTTCTTAACAGTGGATATTGTCTAATGTTCTACTTATCTTTTTACGGAAAAATATTTCCTCAGAAACTTGCAGCCAAAACCGATTGTTAGAACTGAGACAAAAAACATCTGTATCAATACCTATGGGTCAAACAAAATGTTTTGTTCAATCTTCTCTTTTTTTTTTAATCAATTCATCCTCTGGTGATTGTATGCTTTTTTTTTAATAAAGAAAGCCAGGTAAATTTAGAAATGAGAAATCACCTCAAAATGAAAAGGTGAAACATTTTATTTGGAAATAAAACAGTCTAACTTACAACTTTTTCTCCATTTATTTTTTGCCAAAAATATTGCCCCAAAATGCCAAATTTGACAAGTCTGGGTCAACCCTAAATTGCCTTTTTTCAGGAAACTATTCATCTGAAATTTTTTTCCCAGCTCAACCAATGAGCAGTCCAGAACCAGAATTGAGATCCAACATATTGGGCCTTTACGCCATTGAGCATGGGACAGTTGGTAGTTTGGAGTTTACTTTCTGCAATTCAAAGTCAGTGTAAAGTTTTGTGTTCCCCGAATTACAGTGGATAGAGGCTGCCAGAACTTTATGGTATTTAGGCCAATGGTGGGCAACCTGCACATGAGGCCCATTGGGACTTTATGTGTGGCCTGTGAGGGTGTGTCTAGACGACAGGGTTTGTCGACAAAAGTGGACTTTTGTCGACAAAACTAAACCTGCGTCTACACTACCGCTGAGTTCTGTCGACATAACATCGACAGAACTCAGCAGTTTTGTCGACACTGGTAAGCCTCATTTTATGAGGAATAACACCTTTTGTCGACAGAGTTCTGTCGACAGAAGGTGTTAGTGCATCTAAATTGTTCTTTGCGTCTACACTGCCCTGTAGACAAAGCAGCTTGCTTTGTTGACAGAACTGAATGTAGTCTAGACGCTCTTTGTCAACAGAAGCTTTGTCGACAGTATCTGTCAACAAAACTTCTGTCAACAAAAGCCTGTAGTCTAGACGTACCCTGAGACATTTTGTTTACCACTGCCCATACGTAGGGTTGCCAGATTCCACCGGTTTCCATCCATGTAGTTTTGTTCCTACTTGTATTTGCTAAAGTGACACACACGTAAAGCCAGGGCACGTGAAGTGATGCGCATGTTGATTGCACGCAACATTGACTGTGAGAGCCGTGTGCTCCCTCTGCACCCAATCGAAGCACCACCTCAGTTCAATCGACACATCCTGCGAATTCTTGGTACTCAAGCACACGCACCAAAATCACCCTGTCTTGGAAGACTGTCTCAATCATGATTCTCTAGCGGCCCACGCATGTGGCCCTCTCCCTAGCCTAAGTTGTCCATTGCTGATTTAGACTCTCAAATAACCTCTGGCCACATCTTCCATGGGTGTTAATCAGTATGGGTACGTCTAAACTACATGCCTCGTGAAACCAGGTTTACCTGTGCCAATCAAGAAAGGCTTCTTTGTCGACGCAGCGCGTCCAGACTGCCCCGATCTGCCGACAAACAGCTGATCGGCAGAGCGGGGTAGCCATTTAAATTTAAATGAAGCCGCGATTATTTTAATCGCGGCTTCATTTCCCTCTGCCGATCTGTCTAATCTACATGCCTCCCTCAACGGAGGCATGTAGTCTAGACACACCCTATAAGTGCCACTGAAATCAGTGGAACTATGCTAGTTTACACCAGGTGAGGATCTGGTCCCTACACGTGCATATTTACAGCAATTGTGAGTGTGCAACTGCTTGTCCCTTCTTGCAGGGTATATGCACTAGGGCTTTGTCACAGCCTGCATTTTCATGTGCATCCATTTTTCAAGCCGGATCAATTTTGTACAAACTGTGCCTTGCGTAAAGTGTAATCTGAAAACACATGATTTGCTGATCATTATTGTCCTGGTAAAAAATTTGGGTGGCAATCTTGTCTATAAAGTTAGGATTGTGCTGTGTGATGTTGCCGAGACATATTTCAAAGCTGGAGAAGTAGCCACACAGTTCCTTGGAGACAAAAGGCAAACACATGCCTCAGCTAGGTGGCAACAAAAATCAAATGGACTCTCACTGGGTTAAGTGGCCATTCTTCGGCAGGAAAAAGAGTGTGAACAAGAAATGAGTCTCAAAGAGGAGGAAAAAGGTATAAAGCATGGGGAACAGACACCCCTGGTCGCTTTCTCTCTATCCATAACACCTGAAAAACAAAGAAAACAGCTTTGGACTGTTGGAGGAATCCTGACTAAGATTCTAGCAGACTTACTGGCTGAACGTTTGAGAGAGAGATCTTTGCTTTGAATTCACTTAGCTCGATTAGTTAGGCATTAGTTGCCATTTACCTTTTATTTTCTTATAACCAATTGTGAATTTTAGGCCTCACTACTTGTCACCGCTTAAAGTCTTTCTGCAGTTGATAAACTTGTTTATCTAAGCCACTATGCCTGGATGGAAGTATGTGGGAAATTCTATTGGGGATAACAGGATTTATGCATATTCTTTTCTATTAATGAAATTACAGACTTTATATGAGCTTGTGTTGTCGAGGAGAGAGCTGGGCAGGAAAAGATGCACATTTTGGGGGGCCAGTTCAGATCTGGGAGTTTGCTGGTTTGGCCTGCTGTGTAAGTCCTGGGTGGCCCACCATAGTTCTCATAGGCTGTGTCTACATTGTCACCCTTTTCCGGAAAAGGGATGCTAATGAGACCAGTAGGAATTGCAAACGCCCCAGGGATTTAAATTTTCCCCGTGGCATTTGCATGAACATGGCTGCCGCTTTTTTCCGGCTTGGGGCTTTGCCAGAGAAAAGCGCCAGTCTAGACAGGTATCTTGCGGAAAATAAACCCTTTTCCGGAAGATCCCTTATTCCTACCTAAAATCAGGAATAAGGGATCTTCTGGAAAAGGGTTTATTTTCCGCAAGATACCTGTCTAGACTGGCGCTTTTTTCCGGCAAAGCCCCAAGCCGGAAAAAAGCGGCAGCCATGTTCATGCAAATGCCGTGGGGAAAATTTAAATCCCCGGGGCATTTGCAATTCCGAAGTGTCTCATTAGCATCCCTTTTCCGGAAAAGGGTGCCAATGTAGACACAGCCATACAGTATAGCTGGGAGTAATTTATGGGCTGGAGACTGGGTGTGAGCAAACCAGGAGTGGTTGCTCTCACAGCACGACCGTGTTGGAGAATTGAGGGGTTCAAAAGTCTAGACTGAACCCTGGGTAGTTTTGCAGGCTTCTATCCATGGCCTATCTGATCCTGCAATTATACTTCATCTCTAGATATAGCTATATCTTGGAGCAGCCTGGAGTAACAGGGTGAAAGAGAGACACTTAAGAGGTGTAGGGGCTGACCCTCAGCTGGCATAAGCTGTCACAGCTCCATCAAAGTTAATTTACATCAGTGAAGGATCCATCTCTTAGGGTACATCTAAACTACTTGGCTCCGTTGACGGAGCCATGTAGATTTGTTGTTTTGGCAAAGTCAAATGAAGCCGCGATTTAAATGATCGCGGCTTCATTTAAATTTACATGGCTGCCGCGCTGAGCCGACAAACAGCTGATCGGCTGTTTGTCCACTCAGCACGCTAGTCTGGATGCTCCCCTGCTGACATCAAAGCCCTTTGTCAGCAGCCCTGGTAAACCTCGTCCCACGAGGAATAACGGGGCTGCTGACAAAGGGCTTTGATGTTGGCAGGGGAGCGTCCAGACTAGCACGCTGAGCGGACAAACAGCCAGCCGATCAGCTGTTTGTCGGCTCAGCGTGACAGCCATGTAAATTTAAATGAAGCTGCGATCATTTAAATCGCGGCTTCATTTGACTTTGCCTATGTGTCTAATCTACATGCCTCTGCCGACAGAGGCATGTAGTCTAGACACAGCCCTAAGGACCACACTGCCTAAGAATGGGAAATGCCTCCCCAGGGTCCAGGAGGAGAGTGTGACTACACTGCTCAATGAGAGGGCAGCCTGTTCCTTCCTTCATGCTAGTCCTACTCCCCCAGCTGGTGTGGGTCTCCCATGGCTCACCTCTTTCCTGCAGTCTATTCTGGTTCCCATGCATGCCTGGGTTGCAGGGACTGGAGTGTTGCAGGCATCTTAGATGAGGAAAACACGCAGGAGAAAGGCTCCATGTAATCTCCCTCCCTCCCCATGCACAGACTTACTTCACCCTTGTGTAGAGGCCTGGCAGAATCCAACTATAACCGAGCTGTAGGGAAAATCCCTTGGCTGCCACAGATGCAGTGGCAGACATGCCAGGGGGATACATGTCTATGGGGTGTCCCTGCGAATGACCTGTTTATTTATAACTCCTACAGTTTAGGCTGTGTTTCTCTGTGCGATGCTTTAATCTAGCTGTCGGATGGAGACCTCTCCAGCCTCTATGGAAACGGGTAGCATTTGTATTTGGTCGGTGCATTCAGCTAGCTTAACTTGCATCATCCCACTTAGTCTTCCCCGTTTACACTTGCTAGAACTGCGATCCTCAGACTGATCCTCATAGCCCTGAAATGTCTTTTGGAGACTTTAGCGCTGATCCAAGGTGGCTGGTTGGCACCCTGCATCTCCACTGGAGGAGTATAATGCCAGCTTCCCTGCCCTGCCCATGTGCTGATACACTCCTCCCGAAAAGTGAGAAGGTAACTTAGGATATGTCTACACTAGCCCCCTAGTTCGAACTAGGGAGGCTAATGAGGGCGAATGAAATTGCAAATGAAGAGCAGGATTTAAATATCCCGCACTTCATTAGCATGTTCCCTGGCAGTCACCATTTTGGAAACTGACTAGCTCGGAATAACTGCCCACGTCTACATGCGGCAGTGAAACGGGAGTTTGAAGTAAACCCCTAACATGAATTAGCTGTTACTCCTTGTGGAATAAATCCCACGCTTCATTTGCAATTTCGGTCGCCCTCGTTAGCCTCCCTAGTTCGAACTAGGGGGCTAGTGTAGACATACCCTTAGTCTTTATGCCCGTTCAATGCTTGGCATGTACGGATGCCAGTTGTGGGGATGTATGTGGATATTTTTCCTTTGGAACTAGACTGAGGTCAACAATCCATTTCATAGAATCATAGAATGCTAGAACTGGAAGGGACCTCGAGAGGTCATCGAGTCCAGTCCCCTGCCCTCATGGCAGGACCAAGTATTGTCTAGATCATCCCTGATAGATTTCATATCAGCCACCGAGCAGCCATCAAATGAAAATGACTTTTGGTCATTACAGACCTGGGACAGATTTGAAGCACTGACCTGGAGGTGAAAGTATCTCTTTTCCTTCTCTCATTCCCTGTGTCCTCGCTTCTCCACACACAGCATTGCCATTTATATATAATACTCTCACGGTATGGGACAACTAGAACAACCCGCGGGGCAGATCCTCAGCTGACGTACATGAGTGTAACCCAGTTGACCTCAGGGGAGCTATGCTGATTTACACCAGCTGGCCCAGGAGCTGTCATCTGACCTAGTGAACTTGTCTTGGAAATCCTTTTTTATCTTTTGGTGCCTTCAAGAAGGCAAGGCAGGCAAACCGCCGCCCCGGCGCTCTGCAAATGGATGTCCCCCACCTGTGAGGGATTTGGGGTGACGATACAATGTATTCAATGCAGGGACATACAGCCAGGGAAGCCTTCTGCCACTCTACTGGAGTGACACTCGCCTCCTGCGAGCGCCCCCATCTGGTCGAATGCAGGTTCCTGCACTGCCTCTTTAAAATACTTTTTGGCTACTCAGCCCTCTGGATGAATCACACTCTGTGTGAATTACAATCCCTTATGGGGGTACAGCTCCTTTTGTAGGCCTTCCTGGCCCCTAATTGGCTGGTTCCTCTAGAGCCTCTCTAGCCTCCTGGAGGACTTATCCATGGCTCTCTCTGGGCTCAGGGCCTTGTCTGCCCTGTCATAGTCACTTAAAGAGGAATTCACAAACTGGTTGCATGCTTTACACCGGAAGACACATTTTTTAAAAAAGAGCCATCTTCAATGCATAGTACAGGGACTGCTTAAGTACATGGCACACTATGGTTCAGTTGTAGTGACACAGTCTGCTCACATCAGGCCAGAGTCTGCCTTGCACACCAGCCGATCCAGTAGACCATTTGGAGCATACTGGAATCTTCAGGTGGTAGAGAGTCACTGTAGTGACTTTTCACTTCCTCCCAGCCACCAGTGAAAGGCCCACAGCAGGAGAAGAGCAACATGGCTGGGGCACCTTTATATTTAGCAATTTCCAGCAGCTAAAGTGCTTTGCAGGTCAGGCACGGCAGATAGTATGTAGTTTAAGTCAGGGACTGGTCAACGTTGGGGTGAGTACAAAGCTAGCACAAGCGCCTCCCTGCCTGGTCTTGTAGCCATCCAAACACCATGCCGGCAGACTTGTGCTAAGCCTTGGCCACAGCAGAGCACGGAGGCCTTTGCCTTTCAAGGCTGTTCTCGTGGCAGAGATTAGGAAAATGAACAAGGGCCAATATACAGAGATAAATGGAGCAAAAGGCCTCTAGGCTATGACGGTAGTGCAGATACTGGCTAAAAACAATCCTTTTGCAGATTATTCCTGTATGGGAAATTCAGCAGAAAACCAGCATAAAATGTATGCACTGTGTTCAGATGAGCCCTATTTTGAGGATGAAGCAAGACTTAAGTATTGCATATACACCTAACGCTGGACCTCTGAAAAGGGTGAATTTCTCCCATCATGCAGATAAGACCAATAGCAATGGTCTCTCGTGGGTGCCCGGTGGAAACGTTAGGCTGAACAGTTGACTTTTTCGAAGCTGTTCTCATTTTTGTCCTTTACTGTTCAGGAATAGTTTCTTGTGCGAAGTAAGATCCCCTCCTCTTTTTACCCCTCTGGATCCCTTCCGCACTTCAGAGAAGCTGTGCTGAAAAGCCATGCTGTCAAATACTGATTCCCCCCTTCTCCCCCCCCCCGCCCTCACAGTTGTCAGAGGAAGAAAATGACTCAGTTCTTCCCCACTGAAGTTGCAAAAAGAACCAACCTCCCAGCCTTGGGGTGGTGGGTAGTACCCTTAGCAGATCTTTCCCTTTGCGGGTGCAAACTGAACCAGCCTCCAAGCAGAGATGGAATTTCTATCTCCAGCAAGACACCCACTCGGAACATTTTGCAATCTGCTTCTCTTTCTGAGTGCAGAAACAACAGGGGATGCCATTGAAAAATGCAGCTGAAACAGACACCGTGCTCCAAGAACGAAGCAAACCTGCGCGGATCAGTGTCCCCAGCACCTACACGCATTTGTCCCAGCCCCTTCTTCGAATCCAACACTTTTAATAAAGAAGCAAAAATGTTTACAGCTGCACTGACCTGTGAGCCACACGGTAAACAGCAGCTAGCAAACAGCAGCTACGTTGGTTGCTGCAATGAAACTGTAACCCACACAGCACCGGGCTGAGAAAATCGCTGCTGCGTGGCAGAATCGATTCATTGCAGCACTGACTTGGCACAACACGACACTATTCTCGCTTTGTCTTTCCTTCCCCCCAGTGCGGCGTTGAGTGTCAGGAACTTGACTCATTCTTCCAGCACTGAGAACAATAGCAGAGTGCAGTTTGTGAAGGGGGGAGGGTGTTGGTGGTGGAGCTCTTTAGTGACAGCTGAGGTGAGACAGTATTTTGGGCCCCCACCGCCCTGGAATTCACTAGCCATTGCTAGTGTTTCCTTTTACCCAGCACATCACGTTAACACATAACCGAGGAAATTAACGAGTGATCTTTCCCAGGAAGGATCCGTCACTAACAGAAAAGCATTTAGTGGCAGGGCAGCAGATCGGTGAGATCAACAGACAGGTCAGGGCTGGAATGTGATCTGCCCCTGCAAGGAATTTGTTCAGCCTACTTTGAAGCTTGATGGTTTTCAGAGGTCCCGACATAGCTCCATAATTCCTACTGAAGTCAAGGTGAATTGAGTGAGCACTGAAAAAAAAAAAAAATCCAGCCCATGTGAATCCTCAGTCCCTTATTTCTTGCCTGCAGTTTTGGGGACCCAAATTGTTGTCCTACCGGCCGCCAGCCATTTGCTGTGTGCGGCGGGATTTCCAAAGGAATGGGGGTAGGTGGACACACAGCCAGGCGTATGATGGCTCAGGTCGGCATGTCCCAGAATTCAGGAGAGTTTGTCAAGCGGAGGGTTGGTCCCAGAGGGGCTCTGGGAATCTTCATCTGAGTGCCCAGCTGCTTCAGTGCCTTGACTGTCGCTGTAGTTAAGAGGACCCAGTTACTGCTGTGCCCTGTGGCTCCTACATGCAGAAACCTTCCTCTGCTGCTCTAGGCCCCACACCTTGCATAAAAAGTCAGGCAGGGTCACTGTAATGGCCACAGGGAAGTGCGCACACGAACACAAACACACACACACAGATGCCACTCAGACAGGAATGGCCAATCGGTCGCATCACATCCTTGCTAGCGAGCTGCCAGGGAAACGCTGCGAAAAAATCACCTACACCCCACAGGCCTCGGCAGGGTACTTTGCCGTCGAAGAACACACGCTCGATAAAAACGAAAGCCAGGAAGAGCTGTTGCTAGCGGCGTCCCAGATCAGAGGACATGACATTGAGCCAGGGCCGGAGTCGCCCCCCACAATGGTAATTTCTGATCTCCGATTGGCACACGGCACTCAGAAAGGGGTAGGTGCACAGGACATTTCTCGTGGGAGGCAGAGCGAAGCAGGAACAACAAGGAATAGGGCTCAGAGCCACACAGAGCTGCTCCTTTTTCTGCTGCCCACTAGAAACCAATGCTGTGCCATAGGTTAGGAGTTACACAGCTCGATCTGCAGAGAGTTGCTTAAGGGATGGTGCCAAGCCACATCATGCAGAATTTCAGCAGGGGAATGAGACATACATTGAAAAATGGAAAATTGCTTCTGGCCAGCCAGGTAGATGAGGGATTTGTTTGTCAGCTGTGAGTGTATCCAACCCATTCTCCCCTCCCCTTCACCCCTCCTCCCCCTCCCGTGGATGAGGCACCTGTTACAGACTTGGACAGGAGACTCATGCTTTTAGATTCAGAGGTTCCAGGGGTACTTCATTGTAAGTGGCATTGATTGTGCCAAGGTTGTGGGTTTGATTCCCCCCTGTGGGCCAACATTTATAATGCCGGACCTCTGGAGTTAAACACATCAGTCTCTGTCTGAGCTAACTGACCCACTTCTGTGGCCAAGATTTGAAGGAGATCAATAACTTTCCAAGTCCCTAAAAAGCAACCCTGATTCTGGCTCAGTTTAGCACTGCCACACATTCGTGCATAGGGAGCTGCTCCAGGGAGACTTGTGATGGCAATGCACCCTAAGGCTATGTCTACGCAGCAGCATTATTTTGGCATAATGTCCGTTATTCTGAAATAACAACATGAGCATCTACACAGCCAGCCGTTATTTCAAAATAATTTTGAAATAACGGGTGGCTTATTTCGGCATTTGTAAACCTCATTCCACGAGGAATAACGCCTCTTCTGAAATAGCTATTTCGGAATTACAGTAGTGTGGATGCTCCACTGCTGCTATTTCGAAATAGCCCCTCCCCCAGGGCCATTCAAAGTAATTACTCCCCAGTGCTTCCTGGGGCTCTAAATCGAGGTAGCATGTCCACATTCGGGGACCCTGCCTCAGACTAATTTCCAGGGTTCCCTGTAGCGTAGATGCACTATTTCAAAATAAGCTATTTTGGAGTTTTTCTTCTGGAATAGCACTCTCCAAAATAATCGTGCCGTGTAGACATAGTATAAAAGGGCTAAAGAAATGGCTGCTGTCCTTCCCTTTCTTTTAGAAACTGCTGCCTGGCTCTGGGTCAGATGTCACACAGGGCAACACAACATGGCAGCCTGGGACAGCGCACGTGATGGAATAGGCAGGCCTAAGGGAGGGGAAGGGTCTTGGGAGAACCAAGGATCTCCCATAGCCTGCATGAGATGCCACCAGCATGGAGATCAAGAGTAGGTCTACATTACAGTTAGATCCCACAGCTGGCCCATGCCAGCTGACTCAGGCTCAGGCTCAGGGGCAGTTGAGTTCCCATATAGGCTCTGGACCCTGCCAAGTGGGAGAATCCCACAGCTTGGACTTCTGCCTATGCTTGAACGTCTACACCTCAGGGAAACACTCTGAGACCAAGCCCAAGTAAGATGGCACATTTGTCTAATTGCAGTCTAGACATAGCCCTGGTATCCTTGCCAAACACTTCCGCTTAGCTGTGGAAGGCTCTTAAGTTGCAAGAGAGGTCTTGGCCAAGAAATCTGACCGGTCCTCTACTGAGCATAGGTGAGGACTTCACCTCTAGCTGGGGGGTGCTCGATGCCTCTCTCTACTCTAGGCTGCACCCCATTCCACCTCTTCCCCCAAGCTATGTCCCTGATTTGTCCCTAACTTGCCCCTATCCTACCCCTTCTCCCAAGCCCCTGCCTTGGTTCTTGCTTCTTCCCTGCCTCCTCCCACTCAAATATGCTTCATCCTCACTCTTACCCTGTCCTCCCAGAATGCTGCGGATCAGCTGTTTGTGGAACTCTGGAAGCTCTGGGAGGTTGGGGGAGGGATTGGTCAGCAGGTCCATCAGTGGGCAAGAGGTGCAGGAGGGAGGGGGAAGTGTGAGGGGAAGGTTTGCCAACAGTGGGTGGCGAGCACCCACTAATATTTACATATATACTTCCAGCCCCACAGCACCCACAGAGTCAGTGCCTCTGCTACTAACCATCTTCACATTGGCTTCCAGAAGACAAAGTCTTTGCTGGTCTCACTCTTGAGACTGATCTCCCAGTGTGCCTAAAGGTGGATGTTTTGTATGGTGAAAAGCAGGAATCATAGATTTCAAACCCAGAGGGGACTGTTATGAATATATGGTTTAACATCCGGTATAACACAGGTCACAGAAAATACACAACAAGCGACAGCTAAATTCAACACTGAGCCCCATTGTTTCCCTGTTTGCAGCAGAGTACAAATACTTCCCCAGCCACTAGGGAAACTTTAAAAAGAGAGGCTTTTCTTTAAATATGGAAATGAGTAATACACTTAGTACAGCATCAGAGTTATTTATTGTATATCAGATTCATTATATCTTACACTGCCTCACAAATATTCATTGTGCCACAAAATTATGTACAGAAAACCATGTAATTGAAGTGTGAAATTGTTACAGGAAAGTGGGTGTTTTGAAGCTGCCTGAGACTCCACCATTAGGTTTCAGAGTTAACACAAACTGTGCTGAGGATGATCGCTCAGAGTTACTCTTTCAGATTGTCTTTGTGCTCAGTAAGAGAATTCTGCATGACTTTACTGTGGAAATGTTGTCATCTCAGCCGTAAGAGATAAAAAGATAGGGTCTGATTTTTAGTTGGTGTAAATGAGTGTAGGGCTATTGAGTTCAATGGAACTAAGTGAATTTCCACCAGAATGATTTTGTGATTTAAGCAATGGATGTATTGACTTACATGGCTACTGCACTGGCTATTGAGTACTTTTGAGAACCATGCCACTCCTGTATGTGCCTAAATATAGCCTGAAGAATCTAAGTTTAGGATAACGTTTTGAAGAAAAATCTTGTCTGCGAACTTTACATTATTGGAAAAGGGAATTTGTAAGTCTCCCAATAGGTCACATAGTACTTGCTTCTAGGTTTGGAAGATTCTAGGATATTGGACTTTAAAGTACAGTAATTACATTTTGTATCTAGAAAAATTTCTAAAATATCTATTAACTTTATTTTTTGTCTCCCTTGGAGCCCTGAATGGTTTGATTCATGACTGCTTAAACACTTAAAGTTACAGGTGGACAGATCAAGAAATGTTCCTGATTAACATGTTTAAAACTCTAAAATATGTTGACAATTATTCTGTAAATATATGGCACAGTGACAACATAATTCATCATGAATGAACAATCTGTCTACATCCCAAATTCATGGCTGACCATTGTGTGTGTATGTGTCTAATTTTGTATGCAATGATTGTATTTATCTAGCGTTAGCTTGAGTGCATGTTTCAGAAGCTGTTAACTTCTGTCTCAGGGCTGCACAATCCATTTTAGAGCCTATAATCTCAGTTGAGGAACTCAGTCAGAAGCCAATTTTAAAATGAACTTGTCCGTGAAGACTGAATTCTTCGGTAGCAAAGGTGCAATATTTTCAAGTTACTGACTAGCTGGAAGTGTGCAGAAGCTCTGCCTTATTGAGATGCCTGTTTATTGTTAAGAAAACTTCTGCTCTATTGCATTATTTGCTGGATTTGCAAGAGGACTAGAAGGTATTGGAGAACAGGGCCGCTGGGGAGAATTAGGGTACGTCTACACTGCAACACTATTTCGAATAAACTAGCACTATTCCAAAATAACGTAGTCTGTGTCTACACAGCAGGCTGTTATTTTTAAATAGTGTCAAAATACTGTCAAGCTGGAGGACTTTTTACTCCGCACCTGTAACCCTCATTGTACGAGGAATAAGGGCAGTCGGAGGTAGAATGCTCTATTTCGAAATAAGCGCTGTGAGGACTTTCCCAATTTCAAAATAAGCTATTTTGAAATAAGCTATGCAATTGACGTAGCTCAATTTGTGTAGCTTATTTCGAGTTAATCCTGCCGTGTAGAATACAGGGTTTTTTCCAAAAAAGTAGCCTTTTTTTCGAAAAAACTTCACCTGTGTCTAGACTACTGCCGCGTTCTGTCGACAGCAAATCTAAAGAACGCAGTGGTTTTGTCGATGGCGGTAAACCTCATTCTATGAGAAATAACGCCTTTTTTTTAAAGTCATCTTTCGAAAAAAGGCGCTAGTGCCTGAAAACAGGGCTTTTTCGAAAGAAAGCGTCCAGACTCTCTTTTGAAAAAGCGAGCCGCTTTTTTTCAAAAAGTCTTCTTGTTGTTTAGACACTCTTTTTCGAAAGAAGTTTTTTCAAAAGATACTTTCGAAAAAGCCTCTTTCGAAAGAGGCTTGCAGTCTAGACGTAGCCTTAGTGAGTAACATTGCTGCACGAAGGGAATATCACACGGTTTGGTTTATGCAGCTGCATTGTCACAGTGCTTTCCTTTTCCACAGATGTATGGCACATCACGATCAAAAACCAATCACTCTTCTGCTAAGCAGCAGCAGCAGGTTTCAGGGCTTTGCCACTCAATTTCCCATGGAAGGAGAAATCCAGGACATGGTTTATTTATACTCTATGCTGATCCCTGAACAAAGGTGGTCAGAGAGCAAGAAGGCAATCCCCATCTTTTTTTGGACCCTCAGCTGACACAGAAGCAACTCTGTCCAAAGACCTGACTCTAGTTAGAGAGTTTAACGCGGAGAGCAAATGCCCAAAAAAGAACTGCATCACAACTAACAAGGGAGCATTTCTTCAAAGACATATTGAGGTCATGCTATGAAAGAAAACTTGAAAAACTGTAGCAGCATCACCTTGTGACACCTGCCATAACCAGACCGTTGCAGTGTTTGACATGAATTGCTCACATATGGCTAGAATGTGTAGGAAGGCTCACAAGGAACCCGACCCCTCTTCGAGCCCTGGTACAGTATTTTGATGGAGAGTGTCTCGTGTTCACTCAAGTGACTGCTCCTTTTTAGTGTCTCTTGTGGATACAGTGCACTCCAAAGAGTGAGGAGAGTTAGTAGCCTGCGTGCATCCTGCAGCAAAACCCATGGGGGGCAAAGTGTGCATCATGCAACCCATTGGATAGGTTTAAGTCACACCACAATGCCCTTGTGTATTAACCAGCATTCGGGCAGAGGTCCAGCCCTCTCAGTTGGCATAAATTGACACTGCCCTTTGACAACAGCTGAGGAGGTGACCCCACAAGCCTTCACTTGAAACAGGAGCTGGGGAAGCATTTTTTAAGAGGAAGCATCACAGCTCTGACTGACTTTCATTCTCAGCAGGCCATTTGAAATCCCCCAAGGTTGCTTCTACATGGCATGCATTTACCGCTCCATGTGCCTGACCAGTGAGCTCCGTGTCAGGGCAATGCCCTTCTTGTATTCATGGAAAGTACAATAACTTTAGCCTCTTTTCAAGGTACATTTTCTGTTTCACTGTAGAAGTAATTGCAGATTCATCTTATTGTAACGTGTCCCTCCCCCGACACGCCCAGGTTCAATTGCAAGGCATTACTAATCATTGTGTGTGAAATCACAGAAAAATCTAGCACTTATGGAGAGGAAGGGCCGGTATTGGTTTTGTCAGAGTAGCATTCCTGAGGAATCCGCACATCTTAAGTACAGGCAGTCCCCGGGTTACATGGATCCGACTTACATCGGATCCCTACTTACAAACGGGGTGAGGCAACCCCGCACTAGCTGCTTCCCCCCAGCAGACCAGGGAGACGCGAAGCTAGCACCCCCCCCCCCAGCAGACCAGGGAGACGCGGAGCGGCTTTTCTCAGCAGACACCTCAGCTTGAGAATAAAGGACGGAGGGAAGTAAGGTGTGGGAGAATAAAACTGAACTCTGGAGAAATGTTTGGCTAGAGTTTCCCCTACAATATGTACCAGTTCTGACTTACATACAAATTCAACTTAAGAACAAACCTACAGTCCCTATCTTGTACATAACCCGGGGACTGCCTGTATGTCTATACCGCAGCCTTCTTCCGCAAAAGCTTATACTTCATTTTTTCAGGAAGAACGGCTCTTGTGCAAAAGGGGGGTTTTGCGCAAAAAGGAGCCGTCTACACAGCTCCTTTTGGAGCAAAAGCTTCTTGCACAAAAATGGCTGCTAATGAATTATGCAAATGAAGCATGGCGATAGTCTACTCCACGCTTCATTTGCATACATTTTTGCGGAAGAAGGCTGCAGTATACATGGAGTGAATGCTTTTCATTAAGAGATCCATGAACGGAAGGAAGGAAGGAAGGAAGGAGAGTCTGCATTTGGAACATAGAACCCTGACACATTGCCCATCCTCTAACCTATTTCCTGTCACACTCCTCCCTGGTCACAAGCTAGCACAATGCCAGCCTACCCTAGTGACAGAGAGCATCAGTCCATCTCGTGTCAGCCCTGCCATGGCAGGTGTGAGTGAATGATGTCAGAGCTGTGAAAAAAATAAGTCCTTGCAAAGGATAGAACAAGCTCCTCCCTGATATGTCATGTTAAGAGACAAAACTGAGTTAAAAGGGGGTTTGTGTGTGTGGTTAACCATGGGTTACTTACAGACAGGCTGATGTCAGTGATCTCCTCTTGGAGCATAGTATGTATCAGGGCCACAGGATCCAATGTTGTAGGACACAACTGATTGCATCTGTAGTCCCCTTACTAAAGGGGCCTCTGTTTTATTCTGAAAAGACCCTGTGTGCTACAGTCCAGACTACAATTCCCATGAGCCTGTGGGAAAAAACAGGAAGGAAGGAGTCTTGTGTGAGAGAGGACTCTCTCTCTCTCCATGTGCATGAAGGAAAGAGACCTAGCAATCTGGGACTCTGCCTTGGAGTTTGGAATCGAAGCGGGAGCCAGGCTGCTGTCAAGGAGTTTGATCTAGTCCAGGGCCTGTTGGATGCAGCTACCGACCGGGACTAGATGCCTGTTGGAACTGGGATCTAGCAGGCTGCTTCCCATAGGCACAGCATGAGGCAGTAAATTTTGGGCCTTGTTGGAAAAGTTCTGCCTAGGACAGAGCTGCTGTTTAGCCTGGACCAAATCCCCACTACAGCTGCAACATCAGCGCGCCAATGCAAGCAAGAGTCTGGGACTGTGAGTCCAGGGGTGTGCACACTCTGGGGTGGGGTCACAGTTGTACAAATGGTAGCTGTATAAGTTTCAATTATTGTTATGTGTTTTGTTAATGCTATTCATTGCTAATCTGTTAATCCCTGTTTATTTAAGTTAAGTAAAGATTGTTTATTTTAAAGTGTTCTATTAGATGTATATGATTTGTAGTTGTTCTGGAATTAGATCCAGATTTATGTTGGAATGAGTGTGTTCCTGGAGGCTCTCAAGGCACACCAGTGAGTGTGTACAAGGCCGCAGCCAGGTGGAGGCACTGCCATTTTACATTCATTACAACAAGGGACTGCAGCAAGGGGGTGCATAGGGCTTTCCCCAACTCAACACCATCACCACTAAGGTGCTCAGGATCTCTTTTGGATTAAAACATCAGGGCTGTGTCTAGACTGGCATGATTTTGCGGAAAAACTTGCCAGCTGTCTACACTGGCCACTTGAATTTCCGCAAGAACACTGACGATCTCATGTAAGATCGTCAGTGTTCTTGCGGAAATGCTCTGCTGCTCCCGTTCGGGCAAAAGTTTCAATTTAAATTTGCTGGTTTGAAATGTAATATTTTAAAAAACCATAACTAGCCAATTCATTTTTGGTCAAACAAAATGTTTTGTGTAATCAGAAATTATTTCTTTTTTCAATTCACCAAAAGAGGTTTTTAAAATCATTTTTGTGTTGACCCAAAACAATTCTTTTTTTTCTTCAACTTTTTGGATTTTCTGGTGAGGTAAAAAAGATCCATTATTCCCACTTTCAAACTAAAGCAGGACAGCCGTGTTTTATACCCATTCTGTAACCAGTTTTCACTGCTATCAATAACTACACTAGGTGCAAAGCAATGCAGGAATCAGGCCTGTTGCCTGTTTTAGCACTTTGAAAAGATGGCTCTTAGCAAATCATCTGATTGTCAACGTGGCAAGGCTGTGAGCCTTTACCAGCATCTAAACCTACAGCACCATCTTCCAAGGAAATCAGATAGCAAGAACGCAGCCAAAATGAGCAGGAAATAGAATCAGACTGGTTGCTAGAGAAAAGGAAGCCATTGGTAGCCATTAGAAACACATTGTCTCCCTCTCCCCACCGTTGCCCAATCACAAGAAAACCAAACTCGCTCTTTGGATTTCAGGCTTTGAAGTACTTCAACTTTCCACTTCCTTTCCCTGTTATGCTTGGACCTGATATGCTATTGAGCCCACTCGCATGTGCTCCACTTCCCATTACCAGTTGCTCACCTCCTCCACACACACACAGATAAAAAAGAGGTTGGCAGGGAACATCATGCCCTTTGATATCCTCCCTCTTGTTTTCCAAATTGGTAATTTCAAAATTTCAGGCAGCTGTAGAAACAATGGAGGGGAGGGGCAGGGGGACAGGGAGAGAAATCCCACTTGATTTTTCAAATATCGTTGAAAGCCAAAGTTAAAAATATGAGGAGTCATAAAAAGCAGCTTCACTCAACTCTCTTGTTAATCTTAACTCTCTCTTGTAAAGGCAGCCTAACTCAGTTGACCAGTCGTTTCTGGTTGCTTTGTGTCCATATGGCAGGGAAGAGCTGATAGAGACCTCTATTTGCAGCAGGGACTATCAATTTTGGTTGCCTTTGTTTTTGGGTGCCCAACTTGAAACATCTTAAAGGGGCCTCATTTTCATAAAGTGCCAAGCACCTGCTATTTTGAAAGGTTTCTCTCATCAGGTACCCCAAATCACTGGTTGCTTTTGGAATATTTAGGCCAGGTGCTGCCAGCAGTAAAACAGCTGGGTTCAATTTTCTAAGATGCCTTTTGAAAACTTAAATGCCAGCTCAAGACACTCCCCCAGAAACCTAGGAAACTACATATATCCCCCTGAGGGCCCCTTGAGAGGCAGTATTTCTCCATTTGCAAGCACTGAGCCTGGGGATGTAAAACAAAGAACTTTATGTGTGGTTGAGGCACAAGAGAATAGACTTCATTTATTACTTGCTGGCTTTTACAAAGTAGTGACAATATATGCTAGCCACTTTCAGCTGGCTTCCTGCTCACAGTTTACTAGGCAGGTGTGAAGGCGTTGAAGAATTCTGTCAGGCTTCTCTATAGCCCTAGGGAAGTGTAGCTCCGGCTGCTGGGGGGCTCTAGCAGCTGAGGGGTTTCACCTTAGGTCGTTTTATAAGAGAGGGGAGCCCACACTGGAGTCCTGCAACCAGATTGCTGCTCTCACTTGCTGAGCAGGGATGGGTTGAAGCCATAATCACCTGCCTCAACTTAGCGATCCACCACTTCCAAGTCACCTCAGTTTTGCCTGCTGCCTCAAAGCCACCTGGAAGCCACTTCCATGCTGAGCCGTCAGCAAGGCACCAACGGCAGACAGGACTTTGAACAGAGTTCTTAGCTTCTGAAGGTAGGAGCCAGCCTCTCTCTCCATCCTTTTCGCTCCATCCAGGCTCCTTCCACCAGCTGGGCTGACCTCAGCTGCAGTAAGGGTGACTTTCCACCCCAGGCACATTTGGGGATGTTCTCTTCTCCATTCATCCCCAGGTCTGGATCAGTATTTTTTGGCCACCAAACTCAAAGCTTAGCTAGTAGGTTCCCCTTGCTTACCAAGAGACACCAGCACAAAACACTCTCCCTGTCATCTGATCTTTTTGGCAGCTCTGGCTTATTCTTCTCCGTATGTGTCAACAGGCTGTTTTCTTTTTAAGATTTCTAGCCTCTGGACGTAACATTCAGTATTTTCTATGGCTTCAGGCCTTTCCCCTATCATGCTCTAAAGGAGCACTAGCAAAATGTGTGAAAAATACATCTTTACCTAATATTAAGGTTAAATTTGGTTCTCAGTTATGCAAATTAAAGATTTTTATAGATACAGGCAGTCCCCGGGTTACATGGATCCGACTTACATCGGATCCCTACTTACAAACGGGGTGAGGCAACCCCGCACTAGCTGCTTCCCCCCAGCAGACCAGGGAGACATGAAGCTAGCGCCCCCCCGCAGCAGACCAGGGAGACGCAGAGCGGCTTTTCACAGCAGACACCTCAGCTTGAGAATAAAGGACTGAGGGAAGTGAGGTATGGGAGAATAAAACTGAGCTCTGGAGAAATGTTTGGCTAGAGTTTCCCCTACAATATGTAACAGTTCCGACTTACATACAAATTCAACTTAAGAACAAACCTACAGTCCCTATCTTGTACGTAACCCGGGGACTGCCTGTACTAATGGAACTTCTAACAAAATTTCTAGTCCAGTGTAGAATTGGCTCCTACTCTTTAATTTGGACAAAATCCATTTTTCACTCAAGTAGGCAGATAGAAAGTGGCTGCAAAATGTATGTTTGAAAGTTAGTAACTAACTAGACACCATAATCTTTTTCCAGTAGCTGTTCTAAGAAACCTTTTTCATTATGTACTCTGGTACCCTGGATTGTTAATCAAGTCTTGTTACCATTAATCTTGTTCTAGTGTTGTCTCAATTGATGGAGTATAGCTTTACAAATTTTTAAATTAGACGCCCTCATTCATAATGTCTGTATCTTTATGTTCTTACATTCCAGCCAGAATGTTTCTTCAAATGCCAGTCTGCCAATGGAGATAACCACATGAGGAGGGTTCACTAGATTCTAGGGAGGGGAGGCTGTCTTTGTAAACAAGGTGTAATGGTTTTATTTGACAACAAGTGTGGGCTGCATGCATGGTGGCTTCTTTTACTAATTCGTTATGACCCTTAATTGCTTTTCAGCAACACCTGAACCACACGAGTGGGAATCAGTGGGACTATTTGGGCCACCACACTTAGGCATGGCACCAGATGATGGAGCAGACAGACAACTGCTGTTCCTACCTGTGATGTGAACATCACCGGATGTAAAAGTGTTCCTAGGATTGTATGTGTAGCCCGTCCTTTCAGTGATGGCCAGTGTGGACTTTGTCAGTGCTAACTGCCAAGAGCAACACAGTGATGTGGCCCATAGGCACATACAAGGGCATAACAAGGAAGAACCACACACTTCAACCTTGGTTGTTTTTTTTTCTGTTGGACACAATATTTATTTGTGTCCTGGGATCAGTGGCTTTTCCCTAAAGCTGGGAGAGGGGCCGTTAGCCATGGGACAGGTTGTGCCCACCCACTTTTCAGAACCCAACAGGACCTTGAACCTTGTGTTTGGGTGCTCAGGCGTAGAGGGTGTAGAAGGGCTGGCACGCTGACTTTTCCTCTGCCTGGCAAAATGCCTCCTGGGTCTGTCCCTGGGGTGGTAGTTTATGCAGCCCTCTGTGGCAGGGTGAAACAAAGCCGGAGGAAGCGCAGAAGCCGAAGCTGGCCAGCACCCACCACAGTCAGGAAGTGGCAGGGTCGAATTTAGAAGGCCCGCTCTGGGAAGGAGGAGGGGCCGTGCGGGGAACGAGAGCCCTCAGAGCAGCGGCAAATGCGGTGCCGGGGGATGATGTCACACGCCGATACAGCGTGATATCAAACCAGCACCGGGGAATGAGTGGGGGGGGGGGACACAGGAACCAGCGTGACGTCACCCACCGAACACCAGGACGGGGATAAAATGGCAATGGCACTGGGGATAAGAAAAGGGGAGCAGGGAACAGGAGGAGGAGATGCTGGCCAGGGCGAAGAGGGGATGCCCTACCTCTCAAAGTAAAGAGAGGAAGAGACTCGGACGGCGGAGGTAGGCAGTGGCCCAGGGCAGGGTCGCAAAGCCTGCGTGCAAACGAGTTTAGGGGCATTTCCCCCGTTTGCTAGGTTAGGAAGTCAGGCTCCCTCTCTTAGGGCTCTGGGCCGGGACTTGGGAGAGTCGGTGTGGCTGAATCCCCCTACTGCACCATTGGAGGCCGTATATTGGCGCCCAGGCCAGTGCGATTGTCCACTGTGCGTAACTGTCAAACGAGATCAGACGGGAAAATATACTGTTGTAGATTGTAAAGGTGACGGATAACACAATAAAAATGGGTAGTTGAATGAGATATGAGCCAGAACTTCTTACACCCTCCATTCTCATTGCCCTTCCCAAAATCACTACCCCCAGAGCCAACAGGCTGGTAACCATCCCCAATTAATCTGGTGCTCTGTTTCTCCTCAGAAATGGTAGGGCCACAGAGTGCAGTTGAAGAGCCTGCCATAGCCATGGCAATCATAGCTGGGTGCTGTATCTCAGGCAGCAGTGACTTGTAGTTTTGGGTCCAGAAGTTGCGAAAAAACAGTCAATCCCTGTTGTCAACGATTTGCCCAGGGATAATTTGTGACATCGAACCCCGGGCAGGTTATTGTGGCATGTGAGGGAACCTCACGACAAGGTTCACGATATGAAGGAGTTGCCCGAAAGGCTGGGTTCTGTGTTTTTCTTGCTTTTCCAACCCATAAGTGCTCAACCCATAAGAGCATTGATACTTTGTGTCTAAACTATTCTAGTTGGTATAATCTGGCACCCACCAAAGACTAAGGAGCTATGTGCTGCTTTCCACAACTAAGGATTCAGTCCGCAAGCTTTAATTCTTTGATCTTTGAGCCTGGAGTAAACAGACACCACAATCTGATGAAAGCCATGGTTCTGATCTGAAAAATCACTCGGGCTAGGTCTACACTACACCTTTTTCCAATTCTTTTTGGAAGAGGCTTTTCCAAAATTTGGCCTGTCTACACTGAGCCAAATTTTGGAAAATCCCCCTCTTTCAGAAGATACCTTCCTCGTAGAACGAGGAAGACAGGGCTTCTGAAAGAGCGTGTTTGCTCTTACACACACACACACACACACACACACACACAAAAAGCGGCCGAGCACTCCCTGGATGCGGCGGAGTTTTTCTGGGATACCTGGTATCCCAGAGAAACCGCTCAGTCTAGACATACTCCATTGGTGAAAGTAACACAGTGGGGTTTAATTATATTTTATCAGGGAGCCCCGGCCAGTCCAGGCCCACACAAGTCAGACCCAAAGGTCAAGCTGTGAATTTTCTACCTCCTGATGAAGATCTAGAGCTGAACATGATTTGCTGTTGCAGTAAGTGGAGTGGAATCCAGCTCCTCCTTCCCTAGTTATGCTGACATTAGTGTTGATGTTGAAAACAGTACCTGGTTATGTCAGGAAAGCAAGCGGGTGTTACTGCAACACACGGGGAGCAGATCTGCTGAGCGAGACAGTTTGACATAAGCACTTCTGACTGATCAACAATTCATTTGTACATAAATGTACTTCTGAATCCTAAAAACAGTATGGAAATCAATAGCAAGAACCATCACAGAGCCCTCAGACAAAGGCAGGCAGAGCTTCTACTCGTGAGTCAGTCGCTCCATCTGAAGTCAATGGACTCACCTATCGATCTGGCCTACAACATCTTAACATAGCACACTCATCAGGCAACCATCACCAGTTAGGAATCACGGCTGGAATTCTAAGATGTGCTTCCCAACGGGGAAGTCCCCTTCCACTCTGCTATTCCCAAAGCAGCTTCCTTAAGAGTATGGTACATGAGCCTGCCAGGAGCCCTGTGCCTTGTGGGAGTGAAATCTAACTCTTAGAGTATGTCTACAATCTGGCGCTATTTTGGGATACTTCCGGTATTCCGTAATAGCTGTTCCATGTCTTTTAAACAAGCCCATTATTTCAAAATAGCTTTTGAAATAACGGGCTTGCTATTCTGACATCCCTGTAAACTCATTCCACAAGGATTAAGGAACGTTTCCGGATAGTAGTTTATTTTGAAATTTGGCGCCGTGTAGATAGCACCAAATTTCAAACTAAGCTATTTTGAAATATGCTTGAAATAAGCTACGCAAACAAACAATGCAAGCACTTTTGCCAGTCTTCTCTTTGTTCACTTCATGCCAGTGACGCGTTTCGTGTAACCTGCAACTTTTTTTTCTGGCTGTGCACAGAGATATTCATCTCTCCGTCCTCCACTCTTAACCACAATCGCTTCTCTGTGCACTGTCTCAGCTGTCACTCATTAGGCGCCCTTTGCAACCAATGGTTTTTCAGCAGCTCTGAGAGTATCGGGCCTTTCCAAAGCTTCACACCAATCTTTGTGCGTCGCCTTCAAGGATACAGTTTTTGTGCTGTGTGTGAGAGAACGCCTACCAGCCTGTGTGTGAAAGGCAATGGACACACCCCCTCATGGTCCTCATCAATGAGCCATTGGCAAGCTTTCGGGCATGTTGCTGAAACAGTCTTACTCTCTGGTCTATGGAGATACGCCCGGTTGACTTGGTTGTGATGCTGTCTGTGTTTCCCAGCTACTGCCTTGACCGCTTGGAAAATTCAGTTGCTGATTGATACCAGCAGGGTTCAGTTGATGGAGTTCAATCAAGTCATGCTACAGTCTAGGGCAGTAGTACCCAATGCGGTGCCTGCGGGAGCCATGGCGCCTGCCTGGGCATTTAAGTGCACCCGCGGAACAATCTGAGCCAGCCTGCACCCGGGCACATGCTGGTGCCGGCCCCGCATGCGAGGTGCATGGGCGGCCCCTGCCCCGGACACGTGGCACATGCCGGTGCCAGCCCCAGGTGCAAGGCGCGTGGCACATGCCAGTGCCGGCCCTGGGTGGGAGGCACATGGGCGGCCCCTGCCCCGGGCACATGGCACATGCTGGTGCCGGCCCCTGGCATGTGGCGCATACGCAGCCCTTCCCCCGGGTGCCCGGCAGCCCCAAAAGGTTGGGGACCACTGGTCTAGGGCATTGGTGCTCAAACTTTCCACACTTCTGTAGCCCTTTCAGACTCTGATTTGTCTTGTGTGCCCCCTGAGTTTCACCCCACTGAAAATCGACATGCTTACAAAAATCAGCCATGGAAATGCAAGTCTCGCAGCATGTTGTTATTGACAAATTATGTCCTTTTTCATTTTTGCAATAGAATTATGAGATTTATATTTCAATCGATTTATTTTATGCCTACATTTCAGGGGATATCCTATATACAAGTCATTGTGTGACATGACCTCTATATATTTAGGTTGGTCTCTAAGGTACCACTGGACCACTGGTTGTGTTAAAAGTTACCGCCTAACCCGACAACCCCTCTGAGATTGTGAAATTTTAGTTTGACCTGACTTTGGTAGTGCTTTTTATGTAGCCTGCTGCAAACTAGGCAAATAGCTGGATGAGTTGAGCCCCTGGAAGACCTCTGGGTATTCCAAAAGGAACACATGCCTCTAGCTGAGAACCGCTTGGCTAGGACATGGGAACTGATAGTGAATTGAAAGCTGCATTTTTTCCTAGGAGATGTGAATCTGATAAATTGAACTTCTGAAGGGGGCGCACCTACACCCTCACCTTTGGGAGCTGGATCCTGATCCTATTGAAATCAGTGGGGTTTTGGTATTTGCTTCAAACAAGAATGGACCCTGTTTGTCTGCAGGAGCATTTGGGGAAGGAGACAGCTATGTGGTAGGAGGAATCAGGGGCAGCTGTTTGTGTGACACACATACACATTGGCGGGCTGAAGTTCATGGCTACAAGTCCAAATCAAACCAACTTCTGTGGTTCATGGTCAACAGACAAAAAGTTCTAGTAGAAAAATGTACCAAACATGCATGTGCAATTGACAAAGTGCTAGACACTCGTGAGTGTGAGGAGAGCTTAGAGTAGATACAGAAATGAAAAGTAGTAAACAAATAGCTCAGAGAATTTCCCATACATAGCCACCTGCATGCACCATGGCAAGGGAAAATCATGCACATTTCATCGACCATCTCTTTAAACAGGGAGCTCTGCCTTTATGTCCCAGGCCAGCAAGCTGCAGTTTCAGCAGGGAAAAACAAAACTGTGGGTCTGCTTGAGATAAACTCCACAACCTAAAGGAAAAATACGGACAGCGGGTGCCATCTCTTGAGTTGTCAGTCTTTACTGATGAGCACAAGGAGCATGGTTTCCCACCCAAACCTGCCTTCCCCCTTCCTTCTACCACCTACATCAGTACCAGAATTCCCCCTGCTGGCAACCAGGTATGCTGCAGCCTCCAGAAACACCATCCGCCGTGGTCTGCAATGCACCAGCCACACTACACACCTGTTCCATTGTTGGTGAGACTTGGCCATGCAGGGATAACGAGACTAACTGCCCTGCATGTGTTGCTGAAGTGACAGAAGGCAGGTTGCCCAGAGGGGGGATTGAGCTAAGCAGGAGCTCAGGTTGGGAGACAAGGGCACTCAGCAGCCTGCAGGACCTCTCTTTTTGATTTGAGGCAAACGAGCAGTTGAGCAGAGGCAAGGAACACGGTGACGCCTTTTTGACTTGAACTTCAAACAGGTCACATGCAGCAAAACTGGCCCCTTGCCCTCCTGGCTTTCCTTCAGAAAGCCACATTTTGTTGTCCAAAGCCAAGACTTTTTAGTAGCGCTGGTTGAAAAAGGTGGGAGAGATGGGTTCTAGAAAAGTGTGATTATTGGTGGAAATTTGAACACTGAAAAGATTTGCCCTCCCCCTCCAAAAAAATAATCAGCCACCTATTGAAAAAAGTCCTATTCCAAAATGCTGCCAAAGTGTCTCCATAGTGTCTCCTGGGTGTGGTAGTATGGATTTTGCAAGCTCTCATAGTTCATACTTCCTGGTAAGCCTACTTCTACCAGGTTAATAGAATCAAAGAATCATAGAGCTGGAAGAGACCTCAGGAAGTCATCAAGTCCAGCCCCCTGCCCAAGGCAGGACCAATCCCAACTAAATCAACCCAGCCAGGGCTTTGTCAAGACGAGAATTAAAAACCTTGAGGGATGGAAATTCCATGACCTCTCTAGGGAACCCATTCCAGTGCTTCACCACCCTCCTAGGAAAATAGCTTTTCCTGATATCCAACCTAGACCTCCCCCACTGTAACTTGAGACCATTGCTCCTTGTTCTGCCATCCATCACTATTGTGAACAGCCTCTCTCCATCCTCTTTGGAACCTCCCTTCAGCAAGCTAAAGGCTGCTATCAAATCCCCCCTCACTCTTCTCTTCTGCTGAAGAAACAAACCCAAATCCCTCAGCCTTATAGGTCACGTGATCCAGCCCCCTAATCATTTTGGTTGCCTTCCGCTGGACCCTCTTCAATGCGTCCACATCCTTTCTATAGTGGGGGGCCCAGAACTGGGCACAATACTCCAGACGTGGCCTCACCAAAGCCGAATAAAGAGGAATAATCACATCTCTGGATCTGCTGGCAATGCTCCTCCTAATGCACCCTAATATGCCATTAGCCTTCTTGGCTACAAGCAGCGCCGGCCCGAGCCATTTTGGCACCCCGGGCCTGGGCATACGACATCGCCCCTGAGCGCATGGCATATGTGCGGGCCCACATGTGGGGCGTGGGCCCGCCCCCAGGGGCCCATGGCGCATGCGTGATCCATCCACAGCCGCTGGCACGCAGCCCGAGGCCCACCCCCAGAGAGCACAGCGCATAAGCTGCCCAGCCACGGCTGCTAGCATGCAGCCCAGGGTCCACCGCACATGTGCGGCCCGGCCATGGATGCTGGAATGCAGCCCAGGGCCCGCACCCGGGACACACAGCACACGCGCTGCCCAGGCTGGCCTGGCTCCCGCTGCTGGTGCACACACCGGGTTGTGCAGGGCCCTGCGGCCGTGGGGGAAGGGTGCTGCTGGCCGGCGCCACAGGGATGGGGGGGACCAGCGCTGTGGGAGCCGGGCGTGTAGCACCAGCCTGATGGCAGCTATAAGGGATGCTGCGCACCCCTTGCAGCTGCCATTAGGCGCCCCCCATCGGTTGGCTCTCCGGGCAGCTGCCCGGCTCACCCACCCCTCAGTCTGGCCCTGGCTGCAAGGGTACACTATTGACTCATATCCAGCTTCTCATCCTGTATTACAAACAGGTTGCACCATCATCTCCCCTCTGGGAATGGGGAGGCAATGCATTATGGGAGTCCCTGTTCATAATTCATCGTGGAAGATGTAGCATTTCCAAACTGAAATATTTCCATTTAGGGCCACTGCTTTTTGTGGCAGATGCTTCACACACACACACACACACACACACACACACACACACACCGTATTTATTTATAATCAAAGCTTCCAATTTTCAATCAGACACAGTGTCAAGAGAAAGCTGTTCCCCCACTCTACCGGTGGACAGTCTGGCATAGGAATGACCTGATTGTTATACAGAATGCTGCGTCTTGCGAAAATGCTATCCACGTGGCCACTGGCATGGTACCAGAAGAGGTCTGTGTGCTTCAGCTAACGCTATTGCTTGTTCAGTGAGTGATCCCGACAGCTCGTAATGAAATTACAGACAGCTGGTGCCATCTCAAGGTTGCGTCAACTCTTCCGTGTTTGTCAGCTGGAACAAAACCAAGGGAATGATTTAAAGTAGCCTCACATGCAAACGAAGTGATTGATTAACCCCTGAATCGGTGTTTCTGAATGCAAACCTATGAAATGCTCCCATAGCTAGAATACACATTTCTCATGTAAAAGGAGATGATTAGATCTTCACAGTCCTATTTAAACAAAGCAAAATCAAGGAAGACCAAGGTGTGTCTATATTATTCAGTTGATGCTTTCAGCTGGGATAGTACTGTTTCTCCCAAAGCACTAGGGCTATGTCTACACTCGCGGCTTCTTGAGTGAGTAATATGCAAATGAGGCTAAGCGTGGAATATCGTCGAGCCTCATTTGCATACCTAATGAGCCACCATTTTTTCAGAAGAGGCTCTTGTGCAAGAAGGAGCATCTACACTGCCCCTTCTTGCGCAAGAAAAACCCTCTTGCGCAATGCCGTTCTTCCTGAAAAGTAACGGCATTCCACAAACTGGTTTCATATAACTGAGCCAGAAATGGACCCAGTTCTTGGCCAAGTGACCTATCCGCTAGATTGTTTGATCCAGATATGATTATCCAAGCCAGAACTTGGGTAGAGAATTTAGGAAAAGAGTGCGCTTGTTAATCTGAGATGGCCAAAACACTGCGTTTAGCATTCATCTAAATGGCAACGACTAAGACAAGAACACTTGACTAGACTTCAGCGGTACTGCAGACTGTAATTCTGAAAGAAAAAGAAAACAAAAAGTTAGTGGAAAACTGCATGAAATAATGGATTTGAGAGCTAATTGGTTCAGACAACCTTCATACACTTGCTTCATGTGTCCTACATCGGCATCTCACAATGTTTTAACTGCCCCATCTGGCACAATACAGAAAAAATGGTCCTCATGCACAATGAAAAGATATTATTACAAACATATTTCTCAGATGGGCCCAATGACACAAAGTAGCTAGAAATTTGAATTAATTTTCCTTAGCTAGCTGGACTTCAACAGTGAATCTGGCCCATTGCCTCAGAATATAATCAATTCACATATATAAATTTTTATGTACATATATAAATCACATATATAAATCTCTATAGTTAATGTTTTATTTTCACCAATTTACCAGTATGCTGTAGCTGCTTTGCAGCACTTATCCTGGCCAGTTAAACTGCTGGCTACTTTGAATTACCACAATGGCAGAAAACAGCTGGGCTGTGTCTAGACTGGCAAGTTTTTCCGCAAATCTAGACGTTCTTTTCCGCAAATGCTTTTAAGGGAAAATTTTCCATTAAAAGCATTTGTGGAAAAGCATGCCAGTCTAGACGTAGCCCTGATGTATATCAAGGGCTCTGTCACATTTTTGGAGTAATGACAGCTTTACACATTGATTACATTAAAAAGCCGACTGCATTAAAAAGAATATAAGGTTGCGAAATCAAGCACTCAAAAGTTAGGAAATGCCAAATTAAGGCTGACAAAATACTGAGTGAGACATGCTTCCTGTAGGGAGAAAAAAGAAACAATCACATAATTAGAAACTGTATGGCTACGTCTAGACTACATCCCGTTTTTGTAAAAGGGATGTAAATTAGACGTATCGCAATTGCTAATGAAGCGGGGATTTAAATCTCCCCCGCTTCATTAGCAATTGAGATACATCCAATTTACATCCCTTTTACGAAAAAGGGATGTAGTCTCGACATAGCCTATCAGAATACTGCTGGGCTAGCCTCTGAGATCTCTTCTACTTCCTTCCCTAGAAAAACTTTTGCTGTGGCCACTCCGGTTGCCTTGAATGTAGGGGCAGGATATCGGGCATGCCACATATCCAAAGTTACACAGAAACCCCCTTCCTTCATATACATTTACCTTACATTGCGTATGCATCACACACTTTGCAAATGGCTTCATTACAGTGCAGGAACAAATCCCTGTACAGTATACTCTGTCCACATGCTCTCCATGTGGGGTCATAATCTTGGCCTCATGTTTACATTCCTGACTCTTCTTGCCCATTGCTCTTTTTCATAATAAATGGTTCCCTGGGGGTTCCGTTCTTAGTTTGCGCAGACATTCTGTCTTCCAGCTGACCCATTTACTTATTTTAGCATAAACATTTTATTTACAGCCTGCTGATCTAGTTACCTCCCTAATCCTGTCTTCTAAGAAATGAGGCTTCCTCCATGTTTAATTACTCATTTCAAAATAGGCCTATAAACACATACTTACAAAGAGGGCAAATTAAGGTTACATGAACAGCCTTAATTCTGGCATTTCCTTCCTAACTTCTGAGTGCTTGACTTTGTATCCTTAATATTATTTCAAGTGTGTGCATGCACATGTGCGTGTATGTTATTTTCTAGGTGTTTAAAAAGCAAATTTTAAAAAACCCTTCATGTGGCATTAGATCAACACCATGTGACAGGGTATAACAGGCCCTTGGAGGCCTCATGGTCCTGGCACATCCCACCCCAGAAAAGGAGCAGTGAATGTGGGTCCTCCAGGACTGCCTAGAAAGGCTTCAGGGAAGCAACCAGTCAGAGCTCAGCAGGTTCAGATAAAAGTAACGGCAGAAATGGAGCAGGTCAATGGCTGACTGGGACCAGTGGAGTGGGGAAGGATTAGAGATCTGAGAAAATCTCCAGGTGAGGAGGCCTGGGAGAGATCTTGCTGAAGCAAGGACTGGATTGAGAGCCCAAGGACCAGAATCCTATGCTAATGGCTGAAGGGGATGGAACAGAGTAGGAAGCAGCCCAAGGAATGTGGCAGTAGCAACAGCAGCTATTAAAGAAAGCAGCGCATGACTGCTATTTGTAGGAACCCAGGGATGGGACCTGGAATAATGGGAGAGCTCGGTCAAAGCCAGGCTGAAGACCCTGTAGAGCACCAACCATTTGCTGAACTTCGTTACCTCTGGAAGGGGACTGGAGTGAAGGAGTGGTCTGGCTGAAGAGCTGGGGCCATAAGAACCGATAAGGCCTGAGGTCACTGCTCAACAACAGGCCAGGCATGGAGAGCGAACACAGAAAGGGTTGAGGACTCACCCAAGAGGCAGGGCTAAAGATTAGAAAGGCCACAGGCCCTGTTAAAACTTTATCTGGAAGGGATTTTGTTCCTGCATATTGACTGTGTGTGACTTGGCCAGAGGGATGGATCGCTGAACACTCACCTGATGATGTCAACAGCCAACAGGGGTACCGGGGCAGAGCGCGCGCGAGAAAAAACATGCAGGTTTGCATCCAACCAAGAGGAGATGCTCATGAGAGGTGAATGTCCCCATCACACATGTTCATAGATCATCAACAGGGCAGGAACCTGTAGCTCCTTGGCACAAGTCTTGGACCAACAGAGTCACTGACAGCAAGAGTAGGTCGTCAGTACCAATGTTGACCAGCCACAGAAGGGAAATGAGACTTGGCCAGTGGCTTTTGCAGATTTTCGGTGGTAGCAGAAGAATGTGAGACCCAGGCATTTTGGCTTTAATCCCAGATTCTGGACAGGAATGTGTCCTAATGGCCTGTCCCTGAGCTCTTCTGCCTCTGTTCCATCTTCATCCCCTACCCGGAGCTCCTCATTCATTAGCTCCACTCCCCTTAACGCTCTTTAGTCCTGTCCTAGTCTTCACCGCCACAAGTTTCCCTATCCCAGACCCATTCCTTACAATCATAGAATCCTAGGACTGGAAGAGAGCTCAGGAGGTCATCAAGTCCAGCCTCCTGCCCAAAGCAGGACCAATCCCAACTAATCCTTGCCCAGCACATCCTATCAATCTCACCTAAAGGAGTTCCCTTACCCATGTGTTTGGGGTTGGTTTACTTTTTCTTTTACCTCTTTCCTTTTCCATGCCTCCATGAATGGTGCAGAAATGTCTTGGCCATGCAACCTCCCTCCTGGGCATGAGAGCAGATCAGTCACTGGGGACCCGCACATTTTATTTCTTATTGAATAAAAGCTGTCAGCAGATTTTTTTCTCTCCTCAAAATTGAAATTATTGATCCTAGTACAACAATAACGAGAGGCTGTATCTGTGTGTCCACAGTGCAGTACTTCAAAGACGTGACGGTGTAACTCAGTGAGGGGCAACCTACATCAGCGAGCAGGCTGCATGAGTGGGTGTCCTTCATCTCAGTGGGCCGCACGATTGTCGTAACCAAGGCAGTCTTCCAGGATAGGGTCGTTTTGCTCACGGGGCTTCTGTACCTAAAATTTGCGGGGGGTGCTGATTGAACCGTGGCAACACTTTGATTGGATGCAGAGGGAGCGCACGGCGTTCATATTCAGTGTTGGGTGCAATCCGCATGCACCTCTTTTCACGTGCCCTGGCTTTACATGCATATCGCTTTAGTGACACCAGTAGGAAAAAAACGACGCAGATGGAACCAGCAAAATCTGGAAACCCTGCGCATGGGCAACAGTAAATAAAATGCCTCAGAGGCCACACATAGAACCCCAATGTGCCACATGGGACCCACCACTGGTGTAGATCCCACTTTGTATGGGTCTATCCTCCTCTAAGATGGAGTTCATCCACTTATGATACAGTCCTGTCGTCAAGATGTAAAACTTGGATTAGGTGGCTCAGTCAGTTGAAGCTCTTGCTCCTAGACCTCCAACTCAGATGATCCCAAACCCAAAGATAACATCCCATCTGGGGTGTCATGTTGCAATAGTGCTACCATTGGTTTCTTTTCCACTGATGTACAGCTGCTCAGCTGGTGAAGTAAATGGAGCTCCAGCAATTCACACCAGTGGAGGATGTGGTCCAAAGTGGGTATTTACAGATTTAACGAACGCCTATGCTTTGCTAAATTAAGCAGCGATAGCTTTACCCCTTAGCAGATGCTAGATAAAAATTCTGATTTATTTTAGAGATATCTTCAAGCATAAGTAAATAAGCCATAAAATAATAATACACGTGGGCACCAATGTAGCAGACAGTCAAATGTTGTCATGCTACCAGCATCTTATTTAATATACCAGTTGCTAAGTGGCATGGCTAATAGGATTTGCATTAATACACAAAGCCTCTTTAAAAATTAATTAGCCCAAAGTAGAGCCAGCAGTTGACTTGAAACTATTATTAAAATGCCTGCAACACTCACGCCAATGCCGGTGAGAACTCTTGCCCTTCTGGTTGCCCCCATGCCAAAATGTTTTTAGATCAGATAGGACGTAGGCATAACAGAGTCAAGAGTTACCATGGAAAATTCTCATGTTGAGTGGAGATGTGGGTGGTACCCAACAGTTATTGTGCTATTGCCAAAGGCTATTGAGAAATGGAATGAGCAAAGAAATGTGATTTAATGGACTAAATGGAGAAAGAAAAAATGCCTTGCTATTTAAAAATACATAAATAAACTCCACGAGGCCAGGTCCTTGACTTTAGTGGAACTACATGGACTTACCCCAGTCAAGGACCTCGCCCCCCCTATTCACATCTGGTGTCTGTTTGACATAAACAAACAACTATCATTGTGTTCCATGTACTGGCTGGCCTCTTTAGTTTGTGTTATTTCATGAAGATGCACTCAAAGCTCATCTTCATGGCAAATTAGACTGCAGGAAGCCAGGGGGTCAACCTGCTGTACACTAGCTTCTTGCTCTGTAGCATCCCCTGTGAATGCTACTGTAGTCCATGTAGAGTCCATCCACGTGGGACGTTGTGATGTGGCAAACTAGAGTCACACACTGGCTTGCCAAGCACTAACTCTATAGACAATCTCCAATACTTGCCCTCAGCAACCTATTTAAGCTTAAGTCGTTCAACTGCACTCCACGGTGGGAGAGTAAAGGGAAAATATTAGTGCATGACATTGACATAGATTGAAAGGTTCACTCATAGCTGCTATAGTCATGGGGGGGTTGCAGTGAGCTTACCAGTGAAATGTACGTGAAAGCAAAACTACTCCTTCACCAGTATGCAAAAACACTGCATGATGCTAGATTGCCTGCCTTAAGTGATGGTGTATTATATGTCTTTAGGAGGACTAGCTTTTCCATCATCAACAAAAAATTCAAAGGACGAGTCCATACACTGCTATTATTCTGTAGGGAACAGCTGAGGCCAGGTCTACACTACAGCTAGATTTCTCGGGGCATGAAAAATTCACTCCATTGAGCAATGCAGTTATACCAACTCTGCTCCTGGTACAGACAGTGCTGGATCGACAGGAGGACTTTTGCCATCAGCATAGCTACTGCCTCTTGTGGAGATGGGTTAACTCTTCACTGAATCATAGAACCATAGAATCCTAGAACTGGAAGGAACCTCGAGAGGTCATCAAGTCCAGTCCCCTGCCTTCATGGCAGGACCAAGTACCCTCTAGATCATCCCCAATAGATGCCTAGCCAGGGCAATTTATTCCAGTGCTTAAACACGCTGACAGGAAGGTTTTCCTAATGTCCAAATGTCCAACTACTGTGCCGCTGCAGCATTGTCAATGAATCGATTTGTTGGAACACTTTGACAGGATTTGGCCTCCTATATTCCCATAACCTCACTCTAGGGGTATGTCTACACTAGCCACCCTAGTTTGAACTAGGGTGGCTAATGTAGTCATTCAAACTTGCAAATGAAGCCCGGGATATTTTAATCCCGGGCTTCATTTGCAAGTTCGATTGACTACATTAGCCATCCTAGTTCGAACTAGGGTGGCTAGTGTAGACATACCCTAGGAGGCAGAGTGTCAAATCTGCATGTACAATACCCCAGAACGTTTTCCTCTGCTGCATAGTTCACAGTAGTTGAACCCCAGAGAGTAGATCCGGAAAGGCCAGGTACATCAGCCTCATGATGTTTTGCAGGACTGTTCTCTACATTATTCTCATGAATTGCTCAAGTAAACTTATTGCGGTGGATGCTAGCAGTTGTGAGACTAGATCCTCAGGCGGTGTAAATCAGTGATGCTCCACTGAGGTCAATGGAATGACAATTTACATCACCATGGTATCTTGATCATTTTTCCAGTAGTCTAATCTACTGGCCCATTACCCTTAACAATGATCCCTTTAAGTATCAATTGGACTTTCCCTCCCTTATATTTAGACCATTGTACATTGTCCTTGAGTCTACTAAAACTATGAATAATTCCCTTCTTCCTTTTGTACTGTCACCGTGAAACTGTGATCATGTTCCCTTTGGCTGTGTCTACACTGGGCCACTTATTCCAGAAAATCAGCCGCTTTTCCGGAATAAGCTGCGAGCTGTCTACACTGGCCCTTGAATTTCCGGAAAAGCAATGATGCTCTACTGTACAAAATCAGCCGCTATTCCAGAAAAACTATTCTGCTCCCGCTCGGGCATAAGTCCTTATTCCGGAACACTGTTCCGGAAAAGGGCCAGTGTAGACAGCCCAGTAGTCTTTTCCGGAAAAAAACCCCAATCGCAAAAATGGCGATCGGGGCTCTTTTCCGGAAGAGCGCGTCTACATTGGCCACAGACGCTTTTCCGGAAAAGCAGCTTTTCCGGAAAAGCAGCCTGCCAATGTAGACGCTCCTTTTCTGGAAAAACTGAAAACAGAATAGTATTCCGTTTCAAGCATTTCCGGAAATTCATGCCAGTGTAGACACAGCCTTTGAGTCAAGGCTGTATCATCATTTTGCTCTGTCTAATTTCATCAGTAGAAATTCACTCTGTGTTGAAATTTGGTAGGCCAGGTCTCAGTTTGGGAGCAGTTAAAACTCAAATATTATTATTATTAGGTATTTAAAACTATACAAGTGCAGGGAGAAAATAACTGTTAGCTGCAGTCTGTTTTTATAATTAAAAAAATAACTTTGCTTACTCCTTTCTCTTTTCCCTTGAGAACTCACTTTGATAGATCCCTGTTTGTATAATTTACAAATGTACTCTAACAACAATAAGGCAGGAGATCAGAAATTATGATGATCAGAGGCTGTGTAGATTCCTAGCTAGATGGACTCTACATTAGTTGCACCAACACTATGAGCCAAATTCAAAGCCGTGAACTTTTAGGAGAAATTAATGTCTCTGCAGGATTAATCTTTCAGTCTTTGCCGTATGAAACCCTCATTAAAAACAGTGGAATTTTCCCCTGCATGAGGGTAGAGTTAGAAGTACAGGAAACAGCCTCTAAGCTTTTTTTAAGCTATAGAGTTATAGATCATTAATGTAGAATCCTGCAGTGAATTTCAATTGTTTGTTTTCCAAGTGGTTTTATGTGTAGATCTATTTGTCCTTATAGGTTGTTTTTTTCCGCTAGTTGTTCCTTACAGGCTTCTGTGTATATCCCCATTTACTTGGCTGGAGTTACTGTCTCTACGAAGGTGTTGTTAGAACTAAATAATTTGCTGATTCTAGAATTGATGGGTCTATCACACCAATTAAACTGAGAGTTTATCCGGGGCATGTGGCCATTGCTTAGGAGAGATGAAGGAAGATACTGAATTACTCTGGACTCTTGATGCTCCATCGTGGGGTAAGATAACAGAATTTGTTAATAGAATTTTCTCACCCAGAGAAAAGGTTCAAAGGCTTCCTTTGAAGCCCAGTGTGCTAAGTGACAACAGATGAAAAATAAACCATCCATCAAGGGAAGCATATTACCATGATATTGGGTATGAGATATTAGTATCTTTCTTCTTGTATAACTGGGCCTTGATAAGAAGCCACTGGGTAATAAAGAGGGCTAAACATCAAAGCCATCTAATAGTAAAATTGAGAGGGTTGGCTGGGGAGAAGCAATTGACATTGCTACGCTGGGTGAAGTAGACACCCTGTTAGCACGAAGGACTGAGATGCTCATGAGCTGGAAGGAATTAGGGGCTGACCTTCCACTGCTTTGCAGCTTGGGAAGTCACTTACCCTGGAGTAAAGACGCTTCCAAATCATAATGCTTGCATGTTCCATCCCTTTTGTTCTCACAGTGCACAGGAGTCCATGACAATGTGTGGCAAGGAGAATCAGACCCAACACACATGAAAGAATGTTCTTCAGAGTCAGGCTGAGATGCAGAAAAATCCTCCCTCTGTCTCTTCATATTCCCCCAATATTTATTTCCAGTTGATCGATCTCGATCTCTCTCATATTTTCTAGCTCCTGCCTGCTGGGTCAAGTCAAGAACCAGCAAATGTCAGCAAGATCAAGTGACACATCACTTTTAGATCGAAAGAGGTGGAGGCTCAGATAGGGGCGGCTGTCTAGCAATAGGTGTGTGTTGTAGCAGGGAACCAGAAATGGATCAGATAGGAGTAGCTTCGAGGCAAAGCAGCTGGGAGTGTGTCAGGTCTCTTATGAGAGGAGAGGGAGGGAGTCTGACACTAGGGATTGTGTTTGTCTGCAGAGCCCACAGAAGCAACCTGGGGCTCTGATGTCTGGGATGGGTACAGGGAGCTGAGAGGCAACTTCAAAGCTTGGCCTACAGCATGATTTGAGAGAACTAATGCTGCTAGTTCACATCTGCTGACCCACGCTGGGAAACTCACTGCCGTGGGTTGGGCAGACACACCGGTGTGAAGCTCATGGGAAGCAGGATACACATCTTCGGTTCCACAGCTCAATGTACAGAGGATGAGTGGTGTTGTGGAAAAGGTGCTATTCACCCCTCTAGCACTACTTTACTAGGACCCCAGAGGAGCACAAACCTGGGAAACAGCGATTGTTCGTAACTCTGAAATGTTGGTAACTCTGGGCAAAATATTGTGGGTGTTCGTTCAAAAGTTTACAAGTGAACATTGACTTAACTCAGCTTTGAAACTTTACTATGCAGAAGAAAGATGCTGCTTTTAACTCTCCTCATTTAAATGAAAAAAAAAAGCATCCTTCCAAATTCAAATGGGGCATGTGGTTGGCCAGTTTCTTCATAACGCCGGTGTTTGTAACTCTGAGGCTCTCGCTCACCAACGTGATCACTGCAAAGATTGGTCTGCTGCAGTGCCAAAGGATGAAAGCAAATTCAAAATGGTCAATGCACCTAGGAAAGGACAAAAGGCTGCACCTAGGACCTGATGCACGGCCCCTATCTAAAGTACCACACTTCTTTAAAATCTTACTCCACTGTTTAAAATGTTGCTGCGCTTTTCAATAAAATATACGAGAGATACGGAAGGTCTCACACTATGTGACAGATGCGGGCCGAGGAGCAATGGTCTCAAGTTGCAGTGGGGGAGATCTAGGTTGGATATTAGGGAAAACTATTTCCCTAGGAGGGTGGTGAAGCACTGGAATGGGTTCCCTAGGGCGGTGGTAGAATCTCTATCCCTAGAGGTTTTGAAGTACCACCTTGACAAAGCCCTGGCTGGGATGATTTAGTTGGGGTTAGTCCTGCTTTGGGCTGGGGGCTGGACTCAGTGGTCTCTCGAGGTCTCTTCCAACCTGCTGATTCTAAGTGAGGAGACCCAGGATAGGCCTACACTGCAAGTAGACACAGATGGCTGTCCCTTGCCAGCTAGCTTGGGATCAGGCTAAGGGGCTATTTCACTGCAGTGTGCATGTCCAGTTGGGGTAGCATCCTAAGTTCTTCGACTCTCCCACCTTTCAGGGTCCTAGAGCCCCAGCTCCTGCCTGAGATCGAACATCCACACTGCAATGTTACAGCTCTGCAGCTGGAGCCAGCTGGCATGGCCAACAGCTGGGTGTTTAACTGCAGGAGAGACATACCTCAAGAGGGAAATGCTGGCCCCATTGCGGTCAGTAGGAATTTTGCTATTGATTTCCGTGGGTAGGTGATGTCACATCTGCAACAAGGTGCAATGGGTTATGTGGTCCTCCTCTGAATCCCCACCCACTGTGTAGCACCAGCCTTGCCAGGAGTATACTATGTGGCAGTCCCAGCATAGGAGCGGCTCCTTGGTGAGAACAGGTGCATATTGGGCTCAGTTAGCCAGCGTGAGGATAATGTAAGTGTGGAAGGATTTGGCAGGGGAGAGGCTCTACTAGGAAAGAGCCATCAGGATTATGCAAGACAGATCAAATCCTTGGCCATCTGTCCTTTACTGACTCCTAGGTTCTGCAAGGGACTCAGATTGCTGCATATTGTTTCACACCATGGCTACATCTAGACTGGCATGATTTTCCGAAAATGCTTTTAACGGAAAAGTTCTCCGTTAAAAGCATTTTCGGAAAAACCGCGTCTAGATTGGCATGGACGCTTTTCCGCAAAAAAGCCTTATGACCTGACCAGCCCTTGTGAGCTATGCCTAGACTTGTACTGCGCTTTCCCTTTCATTTTCTTGGCACTCTAAAGCAGTGCAGCATACAAGCCCTCCCCCTCAATTCACCCCGTCTGCAATAAGGTGCAAAACGCAGGCAAAGCATTAAAAAGACCTTTCTGGAGCCTAAGTTCCTTATTAGAAACAGTCTCTTCTCTCTCATCACTTCGTGCTTCTTCAGATTCCTGAGAAGTCTAATAGCCTGGACACGCAACTTCCTTTTCCCCTTTCATCAGCTTGTAGCATGTTCTCCAGCTATAGCATAAATCCATGTACTAATGGAAACAGCTCATCTCTTCGAGTTGGTGTCTATACGGGAGACTTCTAAAATAGACAGGTATTTATTTTCTAGCGCTTGGAGTGAGATCTCCAGATTTCCAGCTTCATTTCTATTTCATTTCTTTAGCAAAGCCTGACACTTGGTACCTTTAGGGTTAGAAGGTAAAAAAAATGGAGGAACTTTTGCTTACAAATGTTTGCTCTAAGATACAATTGGTATCACCTACGTTCCTAGATGGCTTCAGAGAAGCCTGACTCCAAGCAGCTATGTCAATGTAACCCTTCTGCCGGCTAGGCCTGGCAGTAACCAGAGCTGGGTTCAATATCTTGGCGCTCATCTCACTTGGAACCGGCTCAAGCACCCACCCAGTAATCTGGGAAATTCACTCACCCCTGGGTGCCTCTGAGAGGCAATGCTTCCCCACTCACAAGCACTGAGTCTGAGTGTAGGAAAGAAACATTTAATGAAACAGAGAGAGAAGTCATACGGCATTAACTTGGGGAAAACACCACAGAGTTCATAACCCAAACATGAGCCAAGCCCCCCACCTCAGCCAAGAATCACCTGAAGTCCAAAGAGTCCGACACCCCAAAAGTCTCTGTCCCTGGTCCATGCCACCCAGAGTCCCAAAGTTCACCCGCAGGGTTTCACCTCCCAACCTGGGTAGAAATGGAGGTGGGAGGATAGATACGGGGCACCTTATACGAAACTCCACCACGCTCCACCAGCTGTCTCATCCTACGCTACTGGACACACTGCTGGGTGCCTGCCGCTGCTCTTCGCCTGCCACCGCTCCATACCACGCTGCCGCCATTCCACCCCACCGATCACCGCTCCTCGCCTGCCGCCACTCCACGATATGCCGCTGATTGCCACTACTCGCCTGCCGCTGCTCCACGCCACGCCGCCGGTCGCTGCTCCTTGCCTGCCGCCACGCCATGCTATGCCGCCGATTGCCACTACTCGCCTGCCGCTGCTCCACGCCACGCCGCCGGTCACTGCTCCTCGCCTGCCACCGCTCCATGCTATGCCGCCAATTGCCACTACTCGCTTGCCGCTGCTCCATGCCACGCCGCCGGTCGCCATCACTTCACTGGCTGCAATAGGTCTGGCTCTCAGCCAAACCAGTGATTTCAGCTCACTGTGATTTCAACTCTTTAGCCACCAGCTGGACTGGCCAAGGAATCCAGCTTCCACTAGACTAGCAAAAGAAAAGACTCCTTCAGGGAGTCTGCTTTAGGTCTGTCCTTAAAACAAAGGGGGGAAAAGGGCAGGTTGGGCCAGTCTTACAGCTCACACCTGGCAGGTGTGAAGCAGGCTGACTCAAGCCCTTTAACCCTTCCCCCCAGCTCAGTTCACTCAAGTCTGGAAGGTGGGAGGCTTGTTCCTCCGAGACCTCTTACCATGATGGTGGTGTCTCTCCTGCAAGCACTGGTGGCCTGTTTTACAGTTCCCACATTTAGGGGTAGCATGATTAGTGACCCTCACAACAGTCCCAAATTATTTACAATTCTCCACGTTCCATTCTAACACTGACCCTCCATCAGCCCTGGCTGAATGGAATTTACATAGCCACACCTCGGATTCTCTCCTGAGCAATATTTACATATCAACAGTTAACAGTTAATTACCTTGCAGAGCTAAACAATTGGGCTACGTCTAGATTGGCATGATTTTCCGCAAATGCTTTTAACGGAAAAGTTTTCCGTTAAAAGCATTTGTGGCACAAAGCGTCTAGATTGGCACGGACGCTTTTCCACAAAAGCACTTTTTGCAGAAAAGCGTCCGTGCCAATCTAGACGCGCTTTTGCGCAAAAAAGCCCCGATCGCCATTTTTGCGATCGGGGCTTTTTTGTGCAAAACAAATCTGAGCTGTCTACACTGGCCCTTTTGTGCAAAAGGACTTTTGCCCGAATGGGAGCAGCAAAGTATTTCAGCAGCAAGAAGCACTGATTTCAGACAGTAGGAAGTCAGGGTTCTTGCAGAAATTCAAGCAGCCAGTGTAGACAGCTGGCAAGTTTTTCCACAAAAGCAGTAGCTTTTGTGGAAAAACTTGCCAGTCTAGACACAGCCTTGTAGTGGGCACCCCCCCCCCTCCTTTTAGCTGGCTGATAGCAAGCAGCAGTTCAGCCCCTGCTTACATCAACACAAGCTATAGCTAGAGTGCATACAGCAGAATCAGGTTTCAAATGTTACAGTCAATGTATTTTTCCCCCTCCGTCTGTTTAATTAATATAGTAATTAGCAACTGCAGTATATTTTTCATAAACGCATCATTTGTCAGGTTTAAAATATAATTGACACATCTTCCTTTGAGCCAAAGCTCTTGTTCTAGTATTTACAAACTAGAGTTCATAATTCCTCTGTGAGGTTACTAACTCACATCTAGAGCTGGTTGAAAAATGCCAATTGTTTTTCCATGGGCAGCTTTGGGAACAAAACTTTTTTCCTACCAAGGCTATGTCTACACTGCAGAGCTTTTCTGGGTTACCTCTAGGTTTAGAGGTAGATCCCGGAAAAGCTATGCCGCATCCAATGAATGCGCCCGCTTTTTCAGAACAGTTTCTGAAAAAGTGGACATGTTCTTTCGGCATCCCTGTCTGTATTCCTCATTGTATGAGGAAGAAGGGATGTTCCGAAAGAGGAGGCTTTCCCAAAATTTGGCTCCCTGTAGACAGGCCAAATTTTTGAAAAGCCTCTTTTGAAAAAAAGTGGAAAAAGGTACACAAATTGCAGTTCTCAATTTTCGTATCTTTTCCCGACTTTTCTTTGAAGTCTAGACATAGCCAAAGTTCCTTGTGCAGTTTTGCTTGTTTGTGTGTAAAGCTTAAAGAAAAGAAAATTCCAAGAAAACATCAGTTTCCTATAAGCCATATTTAGCTCAAGTTTTCAGATTTTGGTGAAACAGAGTTGGTTGTTGGAAATGAACACATGAAAGTTGCCACTATCCAAACATTTTTGTGGCCTTTTTTTTGTTTGTTTCCAGTTGGTCATTTAAAAATGAAATTTGACCAAAATGGACACATTTTCATTAAAATGTGTTTTGACTTGAAAAGCCTGTTTTCTGTTGGTGGTGGTTTTAAAGAAATGGCAAGATCTAATTATTGACTTAGAGATGGAGAAAAAGAAGCACAGAAGGATTCAGTGTCGGAGTTTCAAAATTGCCTAAGTATAAAACTCCCATCGACTTTCTGTTGGATTTGGGTGCCTTTGAAAATCCCACATTAAGTGACCCTCCCAAGACTTTTCCGGGAAGTCTGTGGCAGATTCAGAAATGGAACTTGAGAAGCCTGAAGGTGAACTCAGGATAGCTGAAGAGGGGTGCATACAGGAGAACTAAAAAAATCACAGGGAGGTTAAGTGACTTGCCCATGGCCACACAGGAAGCCTATGGCATAGGCAGAAATTCAGCTCAGATCTCCTGTATTCCATTGCAGTGACTCAAACACAGGGCTACCCTTCATATCAGAGACGTAGCAAAATGTATAATACAATCCAAGCTGTTTGTAAAAAACAATGCCCCAGACTTACAAAGATTAACACTAAAGATTTCACAATATTCTACACCATGGCACTACACACTGTACTCAGCTGGATTGTTACTGTAGGATGTTGGCGGTATGTATGAAAAGAAGATTACTTGAATGACAGGATTTGCTTATCTTTTTTTAAAAAAGCTTTTTATTCCTCCCCTCTTAAAAAAAAAAAGCAATTTCATCTACTCCTTGGACACATCTAAATCTAGATTCTAATTCTCTCTAACCCGCTTAAAGGCTTGAGTATTTCAAATTTAGTAAAAAAAAAATGGCATTATGCATTTTCCCATCTAACATATGAATGACGTTGCCAGATGTGGACGCATAAAAATAGACACTTAAATCCATATTTGGACTCTGAATAATTCCCCCTTTTAGGATTTACCCAGCTCTGTGGTGACAACCTCCACAGAGGTAACCAGAAAGTTATTGACTTCTCACATGATTTTTTTCAGCCAGTCACGAACAAGAATCTTTCTCTTGGCTATAAGACCAGGAGTTTTGCCACACCTTGGGCCTGGTTTAGAGCTCATTGACTTCAATGCACATTATCTCAGGTCTTCACTGAAAGGAGATGAAGTCCAAGTTTTAGGACAATAACCCTAAATAAATGTTTCCACTAATACAACCATGTTTATAAAACACACCGGACAGCTGTTTAGAGAGACATACAAACACCAAGCACGAGGCCCCACCTCTGAGTAACATGGACCTATTCTCAGCAGCCCCTCAAGCTGGGAAGTTAGAAGCCAGGCTGTTCAGTTCCAAAGTCTGAGAAACAGCATGGCTTCTGCATGTCCATCTGACTCTTGCTCGCCACCTCCTGAGTCTGACCCTCCCTTTTAAAACACCAGCTCCCACAAATAACACTATTGCTCCAAGTAGAATGCTATTCGCTGAGTGAAGGTCTCAGAGTCTGGTACCCTGAGTAGCTCTTACTCCCCTGAACAGTGCCTTGAAGTCAGTGTAACGGTTGGAGTATCGGGCTGTTATTTGATTAGATGAATTGGTCCGTCCTCAGAAGGCTAGGACGTGGCTGTTTGACACCACCCAGACTAATGAGCAGTTCGGGGCTGCCCCCACCCTAGTGGTAACTTGCCAAGCGCCCTAACACCGACGATGCACCACGTGCCTTTGTGGGGCCTAGTCCAAAGCCCACTGACGTCAAGGGACAGATTTCCCAGTGGGCTTCGGGTTAGGCCCATAGCATGTCCTGCACTGTGGGGCAGTCAGCTGTGGTCCACCTCCTCCTCGGTCCGCTTTGGGGTGTTGTCAGTGCCCAGGGAAGAAGAATGGAGCAGTCCCTGTGCTTCATGGAGCACAGAAACTGCAGATCTTCCAGGCCTTTACTCATGCGACACAAGCTCCTGGCATCCTCTCACTGCGCTCCAGGCAGAATCCACCCCCGCTTTTCATTGTGTAGCTCAGATATTAGCAACAGTGGGGGAACGCTTTCTTGTTTCAAACACCTTCTCTTTCCTGCCTGCTCGCCACTTAAGTCAGAAAGGCTGGAGCACCGGAGCTTGCTGAATTAAATACCATGTGCAAGATCTGATTTCGCCAAACATTCCCCGTGGGATGGCAATTGTTAAATGCCTTCCTTTATGCACCTCGGCGTAGCCGGGTGGTGTTAACTGCGTATATTTAGAAGCGGCTGGGGAAACAGAAAGCAAGTGCTGGAGAATGTCAGAACACTGGGAAACAAACTGATAATGTTCCAAAATTCCTAGAGGAATCAAAGGGAACAGAGACTTCCCCAAAGTGGAGGAGGTCCTGTCCCTGCAGCTTCGCCCCCCATCTCAAGGCCTTTCTCCAAGGGCCCCTCCTCTTTCCCTAAAGGCCCCGCCCCAGCAACTTGGATAACAGAGGGGACTGGGAAGCCTGCTCCCACTCCCTGGGAGGAGGACCCTAAAACAGACCCCCTTCCCATGTCCCCACCCTGGACCCCTAAACTACAGCAGGTGGAGGGACCCAGGCTCACCACAGCTGCCCACTTGGCTTTCCTGGAGCTGGCTTCGGCCGGAGGTGGAGGGTGGCAGGCACCTCAGAGCCACAGTCTAGCCATAATAAGAGCCACACTGTTAGATGTGGGGAGCCCTGTAGACCCTCCACCTGCCCGTGGTGCAGGGGGCTCTCTCAGGCCTTCCTCCCTCACACTGACAGCAGGTGGAGGGTCTGCACAGCTCCCACAACTTCCCAAGCCTTCTGGAAGGGCTCTCCATGGGCCTGGCCAGGGTGTGGGGCCTGTGGAGGGAAGAGAGCAGGGTCTGCCCCAGTGAAAAGTGGATGGGCCAGGCCCCTTCACTTTCAAAAAGTGGAAGGGCGATGGCCCCCTGGCCAGCCCTGATCTTGGGCCACTGAGAGGAGTTGAATAAAGCGTCCTTTTTTGAAGGACAGAACTGATTATTAGGCCCTAAGAGATCTGATTGTAGCTTCCTGTGGCTACAGTGCAAGGCCAAAATTGAGAGTGGTGACTGAGATAACTCCTTGGGGAATTCTGCGCCCAAAAATGAAAATTCTGCCAAATTCTGCCTATTTTATTTACAAAATAACCCAATATAATCTAGGGAGGTCAGGGGTTCACTGACACAGCTGAACTGGAGAAGCCCCCTGCCCAATGTGGGGGTGTGGGAGGCTACTTCAGCCTAGCCAGGCCTGTCATGCAGCATTTCAGGTGGGGAGCAGCCCCCTCCCGCAGCAGAGCCGGCCTGACCGGAGCAGCCCACGGTGCAGGCAAGAGGCTGCTCCAGCCCGGCCGGGCCCACTGCTTGCGGGATCCCGTTTAAGTGGTTAACCCATGAACTAGGATTTTAATCCCTCATATAACCCCACCCATTTCAATTATTTTGGTCATTTATTTCCAGTCAGAAAATATGTCTGTAACATGACAGATATTTAAATAGCAAGGAACCGTTTCCCGATTCATTGTTTAACGTATCAGTACAGATCTCATGAGTAATAATTAATTGGACCTACAATATAGAAATGTATTTCTCACCCCTCTCAGAGACGGTGCCAAGGCTTGGGGGAGTCAGGTAATGGAGGAGCTGCGAAGGAACTAATGGCTAGGAAGGAGCCTGTGGGTGAACTTGGGTGTGGGTGGGAAAAGTATGGAATGGGGCTATTGGTGGGGGGCTGAGGCCAGGGGAGAGATTATTGGGGAGCCTCCACCCTGCAGACCCCCACTCTCTCTCATTCAATCAAGCACATCTGTCCCTGTCCCCCTCATGTGTCCTTGCAACCCCCCTGTTCCCTATCCTCATGTGTCCCTGAACCCCACTCAGCCACCATCTCCCCTGTCCCCATGTGTTCCTGCCCCCCTCTCATAGTCATCCCTGCCCCACTGTCCCCTCTGCCAGCCCTTCTGAAATTCAGCGTGTAATCCCCCCAGCAGACCCATGTGCCCCACGCTGTCTATCCCCCCATATTTCATGCATCCTGGCCTGGACCCACAGGCAAGATGCTGTGAAGAATGCAGCCTCCTCTCTTCCCTATCTGCAGTTGGGGCTTCTCTCACCTGGGAGCAGCTGCTCACAGTTCTGGTGCCACAGTGTCCCCTGGTGGGTGAAGAGTGTAACTGCAGCACATAGCAGCAGAATGTATTTTCTGCTGAGAACAAAAATTCTGTGCAGCACATGAATTCTGCATACCCACAGTGGTACAAATGTCCCCCACAGTAAGACTGGTAGGAGCATAGATTATATACTGGGGGGATGGGCATAAATCTGATCCACTTTGGCAATTCCTGTCTCTCAGCAGTGGCCAACACCAGCTGCTTCAGAAGAAAACCCCTGTAGGACAGTGGGTCCCAATCTTTTTGAGCTTACAGACCCCTTTTCAATCTACTAAAATTTCACAGACCCCCCCGTCTCCAGGGGGAAAAGAAAAGAAAAGAAGTAAGGATTGGTGGGCCCAATCCTTATTTTTAAACTATTCACGGACCCCCGCAGTATCTTCATGGACCACCAGGGGTCCACAGATCACAGGTTGGGAACCACTGCTGTGGGAGGATTTTTGGGAGCAGTCCTCAAGGAAAGTCTTGTCCTCCTTAGAATCTAAGTGCATTTCTACACTGGGGAGTTACTTCGAAATAACTCCCCTTATTTCAAAATAACAAGAAGGAGCATCCACATTGTGCAGCCTGCTATTTCGAAATAACGGATTTGTTATTTCAAAATAATAACTCCTGCTTGTGAAGAGGAATAAGCTTATTTCAAAATAGTTATTTTGGGAGTTATTTCAAAATAACTTGATAGTGTACTGATAGCCTCAGTGTCTTGTAGCAGTTCGGTTTGTTCTGTCTTTTTGTTCTGTTTGTACAGCACCTACAGGTTTTGGTCCATGACTGAGGCTCCTTGGTGTTACTGCAAATTAAAAATAATCCCTTTTATAAATTTCAGGTCGGCTTGTGTTTTAGAACATAGGGTATGTCTACATTACCCCGCTAGTTCGAACTAGCGGGGTAATGTATGCATACCGCACTTGCTAATGAAGCCCGGGATTTGAATTTCCCGGGCTTCATTTGCATAAGCGGGGAGCCACCATTTTTAAATCCCCGCTGCTTCGAACCCCCTGCAGCGCGGCTACACGGAGCTCGAACTAGGTAGTTCGGACTAGGTTCCTATTCCGAACTACCGTTACTCCTCGTGAAATGAGGTGTACCGGTAGTTCAGAATAGGCACCCTAGTCCGAACTACCTAGTTCGAGCCCCGTGTAGCCGCGCTGCACGGGGTTCGAAGCAGCGGGGATTTAAAAATGGCGGCTCCCCGCTTATGCTAATGAAGCCCGGGAAATTCAAATCCCGGGCTTCATTAGCAAGTGCGGTATGCCTACATTACCCGCTAGTTCGAACTAGCGGGGTAGTGTAGACATACCCTGAAGGATTTGTATCTCTTCCCTAACTCTTTAAACATACTTACTTCTATAGTTTTTCTTAATAGTGGTTTAGTCTCCAAGAGTTAGCACGGACAAAGAGAGAGAACTATAAAAAAAATGGTATGAAAATGTCATGCTATAGACTAGTGGTCCCCAACCATTTAAGGTTGCTGGGCGCCAGGGGGTGTGGCCATTCGTCCGCCAGGCACCAGAGGGCGGCCCCCCCCATAACCGCGTGCCTGGGGCAGGGCCCCCCCCATAGCCATGTGCCTGGGGCCGGTGCCCCCTCCAAGGGCCACGTGCCCGGGGCCGGCACCCCCCCAAGGGCTGCGCGCCCAGGGCTGGCGCCCCCCCAAGCGTTGCGTGCCCGGGGCTGGCGCCGCCTCCCCCAAGCACCGTGCGTCCCCCTCCCCTCCAAGTGCCACACGCCCGGGGCTGGCGCTCCCCCTATGCGCTGTGTGCCCAGAGTGCGGGTGGCCAATCTGCGGTGCTCCTGAGGCTGGCGCTTACCAGGCCAGCCCCAAGCACTTGGCGGGCGCACACAAATGCCCCTGCGGGCGCCATGGCACCCGCGGGCACCGTGTTGGGGACCACTTTTATAGACTATTGTCTCCATTCTGGAGAGGGTGAAACTGAAGCAGAAGGTGGTTCCCTAGGTCATATAATGAGCCAATAGCAGAGACATAGACCCTGGTCTCCTGGCTCACCTTGAGAAACTGGAAAAGATTGCTACAGAAGACTGGGCAATGACTTCATGTTTATATATGAAAACTAAGAGATTGCAGGGCACAGATGAACTGGGACATTCTGCGAGGAAGGGTGTGCCAAGTGAGGCATGGAAATACAGAAGAGAATGAGCACAGTCGTAATGCAATACCCTGAGGATATTATGAAGTGATATCTTGGGTCCAAGACAATAAGTCGCTCTATGCAGCCTCCTCCTCAGCTCTACTGACATTAGAAAAGCTCAGACTGTCATGCATGATTATCACTTATACAGCAAATTACACATGCCTGTTATTCTGCAGTGAATAACTAATAACTTCATGGGGACAGAAGCCTTCATCTAAGTTGTACGCTATAGGCTGGATTCTCATTTGGTCACCTCAACCAAGACTCTGATTGACTTCAGTCGTCTTGGATCAGGCTGTGTAGGAGCAACCCAAGATTGACAAGGTTTCCACAGAACTCACAGTGTGGCTAATCACTTCACTCATTTACAAGTGACCCCATTGATTAACATTGTTACAGACATCAGTTCTATTGACCGGAGAGAGTTAACTAAAGGAACCTTGCTTGCATGGCTAGGCCTACTCTGAGCCAATCAGGAGTCTGCTGTTCTCATGAATGTAGCACGATCCTGCATGTGATGTTATTTAAGAGACTGGAATGATTTGTTGTTTTTTTTCAGTTGAGACATGACACATTGATGAGAAGGGACGTTTTATGAATATTTTGGCAGTATGGATGCAAGCTGTAATCCATATAATCAGACAAAGTGCTGTTTGCATCCTGGAGCTTTCCAAATGAACACAAACGGGATGAGAGATTAGCCATCACGATTGCAAAATAGCTAATGACTCCCAGATTCTGGCTAGTCACCTTTGCTCAATCGCTAGCCCGAGGAAGGAGGGTAGGAAATCTGCTCTCAGCACATGACTACAGACAGCCATAAACAGACACAGACTTTTCCCAGATGACTCCTAAAAACCTCTGACCCTGAACCCATTATTGTGTAACAGGATTACAGTGGCTGTGACTGGTGGAAATTTCAAAACACATCATGCAACTGTCCTCCATGCTCTTAAAGAAGTGAGAGATTACAGACTGTCTCTGATAACAAAAGGGAGGCCCAAGAAAAGGAAACAGAGAGACATCGGCAGGTGCACTAATCTCTCCTGGACACATAGAGCAGGAGGAAATAGAGCGATGATTTGAACAAGGTAAGAAGAATGAGAGAGAGGTATTTACACTGCAGTGAATGGAAGAGAGCGTAACAGCACAAATCATATAGAAGAGGGGAACCTGGAAACCTTTTGAGCGATGCAGCAATTCCTGGGGAAGGACAGAAACAACCAAGAGGCGATGCAGCGCACAACAGCGACATGATAATGACACGGCACATAAGGAGTGAAACATTGTCAAGAGGAGGAGAAAGGATGCCAGCAAATAGCAAAGACCGGGAATGTGTTTATCTTATTTGGCACGCGTTACAAGAAAGATGGAGGAAGTGATTTTAAACACCTGGTGAGACTCGCTCCATCTGCCAACCACCTAGCCCACCACGTGAAAAAAAAAAAACATTGCTCTTCCTGGAGGCGTTTCTGGAAAGGTTTTTTTTTTTATTTGAGCACCAAAAATTGAATTTTGCTCCTGATTATGCATGATGAGATCTTGGCTGCTGGACTTGAGAAGGCAGCTCTCAACTCTCGTATAGTTTTAACACCCCTGGGTGTTTATGAGTCGCAATGATTCAGTGTAAATATTGTGGTGTCTGTCCTTAAGAAATCAAAGTCGCAGTAGCACTTGGGGCTGAGACAGCCAAAGCTTTGGAGAAACAAAAGACAGGACTATGCAGCACTTTAAAGACTAACAAGATGGTTTATTAGGTGATGAGCTTTTGTGGGCCAGACCCACTTCCTCAGATCAAATTGTGGGTCTGGCCCATAAAAGCTCATCACCTAATGAACCATCTTGTTAGTCTTTAAAGTGCTGCATAGTCTTGTCTTTTGTTTCAGCCAGACCAGACTAACACGGCTGCTTCTCCATCACTAAAGCTTTGGAGAGGAACAGTCAGAAAGCTGCTGCTGTAGGGAGGCGGGGTGGTGGTGGTGGTGGTGGTGGTGTATTGAGAGTTAAATAAAGACTCCTGTATAAGAACCTCACTTACTTAGACAGCCCCCGCCACACTTATGTCCTTTGTATCAACGCATACACAAGCCTCTTAGAGGTATTAATGAGCACGACAGCCTAACAATAAATATGGAGAATCGTGTTTCTGGAGTGATACGCTGTTTGTTTCAAAGCAGACAGCTCTGTGCTGAGCTTTCAGATGCTGCAACAACAGTGGAGGGAATCAAACATGCGGGGGGAGGAGAAGGGGGAGAGGAAAAAACCTGCAGTTTCTCCAGAGGGAGTCAGAAAGCCGTCAAGGCTTCCTGCACGCATGCACCGCCGAGTGATCCAAAATATGAAGCCATCCACTGCGGGATCAGAAGCAGCAAGCTCTTGGGAGAATTCCTGCAACAACCTGATGCTTTTTTAAAGTCTAGTCAAAGAGGGCCAGATGAAGTGGATGTTTGTAACTCCATTTATCTGACCCTCTGTTTTGCGGGGGAGGAGTTTTTTGGACATCAGCAGCTGGGTGATGTATTTATTTTAAAGAGATACATTAATCACCTTGTTCCGAGAGGACCATCTCCCCGCCTACAGAGCTCAGAGGAACCATCTCTCTTGAAAATGAAATGATTTAAGGGCGCTAGCAAGATGTCCAAGTGCCAGTACTCCGCCTGATTCATTGTCACCAAGCGGGACTTTCCAATGTCCAGCAGTCGCTTCACCTCCGCCTGCCTGCACAGTCCCCCTCTGCTTTCTGAAGGGGGCTGGTGTAAAAGAGAGAGAAGCCTGCGTGAAACCCCAGGGTTTGATCTAGAGCCAGAGTTTGGTTCTGAGGTTTTGGCTTCACTCCCCAGTGAAGGTTTAAAGGCTGTTGAGGATATTGTAATTCAATTTGGGGTCTGAGTTATTGAGGCCATTAAACTTTATGTCAGCCACCCGTGCTCATCCTGGCTTTGAGTCCTTAAAAGGAGCGAGCCAATTGGTCTGACTGAATTAGCGTGGCTCTGAAGCAATAGCAAATTATTTTCTTGCATGCGAGCCTAAAATGATAGGGCCAATAGGAAGGGCACACTCAGACTGCAATACACTGGCCAGCTACAAGTTGGATTGGCTCTCTCTAAACATCAAAATGCAGAGAAATCGTCACACACAGACTCCCATTTTGAAAAAAAAAGTTTTCCTTTTATATTAGAGACTGACAGCTACTACGTTGGCTTCATTCTTACCCCTCTATAAGTCTCCCCTTTGCTGGGATGGTTATGAAGTGCTGCCTCCGCTCATAATACAGCCAGCCATGCACCGAGGCTTCTGCGCATGGTATGAATACAGTAATTACTCGTTAAACACGTGCCCACTTTACACGTTTTTGCAATAGCACATTTTTTTTAGGGAATGTTTTTCGAATAACATGACCGTCCCCGAAATAACACGAAAATAATCAAGTGGCGGATACTTTGCGTGGCGGTATAAGTTGGTGAAAACAGTGGTAATACGCATGAGTGGATGAATACACGTGGTCATACCGCTTCTCCGCTCACTCACGTGTTTATCTTTGTGTTTTAACAAACCACGGTGACTCGTGTTGCTAGATATCTAATGTTGATGTTGACGACCCAGCATTCACAAAAAATTTACTTTGCCACCACCGCCTGAAACGCAACCCCCACCTTTTACATTATTTTTAATGGGAAAATTGACCCCGTACAGCACGTTTTCGCTTAGCACGAACATTTTCAGAAACATATCTAGGCTACGTCTAGACTGGCATGATTTTCTGGAAATGCTTTTAACGGAAAAGTTTTCTGTTAAAAGCATTTTCGGAAAAGCGCGTCTAGATTGGCAGGATGCTTTTCCGCAAAAGCACTTTTTGCAGAAAAGCATCCATGGCCAATCTAGACGCACTTTTCCACAAAAAAGCCCCGATCGCCATTTTCGCGATCGGGGCTTTTTTGCGGAAAACAAATCTCTGCTGTCTACACTGGCCCTTTTGCGCAAAAGTTTTTCGGAAAAAGACTTTTGCCCGAATGGGAGCAGCATAATATTTCTGCAAAAGCACTGACAATCTTACATGAGATCGTCAGTGCTTTTGCGGAAATTCAAGCGGCCAGTGTAGACAGCTGGCAAGTTTTTCCGGAAAAGCGGCTGCTTTTTCCGAAAAAGTGGCCAGTCTAGACACAGCCCTATAGTGTTAAATGAGGAATTACTTATTTTGCTGTGAACACATCACCTTCTCCTAACTCCTTCACTAACTGGGATTTGCCTTTGGGACTTAGCATGGCTTCTCTTTAGGGCAGGGATGACAGGTCTGTAGACTGGCAGGCAAAATGGCCAGAGGGCCCTAGGTACTATTGTATAGGGCATCTGCCTGCACTGGCCCTAGCAGTGTTGAAACCAATCTCAGGAGGCTGAGTAACAGGCAGGGCTGCAGATAATGAGGCCACCGCTGACCCTGCTAAAAGGGCAGCCACAGATGGGGGAGGAGGTCTGCTGCAAGGAGCTTGAGGAGGGAGGCTGGTTTCCGAGCGGGCTGCTCAGGTTTCTAGGCACAGCCTTGCTGTGCGTGGTAGGCTCATGGCCCTGGGAGGAGAGGGCTTGGGGTGGGAGCCACAGGTGCTCGGGCCAGAGAAACAGGTGATGGTAGAATCAGAGGAGGGGCAGGGAAGGGTTTCTGGGCTGGGGCCAGAGTAGTGGGCAGGCCTGGCCCTGCTCCTTCCCCCTCCTGCACTTGCCAGTGATGGAGCTGGCCAGGACAGGCTGCAGTTCTCTGGAGCAAGAGACTAGGCTCAGGCCTGAGGTGGGCCCCTGAGGTGCGTGGTAAGACAGTGAGTTGCTGCTCCCCTAGGAGGAGTGTGGAGCTATAGGGCTGAGGCTCGGCTGGAGGGCTGGGCCCCAGACTGGCTGCTGTGGCTCCAGACAGAGTGGTGTGGAAGTGACGGTGGTGAGACGCTGCCAGTAGGGGGCGCCCTGGGGCAGGGAGGTAGGGGGGTAGAGAGAGGTGACTCCCAGCACAACACGCAGGGGGTGCTGTGGTGGGGAGTTGAACCCTGTGACACGGGTGCATAACGTGGCAGCTGCCCTTCTGCAGCAAGTCTCTGAGGTTGAACTTCTCTTGTTAGGCCGCAGGGCAGGGGCTGACTAGAAGGGCGGGACGGAAGCATGATGGGACCTTTCGTCAGAAGCTCTGGGCAGCGCTACGGGCGGGAGTGTCACCGTGCTCTGGGTCAGCACTGAGGGCTGGCTGCCCTCAGTCCCACCCCCTCCACTCTTGGCCCGGCTCCTTCCAGGAACACTGAGCTGGCCCTCTCTCCCATTTTGCCCATAGGCCCGCGGAGGCTGTCGTCTCTTCTACCCAACCGAATGGCTACCTTTGTTTTTAACGTATTGCAAGAGAATCTGTGCAGTGGTTAGAGCAGGAGAGAGAGTCAGGGACATTATCTTTGGTATGTTTGTGCCCTCCTCCTTATCAAGTGGCCTTCCAACACCCCCTGAACTCCTAAGGGAAGCAAATCCTATTGCACCCATTTTACAGATGGAAAATGGAGGCCCAGAGACCGACTCATCCAAGGTTACATGGAAACTTTGCAACAATGCAGGGAATTGAAACATGGCCTAAGTCATAGGGGCCTTCCCTAACTGCGGACCCTTCCTTCATCTCTAGCATCAGAGTCACATATTCACCTTTTCTGATATTGAATAGGCCAGTCTGGCACTTGTGACCAGTTGCACCCAACGCACAACCCTTTCTACCACTTCATCCAGACTCTTGTTTTCAATACCCAGCGTTGGTACTGAGTAACCCCTATCCTGAACACTTTACAGCCAGGTTTTCAACCCTGAGCTCCGGAAGCAGAACCAACTTAGTGCTTAAATACTTATGGGATCTGCGGACTGAATATGTATATTTTGTAAGGTACCCAAATTCCCATTTAAGGCACCTAACTTAAATGTCTTGGAAGGACCAAGGAGCCTAAATTTAGGCAGCTTGCACTTCCCCTTTTTGAAATCTCGAAAACGTTAATATTCTTGAGCCAATGCTGAAGTGCAATGAAAACTAATGAACTGATGCTCATAAATCACTTTGGGATCTTTAAATAAAAGATGCTATTTACAAGTAAAGTATCTTGTGATTAATACATCACCCCGCCAGGGACTGTATCATTTTAGAGGGGAGAGGGGGAAAACTTAGCTGAAGACAGGAAAGCATTTCCAGCCATTATTTCTGGGCCTACAGCAGGGTTTCTCAACCTATGGGTCGGGACCCAAATATGGATTGCCGTTACATTTCAAAAGGGTCACCAGGTGTCTCCCCAGGTGGCTCTTAAGGAGCCATTCATACATTTTTTGAATTGCCCTGGGTCACCAAGTCTTCCTGAACAGTCAAAATGGAAACGGTTGGGAACCGTTGGCCTACAGGGTTGACAGATTTCCTGGAAGTGGGGAAGGAATGCTCCCTATTTTGCATTTTGGTGGAATCACGTTTCCGTCACTAGAGGGCAGCAGAGATGCGGAAAGTTACAAAAAGAAAATTGCAGCTGTGACCTGCCCAAAGATGAAATAACTTTTCTCTCTTTTTTTGGTGTGATAAATGGGAACCACGCGGGGTGCAAAGGTGGGAGCAAATACGCCAGGTGGGTGCAAATATGCAATCAATAGTACAGCCTTGCGCTCCTCAATGGATTAGATAGCATCCGGTGTCCTGTTTTGCACCGTGGGTTTGCATTTGTCAACAGAGATGGGGGGAAATGTGTTACTTAAGTATGTGCCCAAAAGCGTGTGCGGAGCGGTGGGAATTCAGTTAGAAGTGACCCCAGCTCTTCTTTAGGCTATTACCAAAACAGAGCCTGCAAAATATTGTTTGGAAGAGCCGGTGGCAAAGGCTTTTCAGAGCATTTTTCTTACACAGGGCCTGGATACAAGGTGACCTTTCGTCCATTTCAGTTGCTGCAACACACTGACGTGCCTCCAGGCATGGCCCAACACTGCGCAGGAAACGTGGTTAAATGCAGCTGGTCCCAGAATTCTGTTTTATGATTTGATCCAGCAGCAAAGGGGGGATGAACGCAAATCAGGTTTCAGTTCTGCCAAGCACTCGTTTTTGTGCTTTCCTGACCTCACAAGGGAGAATGTCCAACCGCAAAGCCCTACTGGAGTGGTTCTGTGATGTTATGTCATGACCTTGAGCAAATAAAGAATTAGGGGCCAGATCTTCTGCTGAGGTAAGCAGCACAAGCAGCACAGCACCGCTGACTAGAGAGGAATCTCACTGAGTATTGGCTGCTGCAGAAGATCTGGCCCCAGAATTCAAATGATTGATTTTTGGCTACGTACAATAGCCAAGTGTGTGTCAAATTCCACCAAGAGCCAGTAGGCACAGGGACCCTGCAGAAACCAGAGACAGCCTCCCCTCCACTAGGGAGGAGTTCACACGGGCCAAAAGCGTGGGTGGTAGCTTCCCAGAAAACCGTGCAATCAAGATGGGCGGGGGAGAGGGGGGACATTCATTCTGCAGCACAAGAGTTTCTAAGGACAGGATGTTCCTGGCAGGAGCCTGAAGGAAGGGCAGGTACCTCCATTTGCTCTTCCTTGGAGCACACCACTCTCCACAGGCAGAGGGATCAGCTAATGTAACGGGTAGCTCCTAGCGCCATCCTGGGTGAACCTGGGCTTCAGTGTAGGGCGATGGAGTACAGAGATGTTTATTGAGGGGCAAAGTGGGGTGTTTGGACTGAGGGAAGAGAGCTGTGCACACAGGGGGAGGGATGATTTGCAGGTAGGCAAACATGTTACGAAAGCTGAATTGCCTTTCAGCACACCCCACCTCACTTGCGTGTTGTAGCCATTTCACCCATTCTTCAACTGGAATACTGCTCTGCTACAAGACCAGACTGGTTGGGTTCTGTCCTGGTTTACAAGCTAGTAATCATTCAACCATGTGATCTCTGTGGATCTGTGCCCCTGAACTATACTGTCTCATTACTCTTCCATTAATCTTTGGGAAAGGGCCCCATACGTGGGACAAGACAAATGGCTTACTGGAAACCATAAATACTAACATGCAGCTTGTATATACCACTTTCCATCCATCCAGTGCGGAACAGTTTCTAAAGGAAGTCAGACCATCCCCATTTTGCAGTTGGGTAAACAGAGGCACAGAGACTTGCGCAAGGCCCTCCAGCTGGTCAGTAAGACAGCTGTTAATAGCCGGTAGCAGACCAGTGCCATTGCGTGTCTATGCCAATGTGTGATCTGCTGTTGGCTGGTTTTGGCCATTTTTACACGTGTCAAATGTTACTCCAGGTTGCCCCCAAAGGAGGAAGGACACATCTCACTTACCTCACTCATCTCACTTACCTCTTACACCTGGGGATTTCAACCAGGGGGTTGAAACCTGGGGATTTCACCCAGAAATGAGGTAGTCCTTCTTTCCTCAGAGGACTCAGGGGGTAGGTCTACACAACAGAGTTTTGTTGGAAAAACGGCTATTTTACTGACAAAACTCAAGGAACACCCACACTGCAATTGCGTTCTTCCACAAGAAAATCAAAAGAACAGAGGGGTTTTTCCAGCATTGGTAATCCTTATTCTACGAAGAAGAAGCCTTTTTGCGAAAGAGCTCTTTCAGAAAGATGTGTGTGGACAGGGAAGAGGGAGTTCTTTTGAAAGGAGAGGAAAGAGGAAAAAGCACAGGTGCCCTGGTGGCCACTCCGTCCATGGTAATCACAGCGTAAATGCGAGAGAGCGTCCATTCAGTCTGGACACTCTCTTTCGAAAAAGCAGATTGCTTTCTCAATGCACTTTTGCAGTGTGGCCGCTTTGTGGGAGAAGTTTTTTGGAAGATCTCTTCTGAAAAAAGCTTCTTCCGAAAGAAGCCTGCAGTCTAGGGTTACATCTAGATTGCATCCCTTTTTCGTAAAAGGGATGCAAATTAGATATATCGCAATTGCTAATGAAGCGGGGGGTTTAAATCTCCCCCATTTCATTAGCATAAAAATGGCTGCCGCTTTTTTTCGGCTAGGGGGTTTGCCGGAAAAAAGCGCCAGTCTAGACGCAGATCTTTTGGAAAATAAAGCCTTTTCGGAAAGATCCCTTATCCCTTATTTTAAAGCTCTGTGCCAAAAAAAAGTGGCAGCCATTTTTATGCTAATGAAGCGGGGGAAATTTAAATCCCCGCTTCATTAGCAATTGCGATACGTCTAATTTGCATCCCTTTTACGAAAAAGGGATGCAATCTAGACATAGCCTGGCTGGCAGCACTCCTATGCTGATGCTGGTCTAAGGGAAGGAGCTCTCCTCAGCTCAGAGCACCACCCCATCCACAGGACATCCCGCATGTGGGGCCTTCCTCCAAGCCTGACAAGCCCCTCAGGTGCAGCAGATTAGGTCTGATAGTGACCACAAGAATTCCTGAACCCCACAGCTGTGAAATACAGGCCTCTTGTCACTCGCGATTATAAGAGAATTGTTACCACGGGGGCTAGCACTGTGATTTTTACTGGATCTTAGAAGTCAGGGGGTGGGAACTGAGTGCATACAGGGATGTGCACCCACCTGCCAACAATGCTAGACGGCTAAAATAGTTCCAGTCTTACAGAAAATCCTATTTACAGGAATTCCGTTAGTCAAGGTATTGCACGTGGACATCTGCAGAGAACCATTTAGCCCACTGGTTATTGGAGACATGGCCACCTCTTTGTCATCCTCGTCTTTGCTTTCTGTTAGTGGCAATCAACAGCAAGCTTTTTTTTCAGTGCACTTTTTAAATTGCTAGAGAGGGCCAATTTCTTTGACGATTATGGTATTTCCAGACATCCACCAACTAGGCTATTTTCAGTCATTTCATTTCAGTTGGGCGCACACCCCTGTATGGAGCCAGTCCTCTCCTTCTCACCACCCAAATCGAATAAAAATATTGTAACTGGTTGACTCACTTTCAGCACGGCTTCTTCCCTCAGGGTGGCTTTTGGGGAAGTAGCTGGCTGCTCCGACACGTCCCCTTTGGGTGTGGTGCTGTCTTCGGGGCACTACCCTCTGGCAGTGACCACTTCAATCTTGGTCTGCACCCCCTTTCGGAGGAGGGAGGGGAGGAGGAGGAGGGTCATTATTCTTCCTTCAGTCCAGGTTCCTCCCTAGAACCCCCAGTTCTTCTTCCTGGGAATACCCAGCTCCCTCCAGGAACACACAGTTCCTCAGCACCCTCCAGGCCTCAGTGGCCCACTGCCAGTCCCTCGCTAGCCCTGTATCAGGGCGGACTGCAGTCTCTCCCAGCCATTCCTCCTTGGCCAAAGGCATGCCTCTGCCTGCCAGGTTGCCTCCTGCAACCCTGCCTTGTGGTCTTATGGCCTGGGGCTTCCCTGACTCACACTCTTCCAGCCTACCTCAGCTGCCTCCTTGCAGATGCCTCCTTGCAGCCCGCCATCCATGACTGCCTCCTTGCAGCCCTGGGCCTCAGGCTGGGTACCCTGGGTTTGCTAGGCCAAAGCCTCTCTCATTACAGGCAGGTCATGTCTCTCTCCCTCTCCCAGGGGCTGCTCTTATAGTCTCCAGCTGAGTTCTATTTATTTGCCTCAGTTGGGCTTCCCCCTGACTCCAGGTCTCAGCCCCTTAAAGGGCCAATGCAGGGCAACACCCTGCCACAATATGTTTAGTATTTACACAGCATCTGTCAGTCTCTAATCTGTGATAATATCCTTGCAGGGGTCCCTGGTAATTGGCTACACAGCTGTTCGTCTGTCCCGGCAGCTACGTATTTATTCACTTTGTTTTCAAAACAACTCAGAGAATTCACAACGCGACTTCGGCACCAAGGTCTGCATGTGAGACGAGCGATGGACTTTGTGTGGTGTTCATGTTTTGCGACAGTTCAGAGTCACAGAGCCGAGAGCGGAGTGGAGAAAGCTCGTTGGATTTCATGAACAATTTCAATATTTTGAAATGTGTTTTTTTTCCCACATTGGAACAAAACTGACAGCATTTGGTGCCAAAGGGAATGTTGCCCTAGGCAACCTTTTGGGTAGCCTGCCACAGAGCCATGGACCTAGTGCTTAATTTGGAATGATGGAGGTGTCAGGGTTCATGCAGCTAGATACTGTGACTCAAAATTTTTTTTTTACTTTCATCACTAAAGCAGAAGGCCCAGAGGTGCCAGGTCTATGAGCTGCTGGGCCCAGAGATGCTGGGGCTTTAAACTGCCAAGCCCAGAGGTGCCGGGGCCATGAGCCGCCAGGCCCAGAGGTGCCGGGGCCATGAACCGCGAGGCCCAGAGGTGCCGGGGCTATGAACTGCCAGGCCCAGAGGTGCCGGGGCCATGAACCGCCAGGCCCAGAGGTGCCGGGGCCATGAGCCGCCAGGCCCAGAGGTGCCGGGGCCATGAACCGCGAGGCCCAGAGGTGCCGGGGCTATGAACTGCCAGGCCCAGAGGTGCCGGGGCCATGAACTGCCAGGCCCAGAGGTGCTGGGGCTTGGCCCTGACACACATTAAGCCCTGCATGGACCTTGCAATCTTTACTGCCAAAAAACAGAGCAGGAGCTAGCCAGCACAGGACTGGACAAAATGTGGGCTCCAGGACAACCCACCAGGTAGACTGCCTCAGAACACACCACAGAACTGAGGTGAGAGGGGGCAGGAGCCGTGGCCCCATCACTTTTTACTAGCCACAAGGGCAGCCGATAGGGGGAGGGCTTGGAGAAAAGCAAGCACGGGTGGAGTCTTGTGGGAAAGAGGCAGCATGGGAAGGGGAGCCTCGGGGCAAGGGGTGGTCTGAGGGCAGGATCATGGTTTGGGTGTTGGTGGTCCCCACCCACTTCTAGGGAGCTTCTGCAACTCCTGTTCCAGAGACAAGCTCCATTTCCTTCCGTGTTGAATTTTCAGCTTTCATCCCTAATTGGAATTTCAATGCCTATGAAACCCTGATGGAATGAAAAGGTCTCTTAGTTAGGTGGGCTCATTACTCTTCTGTAAGAGTAGTTGCTCTTCAAACCCAGCCAAGCCCTAGAAAGAGGTGTCTTCCACCTTTACAGAGGCGATGAAAAAGAATGATCAGTTCCTAAAAAGTCTCTCTGAAAATGGACTGAATGAAACAAGAGTAACTCTAGTTTTAAAGTTGTGCTTAGAATTTCCAGCCACAAAGACAAACTCAGTATAACCATAACACTGGAGAAATACAACCCTCTGCGTCTACATTAGCAGATTGTGGACTAGTTAGCTGAAGATATTGTCAAGATCATCTCGTGACAGTCTACATAGCAGTGGCTGATATTTAAATCCAGCCAGGCCCTAGAAAGAGGAGTGTCTTCCACCTTTACAGAGACCATGGAAAAGAAATATCAATTCCTCTGAACCAAGACATTCACTCTCCTACCCATGTAGTTATGCTTATAAGAAGCACAGGGAAAAAGGCAATACACTGTTTATTAAGAATGCAATAGTAAAGCAGCTAGCATAAGCTTCCATAGACAGACACACATACACACTAATCAATGTTATATTTACCAGGTTATTGTCTGGATCTCTCTGGTACTCATCCAGACTGATCATGGATAGGGAGGAGGAGGGCTTTATTGATCTGGACTGATGCTCCAGTTTTGACAGGACAGGACCCAAAAACTGTGGCAAAGCAGCCCCTGTTTATAGCAGTTTTCTTTTATTGGGATCAGTAAGTTTTATATCATTATGCTGTATTCCATCACCATTTAACAAGTGCTTGTTTTATTAAATTGTTCTTCCCATATCAGCTATCTTGTTCCAGTTGATAGATGCTTGCCTTATTCTTTAGCGTTGTCCATCTGCCCTTCATCCGCATCTTGCGAGGGGTATACAGCAGTCTCCTGGCACCTTAATGTCTGTTCTCAACTTCTTCCTAGAACAGTAGTTCTCAAACTTTTTGGGCTCTAGAGCCCTTTATATGCATAAAAATTTATTCAGCGCCCCAGCGGTCCACTGATTGTATGTGTTGTACCTATCGATGTTTCCAGTTTGTCAACCTCGAGGAGCCCCTGGAGATGTCTCGTGGAGTCCTGGGGCTCCGCGGAGCACAGTTTGAGAAACACTGTTCTAGAACATCGAGTCGGGTGATGGCCTTCACCCTTAGCTTCTAACACACATTCCTCAGTCTGAACTCACACAAACAAAAGTTACATCGTTGCTTTTGTAAAAACAGATCTAGTACAAAAAACATTCTTACGCTCTTAAATTAAAAAAGAAAAGAATCCTAATGGTAAAAGAGTAACAGTTGTGACAAATAGACCCTTTTAGTCTATTCCTGCTTTAACATTCATAAAAAACACAAACAGCCTGCTTAATGCATCTTTACCAGCTGCACTAGGCTGTTCCTTTCTGCAAGTCAGAAAGGATGGCTAGCAAGGTACATTAAGGCACATTACTTTGCATAAAGCTACATTTTAGTTACATCTGCACTCTTATGATCATATTCTCTCCTTTACTTGTACAGGGTGAACCTCTCTAGTCTGGCACTCTCTGGTCCAGCAACATCCACATTCCAGCATGATTTTAGTTATCTGGATGTTCACTTATCATGGATGTGGCCAAGTTTCCTGCAGTCTCATAAAGTTTGTTTACAGCCACCAGTCTTGGCTCTCTGTGTTCTGTGCTGTTACTTAGCTCTAATTTACCCCTAAGAGCCCAGTAAGCAGTGGAAGTGTTGATAATGCTGCTAGACAATATTGACCTTTTGTGGTTTGGCAAATTCTCTGGTTCAGCACCGGTCAGGTCCTGAGGGTGCTGGACTCGAGAGGTGCAGCCTGTGCACTTTTATGCTTACTTATTAAATTTCTTCAAGTCAGCCAGCAACCTGAAAAACCGGGGAACATACCTGGTTTGGTTCTGAAAATGGTCACACTGGAAAAGTCTTTCAGGCCAGGAAACTCAAGAATGTGCCTGTTACCTGGGAGACCAAGGTTTGAGTAGGCCCTACTCTGAGGCAGGGACTCGAACTCAGGACCTAAGCTATTCTGGTGGGTTAATCTTAATCTCTCCTTTTGAAGCTGCTCTACTTTTTCTAAACTACTTGAACATTCATTAGGCCAGGAAGCACTTGAATTACTTGATGGCCTAGTGACTATGGTGCTTACCTGGGAGGGAAGCAACATGGCTTCAAGTCCCTCTTCTGGATTATCACTCAGCAGAAGAGTCCTCCATCTATAGTGCAGGCTTCCAGACTCTGCACCTCCATCAGACTCTGTACAAATAGCTGGTACTTGGTTACGTTTGCAAGTGGAACAAAAATGGTGTTTATTGTCCAGTATCAGAGGGGTAGCCGTGTTAGTCTGAATCTGCAAAAGCGCGAGGAGACCTGTGGCACCTTATAGACTAACTGAAGTGTAGGAGCATAAGCTTTCGTGGGCAAAGACCCACTTCGTCAGATGCATGTGTTTACTGTGTAATGCTTTATGGGAGAAAAATGTTGGGTTATCCCCAAATCACTGACAATTTGGCCTAGAAATCTGCTGTGTATTACTTTCATTTAATAAAAGCTTACACTGTTTAATTCAAATGAAAGCAAGCTGAAATTTGACATCACAACAAAAGTTTGACCTAACACAGCACCTCACGAAACTCATGAGGAAGGACTTAGTTTGCTGTTCATTTATAGAAGGAAAGGAGAGACCACACTGACAGTCAATGGTTTGCCTGGCCACATTTCAGAGGCTATATCTAGACTGTAGGCTTCTTTCGGAAGAAACTTTTCCAGAAGAGATCTTCTGAAAAAACTTCTTCTGAAAGAGAGCATCTACACAGCTAAAGGGCATTGAAAAAGCGATCTGCTTTTTCAAAAGATAGAGTCCACACTGAATGGACGCTCTCTCGCAGTTAAGCTGTGATCGCTATGGGCGCAATAGCTACCAGGGCACCTGTCCTTTTCCCTCTTCTTTCGAAAGATCTCCCTCTTCCCTGTCCACACACGCCTTTTTCCGAAAGAGCTCTTTCGGAAAAAGGCTTCTTCCTCATAGAAAGAGGATTACCAATGTTGGAAAATCCCTTCTGTACTTTCTTTTTTTTTTTTAAGACCACAATTGCATTGTGGACATAAGTGAAGTTTTTTCGGGAAAACGGCTGTTTTTCTGAAAAAACTCTGCAGCGGAGACATACCCAGACTGACCTTGTGACGCCTTCCCCTAGAGTGAAATAGCTAGCTTTCCATCTCCCACTTCAGTTACAGTGCGGAACAGAAACGCATTCAACTGCAATGGAAACCAAACCAGAGAATCATGTGACTTCGGGTGTCAGTCCAAAACTAAGAGTGATCTGTGCTTCTGCTCCTCGTGCGTCTGCCTAGCAGATACAAATGGCCTGCTGACAGCTCGCTCGCAATTGTAGATGAAGGGATATAACAATTCAGGCAGAAACGGGGTCAGGAACATCGCCATGACTGGCAGCAAGGCCAGAGCTCAGGAAGAGGCAGAACCAGGAGTGGCCCCCAGACTGGAGACAGGGCAGAACCTCCCCATTCCTGGGAGGGAAGACAGCAATCCACAGGCCTGGGCCCTCTCTGATCGCTCAGCCTTTTCCCAACTCCCAGTCCCCATAGGAAGGCAGAGACTGCAGAAGTCTCATCCAGCTCTGATCCCCCGCCCCCTCTTTTCTTCTTAAACTTTCGCCTCCATGGTCATATTTTTTTGGAAGGATGAAATGGGGGGTGTCCCAGTTTTTGCTCCCAGACTCTGTGCAGCCCTGTCTGTCACTCGGCCACTAATGTTCATAGCACGGGGGTCTCCAGATTGTCCTTTGCCAAGGAGTGAGCTCTCTCAGGTTAGTTCAATTGGCAATTACCTTGAGGCAGGAATTTTCTCTGCCCCAGTTTACCCATGTATAGAATACGGCAAATAATCTCTCGCAGATGCACGTTGGGAGGATTAGTTAATGTTTGCACAGCACTTCGTGTGTGTTGAGTGCAAAGCAATTCCACATATTAGTGGTGCTAAGTTTATGCTGTTATGTTTCAATTCCACTATACAAGTCGCTCAAGCCCCTTTGCTAACTAGATATTTATTGATTCCCCTCCCCCCTTTTCTTTCTCTACTTGTACTTCCCACGTTGTGGTGCTGCTTTGCCTTTGCTATGCTTGACTATTGCCTTACTGCTTGAGCTGTCCCACTGAAATCAGTTGGTTTCTTTGATGAGCCAGATACCATTCGATTTATATTAGCTAAACGTTGAATATGGCTGCATTATGTTTAAAGATGGTTGGCTCTGGGTTATAGCCATACTACAAAAATGTTAACTCCAATACAGATATCATACTGTAGATATTTATGGCTGAAATCACTTTTAATTTTTTTGGCCCTCACTCATAGTTATTCCTGAAAACTAGATCAACTTTTGTTTTTTAAAAGCCCACTGCTTTGGAACTTCTTCGGCATAACTATCAGTAAGAACACATCCGTACTTACTGTGATAGAGATCAATCTTCAGGCATTCGATTTAGCAGGTCTAGTAAAGACCCACTAAATCAAATGCTGAGGGTGCCCCTGGTCGGCACTGGTACTTCCCTGCTAAAAGGTATTGGGTTACAGGCACAAATATAGATTAAAGCCGAGCACTTGAAAAACTCTGCTGTCCTTTCATTTTTGTTATGCCAGTGCACATTGCACTGCCTAGCATGTTGCTAAAGTCTTTAGTCCCACAGGTGGAAGAAACCAAAACCGTGGCTCTAAATACATGGGTATATTTCTATCCACAGTCATCTTTAGGTGTTTTCCATTGGTGCAGCTGCCTTATGTTTTAAGCAGAGACTCTTGTAACAGAAATTAAGCATTCTTTTAGCCAAAAAGAAAAAGGGAAGATCACTGTTATGACAGTTAGGCTACATCTACATTGCCCAGTCTTGCGCAAGAACATATGCAAATGAGGCATGGCGATGACTATCACCGCACCTCATTTGCTCTCTTAATGAGCCGCCATTTTTTGTGCATGGGGCGTTTGCACAAGAGCTGTTCTGCCTGAAAATAAGTGGCAGAACAGCTCTTGTGCAAGAGATTTTTTTGAGCAAAATGGCAGCTCATTAAGTACACAAATGAAGCACGGAGATATTCATCACCGTGCCTCATTTGCATATGTTCTTGCGCAAGACTGGGCAATGTAGACGTAGCCTTGCAATTGTGTAAATGAGGTTATTGGACAATAGAAACCATAGGTGCCTTTTGTGTCATGCAATGGCTATAATTGCTGTCTGATATTTTATTAGCAGGGCAGTTGTCATAGCCTTTTTCCTTGATTTATTTGCTTTGGTGCTATAAAACAGACCTGACCTACATTAAAAGTGTTAGTCACGGCATGTATCTTTTGCTGTGTCCATTGTATTGCAAAATGGAAATTCAACATAAGAACATAAGTATGACCGTACTCGGTCAGACCAACAGTGGCCAATACCAGATGCCCCTGAGAGAGGGATTACAACAGGTAATCCTCACATGATCCCTCCCCTGTCACCCACCTCCAGAGAAACAACAGCTAGGGACATCATTCCTACCTATCCTGGCTAATAGATAGATTCATGAAGGTTAAGTCCATCAATGGCTATCTCTTTTTTGAACCCTGTTAAAGTTCTAGCCTTCACCGCATCCTCTGGCAAGGAGTTCCACAGGTGTGCTGAGTGAAGAAAAACTTCCTTTTGTTTGTTTTAAACCTGATGCCAGCAATAGTTTGCACTACTCAAAATAAGTCACCACAATAATCCAGTCAGTTGCCTTATGGCCTAACAATTTTTTAATCTAAAGCAAAGGCCGCAGCAAAGAACTATATGATCTTTCTAAAGTAATTTAATATCAAATATTACCCCTAAGAATTTGAACTTTTTAAATATATTTGTTCTCCACACAGATACTATTTACATTCATTTGTAGCTTTCTTTTTTGTAAAGATCAGTCCTTTGGCTTTAGCAATGGAGAACTGGAAACCCCATACATTTCCCCAGTCAGAAGTCTTTTATAACTATTTGTTGATTCTTTTTTCTGCTCAATATTCTTGCCCCTCATCCATAGGGCACCACCATCTGCAAACAGAGTGACGCCTACCACAGTGCTTATTTTTTGGGGGGGAAGATCATTTATCATAATCGTTAAGAAAATTGGGCCACAGAGCCAAGTGAGGTCCCTCCTGTATTCATACATCTGTTGAAGATGAGAGAATTTTGCAAACTTGTTCCTGTATGGAGAAGAATCTGCCTCTTGATTTCTCCACAGAGATGGTGAGCCATTCCATCCCAGCCAATCTCAATTGCTGTGAAGGGACAGATTGACTTTCTTGTTTAGGAACTGAAGTACTACTAAGTGCAGACCAGAGGGCACAGGTGAGAGGTAAACCTATCTTTTTTTCTGTTACATGATCAATGTCATTTTCACAATTACATACAAGATTTTGATTTGCGTACACACTTGAGACTGATTTCTGTTCAGCGATACTGCAGGTGTGCACCACATTTTCCATACCCATTCCCAGATATTTGCACAATTTTCACACTAGCACTCCTGTAGAAAATTGCGGCTCACGTCTTACACTCTCCTCTAGCATGATGCCAAAGACTTTTACATGTGTAAACCCTTGAGGAATCGCACTACTGCATTCTGCATTAACCGTAAGTGATTTTACTTAATAAATACTTTATTGTTTTGCTATTAAACATACAAGAAATGAAAGTTCTTCACACGTATCATTGGGCTTTCTGAACAAAGAGGTCAAGTTTCACAAACATATAAGAAGCACCCAGTGCATAATTTTAAGGCAGAATATTCCCATATATTTCATAGAGTGTTTCATATTTACATATACCAACTCATGTGAGACACATTGAAAGGCAACATGACATGCTGGTCCCAACCCTGCTAAGTTCTTCTCACTTGAGCAGTCTCTAGTCACATGAGAAGATGCACTGAAAGCATGTGCAATCCTTACTTGCATAAATGTTTTGCTGAATGAAGCTCCCTTTTCTCTCCCAGACTAAGATGATACAATCTTGGCATAGGAATAGGCTCGACGGATAGCTCCAAATAAAACATCATTTAACATTTATACTGCAGTAGCACGCAGTCAGGGTTCAGGGCCCCAGTGTGTTAGATTGTAAATGTGTCAGGGCAGGGGTTGTGTTTTAGGGTACCGTTATTTCGAAATAACTTTCCTAGTGTCTACACAAGCCAACTGCTATTTTGAAATTAATTTGAAATAGCGGAGGGCTTATTTTGAAATTGGTAAACCTCACTCCATGAGGAATAGCACCAATTTCAAAATTGCTATTTCGAAATAAGCGCTGTGTAGATGCTTATTTCGAAATAGGGGGCCTCCAGCCCTTCCCAGGGTGCCCTGCTGGCCACCCTGGCCACAAGGTAACTTTTGACCTGATGCCCTGCTGGCCTTAAATGCGATTCAGCATCCAATCAGTGTGGACGTGCTATTTCAAAATAAGATATTTCAAAATAACTATTTCGAAATTAGATATTTCAAAATAACGCTGTAGTCTAGAAATACCCAGAGTCTGTTGGGCTATGTATAGACTGGCATGATTTTCCGGAAATGCTTTTAACGGAAAAGTTTTCTGTTAAAAGCATTTTCGGAAAAGAGCGTCTAGATTGGCACGGACGCTTTTCCGCAAAAGCACTTTTTGCGGAAAAGCGTCCTGTGGCCAATCTAAATACACTTTTGGGCAAAAAAGACCTGATCGCCATTTTCGTGATTGGGGCTTTTTTGCGCAAAACAAATCTCAGCTGTCTACACTGGCCCTTTTCCGCAAAAGTTTTGCGCAAAAGGGACTTTTGCCCGAACGGAAGCAGCATAGCATTTCCGCAAAAAGCACTGATTTCTTACAGTAGGAAATCAGTGCTTTTGCGGAAATTCAAGCGGCCAGTGTAGACAGCTGGCAAGTTCTTCCGGAAACGCGGCTGATTTTCCAGAAAAACTGGCCAGTCTAGACACAGCCTTGGAGTCTAAGGCCCCAATCCTGTAAACTCTTATGCACGTGCTAACCCTTTACTCATGTGAGTAGTTCCATTAGCATCCAAATGGAAATGGAATCCATTCCGCATGACTTGGTACAATGAGGTCTGTTGGTTTGAGAGACACCTGAGAAGTGTTTTGAGGCATAAGGTAAAATACTCAATGCCTTCAAGTCTAAGGCTATGTCTAGACTGCAAGCCTCTTTCGAAAGAGGCTCTTTCGAAAGATACTTTCGAAAGAGCCTCTTTTGAAAGAGAGCGTCTAGACTGCACGTTGAACTTTCGAAAAAGCGGCTTGCTTTTTCGAAAGAAAGCATCCAGTGAGTCTGGATGCTCTCTTTCGAAGAAGCCCTATTTACATTGAAGAACGCCTTCTTTCGAAAGAGGAACTTTCGAAAGAAGGCGTTCTTCCTCGTGAAATGAGGTTTACCGCCATCGAAAGAAAAGCCGCGTTCTTTCGATTTAATTTCGAAAGAACGCGGCTTGAGTCTGGACGCAGGGGAAGTTTTTTCGGAAAAAGGCTACTTTTCCCGAAAAACCCCCTGAGTCTGGACACAGCCTAAGTGTAACAATCCCAAGACTGGCTTACTCCAAATGCTGTATCAACTAGAAATTATGTCTCCATATAAAAATGTTAGCTGCTGTGTAGACTGTTGATTTCTTAAAAATCCCTGGTACAGAAAGAAGAAAAAATTTCATTATGCCACCAAAACACTTGGTTCTGCATGCTCACAGGGTACCCATTAGTCACGTGAGCAAGGATTGTAGGATTAGATTCCAAATTAACCAAAACAGGTCTTTAAAAAACTAGTGTTGCCTCCGAATTGCGCCTCAGTACCAAAAAGAATATTTCTATCGATAATTAAGAATTATTATTCCCCCCCTCCCCAAAAAAAGATGTTAACTTTCAACATTTACTTTTCAGGGAGTTTTTTATCTTATCCCCACTATAGAACACAATGGGTCAAATGGTGCCATAAATACACAGGCACCTGTTGAGAGGCATGGAAGAGTTCCCTGGATGATTCTTCCTCTGAGCAGCCTGCCATGCAGAGGGACTGTCCAGGCTAGCAGAGCACAAACTGCTTCTCCCATCGTATCCGGCACATTGTACAGGGCTTAGCTACAGAGTCACCTCCTCCTTAACCCCCTTCCTTTCCCACTTTTGGGCACTGCATAAGAAGCAGGTGAGGTCCTATACGTTCCCTTCCCCCTCTTTTGTCCGTGTGCACAGAAGGGTCAATCAGACCCAGCACATCCTTTCAAAGGCCGGTCACAAATCAAGCCTCACACGACACAACCAAAATAACGAGAAGGAGCCTGGAATCTCATACATCCAGAATGGGAAGTGACTGTCTAGGAAGGAGTACTGAAGAAAGGGGAGTACTGCAGAAAGTACTGCACAAGCTAAATATGCATCAACAATGTCACACTGTTGACAAAAAGGCAAATATGACTCTGAGTTGCATTAACAGGGGCGCTGTGAGCAAGACATGAGACGTCATTCTTCCCCTCTATTCTGCGCTGATTAGATCACAGCTGGAGTACTGTGTCCAGTTCTGGACATCACATTTCAAGAAAGATGTGGAGAACTTGGAGAAGGTCCAGAGAAGAGCAACACAAATGATTAAAGGTCTAGAAAACATGAAAGCTCTGAGGGAAGACTGAAAGAACTGGGCTTGTTTAGTTTAGAAAAGAGAAGACTGATTGAGGCCATGATAGCAGTTTTCAAGTATCTAAAAGGGGTGTTACAAGGAGGAGGGAGAAAAAATGTTCTTCTTGGTTTCTGAGACTAGGACAAGAAGCAAGAGGCTTAAACTGCAGGAAGGGAGATTGAGGTTGGATTTTAGGAAAAACTTCTTAATTGTCAGGGTGGTTAAACACTGGAATACATTGCCTAGGGAGGTTGTGGAATCTCCATCACTGGAGATATTTCAGAGCAGGCTAGATAGACACCTGTCAGGGATGATCAAGATGGTGCTTGGTCCTGCCATGAGGCCAAGTGATGGACTTGATGACCTCTTGAGGTTCCTTCCAGGTCTAGGAGTCTATGAGAATGGGCAAAATAGCATTGCACACTGCTTAGGTTAAACTCTTCTACTTCATTCAAACACAGTTCTACTCTCTTCCACAGGAGCTACTCATCTGAGTAAGCCAAGGAGGACACTGTCCTTAGTTAATCATAGCAATAATTACCTAAGGATAGGCTGCTTATTACAGTATTAATGAGTAGCTGACAGCAAAGTTTGAGAAAAGTCTCCGAGCTATTTCCCATGAGATGCCTGTGTCCTGAAGAGTGTTATTTACCGTATGAAATAAATGACTTATGACTCCCGCCCTCGTTTCTATCCATCCAGGCTGCTTTGTTCTGGTGTGTACAATTTATGAAACCAATCTTGATGCATTTTCTGTGTGTGTAGAGATAGCTTTCTTCTTGACCATTTATTGTCTTCAAACTCTTCCTCCTTTGCATTGAATAGTTTTAATCCAATCATTTCTTTATTTTGAGCTATCTGGGTACAAATAGAAGTTTCACACTGACAGCAAAAGATACCATGTCCGTGTTAAGAATACCCGGATTACCACTGAAATCTTATTTCTCTTGAAAGGCCTCCATGACTCTAAAATATACCAACTACATTACCATTTGCACAGAGGCATTCTTCCAAGCTAAGCACCTGCCCTGAGAATTTTCATCTGGGATAAGATATCAAGTCTATTCTAAATAATTACATGTTAAGTACGGTCATTTTAAATTGCACATATAATATTTCATTGGGTGTGTTCAAAAGAAAAGAAGCACAAGGGCAAGATATTCTGCTGAGGTAAAGTCAATGGAACTATATGCATTTACACTAGCTGGGAACATGCTCCTCAAATTTTCGAATGTCAAGCACACAGCTCAGTAAAAATGATTGGGAGGGGTTGCAGTTGCTGGAGAAAAGGTCTAAAGTAAACAGGATGAAATTCAGTAAGGACAAATGCAAAGTGCTCTATTTGGGAAGGACAATCAGCTGCATACATACACAATGGGAAATGACCATCTAGGATGGAGTGTTGTGGAAAAAGATCCAGAGGTCATAGCAGATCAAAATTAAACATGAGTCAACAGTGTGACACTGTTGCAAAAAGAGCAAATGTCATTCTGGGATGTATTAGCAGGAGTGCTGTGAGCAAGACATGAGTAGTAATTCTTCCACTCTATTCCACACTGGTTAGGCCATAAATGGAGTATTGTGTCCATTTCTGGGCACATTTTTTGAAAGATGTGGACAAATTGGAGAAAGTCCAGAGAAGAGCAACAAAAATGATTAAAGGGCTAGAAAAACATGACCTATGAGGGAAGACTGAATGGACTGGATTTGCTTAGTCTGGAAAAGGGAAGACTAGGAGTATAATAGTTTTGAAGTACCTAAAAAGGTGTTACAGAATCACAAGATCACAGAATCAGAGAACCGGAAGGGACCTCGAGAGGTCATTAAGTCCAGTCCTCTGCCTTCAAGCACTGGTTACAAGGAGGAGGGTGAAAAATTATTCTCATTCCCCTCAGAGGATGGGACAAGAAGCAATGGGCTTAAATTGCAGCAAGGGAGGTTTGGGTTGGACATTAGGAAAAAATTCCTGTTAGGGTGATCAAGCATGGGAATAAATTGTTGAGGGAAGTTGTGGAATCTCCACCATTGGAGGTTTTTAAGAGAAGGTTAAAGAAACACCTGTCAGAGATGGTCTAGATGGTGCTTGGTCCTGCCATGAGTGCAAGGCACTAGACTTGCGAACCTCAAGACGTCCTTTCCAGTCCTATGATTCCATGATTTTCATAACAAATGATGTCTAAGTCATTTGCTTCAAGTTTGCACACTAGTGACTAGTACACCCATCATTCTATATGCAACAAGAGTGAAAAGGATGTGGCTCATTTGGGTAATTAGGCCAGTAAGTGGCCTGTGCAGAAAAATGTATAGACACGCCACTAGTAAGGTCTCCATCTGGCAGTCTTTGCTCAGGCAGAGGTGCCCCAGAATTCCACGCTATCCTGTACATAGATACACACACCCATCAAGGGCAATGTGCTTGCACAGGCGTCACTGGGGGCAGAATTTGATCTGCAGAATCTTTATTACTGGGGATGATGCACATGCAACAAAGAACCCAGCTTGATTCTCAGATTCCATGGAGAACTGGCAGGACTGACAGAAAAATAACAAACTTTCACTCTTGCAAACTGAACTGTCTCTAGTAGACACAAAGGCTGTGTCTACACTGGCATGAATTTCCGGAACTGCTTAAAACAGAATACTATTCCGTTTTCAGTTTTTCCGGAAAAGGAGCGTCTACATTGGCAGGTTGCTTTTCCAGAAAAGCCCTTTTTCCGGAAAAGCGTCTTTGGCCAATGTAGACGCGCTTTTCCGGAAAAGAGCCCCGATCGTCATTTTCGTGATTGGGGCTTTTTTCCGGAAAAGACTACTGGGCTGTCTACACTGGCCCTTTTCCGGAACAGTGTTCCGGAATAAGGACTTATGCTCGAGTGGGAGCAGCGTAGCTTTTCCGGAATAGTGGCTGATTTTGTACAGTAAAGCGTCATTGCTTTTTCGGAAATTCAAGGGCCAGTGTAGACAGCTTGCAGCTTATTCCGGAAAAGCGGCTGATTTTCCCGAATAAGCGGCCCAGTGTAGACACAGCCAAATATAAATACAAGAACTGTCACACCAGGCCAGACCAATGATTCTTCTAGTCTAGTATCATGCCTCAGAAATATTATTCCTGGGAGAAATGTCAGCATCTCTGCAATGGAAAATTACGGAATAACCTAGCCACGAGGAAACTTTCTTCCTAACACATTCAGCTAGTAATTGGCTTAGGCTCTGAAGCAAAAGGGTCTGTATCCTTGATATACAAAAAGTCATGACTAAGTTACTCGTCTGATCTCATAACCCATATAAATATCTACATCTTGTTAATACTACTACGTTATTGTCTTCAGATGTCTATTAGTGGAGAGTTTCGCTGCTAATTTACGCACTGTGGAAAATTATGTACCATTTAAATTACACATAACATTACATTGGGTGTGTTTATCCTCAACTAAGCGAGAGTCTTACAATTCTGTTTTTAAGTATGTTTTTAGCCAGGTTTCCTGGTGCTAAAACAAGGCCCACTAATCTATAATTCCCAATATAACGCCTAATACCTCTTTCTAAGGGCTTGCCTTCACTATGTGGAGGATTGAGGCTGCCACGGTCGATCTTCTGGAGTTTGATTTAGTGGGTCCAGCTCCTGTGAGGAGTGAGGGAAGCTGACATGAGCCTCTCTCTGTGGAGATGGTGGGGAAACTCAAACTCGACTGTGGCTATGTAATTAATGTAGCTGGATTTGTGTATCTTAATTCGACCTTTCCCTGTAGTGTAGACCTGGTCTAACATAGAGACAGTATTCATTCCTTGGGTATAGGACATCCACTGACTTCAAAAGGCCTTATATCAAGCCCCACAAGAACAAAACCACACTCCCAGTAGTGGTGATTATTTTAAAAGAATGGCCCATTTAGCCTGGTATCCTGTCTCGGACAGTGGCCTGGGCCAGATGATTCACAAAAGGGCAATTTCAAGGGATCCATCCCTCATCATCCAGTCTCAGTTTCTGGCCAGTTTAGGCCTCAGTTTATGGAAAAGACCCCAGGGGCCTGACCCCAAACTGTGTATGCAATGGGCTTTGAAAATATCAACCCATCAGTTAGTGCAAGAACTGCTCATTATTAGTCTATTTCCAAATTTTAACTAATAGGAATGAAGATATCTACCACTTTGCTTTCCTCCTAACTGCAGCACTGGCTAAGGATATCTGCAATTTACCCTGGCCATTTTTACCAAAAATCTAATATGAGAAAGAGAAATAAAAATCCACTTGTCCTTATATGAGCCTTGCCCCGTGTCCAAGAATTTGGTTGACAAAGCTATTGCCAACACTGCCCATGTTAATAAATAAAAAAGGATGCACCGTTTTTTGGAACTAGACTCTGAATACGCTGGTAAATCAGGACCTGATCCTTCTAGGTTTCTAAAATCTTGGTACCGCTCAGCCTCTTATCAGATTCGGCCTTTAACTGCAGAGAAGCTACATACCTGGTACAAAGTAAAGAAAACAAATTGCTACAATTTTATCATAATTGAGGGGCATTAAATAAGGGTAACATGATTCTGTCCTCACAAAGGAGTATCTGCTTTTGAGCCCTTTCTGAACTCGGATGCAAAGAAAGGTGTGACTTAATTTACAAAGCCATTTCTAATGCACGGGCTTTTTCCATGAAATTCTTCTTAAATGGCATCATGAAGTCATCAAAATCCACCTCATAAGTAAAGCGTTCACGACGCAATTCCCGCTTTCTTATTAGATTGGCTGTTGTAGCTTCTGGGCTCCAACTCTGGAAAACACAAGTAAATACAATTGTAACAATTAAGCCTCAGTATGGTCAGAATGTTCTAATTAACTAATAATACTTACACAATGCTCTCAACATTTTTTTTTCAAATTAGAATAAATACCATAGAGATAAAGTGATGGTTAGTTAGTTGCATATTTGCTTTCTTAGATGGGAGAGATCTGTGATTTAAACCCTGGAATGCACCAGGATATTACATTAATTGCATCCTAACTTTCATTGCCTTCCAATGGGAATTGGAAAACTAGTTCACTTATCTGCTTCGGAAAATCCTACTCTGTGTCCCTTATACACTTCTAAAAAGCTCACCCTAAAAATAGACTGTATAGTTATAAAACCTCTTCCAGATTCAGTAAAATATTAGTGGGCATTGCTTCCTGCCTCAATACCTGGCACAACCAAAAATCTTCCCTTGCTGAGAGATGACACAGGGACAGAGAGTCCCCCAGTAAAATTTCCAAACATCTTTAACCACCATCTTTAACCTTTGCCATATTCACATCAGTGTCAACATGCTACAGTATTGAGGCTCTGCAAATATACTTACTTTTCTTGGTGTGAATGTAATATCAACTTTCTTAGTGGCTCCACTGGTTATCAGAGAATTCAGATGCGCGACATTGTCCTTATGGGATTCTTTCTTTTCTTCAAAAATTGATTTTTCTACAACTGGTGGAGGTGGCTGCAAACGTTTAAACACAAGACGAATAGGTCACTCTTTCAAACACTGTACATACTAGTTGCTGTAGGATTTTTTTTTTTTTTTTACCAGCCAGATAGATGTGAGTGCATATTCAATCCTGGAAAGGATTTTTTTATTGAATGTTTTTTAAATTTGTAAGCATTTATTAGAAATAAAAATCAGGGAAGCATTTTAAGAATCAAGCAGGGTGGATGCAGTTCTTGGGAATTTACAGATGAAACGTTAACATTTGCAAAGGAATTGGTTGGCGAGCTTGGAAAGCTTGATGCTTTTTACTATGAACTAGGGATGTTAAATGTCAATTAATTAGCTAATTGAATAGTCGATGCAATTTGCATCAACTATTCGATTGCTCGATAAAGGCGCCTCCGCCTTTGAAGTGTAGCAACAGCCCCAGGGCTGTTGCTAACTTCAAAGGTGAAAGCGCTGTGGGAAGCATGGGGCCAGCAGGCACCCCGCTGGTCCCATGTTCCCTGCAGCATTTCAAAGCGGCAGCGCTGCATGGAACCCGGGGTCAGCACAGGAGTCCCCAGCTGACCCAGGCTCCATGCAGTGCTGCCACTTTGAAATGCTGTGTGTAGCCTGGAGCCAGCTGGGCTGCTGCTTTGAAGCACTCCCTCCTCTTCCCCTCCCCTTGCTGCCTCTTTCTGAGAGAGGCAGCAGCGGGGGAGGGGGGGGGCAAGGCAGCAACTAGTCAACTAGTGTGTCGACTAGTCATTCGCATCCCTATTATGAACCTCAAATATTAACTAGCAAGCCTGTGAAGAAAACCCCCAGAGGGCATTTGCACTAAGGAGTTGACTAGAGTTTAGATTCTAGTCTGAGTCACATTTCTCCTAGATTGTCATGGACAGAATTACTCGGGAGGGGGAGGGGGGGGGGGGGATAAAGCTTTTAATCCTGGAGGGAATAATTGCACTGCCTCTAATTAGTGTCCCCTGGGACTAATTAAGAAGCAGCGCTAACAAACTCAGAGGAAAGTCAGGCCTGAAAACGTAATAACTATGATGAAGTTGCAACAGCTGGTGTTAGAACATGAATTAGAGGGAAATGATCAGGTACTCAGGGCTGCGGTTGGGACACAGAGACCCCACAAGGGAAAAGAACACCCAGAACAGATGCAAGGTTTGAAAAATACGAGTCAAATAGCTCAACCTTTGCAAAGGCGGATTATGCAGTAACAGCAGACTCACTGCTGTAAAAAAAAAAAAAAAATTCAAGGGGTTTTATCCAAAGCCCACTTAACTCAATGGAAGTCTTCCCGTAGACTTCAAGAGCTTCAGGTCAGGCCGTAGATGTGACAAGGTCTTCTTTTAACAAATCATGATCATCTGCAGCTCAGGACTGGCCTATCCCACTGCGGGCCATCGGCCTAAGTTGTGCAACTTCAGCTACACGACTAACGTAGCTGAAGGTGACTAGGCCTGCTTCCAGCAGTATCTTCACAGCAGAAAGTCAACAGCCGACACTCTCCCATTGACTCTGCTTCCTCGTCTCATTTTGGTGGAGTGCCAGAGTTGTGGGGAGAGTGCTCGCCAGTTGATTTATTGTGTCCATACAATTCTAGGTGTGATAAATTGACCCCCACTGGACAGATTGCTGCCATCGATCCAGCAAGTAGTGAAGACATGCCCATGGTCTCTACAGTACCATACGTGATGACAATAAAGATTACACAAGGGAAAAGGACATTTCTCTACTTTGTATTTAGATACCATAGAACACACAATTCCTGAAATATCACACATCAACCAGGACAGTGGGTGATCCTGCACTAAAATACTTATCCAATCTGCTATTTTGACTGATGGATGAGTTGAGTCATTCAGAAACTATGCAATGCAAGGTACAGACTTTAAACAAAGTACTACTCTTGATGAGGGAAAAGTGCTATAATCATACATATAGGGTATGTCTAGACTACATGGCTCCGTCGATGAGTTTACTAGACATAGCAAAATGAAGCGGCAATTTAAATAATCGCCGCTTCATTTACATCAAAATGGCCATCACGCCGTGCTGATCAGCTAATTGTCGGCACAGCGTGGTAGTCTAGACGCTCCGTGGTCGACAAGGGAAGCCTTTGTTGACTGCTCCGGTAAACCTCGCCGCTTCATTTTGCTATATCTAGTAAACTCATCTACATGGCTTTGTCGACTGAGCCATGTAGTCTAGATGTACCCTTAGATACCTGCCAACAGGAGTGTTAATTTTTTTGCACGCTTTCGGTGGCCAAATCCATTGACACAGCAAGCATGGTTCTGGGTACTGACCAATGTTCCTCTAATTTTTCCATGTGCAGAATAAATATTATTACATGCACCAAGGCATGTGCAGAGGTGCACCACCAATAGAAACACATGCTGCCAGTTGTGGTACAGTGGGTGCTCTGCTAATCAGGTGGGGGGCATTTGAATCTCTCCTGGGTGGCCGCCCAAGCGTTCAGCTTATGGGGACCAGTGGTACTGACTATGCAGCTTAGCAAAAGGGAAGGCTGAAGTTGTGGGTACAGTTCTGGCTCTGATGAGCTGGGTTTGTGGCTCTGACACAGACTTCTGGTGTGATCTTTGGAAAGACACCTAACATACTTAGATTGAAATCTCTTTGGGTCAGGGACCATCTTGTTTTTGGGTGTCTCTACAAAACCTCACCTAATGAGGCCCAAGACTGGAGCATCTAGATATTAAAGCAATACAAATTAATAATAAACTCATCATCATCATCATAATGATAAACTCTGTATCTGACTTCTTCTATCTGCAACACTCTCCATTCCCATGGGTGACTTCTCACTCCCACAGAATTCTTTACCCCGGCCCTCAAGCATTCTAGTTTGGAGGTCAGGCAGACGGTAACACTTCTGGCCTGACCACCAACAGCTGTGGGAATCACAAACCAGCGCAGCTAAAGCCTGACAATTGAGCTCTAATTCTGCAACATTCTCCAGAGCTGTGAGGTCCAGACAGCCCGTCCATCACTACTTCTGCTTGGTATAAATCTCTAGCATTCATGCTCAGGGTATCACCCCTCTCACCCTCAGGATCCCAAAGAGCTAAATCCTTTCCCACCCCAACCTGCATTACCACCAATACTGCACTTGGGAATCCGATCTGTAATACCCGTATCTCATGCTGAATCTCCTGGGATAGTACGTAACGATATTGCAAACTCAAAAATATGGGTTACTTTGGCCAAAAGTGATTTACTTAAGGCCAGTGTGACAGGACTGCAGCACCTGATGGGGCACTGATAACTATGAGGCAGGAGTTCAGGGACCAGAGACACAAAAAAGCAAGCTCAAGTTACTGAGGAGCTGCAATGCTCCTTATGCTATTGGTCTGGGGGGGATACCACACACGCTCTTATTATTACAATAGTGCCCAGAGGCCTGAGTGATGGGCACTGTCCCTGTCCCAAAGACTTTCCAATCTGAACAGACATTTTCCAGAGGGGGAAGTGCCTATGGTCATACAAAGAAGTCTGTGGAGGAGTTTGGTATGGAACACTGATCTCCTGTTATCCTCTGCCTTGATGCTTTCTCCCAGCCACCTGTTTCAGTGCTAGCATGAAACAAAATACAGGACTATGTAGCACTTTAAAGACTAACAAGATGGTTTATTAGGTGATGAGCTTTCGTGGGCCAGACCCACTTCCTCAGATCAAATAGTGGAAGAAAATAGTCACAACCATATATACCAAAGGATACAATTTTATTTTAATTGTATCCTTTGGTATATATGGCTGTGATTATTTTCTTCCACTATTTGATCTGAGGAAGTGGGTCTGGCCCATGAAAGTTCATCATCTAATAAACTATCTTGTTAGTCTTTAAAGTGCTACATAGTCCTGTATTTTGTTTCAGCTACACCAGACTACCTCGGCTACTTTTCTATCTCTAGTGCTAGCATGGTTTGCTTAAGTATTTTGTAGATCAACTTCATAGCGTTTATCTGGAAAATAAACTAAGAAAACCAGCATTTTACTAATGGTTGGCAACCCGCATCACCACCTTGGCTGTATTTCATTACCCAATGTCGTCTATCATACCTCTTCTTTCACAGCTTCAGCCTCCGCACGCTTGGGCTTAGCGGCTGGTTTAGGCTTGGCAGGTTTCTTCCCTTTCTTCTCTTTATCCCCTTTGGCTTCTGGTGGCTTTGGCAAACGGTCCAGTTTTTCTTGAAGCAGGTCAATGAGTCTAAAGTCAGCATACGCCTTTGCAATGTCCAAAGTATTTTGACCTGGTTGAAAAGAAAAACAAGAAGCAAACCAGGTTTGTGATAAGAATCACTGGCAGGGGCTGTCAGCCATGACAATAAACAATAGGGTTGATAACTTTAACTGCATAATGACACTGAACTCAGAGCTCCAGCTTGAGAGCCATTAAACACATGAGTGGCGCTCACTCATGCCAGCAGCCTTGCTATCATCAATGGCAATACTTGCAAGAACAGGCAGTTGCAGGGCAGGGGCAGGGCGGAGGAAACTTCATGTGTTTCCTCCCTGCCCTCAAGCCCTGATTTGCCTGGGAGCAGAAGAGGGCATGCACGAAGTCTCCTCCCACTGCCGGGGCATGGGCACCTATGGGGAACCTCTGAGGAGGCAAAGACTTTATGCACTCCCCCACCACCAGACCAATCATTTTCTGTGGGTGGGAAAGCAGGGAAGTATCTTGGCCCCACCCCTTCTGCCTAGGACCCCGCCCCTTCTGGTGTGGCCCAGGGCCACTTGCATATTTTTTTACTGGGGGCGACGTCAGCAATTTTTGCCCACCCCGATATAGATAGTTACCTTTTCTGTTTTCCATCTGGACTTTCGCCCCAGAATCGATTAAATACTGCACGGAGTCCAGTCTACAACTCTCAATAGCTCTCATCAGTGGGGTGGCATAGTTGATTGTCACTGCATCTATGACTGCTCCAGAGTTCACCAGCAGTTCTGCAATGTCCTGTTGACCTGCGTGGCACGCATGGTGCAGAGGAGTCCACTTGAAATTGTCAGTTGCGTTTACATCAGCCCTACCAATGAATAAATAGATAAGAATATATGAAGAGCCATACTGGGTCAGACCTATGGTTTACCTAGCCCAGTATCTTGTCTTCTAATGGTGACTGATGCCAGATAGTCCCGAGGGACTGAGTGAAATAAGGCGATTATTGAATGATCCATCCCCTTGTCGTCTAAATCCAGCATCAGAGGTGAAAAGATTTAGGAATACCCAGAGCATGGGGTTGCATCCCTGATCATCTTGGCTAATAGCCATTAGTGTACCCATACAGTGTGAACTTCTATATTAAAGAGGCACTACGTCTACGTCTACACTGGCATGAATTTCCGAAAATGCTTTTAACGGAAAAGTTTTCTGTTAAAAGCTTTTCGGAAAAGCACGTCTAGATTGGCAGGATGCTTTTCCGCAAAAGCACTTTTTGCGGAAAAGCGTCCGTGGCCAATCTAGACGTGGTTTTCCGCAAAAAAGCCCCGATCGCCTTTTTCACGATTGGGGCTTTTTTGCGGAAAACAGCACTATGCTGTCTACACTGGCCCTTTTGCGCAAAAGTCTTTTGGAAAAAGACTTTTGCCCGAACGGGAGCAGCATAGTTTTTCCGGAAAAGCACTGATGATTTTACATAAGATCGTCAGTGCTTTTCCGGAAATTCAAGCGGCCAGTGTAGACAGCTGGCAAGTTTTTCCGCAAAAGCAGATGATTTTGCGGAAAAACTTGCCAGTCTAGACACAGCCTATGTGTATATAGAGGTGAATGTCACTGTACAATATGCATTAGGTGCACAACATTTTCTCAGTGCAATAAGCCTTTTTGTGGATTTTCATCTCACTTTCATACAGCTTTGCAATGTTTGAATGTGTCTGATGTGGCTTACCATGGAACTCAATGGATCTGAGGTGTCTGTATGACATAACTAGTCCCATCTTGGAACACTACAGGGTGCCTACTCACCTTGCCGGGAGAATGCTTTCCCTGCAGAGAGGAACAATAGGGTTGTAAATCATTCATGTCACTGATCAAACATATTGTTTCTACAGTGCTGCCATGTGTGCGCTCTGGCTTCCTTTCGGACCAGATGATGTGATCGTCTAATCCTTAGGGCGACGTTATATCCTCCTTAACACAATATCAGCATTCTTCTTAGGTTCTTTTTTCCAGAACGATTCAGGCTGTGTGTCACTTTACAACCTGTCCTGCGTAAGGATTGCCTGGGGTTATGCTGCTCCAGAAGCAGTGATCGAGGGGACTGGAATCTGCCTTTGATCTACACTAAGAAGAATTTACTTTTCACAAGTGAGTAGACTCCTCTGTGTTGGCTCACTGTAGGAAACAGAGTCATAGCCACTTCCTGTCCATGCCTGCCATCCCATATGACCCTACAAAGGTTGCTCTTTCCACAGTGTCCAGGCACCTTCACACTCCTGTCACACATACAGGGCAAGCGGGGATCTTGCCCCTAATGGAAAAGAAAGTGGAGATGAGATTGGAGGGTGTTTGCACTTGGAGGGTAGCTTTAAACCTAAGTGATGCTTATGCTGGAGTTCATAAAGCTGGGAGATGCAATAACTCATCACCTGATCATCTAATCTTTCTGTGTAACTCCAATGCTCTTCTGCAATGCGGTTGCTCTCCCTGGGGATAGGTTAGCTCCGGTACAGCTACTTGAGTGCACTAACTTGAGATAAGTGCTGAAGTGGAGACAAGTTCTAAGGCAGTGTTTCTCAACCATCGGTACGAGTCCCCCTAGGGGTACTCGAGAGAAATCTGGGCGGTACGTCAAGACAACTGAAATCTGGAGAAAACTGAATTTTTATTTTAAGTTTTACAGCGCTTTATTATTTTTGTACTTTTTACACACAAAATTTCATCGCCCGCCTGGCTACAATTAAGTTGTTTAAACAAATGTGTTGCAATGGTAGAAAAAAAAGTGTGTGTCTGAAAACTGTAGGTACTGTGGGTACTTATATATATATTTTTTTAAATAAGGGGTACTTATAATTTTTTAAATGGGTACTTTATAAAAAAAGGTTGAGAAACACTGTTCTAAGGGACTGGCCACCATAGATGTGAGGCAGAACCCTCCCAAGTAATATCTTTAGATTCTGGTTACTTATTTCAGTTCCCTTCCCAGTAAAACATTTCACCCACTGAACATTCTTCTGCAGAAGGCAACAGCACCCACAACCCAAAGAACTACTAGGAATGACAGTGAAATGAGACATGAAAGATAAGCTCATACAATTATCAGATCATTTCTTTTCATTTTCTTGTTATTTTTCTCAACTGTTTTTTAAAAAACAAGGAGCAGTCCTCTGGCACCTAAGGGTATATCTACACATAAAATGCATTTCAAAATAGCATTTGGCTATTTCGAAATAGCGCGTCCACACTGAGTGGACGCTGAATCGCATTTAAGGCCGGCCGGAACCAGGTCCGGCAGGGCATCAGGTCAGGAGTTACTTTGTGTGGCTGCTGCCTGAGGATATCTGAGGCCTGTGCTTAAAGGGACCCCCGCTGGACAGCCGGTTCTCAGCTTTCCCTGCTTGCTTGCCTACCTTGATGAGGGACAGCAAAGCATTTTTGTCTCTGCGTGCCCTGGTTGCCCTCACTTGGGACACCACAGCATTCTGCAGCATGGAGCCAGAGCTGCCCCTGGGCACTCTGGTGCTTCTCGTGGACGTGTTGCTGCAGAAGGCGTTATTGCATCTACACTGTCCTTTGTGTCTACACTGTTATGTCGGCAAAGCGGCTTGCTTTGTCGACAGAACTGGATGTAGTCTAGATGCTCTTTGTCAACAGAAACTTTGTCAACAGTATCTGTGTGTGTCTAAACTACACCCCTCTGCTGACAGAGGGATGTAGATTAGGCTTATCGCTATTGCAAATTAAGCGGGGATTTAAATATCCCGTGCTTCATTTGAATAGAAATGGCCGCCGCTTCTTGCCACTGCGGCAAAAAGCGGCAGTCTAGACGGGGATCGGTCGACAAGGAAAGCCTTTTCTGACCAATTCTGTAAACTTTGTTGCACGAGGCATAAGGGATCGGTTGGAAAAGGCTTTCCTTGTTGACCGATCCCCGTCTAGACTGCTGCTTTTTGCGAGCACAGTGCCGCGTCAGCAAAAAGCAGTGGCCATTTCTATTCAAATGAAGTGCAGGAACCGTTTCATTTGCAATAGCGATGTACCTAATCTACATCCCTCTGTCAGCAGAGAGGTGTATTTTAGACACATCCTAAGGTGCCACAGTCTTTAACTTTAAAAGCAGTGAGCGGTCCTAACACAACTACCCCTCTGTTTTTTAAAAAGTCAGTGCACTTGATTTTATTCTGAAGTAGTTACATTTTAAAGGGGATGTGGCCAACTGGTTTATAATCCACATTTCACAATAGTTGAATGGATGCATATTGTAGAATCAAATAATACTCATCTTTGTTTTTAACACTGAACAGACTTTCTGATTATGAATCACCAAATCTCTGGCATAAATCAGCATAGCTCCATTGAAACAAAAGTATCTGTGTTGATTTATACAAGCTGATGATCCCGCATGGCATGCCTGTTTGGCTTTAGGTTAGAAAATGTCAGTATTTTAGAGCAATTCTTTAATTATTCAAAGATAGAAAGATTGATATTAAAAACTGCACACTGGTGTAATCAGGGGATGTTTTCAGTGTTGTTTTTCTAGTTTAGCCCACATAGCAGCACAGTAAGGGTGGAATATGCAACATGAGAGAGGGCATAAGAGGCTAGCAGAAAGAATATAAATATTTTATATTATTACAGAACAGAAACAACCAGCATTGCTGCAATATTGTTGATACAGCTGTTTCAGAAATTGTGAACTGAATAGCAATCTTCAGTATGCCTCCATTCTTTCTAAATCTTATACTGATTTTTCCCTTCTTCCATATTCCCTTCTGGTTAATTAATTTTTTTAGTATTTCCCCATTAATATCTTTTGCATTTGCTCTCTATTTTATTCACTGATTATTTTATTTTATTACTTTCTGGAAATGAAAATTCACACGCAAAGAATTGGATTAACACAAATGCAGTGATTTGAGAGGATGTCGTCAGTCTAAGGCAAGTAGATCCAGGGATGCAGACATCTTTGAGCATCTATGCAGGACTAGAACCCCGCTGATTGTGGGATCTTTTCCTCAGGGGGACCTCAGAACAGGAGGCGGTCCATCAGTATCTTTTTCTGGTTACCAGGAGCTGATGGAAACTCAGAGAGAAGACCCAAAAGCAAAGTCTGGAGAGTAAAAATCACCAATGTTCCTTCACAGTTACCAAAGGGGAGAAAGATGCTGCCTCCTGTTTCTGAACAAGCCATAAGCTCTTCCCACTGCATGCACACACATCAGCTACACCAGCTTCACTGACTATGGAACTGTCCCATAGAGGTACAATGTAGAAACTGCTGCACTAGAGAAACCATTAGCACATTAGTCCAGGAGCCAATACCAGATGCTTCATAGGAAGATGCAAGAAACCCAGCAGAGAGAAGATGTTTCAGAGAAAGTTTCTTCCTGATCTGCTCTGGCCAGAAGGTCACATATGCCTCGAAACACAAGGGTTTTCATTCCATCCAAATGTCTTTTCAATTCTTTACTAATATAGTCCTGGGTGGTCTTGTAATCTACATAAATGTCTAATCCTTTTAAAAATCCTGCTGACGTCTCGCTCTCAGTGATATCTTGGCAATGAGTTCCACAGGCTAATGGAGTGTTGTTTATTTACCAGTTCTAAATTTGTTGGCTTTCAGTGTCATTGAATCTCACTTGATTTTGTATTAGGGTGAAACATAGCACTCAATCATCCTCATACCATTCATTATTTTATACAGCACTATTATTTCCTATTCATCTCTTTTCTGGAGTAGATGATTCACAACCCTACCATATGGAATATTTTCCATCTCTGCAATTATTCTCCCTGAACCTCCTTCTTCCCCCCTCTGCACCCTGGCTTCTATTTTAGGTGCAAACTAATCAGATCTGAACAGAATATTCCAGGCAAGGGCATAACATTGATTTACACAGGACTTGCACATTAGCATTTTCTCTTGCTGTATTTTTTAAATCAAACTGATTTATGATACGGTTCCAAGCAAAACTGTGCAAGTAAACCAAAGCACGCACTGTCAATTTATGTTTAAACTGCACTGTTTTCTCTGACCTTAGAGCACACACGGAACTCTGTGCATTGCACTCAATACGGTTGGTTGAAAGACCATATTGTAAAAAGGAGCCCTGTTAGATTCCCTTAGCAAAGTTTTCTACTTAAATTCTCTCTCGCTGAAAGGTGCAAAGCTAACATTTACTATAGCACAATTCCTCTGGATTTCCTGGTTTTATCAGTTTAGAATCCCAAAAACAACACTGCTTTACCATGTTGCGAGGTCCAAATATTACACATAAGGGGCAACATTTATCCAGGCTGTAACTCCACTGAAGTCAACTGAGGTTTTAAGTTAGTGGAAATTAGTTGGTCCAATGAGCATAACCACCTGACCCCAAGAATGCAAAGACTTCCACATGTACGTAACTTTACAAGTGTCCCCTTAATATTAGTGGGACTGCTGAAATGTGTACACTTCCATGAGTTTAAGTCTCTGTAGGTATAGATAATGCAGGCCTTGCTGGAATTCAAGGAACAACTACCAGTACGGACCAAAGGCTGTGAACTAGAGAAGGCCTTGCCTTTGCAAAAATTCAATCCACCAGGTATTAGTGAACGCCAATTAAGAGATTTAAATATTTGACTGGAGAGGACGGTACACAAACACTCAGTGTTCTCAAGTCATTGCATGAGCGCATTCTCTGGGGGTTATTCTGGGGCAGACAGACCCCCTCTGACAATGGATGAGGAGGTTTTATTAGAACTAGCCGGTGCAAGGTAGAAGAAAATAACAAGTGCGTGGAATGTAATACGTCACTTCCTTGAGTCAATGCTAGCTGGAGGCAATATGAGATGGGAATCTATGTGCTGGCTTAGGTGTCCTGATGGAGCTGGTACCATTGTCATGGGCATATATATATTAGCGTACCTGTAGCTCCTACGGGGCACACATTAGTACAGGCAGTCCCCGGGTTACGTACAAGATAGGGACTGTAGGTTTGTTCTTAAGTTGAATTTGTATGTAAGTCGGAACTGGTACATATTGTAGGGGAAACTCTAGCCAAACATTTCTCCAGAGCTCAGTTTTATTCTCCCACACCTCACTTCCCTCAGTCCTTTATTCTCAAGCTGAGGTGTCTGCTGAGAAAAGCCGCTCCGCGTCTCCTTTGTCCGCTGGGGGGGGGGCGCTAGCTTCGCGTCTCCCTGGTCTGCTGGGGGGAAGCAGCTTGTGCGGGGTTGCCTCACCCCGTTTGTAAGTAGGGGTCCGATGTATGTCGGATCCATGTAACCCGTGGACTGCCTGTACTGTCTTCTGTTGACAAGGAACCTAGCCAAGCACTTTTGCTGCTGAACTGAACCTGTGGTCTTTCTTTACGAACCACAGTGGCATGGGCATGAGAACTAAGGGTGCAGGGGGTGCCTGGGGTCCCAGCTGCCATCCCCATGCTGCACTGCATGACAGGGTCTCTCCTATCGATCTTGCATGCTGGGATCCCAATTCAAGCTCCGTACGCTGGGGGCCTCCCCTGCTGCTGGCCGTCTCCCCTGCTGCTGGCCGCACACGCAGAGTCCTGCTGCCACCTCACACACCAGGTTCCCAGCTGTTGGCCCACATGCCAGGGGTTCTGCTGTTGACCCCATGTGCTGAGGTCCTGGTTTGAGCCCTGTATGATGGGAGGCCTTTGCTCCCAGCCTCAGCTGGGGGTAGGGTTGGACAGGGGTAACAGAGTTCAGCATCACCCCTTTTAACAAAGTTCCTGCACCAATGAATATTGAGTTCTGCAGAACTGGCAAGCTGTTGGTGACACTGACATTGGATACAGCACCTACCAGCCTCTGCAAGGCTCCACTAACAACAGAGCCTAAGATTAAGTATCAGAGGGGTAGCCGTGTTAGTCTAAATCTGCAAAAGTGGTGTGGAGTCCTGTGGCACCTTATAGACTAACTGAAGTGTAGGAGCATAAGCTTTCGTGGGCAAAGACCCACTTTGTCAGATGCAACCTAAGAGCCTAAGATTGTAAGTAACTGTGCTTACCCTGGCAAACGGTGAGCTGTCTTGCTATATGTGGGAGTGTAACGCTAACGTAAATGTCATTGCCTTTAAAATTTAAAAAAAAATGTTTTGAAAAAACCCGCCACGTGTGTGTAGCAATTATTGCATCGAAACATACCAGATTTCTCTGTGAACAGACACCCTGTCATGCTCTGGTATTGCCCTAGAGTCATTCAGATAAATGCTTAAGGGAACCTCTTCCAAATTACTTTAATGAATCGTTAACTATCCTTCAAAATGAAACCCCTCGCTTTTATCATTAAGATTTCCCCAAAGTGTGTCTGCTGACTGCAGTCTGCTGTCGAACTTTTAAAGTGGTGAATAAATTAAATAGCTGTGTCTGATGACAGCCTTACCACGAATCTATTCAGCACCTGATGTGTCAGCCTGCTCTGGCTGGAAAAGAAAAGTGATGCTTTTATGCAATGGTCACATACACCCTTTTGCCTCTAAAAGCAGGAGAACTGGGATGTATTTCCAGGTCTGTCAGACTGCTTATGTAATCTAAGGCCAATCCCTTAGGCCAACATTTTCAAAAAACATCCACTAATTTTGAGGGCCTCCATTTTTGGAATGCCCACTTTGGAACTCACGGGGTCTGATTTTCGAGAGGTGCTGAGTACCTATAGCTCCTGACTTCAAGGGGATAATAGCTGAGGTACCCAGTGCTTCTAAAAGTGTTTGCTCAGACTCTCCAAAGTAGCAAACACTTGGAAAATGTTACCTTTACCACTTCTGAAGATCATCTTTAAGTACCTCTGGGTATGTCTACACTAGCCCCCTAGTTCGAACTAGGGAGGCTAAAGAAGGCATTCGAAGTTGCAAATGAAGCCTGGTGGAATCTCCCTCTCTGGAGATATTTAAGAACAGGTTGGATAGACATCGGTCAGGGATGGTGTAGACGGAGCTTGGTCCTGCCTTGAGGACGGGGGGCTGGACTCGATGACCTCTTGAGGTCCCTTCCAGTCCTATTATTCTATGATTCTATGACTTAAATATCCCGGGCTTTATTTGCATCTTCCCATCCGGGTGCCATTTTTAAATCCCTTTAGTCCGAACTAACTGCCTGCGGTTACACGCGGCAGTCAAATGTTAACTCGGACTAAGTCCTTAGTTCAATTTAACTGTTACACCTCGTGGAATGAGGTGGAATGAGGTGTAACAGTTAACTTGAACTAAGGACGTAGTCCGAGTTAACGTTTGACTGTCACATGTAGCCGCGGGCAGTTAGTTCGGACTAAGGGGATTTAAAAATGGCGCCCGGACAGGAAGATGCAAATAAAACCCGGGATATTTAAGTCCTGGGCTTCATTTGCAACTTCAAATGCCTACATTAGCCTCCCTAGTTTGAACTAGGGGGCTATTGTAGACATACCTTCTGTTTCCCTATTTTCTAAGCAAGGATCACAATAACAATACCCTACCTCTCAGGGGTGTTATGAAGCTAAATTCATAAGTGCTTGCAATGCTTTGTTTACACAGTGATAAACACGACACAAATGCTTACAAAGAAAGTTGAATAGCTCCAAGTTTCTTTTTGGGGGGTTTAAGTGACTATCAAATAAGAACATAAGAACAGCCATACTGGGTCAGACCGAAGGTCCATCTAGCCCAGTATATTGTCTGCCGACAGTGGCCAATATATACTCTGTGCAAAATATATATACTCAATATATATACTCTGTGCAAAATCAAGAACAAGAACAATCCTCCCCATGAAAAAATAAGAAATCTTATAAAAAGGAAAAACATACCCCTTCTCTAAAAGGAATTTCACAGCGTCCATATTCCCACTTCCACATGCAGCCATCAATGGAGTTTTATAATATACATCTCTAATGTCCACTGGTACCCCCTCTTCAAAGGCTTTCTTCAGTGACACTATGTCTCCTTCTTTACTAAGATAGATAATTTTGGTGTACGTTTTCTCGGGCTCATCAATGTACCATGCAGAGTCGTCCTGCAAAGGATGTTCAGGGGGGTGATCCCGATTAAAACGGCTACTGTCGGTAACATTCTGATAGGTCTCAATCATGTACATAGGGGGCCCTCCGTCTGTTCGACGTGGGCACAAGCTCTCTGGAAGGACACAGATAGGCATGGGTATGGAGAACTTGCCTTTCTTGCCTTTTCCTTTCTTGCCTTTCTTCTTTTTGGGTCCAAACGATGAAATGAGATAGGCTTTTTGCAAGTATTTGGAACCTTTAAAAAACTCTTCAATGTTAACCCCCCCAGCGCGAGACTTATCATGCGCCTGGGCAACCGTTTGTATTTGTTCAGCATCTACAAAATCACACTTCTCCTGAATAATGGATGCAAAGTCATCTTTGGTTACTGTTCCGTCACCCCTGTCCACTATCTCAAATGCCTCGCGAAGGGCTGTCTGATGTTCTAAGGACCAGTCATGCAACCTCATCGCCCAGCGTGGATCATCATCCTTCGCACCAGGTTTGGAGACTTTAGCATGGAATCGTTCAATTTTGCGCAGTTCCTTTGAGGCTGCTTTAAAACCACCTTCTTTGGCGATCATCCTTGGGGTCTTTGTGAGCAGGTTCTTCCATTTCGGATCGCAACCTAAAACACAGAAATGGTTTTACTAAAAATACCAGATGGTGTATGCAACTAGCTAAGTCTTCATACAGATTTGCAACAAACTGCTGTAGACAATTATTAACAGAGCCTATCATTTCTGGGATTCAGACAGAACTATTAAATTGCATTTCTAACTATAAAGTGGGATAGTTATTAAAGACAAAAACAACACTGAAAGTATTAAAGTTTGTATTTAAACTTAAAAAAGAAGCCATAAAGATCAGAGCTAAGGTTGAACTATTATTTTTAAATTCCCCATTCTGTACCCAAGAATTGAACTTTGGCTGTGGGTGGTGCCATTACTTAAAATGTTCAGACCTCATCAACAGAGGATGGACAGGTTTTGGAGTTTCATAGGGAAACAGTGAAATTCCAGGTGTGACACTGGATTTGATTTTTGTTAGCATGACATAGCTTCTTTGAGGCTTGATCCAATGCACATCGGAAAGTAAGGGGAGTGTTTCCATTAACTACAAGAGGCTCTGGATCAGGCCCTTGAAGCGTTTAGTGCTACAATGACTATTTTGCTTGGAAATGTAGACTTTTGAAATGCAGACGTTTCACAAGCACTGTGGACACTTACTTCTGGAAGACTTAAGTCCACCCCAATGCTAATGGAATGTCATTTCCAATTTTGTAGGCTTAAATGTTTGGCTCAGTATAGTTTTAAATTATTTAAACCTTTTGAGATTCCACTGCCTCCCTGGAGAATTGTTCTACAGGCTTACAGCCAGACTGACAGAAATTTTTTCGGACACTCTATATTTGATAGTGCAGGGGTGGGCAAATACTGACCCATGGGCCAGATCTGGTCAACTAGGGTTAGCTCTTGGCGGGCCACCACTGCCATATTTACCTGCACCTCTGCAGATATGGGAGATTGCAGCTTCCACTGACCGCAGATCGCTGTTCCTAATGGCAGCTGCAGGAAGCAGTTCCCACTGGTCCATGCTATTTCCCATTGCTCCCACTGGCTGGGAATGGCAATCCACAACCAATGGGATCTGTGATTGCTGGTACCTGTGGCTGTGCAGGTAAATATAATGGCAGCGGACCTCCATGCACTAGCCCTACAAGCCACTTCCATGTTATTGCCCAACCCTGTGTGAGTGGATTAAGTGCTCAATAAAAGCACCACTATGACAGTCCTGGAAAATCAAATCCTCCATTTATGTAGAAGTGAAATCCTGTATTGAGCATAGAAGACAGCAAAGATTTGTATGATCTATGTAAGTATGCATTTTTGTTTACCTCTTTGCCCTATAAATTTGCAGCAATCCGCAAAACCCCCAGCAGCAGCGTAATGAAGTGGCGTGTTCCCATTCATAGCAATAAGCCCCACATCTCCATTATAAGCTGAGATTATCCTGAGGATCTAGAAGAGCAAAGTCAATGCCATTAAAAACCCTGTACTAAAGATACTGGGAATTGTGGGTTTTTTTAATTAATAATTGAAATTAGGGCTGTCAACTAATTGCAATTAACTCAAGCAATTAATTCAAAACAGATTAACTTGATTAAAAATTAATTGCAATCAGTTGCAGTTTTAATTGCACTGTTACACAATAATCAGAATACCAATTTAAATGTATTATAAATCTTTTGGATGTTTTTCTACATTTTCAAATATATTAATTTCAATTACAAAACAGAATACCAAGTGTACAGTGTTCAGTTTATATTATTTTTATTACAAATATTTGCACACAAAAAAGATAAAAGAAACAGTATATTTCAATCCATTTCATGCAAAGTACTGAAGTGCAATCTCTTTATTGGGTAAGTGCAACTTACAAATGTATAGTTTTTACATAACTCAACTTGAGAACAAAACAATGTAAAACTGTAGATCCTATAATTCCACTTAGGCCTACTTTTAGTTTAGCCAATCACTCAGAAAAATAAGTTTATTTACAGTTACAGGAGATAATGCTGCCTGCTTCTAATTTACAGTGCCATCTGAAAGTGGGAACAAGTGTTTGCATGACACTGTTGTAGCTGATGTTGCAAAGTATTTACGTGCCAAATATGTTACATATTCACATGCCCCTTCATGCTTCAACTGGTAGACTTGTTCATCATCTTTACGGTGCAAACATTTGTAATAAAAAAGAATAATACAAAGTGAGTGCTCCACACGTTGTATTCTGCACTGTAATTGAAATCAATATATTTGAAAATGTAGAAAAACATCCAACAAGATTCATAGTAAATTTAAATTGGCTTTCTGTTCTTCACAGTGAGACTAAAACTGTGATTTATTACATTAATTTCTGTAATTGTTTGACAGCATTCCTTGAAATACGGTGTAATCCATAGCCACACTGTGTGGCTCTCTGATGTTCTCCACTGCTCAGTCTGCATATAAAAGTTTATCAGGTTGCCATAGTAGTTATGTGGTTCTTTAATTTAGGCAGTGGGAACTTGAGCTTTTAGATCCAGAGTGTCCATGTTCAGTCCCAGTTCTACCCACCTATCTGAAGCTGTTGTGTTTTAAGATGCAATTAAGGGTGGTAGCTAGCTGGAGCGACCTAGAGCCAAACAACAGGATACCAAGGGGATGGGCATTATCATTGGGATTCTCTCTAGCAGAAAGGTAGAGATATTTTGGGGCACGATGCTGCGGGGAGGAAGCTACTGCTGATCAGTTCCCCCACATCTGTTGAAATTTCAGGGGGGAAATCCATACCACAGCTGTCCTGAACATGGAGAGACAAGAGGGAAGAAAAGAAGCCATTTCCTCATTATTGAGCATCTACAAGCATTAATTCCAAGTGCTCTATTATAACAAAAACACCTCAATCATGAGACGCACCCATGACACACAACCTCATGAGATACCTCTGCCCTGGTGGAGCCATATGCATAAGATGTAGGCAGCTACATGTATTTATAAATCCATGTATTTACAGGAAACGGTGGCACATTTAAAAGAGAAAACCTGTAATTTCTAAATTCCCTGAATGGTTTAATAGAAAGCATTCATGAATATTGATTTTTCTGCTTGGCTTGGAACAAGCAGGCTCGGTTGCTTTGAAGTTAACTTTCAGTCCTCATAAAAAAAGATACCTCAAAAAAGCCTCCTTTGGCAGCGAAATGTGCAGCATTGTGTCTTTCATTGTCGAATATGTTAACATCTCCTCCTCTCTCAAGAATGCCACGCACAACCTCTATCACGCCTTCTCTTGCCGCTTCCATTAAGGCAGTCCGACCTGTAGCCTGCAAGTTAAACAGACGTGTTTTATGTTCGTTTTCGTGTTAGATAATCCAAGTCAGTGTTGCAAGGGGATATCAGAACTGTAGGCCTCCTCTATGAATCATAAAAAAGCAAAGCAAGGTACAAGCCCAATCATTTCAAGTCCTTGGGAAATCATTCCCCTTCTTGGCCCGAAATAGCCTCTGTCTCTTGACCTTTAATGCACGGAGCTAAGCCCATCTATTCTCATGCTCATCCTGAGAGACAAAAGTGTGGTGGGGGACAATGTTTGTGGGCACACGAGGCATGTTCGGACTGTGCAATTTTAACTAGAAGGAGAAGAATATGCTCCTGGATTTGTGGTTACCTGAGATGTATGGACCATTGAATGTGCCCTGAGCAACGGTCTGGCTTTTTTAAACACATAAATGACTTGGATTGTAGCTGCCCGTTGCACAGAGGTGCAAATGGAAAGGAGGGTAAAGGGCACAGTTTCTTGGAATATCTCATTGTCTTTGGTTTTTTGCCGGGTCGGCCACATTATACTTCTAATTTTATTGAATAGAATTTAAAACAATAGACCAGATCTCTTGGCCAGTGGGCACAGCTTCACTGACGTCAACAGGGATGTAGCAATTCACACTATTAAGAGAGCTGGCCTGGCTGTTTTTATGCATATAAATAATTGGATCACAACCTACCAAAATCCAAAACAGGAGAGAAGTGATCCAGGGTGTGGGACCGCAGCAAAATAAAACAAGAACGATGAAGGAGAGGCACCATTGCTAGCAATAACCTATGCATTGCCCGGATTATTTCACATTTAAAGATTTATGGTCATTTATTGTCGTGGTTCTACAACAGCATTACAACAGTATGTACACATATTGAATTATAGACACATTCCTACTGGGTTTATTGCATTGGGGTTTGCTCCTCTTTCCAAAAATTTCATACACGTTTCTTTAATCTCATGGGCTTGTTCACAAGCTTGCAGGAATACTGGCTTCCCATCAGTAGTACAGTTGTTAACATCCGCGCCGTATTCTAACGCAATCTGAAAGCAGCGGCAGTGCCGTTTCGTGGGTAAAATACAGTAAAACAAAATGCCTGCAACAAAAAAGCAGAACAGCTGTTAAGCAACAAAACAGAGGGCTGAAATAAAGAGCACAAAAGCCCCTAATTCAAAGACAGCCCCCTTAGACCAATACAGAAATGCTTTAATATCTCAGGTATAAGGGTCTGTCCATTTGAATCCAATTATAGGGTCAAGAGCTTAGAGAGTAATACATGAAACAATATTTGGGATTTCAATGGGACCAGTGTGTAGAATAAAGCAATATTCAATGTGAGTGAGTGTATTAGAACCTGACCTTTAATAGTTAGACACATCTACAACTTAATACAGGTTGGACCTCCCTAGTCCGGCTGTGACGGGGTATACTCACCCCGCCGTGGCGGTGCGGACTCGCCCCGCACTCAGCCCTCTCCAATCCCCGGGCTTCATGGGGAGCATGGTATGCGGCCCGCCACTTGAGCCACATGTTCTGGCACCATGGCACAGCTGATCAGCGTCACGGCTGGGAGACACATGCCCGAGCCATGCTAAGGGCGCGTTGGGCTGGACGCAAGGGAAGGGTGGTGGGGGCCTCGAAGGGCGCACGGAGCATACGTCACCGGGAGGGGCCGGCATGGGAGGCCAGGCGGGAGATATAAAGAGGTATGGCCATGAGAGGAGAGGAGGCTGGAGGAGCAAGGGGAAGGAGCACCAGGAGCAGGGGAGAGAGAGAGGGAATGAGAGAGAGAACGAGAGGGAGGAAGACGGTCGCCGGCGGTACGCTGGCCATCTGAACGAAGAGGCAGTTGTGAAGGAGAACGGTCTCCCCCCAGCTGCACTTGGGGGTAGGAAGTAGCCAAGGGCAGGGCTTTCCTTCTGGTAGCCTGCAGGCTGCTGTGTTACGGTAGGAGGCCCCACCAGCCTGACAGGACCCTAACTGACCCTGTCCGTAGGGCCCTGGGCTGGGACCCGTGAGAGAGGATGGGTCCAGGACTCCTTACCCCATCCACCACAGGCGGTGGTGAATCTCACAGGACTGCCACTAACAGTGACTTTGATAGACTACCAGCAAGGCACAGGAGCCTTGAAAAACTCTCTATAAAAGGATGGCTAGGCAGCCACGAGGCCCAAGTGTGACTGAGAGGGAAGGGAGCAGGGAGCTTCACAACTGGTGGAGAATGTGGGTACGAGTCCCGGTATCCCTGGACTGAAGGGAGGACTGGAATAGCGGGGAGAATAAGCTTCAGTGCAGTAGGATTCTCTGTCTTTCTGGGTTTTTTTTTCTCTTCTCTCCCGTTGCTAGTTTGTTTTCTTTTGGAAGGAGAGATGGAGTCTGCCAAGATGTTCGAATGGCTGACAGAAAACTAAAGGCAGCAGCAACAACAACAGACTTTGCTGATACAGTAGCTGTCATCAGCAAAGGCAGCTCATGTGGGAACTGGCAGAGCAGTACTGAGCGCAACACGAGCGGTGGGTACAACAGTACGGGACGCCGGCGCGAGGCTGGGATGTGCCTCTGGTGAGCCATGAGACTGACCAGGGCTCGGTACAGCAGTTGCCAATACAACTGGCTAAAATTGGCCCAACAGATGACCCTGAGGCATTTTTTATAACGTTTGAGCGGGTGGCCACTGCGGCACACTGGCCAGAAGAACACTGGGCCACCTTGCTAGCCCCATACCTAACCGACCCAGCCCAACTAGCCTACCGGAGTTTGAACCCCAGAGACTGACCTCCAGAGGTTCAGACAGGAATGGTACCCCCAGGGGGCGAGGCCCCGAGTCATCACGCAAAAGTTGAGAGAGTCAGGGTGGAGTTGGCTGGAGCCGAACCAGACGTCGGGGGCCCAACTGGCAGATCCAGTGATTTTGGAGCAATTCTTGCACATGCTACCCGGTGGGGGACAGCAGTGGATACGACAACACCACCCCTCTACTGTGAACGAGGCAATCACGCTGATGGAGGACTACATGATGGCGGAGTTGGCTGAGGTAATAGGGAAACCGGCTCAGGATGTTCTCCCACTGAAGCCCGGAACTGACATAGCGACCCGACAGAAAGAAAATAGTGTGGGAGAGGAGGGGAACGTGAGCGCAGGGAAGAAGTGAGGGACGACGACTTAGCCCCAGTGTGGTCACCTCCTGTGCAAGAACCGGCACCCGCAAAGGCCCTTCGGGCAGCCAAAAGGGACCGAGCCCAGATGAAAGGCGGGCCTTCCAAGGGCGTGTGTTTCCAATGCAGGCAGGAAGGGCACTTTCAGAAAGAGTGTCCTTATATGGATTGTACATATGGTCAAGTTTTGATGGGAGAAAAATCCTCTGGGGGCAAGAGGGGTGGAGAATTCTGAGAGCAATTAAAATAGAGGGCGTGTCTATAATGGCACTAGTAGACTCCGGGTGTGGACAGACCATAGTAAGGGCTGATTTGGTAGAGGAAGGCGGACCTAGAGGACTGCCAGTCTTCGTGCCATGTGTGCATGGGGACATGAAACCGTATCCTATAACGTGGGTGCGAATTATAGATGGGCAAGTGGAGGGATGGTGTTATGTGACCATCGCCCCAACGTTGGCCTACCCCGCTCTCTTAGGGAAAGATTGGACGGGGTTTAACCGTGTGGTCGAAGAGTGGGGGCGTCAGGTCCGAAGGAAGGGATCTGAGGCCTTGCTAGAGGAAGAAGTAAGGAAGGAAGAAATGGAGCTAGGTATCCTGAACCCCAGCCCCACAACCCATGATCAGGCTGCAAACCCCAACCAGCTGATTGACCCAGATCTGGCAGCCCGACCTGAATTTTGGGATGGAGATTTCATCCAGGAGCAAAGGGAGGACCCGTTACTACGTCATGCCTGGGAGAACGCCAAGGAAATTGACAGACAGGGAGACTCGGCCGTCTGGATGATGACGAGTCTCCATTTTGAAGTACACCGCAATCATTTGTATAGGGTCACAGAAGGAGTGGAGGGCAGCGGGACGGTCCAACAGCTATTGGTCCCAGGGAGATATCACAGGCAACTCCTAGAACTAGCACATGCGAACCCATGGGCCGGTCACTTAGGGTGGCAGTTGCTACAAAGGTTTTATTGGCCGGGGATATACCGGACGGTGAAGGACTTCTATAACTCATGCCCTGAGTGTCAGAAGGCTAGCCCAAGAGGAGTACCCAGAGCCCCTTTAGTCCTGTTACCCGTGACTGAGGTTCCCTTTGAGAGGGTCACCTTAGACCTGGTGAGCCCTCTCGAGAAGACACGAACAGGGTATCAGTACATCATGGTCTTGATAGACTACATGACAAGGTACCCCAAGTCCATACTCTTGCAGAATACTACCGCCCCTGTTATTGCCATGGAACTAGTGAAGATCTTTTCATGGGTGGGGATCCCCCGTGAGATCTTAACAGATCAAGAGACTAATGTGACTTCAAAATTGATGGAGGAGCTTTGCCGGCTGTTGCGGATTAAAGCATTAAGGACCTCTGTTTATCACCCGCAGACTGACGGGTTGGTAGAAAGGTTTAATTGGACATTAAAAAGTATGTTAAAGAAGTTCGTGGAGGAAGATCCTAAGGAGTGGCACAGGACTTTGCCCGCCTTACTCTTCGCAGTCCATGAGGTACCTCAGATATCTACCGGGTTCTTGTCATTTGAGCTTTTATACGGGTGGTAGCCCCGGGGTATATTAGATATTGTTAAGGAAGCCTGGGAGGAACAGGCGATCCGGGTACAAGGTTCAGTGCAGTATATACTTAAATTGCAGGAAAAGTTGCATAACCGGGGGGAGTTTGCAAGGGAAAACTTATTGATGGCACAAGCAAAGCAGGCTAGGTACTACAACAGAGGGATACGCTTAAGAACTTTTGAACCAGGAGACAGGGTCCTACTTTTGCTACCCGCACAGGATTCCAAGCTGCTGGCCAAATGGCAGGGGCCCTTTGAGGTGGTCTGCTGGTGGGAGAGGTTGACTATGAGATAAGGATGCCGGGGAAATGAAAAAATACCAGAATTTATCACGTCAACCTCTAGAAGGCTTGGAGGGAGCAGGAGGGGTTAATGATTAACCCGGTAACCCCCGAGTCTGAGCTGGGACCCTGGGGAGGTAGGGACACTAACCCTACAGCTGGGTCGGGAGCTGACACCAGTCCAACATACCGAACTACAGCGCCTGTTACACACATTTTCACAAGTCCTGACCAATCAACCAGGACAGAGGACTCTGATTTATCACCATATAGCAACAGAGCCCGGTAAGAAGGCCCAAGACTCGGTGCAACCCCTCCCCCAGAAGATATGGGACACAGTATGGGAAGAGGTCCAGCGAATGCTGCTCTGGGGCATGGCAGAGGAGTCTCACAGTTAGTGGAGGAGCCCTGGCACTGTCAGGACTTAATTGCTCCCAGACGAGGGATTTTGCCAGGCCTGGGTAGGTCATTTCTGGACCCCCTGGTGCCAGCTCCACCCCCTGCCCTGCCATTCCACTGGGCTTCCCAACTCCCCCGGCAGCCCAGATGGGTCACACGCTGGGCTTTCTGATCCCTTCCTCTGATCCTCCCCCCGCAGTCCTTCCCCTGCCTCCCCTCTCCACAGCCCAGCTGAGCCACATGCCGGACTCCCAGACTGCCCCGGGCAGCCCAGTTGGGCTGCATGCCAGGCCCTGCCTTCCCCGCCCCTGCATAGAGCCGGGCTCCTGGCTCCCCCCGCAGCACACCAGGACTCTCTGATCCTGGAAAATCCATGGTCTATTGCCAGATCAGAGTGTTCCCGTTTATAGAGATGCAACCTGTATCGGAAAAAGCCACAAACTAAATGCCTGATCCAGCCAAAATGTCTTCACTTTCAACATCACAAAAACTCCTACGAAAAAAAGGCTCTGTTGGGTGGTATGTGTAGAAAACCCGCATCTTGGACTAAACCCTGGGATGTTTAGAGTAGCAAGCCATAGGCCTTTGCTACATGAGCAAAAAAACCCAGTCCTAGAGCAAAAGACTCTTCCCCACTATGCTGACCAGCCATTAGAGAGGGAGGGGCACATTACACACATGGCTAGCACGTGAGACGTGGCGAGACAGCCGGATGCAATTTGTAGAGTCTGGCTCCAAAGATACTTTTTCTATAAATATGATTAAGCAGGACTCCTTTTACCTTTTCCTTCATTATCAACTATGGTCATGTCTGCCTCGGCCTTTACTAGTTTATCCAAGGCTAACTCATGGCCCAGGTCAGCTGCTTTCATGGCAGGAGTGCACCCCATTCGGTCTTGGACGTCAGGGTGAGCTCCTTGCTCCAGCAGGAAGCTGCACATATTAATGTCATTTGCGATGCATGCCAAATGCAGGGCGCTGTCTCCGTTGACCGGCTCGGTGAAATTAATGAGTTCTGGGAATCCAAGCTTGGTCAGTTTCTCTATCTGCCGCTTGTCCTTCTGGCGAACACATTGGAGAACTTTGTAGATCTGCAAGTTTTCAAGTCTTTTGTCCGTCAAAGACATCCTTGACCAACTGAAGTTAGTCTTCTTCAAAAGGAGCGCTTTCTGGACAAAATAAATAACCATGTAAACACAGAAGAAGTCATTTATGGGATTGATCCAAATAACATGTGACAAAGTTTTTCCTTTTGACTTCAGAGGTGACTGAGCAACCTCATTATTCTTGATTTTATATGTGCATATGTTCATATTATATACACATCTAGGTACAGACACACAGACAGTACCGTATTTTCTGGCGTATAAGACTACTTTTTATACTAAAAAACATCCCCCAAAAATCGGGGGTCGTCTTATACGCCGGGTATAAACATACTGTAGCTTCGGCTACATACAGAACGTCCCTGTGCTGATACTGTATGTACCGCGCTGAGCCAATCACGGCAAGCGGTGTTATCTAGTAATACATACAAAGCCTGCTCGGATTGGCTGAGTCAGAGAGGCGGGCTATTACAACCTTTGCCAATCCGAGCAGGCTTTGTATGCATTAATAGAATACACCGCTTGCCGGGATTGGCTCAGCGCGGTACAGACAGTATCAGCACAGGGATGTTCTGTATGTAGCCAAAGCTACAGTACTGTATTAGGGCACATCCAGCGGGCTGGTGTTTTTAAATGGTGTTGCCTCAGAAGGGGGGGGTAGTCTTATACGGCGAGTATAGGCCAAAACCTATGTTTTAACTGGAAAATTAGGGGGTCGTTTTATACGCCCAGTCACCTTATACGCCAGAAAATACGGTAAGCACACTTAGCACTTTGAAAATAATTCCTTTACAAACCATTTCTGATTATCAAGTGTTTAATTTGGTATGAAGAGGTTTTGTTTAAAGTGGAAATTAAAAGCTGGATTTAATGCAGTTCGGAGCTAACATGGAACATAACATAAGAACAGCCGTAGTGGGTCAGCCCAAAGGTCCATCTAGCAAATATCCTGTCTGCTGACAGCGGCCAATACAAGATGCTCCAGAGAGAGGGAACACAACAGGTAATCCTCATGTGATCCTTCTCCTGTTACCCATTTCCAGACAAACAGAGGGTAGGGACACTATTCCTACCCATCCTGGCTAATAGCACTGATGGACCCATCTAGCTCCTCCTGTGCAGAGGGTCAGCAACTGAACTCTGCCCCACTGAATACCAATGGAGCCCTGTTTTGTAGAAGTGGTGTGTGGATCCTCTGTTAGGTCATCTGCGCAAGGGTTGAATTGCACACCCGTTGATTCCTGTGATAGGTCTCCTGAGGGAGGTATTTTGGAGACAAGAACTCTAGTATTTGGGCTAGGCCCTGACGGCCGTATTTACCCTAGTAGAGGGGACTCTGATATTGGACTAGGCCTCTCAGGCTGTATTTACCCAAGCAGAGGGGACTCTGATATTGGACTAGGTCATAGCGGCCGTAACTATTCTAGGGGGGGGGGGGGATACACCCCCACCTCCCCGACACGGGGCTCTGCAGGTTCCTCTCCCCTCCTCCTCCCCTCACAGCTACAGAGATTGGGGATTTCCTCTCCCCACCCCCACACCTACTGGGACTTGCACACTTCCCCTCCCTTGCCACTTCACACAGGCAAGGGGAGATTCAGCACCCCATGCTGTGAGGCTCCTGGGGGAGGCACTAGCGATTTCCCCAACACACACTTCACCTGGAGAGAGTGGGGATTCCCTTGGGACTATTACACCACCAGTCACACAGGAGGATACAAATACCAAAAGGCCTCACTCAGGGATTAAGGCCCATTGCGCTAGGATCTATGCATGTGTAACCCACACACCTAGGCTATGTCTACACTGGCGGGTTGTTGCGCCAGAAATATGCAAATGAGGCTAAGTGTGGAATATCGCTGAGCCTCATTTGCATCTCTAATGAGCCGCCATTTTGAGGAAGAGGCTCTTGCACCAGAAGGAGTGTCTACACTGCCCCTTCTTGCGCAAGAAAAACCCTCTTGCGCAATGCTGCTGTGCTGATTATTTTCACCAGGACCGTGCACGGGATAGGCAGCACCCCAGGATCTGCGTGCGCCCGGGCCAGCCACACTCCTCGCTGGCCTGTTCCCTCCCAGCCAGCCCCACATCCCCCAACCCCCTCCTGGCCAGCCCTGCTTCCCGCTGCCCGGTTTTCCTCTCCCCTCCCTGATCTCCCCCGGCCAGACCCACTCCCCTTGATCCCCTCCCAGCCAGTCCCACTCCCTACCGGGTGGTTCCCCCCCATTTTCCCCAGCCAGCCCCACTCCCCCAGACTCCCTCCCGGCCAGCCTCACTACCCTCCATTCTGGTCCGTTGTCCTGCCCCTCACCAATCTGAGATCAAGTGTGTCCGGTATTTTTTTTGAAACCATCTGGTAACCCTAATTTTGACTGGTGTAATATCCAGCGGACAAAGACATTGTGCAAACTGCCTAGCCCTTGTTGAGTGTTTTGTGAGACACAGAGGCTACGTCTACAGTGGTGCATTCTCACGCAAAAACTCTTTTGTGGAAGAGTTCTTCTGCAAAATCTCTTCCAGAAGAGAGCGTCTACACTGGCATGTGCTTTTGCACAAGAGATGTGGTTTTGCACAAGAGCATCCATGCCAGTGTAGATGCTCTCTTGAGCAAGAAAACTCTGATGGGCATTTTAGCCATAGGGCTTTCTTGCACAAGAAATTCTTCTGGAAGAGCTCTTGTGCAAGAGGGCTTCTTCCTGAGTGGGAGCGTCAGAGTTCTCGCACAGTAAGTCCTGATTTTACACATTAGAATGTCAGTTTACTTGCGCAAGAACGCGCAGCCAGTGTAGACAGGCAGCACGTTTTTGCGCAAGAGCGGCCGCTTTTGCACCAGATCACACCAGTGTAGACACAGCCCGAGGCTATGTCTAGACTACACTGATTTATCAGCAAAAGGTATGCAAATTTTCAGAAGAGGCTTTTCTGAAATTTGGCCCGTCTACACTGGGCCAAATTTTGGAAAAACCTACTCTTTCAGAAGAGCCCTTCTTCCTCGTGGAAGGAGGAAGTCAGGGCTTCCGAAAGAGTGCGTCTGCTCTTCTGCCAAAAAAAAAAAAAGCAGAAGAGCAGATGCATTCCCAGGACATGGCGGAGTTTTTCCGGGATACCTCTGGTATCCCGGAAAAACTCCATAGTGTAGACATAGCCAGAGTGAATTTTAAGGAGTGAGGATGTGTAGTGATGATGTAGATCTTCACAGTAAATGCCTCCCATGAATGAGAGGCAGTATGGGAGAAAGTGAGAAAATGCTCATTAGAAAAAATAAATAATGGGCACTAAGGGATAGCATTGGTGCCAGAGCAGAACTGGAGTTTGCCAGCAAAGCATGATTTTGTACCCTACAGGGATGGGTGATGTCCCTTTGTGAACTCCGCACAGGCTCTGGTAGAGTTAATTGGAGCAGAAGAACTCAATTAGGCCCCTGGTTGCAGCTGGAGAGTGTGGACCAAGCCCAATTAAAAACAATGCCCAGCTGGGGGAAGATGCAGGTAGTTACCATGCAGAGTAGAAGAGGGCTGCAGGGAGTGAATGCTGAAATGCCTCTCTTAGCAACAGAAAGGAAAGTAGGTGTAAAGAGGAGACCCTGGACTCCTCTCCTGCGCAGAGAATTTTTACACAGAGCCAGGAACAAAGCAGAGAGGTCATTGGTTTGGAGCAAACTCTGGCAGGGAGACCTGACCGAAAAAGGCCTCACCTGGTGCCCAGGGAAGCATTCAACTGAGGAACAAAGCTTGGGGAAACCTGGAGTATGGCAGGGTAGAGTTGAGCTGCTCTGAGGCAAGGACCATAGGGTCTACGGTTCAGGGGGCAGAGGCCTGAGACAGTCTTGAAATTATTTGATGGACTTCTTTTTGTGGGGGGTTTGTCCCCCTGTGGTGAGTGAGGTGGAAGAGTGGGGTGATAAGTGATAAGCTGGAGGGCTGAGTTCCAGGAAGACAAAGACCATTATGTGGCTAGAGTGACTGTCCCTCATGAGGAGAGCCTCCTGCCTCACTCCCAGGCATGTGCCAGTGTGGACTCCCACTTCTTTAAATACGTGGGTTGGCCTGAAATTGTTTACACACTTGTTCTTTTACTTCTCTGAAATTCTGGTAGTCACTCTACCTGTGTGGCAAGGAAGGCACCTGACTAGGTCCTCAGCTTGTATACGTTAGCATAGTTCCACGGTCTAGCCCTCTGTTAATTCTCTTGCTTAGCTTGGCTACCAGGCCTGCAAGAGATGGATGCAACCGTCTCATTGAAGTTGCTATTTGCGTTCAGTATCAAGTCACTGAATGCAATCTGACACCGCTGTGTACAGCCACTGTTAGGCAAAGCAACAGAACTAAAATAGCAGGAGGGTTGCAGGAGGGGCTCCCCTGACCCCATCCTCAGGCTGCTGCGCCCCCAGCCCATAATCCCTACTCCCACGCCCCTCAAATACCTGAGCAAGGGATGTTGTGACCTAGCATGTGGGGTCACAGTGCTGCTCGGGTTTAGCCCAGCTGCTCCTTTATCATGGTCTGGCCCAAACAGGAGTGGCACTGTAACTCAGTGTATCAGGTTGCAGTGGCTCAGGTAGCCATCCATTGCATTGTGACCTGGCATGTGAGGTGATGCATCTCTTCTGTTTGGCCCAGCCAAAAAGAGATTAGGCCCTGGGGCTGGATGACTCCCACTCCAGCTCCATGGCCTGTGGAATGAGAAGAATTGCCACTTGGGTGGAGAATGTTTGTACACTGCCCAATCACTAGCATGGCTTGAAAACTAACAATCCCTTGCTGTGGGAATTTTTGAAAACTCCATGTAAACTTTGGTATGTACTGGAAAGCCACGTTTTGTTGAAAAAGTCTTGCCCAGTTCTTACATCCCGCTATACTTGAATCCAGCAACAGCAGCAGCTCCTTGCTTTGAGTATTGCATTAGCTCAGAAAAAAATGTGCAAATGTAATCCACGCACCTTGTGTGGTTCACTGTCCCATGCCCATCCCCTAGACCACAGCAACAGATAAGAACAATAGACCACTACAGCAGGAGCTGACAATCAGTTGGCCTTATAGCTCAAGATGTAGAGGTGCCTGTATTAAGCTTCTGAAGTCCCAGGTTCAAATCCACCTGGTGGCAGTTACCCAAGTGTTTGTGGTTTGTAATGTAAACTTGCCAAAAGGCCTCCAATGGATACCAGCCTATCATTTCTGGAATTATAATTATGTATTTATATTTAATCTTAGAACAGCCAAAGTATCCTGTATTCTGACAGTGGCCAATGCCTGGTGCCCCAGAAGGAACGAGCAAAACAGGTAATCATCAAATGATCCAACCCCTGTTGTCCATTCCCAGTTTCCAACAGAGGCTAGGCACACCACTCTGGCCTGAAAGCCACTGATGGACCTATCCTCCATGAACTCATCTAGCTCTTTTTTCATCTCTGTTATAGTCTTGCCCTTCATGATATCTTCTGGCAGAGTTCCACAGGCTGAGGCTACGTCTAGACTGGCATGATTTTCCGGAAATGCTTTTAACGGAAAAGTTTTCCGTTAAAAGCATTTTCAGAACAGAGTGTCTAGATTGACACGGCCGCTTTTCCGCAAAAGCACTTTTTTGCGGAAAAGTGTCTGTGGCCAATCTAGACGCACTTTTCCGCAAAAAAGCCCCGATCGCTATTTTCGCGATCGGGGCTTTTTTGCGGAAAACAAATCTCAGCTGTCTACACTGGCCCTTTTGCACAAAAGTTTTGTGCAAAAGGGACTTTTGCCCAAACGGGAGCAGCATAGTATTTCCGCAAAAAGCACTGATTTCTTACAGTGTGAAGTCAGTGCTTTTGTGGGAATTCAAGCGGCCAGTGTAGACAGCTGGCAAGTTTTTCCGGAAAAGTGGCCGATTTTCTGTAAAAACTGGCCAGTCTAGACACAGCCTGACTGTGTGCTAGTGGGAAGAAATACTTCCTTTTGTGTGTTTTAAACCTGCTGCTTATTAAAGCTATTTATTCCGCAGGAGCTCTGCCTCATTAAGTACACATGAATGAGCAGCTATTCAGTATCTCGTTTAACCCTTAGGCTACGGTTACACTACATGCAAAACTTGCAGAGCAGCTACACTGCACACGCATTCTTGCACAAGTAAATTTACAGTAAAGCATTGGAACAGAGGGCTTCTTCCGCAATAGTTATTCCTCTCCCCACGAGGAATAAGCCCTCTTGTGCAAGAGCTCTTGCGCAAGAAGGCTGTGTGGATGGGCAACAGGGGTTTCTTGCGCAAGAGAGCATCCACACTGCCATAGACGCTCTTGCACAAAAGCACATCTCTTGCGCAAAAGCACATGGCAGTGTGGACACGCTCTTGTGCAAGACCTTTTGCACAAGAACTCTTGCGCAAAGCAGTTCTTGCACAAGAAGCTTGCAGTGTAGACGTAGCCTCAGTGTTCAATGTCTGAGTCTAGGACTTATTTACTGCATGCTATTCAAGCCCTACTCTGAATACAGGATTATTAATTCCCTCATGGGCTCATCACTGGGAGTGCTTCACTAACATTAATTTTCTCCACACATCTATGAGGTGAGGCAGTAAGATTCCCTCTGACGGGCATCTGCACCACAGTGGCCCTTTAAGGGTTAATACCCAGCCTGGTGGAAGGGCTGGAGTGGTAGAGCCAGCAGCTGAGGTAGAGATCACCAATTAGGGCCCAGCTAGGGGTATATAAATAAAGGCTGCTGGAGGGGTGGAGACACAGACTCACTCCAGCTATGGAGGAGGAGGGACCTAGCTGCCAGGGAAGCTAGAGGAGTCCAGACTTAGAGCAGGGCTGGGAAGAGGCAGGCAAAGCTGGGGAAGCTCTGGTCAGGGGATTTCCAAACTGGTTGCGGGCTGCCCTGAAAGAGGTGGGGCCTCAGAGGGAACAGGTGGGGCCAAGAGACTTCAATTGCACTCCTACCCACAAACCCTGATTGGCCTGAGGGTGGGGGAGTGCGTGAAGTCTTTCTGCCCCTCGTCCTGTCAGGGGTGCCCAGCGCCTAGAACCCTGGCAGTGTGAGGAAACATCCCGTGCTGCCTCCGTAGGGTCTGGGGTGGGGAAGCACGCAAAGTCTCTCACTCCCCAACCCACCCTGCCAGGGGCACGTGGTTCCTTCTTGCCAGGGCAGGTAGAGACTTTCCGCGCTCTTCTGCCCCCAGGCCCTGATTGGCCTGAGGGCAGGAGAAGTGTGCAAAGTTGCCTGCTCCTCCCACCAGGGGCACACGATTCCCTCTGGTGCCACGCACCCCTGGTGGGGAGGGGGGAACTTTGTGCATTCCCCCATCCCCAGATCTCAATTGCCTGCAGGCGGGGGAGCAGCGGGGGAGCAGCAGGGCAGCCGCAGGCTGGGTCAACCCATTTGGCAGGCTGCATCTGGCCTGCTGAGGCCCGTTTGCCCACCCCCGCCTTAGAGAATAACAAATATATAGTATCATGAGCTTTTGTGGGCACAACCCACTTCTTGCTCCACTCATCTAAAGAGGTGGGTTGTGCCCAGGAAAGCTCATACTACTATATATTTTTGTTAGTGTTTAAGGTGCTACAGGACCACTCGTTTTTAAATCTTTCACTAAACTCATTCTTGGAAATCACTGATCCATTTTTGCTGAAACTTTTCTAAATAATTCCATCTCAGACTAACACTCAGCATGGAACATTCCAGCCCAGTTATAATTTGTCAAAGATACAAACATCTGAAAACAGGATAAGAAAATGGGAAGTGTCAGGAAGTGTTAAAATATAAGTGGTTACCAACACCAGCTAAAATTCAGTGCAATTTGCATCTACATTGGTGTTGATTTAAAAAAAAATCATTTAACATCTTGCTAGTCTGTGGTAAGCAATATTAGGAACAGACTCATTAGATAGTTTTAATCGGCTTTTATGGGACATATTATTCTTTGCTGGGAGGAAGAACTGATCATAATAGCACAGCCTTGAGTCAGGTCCAATCTAGCAAACATCACACATTGCTATGCCAATAAGCCTAAATGCCAACCTCTAACACTTCCATCTCTCTAATCTGATAAACCCGGAGGGAGATTCTAGCTAATCTTCCCAGATTCCATCGTAGTGTTGTGATGGACTAGGCTGAGAAGCAAAACCCATGGTTTAATTTATTTCTCCACTTCACCAATTAATAGGCCCATCCTTTAAGCAGATTCCTCTTTTTTCATCAAATTTGCCAAACTAGCTTGATGCACAAGGGGAAACTCTTCAAGGGCACAAGTTCGAGTTAGCTGTCCAACTCTCATTTACTGACTTTTCATGGAAGCTGAGGGCAAAATTGCACCTGAATGACTTTGAAAATCCCCCCCCCCTGCATTTCTCAAAGGCCATTCTAAACCATTAAAATATCACACCACTGTCCAGCTTTTTTTCCTGATATTGTTACCACTCCAGTAATCCCTAAGGCACAATCCTGAAAACACTTCTATATGTACTTTGCTTTACTCACCAACGTATTCTCAATGATTACAGTAAATCTTTGCAAGAGCAAGGCCTTAAGATTTGAGAAAAGAGAAAATTGTTTTCCTGTTTGTTTACTGCGTGCCCATGAGAGTACTTTGTATACATACATACTCAATCATGAGCCCATTCGTTCATAAACCTACCCCCCCAAGTTAAAAAAATTGTATTAAATTGCAATGATCCGTTCATAAAATGATTCTATATTGGCAATTTGTAAACTTCTGATCCCAGCTTGTCAGTGTAAGCTGCTGGCACTTTGGGATGTATTGTTTACCTGGAATGCATGCAGGCATGGAGCCTCTCAGCTCCCAATGGGAGCTACAGGAAGCAACACGGGCCAAGGGATGTGCTGGCCACCACTTTCCGCAGCTCCCATGGACCCAGAATGGCAAACAGCAGCCACTGAGAGCTAAGGGGCTCTGTGCCTGCAGACGCTCCAGGTATATAAAATATCCTGATGTGCCAGCAGTTTGCCCTGCTGGGCTAAGAACTGAAGTTTGCCAATCTTCCCAAGTTTAAAAAGAAAAAAAAAGGTAAAACGCAATGATCTGCTCATGAGCCGACCCCCACTCTTTACTACGTCATTTGTTACACACATATTTGGCTTATGATTGATTTTATACGGTAGTTGGCTCTTTGCCATTGTTTGCATAGGAAACAACCCACCACCATCATCAACAATGAAATACTTTAATTAATAAATAAATAAATAAGAAAACCCCCCAGCCCTGAAAGACGTAAAGCCACAAAAATTGGCCGAGAAACTCAGGAACATGTGCAATAACTGAAACGCCTTTTCCAAAACCTAAATTTCAAGTTGACAAAAATCATTAAACAATGTTATCACTTAGAAATTTTAAAATGCTTATTTAAAAAATACGAATTAGTGATACATATTGACAGTGTGTATCAAAGCATGACCCTTACAATAGGACATAAAATAACTTAATATAATAACAGTATCCTATGTGTTTATTGCTTTACACAAATATATACAGGGGACGTCAACTGCATGACTAAATTTGACCCATGTTTAATGGGAGCTGAGCAATAAAGTCTCATGAACACTTATACCAATACATTAAGTACCCTCCACACTTGAGGCTAGAGTTAAGGCTCAGTTAGATAACCCCCTACCCTTTTAAATCTTTCACTTTTAAGTCATATGTAACTTTTCCAAAAATGTTCGTTTGGACCAAAATATACTATATAACAGAGAGTGATGGACAATGTGGGCACTTCACATCTGACCCATGCACCCATCTAGAAAATTAAAAGTCAGCTTCTGTGTCTGTTTCTAATGTGTAATGGCCAAATTTCCAATTCCTACTCTGAGCCGCTCACAGAGGGTCCTCTATAAAAGGCAGAGGGGTGCCACACCAGCATAACTGCCTGCCTTTGCAGAGCTACTGCAGGACTGGGGTGTTTGCAGGGGAGCACAGAACAGCCTCCTCAGGCCCCCGGACAAGGTGGGGGGCAGCTCTGTGTCCCCAGAAGAGGAGGGGCCAGAGGTGAAAATAAGCAGGTGCGCCCTGGTCAGTGGCGGCGTGAGACCGGCTGCGGCAGCTGGCGCCCCAGGCGGAAGGCGCGATCGGCGCCCCCGCCTGCACGGCCGTCAATGGCCATGACATCGTCATCGGGCACCCTAGGCGACTGCCGAGTCGGCCTATGCTCACGGGCTGCCCCTGGCCTTGGTGCGGGGAGCTATTGAAGGAGCTGGTGGGGACCTGGGTTGCAATAGGATAGTACCTGTAAGAAATTAAAAGTTACGTTCCCCGCTGGGTGGGGCCTTGTGCAGAAAGAGTGGGGCAGGGCAACCCGCCAGCCCTCAGCACAGCCCAGATTGCAGCTGGCCTCCTGCCAACCCTCCACGCTGCCCGGACCCCACAGCACGATGCCCTCCCCTCCAGGCAGTCCTAAGAGCCCAGGCACCCTGGCGGGGGTTTGAAGCGGCCACAGTGGCTGTGAGCCCCAGACCCCTTTGAATCGCCAGCCCCCGGGGCAACTGAGCCTGTGGGCAGGCCCGGGTCTCTGGGCGCCACAGGGGGAGAGTAGGTGCCAAGGGCTCCCTGGATCTGGTCTTCTGCCCTGGATGGGCACAGGCAAGGGGCAATGCAGGCAGGGATGGGCTGGCACGCATCTCCCCCCGGCTCGCCCTCCAGGGAAGGGTCCTTCAGAAAACCACCAGAACTGGCAACGCAGCGGCTGCATTGCTACGGGCAAGACGCACGCGCGCGCGCTCCCGCCGCCGCCGCCATGCAGCCAGCTCTGGGGCGGAGCACGGCAGCGGGGCAGCGCGCCCCTTACAACGCCCTGCCCCTCCCGTGCACGGAGGTGGAGCTCCAGCGCGCGCTCTCCCTTCCTCGTGACGTGCGGGGAGGGGGGGGGTCGCGCGAGCCGCGGGACTCACCTGGCGGGGGCCGCTGGCGCGAGAGCCGGCCGGCGCCAGGGACGCTTTAGCCCGCAGCCCCTATAGCAACGGGAGCCCCGCCCGCACAGACGTAACAATGCCGCCGCCGCGCGACGGGGGAGGCCGCTCTCTGGGGGCTGCATCCCGCCCCCTTTCCCTGCACTGCGGGCCGCACCTTGCGTTCGCCCGGAGCTTCCTGGAGGCAGGGTCGGCCCGTGCATTTCGCAGCCGGGGTGCTCTCCCGGGCAAGCCAACCTTCCAAACTGGGCTCTCAGCCTCCCCGGGCCGCCCTGCCCCTGCAAGGGGGGGCCCTTGCTTGGCCCCCTCGCCTAAACGCCCCTGGCTTGCAAAGTCAGACATGCAAATACACCAGTGTCACAGCCCCACGCGCTCTCAGCTTCACTGTAGCACCCTCCAGTAAATCGGCTGGATTGCAAATATGCGAGCTCCACTTCAGCAGCTCCTCTATGGGCAAGGCTGCCTAGGGGTTGCCAGATGGTTTAACCAAAAAACAAACAAACAAACACACACACACACACACGAAAAAAATCTGTTGAGGGGAAAAAAGGGGGGTGGGGGAGACCAAAGTTGTTGAGCCCCCCCCCCCAAAGGACCTCAAGAGTTATTAAGCAAAAATAAATACATAAAACAGCCGTGGGGGATATTTAAATCCCCCGTGGATTTGCCTATTCCAAAGTGTCTAATCTGCATCCCTTTTCCGGAAAAGGGGTGCAGTGTAGACACAGCCTTGATGTTTTGGAGTTTCCTCAGGAAGTCAGTGTTATCCCGGAGGTAGCTAGGAGTGTTGGTAGCATAGAGTCTGAGGAGGGAGTCGATATAGCCAGATAATCCTTTGGTGAGTGTGCCAATGCTGGAGATGATGGGTCGTCCGGGATTTCCAGGTTTGAGGTACCCCTTGGAAAACCTCTGCAGACCTTCAGGAGTAGGTGTATCCCTGATTGAAAACTTAGGTGCCTGAACTAGGGGTGCAGGGTGGAAGGGGCACCCCTGACATGAAGTGGTTTCCATAATGCACAGAGTTTGCAGTTTGATTCAGCACCTCCACTATAAAAGTTGTCCCAGCACCCTGCTTGAGAGCCACTGCTCTAAAACATCTTATGTAACCGTTCGCTCTTGACAGGTCTCCTAGCAGGAGTGCCATTTGCATGGTAGCTCTTTCCAGCTAGCTCTCGCTTATGATGGTAACCTAAGTTAGCTGGACTGTGGGTCAGTTATTACATTCAGCTGATCATTCCTGCTTTGGCAGAGATACACGCCATGTTCCATTAGGCTGGTGTCACAGTGGTACTTTTGCATGACAGGACAGAAGGCAGTCTGCTCACCCATATTGTTGCTGCCAATGCTGTATTTTTGTGTCTTCCAAAAGCAAGACTTAGGCCAGGTCTACACTTGACCCAGAAGGTAAAATACCGTATATACTCGAGTATAAGTCGACCCGAATATAAGCCGAGGCACCTAATTTTACCACAAAGAACTGGGAAAAAATATTGACTCGAGTATAAGCCGAGGGTAGGAAATGAGGCAGCTACTGGTAAACGTAAAAAATGAAGATAGATACCAATAAAATTACATGAATATTTATTTCAAAGAAAAACAATAACCTAGCTCTGTAAGTGGAAAAGGGGGTCAACAAAAACAATATGGTATCAAAAATACCGTAACTCCCGCTCAAAGTCCTTCCGCCAATCCAATGAGCCCCTGAAGGGCCGCCTGCAAGAAAGCGCCCAGCGCCAGCACCAGTCACACACGGGAACAGACGCTCGGACACTCGGCCCAACCAGCTCAGCCCCCGCCCAGACCTTTCCCAGGCCAGAGCCCCTCTCGGCTGCTCCCCGAGCCTCCCTGCCAGCGGCCCCGGGGCTAGGCCGCTGGCTCCGAGCAGCACCTGCGGGCGCACCCGCAACCCAAGCGGCCGGCAGAGGCTCCGAGCGCCCCGTGCAGCGACGGCCCCCGACACATGGAGCCCAGCCCGCTCCCGGCAGCGCCCCCCGCCCCGACCGCCTCGGTTACCGGGGCCGGAGCTCCGGGCTCACGCGGCTAGACCCGGCCGGCGGCAGAGACGCGCTGAGCCCGCCCGCGAGCAGGAGGCTGACTCGAGTATAAGCCGAGGGGGGCATTTTTCAGCACAAAAAATGTGCTGAAAAACTCGGGTTATACTCGAGTATATACCGTACATAGCTGGAGTCAGATTACCTCAATTGTGGCACAATTGTCACAGAGGGAGTCCAGTGGGAGAAAACACCCCTATCGATTTCCCTTACCTCTCCTGACTGCCAAGAGCAGCAACGCCAACCAGTGTCGCCCTCAGCATTTGATTTGGCAGGTCTTAACTAGGCCCGCTAAATTGAACACCAGAAGGTTGATCTCTGGCGTGGCAAGTGAAGACATGACCTTACACTAACATAGACGGCAAAATTCTATGCTGAGAACTTTTGTAAAAGTTACTTTTTTATTTTTGGATTTTATAATTTCATTAACTAGACCATTGAAGATGGGAAAAGCCAAACCGCTTAATCTGAAATGTAGTTTTATGCCAAAATATAGGAGAACCCATTTAACGCACACACAGATATAAGAATGAAGCCTTCAAATTAATAGATTATGGGAACTTTGAGATTTGCATTCTAATCTAAGTTGTGTATACCCTCTTCCACAGTGACTGCCTCATTCCCTCAGAACATGCATTCTGATTGTCCTATATCCTGCCATGCCTTTGAGATTGATGCTGAGGACTCATGATTCTAGGGGGAGACATCCCTCTTCAGCAGTTTTGGAATACAAAATTAGGCATTTCAAAGCATCTTCATCCCAAAGTGAGACCTGTCTTTTCCTGGATAATTGGCACCAAGACATTAGGGAACTCCCCTGACCAAACTAGAAGATCAGACTAGGTCAAAGTCCTGCATGAAAAATTCTCAGCAACATAGCTCATCAGGATCCAGATGGGCCAATGAATGAAAACTTCTAAAAAAAAAAAAAACCTTCTCCAAAAAGAATGATACAGGAATTGGAGCCTCAAGAGGTTTGGCTTGTTTGGGTAACATTAAAAACAACTAACCATCAAAGCCCTAAAATTAGGATACCCCTCAAAATACAGTCAAAGGAAAATATCCAAGGAAGTTTCTTTGTGATGACTTACAAACAAAGCTGCGTTTGAATGGAAAACCTATGTTTATCCAGTGAGAAGAAATGTTGACTTTTTCATAACACTTCCTCCCTTGTCTAATAGGGTATCAGAGAATGGCATGTACGGACTCCTTACAGTGAAATAGAAAATGAAGAATGTTCATGGTCAGAGAAGAGCTTTTGATAGCAACATTTCTAATTAATCTGAACTATTTATAGTGAAGCAATACAGATGAGGTAACACTTAGGCCTATTCTTTTCTGGCATAAGTGTAGTATTTCCCCATTTCTTCTTTTACATAGATTTGCTCCTCTGCTTCAAATGTTATTGCTGAGAGAACAAAGGTACATTTCATGTTGTAAGGTATAAAGAAAAGATACACAAATGTGTAATGATAAATAAAAAAAACCTTTTCCTGGGAAGGGTGACACAAAAACAACATGAACTAGAAACTGCAATGCCAGCAGAAAGTATCCAGAAGTTAGATAACTGAGGCCATTTCTTCACTAAATCAAAGATTGCCCTGCTGGGATCAATCTTCTGGCGTTCAATTTAAGTTAAGACCCACTTAGCTGAACTCAGAGGGCACCCCTCTGGGTATTACTGCTTCTGCGAGGAGTAAGGGAAGCCGACGAGCTACATAATTAACATACATAAGAATGGCCATACTGGGTCAGACCAAAGGTCCATCTAGCCCAGTAGCCTGTCTTCTAATAGTTCCTAATGTCAGATGCCCCAGAGGGAGTGAAAAGAACAGGTAATCATCAAGTGATCCCTCTCCTGTCATCCATTTCCAGCCCTTGACAAACAGAGGCTAGGGACACCATTCCTACCCACTCTGGCTAATATGTGTTGATGGACCTAACCTCAGTGAATGTATTTAGTTCTTTTTTTAACCCTGTTAAAGTCCGGGTCTTCACAACATCCTCTGGCAAGGTGTTCCACAGATTGACTGTGCTGTGTAAAGAAAAGCTTCCTTTTGTGTGTTTTAAACCTGCTACCTATTAATTTCATTTGGTGACCCCTAGTTCTTATGGTATGGGAACAAGTAAATAACTTTTCTTTGTTCACTTTTCCATACCTGTCATGATTGTATAGACCTCTATTATACCTCCCCCCCCTTAGTCGCCTCTTTTCTAAGCTGAATAGTTCCAGTCTTTCAAATCTCTCTTCATATGGCACCCATTCCAAACCCCTAATCATTTTTGTTGCCCTTTCCTGAACCTATTCCAATGCCAATAAACCTTTTTTGAGATGAGATGACCACATCTGTATGTAGTATTCAACTGTGGGCATACCATGGTTTTATATGGAGGCAATAAGATGTTCTCTGACTTATTCTCTATCCCTTTTTGTAGCAGTAGTTGCATATCTTGACACAACATTCTCTTTTAGTGTTGGCCTAGCCTGATGTTAGCGCATACATAATGTATGGATTACCTAAAATTTAAAGAGTTAACATGCTAATACTGACTGGATAAAGACTAAGTAATACATAATGGGGAACTGTATAAATGATCTACATGAACATGGGTCCAAACATGAAAGTCATTGGACCAGAAAACTGAATAATAGGACTGCCGGACCAAGCCAAGAGATTGGAGAGGGAAGAATTTGGCATCTTAGACCCACTTGCCTTTCTCTGTAATTTTATGTCCAACATAAATGTATGTGCAGACACTATGGGTGAGTCTAGACCAGGAGCAGCCCTAGACCAGCTGCTGGCAACTGGCGCCCTAGGCAAAATATGCGATTGGTGTGCGATCGGCGCCCCCGCCTCCAAACCCCTCAATGGCTGTTTAATTTGGCGCCCTAGGCAACTGCCTGGTTTGCACTTATGGACAGGCCGGCACTGGTCTAGACTATGGGGTTTTGTTGACAAAAGTGGACATTTGTTGACAAAACTATACCTGTGTCTAAACTGCCGCTGAGTTCTGTCGACATAATGTCGACAGAACTCAGCAATTTTGTCAATGGCTGTAAACCTCATTCTATGAGGAATAACGCCTTTTGTCGACAGAGTTCTTTCGACAGAAGGCGTTATTGAATCTACACTGTCCTTTGTGTCTACACTGTCATGTTGACAAAGCAGCTTGCTTTGTCGACAGAACTGGATGTAGTCTAGATGCTCTTTGTCTACAAAAGCCTGTAGTTTAGATGTACCCTATAAGTGATAATAATTCTGTTGGCAATTGTATAAATAAAGGCAAAAATAGATTGTCTAAATTCTCAGTTCCTCTACCTTTTTACCCCCAGTTGGCTCTTCTTGATTGACAGCTCAGTGCTGGAGATGACTCATGTATGATGCCATGTACGCTGTAGAGAAACTGGATTCACTTAGGAAACATAAATGGTACAGAACCTTGAATAGGCCCCAAAGATTCATGACTGGAAAGAACAGCTTCCATAGATAGAGGGATCAGTCAGCCCGAGGAAGTGAAAACTTTGCATCAAGACACAGAAAAACCCCACACTCTGATCTGGCCAAACGGCCATTGATGAAGCAGTGATCGCTGCAGGCAAAGCCACTGTGAGCTACCTTTGTGCTCCTCTGATCTGCAGAGCCAGTTTAACCCATGTCATAAAGTAGGACTGCCTCGGAGATGCTTTATCCTGCACTAGCTTGTAACAGCTCCCAAAGGTCATTAAGCAGTCCCAGAATCACTGGAGTGCTGCATGAGTTGGCCACTCCCTATTATTCCCAGCACACCTCTTTATGCTACAGGGGCAAGCAAGGTTTGTATAAAGCTGTCTGTGCTGGCTGAGGATTCTCCCACCCGTGGCGAATTTTCAGCTGCCCCACTTAGGGCAGCTTTTCAGTCCTGTTAGTACTTCTGGGGAAGGAAGACACAAAGGCTAGGATCTGCCCTTGACTGTGATAAACAAAAGGAAAACTGAGACCGATGAAGCAAACTGAAGTGTTCCCTAAAGACCCCAGGAATGAATTTGCTCCATGGCCAGAACAGGATTCAGGAGGTTATCACTTTGGTCACTATATAACAGCAGATTCTGATAGTTAGATGATCAGAAATAAATGAAGGTTTCGTTTCTAAAGGGTGCTCTGTCAATAAAGTGTTAAATTTGTCAGAAGGGAATTTGTTTCACTCTGTTTTGTAAATGCCAAGTGTCAACTTCCTTGACTCAGCCAACATACATGCCTCATGTTCTGGTGGGCAAAGCTCCTGTTACCCATATGCTCGTTTTGCAGCAGTTAGAATGAGCTAGTTACACATGAAAAGGTTTTCGCTGCAGCACAGCTGCTTCCGAGTGCTTGGAATTTATATGTAAGAGCGTTTGAGGGTTTTGTTCAGTGCTGGTGGAAGGCGCCGGACTGACAGCTACTGGAGAAGCTCGTGCTGCCAGACAGACACAGCTCACTGCTGTCAGGCAATATACCAACTTGCTGTACTTGTGTAGTGCCTTTCATCCTTGGATCCCAGAGTACTAAAATCATGAACTAAGCCTCACAGCCCCTCAGGGAAGGTGTCAGAAATATTATGCAGATGGGGGAAACTGAGGCACAGCATTTCTGTGCTTATTAGCCCAATTGACCTCTGTAGAAGCTGGTTTAGAGTCTAGCACAATTAGTATTACTGAGCATGTTCGTGACTTAAATCGGTTGCTCCTCCAATCATTGTCTTCCCGAGGTTAATTATTCCTGTACTCTTTCACCTCCTCCCATGTTAGTACAAGAGTTTTTCTTTGTGGCATGCTGCATCCTTAGACGTATTCTTTTGCATACCAGCTTGCAAGCCATGTGCAATGACTCAGGACCAGCATGTGTCTTATTATAATGTCCATCTCGCTAATAAATAATGTTAAAACCCGCCAAGTGTTAACTTGCAGGAATAGGAGATCACTGTAGCTTGACTAAGCAATGTGCTCGTGTTAATAACACTTTGTTCCTAGCAAAGGGGGAGGTTGGGCCTATCCCACACCTGGCACCGTAGGGAAGGGAGAACTCCTGCACAGCTGTCTAAGAGCTACTCACATCACTCCTCCAGACACGTGAGGGAGCACGGAACCACTCAAGAGCAAATGAGGGCGGATTGGGTAGGGAGGGACTGGGACTGGACAGAGTCTTCACACTTCCCCTCACAACTTGGCCACTGGAGCTGGATAGGTATACAGGGTTGGGGAGAAATCATAGAGGGGTGTCTCAAATTACTCTCTCTCCTCTAGCTGACCCAGAGTGAGTTTTGTTCTGTTTTGTTTCAATTGTTTCACCAAGGAAGCAACAACAACAAAAATTAATTTGGGGTCAGTTTAAACCAGCTTTTTGGTTCAACGTCTCACTGCAGATGAGGAACTGAACAATCAATAATTCACACACTCTATTTGCCTCCCGGCTTCCTAAGGACACGACAGGCCCTAGCTTGCATTCTTGCCCACCCGATGCTCCTATGAGTTTCAGCAGGTGCACAAAAGAGATGGAATCAGGATTTTAAAGTGCTGTGGGAGGATCACCACTTTACCCCTTTAAGGTTGCTTCAGTGTCTTCACACTCTGCTCTTGGAAAGGTGCTACTCCATGCTCCTGAGTCCCTGGAACTGAGGGTATATAAGTAACTGTCCCCTAGCCATTCCTCGGGTCATCTTTGTGCATTTGTCTTGGACAGTGTTTCTTAAACTTTCTGAGCCCATGGAACACCAAACAATAATATTTTTTTCTGCAGAGCATCTATGAAAATTTTCTTCCAAAACAATTGTGGTCAGACAAAAAAAGACAAAAACAAAGAAGTAACACACAAAAAAAGAAGAGGTCGCGGCACACCTGTGAGTTGTTCATGGAACACCAGTGTTCGGCGGAACATAGTTTAAGGAACACTGGTCGAGGAGCCAAGGCCAAACCCCATTGAATACAGTAGTCATGGGTCCACTTCTTTCATTAGTCCTTCATAGGCAATGATCATGAGGCAGGTGGGGAGTTGCTCCAGCCCCACTGGTTAACCTGAACCAGTTAACCCATTAAACAAGAGCTACTAAACTTTGGAAGCCCCTGGGGCCACAATGATACTCATAGCACATGCTGAGGGCCGCAACTTAAGTGTGGTTGAATATACATGCAAATATATGCAAATCGCTTCTTTCACATTGACAGGCATGAATACAAAGATTAAGCCTTAAGCCACGGCGCCGGACCCAATAGTGGCCAGTGAGATCCAGTCAGCACCTTTCAGGCTCTGCTCACAAGGCTAAGCAGCCAGCACTTCCCACAATGCCCCGGGGCTCCCGGCAGCTCCTCCCTCGGGGCTAGAAATGTCAACACCCTGTACCCATCTGTTCCAGCCAGCCTGTCCGCTTGCATCTTTCAATGCTCACCCTGCCTGGGAGACGCCTCGCCATTGTGGTTCATGTTTCCAGTGGAGGCCATGTTCAAAGGATCCCACTCACGGGCCACGTGTTGAAGCCCACGTAAACCATGTAAAACCACGTAAACCACGTAAACCGCACCACAGGCCCCAAACAAACGGGCTGCAGGCCGCATGCAGCCCATGGGCCCTGTGTTGAGTAGCCCTGCGTTAAACCTTCAGATCTCTAGTTAGGCCCCCAGAAGTAAGAGAGTTCTTTATGTAGTTCTTTTTAGTTTATGCCAGTGCCATAAGGGTAGATTCGTAGTGGTGACATATCGCTTAGATTCCATTTGATTCTACAAACACTAATGTCCAACCCATTGTGATGCTGGCTTTTGCATTCTCACTATTGTCTGCTAATATGCATTGAAGGGGCTCGCTTAACTTTGCCAGCCTGAGGAGAAACAAGGCCTTCAAGTGAGTCAATCATCTCGAATTTCTTATGAACAAGGCAAATGAAATCTTGAGCACGCTCATCCCACATGCAGGAAACTACGGAGTGATTTTTCAGCTGCAAATAAGCTATGTTAGAAGTGGAGAGGGGAAAGCTGGTCTTCTGAAAGGCCTGCACACCCTGAGTGATTGCTGAACCTCTTGCAAACCTAACCTGTATGGTTAGGACAGTAAAACAGCATGTACTAGAAAGAAGAGACAGAAAGAGGAGAATGACTGTGTGCCATGTGTGAAACAAGAGACAGGACTATGTAGCACTTTAAAGACTAACAAGATGGTTTATTAGGTGATGAGCTTTCGTAGGCCAGACCCACTTCCTCAGATCAATATGTGGAAGAAAATCAGCACAACCATATGGGTCTGGCCCACGAAAGCTCATCACCTAATAAACCATCTTCTTAGTCTTTAAAGTGCTACATAGTTCTGTCTTTTGTTTCAGCTAGACCAGACTAACACGCTGCATCTCTATCACTGTACCATGTGTGTGATTGTGAAACCCTTACTGTTACCGAGCAATCCCCCTACTCCTCAAGCAGTCTCACTGATTTTAAAGGATCTACACTGTGAGTGTATCAAACACTAACCTCATGTGAGCCAGACACACAATTTACTGACCCTATGGGAAGAATGTGTAGACGAACCAGATTTTCTAATGGAAGGAAAGCTGGCTGCAATTCACAAAATAAAGCAACTTGGCTTTGAGCAGAAGGAGAGAATGTTTTCCAGATGCTAAATCTGAACAAAGCCCCATCCTTTTTACCTGCTTGGCCTTTCTCCTGTGGGGCTAGATGAGGAGAGCAAGGGCTACAGACCTGAACATCCAACTACTGGTGGGTAGAGAAAGGAGAGGAGTGAGAAGAGCTCTGGTTTGATCTTCCCTGCTTGGTAGCCAATGTGGCTAGTCAAACATGATGGGGTAGGGACGGAGAGTAAACTGTCATTTTCCATCTAGATTTAGCTGTTTTTATAAAACTTCTTTTAGTTGTCAGCTGGAAATCTGAGTTGAAATGGAAACATTAATACACACTGTAAAAGTATATACCTAAAAAAGTATGTACCTAAAAAAGCATAATAGGTGTGAAAAATATGAACAAAGACTTGCATACATGACAGATGAAAGCTGCGATGCGATGCAAATGGGCATTGAGTATTAAGTCATTGTGTATGTTATTTTGATGTCAGTGGTAGGCCAACTGTTGCATTTCCAGATGTTCAGGTTATAGAAGACACATTGGCTGCATCCGCGAAAACCCCCCTTTTAGAAAAGTCAATTGCTTTTTACTTGGGCTCCAAAGTGGCTGCTTGTGCATTTGATGGAACTACAGACTTCACTGGAGGACATGGTGGAGTAAAAGCTTTGCTCAGAGAAAGTGTAACCCTAATCTCTCTTATACACACTGCAGAGGCCATCTACTCCTACTAGCACAAGTTGCAGAATCTTCAAAAGACATAAACAAAGCCATACATCTAATGCCTTCATAATACAATTTTTTAAAAAAAGATTTCAAAAAGACAGAATGGCTTGGAGAAAATAGAAAGTGCTCTGGGACTGAAGTTCAGATTAGTCCAACCTGGGAAAATTCGCTGGCTGTGTCTAGACAGGCAAGTTTTTCCACAAAAGCAATTGCTTTTGCGGAAAAACTTGCCAGTTGTTTACACTGGCTGCTTGAATTTCCACAAGAACACTGACTTCCTACTGTAAGAAATCAGTGCTTCTTGTGGAAATACTATGCTGCTCCTGTTCGGGCAAGAGGGCCAGTGTAGACAGCACAGTACTGTTTTGCGCAAAAAAGCCCCGATGGCTAAAATGGCGATCGGGGCTTTTTTGCACAAAAGCGCATCTAGATTGGCACGGATGCTTTTCCGCAAAAAGTGCTTTTCCGGAAAAGCGTCCATGCCAATCTAGACGCTCTTTTCCGCAAATGCTTTTAACGGAAAACTTTTCCGTTAAAAGCATTTGCGGAAAATCATGCCAGTCTGGACGTAGCCGCTGGCTTTCTCATGAGCGATCTATGGCTGTTATCTCTAAATTACTGCAACCCTTCTTACTGGCTTTGGAAAGTAGTGAGACTGATGGACTACTACATTCGGAGACCATCGCTATTCTCCCTCTTGTGAGTCTACTGTTGAAACCACTTGAGTCATTAAACAATGCCATCCAGGCAACTGTTACATCAGTAGTTGCCAGCAACATTTGGATCAGTCCATGAGCTAGTAATTGAAAATGTACTGAAGCAAAGACTTCAGTCCAGAAGTTGACTAATGAAGGCACTTATATTGAACCTTTAAGTGAAGGGGACAAGAAGTGTTTGTTATGTCAGCTGAACACATTAGATCCATACAAATCTACAACTTCCGGAATCTACTCAACCACAACATGGTTTCTAAAGATGCCTGTCTTATAAAAGATCAACTGGGGAGTGCAGTGAGACACTTAACAGTGATCAGGACAGAATGGAGAATTTGAATACAGAATGGAATGTCACATGGCGAATGAATGAAGATTTGACTTTTCCTTTTTATCATCACTAGTGACTTGATTCGATCTTGGTGCTATGTTTCTTGAAGTGAAAAGAAGTAGAAAATCACCACTTGCTGCTCCCAGTCACAACAGCTACACTGAGCATTCTTTTTTGTCACAGAATAGAATTTTATGTTCTGAAAGAAGTCACCTTCTGCCTGATGAATGACTGAATGACTGAATGAATGAACATATCAATGGAAGGACCGGACGTACTGGACACATGAGAAGCCATCAAAGATGAGTATTTGAGAAGCCCATTAACAAAATAATGCAAAATAGCAGCAAGAGACCAAGGAGGATGTAGATTTAATGCTCCTTCAAAGTCTTGAGTAGCTAACTTTAATCAGTGTGATGATGTTTTAAACCAGAGTTAAATCTAAGAAAATGGCCATGAAACACTTTTCAGTGTTTACTATTGTGCCATACAGCCCACCTACATCCTTGTGGTCTCACCCGTGAACTCTCCATTTTCCCCTCCTCCCCCTCCCCTGTAAATTTGAGAACCTTGTCTAATGTCAGTTCCTGGGGAAAATGCTGCCAGGAGCAGTTTCCTGTATGGAGGACGATCAATGGGGTAGCAGCTCCATATGTGCTAATTTAGCACATTTCAGGAGCACTACATTTATTTACATCCAAAAGCACTGAGGGTCTGAGACTTTTTCCATTGCTTTCAATACATTTTTCATCAGACCCTTCATGACTTCCTATATTAACAGAAAGAAATGGCATCTCTTAACTGTCAAACTGAGTAGCAAGCTACATGTGCAAGCTTTCCTCAGCTAGTAGCAGCTGATTGTGCAGTGCTAACTTGTTGCTAACTTTTGCATTTAGTTCTCTGGGTGCACTTCCGCTTAATGTGTTGGTTAATCTTGACATTAGAGATAGGTGATAAATTGTACCAGCAATGAACACGCATTTGTAAGTAGAATATGCTAATTATTTATTTTTCAAAGCAAATGACATTTTCTATGATGTTACAGATTTTAACAAAATATATGTGAGCTTAAAATACTTCACCGTTTTCATTGTTTTCATTGGTATAGAGCTAAGCGTTCATAATTAATTTTAGGCTTCCTAGCTTTCCATACCCTCCTGACTCCATTCAAACCTATTCCAATGCTCATTTCTCATTCCTAGCCTAAGACTCTTAGTTCTGCTGCTCACAAAACAATAAACAACTGTTTCACACTCTTAAAGCTATTGCGTTCTTTATCCCTGCATTACTGTATCCATCAGTGCTACTATAGGATAAACTCTACTTGTAACTAACCTGGAAGCATTTTGTGGTACTTTCATATGAACCCGTCAATAAAAAAATAAAAAGCAGTAGATGTAACAGGCAAGGAATACGGCAGCATGAGGGTTTATCCTGATAAGTGGAAAAATGCTATGTCCCTGAATCCAACACGTTAATTATTTTACATTCAATGCCAGATGCATTTTGGTATTCAGAACTTACAGGCCTGTATTAGAAGTTGATCCAAAGCTCATTCCCATCAATGGAAGTCTGTCCATTGACTTCAATGGGCTTTAGATCAGGGGTTTTCAAACTTTTTTTTCTCATGACGCAGTTGAAGAAAATTGTTGATGCTCACGACCCAAGATAATTTGACTAGACTAGAGTGTGGGCTCTCGGGTAGAGCAGAGAATGAGAGCTTTGGGATCTAGAAGGGGGCTCCAACTTTGGGGGGGGGGTGTCAGGGATGAGACAGGCGGGGCTTACCTTGAGTGGCTCATGGTCAGCGGTGCAGCGGGGAAGCTAAGGCCACTTCCTGTTCTCCTGGCACCACATACCATGCTGAGCAGGTTCCCAGGCAATGGAAGTATGGAGCTAGTGCTCAGGACAGGAGCAGTGCACAGAGCCCTGTGCACTCTGCACTCCCCCCGTACACCTAAGAGCCGGGCCTGCTGCTGACCTCTTCTAGGGCACAGCGCTGTCCGCGGTGCTAGGACAGGCAGGAAGCCGCCTTAGCGCCCCCACTGGTCACCCTGTAGCAATGAGACCCAGAGCCTGACATTCCACCACCCTGTACTGGGTTGCACCCCATAGTTTGAAAACCGCTGCTTCAGATCACACTGTACATTATTTGCTTACAAAAGTGATCCAACTTGATTGACAGAACAGAAACAGGCATCAGTATTCTCTCCGTGGGGCTATGTGAGTTTTACTTTACTCAGTGCATAGGACATAACCAAATCCATCACCATAGTTGGGAAAGCTGTGCATATGAAAACTAACAGCTTCTCCTTCAGCTTCGCCACCAAATAACGTGCCTTGGGCACGGGTGACATTAAAGCATCCATGATGGCATCCACAACTTCATGGCCAGCGGTGCAGCCTTCATTAAGTATTTTGTTGACAAAGTCTGCCCGTTCTTGCACATACTCTTTACTGTAGACGGCCTTCTCCTCCTCGTTAAGTTCACTCCAGATCTGTTCCGCATTGATTGGCGGTTGAATATTAGTTGAGCGTGCATAATTTCCTGGCTGAATAATACACACCTAAAAGGAAAATAAAATTAGGAAATAACTGTTAGAATACAATCAGCTGCTCTTAATTCAGAAAATTGATATGAGCAGGAGAACTGGCTGATTTATTTTTTTTTAGCAGAACAGTTCTGTTGGAAAATGTGGTTTCTGTACAATCAAATGTTTTGTGGGACTGTGTTGATTAGAATCAAAACGGAGTTTTTCATTATGATTTTATTTCAATGTTCTTGTTTCACTTCACTTCGACTAAAGGTTTTAACTTTCTTCATTTTTAATGGCTGTTTCTGTATTTTCTGCACTTTAGCAACACAAGGACCCCTCTTTTGATTGAAAAATTGTCAGTGACCTCCAATTCCCCCCATTCAGCCCATCCATGTCTTGTCTCCTTCCCCAGGGCTCTGCCCCTTCTCTAAGGCTCCGCCCGTGCTCACTCCATCCCCGCTCCCTCTGACACTCCCTCTCCTCCTCCCTCACTCATGTTACCAGGCTGGGACAGGGGATTGGGGTGCAGGAGAAGGTGTGGGTTGTGGGCACTTGGAGGGATTTTGAGTGTGGGCAATGGACTGGGATAATGGTTGGGGTGCAGGAGCCACTGAAGGATACAGGATCCCATCAGGCAGTCCTTGCCTGGGGCCGCTCCCAAAAGGAACAAGCGCATCCCTCTGGCAGTGGTTCATAGGCAGCAGGCCAGGGTTGTCACCATGTGCTGCCCTTGCCTGCAGGCACCACCCAACTGCTCCCATTGGCCACAGTTCCCTGCCAATAGGAGCTGTGGAGTAGGAGATTGGGGTGGGGGCAGTGCACAGAGACACCTCCCCCCAGTGGCCAGAAGAGGATGTGCTAGTTGCTTCCAGGAGCAGTGTGGAGTCAGGGCAGGTAGGAAGCCTGTCATAGATCCACTGCATTGTCAGACATTTAGCATACGGGAGGAACTGTGAGGGGGTGTGGAGTTGTGCAAGGGAGGGGGAAGAGATGATCCACAGGGCCCATGGGCCCACGTGGACCCTCAGGGACCCTCAGTGGTCCATGGACCCGAGTTAAAGAAACACTGATCTAAATGAAACATTTTGATAAGGTCACTTTGATGTTTCCAGAATGAAATATCCTCGAGTTTCTGTCACATAGTACATTGAGAAGTTTCAACTTTTTGTCTCCTTGCAAGATGGAAAAAAAGTCTGAAATGTCCGAGTTTCTCATGAGATGGAAATTCTGTTTCCCTATCAGTTGTAAGGAACAGATAATGGCCTTTGATTTCCAAGTATATAGGGATAATGACCCTGTTTCTGATCACTCTGGCGTCTGTAGCAAAACTCGCCCGGATTGCTGTGTTGATCAGCTTACATCCAAAGCTGCCAAATTCTTTGCTGCTGGGTCTCCCATGTCCTTGACTGCATTGGAGCTGCTGTTCTGTTAGTTTCCCAGAGATCTCAGGGGACTGTTAGGGCCTGTTTGGCATTACAACAGGTGCATCTTACCTGGAATAGCTGAGTGCTGCTAAGTGGTTAACAGCATATTTGTTACAACTGCCTAAGTCATGTAACAGTGACACTATATCTACACTGCAATTAAATACTTGTGGTTGGCCCCTGCCAGGTGACTTGGGCTAAGGGGCTATGTAATTGCAATGTGGATATTCTGACTTGGGGCAGAGGCTCTGGAACCCTGAGGAAGAGGGAGGTAGCTTAAACAGCCCCTCGGTCCTAGCCCTGGGAGCCCAAGTCAGCTAGCACAGGCCACGTAGCAGATTTTAATTACAGTGGAGCCTGCAGTGGCAGCACAGAATTCCAGTGCCAGACACGGCGCACTGGACCTCACACGCATGATGGGTCTGAGGTGATGCTGGCAAATTGGCATCCCCCAGACAAAACCACGTCTGGATTTATCTCTGCCCTGGACAGGAAACAAACCTTAAAGAAGTAGGATTGTTGTGGAAACCGGATGAATGGGGCTGCCTAGCTAAGGGGAGCACAAACCTGCCTAGCTAGGGGGAGCACAAAGGGATAAGGTACCTCCCTCATCCTCAGGGTATCTTATCCCTTTCATAGGCACGACACACTGTGCTGCAACATGGGCAGTCCGGTTGGCTGGTCGGTGTACAGAGGCAGGGAGTCGTGATTCCCCCTCTCCCGGCCCCCTTTTGGGAGAGTGGCTGCAGGAAAGAGGAAGCGACTATACAGGAATGCACTTTGCCAGCCTTTCGGTGGGCTGGACAGTGGTGAAGAAGGACAAGGGGAACGAGCTAAAAGCCAGCCACACGTTAGCCCATAGTGAGCGACTATAAAACTAATCCCCACAAATATTGCCACCATAGCTCTTCGTGAAGGTAATTATTCGAGACATATTACTGAACATTAAAGGCCAAGCAAACAAGAACAGCGAACCTCTTAAACTAAGCACTTCCATGCTCTCAAGATTATCCTTAGCTAAGCAGTTCAAATCCTCACCATGCCATAGATAGTTCAGAGTGTTTAAGGCAAGGGATTTTACAGCATTTTTTTAATGTTTTCCAAAAAGGGGGCTGTCAATGAAACACAGTGGCAGCTTTTGCGCAACCAATCTGCTAGAATCATTTCCTCAGGGGAACACTTAGGGCACGTCTACACTAGCAAATTGTTTTGAAATGACTTATTTTGAAATAATAACTCCAGAAAAAACAATTTCAAAATAAGTTTATTTCCTTAGGCTATGTCTACACTTCAGCACTATTTTGGGATACCAGAGGTATCTCAAAATAGCTATTCTGCATCTTTTGAGCGCACCCATTATTTCGAAATATGACGGGCTCGCTATTCTGACATCCCTGGAAGCCTCATTCCACGAGGAGTAAGGGACATTTCGAAATAGTGATTTATTTCAAAATAAGTGCTGCGTAGACAAATTTTGAAATAAGCTATTTTGAAATAACATCAAAATAAGATACTATTTTGCATAGCTCAAATTGCGTATCTTATTTCGAGCTACCGTGCAAGGAAAGCAGGAGTTATTATTTTGAAATAACGGGGCAGTGTGTAGTGAAGACGCTTTGCTTGTTATTTAGAAATAAAGGGAGTTATTTCAAAATAACTCCCTAGTATAGACCAGGGCTCAGTGAGCACAAAATGAGGATTTAAATGGAGGAATGATTCAAAGCGGGGTGGAGGTGGGGAGCTAAAGAGCTGTTCAAGAATCTAAGTTTTTAGGTTAATGTTTCCTCCATCACCATCAACTTGGCTCAAGGAAGTCCACTGGGGAGAGAGATGGCTTCAGCACTTGGGTTTTCTACCAAAGGAATAAACCTTTAACTTCTGGAAACCACACGGCAGTTCTGTGAGGGCATGTCTGCACTAGGAAATTATATCAAAATAACTTATTTTAAAATAATAACTCCTGAAATATCTATTTCAAAATAAGTTTATTCCCCTGGGGTATAGCTATACTGCACAGCTATTTTGGGATACCAGAGGTATCCCGAAATAGCTATCCCATGTCTACACAAGCTGCCATTATTTCAAAATATTTTTCGAAATAACAGGCATTCTATTTCACCATCCTGGTAAAGCTCCTTGCAAGAGGGATAAGGGATGGCTCGAAATCATGTGTTAGTTCAAAATTTGGTGCTGTGTAGACGTGCCACATTTCAAAATAAGCTATTTTGAAATTCAATCGAAATAAGGTACACAATTTGCATAGAGCAAATTGCATCTCTTATTTGACTTTAAGGTGCTGTGTAGATGCACCTCCTGAAAGCAGGAGTTATTATTTCGAAATAACCAGCCCCTTATCATATATATAGGAGCCCAATGTCTGTGACTCTGTAACGCTGTAGCGTTACGAGTCACCCCTGGGGGGCGCTGTGGCACTCGGCTGAGTTCTGTGCCGCTCAGCCGGGCCAGAGTTCTGTGCCGCTCAGCCGGGCCAGAGTTCTGTGCCGCTCAGCCGGGCCAGAGTTCTGTGCCGCTCAGCCGGGCCAGAGTTCTGTGCCGCTCAGCCGGGCCGCCGTGGGGGAGAAAGCAGCGCAAGCGGCCGTTTAGGCTCTGCGCTCCCCGTGCTGCATGAGGAGCATGGAGCCCAAACAGCTGCTTGTGCTGCTTGCCCCCGAGTGAGAGGCAGGAGGGGGAGGAGAAGAGAAAGGGAGAGTGAGAGGCAGGAGGGGGAGAAGAGAAAGGGAGACTGAGAGGCAGGAGGGGGAGGAGAAGAGAAAGGGAGAGTGAGAGGCAGGAGGGGGAGGAGAAGAGAAAGGGAGAGTGAGAGGCAGGAGCGGGAGAAGAGAAAGGGAGAGTGAGAGGCAGGAGGGGGAGGAGAAGAGAAAGGGAGAGTGAGAGGCAGGAGGGGGAGGAGAAGAGAAAGGGAGAGTGAGAGGCAGGAGGGGGAGGAGAAGAGAAAGGGAGAGTGAGAGGCAGGAGGGGGAGGAGAAGAGAAAGGGAGAGTGAGAGGCAGGAGGGGGAGGAGAAGAGAAAGGGAGAGTGAGAGGCAGGAGGGGGAGGAGAAGAGAAAGGGAGAGTGAGAGGCAGGATGGGGAGGAGAAGAGAAAGGGAGAGTGAGAGGCAGGAGGGGGAGAAGAGAAAGGGAGAGTGAGAGGCAGGAGGGGGAGGAGAAGAGAAAGGGAGAGTGAGAGGCAGGAGGGGGAGGAGAAGAGAAAGGGAGAGTGAGAGGCAGGAGGGGGAGGAGAAGAGAAAGGGAGAGTGAGAGGCAGGAGGGGGAGGAGAGAAAGAGAGATGGAGAGAGAGGCAGGAGGTGGAGGAGAGCTGAGAGAGAGAGGGGGGAGGCAGGAGGAGGAGAGACAGAGACAGAGATAGAGACAGAGACAGACACGGACATGGAGGAGAGTCCCGAAAAAACCCGTTGTATGACGGATTATTGGCTAGTTTCGAAATAACAGCCTTGGTTGTGTGGTCGCTCTGCTTGTTATTTCGAAATAAGGGGATTTATTTCAGAATAACTCCCTAGTGCAGACCAGGGCTGAGTGAGAGAACCCTGGTCAGTACACTCCCTGGGCACCCTGGTCATGCTTCCTTCTTATCCCACACCACTCAAGTCCTCATCCCTTCTTACCCCACAGTAGAGGCCCACCGAAGGAAAATTGTAGTTACACTGTGTCATTGTTTAGACAGGCATTGTATGAATCCAGAGTGCCTCTTCGTTTTGACAGGCATTGTATGAATCCAGAGTGACAGTCAGTTCCTGCCCCCAAGGCAGACAAAGGATGGGAGGGGAAACACAGGGGAAGTGACTTCCTGAAATCCTGCAGCACCAAGAATAGAACCTAGCGACCCACCTCCCACGGCAGTACCCTATCCACCCCACAACGTTGCCCGCTGGCGACGATGGGCCTAGAAACCACTATAAATCCTAGATGAATCTGCATCGTAGACATCCTGGGACCAGAGGCAGCAATCCCCGAGTTGACTCGACTCCAGTGCTTTCATCTTTCCAGTGCTGACGTACTCAGTTACATGCAGTTTACTAGGAAGGGCTTTTAAATATGACTTTTCACAAGCGTAAGAGTCTGCTTGGCCAAATTTTCCCTTTCCTTCTCCAATATGCACTATCTTCTAGGGCAGCAGTGTTCAACCTTTTTTTCTCATGACCCAATTGAAGAAAATTGCTGACACTCATGACCCAACATAATTTGACTGGAGTGTGGGCTCCAGGATGGGGCTGAGGATGAGAGATTTGGGGCGTAGGAGGGGGCTCTGGATTTGGGGGGGTCAGGGCTGGGGAAAAAGGGGCTTACCTCGAGCAGCACCCAGTCAGCAGGGGTGCTGAGGCAGAAGCAGCCAGCTGTACATTCCCTGCCAATAAGAGTGCAGAACTAGCGCTTGGGGTAGGGGTGGTGCACACTGCCCTATGAACTCTCTTCTCCACTGCATCTGGGAGCTGGACTTGTTGCTGGCCACTTCTAGGGTATAGCACAGTCTGTGGTGCCAGGACAGGCAAGTAGCTGCCTTAGCACCCCCACTGGTCACCTGATCCCCCAGAAGCAGCAAGATCCAGTCCCTGACATTCCCGTAGTTTGAAAACACTGCTCTGTGGAAGCCGGTTGCCCCACTTCATCCCAGAAATAACGGCAGGTCAATGATGTAGGTACAGTTTCAGGAGGAAAGGTGCTATATAAATATCAAATTCACCTTCCTGCAAAATTAATGGTTATTCCCGAAATATATAAACAGCTTGTCTGGGTGGGAAAAGCTGAAGAAGTATCTTACCAGCACTCCAAACTTCTTCATTTCCAGTCTTAAGGAATCACAAAACTTTTCTATGGCTGCCTTGGTCATAGAATAAATGCCATTCCCCAAGGTGCAGTACGCATTAATACTAGACATAAAGACCATACGTCCTGGAGAGGGAAAAAAACCAATATTGTTTAAATGTTCAAATCACGTAAATTAATATTTAAATCCCTTGTTTCCCCATAATTTTCCCCTCATAACTGCCTTACTGTGCAGTGAGGCTAAGATGTGCATTCCTGACATAACCTCGTGATAGTATATTCAGCTCTGAAGATCAAAAAACCAACCTTCTTATAAAAGTCTTATTTCTTGGCTATTTGCAGCTGCTGGACCAGACTAAGTATAATATATTCACGACTTGCGTCCCACCATTTCTGAGCCATTAACTTCCAATATAAAGCATGAGGACATAAATGCAAAAAGCCAGGCTTTAGTTTAACCAGCAACTGGAGAATTCCCTGACCACAAAATTCCTACATTTATGATGCCCACTGCTGAAATATATCCCGGTCCTTTATGGAAATTGTGGAAGACCAGTAACTGTCTAATCACTCCACAGAGAGGAGGAAAGAGATTGCAGCAAAGCAACCTCTAAAATCTGTGAGTTCATATAAGAAGTAAAAATGAAGGGATTGTGCATCTAAAAGGAGGTCTGTAGTAGGGGAAAGAGACAGTGTCTAAGTATCCACCGTGATGGTCTGATTCCACTGTAACACCAGCTTTATACCAGTGCAACTCCACTAAGTTCAAAAGTTAACCCTGGAAAGGTAAAAAGTCACAGAGGGGAAGCTGTGTTAGTCTGTAACTTTAAAAACAACGAGCAGTCCTGTGGCACCTTAGGCCACGTCCACACTAGGAAATTATTTCAAAATTACTAAATTTGACTTAATAACTCCTGATTCAAATGACCTCTGGCTTAGAGCCCCAGGAAGCACTGGGAAGAAATTAGTTCGAATTACTCTGGGGTGTAATTATTTCAAAATAGCAGTACCGGAGTGTCCACACTACTGTTATTTCAAAATAACTATTTCGGAATTAGCGTTACTCCTGAGGAAAAGCAGGATTACAGATTTCGAATTCCACAGCCTATTATTTCAAAATAACAGGCTTGGTAAAGTGGACACTCCGCTTATAAATTCGATCAAAGGGGGATTATTTCGAAATAAAGCCCTAGTGTAGACCAGGACTTAGAAACTAATAAATATATGTATTCTGGATCTGTCATTTCCACTCCAACTCATCTGATGAAGTGAGTTTTACCCACGAAAGCTCATGATACAATATAACAGCAAAAGCAGTTACCTGTTAATTGTAGGATCAGTGTTAATGAAGCTAATTAAGTCAGGCTGAATGTGTCCTATTCATAGCTTTTGATGTGTAAATGCAAATATTAAAGGTGGGGGAAATTGCCTTTGTAGTGCATTAACCAATTAATATTCAAGCCCAAATTGATAGTATCAAACTTGTAAATGAATGACAGCTTGATGTCCACAAATGTCTGTCTTCCCAAACTATTTGATAGTGATTTCCATGGCTTGTCCCATGATTATCCTCATTTTATGATTTTTGCCACATGTACCAGTCTACTAATGCTCAAAGGTGTCCAGAACAAGGACCTGCACCCTGCAATTTACTCCTGCAGCTGCAACGAATAATTATGCCATAGCACCAGAAACGTTTACCAGGCTGATGCCACCACAGCCACTGAGAGGAAGGACGGTCTTGTGGTTAAGAGCTCAAGAGATCTGGATTCCACTCCTGTGTCAGAGCTTGCCCTGTGAAATGGGAACCAAGGTGCCGCCTTTTGTCTGCCGTGCCTATTTCGAATGTGAACTGTTGGGCTTAGGGACTGCATCTTAGTATATGTGTGTGTACTGCACCCAAAGCAACGGGGCACTGCTCTGGGTTCTGGCACCTAGGTGCTATTGTTATAACTTCTGTGCCAGGACGACACAATGGCCCAGAAATCTCAGGGTAATATGGCCACTCTGAAATCAGTGGAGAGGGTTCACTCTGCACGTCTCTTGCACTGCACCTATCTACATTGGCCAGAATGAGAGGGTGCTGAGATCAGACAAAATAGGAGCTGTTACATTCCTGTCAGTGTTTCAGGAATAACGTCAATGGGTTGCCATTGAATGCCTACAAGTAAACAGATGCATAAATGTCAATGCAAGATCTGGGTGAGAGTGTTAGCAGCAGCAGCATATCACAGAAGGAGGGGGATTCCACCCCACATGTAGCAGCAAAGCATTTCTGTGTGCTGCATGCTTGTGATACTAACCTAACCTAGCCATCAGTTTTCAAGCGTGTCAAGGTTTCATTACATTTTTTCCCCATACATTGAAAAAATCATAAGCAATGGTACTAAGATACCGACGAGCTGCATATTTCTGGCTAAGGGATAAATGGTGGGATAAAAGCATCTGTTTATGGATCACAGGGCACTTTCTCTGTTACTGTAGCACCTCCAGATCCCCAGCAAGAACTCCCGACCTCAGAGGTCCTGTGTACACATGTAGCAGGAGACAATTCTTGCCTCAAAGAGCTTAAGGCAAGTTAGACAAAGAGTGGGAGAAAGGAATATTATTATCTCTCTCTGCTCAATGGGAACCACAGGGTCACAGAAAGATTAAGTGACCAGCCCTACGAACTCAAAGAACCTGTGGCAGAACCAAAATTGAATTCAGATCTCCTGAGTCCTTTTCTACAAGATCCCCCTTCTTCCCAGAAGCCACGAACAATAAAACAGTACAATCGAAATACCAGAACAAGTCCTAGCCCATGCTGAGTGTATCCCCGGGCCAACACAGAGAGTTCTCTTGCACTTGAAAGAAGGCTGCTAACAACTAGCTTGAAGCTAGATATTGATGTCATTAATGTCCCATAAATTAAAAAGAAGCACTTTTTTCTAGCCCTCTTTTCAAGATTAAGTTGCCCTCTCAGGTAATGTTTCAGGAAATTGGATCACGTACTGGTTTTGCTTCAGCTGATCGAGAGGGACAATTAAAACCTCACTTATAGCTGCTCTATTACCTTATTAAGAGTAAACTAAGTATTCTACCATCGTAAATGATGTTAGATTAGGATTACCCTTATATTTCCTTAGAAGGGGAAGAAATGCCAACGTTGTCCGTATACTCCCAAGGAGGTTTACATCCACAAATTTTTCATACTTCTCCATAGACAGCCATCCAGTCTCGCCGAATGTCGATATTCCAGCATTGTTCACCAATCCCCAGAAACCTGAAGGAGGGAAATGTTGTCTCCTGTCTATAGAATATTTAACCACCAAACAAACTGGACACAATACCATCAGAGCCTTCCTCCATGTTCATGGGATGGCTGCAGTCATGGACTGTGCCTATGAAGACTGAGCTTCCCAGACAGAAATTGGGCGAGGCATCGTGAAGGCCAAGTTGTTCTGCCCACCTGGTCAGAACTGATATAGAATAAAGCAGAGTTCTTGCAAGCAGCTTGTATACCAAGTGATCACTGAACACCACAATGGGAACAATCGGATATATGTTATTGGCTGCATTATGTTAGATTTATACTTATAGGCATGTGCAACCTTTGCTTAATGAAGGAACATAATTGTGACCATTTTCTGGACCATATCAACCTGTTCAGCTCTGTTTAATAATCATGCCCTACATTGTCTCCTTAAGTTATTTAAGAATAAAATTATGTGAGGGGCCGCTTTCTACTGTCAGAACAGTGTGCCAAGGTATTTTAATGTCATTAATCACGCTATGTATTTATGAGCACTTTTGTGAAAACAGACACTTTTGAAAATGTTATCATTCGGGCTTTAGTCTGCTTAATACTAAGTAACTTAGCAGCAGAAATCCTATTTTAAATAGTGATTTGATATTGGTCAATTGACTCCTAAGACATTTTAAAAGAGGGGACTGAGTTAGTCATTTTTAAAAACATTTAAAACATATGCAAATGAGGCTAAGCATGAAATATTGCAGAACCTCATTTGCATAATTAATGAGCGCACAGTTTTTGCTCAAGAGGTTTTTGTGCAAAAAACCCCTCTTGCACAAAAGCCGTTTTTCCAGAAAAAAAATGCTATGGGGGGTTTTTGCGCAAAAGCCTCTCGCACAAAAAGTGGGAGCTCATTAATTATGCAAATGAGACTTGGCAATATTCCATGCTTAGCCTTATTTGCATATTTCTTGCACAAAACGGGTGCAGGATAGACATAGCCATAGGGATGTCTGTACTGAACTCAATAGCTGAGGCCTGGTCTACACTAGAGTAAGGTTGATGTGGCATTGACCTAACTCCGTAAGCATTTACACTAAAATGTAGCTCCCGCCGATGTAACTGACCCACTACAATGACTTAAAAACTCTGTCCCAGAGCTCCCCCATGCTTCATGAAAATTGCCATATGAATGTGCATAACTCAAAGATGCCTTAGGCAAAATGCTTCATGTGACATATCATTTTTAAAGTTATAGTCTCTTGAATGTGCATATTCTATTTTTGCATAGGTAAAAATATAAGTGGGAACTTATTTTGTTAGCCCAGCTATTCTAATAAAAGCCATTATTTTCCCATGAAGATGAGGAGATCAAACAAAGGGTTCCTGCCCTAAGGGAAAATCTATTTAAGGAATGGAAAACAACCAAGCTTTTGTCTTCAGCTGGCTAGAGAAATTGCCTCCCAAACCTAAGAGGATACACACGAAGGCACCCCAGAGAGTAGGTTAGCAGACTCAGTGGCATGACCAGCACCTCTGTGATCAAACCTATCGCAAACTCCTTCTCTGTGCAAGGCCTAGCTCTTAGGTTGATGTAGTTAGGTAGATGCAGCGTCAGTGTGGACACTGTGAAACTCCCATTGACCATAAATGCCTTTCAGACATCATCAGTTACTGCCCCAGACTGACAGGACAGGTGGTACAAACACTCCTGCTGAGGCCATGCTCAGCCAGCATGCGACATGCGAAAGCGATTTAATTACGATGGTGACTGTAAAGCAACATAATTTAGGTCGTCTTCATTTTTGTAGTTTGGCTTGTCCTAAGTCTCTTCCAGGCTTGTCAGCTTTGCTCGCTGCTTAGTGTGAGCCCTCCAGGGGATCTTGCACATGCCTAGCTGAAGGCACCGCTTTATACAAATGGTCAGCTTCACAGGCCCTGCACAGAATCTGTGAAACATGGAGTATTTGTAGGGGTTTGTGTGGGTAATGGAATATTTCCTCCTAAGCCTGACACAGGGTGCCAGACACCTGCCCAGCTATCTACCAGACAATAGCAGGGATCGCAGCCTGCTGCAGTCACATCTGCAAGGTTCCTGGCTGGTGGAGCTGAATTGTTCAGAAATTGCTCCCTCTTCCCCCCTTCCCCGCCCCCGCAACACACACACAAGTTAGACATGGGGCAATGTACTGATTCTATCAGAAATAGAAGGACTGAAGCTGCAAATAGAATTAGAGGCCAGGGTGGGGAGAAGAAGAGAGATTCTTGCTAACACCGTGGTCTTTAAAATGGATTCTGAGGACAAAGATTAACAGATAAAGTAGAGAATCTGGAGGTTCACTTTAGGAGACCTCATTTAAGATTAGTGGGGCTTCCAGCAGGGGAGTAGCTTCTTATGTGGACAAAGAAAAATTCCTAACCCTCCCAGATAAAATTATGTGTCTTTCGTACAGATACCCATAGATGTGATACCTTGGAAAACTGTATGCACATTACGACATCCTCAAATCTCTTGGCACATTGTAAAAAGCTAATAAATTCCTTGACTCCTTGAAAAAGGCTATTGAGCATTTAAGCCCACAATCTGTCAGTCTAAACAGCTCCCTACTTAGGAAGCTGTACTCAAAACCCACAAATCAGAATCCAAGATGAAAAGAGGGTGAAAAATGTGAAAAGCAAAATAAAAAAAAATGCTGTTTCTGGGTTTGTTTCTCTTTTGTCGTTTCAATTTTTTTTTTACTTTCTCCAGGTTATGCATGAGCAGTCAGACAGGAAGGGATGTTTTATATGTGAAAGGGACTATTTGACCAAGGACTTTACAGAATATCTAACCAGATGGATATCAGTTGGGTTATTGTTTCTGTGAAATATATTATAATTAAATATTCCTTGTATGTATAGAGGTGGGCTAGCAATTCAGAAAATAAAGCAGTTACTAGAAATGGTTGAACATTTTTCATTTGAAATGGTCTTTTTTGGAAAACAAATTGTCATTGTTTTTTTTTTTAAATTGTCACCATTTACCAATGGCAATATTTCATTTTTTTCACTTCTCTGTTCTTTTCCTTTCTGTCCCCCCATTCAGGGTACATCTAGACTATGTTCTTCTTTCGAAAGGAGATATGCAAATTCAGTGCTAATTTGCATATCTTCTTCCATTTGCTTTTTCGAAAGCGGGTTTTTTTTCCCGAAGAAGAAAGCAGTTTAGATGCGGTTCTTTTGGGGGGAAAAAACCTTTTTTTGAAAGAACACTTCTTCCTCAAAAAATGAGGTGTGCAGGTTTCTTTCGAAAAAGGGGTTTTCAAAAGAACCTCATCTAAACTGCTTTCTTTTTAGAAAAAAACACGTTCAAGAAAGTGATTGGAAGAAGATATGCAAATTAATCCCAAATTTGCATATCTCCTTTCGAAAGAAGAATGTAGTCTAGGAAGAAAAAAGATTGATTTTTTTTTTTCTGTGTGAGTATTTGTGTGGTTTGTGGTCAAAAAGTAATAGCAAAATGCTTTTAAGTACATCAGAAGCAGGAAGCCAGCTAAACAATGAGTGGGACCCATGGACATTCGAGATGCTAAAGGAGCACTCAAAGATGATAAGGTCATTGCTGAGAAACTAAATGAATTCCTTGCTTTGGTCTTCACAGCTGAGGATATTGGGGAGATTCCTGAAACTGAGCCATTCTTTTTAGGTGACAAATCTGAGGAATTGTCCCAGATTGAGGTGTCATTAGGTGAGGTTTTGGAACAAATTGGTAAACTTAACAATAACAAGTCACTAAGACCAGATGACATTCACCCAAGAGTTCTGAAAGAACTCAAATCTGAAATTGCAGAACTATTAACTGTGATTTCTAACATATCCTTTAAGTCAGCTTCTGTACCTAATGACTGGAAGATAGCTAATGTGGTGCCAATATTTAGAAAGGGCTCTAGAGGTGATCCTGTCAATTACAGACCGGTAAGTCAAACGTCAGTACCAGGCAAATTAGTTGAAACTATAGTAAAGAATAATATTGTCAGACACATAGAGGAACATAATTGATTTGGGAAAAGTCAGCATAGTTTATGTAAAGGGAAATCATGCCTTACTAATCTATTAGGGTATGTCTACACTACCCCGCTAGTTCGAACTAGGAGGGTAATGTAGGCATACCGCACTTGCAAATGAAACCCGGGATTTGAATTTCCCGGGCTTCATTTGCATAAGCGGGGAGCCGCCATTTTTAAAACCCCGCTGGTTCGAACCCCGTGCAGCGCGGCTACACGGGGCTCGAACTAGGTAGTTCGGAATAGGAAGCCTAGTCCGAACTACCTAGTTCGAGCCCCATGTAGCCGCGCTGCACGGTGTTCGAACCAGCGGGGTTTTAAAAATGGCGGCTCCCCGCTTATGCAAATGAAGCCCGGGAAATTCAAATCCCGGGCTTCATTTGCAAGTGCGGTATGCCTACATTACCCCACTAGTTCGAACTAGCGGGGTAGTGTAGACATACCCTCTGAGTTCTTTGAAGGAGTCATCAAATATGTGGACAAGGGGGAGTCAGTGGATATTGTATACTTAGATTTCCAGAAAGCCTTTGACACGATCCCTCGCCAAAGGCTCTTAAGTAAAGTACATTGTCATGGCATAAAAGGGAAGGTCCTGTCATGAACTGATAATCAGTTAAGAGACAGGAAACAAAGGGTAGGAATAAATGGTAAGTTTTCCAAATGAAGAGAGGTAACTAGTGGTGTCCCCCAATGGGCCATACTGGGACCAGTCCTATTCAAAATGAGGAGTACAGGATCTTTCGAAAAAGCCTGCCATTTTTGACAGAACCATGTCTAGACTGCGATTATACTTTCAAAATGGCGCTTTTTCGAAAGAGCGCCATTATGAAATTATGCAAATGAAGCGCAAGATATTTAAATCCCCGCTTCAATTGCAATTTCGAAGTGTCTAATTTACACCCCTCTGTCGAAAGAGGATGTAGTCTAGACACAGTCTGTTTCTCAAACCTTTTTATTAAGTACCCCTTTTTCAAAAAAAATACCTACATTTTTCAGAGACACAATTTTTTTTCTCCCATTGCAACATATTTGTTTGAACAACTCAATCATAGTGAAGTGAGAGATGAAATTTTTGGGTGCAAATAGAACAAAAATATTAAAGTGCTGTAAAACTTAAAACAAAAATTGTTTTCTTCAAATTTCAGTTGTGTTGACGTACCCCCTAGACTTCTCTCTAGTACCGCTTCTCTCTAGTAAGGGTACTCATACCACGGTTGAGAAACACTGTCGTAGCATATGGAATTGTGGAATCATAGTCTTTTTTAAGCAGGTGGAATTTATTACAAAAAGCAATTGTATCTGCAGACACAAGCAACTGGGCCTCCAGACAGCTTGAGTTGCTGTCCATCTGGATTTGTTCACCAGATGCTATGTTTTGTCTGGCACTCTATGCAGCACTCGAAGTGCAGTATTCATCTAGTGCAGGAGTAGGAAACCTATGGCTGGGGGTCACATCTGGCCCCCAGCTTGCCTGGATCTGGCCCCTGAGATTCAGGGCTCCCCCCTCCCAGCACTGAGGGGCTTGCACGCCAACCCTGCAGCCACCCTCTTGCCCAGACCCCACACTCCCACTCTGCACACTACCTCCCTCCCAGACCCACCAGCCCAAAACTCACTCCTATACCCTCCCTCCTGCCCAGACCCCATACTCCAAGCCTGCTTCCTGGCAGCCCTCACCCACACACTGAACTCTTTTTTTGCCCCACCCAGAGTGTAGAAAGGCACACAAAATCTACTAGCCTCAACTCTCCCTCTTCCCCCCACCCTCTGGCTCTGGTGTGCAAGGGGAATGTGGAAGTTTTTTTGCTTCTCACTTTGTGCAGCCTCTAACCCAAAAAAGGTTCCCTGCTTCTGACATTGGCTAAGAAATATACATACATACCATGTGTCTAATGGGTTGTAGAATTGTACCTATAATATTACTATATGTATTTTAAAAAATCAGGGGAGAAGGTTAAGATCTAATTTCCATGTTTCATTCATTTAGACTCTGATTCTGCAATCCTTGCTCACACTGAATAACGTGTACTCAGAGACGCCGAACTGAAACCAAATAAGGTGCATACTTTCGGCAAGAATCCCAATGTGGTGGACAGTGTGAGTAAAAGGCTGCTGAGTTGTGTCTTTCTGGTATATACTGGGAGGTGCACTGTCCGATGGACAGCATACATATCCTGAGCTCCAGGTTGCACTGCAGGGAAAGTAATTGATTATGCCCTATTAAGGAGCATCTCATACTAGCACCTGCCCCTGCCCCCCCAATCTCTCCTGCCCTCTTATGGTGAGTTGCTTTAGGGCAGTGGTTCTCAAACTTTTTGACCTGCGGCCCACCTCGCTCAATGCAAACCTTTCCGTGGACCACCAGCCAACCACCCATGCTGACAAAATGGATGCAGGAAGGGGTAGGGAATGAGACATCCAAGCAGGAGGGAGGGTGCAGGAGCAGGCTGGCGGTGGGGGTCTGGCCAGGATGGAGGGTGCAGGAGTGGGCTGCGAGTGGGGGCTGGGTAGGTGTCTAGCTGGGAGGGAAGGTGCAGAAGGGGGGTGGAGTGGGGAGTCTGGGGTGGGGGAGGGTGCAGCAGTGGGCTGGGGGTGCAGGGTCTCCGCAGGAGAGGGATGGGGCACGCTTACCCGGCTCCTGTCCTCCAGCCGCTCATAGGCCCTGCCCCCCGCTACTCCCATTGGCTGGGATTCAGGCAAGCAGCTTCCTGCAGTGCTGTTCCTCCAGCTGGAGGAAATAATAGCCAGTGCACGGAGCTGCTTTCTCCACAACGAGCCGGATCCGGCCCATGAGGCTCTGGGCTCCCACACAGAAGGAAGCCAGTGCTGGCGCTCCAGCCTTGTGAGGTGAAAAGTCCCACGCTCATGGCCTACCTGCAGGACAGTTGGGGACCACTAGTGATCCATGGACCACACTCCTCATGCTCTAGGGAGATAGGAAAAAGGAGGCAAGCAATTCAGATGCATTCCCTAAAGACAATGCCTCCTTCCACAAGCACAGGGTAAGGACTTCTCTTAGAGACCTTGTCCAGTCCTCACAAAGGAGGCAGGGTTCTCTCTCCACCCACACTGGGCAGTTGAGAAAGAAGGGAGGGCCCATTACAATTAAAGAGTTGTCGCACCACATCCTTGCTTGCTGAAGAAGCCCATGCAGCGAGGTAGCTAATGTCAATCCCACACACGGTTTGTTGGCTTTTGTTCCACTTGAAATGAAATGTTTTATGCCCCTACATTTTCCTAACTCCTAATAAAGCCTTTGGAATTCACTGCATTAAATCAGATACTAAATTAAGCTGGCGGCTCCATTGTCCTTAATGTTAATATACTCATAGGAGAAAGTACCTAGTAATTTAGAAATAAAATGCATGGTGGTAGGATTTCTAAAACCACTTTACCTTTTGACCACCTGGTTTTCTTCATAGTGCACTCAATAGTTGCTCAAGCTGAGAGAGGCTGAGCTAAAAAGTTAAGGGCCATCAACGGATGTATAATACATAAAAGGTGCTGATGATATATAATGTAATATTATAGAATAGGTATTACTGGTTTATTAAGAGTCTGGTTCAAAGCCCATTTAAGGCAAGGAGAATCTTTCCACTCCCTTAGGTTTTGCATGAGGCCCTAAAAGTCTAGATGTGCTTAAGATAATGTATCTATTATGAATGGGATATTCAGTGTAAAATGCACTTGGAAAATTCCCCTCCCTGCTGCACCAATGAATCAGGTCTGTCAGTAAGCGTTTTGCATAATACCTCCAATCTGGCAAGCTAACCATATTAATCAAGGTGTCACTACTGCATTGGTATAAGGTACAACTCATTCCTCCTGAACAGGAGATTCAGGGTGATGCTGCGTTAAGTCCCTGGGCTCTCTCTTTAGCCAATACATACCTTGTGATTCAGCTGTTGTTTCTAAAGCTGGGAAAAGAACCTAAACAGGGAAGACTTAATCAGTTGAAGTCAGGATAATCCATAAATACACGTACTTAATGAGAGGCTTTTTTTTTTGTTGGCTTCCTATATTCTTGTTTCTTTTCCCCTGACATGTGTGAGTAGTAGTCAAGAATGTGCCCTGCATTTCAGTGGTTTTGTCATGTGCTTTATTTTTCATTATAACTTTTATACTTAGACTTATTTGTTCAGAATTACAGCTACACTTGATTTTTGTTTTGAAGTATGTATTGGGCTAAATCCATCTCTGATGCAACTCCATTGGCTTGAATGGGCAATGGATTACGCTCTGCAGACTTAAGTCTACAAAGAGTTTTTGCCCTGTGTGGCGCCCATAAAGTCATGCTTGGTTTTGGTCCAAGTCACAGCAGCCTGTAACACTATTCTGATAAGGTAAGCAGGGTTTTGTGCTACCCGCAATTATGCTGTGCAATAAATACACCCTAAATTCATTGAGTTATAAGATCAAGAACACATATTCCTGCGCATCCAGAAATATAATCTATGCTATCATGTGCCGAAAGTGTCCGTCTGCTATGTACATTGGACAAACATCTCAGACACTTCGCCAAAGGATTAATGCCCACAAAACAGATATCAGACAAGATCACAAAGAGAAAACAGTTTCTTGCCACTTTAACCAGAAAGGACACTCTCTAAATGACTTAGCCACCTGCATTCTGCTACAAAGACCTTTTACATCTGCACTTGAAAGGGAATCCTCTGAACTGTCATTCATGTTAAAATTCGACACTTGCCAACAAGGACTTAACAAGAATTTGAACTTTCTCACCCATTACCAAGACAGTTTCCCCAATTATCACCTGTAATACCATTAACTCACAAACATCCCACTCTCCCTACCTTTAATATCATCAATTCACAGACACTTACCTTCCTTCTTCCCCCTCCCCCCCACCCACATCCCCCTTCTGTTCTGCAATGTGATTTGTCCTTTTCATATTTGTTCATTTTTTTAATTGTATCCTTTGGTATATATGGTTGTGACTACTTTCTTCCACTATTTGATCTGAGGAAGTGGGTCTGGCCCACGAAAGCTCATCATGTAATAAACCATCTTGTTAGTCTTTAAAGTGCTACATTGTCCTGCATTTTGCCTAAATTCATGTATTATGTGGAGGCTAATGGGTGCTGTCATCCCCTCACCAACTTTCTACCCAACAATGCAGTTCAGGTGCACTTGTGTACATCCAGTACACAGCTCTAATGAAACTAATGAAATTCTATGCTGGAAAAAGATGTCCTCCTGGAGAGTGTGAGAGGGAAATTCAACCTTGATGCTGGGGAGGAGGGGCAGGGGAGCTAGCCAAAGGAGGCTTTCAATGCATGTTTCCATCTCTAGCATGTCCACCTGATTAGATGCTGATTAGATGCTGTCCCTGAGTTAAGGGAAATAGCCTCTTTTTTTGCTACCAACTATACCATGTCCGATGAGAAGGGCAAATGAGCGTATCTCCTCTCTTCTCCATTTGGTGTCAGTCAATCATGCTGTCAGGTTTAGACTTCACATTTTCTTTTCAACATCCATCCCAAATCTGAACAAGTCCTATGCCAGCTATTAGAACAGTGGTTCTCAACTCGGTTCACTCCACGGATCACGGGGCCAATCAAAAAAATTTCATGGACCACCTCCTTTTTGAGACATGATAAAAAAGAGCAGACAATGAACATTTTGGTTTGAAATGTATTTCCTACTAACAGATTGTTGGTGCCTGCTCACGCCATGTGATTTTGAACAAAGTTCCTGTGGACCACCGAAAAAGTCACCATGGACCACCAGTGGTCCAGGGACCACCAGTTGAGAACCACAGTATTAGAATGATACATACTTGGTCATTTTTGGTACCAGAGTTTTCATCTCTGCCACTTTCCTGCATTTATTCACCTCTTTTCAAGCCTCTCCCCAAACTACTTTTTCATTCTTGCTTGTCCTGCCTAATGACTCTCCTCCTTGGTCTTGCCTGTGATTAGATCTCTGCAAAATGCCTGCTAAACAAGTAACATTTGATAGGTTTCTCCTCCCTCTTCCCCCCCCCCCCCCATTAGAAACGTGAAGCTTAGTCAAAGTTCACGAAAACGCTGGTGCTTGTAAAGGATTTGGGAAGGGACTACCTCTTCGTGCTGTGTTTGCACAGCATCTCACACAAAGGGGTTCTGAGGCCAGGAAGGGCCGACCACCGTACAAGTTTGGGCTGGTGCATGGCTACGTCTCAAAAATCGGGTGGTGATCATGCCAGCTGACAATTTGGTTCAGATGTTTTGGATTCATCCCAACTCAGCGTGCAAGCCCCAGGCAATCAACCCTCAGGAGAAAGATGTCAGGAACCTTTGTCCCCAGCATCATCCACTTTTCAGCAGCTCTGCTCTTCTCCTCCGCCAGCCCGGGGTGCCCTCAGCTCTGACACATGGCTTGGCACAGGGCGGTTGTGAAAGGCCCAGGGGACGCATGGACTAGCCGGACAGGCTGGCGGGGAAGGGGGCATGTGTTTCCAATGTTGTTCCTGTTGATCTTTGAGGCCAGCTCAACACACAGGGCCGCTCGCTGCCAGTCCCGCACCCCGATCTCCCTGGCCCCGGGGAGCTGGTGGCAGCTGTCTCTGGGGAGGCTCTTTGGCCGGGGGGCGACGCCAGAAGCCGGCGGCCCAATCCGGAGCGAGCAGCGCCCGTGTGAACGCGCTGCCTCCGGAGCCAGAGCTGGGCGCGGGCTGCTCTCACCTGTGTCCGGCAGGTTGCGCAGCACCAGCTCCTTAGCCGCCGCCACGTCCTGCTCCCGGGTCACGTCCAGCGGCAGCACCCACAGACGGCCGGAGCCGGCTTCCCGCTGCAGCCGCTGCGCCCCTTCCCCGTCCGGCAGGAGGCAGCCGGCGAAGACGGAGAAGCCCAGGCGGTGCAGGCGCAGCGCCAGCAGGTACCCGAAGCCGCTGTCGCAGCCGGTGATGAGCACCGCCCGGCCGGCGGGCTGCAGCGGGGAGCCCCGCCGGCGCCGGGCCCGGAGCATCAGCGGCAGGAGCAGCAGCAGCAGCAGCGCCGCGGCGGCCGCTTGCCACATGGCACCGCTGCGGGCCGGTCTCACCTGCTGGAGAGACCCGCCCGGGAGCCGGAGGAGCCCGCGCTGCCCTGCCCACTGGGCGGAGAAAGGGGCTGGCGAGGTCCCACCCCGCGCGGGGAGCCAGGTCCGCAGCGGGGTTCAGCCCCCAGCCAACCCCCGGGGAGAGTCCATCCCGCTGCGGTCCCCGGGGCTCGGAGCGAAGACTTGGCCAAGCAGACAGGCCGCCTCGCCCTGCTGCGGTCTCGCTTCACAAGCCTGGACTCGGTCCACGCTCGGAAAATCGGTTTCACACTCAGGAGTCCTGCCGAGAAACGTTTTTTAATCATGAAAAGATGTTGAAGTGCTGCTCTGCCGCTTGGGAAAGGGCGCATCCTTCAAGGCAGATTTATTACCCACAAAAGAGCCAATATTTCAAAGGACAGAACGATGTCTAAAGTAATATGTCCTTGATAGTTCTCCGTGTGATGTACTGACCTGATTTTAAAACAGTCCTTGCCCTTTACTTGGACTGTGTATTCATTATGGTCTGTGGTTTTAGTTAGGTTGCTCTGCCAACTGACCTTAGAGATGGACAAAGAAGCTGGTGTTGAGATCCGGATTAGGTTTATCCTAGGGATGGCACAAGCATCATGTGATTCTTCTGCTGTACAGTCTTTTGTAGGGTTCTCCTTTAGCCAACGCCTGGCTGGCAAATTGTACCTTGAAAGCTACGCTTTCATTTTAAAATAGCTACGATTCCAGTCCTCGTGGCTGAAAAGACAACCTGGAAAATAGAAGCTAATAAGGGTATGTCTACACGACAGCGTTCTTTTGAAATCTCTTATTTTGAACTGGTTATTTCATTTTGCTAGAATGCATTTTGCTATTTCGAAGTAGTGTGTCCACACTGAGGGTACGTCTAGACTACAAGCCTCTTTCGAAAGACCGCACCAGCTGTGTTGTGTAGAGTGCGGCTGAGGTGTGGGGGGGGAGATGTCCCCTGCGTCTGTGTAGAATGGCCTTGTGGAGGGAGGGCGTCTTGCTGTGTCCCACCCCGAGGCCAGGAGCATGTCATGTCTCTTGACACATGCGTGTGGCTAACTGGCCCAGGCCCCTGTGTAGCAGCCAGCGAGGGCCACATGCCCAGGGGTGGCACGGCACATGCACGCACGTGCACAGGTTGCTGCGTGATCCGTGGCAAGCAAGGCCCATGCACGCAGTCCCTGGTCTCCCTCCCCGCCCCCCAATAAGGGGACAGGGATGGCACTCACATGTTGTTGCCTCCCCAGATGACACTGGTGACAGGTCTGCTGGGATGGCTTGGGGATCCTGGCTACGTGGCATGCTCCCTGTGGGGTCCTGCGGCTCCTGGTGCTCCTCCTCCATGCCCTGGTCAGGGCCCTCTGCTCCAGGATCTATGACCCCCGGGGTGGCACGGACCATCCCGCCCCCCAGGATGCGGTCCAGGGCATCAAAATAGGGGCAGGTGTCTGCCCCTGTGTGGGAGCTGCGCCCTGTGGCCCTGGCATACGCCTGCTGCAGCTCCTTAATTTTCATGCGCATCTGCTCCTAGGTGCACATGTGGCCTTTGGTGGCCAGGCTGTCAGCCATCTGCCTGTAGACGGCCACGTTCCTCCATCTAGTGTGGAGATCGTGGACATTGGAGGCCTCCCCCCAAACTTCAATGAGGTCCATGATCTCTGCACTGGACCAGGAAGGTGCCCGACTTCTCCAGCCCCTGGCAGGCTCCTGGGATCTGAGGGACTGGGTTCGGAGAGCGGTGGAGGGCTGGCTGGCACTGGCTGCCTGGCTCATGCTGGGGCCACTGGCTCAGGGGCAGCGACTGCTGGCTCTGTGCTGGAAGGCCTGGAGCTAGCACAGGCACTGTGGCCAGAGTCTACCCCTTTAAGGGCTCCGGGGAGGGGAGGGAGAGGAGTTTTCCTGGTTGTGCCCAGAGTGGCCACCAGGGCACCCTGGGAAGGGCTGGAGGCCCCCTGTTTCAAAATAAGCATCTACACAGCACTTATTTCAAAATAACTATTTTGAATTTAGCGTTATTCCTCGTAGAATGAGGTTTACCAAATTCGAAATAAGCACTCCGCTATTTCGAATTAATTTCGAAATAGCAGTTTGTCTATGTAGACGCTAGGAAAGTTATTTTGAAATAACAGCTGTGTAGACATACCCTAAGGCTACGTCTAGACTGGCATGATTTTCCGGAAATGCTTTTAACTGAAAAGTTTTCCATTAAAAGCATTTGCAGAAAAGAGCGTCTAGATTGGCATGGATGCTTTTCCGCAAAAGCACTTTTTGTGGAAAAGCGTCCATGCCAATCTAGACGTGCTTTTCCGCAAAAAAGCCACGATCGCCATTTTTGCGATCGGGGCTTTTTTGCAGAAAACAAAGCTGAGCTGTCTACACTGGCTTTTGCCAGAATGGGAGCAGCATAGTATTTCTGCAAAAACACTGACAATCTTACATGAGATCGTCAGTGCTTTTGCGGAAATTCAAGCGGCCAGTGTAGACAGCTGGCAAGTTTTTCCGGAAAAGCGGCTGATTTTCTGGAAAAACTGGCCAGTCTAGACATAGCCTAAGTGTTGTCCTGAGTCTCTAAATAGACTGCCAATGTTCATCTTACTATTATGTTTACTCTGAGACCTACCAATTTAAATGTTGTTATTATTAACTGTTTAATTGCTGGTCATTTTAGCAGGAATATCCAGCAAATATGTAGAGCTCAGCAAATCCATGGATGTGGATACAAATTTTGTATATAGAAGTTGAACTCTGCAAATTTGCAGATATCCTGTTTATATCCGCAGATAGCCACATCCACAGATTCTGGTGCGTATCTTCATTGTTGCAGATACAGATGCGGATGCAAATTTTGCATCCACATAGGGCTCTACAAATATGCTTATCCCATAAACCTAAGCTGCTCCTCACAAGTGTCAAAAGCTCCCTCTGTCCCTTTATTCACCTATCAAAACCTCTACATTGCTCCTTGATATCTTCTGTACTGTAATTATGCATCACCTGTATAGAAATATGTGGCATATCAAAAACTGAAAAGCTCAGGACAGCATAAAATAAATTGAATTTAATATTAGAATTAATAACCTAGCCACTGCTGTGCTCTCTGTTTTATTCATTTTCATATTTAATTAAATCCCTCAATTGATAAGCTTAAATGATATTACTACAGAATTTCCAGTCTGGCATGCCAGAGTGCTGGAGGATGCAAAGTATTTAAAGAGATTTCAATCAAGTTTGTTGCAGAGTGCACAGGGCCTTGATGAATATGGTGCAGATACCCAGGGTAAGCAGTTGAAAGCTAGGGCTAGCATGGAAGGAGGATCTTGTGGTGAAGGCACTGGGTTGGAACTCAGGAGATCTTGGATCAGTGCTTCTCTTTGTCAAGTTACTTAATTCTTTTGTGCCTCACTTATCCATCTTTAAAATGGGGATAATGCTCCTTTTTTTATCCCACACTTTCTCCAGCTTGTATTTCTACTGCTCTTGAGGGTATGGCCTCTTCCTTACTATGTGTATGTACAGTGCCTAGCACAATGGGACCCTAATCCCATTTGGAGCCTCTATATCCTCCTAATGCAAAGAATAAGTACAAAGGTGTTTTAATACCAAAACAGACTGACTGTTTTACGGGAGAGTAACACTTGTGAAGGAATATGCCTTGGATAGTTCTCACCGTGCAATCAGTTCAAGGTAGAGTACCAAAATCTTCTGAGGTTGGGTCTAATACAGAAGCTATCATGCAGTATTACTTGATTTCTGCCATTTTCTTCTGGAAAATAGTGAGTCCCCTTTCCTAAGTTTTTGGATGTGTCTCAAGGTCAGACCTAAAATTAGGGATACAAAGTGAAAGGTCAGACCTAGAATTACGAATACAAATCCAAGCCCCACTGTGGCTCACCAAAACCTGGGTTTGATCTTATGTCAGAATGTCCATACTGAGTCAGTCCAAAGGTCCATCTAGCCCAATATCCTGTCTTCTGACAGTAACCAATGCCGGGTGCCCCAGAGGGAGAGAACAGAACAGGTAATCATCAAGTGATCCCTCCCCTGTCACCCATTCTCAACCTCTGACAAACAGAGGCTAGGGACACCATTCCTACACTTCCTGGCTAATAGCCATTAATGGACCTAACCTCCATGAATTTATCTAGGTGGGTTGTTTTTTTTTTTAACCCTGTTCAAGTCCTAGCCTTCACAACATCCTCTGGCAAGGAGTTCCACAGGTTGACTGCACATTGCATGTAGAAATACTTCCTTTTGTTTGTTTTAAACCTGCTAAAACAACCCCATTGCTATGAGAGACTTCAGAAGTAGTACTGATGTTGTAGCAAGATGGAAACTCCTACATCCGGTAGAACAGGATTTTAACGGCCTTCAATGTTACATTCTGAGCCAGAATTTGATAAGGTGCTTGACTAAGGCAAGCTCAAAGTCTCTGGCTTGGGAATGTAAAATACCTCAGCTCTTCCCAGGAGATGATGAAGGACCCATCCCTTGTTGAATGGAGATTCTTTAGTGGCAATAAGAGAGGAGGAGGAGTTGGGTTCAGCTGCATTTCCCACAGGGAGCTGCCCAAGTCACTGTGGGAGGGGAACATACTTGATATCAACCTTATCTAACAAAAATTAAATTGAAAGATCCAAATGATGCCAGGGGAAAACAATTGTGAACTAAGACTGGCCCATGGAAAAGGTAACGGGGCTGATTCATCCCCCAATTGGTGCAGACTGAGGGAAAGAGATTGCAATGTGTACCTTGCCTATTTAGAGTAGTGAGGGACCTCAAGAGCTGGCCCAACTTGTGTCCCTATTGTAATGGCTTTCAGAGAGATTTGCAGGGGTGCAGAAATCAACCTCCAGTCTGCTCTGTCCCCTTGTTTGTGGCCTGCCGCAGAATGCCTCCTGTACCCAGAGCTGCTGCACAAGCAGTTCTGAGCTGATGGAGCAGGACCCTGCCCCTGGTGTAGGGACACGCTGTGCTAGAATATTCCCCAGGGATGGTGTGGGGTTGTCTTCTGCCTGCCTCGGGGCTGGTCCCGTGTGTTTCAGTCTCATTCGTCCAACAGGGCTGTAGGACAAATGATGAACTGAGCCCAAATCAGAGACAAAATAATAACATGCAAAAGCTGGTTGAAGGGAACTGTGAATTCCTGTGCCATCGTGTCTACTGGTTGCCACTCTGCCTAGATCAGGGGTGTGAAATAATTTTCGATGGGGGGGACCACTCCAAGAATTTGGTAAGTGGTCAAGTGCCACACTTTTCTACAATATTAATGGCGGGAGTGTGGGGTCTAGGGCAGAGTTTGGCTACAGGACAGAGCTCGGGGTGGAATGCAGGAGCAGACGCAGGGTCAGAGAAGGAGTTTGGGGGCGGAAGGGGGTTGTGACCTGCAGCAGGGTTTCTGGTGTGACAGGGAGTGCCAGGTTCAGGCTCTAGCCGGAAGACGCTTACCATCTTGGCTTCTGGCTGGTGGCCCGACAGGCTCTCAGGCAGGCTCCCTGACGACCGCAGCCACACATGCGGCTCACAGTGTGTGTCTCTGCACTGCTCTCCCCTTGAAGGGAGGGGAGTCTTTGTGCCCTGCCCCTGCCCTAAGAACATCCTCGCAGCCTCTCATTGGCCAGAAACCATCCAATGGGAGCAGCAAGGGGAGTGCTTGCAGCTATATGCAGCATGCAGGGACCTGCTGCTCTTCGCGCTCCAAGGGGCAGAGACACAAGCTGGCCTCAGCAGTCAGTCACTTTGAGCAGCGTGTCCTGCTAGGCCAGGGCAGGCTGGATCCAAATGTTTGTGAGGCCAGATCCGGCCTTTGGGCCATATTTTGCCTTCCTCAGGCCTAAATGCTCTGTGAGAGGCCCATTGAGAGGCAGAAATGTCTTTTCCTTTATGTGAGAGATGTCTGCTTTCAACACAGACAGCGAGGCTGCAAGGATGAGTGTCTCATGTTGTCATATGACAGCAGGAGCAACAGCTTTCATACGGGAAAAAAACACTTACAAAGTCTTGATACAATCTCAGGAGCTAATAACACTGTTTTCCCCACCTGGAGACTCCCCCATCAACATGCTCCCAGCATGGGCGTTGGGATGGAAGGGGATGAAGGCTGTGCCATCACCAACTCCTCCAGACCCCTATCTCCTTGTGTGAGTAATCTGCTTCCCTGCTCTCTCTCAAGTTCAACAATTGTCCTAGGCCCTTGGTAAATGAAATGACAAACGTCCTTTTCCCTCAAGAATAAAATGTGGCTTGACTAACATGGAACTTTTGTCTTACCCCTGCAACAAACAAACTGGTAAAGATATTAAACACAGTGAAATGTGCGATCTAAAATCCTATCAGAGAACAAAAACATTATGTTGTTATAGCAATGGGAAGTCTCAGACTGAAAGGGATGGAATAGAGATGTAAGGCTAGGTCTAGACTGCAAGCCTCTTTCGAAAGAAAGCGTCTAGACTGCACGCAGAACTTTCGAAAAAGCAAGCCGCTTTTTCGAAAGAAAGCAGCAAGTGAGTCTGGATGCTCTCTTTCTAAAAAGCCCTGTTTGCTTTCAAGAACGCCTTTTTTCGAAAGAGCACTTTCGAAAAAAGGCGTTCTTCCTCGTGAAATGAGGTTTACCGCCGTCGAAAGAAAAGCCACGTTCTTTCGATTTAATTTTGAAAGAACGCAGCTGCAGTCTAGGCGCAGGTGAAGTTTTTTCGAAAAAACCCGAGTCTGGACACAGCCTAAGAGATTACCCTGTAGAAGCAGAAATACCTTCATGCACCCTAACTCAATAAATAAAACCATTGAGATACATGGTAATCAAAACTAATATTTGCTGCAGAGTTTCTTTTTTTGCTCTACTGGTTTTCTCTCTCCTCTGGCACTTTATTATTTTATTCCAATTCACATACTTTCTATTTTAATATAAATTCAGACTGTGACTTTCCAGCTCTGTGCTTTATGCAATAACTGAATTTGCATTGTAGTTTTCACAACACAGTTTAGTCTTCATTCCTCTCTCCCCCCATCTCATAATCTCTAAGGGTACGTCTACACTACAACGTTAATTCGAACTAACTTAGTTCGAATTAGTTAATTCGAACTAAGCTAATTCGAACTAACGGATCTAGACTAAAAAACTAGTTCGAATTAGCATTTTGCTAATTCGAACTAGCATGTCCACATTAAGTGGACCCTGAACCGGGCTTAAGGATGGCCGGAAGCAGTGCCGGCAGGGCATCAGAGGAGGACTTAGAGCGTGGAGATGCTGTCTCAGGCTAGCCGAGGGCTGCGCTTAAAGGGTCCTGACCCCCACCCCGGACAGACAGTTCTCAGGGGTGTCCTGCTTGCAAAGCAGTCCTGGCTTGGAGTGCCCGGAGTACCCACACTGGGCACATCACAGCACTCGGCCATCAGCCCGGCTGCACTTGCTGCAGGCTGCCATGTGGGGAGAGGGGGCAATCGGGGGGCTGCAGGAGAGGTTCCACTCCAAAAGCCCGCAGAGCCAGCCCAGTCCTCCATCCGGGGTGTGTACCCCATTCCTCCCTCACCTCCTTCCACTTACCCTTCCCTAGCCCCTTTTCTTGATGTACAAAATAAAGGACAATTGTGTTCAAAAATGGAATCTGTCTTTATTGAACAAAACTGGGGGAGACTGGGAAAAGGAGGTGGGAGAGGGGAAGAGAAAGGCTGGGAGAGAGGAGGGCAACTAAAATGATCAGGGGTTGGGAACAGGTCCCATATGAAGAGAGGCTAAAGAGACTGGGACTTTTCAGCTTAGAAAAGAGGAGACGGAGGGGGGACAGGATAGAGGTCTCTAAAAGCAGGAGTGGGGTGGAGAGGGTGCATACAGAAAAGTTCTTCATTAGTTCCCATAAAGAAGGACTAGAGGACACCAAAGGAATGGAATGGGTAACAGGTTTCAAACTAGTAAGAGAAAGTTGTTCTTCCCAAAGCAAATAGTTAACCTGTGGAACTCCTTGCTGCAGGAGGCTGTGAAGGCTACAACTAGAACAGAGTTTAAAGGGAAGTGAGATCAAGTCATGGAGGTTGGGTCCATGGAGTGGTATTAGCCAGGGGGTAGGAGTGGTGTCCCTGCCCAAGGTTTGTGGAAGGCTGGAGAGGGATGGCACGAGACAAATGGCTTGGTCACTGTCTTCGGTCCATCCCCTCCAGGGTCCCTAGTGTTGGCCGCTGTCGGCAGACAGGCTACTGGGCTAGATGGACCTTTGGTCTGACCCAGGACAGCCATTGTAAGCTCAGGGCTCAGGGTCGGGGGTCTTAGTGGACCACCTTGATTTTCATGCACTCCTGCTCCTGGGTGGCCAGGCTGGCAGCTCTCCTGTCCTAGCCGGCCACGTTCCTGTGCCTAGTGCGGAGATCGTGGATGAGGTCCACGATGTCCGCACTAGCCCAGGAAGGTGCCCGCCTCTTGCGGTCCAGGGCAAGCTCCCGGGAGCCGCCAGCCTGGTCCCGGCAAGAGGGGGTGGGCTGGGGGGCATCGGGTGGGTGGCTCTGTGCCGTGCCAGGTGCAGGGTCTGCTAGCTGGGTGCTGGCAGGCTTGCACCTGGCACGGGCACCGTAGCCAGCCCGTGCCCCTTTAAGGGGTCCGGGGCCGGGAGGGGGGCATAGAGTTTCCCTGGTGTTGGCCAGAGTGGCCACCAGGGAAACCTGGGGAGGGCTAGCCTCCCACTAGTTCGAACTAAAGGGCTACACAGCCCTTAGTTCGAACTAGCTAGTTCGAACTAGGCGTTAGTCCTCGTAAAATGAGGTTTACCTAGTTCGAACTAAGCGCTCCGCTAGTTCGATTCAAATTCGAACTAGCGGAGCGCTAGTGTAGCGCATAGGAAAGTTAGTTCGAACTAACGTCCGTTAGTTCGAACTAACTTTCTAGTGTAGACATACCCTAAGTGCTATGTAGCTCAAATCAGATGAGATTTTCCTACAGCAAGCTTGATCGGAAATCTAGATTTGGAGGAGAATAGTAAAAACAAATGGAAACTGGATAAAGGCCAGTTACTGATGATAGTCCAAGTACGATTCGTTATAAACTAATATGTGTTGGGATATGTAAATTAATGGGGGTCTGGGATGACTATACATCAGCGGGTAAAGGGTCTAGCAAGAATAGTCATTGTCATTACCCTTTAAGCATGTTTTTCCCCTTTGGAAGATGGTTGCACTGAACTCTATCTTGTTTTGTCATCGCACTTCTCTGTAAAAACATTTTCAGGGTCGAAGCGTTTTCTCCCTCCCTATAAGCCGCTGATTAAAACAGTATGAAATGCTGATTCAACTAAAAACGAGTAAATAACGAACAGGGGTGGGTATAACTGTATTCATCACCTACTTATTCATTGCTTCAGAGGGGTAGCCGAGTTAGTCTGTAACAGGAAAAACTTAAAAAACAACAAATAGTCTAGTAGCCTCTGCCATAAATAAAGACCATGTTGAAACGTTTTGTGTTTGACATAGTATTTTATTTAAAAATGAAGCCTGGCCAACAAGCCCCTAATTGGGGCCAAGCCCCTATCTGGCCACAGCATCATATTTCTCTTGCACACCCCACAGACCCCAACCCTGAGCCTAATCACTGGAACCCCCTGTCCTGAGCCTCCCACAACCCCGGTCTTCTGCAACAACACTCCTGTACCATCCACACACTGCAAATCTGTGTCCTGAGCCCATCATACTCCCAACCTCTCTGCCCTGAGCCCCTCATGCCCCCCAACCCAAACTCCTGCACCCTCACAGCCACAAGCCTGTGGCTTGTTCAGTACCCCACCCCTCCACCTGACCCCAACACTCTCCAGCCTGGAACCCCTTCCCGAGCCAGCAACCCCTTCTCCACCTGCACCCAAATTCCCTCCCAGAGTTTGCACCTCTCACCCCTTCCCACACCCAAATCCCTCATTCCCACCCCAGAGCCCACACCTCCTGTCTCAACCCAGTGAGGGTGAATAAGGGCTGGGGACAGCAAGTGATGGAGAGGTTGGGAACAGAGAGGGCAGGGCCTCAAGGAAGGGGTGGGGTAGATTTTGGCTTGCCCTGACATTTAAAAAGTGACCTTGGATGTAAAAAGGTTGGAGACCGCTGCTCTATGGGGTGTGAGCCCCCAAACAGCTGATTTCCAGGAGAAGGGACACACAGGGCCGGCCCGAGCCCTTTTGGCACCCTGGGCCAGGGCACATGGCGCTGCCCCTGGGCTCACGGCAGATGCGTGGGCCCGCCTGTGGGGGCGCGGGCCTGCCCCCCTCGGGTGTGCGGGCCCACCCCCAGGGCGTACGGCGCATGCACGGGCCGGCCACGGCCGCTGGTGCGCAGCCCAGAGCCCGCCCCTAGGGCGCAAGGTGCATGCGCTGCCCATCCCGGCCCGGCCTGCGCTGCTGGCACATGCACCGGGTCGTGCAGGGGACCACGGCCATGGGGGGAAGGGTGCTGCTGGTAGGCGCTGCGGGGCCGGCGCTGCGGGAGCCAGACGCGCGGCGCCTGATGGCATCGGTTGGTGCCCTGGGCAGCTTCCCGGTTCACCCATGCCTCCGTCCGGCCCTGGGGACACATGGGGGGGGGGAAAGGGTCAGGCCGAGACAAGCTGGTACGCGACAGATGAACTGTAAAACTGGTTGGAGGATGGTATGCTGAGAGGAGTATTAAGGAATTCGGATCCCTGTGATCTATTGGAAGTGTCATTTTGGGCAATAAAGCCATTCCGTTTACCCCATCCACTGCTGGGTTGCCTGTTTCTTCTCTAACAATATGACCGGGTAACTCACATTCCTTATGGTTCTGTCAAAACAAAAAGACAAGTTCTGGGGACACAAATCTGGGAAACAGTAAATAAAATGTTTCAAAATGGAACATTGGAAAAGTTTTGATAACATCCATTGACTAGGCACCTATGAAATAACAAGCCATCATAATTAAAGCTCATGGTCAAGATTTTCAAAGATAGGAGCCTAAAATTAAGACCTTTTTACCCACATTTAAGCCCTTGAATATAAGGGGAGATGATCAAAATTATTGATCCCTCAGGGTATGTCTACACTACCCCGCTAGTTCGAACTAGAGGGGTAATGTAGGCATACCGTAATTGCAAATGAAGCCCGAGGAGTAACGGTAGTTCGAACTAGGAAGCCTAGTTCAAACTACCTAGTTCGTGCCGCGTGTAGCCGCGCGGCACGGGGTTCGAACCAGCCGGGATTTAAAAATGACGGCACCCCGCTTATGCAAATGAAGTCCGGGAAATTCAAATCCCAGGCTTCATTTGCAATTGCGGTATGCCTACATTACCCTCCTATTTCGAAATAGAAGGGTAGTGTAGAGATGCCCTCAGAAAGTTCCATTGACTTCAGAAGGAGTTGGTGGGTTCTTAGCACTTTTGACAGTCAGATCACTTGATTAGTCTTAGTCTACACATAAATCTACGGCACTCATGGGCGTGAAAAATCCACACTACTAATTGGGATAGCTATGCCAATATAAATGCAGCTAGGCTGATGTCCCTCCTTCTCCAGGTGCATCTAATTCATTCCTGTTGGAGATGAGGGCTCATGAAAATACGTTGAAAGAAAGAACCATTAAATGAATCAGATTGTACCAAATGGCAGGGGGGGTTCCCAAAAACTTTACAAGAATATCCCTGGATTTTTCTTAAAAATAGCTGTAAGGCACCTCCCATTTCATATAGAATCCCAGGACTGGAAAAGATCTCTGAAGGTCATTGTGTCCCTCCCCCCTATTAAAAGCAGGTTCAATCCCAACTAAATCATCCCAGCTAGGGTTTTATCAAGACAGGACTTAAACATCTCTAAGAATGGAGATTCCACCACCTTCCTAGATAACCCATTCTAGTACTTCACCACCCTCCTAGGGTATATCTAGACTACATCCCTCTGTCGGCAGAGGGATACAGATTAGACAGGTCGACATTGCAAATGAGGCAGGGATTTAAATATATCATGCCTAATTTGCATAAAAATGGCCTCCACCTTTTGCTGACTCAGTACTTTGTCGGCAAAAAGTGTCAGTGTAGAGAGGGATCTGTCGAGAAAGAAAGCCTTTTTCGACAGATCCTGTAAACCTCCTTGCAGGAGGCATAAGGGATCTATTGAAAAAGGCTTTCTTTCTCAACAGATCCCCCCACTTGAGTTGGCAAAACGCAGAGGCCATTTTTATGCAAATTAGGCACGGGATATTTAAATCCCTGCCTCATTTGCAATGTCGGCCTGCCTAATCTGCATCCCTCTGCCGGCAGAGGGATGTAGTCTAGACATACCCTTGGGCTACGTCTACACTGGCCCCTTTTCCGGAAGGGGCATGTTAATTTCAGCGATCGTAATAGGGAAATGCGCGGGGGATTTAAATATCCCCCGCGGCATTTAAATAAAAATGTCCGCCGCTTTTAGAAAAGCCGGAAAAGAGCGTCTACACTGGCCCCGATCCTCCGGAAAAAGCGCCCTTTTCCGGAGGATCTTATTCCTACTTTGAATCCTATTTAAATCCCCCGCACATTTCCCTATTACGATCGCTGAAATTAACATGCCCCTTCCAGAAAAGGGGCCAGTGTAGACGTAGCCCCAGTGAAAAAGTTTCCTACTATCCAACCCAAACCCTCTCTGCCTCCCACTGCAATGTGAGACCATTGCTCCTCAGTCTTCCATCTGTCACACAGTACGAGACCTTCCATATCTCTCATATATTTTATTGAAAAGCACAGCATCATTTTAAAAAATGGAGTGAGGTTTTAAAGAAGTGTGTTACTTTAGATAGGGGCCGTGCATCAAGTTCCAGGTTCAGCCGTTTGTCCCTTCCTAGGTGCACTGATAGTTTTGAATTTGCTTTTATCCTTTGGCACTGCAGCAGAACAATCTTTGCAGTGATCAGGTTGGTTGAGGGTGGCGGTGGAGCCCCGATACCCAGCTTGTCAGGCCCGAAAGCACTAAGCTTTGTTGTGGGATCAGGTTCAGAACACCTTGTTTATTCACCCCCACAGAAATCACCCATTTTGAATGGTCTCACTGGGAGGTGATACTAAAACACTTCCATTTAGGCTACGTCTACACAGCAAGATTTTTGCGCCAAAACTGCCATTTTAGCACAAAAACTCGTGGGGTGACCACACCTCAAGTGCGCTTTTGCACAAGTAAATTGACAGAAAAAATGGCAGAACAGAGGGCTTTTTCCGGTGTAGGTAAACCTCCTTTTACGAGGCATAACTCCTTTTTGCAGAAGAGTTCTTTGCTACATCAGGTAGCTAACAGCATGGCTCTGCAGCAGCTGCAGTGTCATATTTGGAAAAACACCTGGAAAAACACCTGGACAATTAAATGCAGATTCCCAGTATTTAAACCATGTAAAGGCAGTTAGCAAAACAGACATAAACCTGCATATGGTGAATTCTACTATGTAATAATTGTGGTCAGAAACCAACGGTAGAAGAACATCCTCCGATGAAGAAACACTCTTTGATGTAGAAATATTTTTGTGCACTAGTATTATTTCTAAAGCAATATAATCTCTTTCCAAGTAAACAATACGCAAAACTTGAAGAAGACTGAATAGGGACAGTATTAAGTTTATTGCTTAAACTGTTGGTGTCATATCTGTATATGTACAAAAATGTTTTTTAAAGAAACCTATTGCTAAGAACATATTAACATACCAGGTAGAGGTCTAACCCTTTGTTGTAAGTAAATGTAACCATGTCATCTTTAGTAACCTGGAATGGCATTCATTAGCTCTATATATATTTAGTATTAAAAAGCTCATACAGTTAACCAGAAATTAGCAACAGTAATCTTGCCAATATTGTACTGGTCATTACTGTTTTACAACAAGAAATGGACAATGCCACTTGTTTAATTCTTAGGGGGAAAGTATTACTAAAATAATTTGTGGGGGGGGACGGGGGACAGTGACATTGCACCCTAATTAGATCCTAATTTAACTAAAATTATTTTGGCAAAACTTTGTGTGTCCTCTTCACAGTCTCTTTACCTGTGTTTGATCACCTCGAAAATATCATCGACAATAACTCCAGCAACATACCTCCTCTGGTAGTATATCACCCAAACAGAAAATTGCATCAATGGCCTGTTACTCTGAAAAAGGGTATCAGTACATGGGTAGATCATAATATGTTTGAGGTGAACGCACCATGATGTGGCCAGGACGAAGATACCATAGGATCCGTTGCCATTCAGTCTCTGAATGCACTTTCCAATGAGGGCTTGTCTAGACTACGGGGAAGATTCGAAAGAGGATATGCAAATTCTGCGGGAATTTCATATCTTCTTCCAATCTCACTTTCAAAAGAGAAAGAAGTTTAGACATGGCTTTTTCGGCAAGCCCTTCCCTTTGTTGAAAAGCTGCGTAAACCTCTTTTTTAGGAAAAGCAGCTTTTCGACAAAGGGGGGGAGGTTTCGCCGAAAAAGCCACGTTTAAACTACTTTCACTTTCAAAAGCTCTGAGCTTCTTCTCCCCCTTGCCTCCCCCCTGCCAGCTCCCTCCTCCCAGGTTTCCCCCTCCCCTCTCCCACTCTCCCTCCTCTCCTCTCCCACCTTCTTTCCCCAGTCTCACCTCAGTTTCATTCCCCCGCACTCCAGTTTTGTTCAATAAAGAGGCTTTGTTGTAATGAACATGTGTCTTTTATTGTACAGTAAGAAGGGGGGTTAGGGAGGGGTAAGTGGAAGGACGTAAGGGAGGAATGAGGTGCAAGCCCCCAGTGGGGCACACCAGGGAGACTGTTACTGCCTGCAGAACGTGCTGCCAGGCTCGCAGCAACATGTCCAGGAGAAGCACCAGAGTGCCCAGGGGCGGCTTCTGCTCCATGCTGCAGAGTGCTGTGGTGTCCTGAGTGAGGGCAACCAGAGCACCCAGAGAAAAAAAATGCTTTGCTGTCCATCAGCGAGGTAGGAAAGCAAGCAGGGAAACCTTAGAACTGGCTGTCTGGGGGGGGAGGGGGGGTGCCCTTTAAGCACAGGTCTCAGATAACCTCAGGCAGCAGCCACACAAGATAACTCCTGAGCTGATGCCCTGCCAGAACTGGTTCTGGCCGGCCTTAAATGTGATTCAGTGTCCACTCAGTGTGGACGCGCTATTTTGAAATAGCGAAACGCTATTTCGAAATGCATTTTATGTGTAGACGCGTTATTTGAAATAAGGTATTTTGAAATAACACTGTAGTGTAGACATCCCCTGATTTCTCATCTACAGCTGCTACCTTCGGCTTACCCCCAGCAGAGCGTGATTCTTGGGGGCTAATAAGGGCCGTCTGTCAGACCGCGTCCAGCAGGGTGTCTATATTTGTGGGTTCTCCCTGTCTCCACCACCCTATCGCCTGTCGGATCAGCGCAGGAAATCCCTGGGCAATCAGCCGCAATTCCTCTGTGGGCAAATTAATCTCTGTCAGTGTTCGGGAGGAGGGGAAGGTTGTCCGCCCATCATGAGAGCTTCCCCTGGCCACACAGACAGGCCAATATAACCATTCTTTCTATGAAACACACAGGTTCTTCTCCAGGGGCGGCTGTCGCCAATACAAGTTGAGCCAGTAGGGCACGTGGCCCTACTGCTGGGGCCATCCCGAGTAGCACATAAAAAATACCGGCATGTGCGACAACCACGGCTTAGCTCCCGCTAAGTCTCCATCCAATCCGGACTCTGCTCTAAGCACCCGGCGTACTTCAGCAACATTTAATTCCTGGTCAAGACACAGGGTAACCAGATCCCTTGCCCACCTGCTGAAGGCTGAGCGGCTGGGCCCGTCCAATGTTTTAGCTAGTTCGACTGCTTGGGCAGGAGTTATTTCTGCCTCAGAGACAGTGAGTCCGAGTTGGGGCCTTTCTCCCCAATGCGCCCAAAATTTGAGCCACCTGTTGTAAGGCCACTACTGAGTGGTGGGGTGTGTGTCATGGGCCCCCAGAGTCTGAATGGTCAGGTTGGTGAAGGCCCTCATCCCATTTGACTTCAATCCTCAGGTCCTGGGGCACCCTTCTCTTACGCACACTCATGACGGAGGCCGGGCAGCTCTCACCCCATATCTCCCATGTAGCTCCCTGTAAAACGATGTCCCTTAAACACGTCACCTGAATAAGGGCAACGTTCTCTACCTGCACCCCCTTTCGCTCTTCCTCTGTGGCCACCACTGAAACGGCTGCCACTGAGAGAGAGGAGGCCTGGGCACTTGCTGTCAGTGCCTGGGCTCTCCACGTCTCGCTTTTTCTCAAGCTCGCGTTGTTTTTCCTTCAGCCTGTCCATATCTTGTGCCAACTGTTTAAGTACCCCCTTAAAAAAATTATAAGTACCCCCAGAGGCTACAGTTTTCAGACACACACATTTTTTTTCTTCCATTGCAACACATTTGTTTAAACAACTTAATCGTAGCCGGGCAGTGTAAAAAGTACAAAAATAATAAAGCGTAAAACTTAAAACAAAAATTCAGTTTTCTTCAAATTTCAGTTGTGTTGACGTACCCCCCAGACTTCTCTCGAGCACCCCTAGGGGTACGCGTACCACTGGTTGAGAAACATTTCTCGAATACACAGACCTAGTCTCTAAACAGCTTGTTCCAAACGTTGCCCACTAGATGGCACTGTGTGCAGTGAAAAAAGGATGACTGACCTGACTAGGTATAATTGCAGATGAAGAAAATTAATCAGGACCTTATTAATTTGTCAGCTATAGTTTTGCAGGGAGCAGACTGAAATGGACGTGCTGCCTACAGTCGTGTACAAGGATAGCTGATGGCTGCCAAGTGCACATAAAAAATGTGGACAAAAATGTAAAATGCCAATTAATGCCATACAGATATGCCGCTGCTAATTATGTTCTGAGAAATCTGGCAGGTGTTAAACACATGTGACAATGTGGGAAGTGTTGCAAATACCACTGAGCACAGAAAAAAAGCATTCAAAGGGTTTTTCAGAAGCTCGTGAATATGGTGGGGAAATAACGTGACGGAATCCAAGATAATAAATCTAGGGGGTAGGGAATAATATGAAAGAGACATGAGAGAGAAAGATTCTACAGGGACCTAGAAGTGGTGACATGTGTGCAGTACTATATGGAAGTAAAGTGGTCTGTAGGTACAGGAACAGCAAACAGCAGCCAATGAGATGTGAGCAGCCATACCTGCGGATTCAAAGTAAGCATCTTGCCAGCAGCTTACCTTGACAAGCCATGTGCAATCCAGGGGCCACAGGTCACATCTGGGCTGCATCTAAATCTTGCCAATTCTTGCTGGATAGCAGCTCTAAGACTACGTCTAGACTGCAAGCCTCTTTCAAAAAAGAGCATCTAGACTACAATCGGTACTTTCAAAAAAGCAAGCCACTTTTTCGAAAGAGAGCACCCAGGCAGTCTGGATGCTCTCTTTCGAAAAAGCACAGTTTGCATCACATAGCACCTTTTTTCGAAAGAGCGCTTTCGAAAAAAGGCGTCCTTCCTCATAAAACGAGGTTTTTCGTGGTCAAAAAAACTGCCACGTTCTTTCGATTTACTTTGAAAAGAACGCAGCAGCAGTCTAGACTCAGGGGAAGTTTTTTCAAAAAAGGCCACTTTTTTTCCCCGAAAAAACCCTGTAGTCTAGACACACAGATACAGCCTTTCCATCCCTGCAGTTGTTGGGCCCAGAAAAACAAGGCCTGGTCAACATTATGCTAAGGAAAGTTAACAAAGGCTAATTTCATAGGCCTCTGAGTATTCTTGACCAGAAATAGGAATCTGGTTCAAACAGAGGCGCACCCTCCATGCTGGCTTAGGTTATAAAAGTAAGGTAAGTGATAAATTACATATTTGTACCTACTGTAAGTAGAACAGCTTGCTTTAGGAACTGGTCAGTAACTCCCTGTTTCTGTTCCCCTTTGCTGATCTTACCTCCCTATTTTTGCCCTTTGTTTGTGCCCAACTCCCTTGTCTCCTTGTTCCTGGTACCTGCCTTTTGTGATTGATAAGAAAGTTGCTGATGCGTTATGAAGCGCTTCTGGCCACAATGAATGGTTGGCCAAGATATGCATCGATACTTAAAGTTTTAGAAAGGGGGATGGGTTGCTTGGGTGAAGAGTTTATGACGTGACGGAACTGTCTTTATAAGCCTACCTGTTACTAAAATTGCGGCTGGTTCTCTTTGGAGACGGGCCGCTCTCTATTGTTGTGTGCACTCTTCAATAAAGAGCTTGTGATTGGACTTTGCTGGTGTTGCCTGTCTCTTTGTGGTCAGACAACGAACTGAGCCGTCTGGGCTAGAGTCCCTGACACAGCTAACATTCTCATCCAGGCCCTCGCTGTCTCGCATCTTGTATTACTTACTGCCCCTTCCTTCTCTTTACCCTTGACAAATGCAGTTTTGCCTCACTCACATGCATGTCTCTGCAGAGAGGTTCCTGCTTTTGGCTTATTGTTTGACCATTATCACCCCCTTTATTTTCACCCCCCACGGCCACCGCCTTCTCTATGGCTTCAAAGACAAACATTTATCTTCACTTGCAAGGCTCTGCAACTACCCATCCCAACTCTATGTAATATATGTGCTGGTAAAATACATTACTTTGTCTTGCACACAAAGTCCCACCTCCGGTGGTTACTAGACACCCTGTGGCTCTGGTGCCCTTGCTCACAGTGTACTTATATTTACCCTACCTAAAATTGGTACTTTCGGTTCAATAAAGTATTCTTGCCATGCTGTGCTAAACTTGAATGGGTCCACTGTGCATTGCTGGAGAGTCACTGTTATTCCTCAGGGGTGGCTACCTCATATCACCCGGGGGTGAAGAGATATCTAGGGTCAGGTGGTGGTTTTAAATCTAGCGTGAGGGTGCCAACCAAAACCTCCAGAGTCTGCTTACGCCAGAGCAGTAGCAGTGTGAGCGTCTGAAAAGGGACATTCTGGAATCCAGCATCTGGGCGACTCCTGTGCTGCCTTGACTCTGGTGGTACAGAAGTGGGATGTGGACATTTTTAACTCCATCCCTTTTAGCTTACACCACAAGGAAGCGCCAAGGCAACATAGGCGCGGTCCTCAACAGGGACAACAGTGGTGGGTAGCAATCGGGATGGTTGATTGACCAGAACCAGAGTCTGGTTCCTCATTTGCCAGTCACTTTGAGATGGAAGGGACGGACCCAAAGGAGGCAAAGTATTCTATTAAAATAACTACGCAGTTCCTCACTCTCCTGCACCAGCATGCAGTCCCGATTCAGCGAGGGTCCTGCACTTGTGCTCATCTTCAATCAGATAAGTAGCATCTGATCTCAGTGAGCCTACTTACATCCCTTGCTGAACCCTGGCCTTGTTTAGGAGTTGACATGGGAGCTGCTGGGTGCTGATCTCTTTTGAAAATCAAGCCCCATTTTACCAAGTGAGGTAGGTCATTCTGGACAATCCTGCAGAACCCAGGAGGGACCAAAATACAAGGGAAGGGCAAAGCTAATTCCTATCTTCCAAGTGGAAATGAAGCTGTCCAAGAAATTCCCCCCTCCTTCGTCTAACATCCATGACTTGGTATTAGGGTAGGTATTTTTATGTTGTAGGTGCTGCCAGGGGGTGCTTGCATCTGAAGATAATCTCATGGACTACAGCAGAAGGAAGAGAACAACCAATAGGGCTTTATTTTCTTTTTACAAGACAGCTAAGGAAGCACCGCAGAGGTGGGTGATTAAGAGGTGCTTTGCTACAGACCGTGTAGGGGCCTGGAAATAAAATACTTGAGAGAAGACACTGCTAATTGCCTGATCCACTGAACTCAGTCAGATCCCCATGAAGGATGCTACAGGCATTATCCAGCCGCCAATCAGCCACCTGCCCTGCATTGATAAACACGGCTGTTGCTCTTCAGAATGAATTGGATCAACATATTTGATGTTTCCTAGAAAGCCAGTGCCATCAATAAGTAATGCCTGGTTTCGATGGCCCAGCTCCATTTCCTGTTGCCTGCAGAGCTATCGAATGCATGCAAACACACTCTCATGCATCCATGCATGTGCATGCATCTAAGCAGCTGCACAGGCTAATTGTGTGGCCCCTCTGCATGTGAATAATGTGCCAGGCCAGGTTTCTGATCTTGGCTAAGGTAACCAAGTGTCTACAAAACTGTTTTGAAGCTGTAGGAAAGCAGTGTGGCCCACTTGATTGTGCACTGGAGTGGGACTCTGGCAGCCTGAGAGTCTATAGTTGTGGCTCTGACACTGGCCTGCTTAGTGACCTTGGGCAAGTCTCTTCACCTTCCCATGCCTCAGTTTCTCCATCTGTAAAACTAGGATAATGGTGCTGACCAGGGGCAGATTAGAGTTTTGCAGGGCCCAGAGCGTGGGACCTATTGAAGCCCGGGGCCCGGGGCAGCACAATTTTGCACATGCGCTATGGCCATAGCCGACAGGTAGTAGTGCATGCACGGAGCCTATTGAAGCGTAGGACCCGGGGCAGCCGCCCAGCTCGCCCTGCCCTATATTTGCCACTGGTGCTGACTTTCTTTGTAAAGTCCCCTGATGAAACATGCTAGAGAAGAGCTAGGGACTATTATTAATATTAAAGGGTTCAGTTCTCTTCTGTGCCTCCCGAGGTGTTCAGAACAGTAGGCACAGCCCGAAGGGTCTCCCCAATGCTCTGGCCAACATTTCCCTGCCTGGATGCCTGTGACATTGGCACAGAGGAGCGCAAAGGAAAGAGGGCTGGTTTTTTGATAGGGGTTGAGTGCACCCAACTCCCACTGAAGAACTTCTGCAGGGGTTCAGAACTTCTAATAAGATCGGGCCCCTTTGGGGTAGGAGCCTAAATGTGGATCTAAGAGTGATCCTCGGAGCACCCCGGGGTGGAAGGTGTGGCTGAAGGCACTGCGTGAAAACTCAGGCTCGATGTTCACATCTGGATTTTGATGTGGGTCACCCGTGGGGTGTCCTGACATGTATCATGCTCTTTCCAGTGATGATAACTGTTCGGCTGCGGGCGGGCGCACCCCTTGTATATTGTGCTGGGCTCTGTGCAGGCAGCCAGCTCAGTAGATTCCACGAGAACCCCCAAAGACCACAGAATCCGATAAGGGATATAGGCCAAGTACAGGGAGAGTTGTCAGCAGACTCTCCTGAACCACTACGCTTATGTACCCCCTGACAAAGCACCCAGCTCAGTCAGTAGGATGTCCCACTGCCTCCTACGCTGGACAAAGATAGCCTCTCCAAGAAGCGTCATTTCTCACGGGGACAAACAAGTTACAAGTCACTCCTGACGCATCTCGGACATTACCTAGAAACCACCCAACACCTTACACCTGGTGGTTCGATCCAGACATTGCTATCCATCATGCTGTCATTTTAGACCTGTCCTGAACCTCGTCGGTTTGTCCCTGTAATCTGTGGGGAGTGTGTTGTTACCAATATGTTCCTTAACGCGGCGGTGTTACCATTCCTCTGGAATGTACATACAGCCTATGTCCTGTCCCAATTTGTATCAGGGGCCATTGACCCACAGAAAAAATCCGTCGTGGACCCCACACAGCCCCACAGAGGCTTGAGGCTTCCTGCTGCAGTGGGCTAGCTGGCACTCACAGCTCCAGCCCCACAGGAGTGGGGCGCAGAGGCTCAGAGCTTCCCCTAAGCTCTGGGGTGGGTCCAGAAATGAGGAGTTCAGGATTTGGGAGGGGACTCCAACTAGGGGTCTCAGGGTATGTCTACACTACAGCGCTAGTTCGAACTAACTTAGTTCGAATTAGTTAATTCGAACTAAGCTAGTTCGAACTAACGCGTCTAGAACTAAAAACTAGTTCGAACTAGCGTTTTGCTAGTTCGAACTAGCAAGTCCACATTGAGTGGACTCTGAACAGGGCTTAAGGATGGCCGGAAGCAGTGCTAGCAGGGCATAAAAGGAGGACTTAGAGCATGGAGATGCTGTCTCAGGCTAGCCGAGGGCTGCGCTTAAAGGGTCCCGACCCCCACCCCGGACACACAGTTCTAAGGGGTGCCCCGCTTGCAAAGAAGTTCTGGCTTGGAGTGCCCTGAGTGCCCACACTGGGCACATCACACCACTCGGCCATCAGCCCAGCTGCACTTGCCGCAGGCTGCCATCTGGGGAGAGGGAGTAATTGGGGGGCTGCAGGAGAGCTTCCAGCCCCAGAAGCCCGCAGAGCCAGCCCAGTCCTCCCCATCGGGGGCTCGTACCCCATTCCTCCCTCACCTCCTTCCACTTACCCTTCCCTAGCCCCCCTTCTTATTGATGTACAAAATAAAGATAACGTTTCTTCCAACATTGACTCTGTCTTTATTGAAAAAAAACTGGGGGAGACTGGGAAAAGGAGGTGGGAGAGGGGAAGAGAAAGGCTGGGAGAGGGGAGGGCAACTAACATGATCAGGGGTTGGGAACAGGTCCCAGATGAAGAGAGGCTACAGAGACTGGGACTGTTCAACTTAGAAAAGAGGAGACGGAGGGGGACAGGATAGAGGTCTCTAAAAGCAGGGGTTGGGTGGAGAGGGTGCATTCAGAAAAGTTCTTCCTGAGTTCCCATAAAGAAGGACTAGAGGACACCAAAGGAAAGGAATGGGTAGCAGGCTTGAAACTAGTAAGAGAAAGTTGTTGTTGTTGTTGACAAAGCAAATAGTTAACCTGTGGAACTCCTTGCTGCAGGAGGCTGTGAAGGCTACAACTAGAACAGAGTTTAAAGGGAAGTGAGATAAAGTGATGGAGGTTGGGTCCATGGAGTGCTATTAGCCAGAGGGTAGGAGTGGTGTCCCTGCCCAAAGTTTGTGGAAGGCTGGAGAGGGATGGCACGAGACAAATGGCTTGGTCATTGTCTTCGGTCCATCCCCTCCAGGGTTCCTAGGGTTGGCCGCTGTCGGCAGACAGGCTACTGGGCTAGATGGACCTTTGGTCTGACCCAGGACGGCCATTGTAAGCTCAGGGCTCAGTGTCGGGGGTCTCAGTGGACCCCCCTGATTTTCATGCACACCTGGTCCTGGGTGGCCAGGCTGGCAGCTCTCCTGCCCTAGACGGCCACTTTCCTGTGCCTAGTGCGGAGATCGTGGACGAGGTCCACGATGTCCGCACTAGCCCAGGAAGGTGCCCGCCTCTTGCGGTCCAGGGCAAACTCCCGGGAGCCGCCAGCCTGGTCCCGGCAAGAGGGGGTGGGCTGGGGGGCATCGGGTGGGTGGCTCTGTGCCGTGCCAGGTGCAGGGTCTGCTAGCTGGGTGCTGGCAGGCTTGCACCTGGCACGGGCACCGTAGCCAGCCCGTGCCCCTTTAAGGGGTCCGGGGCCGGGAGGGGGGCATAGAGTTTCCCTGGTGTTGGCCAGAGTGGCCACCAGGGAAACCTGGGGAGGGCTAGCCTCCCACTAGTTCGAACTAAAGGGCTACACAGCCCTTAGTTCGAACTAGCTAGTTCGAACTAGGCGTTAGTCCTCGTAAAATGAGGTTTTCCTAGTTCGAACTAAGCGCTCTGCTAGTTCGATTCAAATTCGAACTAGCGGAGCGCTAGTGTAGCACCTATTAAAGTTAGTTCGAACTAACGTCCGTTAGTTCGAACTAACTTTGTAGTGTAGACATACCCTCAGGGACATGCCAGTGACCTATTGTTTGCGGCTCCAGCCATATCGGGCATGGAGGTTCGGGGCTTTTGGTTCGTGCTGCAGTCGTGTCGTGAGCCCAATGAAATGAACCAGCTGGCCAGATCTCGACTGTGGGCCAGAGGCTCCCCACCTCTGAATTAGTCTCTCTTCGCTGTCAGCCCTGTTCGTGCCAAGTTCTGTGAGCAGGCCCTGTTTCTTGCTCACAGCAAAGTCTTGGCCATTGTTGCCTAGGCCTTAGGCCTCACACCAGGCCTGTGGTACATTGGCTCTCCTCTTACTACAAGCACGTCCCACCTCCAGGGTCTGGCTCTGAATCCAAATGGTGTACACCTCCATTAAACTCTGTACCACGGTTTCTACCTCATTGACAGTAAGGCTCTTTCTACACCACGCTGGCACTGGAAAGGAGCCTTCAGGAGAGCATCCATTATACTTAGGACCCATGTACAGGGTTAAGGGGTCTTTTGGGGGGAGGGAGGGATAGCTCAGTGGTTTGCACATTAGTGTGCTAAACCCAGGGTTGTGAATTCAGTCTTTGAGGAGGCCATCTGGGGCAAATCTGTCAGGGATGGTATAAAGTCCTGTTGTGAGGGCAGGGGACTGGACTCAATGACCTCTCAAGGTCCCTTCTAGCTCTAGAAGACAGATCTATCTCTATATATTCAGAATCCAAACTTCTGGGCTGTGTTCAGTTTGCAATTTCTGGTTTAAAACCTGCTTGCCATGGTTGCAAGAATATGTCTGCCTTTTAAAAGCGATATAGAAAGCAAGGGTTGTTAAATAATACATGGCATAATAAATAGGTAGTTAAGTGCTGACATTACAAAAGAGCTGTCTTGCTAGCACCAGCTTTTTTACATAACCGCAGCTGGTAGAGAGTGCAGATGCAGATTCATTCTCAGTGCTTTTCTCTTTGTTAATCATTTTTTTCCCTTTCCCCCGTAAAATAGATTTGATCAGAATTAACTTTTCCCAGGTAAGGCCAACAACATGTGTTTAGCAGTTACCCCTCTACATGACTGTGCCTTCTTTGTTAACATAAAAGGCATTAGCTAAAGCCCATTCACATAAAGGGAGACAGCAATTGAGTTAACTTGCTCTTTAGATCAGGTTCAGGGGTTTAAAGCATTTCAGTTCCCTTCCAGAATTGTTTAACAATAAATGGATGGGGGAAGGGTTATACGAATCTGTTAATCAGATTCAATAGTTGAAATGCAATCCAGCTGTGAATCTAGGCCCCAATCCTGCAAAGATTGAACCCTGTGTACATGAGTGATCCGTTTGCGCTCCTTTCTCCACTGAGCCTGAACAAAACGTGGGCAGGTGCAGGCCGTGGGAACTCACAGGAACCTGATCACGCTTCCTTGATTCTGTTTTGCTCAGCTCCAGTGTAATTTAAAACTGAAGGGAAGCCACTTTAAATTACACTGCAGGAGCAAAGCGTCTGCCAGGAGGATTGAGGCAAGGATCTTTCAACCACACCCACTGCCCTTGGCTTGCCTCTCTTGACACACCTCTGCCCCAGAAAGAATAGGCAGTGCAGAAAGAATAGGCTGCAGACCCAATTCTACCCACTTAACACAGGCCAGAAAATTCTCTCTATTTGGGGGAATTTTCTAGGTCTAGGGGAGAATCTCCAGTCAGTTAGCAAATCCAGAGAATCCCATGTAATGACTAGAGCAGGAGACCAGCCTAAGACAAGAAACAAGTAACAGGCGGAGACAGAAACAGGGTAAATTCATCCCAAAGAGATTAGTCTATGTGGGAATTGGTCCCGGATGGGAAATTGGGCCTTTGAATTACAGCCAAGTGGTGTAGAGGGGAGTGGCTAGCAATGTGGAGAGTGACAGCCAACCAACTTTCACACTTGGGCTGTGTCTAAACTACATGGCTCCATCGATGGAGCCATGTAGATGAGGGTTGTAGGAAAAGGGAAATGAAGCCGTGATTTAAATAATCGCGGCTTCATTTAAATTTACATGGCTGCCGCACTGAGCTGACAAACAGTGGATCAGCTGTTTGTCGGTTCAGCGGCTAGTCTGGACGCTCCCGCGCCGACCTGAAAGCCCTTTATCGACCTCCCCGTTATGCCTCGTACGATGAGGTTTACCGGGGATGTCGATAAAGGGCTTTCATTTCGACAGGGGAGTGTCCAGACTAGCACAGTGAACCGACAAACAGGTGATCCACTGTTTGTGGGCTCTGTGCGGCAGCCATGTAAATTTAAATGAAGCCGCGATTATTTAAATCACGGCTTCATTTCCCTTTGCCAAAAAAACAAATCTACATGGCTCCGTTGACGGAGCCATGTAGTTTAGACGTACCCTTAGGGTCTGATTGTGCCAGTCTTCCTCAGGCTGGAAAGCACTTGCTCCTGAGAGGAGTGCTAATTTATCCAATGAGACTGTGAGCAGCAGTGGTCACCCACGTTATCACCCCCTTCAAGCAGGATGATGGCATTTAAATCCAAGCCCTGCGTAGTATGTGTGTGTGCAGTATTGTATCACCCCAAGAGGAATCCTGTGTTTCAGTTCAGCAGCATGACACCATCAGAGGTGGGATGGGTTTCCATTGGTGTATGTGCATTGAGGCGCAAATGAAGCATTTAGCACATAGTTCACTTCAAGCACGTGAATCACCCTCTTGACTTCCATAGGACTGACCCACCTCCGGGCAGTGACACGCACACACAAGTGCTTTGCTGGAGTCGAACCTGAACGGACGGTGGGTGCTCGTGAACCCCAGAATGTTACTGACAAACTGGACGTGCTCTGCAATGAGATGATCGTAATAAGGAAAGAAGGGCTTGTTATGAGGCAACAACGATTTACACTGAATGTACCTAGTAAATTTATGAGGAGATAACGAAGGCCAGAACTGCTTCAGCATTTTCATAAGGAACCGGCTGCTTGTGGCTCCATGCCTGAAGCCGGTGTCTCTGATAAACTCAATTAGTAAGCAAGTCTGCTCCAGACTTCAAATCTCCTGTGAGCAGCTCACTCAGACTGGCTCACTCCCTTTGCTCTCTCACATTCCCCCTGTTAATTTCTGGGCTCTCAAGCGTCCTCTGTTAATTTTTACTGTCGAGAAACAGCTTGTTTGCCAGGCAAGGTTTCTCCAAGTTCTTACAGCAATAGTGGTTACGTGCAGACATTACATGATGCATGGAGAGACGGGGGGGGGGGGGGGGGGGTCTTTGAAGTACCTCTCAAGACTTGATTTGGCAATTTGGCTGGTTCTCTTCAAATGAGAACAAACAAGAAAATAGGAAGTTCTCTTACCTGGAGGAAACAGGAATGATTTTTTGCAAAGACAATATTTCAGATTCATTATTTAGGACAGTGCAAGTCTAACTCTAACCTAGTCTAATTCCCCGGTAGATTTCAGTAACTTTGCCACAGCATAAATCTCTGTCTTCAAAATGTAGGAACACGCTCTGTATCTTTCCATTACAGAACTTACACTGCAAAAGAGTAGCGGCCAGTATGTTACACAGAAAGAAGGTGTCAGATGATCACCTGATTGATCAAGATTTGGACTCTTTTTACAGGTCCAGTCCTGTCCTGTGTTACTCATGCAAGTATGCTCATTTGGGTGACTGTCTGCAACTAGATCTGGATTCAGATTTTTGAATTAAGATGTTTTGTAATAAAGGCTAAAACCTGTTACCCAGATCTCAGTCTGAGAATCAGTGTTATCTAGTGAAAGACACAGGAATGGGATTCTGGAGATCTATCCCAGTTCTGCCACTGACATTCCTTCCAACCCTGGGCAAGTCATTTTGCCTCTCTGTGCTGCTATCCTTTTCCTGCCTTTTAACTATCATGTCAATTTAGACTGACAAAATTCTGTACGATTTTTCAGATCAATCACTGTCTTTTCTGCTCCAATATTATAAAGACATATGCAAGCACTTTATGTACTGTGAATAACTCCACTGACGTCTGCGGAGCTACTGACAGGGTGGAAAATAAAACTGAACATATGCATAAGGTGTGGTAGGATGGAGGCTGTATTATCTAGCACAATAAGATCACAATCCCAGTTGGTGCTTCTAGGTGCTATTGCAATGCAGATCATTAATTATAATGTTAATGGTTCCAAATACAGATCTAATCTGTTTTGCTACTGAAGCCCAGCTCTTGATTTGGTATTACAAGTCAAGGAGCTGTGATTATGCACATGACACTAGTTGTGGGTGAGTTATCAGTGTTTGCCTCTGTTTTCACACACTGATGGGGTCTCTAACACTGGGCATAAATTAAAGCCCCCTCAAACTGTTACCCTCTTTTGTCCCAAGATTCCACGCAGTTTAAAGTCCATCTGGATGGGCTCCCTGGAGAAGCTGCTATGAGCATGGTTGTGTAGTTTAAATCAGGTAATGTTACAATTTTCAAAACCCATTTAACTTTGTGTGCCTGTAGATGGGGCATCAGTTGTTGAACAGCCCGGAAAAAAAAATAACCTCATCCAAAACCAAGAATAAAATCAATGGTCCAGACTGTCTAAGAGCTGAGACAATAACACCGCCTGGAGTTGATTTCTGCAGGTTACTTTTTTTTCTTGAAGTGCCAGCATAAATCAGAGATGCTAAATCAAACTAGTCTTATGGCCATACATTTCAGTGTCCCTCTGTTTTGGAACATCACATATAAGGTTCACTGAACAGACATTGCCGGTAGCATTTACAGTTGCAATTATGTGGAATTGCTTGGAGACTGAAATTTATAAGCAGCATAACCTAAGCTAGTCTTTGAGCCTATGGGGGCAAAGTCTCATCTGGCATAAATCAGCTAGCTCTATTCAGCCCCATTGGCTTTAGAGAGATAGGCCATTTTGCAACTGTTGAAGATCCGGTGCTAAATTTCTGAAAGTTAATTTCTTGAAGTCAACCACCGAGAAAGTCTCTTCTCTCAGCTCAGAGGCAATTTTATCCCTTTATAATGTAATTAGCATTATCCTAAATTCTTACTACGGATGAATTAGCTTTTACGTGTCATGAAACTACCTGCTAGTCTTTATTAGTCCTTTAGGGGATTTCAAAGAATCAGTTAAAGGTAACTTTTTTCCTCCTTGTCCAACCGTATTATCAACAATAAATAACGTAAGCAAGGCCTGTGGCTATGTAATATCAAATGCCCCACAAGGATATTTGTCAGTAAATGATAAATAATTTTGTGTTAAATAAATTGCAAATGCAAGTAGTTCATAGCACATACATGATACGGCCAAGGTTTCAACATAAGAACATACGAATGGCCATATTGGATCAACCCAATGGTCCATCTCGCCTGGTCTCCTATATTCTAGCAGTGGCCAAAGACAGGTGCTTTTGAGGGAATGAACTGACCAGACAATCATCAAGTGATCCATCCCATTGTTTACTTCTGGGTTCTGGCAGACTGAGGGTAAGGACACCCAGATGACAATGTTGCATCCCTGACCATCTTGGATAAGAGCCATTGATAGTCCTATCTTCCAGGAACTTATCAAAATCTTTTTTGAATCCTGAGAGTTATGACCTTCACAACATCCCCTGCCTGCCTGCTCACTTGGTGTGCTGACAGGCAAGATGGTGGAGTCCCCGCCCTGCTGGCCATTCCCTTGGTGGTGCGCTGGCTCCAGTGGATACTGCAGGATAGCTGTCCCTTGCGGGCTCACTCCCCACCATGGCTACTCTCATATCTTGTCCCTTTGAGCAGCAGCCCACCCCTTTGTATGTTGTGGAAAACTGTCCTTTTCCTGAGGTTGTCAAGTTGCCCTGACATAATCAAATCCTGACCTTGCTATAAGTTAGGAGAAGAGGAATCTGCCTATCAAATTTGGTGGCCCTAGCTCTTACTGTTTAGGAGGAGTTCTTGAACAAATGGACTCACAGACAGACAGACACACTAGGGGTGTGTCTAGACTACATGGCTCCATCGACAGAGCCATGTAGATGAGTTTACTCGTCAAAAGGAAATGAAGTGGAGATTTAAATAATCACCACTTCATTTACATCAAAATGGCCACCGCGCTGTGCCGATTAGCTGATTGTTGGCACAGCACGATAGTCTAGATGGGGATCAGCCGACCTCAGATCCCTTTGTCGTCAGATTCTTTATGCCTCATGAAACATGAAACGAGGCATAAAGAATCTGACAACAAAAGGATCTGGAGTCAGCTGATCTCCATCTAGACTACCGGGCTGTGCTGACAATCAGCTGATCGGCACAGCGCGGAGGCCATTTTTATGTAAATGAAGCGGCGATTATTTAAATCTCCACTTCATTTCCTTTTGCCGAGTACACTCATCTACATGGCTCCGTCGACAGAGCCATGTAGTCTAGACACACCCTAAAATGTATAGATGAAGAGAGATTAAACAACAAGGATTTCAGTACAGATTCCTGGGGGACACCATTATTTACCTCTCTCTATTCTGGAAACTGACCATTTACTTCTACCTTTTGTTTTCTGCCTTTTAACCAGTTACTAATCCATGCTGGGAACTTCCTTTTTCTCCCATGACTGCTCACTTTGCTGGAGAGCCCTTGGCGAAGGACCTCATCAAAGGCTTTCTGAAAGTCTAAGTACACTATATCATCTAGATCACCCTTGTCTATGTGTTTGTTGACCCCCTAAAAAATCTTACCGATTGGTGAGGCATGATTTTCCTGTATAAAAGCCATGTGGACTCTTCCCCAACAAATCATGGTCATCTATGTGTCTGATCCTTCTGTTATTTACTATCATTTAAACCAATTTACCTGGTACCAAAGTTAGACATACTGGCCAGTAATGATCAGGATTACCTATGAGGAGTCTTTTTAAAAATCAGCATGAAATTAGCTATCCTCTAGTTACCTGTACAGAAGTTGATTTAAGTGACCACCATACTTAGCAATTTCATGTTTGAGTCCCTTCAGAACTCTTGGGTATATGTCATCTGGTCCTAGTGACTTAATACTGTTTAATTTGTCAGTTTGTTCCAAAACTTTCTATGTTGACACCTCAATCTGGGACAACTTCTCAGATTTGTCTCCTTAAAATAAAGGTTCAAGTGCGGGAATCTCCCTCACATCCTTTGCAAGTGAAATCCTGATACAAAGAATTAATTCAGCTTCTTTGCAATGGCCATATCTTCTTTGAGAGCTCCTTTAGCACAATGATTGTCCAGTGGCTCCACCGACACCTTGGGTGGCTGCCTGTTTCTGATATACTTAATAATTTTTTGTTATTTTTGAAACTTTGACTAGTTGCTCTTCAAAGTCTTTCTTGGCATGCCTCAGTATACCTTTCAGTATACCTTGTCAGAGTCTATTCTCTTTGCCATAGGGGCTGGCTTTTGTTGTTGCTGATGGGTATTTTTGAAGAGTTGTGTACCGTTGAGGGGGTCTGTGCCAGTTTTGGGGGAAGCTATTTTCAGAATATTTATGCATTTTTTTATATTCTAGTTATTGAATATATGCCTATCACTGGTATCATCACCATTTTAATAATGATTACATTGGTATGAACTACCTAATGAGGTTAGTATGAATTATGGTATATTGAAATCATTGCACTCACCTACAAGCTGTCTTCACTAACGTCCCGGTGTGAAGCCATTGCATCTCACTGTAGCTTTCTGGATGAAACTGTCAGCAATTTTATGCACATCAAGTTCCGTGGTATGGTCTCAAAGCACATTCAGTTGTGTCTGTCCCATTGATGACTGGAGAAAATTTTTAAGTTTTCTGAAGCTAGGGGATGAGTGTTCCACAGTTGAAGATGCTACAGGCATGAAGGATTTTATAAATTTGCAGTACTATGGAAGCATGATCTCAAATGCCCAGGATCTCTTTCTTGATGGGCAACAGCTCATTGACACCCCATCGCTTTGTATGCATAGTTGGGATTATATTTTGCCAGGTGCATTGCTTTGCATTTAACATTGAATTTCATCTGCCATTTTGTTGCCAAATCACACAATTTTGTGGGCTCCCTTTGTAACTCTTCCCAAGTCACCTTTGGACTTAATTGTCCTGAGTAATTTTGTCTCATCTACAAATTTTGCCACCTCACTGTTTGCTCGTTTCTGGATCACTTAGGAGAACAAAAGAACATAAGAACAGCCATACTGGGTCAGACCAAAGGTCCATCTAGCCCAGTATCCTGCCAGCTGACAGTAGCCAATACCAGATGCCCCAGATGGAGGGATCACAACAGGTAATCCTCACACAATCCCTCCCCTGTCTCCCAGTTCCAGAGAAACAGAGGCTAGGGACACTATTCCAACCCATCCTGGCTAATAGCCATTGATAGATCTAACCTCCATGAATCTATCTAGCTCTTTTTTGAACCCTGTTAAAGTTCTAGCCTTGACCGCATCCTCCGGCAAGGAGTTCCACAGGTTGACTATTTTGCTGAGTGAAGAAAAACTTTCTTTTGTTTGTTTTAAAACTGCTGCCTATTTATTTCATTTGCTGACCCCCTAGTTCTTATACTGTAGGAATAAGTAAATAACTTTTCCTTATTCACTTTTCCCACACGAGCCATGATTTTATAGACCTCTATCATATTCCCCCATAAGTCTCCTCTTATGTTAAAGAGCACTGGTCCGAGTACAGATTCCAGGGAATCCCATTATTTACCTCTCTCCATTCTGAAAACAGACCATTTGTTCCTGCCCTTTGTTTCCTATCTGGTAACTGGAGTGCCTGGCAATGCTTTCAGGATCATCTAACAATCCTTAAACCTTTTGTTATCTTCGTCATGCTGCCTCTGTTTATAGATGAACTCCCTACTCCAAGGACAGAAGCTAGAAGCAGCCCAGAAGGTATCACATTCCATACTCCACCTGGGGTTAGCGTGTGCAGTGTGAGTAAACCTCAGGTACAAAACTTGGGGGAGAGGGGAAAAGAACCATTCCATGAGGAGTAATGGTAGTTCGAACTAGGAAGCCTAGTTCGAACTACCTAGTTCGTGCCCCGTGTAGCCGCGCTGCACGGGGTTCGAACCAGCGGGGTTTTAAAAATGGCGGCTCCCCGCTTATGCAAATGAAGCCCGGGAAATTCAAATCCCGGGCTTCATTTGCAAGTGCGGTATGCCTACATTACCTCGCTAGTTCGAACTAGCGGGGTAGTGTAGACATACCCTAAGTGCTCTTGCTATGAAAAAGAAAACCCACCCTTTTGTCTGGGAAATATTTTTCCAGGGTTACTCAGGAAAAGTGGGTGTATTTACAGCTTGTGCATGTGAAATGAATGGGCATATTGCTAGTGAGTTCAATGGGAGAAAGTTCCGGGCTTTACTGCTCAGGTCGATTGTCAATTCCATGGTCAGTTCTTGAATTTGACGGTTTATTTGCCTTGGGACTGAGCATTTGTTGCCCGGCTGCATTTTCATTAGAGCAGGCTGGAAAATGGTATCTTTGGGGGAACTGGGAGAGGGGATTGTTTTCCAGGAAAAGTTCTCAAAACTTTTTGAATTTTTGTCAGTGTTCTGACCAGAACAAAAGAAAAGAAAAATCCACCCAGAAAAAAAAATCAAAAAACAAAACAAAAAAACCCCAAACATTGAATAAAAGGAAAGGTATTCATTTTCACACCTAAAATGAAATTGTGTTTTTGTTTTTTAATTGTTACACTTTATCCTTTTCTTTTATCTCCCTTTTTTCATATTTCTATTTTTTGGGGAAGGGTCTAAAAACCTGAAAGTGACCTACAGCATGATGCCCTCCCTCCAACTGGTTATTTTTTCTGAAGCAAATGTTTTCATGGCACATTCTCTCTGTCTCTCTCTCTCTCACACATACACACACACTCACACTCACTCATCACACACACACACACTGAAAGATGTTTTTTGAGGAATGGAGGAAAGAATTTTTTGTGAAAAAACATTTGCTTAAGAAAAAAGAGCGTTTTAATTGATCAAGTTTGCTCTGCTCTGTGTTTTGTGTATATATTTTGGTCTGGTAAAAATAGGTTGTTCTTTGCCTTTTAAGTGGTATACTAAAGCCTGCTGGCTTTAACAGTGAACTATGTCAATGTTGTTTCAAAATAGCTTTAATGATTTAAGTGGCTGACTACCACTGAAATAGAAGTTAGTTGGGCATTCAAATCTCTTAGATAGCGTTGAAAAACTCCACATACATCTTCTGCATTACTTTGATGTAGCTAATTTGTATTAAAACATTTTTGGGGAATGTATATCATGACTGAGTTTCAAAATGGAATTGCCTTATAGCACTAATTTTATAAATGTGTAGTCCCTTTTATCTGAAAGGATAATAAACCATTATAAACAAATTCTAAGCCATCATAATGTGCTTAAGCAAACAAAATTTCATTGAGGCCAACAGGTAGTTTGTCCAAATAAGGAATTTAAATCAGACTGTACATACCACTGTGAATATAAATAGGTATCGTTCACCCATCTTTGAAATAGCAGCCATTTAAAAGTGCGCATCAATGATATACAACAGTTCAGCAGGGAAAATAAAGAATACACTTATCCATCTGAACCATACAAAGAATTTCTGAACAAAATGTTATTGCTCACCAGAGGCTGGTTAAAAAAGTTCCATTGAAACTGTTTCTCAACTGCAAATTGGGTGTTCAACTGAATTATTTAAAATGTCTGCTTTCCACAGAAAATTTTTACTTTTTGGTGAAAAACAGATTGCCTGAAGATCAAACATCTTTGGCTAGAAACCAAAACTTTCAATTCAGAAATATTAAAACATTTCATTTCAATACCTTTAATCAAAACAAAACCTTTTTTGACATTGTTGAATTAAAACGTTACGTTTCGGCTTCGTTTGACATCTAACTGCGGTTCTTTTCTGTAGGCTGGGACTGGACTACATTTCACATGTGCAATGGTTACTCTGAATTGCAATTTGAGAGATGAAAGACCAACATTTTGTCCATCGATTCAGCCAGCTCATGACACAGTGTACATTGAAAGCTTAACATTCAGAAGCCTTTCCAAAAAGTTTTCCATTAGTCCCTTTCAGCTTAGATCATTTATCCCGGTACAATTTCAACATCTCACCCGTGCTCTCGGTTACAAATATGATTTGAAAGTACATTACAGACCTGCAATACAATTAGGAGAATAGTCTTCCATCCAGATCTAATTCACAATGATGTCTCATTGTCTTATGAATGAGTTTGGAGCTATCATTCAGCACTTAATTCTAGCAGGTCAGGAATCAATCAGTTCTTTTCCCAGTTGCTCCATGCTGTGGCTCTTTTTCATTGTGGCATTTTTAACATGTTGAGTCATTCCACAAGTTTCCTTCCCTGCTGAAATAAATGTATTTGGGGAGCTTATCTCTTTATTCAGCATTGAACAATTTCATTCATTCTGATTTCATTCTAATTGTCCCTTTCAGACTCAAATGGTTTCCCTTCCATATCACATCCTCACTGTTTGTACACAGCCACCGGTGAGTATGCACAGACAAAAGTAGAGAGACATTTATTTCTGTTTCAGAATGTTGAAAAAGCTACCAGAGGAGAAGCTGTTCTGGATTTGGTTTTAACAAATAGGGAGAAACTAGTTGAGAACTTGAAAGTGGAAGACAGTATAGGGGACAGTGATCATGAAATAATAGAGTTCATGATCTTAAGGAAAGGTAGAAGGGAGACCAGCACAATTGAGGTAATGGATTTCAGGAAGGCAGATTTTGATATGCTCAGAGAACTTGTAGGTAAGGTCCCATGGGAAGCAAGACTGAAGGGAAAAACAACTGAGGAGAGTTGGAAGTATTTCAAAGGGACGTTGTTAAGGGCCCAAAAGCAAACAATTCTGCTGTGTAGGAAAGATAGAAAATATGGCAAAAGACCAGCTTGGCTTAACAAGGAGATCTTGCATGATCTCAAAATAAAAAAGGAGTCATATAAAAAATGGAAACTAGGACAAATAACAAAGGATGAATATAGGCAAGCAACACGGGAATGCAGGGGCAAGATTAGAAAGGCAAAGGCACAAAATGAGATCAAACTAGCTACAGGCATAAAGGGAAACAAGAAGACCTTTTATAAATACATTAAAAGCAAGAGGAAGACCAAGGACAGGGTAGGCCCACTGCTTAGTGAGGAGGGAGAAGCAGTAACAGGAAACTTGGAAATGGCAGAGATGCTCAATGACTTCTTTGTTTCGGTCTTCACCGAGAAGTCTGGAGGTGTGCCTAACGTAGTGAATACAAGCAGAGAGAGGGTAAGTTTAGAAGATAGGATACACAAAGAACAAGTTAAAAATCACTTAGGAAAGTTAGATGTCAGCAAGTCACCAGGTCCTGATGAAATTCATCCCAGGATACTCAAGGAGCTGATAGAGGAGGTATCTGAGCCTTTAGCTATGATCTTTGAAAAATCATGAAAGACAGGGGAGATTCCAGAAGACTGGAAAAGGGCAAATATTGTGCCCATCTATAAAAAGGGGAATAAGAACAACCCAGGAAACTACAGACCGGTCAGTTTAACGTCTGTCCCAGGGAAGATAATGGAGCAGGTAATTAAGGAAATCATATGCAAACACTTGGAAGGTAATAAAGTGATAGGGAATAGCCAGCATGGGTTTGTGAAGAACAAGTCATGCCAAACTAATCTGATAGCTTTCTTTGATAGGATAACGAGTCTTGTGGATAAGGGAGAAGCGGTGGATGTCATATACCTAGACTTTAGTAAGGCATTTGATACGGTCTCGCATGATATTCTTATTGATAAACTAGGCAAATATAACTTAGATAGGGCCACGATAAGGTGGGTGCATAATTGGCTAGATAACCGTAGTCAGAGAGTTGTTGTTAACGGTGCTAAATCCTGCTGGAAAGGGATAACAAGTGGAGTTCCTCAAGGGTCTGTTTTGTGACCCGTACTGTTCAATATCTTCATCAATTATGTAGATATTGGGATAGAGAGTACGCTTATTAAGTTTGCAGATGATACCAAACTGGGTGGGGTTGCAACTTCTTTGGAGGATAGGGACATAATTCAAAATGACCTTAGCAAGTTAGGGAAATGGTCAGAGGTAAACAGGATGAGGTTTAATAAAGAGAAATGCAAAGTGCTCCACTTAGGAAGGAACAATCAGTTCCATACATACAAGATGGGAAGCGACTGTCTAGGAAGGAGCATGGCGGAAAGGGATCTAGGGGTCATAGTGGACCACAAGTTGAATATGAGTCAACAGTGTGATGCTGTTGCAAAAAAAGCAAATATGATTCTAGGTTGTATCAACAGGTGTGTTGTAAGCAAAACTCGTGAAGTCATTCTGCCGCTCTACTCTGCACTTGTTAGGCCTCAGCTGGAGTACTGTGTCCAGTTCTGGGTGCCACATTTCAAGAAAGATGTGGAGAAATTGGAAAGGGTACAGAGAAGAGCGACAAGAATGATTAAAGGTATAGAGAACATGACCTGTGAAGCCAGGCTTCATGAACTGGGCTTGTTTAGTTTGGAAAAAAGAAGATTAAGGGGGGACATGATAGCGGTTTTCAAATATCTAAAAGGGTGTTACAAGGAGGAAGGAGAAAATTTGTTCCTCTTGGTTACTGAGGACAGGACAAGGAGTAATGGGCTTAAAGTGCAGCAGGGGAGGTTTAGATTGGACATTAGGAAAAAATTCCTAACTGTCAGGGTGGTCAAATATTGGAATAAATTGCCAAGGGAGGTGGTGGAATCTCCCTCTCTGGAGATATTTAAGAACAGGTTAGATAGACATCTGTCAGGGATGGTGTAGCTGGAGCTTGGTCCTGTCTTGAGGGCGGGGGGCTGGACTCGATGACCTCTCGAGGTCCCTTCCAGTCCTATTATTCTATGATTCTATGATTCTGATTTATTTCCATTTCTAATAATCCTTTCAAAATGCACCTATGCCAAGTTAACTTCAGTGGGACTTCAATCAGGCTCTAGGGCCCAGGTCTGAAAAGGTGGTTAGGTGCCTAACTCCCCTAGAAATCTGTGGGATTGCCTGAATACCTCCGAGGTGCTTTTGTGGGCACCGGAAATCAAAGCACAAATCCAGTTCTGAATTTTGCCAACAGCCCCTATTTCCAAAGGGTTGAAAGTAGCCTCAGGTCTGAAGTCCCCAGATTTTGGGATGACCCTGGTTTTTGAAGTTTGGGGCAGTGGCTGCTTGGAAGTGTGATGTGAATGGAGACTAGCTAGCTCTGTCAGGTTGGATGTATCTGGGATGCAGAGGTTGTCTGACCTGTCAGTTTTTGGATTTCTTCGGGCTAGTAAGTAACTGCAGGCTTTTCTTCTTTGCAAAAGTCACTGCATAGTTCACAGGGAGGAAGAGAAGTGCCATAAGGAAAGCTGCAAAGATAAGAATGCAACCGTGGACACGCTGCTGCTTTTAAACACTAGCTCAAGCAGACCCAGCATAGGTGCATCCATGTGAGCTCGGAATAACATCTGGAATAACATTTCAGATGTAGACATTCCCTTACTGCATAGCAGACTAGTGCAGGAGAGAACTGCACCCTAGCTTGCTACAAATTAAGTATTAGCCTAGGCCAATACTCTCATCATTTTCTATTTAGTCAAATGTATGAAAAAAAAAAACCAGAGGAAAACCCTTGCCCAGATAAAGACCCGATCCTTTAAGATATGAAGACTCTCAAAAATTGTTATGCCTTGTTCTTCACCCCCATTGGCTTAAATGTCAACCACCATGACAGCCATGGGAACCAAAGGCGCTCAGCACCTCAGAGAATTTTGCCCCTCACATCACAACTGGGGCTGGGTGACATTTTATCGTGAATAGTTTATTGACTGAAAAATGAAGTGTCAGGTTGACCAAACTTGTTCATAAATTTGGGTCAAATTCAGAGAAGAGTTTTGACTTTAAAAAAGCCCTATGGGGGTAAAAAAAAAGTATCAAAAAAAGTGATTTGTTAAAAAAATAGATATTTTCAAATCAAAATGCTACCATTTTGTTTGGAAATTTAACAGGAATTAACTTTTTAAAAGGGTGGCACCCAAGAATTAAATGAAACATTTCATTCAAGCTGAACCGATTTCTCTCCCCACAGCCTAGTTTGGTCACTGAACGGGAAAATTGATTGTTTGCTGTTTTCTAGTGACAGTAAGGCCCTGCTTAGAAAATAATATATGTGTGATTTTAAATATGTTTTTAAAGGTAATTTTTGTCAACCATGGTGACAGGTGGAGTGTAAAGTTGAGTAGGAACAGCTACCATATTTTTAAAGGTATTGAGCCCTGTCATTGGAGGTGTGGAGTGATGTTTAAAAACCATCTTTCTTAAAACAAATAGGCTGTGTCTAGACTGGCCAGTTTTTCAGGAAAATCAGCCACTTTTCCAGAAAAACTTGCCAGCTGTCTACACTGGCCGCTTGAATTTCCGCAAAAGCACTGACTTCCTACTGTCTGAAATCAGTGCTTTTTGCGGAAATACTATGCTGCACCCATTCGGGCAAAAGTCCTTTTGCGCAAAACTTTTGCGCAAAAGGGCCAGTGTAGACAGATCAGATTTGTTTTCCGCAAAAAAGCCCCAATTGTGAAAATGGCGATCAGGGCTTTTTTGCGGAAATCTCGTCTAGATTGGCACGGACGCTTTTCTGCAAAAAGTGCTTTTGCGGAAAAGCGTCCGTGCCAATCTAGACGTTCTGTTCCGAAAATGCTTTTAACGGAAAACTTTTCCATTAAAAGCATTTCTGGAAAATCATGCCAGTCTAGAAGTAGCCATAGGCTTACACATTTTTTCCAATACTTTTCCCCCTGGGCTCGTCTACACTGGCCCCTTTTCCGGAAGGGGCATGTAAATTTCAACAGTCGTCGTAGGGAAATCCACGGGGGATTTAAATATCCCCCGCGGCATTTAAATAAAAATGTCCGCCGCTTTTTTCCGGCTTTTAGAAAAGCTGGAAAAGAGCGTCTACACTGGCCCCGATCCTCCGGAAAAAGCGCCCTTTTCCGGAGGGTCTTATTCCTACTTTGAATCCCCCGCGGATTTCCCTACGACGACTGGTGAAATTTACATGCCCCTTCCGGAAAAGGGGCCAGTGTAGACGTAGCCCCTGTGTCTAGAAAGGGATTAAGAAGGAGCAACATATTCAAATGTGCTCAACTGTCTAATGTTTATCCTACCTGGAGTGATGCGAACATTCTTCCATATACAAGTCGTTTTTTCCTCAGATAATTTGTTTGTTTCTGGCTCCTGTTCTTCCCACATCAGGACTGAAGGCTTCTTCATCAGCCCATACATGCCTGTCAAAATGACATGAGATGACTTATGTTAACTTTTAAAATTAATTGTCATGTTATTTCATAGTGTTGCTCCACACACAAATGAAGGTGACAGATATTCTGTTTCAAAAGGAACATTGCCAATATTAGCCACATTTAGATTAAAAAATCTAGGGCAAATCTGAGCCATATAACCCTTAACTACTCTGATATACAATTAGACATGGATCCAAGCTGGCAGACAGATTTGTCTAAAGTTCTCATATTACATACTTCATATTAGAACTGACTGAAGGTTGATGAAAATGTCTGGCAAAAATTGTAGATACCTTTACTGAAAATGTTTCATCAACATTTCAAACTTTTCCTTTTAAAAGATGTAGCCAAAGAAGTCAATGAAAAAAAATGATGGAAATCTTCAAATAATTTGCATGAAAATGTTTTGAATTCAGAAAGGTTCAACCAGCTCAATGCAACATATTTCCAATGTTGCATGAAATAAATTGTGAAAAAGTGTGCTGCAAAGTCCAGGGTATTCCCCTACCCCTGTATCCCATCTCTGCAGAGCAGGGGTCAGGAAGAGGAAGACACGCAGTTTTGGAGTTGCTCCAATCTGAATTGTAGATGGTAAAAATGACTCAGAGGAGGGCAGGGCGGAGGAGAAGGGGAGACAACAGAGCAGGGCAGATTTCCTTAAAGAGACAGCATGTGCCTTCTCTTAGAAACTTACGCAGCAGCAGCCAGCACACACACAGACTGTGTCACTGTGACATACCCCCAGTCTGTGCCACACTGTCTCTGTGCCACACACACAGTCACTGTCGCATACACACTGCCTCACACACTCAGTCTGTGTCACAAAGTCTCTCTCACACACACAGCATCTCTTTCACACTCACATGTTCTCTTTGTCTCTCTCTGTAGCCCCCAGCCCCACCCGTTCTGCCTGAAGCCCCACCCCTTCTGGGAGGCCCAGAGCTGTCCCAGGACCACATATCAAAATTTGTGAAGTGGCCCCCCTGTGAAAATTATTGCCCACTCCTGGTCTACACACTGGCTGGGAGGTGTAATTCCCAGTGCGGGCAGACATATGAGCTAGTTCTGCTCAAGCTAGTCCACTGAATATAGCAGTGTGGCCGTGGCAGGACAGGCTGAGGCAATTGCCCCCAACCTCCTGGGTATGTATATGGGTGGTCAATCGGTGCCACTGTGGCCACACTAGTATTTCTAGCATACTAGCTGAAGTGGAGCTCACGTGTATATATCTGCCCTCGCTGGGAATTACATCTCCCTGCTGCTGTATCAGCAATACCCATTACACTCAGAAACATCATTGATGCTCTTTGTAGCACTGGTTTTCTGTCTTTGAAATGGAATGTAGGGAAGCATTGGTCTCTAAGCATGGGACTCGATCCATTTAAAAGTCATATTTCTGTTTAGACCCTTTTTCCCCCACTGTTGTCATGAGTATTATCTGAGATCTCTGTTAGTGAATTAAGCTGAATTCGCAGGAGAGGGGATGTGTCTCTGCGGTTATTTTAGTTCATTTACTTTTGTGCATTAAAGCAGCATTCTGCATGCAGTCAGCTGAGCTGGTCAGGAATCGTCCGTCCATGTTTGCTTGGTCATTGTTTTTTTGACAGAAAATGTCAAAACTGAAATTGAGATGGAAATTTTCCAATTTTCGATCCATTCGAATAGTCAGTTTCACTCTGGTCATTTAATAGTCAGTTCCCTCAATTCTTTATGCAAATGTTTTACATGGCAACAGAAGAGAAAACCTTTATTTTAAATGTGAATGTAAAGCCACAAATATTGGCAGTGTGGCAAAGGGGCAGGTATATTACTTGCCCCCAGTTTTAGCTCTACTTTGACTACATATGTTTCAATTAATTTGATTATACCATTTAATTACATTTCAATTAATTTCTAAGAGCGTGGGGGGTATCTGGACTTTTAGCAATAATAGTGCACTATTAATGAAAAAGGACCTCTTAGTTGCATAACAAAACTCTCTGGGCCATATGATCCATTACCATGTCTTTAAGAATTAAGTGGTATTTGATGGGTGCAGACGTCTTGTCTGGGCCCTCTGTATAGGGGAGAATTTTGTCCCATTTGAATAGACATGTGCTTATGAAGAAGGGTATGACATTTGTGCAGGAACAAACGTGCTTGCCAATTCATTATTTACAATTGGATAATCACCATTATTTATTAATGAATTCCTTTGTGTAAAGCATTTAATCCGTCCAGTAAGGGTTCTGGAACACCACCACATGACCTAGGTGATCTGCTTTGATCAAATAACCAAAATGAAGAGCCTTCAAACAGCTCCTAGGTTAAATTATTTGGCCAGACTATTCTTTGAATATCTCTGAATAACAAATGCAGTGTCTGCTGTCAGGATGAGTTGTTCATGAACGGAAAAAAGGCTCAGTCTTTGGGATAATTCGTTCACAATGAAAATAATCCAACCAGCTACAGGTGGGAGTAAAATCTAGGAAGTTTATTATTTTGCCTTTCCTTTTGCCATTGATGAAACTCACTATTTTTCATAGGCAAAACTTTCTGCCTCCTGACGCAAGCAGTGACTCAGCCTTTCAGCAGGTATAAACCAGCATCATGTATTGAGGTCAGTGGCGCTCAGACAGTTTACACAAGCTGAAGATACGTCTCTGGCCTGGTATCTTTAAGAACTGCAATGCCACATACTGGACCTCTGAGGCAATTCCTCGCGTGACTTTTCTAGGGAAACCGAGGAACAATTTCACTCCAACAGTGAGGAATTGAGTTGACTGCAGGCCAGGCCTAATCTGATGTTCTGCAGTTACTAGAATTCTGAAGGAGAATGAACAGTCTGAGAGGAGAAGCGAGCTATCCTAGAACACAGACTTTATGTACAAATCACTGCAAAATGCACACACACACACAGGGCCGGACCGAGCCATTCTGGCGCCCCAGGCAGACAGTTTGGGGGAGGGCACTTGCGTGGCCCCGCCCCCATGCCAGCATGAGGGGGAGGGTGCATGTGCGGCCCTGCCCCCACCCAGTGCGTGAGGGAGGGCACATAGAGCTGGCAGGGGAAGGATGCAGGTTCCCAGCCTGCCCAGTCTGGCTACCGCCGCTGGCGTACAGCCCGGGGCCACCCGGGGCAGACCGATCCTGGCCATGCAGGGCTGGGAAGGGCGCTGCTGGCCGGTGCCACTGGGGTTAACGTAGCCCCCACCCCAGGCAGTTGCTGCAGGGTGGCTGCTGGGAGCTGCTGCAGCCCGCGATCCGGGAGCCAGGCACGCAGCGCCTGATGGCAACTATAAGGGGCACTGTGTGCCCCTTACAGCTGTCATCAGCCCCCCCCCCCTATAGGTTGGCACCCCGGGCAGCTGCCCGGCTAGCCCATGCCTTAATCCGGCCCTGCACACACACACACACACACACACACACACACACACACACACACACACACACACACACACACACACACACACACACACCCCTGCTGGAGTCAATGGAGCCATGTGTATCTGCCCACAGAAGCTTACGGCAGGATCAGGGTCCAAGTTCCCATCTTCTGAGTGACATGGACCAGCACGGATGCAGGACACTTGTGCTCACATCTGCACTGGGTGCTGTGCCATTCATGCTGCAGGACAGGGTATTGGACCAGACAGCCTGGTATTTGCGGCATGTGTCCGGTAAAAAAATAGAATATCAGACATGTAAAATGTCCAGTACTTTCTGTTTTTCTCGGATGAAAGGTCACTTGGGACATTCTTTCCCCACTGTGTCTGGCGGGTGCAAGGGGAGTGTGGGAGTGTGTGGAGATTTAAAAGGGCCATGACTCTTTTGTGTGTGTGTGTGTGTGTGTGTGTGTGTGTGTGTAGTTTTTGTTTGTTTGTTTGTTTTGCGCAACCAATTTTTTCCCCACCATATTCAGTATTTTTTGTGAAACTATCTGACAACTCTGAGCTTTAAAATCTGACCCGTCTGGGACTGGGTGAGCTGAAAGCATCGCTCATCCTGTAGGCTGTTAAAATCCTCTGAGAAATCCGAGACCTCTGAGCCTGTCAGCTGAGAGGCCTTGCTGGAGAGCTGCTGCCTCTGGAATTTGCTCCACTTGGCAAAAGTGAGGCCCAGGTGACCTTGAGGGCAGGATGCAACAAGTCCTGCTTTGCACTGCGCAGCTGACTAACCCTTTGGGCCTTGCTCCCTAATTCCTGTGTTTAGGAGGGTGTGATGAGGTGGGGACTGCATTGGCTCCGCTCGCTTTGTTGTGTTGCATGTGATTTCTGCTGTCCTGTAGTGGCCTGGTGTGCGTATCTCAGTTTCCCTGAGCACTGCACCAATACCTAGATGGGGATGGGAATTTTGGGTGTGACGCACTGAGGGAGGCTGCTCCAGCCCCAGCACGTACACAACGGCCAAGACGTTCTGTAAGCGGAGCCTGGGAGAGGGGGTGCAACCAGGTGACACCTTTTGCCCCGGGGAAGCTGGACAAAGGAGGCGGTAGTGCTGCCTGCAGGGCTGGGGCGGGTTGCTGAGTGTGTGAGTGAGTCTCAGCTGGCTTAGGATACAAGGAGGGGGCTGAGGGCCTTGGCTCTGGTTCCCCTTCTCCCCAAGATGGATGGCGCTGGCTGCTTCTGGTGTTTGTACTGACAAGTCTGTTCTACGCTGTGTCTCTGTGGAGTAATAAACCTTCTGCTCTACCTGTTGGCTGAGAGGTGTGGATGGGGGTGTGGGGCCCAGGGACTCCCCACAGCCTGGTGACAGAGGGTGGCTAGGTGCCATGGTGAAAAGCACTAGAGGAATTAATCAGGCTGATTGGCAAGAGCTGTGTTCTGTTTTGCCCATCTCTTTTCTGGGGTAGAGGAGGGGCTGCTTCACATGCATAAGGATCTCCCCAGTTCTTCCTTGTTTTCTGGTGCTCCCCACAATCATTGAAAGACCTCAACAAGGCATAGCAGTCCCAGGCAGTTTGTCCAGGCGGCAGCACACACATGGTTAACAGCAGTCCCTCTAGCAACTGGACCCCAGATCCATTCATGCAACGTCAGCAGCTCTTGCAGCATTGGATGGTTTTCTTAGGGTGCGTCTACACAGCTGCCTTATTTCGGAATCACGGCCATGACTCCGAAATAACAATGCAAGCGTCTACACGGCAATTCCGTTATTTCAAAATGAATTCTAAACAGACGGTTTATTCCGACTTCTGTAAACTTCATTCCGCGAGGAATAACGCCTCTTCTGAAATGGCTATTTCGAAATAGCGGTAGCGTGGATGCTCCACTGCAGTTATTCCGAAATAGCTCCTCCCCAGGGCTATTCAGAGTAATTACTCCCTATTGCTTCCTGGGGCTCTGAATCGAGGTAGCATGTCCACATTGCAGGAATCTGCCTCGGACTAATTTTGAGGCTTCCTTATAGTGCAGAGTATTTCTTCCGGAATAGCTTATTCCGAAATAAGTGTGTAGTGTAGACGTACCCTTAAACCCCAGCTCCTGGAGGCACATGATTCTCTCTCTCTCTCTCTCTCTCTCTCTCTCTAAATGAAATGTAAGTTTCTAGCTCTTACGGTTTCAAAGAAAAACTTAAAACAGTGGCCTAAGGGCACCCCAAAGGGTCAAATACTGGAATACAAATTAAAAAAGACCCAACATTTCCCATTTTTAAAAATCATGATTTTTAAACCAGTCTCATGATTTTTCAGAGGGGTAGCCATTTTAGTCTGTAACTTTAAAAACAATAAGTAGTCCTGTGGCACCTTAGAGACAAACAAAAATATATAGATAGGACCATGATCTTTCATGGGTAAAACCCACTTCATCAGATGTTTTTTCGGCAGGTGACTCGTGTTTTTCTGCTCACCGGGGTTTGGCAAAACAGCATGCCTGTGGAGAAAGACAGGGCTGTGTAACCTGCCAGGAGCTGCATGACACATAGATGACACATGGCCTAGGCAAGAGGATCTTTCACTAGACCTGTTCCCTGCATGAGCTGGGCATTAAAGCTTGACAGAGTCATAATTTTTTGAGTCCAGAAAGGAGCACTCTGTTCACCAAATCTGATCTCCTGTACAACACAGGCCACAGAATGACTGCAGTTGCTCGACTATTCGTAAACAGTGTGTCGTCTTTGTGTGAGAGCTGCCTTTTTTCCAGCCTCAGAATGTGTCTCAGGCTGATCTATGTATCATGCTACCCTTTTGGGGAAAAGAGCATGACTGATTTTTTCATAGGGATGAAGAAACCTATTAGCCATGTAGACTGATTATATCTTCCCCTGCATCCTAAACAAAATGGTTCCCTTATCCAACCTGTGGCATCCTACTCACCTGGAGATGATGGTAAATAGTCATACTACAGTGAAAGCTTTGTTATCTAGCACTGATGGGAAATGGGGGTTGCTGGTTAATTGAAAGTACCCAATAACAAAGCTTATTGCTCTGCCTCTGCTCCTGGGAACTGGAGGCAGGTGTGGGGGAAGGAGGTGCCTGCTGATCACGTCAGCCGGCAGTACCAGCTGTCAAAAGCCCCATAACAGGTGGCTGGACAATCAAGAGTCAGGTATGCACAGCTGAAGGTGTGGCGATATTAGGCTGGGGGCAATGCCGATTAACAAAGTATTCCGGTTAACAGAGTGCCGGATAACAAAGCTTTCACTCTATATTCACACTGCTGTCAGTAAGACTTCTAGCACAATCAACAGCTCACTAAGGCAACTGAGAATCTGTCCCAAAATATTTGTGGGCTTTAGCAATGCATATTTGGACCTGCAGCAACACCGCTGTAGATCTTAACGCATGCAGGGATTCTGGTAGGATTTATAAACACATGAGGATGCCTGCACAGACTGCAACGTGACCAAGGCATCTGGTTAATTTCATAAAATACCCGACAATTTCATGCATGCACTGAAGTTCTTTTCTACCACTATGTGAGTGTAAACGGGCCTTAAAGCAGGCATTCAAATCATTTACACTGTCATGAATGTAGGAATAGCCGGCCAGAATCAGATCCAAGGTCTATCCAGTACGTTATTCTGTCATTGACACCAGGTAATTTCTGTGGAAGCTGCAGAACCTCGGCAGTAGCCAGATCTGGGATAATCTATCCCCATATTAGATTCATGGATTCCAATAAGGGTCCGCTGTGATCAACTAGTCAACAGCCCATGGAACCTAACCAAAATAATTCCTCGATAATACCTTAATCAAAACACCCAGTCATGATTTTAAAATGCCCACTGATAGAGAATCCACCATGACCCTTAGTAACTTATTTCAATGGCTCATTACTCGACTGTCAAAAAATGTACACCTTATTTCCAGTCTGAATTTGTCCATCTTCACCTTCCAGCCATTAGACCTTTTTTGGCTGGATGGAAGAGCCCATTATGAAATGTTTGCTCCCAAGGTAGGTATTTATAGATTGGACACAGGGCGTTTCTGAACCTTCATTAAGCTAAATAGATTGAACTCCTGGAGTCCATCGTTAGCAGGTAAGTTTTCTGATTGTTCAGTCATTGTGGTCACTCTTCTCTGAACCCTCTCCAATTTACCAACAACCTTCTTGATTTGGCGGTACCAAAACTTGTCTCCTGATTGCTGGTAGTTAAAGATTGGCATAAATCCTGAAGTCTGAGGTTTCATATCCCTTCCAAAATGTTTGTTGGTCTCACCTATTATAACCCTAGAGATTTTTTTCATTTTATTTTTTGATTTTTAAAAAGGATCCTACTTAAACCACTAGACACATGTACAACCACTTACAAAGATCATTCAAATCCAACGGGCCCGTATCAGGATGGATCCTACCCCTCAATATAACCCTAAAATTCTCCCTTTTTCTTTAAACACCCCCTCCAGCTAGACAGCACTGACAGCATGACGAAAGGAGAGACTGCACTTTTTTAGCCAAAATGTCTCAGAGGGATAGCCGTGTGAGTCTGTAACTTTAAAAACAATGAGTATTCCTGTGGCACTTTAGAGACTAACAAAATATATACATAGTATCTTGAGCTTTTGTGGGCAAAACCCACGTCTTCAGATGAGTTCAAGTGCAGAAAAAAGACAGGGTCAGACTTTATAACACAAAAAGAAGGGAGAGGGGGAAAAAAGTACCTGTCAATTGTATTACATGCTCTCTCCCCATGTTTGGAATCTGTGGAAACCAGGCACGTCGCCTTTCCCTAGGTCACTGATCAAATCTCTTCATCTCTTGCTCATTCCCCCAGCCTATCAGCGTGACCTCTTCAGAGGTGGCCCTAGCCCTCTGTGCCCATAAGAACACTAGAATGGCCATACTGGGAGACCAAAGGTCCATCAAGCCCAGAACCCTATATTTCAACAGTGGCCAATGCCAGGTGCCCCAGAGAGAATGAACACAACAGATAATCATCAAGTGATCTGCCCCTTGTCACCCATTCCCCTACTCTGACAGAGGCTAGGGACACCATTCCTACCCATCCTGGCTAATAGCCATCAATGGACCTATCCTACATGAATTTATTTAGCTCTTTTTTGAACCCCGTTAAAGTCCTGGCCTTCACAACATCCTCTGGCAAGGAGTTCCATCGGTTGACGGTATGTGGACGCAATATTTCCTTTTGTTTTAAATCTGCTACCTATTAATTTCATTGGGTGACCCCCTAGTTCTTGTGTTATGGGAACAACGAAATAACTTTTCCTTATTCACTTTTTCCACACCAGTCATGATTTTGTAGATCTCTATCATACCTCCTTCCCTCCACCCTCACCCCCTGCTCCTTAGTCTCTTTTCTAAGCTGAAAAGCCCCATATAACCATATTTACCCAGGCCATGGAACGAAGGAGCAGAGAATCTGCCCAGCAAGAGGCCCAGTCTCTTCCATGCCTTGGGCTGCTCACACCTGGTGCTATGGAATGGCTTACAGTCCTGCTGCTAGAGAACCCTCCACCGGCATTAGCACCAGGGTTTGCCTTTTTGTGCATGAGAACTAGAAGTGAAATTGACTAGTCTATTTTCCTTAGCAGATCGAAGTAAAAAAGAGATCTGTGCTTACTGCTGCCTTCCTAGTTTGCTGGTAAATTAGGACACTCAAGCACAGTCTTGCCCTAAATATTACCTTTCAGAGACAAGTGCTTTTCTATCAAGGTTTTCAATGTCATCTTATACTCGTCCTCCGAGATATGGAGCTGTGCCATCTTCGTGTTTGGCGAACACTCCCTCTTCAGAACCTTTGCCCAGTTTCTTTCAGGTGGCCAGCATGCAGTGGTCACTCTGAAACCTGCCTCATCCAGGTTCCTGGCAAACGTCCGCCCGATGGAGCTGTTGGACATTAGAATCACAATGGCTCTTCCTTTGATGTCAATATTTCTCTCCATTTTCTTCATAATGCCTAAGGAGACCACGATCACAAAGCAGGTCAGGAATGCAATGCAGAGGCACACAAAAGCATACAGAAAGCAGGAAAGAGCCAAGGCGAGCATTAAATCGGCAGCTAGCAGGAACAATTGTCTAAAAGCGAATGCCATTGTTTCAGGAATTAGCTTGCTCCTCGCTCCGATGTTTCCTGAGAAATCTGGTCGGAATCACAGCACACAGTCATGCTGTTATGAAGCTAGTTAGCATTGCAAAACATGCAGAGGCAAGTCCCAGTTCCAGGAGAAGAATGAATCATCTGCCTGGATATAACAAGGAGTCTGATTTCCCAACCATATTCATTTCAGCAGACGCCTGAGTGGCTCATGATATTTGACATTGCTACATTGTACATTTCATGGCCTACTAGGCTGAAATCTAAGAATTCAGTTCACAGGGGAATTACAAACAAGGGTCAGTGACAGATCTTGTCAGTTTTTAAATGCTAACGTTTCAGGGGCTTGTTCTGAAATATCGTGTCAGAAAGAAATTGTGCAAGGCTCAGGCAGAATGATAAGAGTTGCAATATTCCTAATTTCTTACTGGCATGCTCCTAAATGTACCACTCTCTGTGCCTTAGCAAATCTGGCTAAAACCCAAGGGCACAGTATTGAAATTTTACCCATATGCAACCATTTTAGTTTTAGTTGTAAAATAGCCTCTGTAGAGAATATTGTGCCTCCTGTTTGCAGGGACTTTGCAAATTTGAAAATTTTGGTAGTAGCTAAGTTAGCTACAAGAGAATATGAGTAAGTCCTGGGGACATGAGAAAGTTATACAGTTTAGTAACTGGTACAGAGAAGGAAAGTTGGGCTCTGCTCTGGGTAACCCACATACTTACTTGGTTGCTAATGCTAAGGCTGTAGAGCAAACTCATTCTCTCCCTAAGGGGTTTCAGTGTCTCTAGATGGAACAGTACACCACACCCAGGAGGTGTGTGGGTTACACCTGCACTACTCATAATGCATTAACACGGGCCCTTCCAATGACATTGACAGGGAGTATATTGAACACAGATGAAAGAAAATACTTTGTTCAGGCCGTGCATAATTAGCTTGCAGCAATCATTACCACCGCTGAGGCCAAGTGTAATGCCAATAGGCAGAACCGAACCTGGGATCTCGGTGCATGAGCCTCTGTGGGTTGAGCTAAAAGCCACCTGGCTCGTAATTCGGTCTATAGAGCAAACTCATTCTTCCTATTGTAAGGGGTCTAAGTGCCTTTGCATGGGACACTGCACCACACCCACAGCTGTGTGGGTTACACAAGCACTTAGTAGGATTTGAAAATCAGCCAGACCTAAGTAACAAGACTATTCAGCATTGTTGCAACTATTTTGTTTTAAATGAATTAATTCTGGAATGGATAAAACACCTCATGCTTTAGGGCGTCTCAACCTTTGTAGGGATCAGCCAGCAGCTTTTCCTACAGACTGGTTTCCTACTGCTACTGTGGCACTTGTTACCCCTTCATCTGGTGCTGGCCAGTCTTAAAGACGGGATATTGGCTAGATGGAGCACTGCTCTGATTCAGGAAGATCGACTCCTAGCGCAGAAATCCTGGTTTCTGAAAGAGCATCTTTTAAATGTCCTGGTTTTTAAAAAATTCTTCTATGGCAAGTGTAGGAGAGTTCCCCTGTCATAAGAACATAAGAATGGCCATACTGGGTCAGACCAAAGGTCCATCTAGCCCAGTAGCCTGTCTGCCGACAGTGGCCAGCACCAGGTGCCCCAGAGAGGGTGGACCAAAGACAGTGATCAAGCGATTTGTCTCCTGCCATCCTTCTCCAGCCTCTGACAAACAGAGGCCAAGGACACCATTTTATCCCCGGCTAATAGCCTTTTATGGACCTAACCTCCATGAAATTATCTAGCTTCTCTTTAAACTCTGTTATAGTCCTAGCCTTCACAGCCTCCTCTGGCAAGGAGTTCCACAGGTTGACTACACGCTGTGTGAAGAAGAACTTTCTTTTATTAGTTTTAAACCTGCTACCCATTAATTTCATTTGGTGTCCTCTAGTTCTTCTATTTAGGGAACTAATAAATAACTTTTCTTTATTCACCCTCTCCACACCACTCAAGATTTTATAGACCTCTATCAAATCCCCCTCAGTCTCCTCTTTTCTAAACTGAAAATTCCCAGTCACTTTAACCTCTCCTCATATGGGACCCGTTCCAAATCCCTAATCATTTTAGTTGCCCTTTTCTGAACCCTTTCCAAGGCCAAAATATCTTTTTTGAGGTGAGGAGACCACATCTATACACAGTATTTAAGATGTGGGCGTACCAAAGTTTTATACAGGGGCACTAAGATATTCTGTGTCTTATTTTCTATCCCTTTCTTAATAATTCCTAGCATCCTATTTGCCTTTTTGACCGCCGCTGCACACTGCATGGAAGTTTTCAGAGAACTGTCCACGATAACTCCAGAATCTCTTTCCTGATTTGTCGTAGCCAAATTAGCCCCCATCATACTGTACATATAGTTGGGGTTATTTTTCTCGATGTGCATTACTTTACACTTATCCACATTAAATTTCATTTTCCATTTTGTTGCCCAATCACTCAGTTTGGTGAGATTTTCTTGGAGTCCTTCACAGTCTGCTTCTGTCTTGACTATCCTAAACAGTTTGGTATCATCCGCAAATTTTACCACCTCACTGCTTATCCCTTTCTCCAGATCATTTGTCCTCATGCTGTTGTTTATTAGAGATCCAGAGTGGACAGATCTGTGAGCAAATACTGACTTTATGGCCTTTCTTCTCCCGTCCCTGCAAGAATGCATACAGATACTGGATATGCCACCTTCCCAGGAAAATGTTGCTGAAGGCTTCACAACAAGACAGGCTATGACATGTTTCAGTGCATTTGCCAAGAATGATTGTGCATACAGAAGATGGAAGCCTGGGAAGCCACATCCCTGTCAGATCCAAACAACAAGCAGAGCCATAAATGCAGGGAAACTGAGAGTAGCAAACAGCAAAGACAGGTGACTACTATAGACCTTTCTATTGGGGCATTCTTTTGTGGGCCTCTCATGTCTATCTAATCAACACATGGATGTTCTTACCCTGTTGGTCCAATTTCCTTGTGGCATGGGGGCTTTGAGCCACTCACCAGGAGTGGGATATTGTAAGTCTCCCATTTAGTTTCCATTGCTACTGAAAAGATTTTGCAGCATCGGCTATTATTAGAGCGTAAACATGAGATGGTCTGGTAGCACTTCATAGACTAACAAAATATGTAGATGGTATGATGAGCTTTCGTGGGAATAGCCCACTTCTTCACTCGTGATACCATCTACATCTTTTGTTAGTCTATAAAGTGCTACCAGACCATTTGTTGTTTTTTAAGTTTATCCTGTACAGACTAACTTGGCTACCCCCTGAAGCTTGTAAACATGAGGCTATACTTAGCATATTGCAGCATATTGCCAAAACATTTCTATTTTTCTTATCTGTTATTTGGAGTACAGGAACACCTAGAAACCCTCATCGAGATCAGGTCACGGTTAGATACTATATAAACACGTAATGAGATATAATCTGTGCCCTGATTGGTTTACAAGCCCAGATCCTCAAAGATAAAGTTAATTGACCTTAGTGGGAGTTAGGCACCTAAATATGTTGCAGGAGCTGGGCCACACTTTAATTTGCTGCTCTTGTGCTACTTATACCTTTTTTAATGGGATGGTTGCTCGCACAAACATGAAGACCAATCAGAGCACATCTAATACATGTAATTAAATAATTAATATTAGCTATTTCTACAACCCCCTTTATATTTCAGAATATCACAGCTTTAAGATCAGCTGTCTTGCGACCTACAAGAGAGAGAAGTGAATGCTCTATGACATTGTAAATATGGGGATTTCTTCTCCCCTAACAGGTCACTAGGTATTGGTCATTAAATTCTGCACAGAGGCAGTATGGAATATTGTCTGGGTTGCACCACGAATGTCATTTGGGGAAGAAAAATCCCACATTTGGGGGGTATGAGAGTGTATTATTTAATGCACTACTGCAGTTCCTAAAATGTAAAATTATATTTAGAGGTGGTCACATTTTCTAGTAAAACATTTTTCTGTCCGAAAATTATTTTTTGACTGTCATGCTGGCAGAACAGGTCAAATTAGGGCCAAAGAGCAATTCACTGGTGTATTACTATAAATCAAAATGAGTGTAAATGTAAGAGAATATTCAGGTGTTTAAACTCCATGAAAACTAATGGAATGTTACTTGCATAGTTTTCACATATCTGTCCCTGTTATAATGTACTACCCAACTTTTACATTGCGTACGCTAAATAACCCCTGAAAGGAATCTTGTGAAATGCTAATGAAGGACTTAAGAACTTTAAGGGTATGACTAGACTGCATCTCCCTGCCAGCAGAGGAATGCAGATTAGTCAGGTCGACATTGCAAATGAGGCAGGGATTTAAATATCCCACGCCTAATTTGCATAAAAATGGCCTCCGTGTTTTGCCGATTCAGCACTTTGTTGGCAAAAAGTGGCAGTCTAGAGGGGTCTCTGTCGAGAAAGAAAGCCTTTTTCAACAGATCCTGTAAACCTCCTTGCAGGAGGCATAAGGGATCTATTGAAAAATGCTTTCTTTCTCAAGAGATCCCCCACTAGACTGCCACTTTTTGCCAACAAAGTGCTGAGTTGGCAAAACTTAGAGGCCATTTTAATGCAAATTAGGCACGGGATATTTAAATCCCTGACTCATTTGCAATGTCGACCTGCCTAATCTGCATCCCTCTGCCGGCAGGGGGATGCAGTCTAGACATACCCTAACAGAAAATGCCAATTTCAAAGCAAGTGGCCATGATGATGGTCAGAGGTCAAAAGACTCTGGGCATATCTGCACTAGGGAGAGGATGGACTCTCTGGAAGTCGATCTTCTAGCATTTGACTTAGCTGCTCTAATGTAGATCCATAAATCAAATGTTGAGGGCAGCCCCTGCAAGTATCCAGTACTCCTCATTCTGTGAGGACTAAGGGAAGTCAATGGGACCATCTTCTCCCATCAACCTCCCACTGTGTGGATGTTGCCACGGCTTGGTTTAAGAGAAACTGACTCCAGCTACGCATTTTGCATAGCTGGAGCTGTGTACCTTAAATTGGCCTGTCTGATCTAGTGGGACCAGGCCTGAGTGCCTTCCTTACTCAGCATCGTCAAAGGAAAAACCCACATGAGTAGAGATGCTGTTAGCTTTTCTTCTGGCAAAAGGAAATATAAGAATGGATTTTTTAAAAGGCCATGCACCTCTGAGCTGTTTGGACTCTTACAGGAACATGCAGCAGATGCAAAGTGGAGAGCCCCAGAGACAAACTGGATACCATGAAAGATTTTTCAGAAACTGGCAGTTTATTGCTTCACATCCATCATTCAGAGTTACAAACTGATTTATCTGTACATATATTTTACTCACTTTAATCTCCCAATAGCTCTTCTTTTTTCTTAGCTAATAAATCTTTAGTTTACTGTAGAATTGACAGTCAGCATTGTCTTTGGTGAAGCTCCATATGATCTGAATGTACCATTTGATCTGGGATAAATGACTGGACTCTTGGGACTGGGAGAAACCTGATGAAGTGCAAGGTTTGGTTTGTGACCTTTTATCCCAAAATCCTGTTTGTCTGGGTGGCAAGATAGACTGGAGAGGGTAAGGAGACTGTCTGTGATTCCATGGTAAGATTGCTATAGCGATCCAGGAATTCACATTTATTACTGGCTTGGTGAAATCTGATTATGGAACACAGCACGGCTACATCTACACTGGCCCCAAATTCCAGAAAAGGGATGCAAAGCAGGTAAGTCAGCATAGGGAAATCTGCGGGGGATTTAAATATCCCCTGCGGATTTAAATAAACATGTCCGCCACTTTTTTTCCGGCTTGGGGAAAAGCCGGAAAAAAGCGTCTAGACTGGCGCGATCCTCCTGAAGGTAGGAATAAGAGATCCTCCGGAAAAGGGCTTTATTCCGGAGGATCGCGCCAGTCTAGACGCTTTTTTCCAGCTTTTCCCCAAGCCGGAAAAAAAGCGGCGGACATGTTTATTTAAATCCGCAGGGGATATTTAAATCCCCCGCGGATTTCCCTATGCTGACTTACCTGATTTGCATCCCTTTTCCGGAATTTGGGGCCAGTGTAGACATAGCCCACCCGTTTGGGATAGCTGCCCCTGTTGTCTGTTTTGAGATAGGTTCTCACAGTTTTGAGCCATTTCAGACAACATGACACTGACTGAAATTTTTGCAAAAAAATTAAACCTGTTTAGTCAAAAATATTGAAAACCTGAAAATTGACCTTTTTTAGTTTTAGATCATGAATATGATGGGTGGAGGTTTTAGTGCTAAGTGTTTTGTTTTGTTTTGTTTTGAATGAAAACTTGAAAAACTTTGACACAAATGGAAATTATTTCATTTCATGAAAATATTTCATGAGGAATGTAAGTTCTCAAATCACTCACATTCTCCTATCTCCAGAAGCAGTGACTCTAATTCTAGTTAACATGTTCTAGAAATCACTTCTGATCACTTCGGCCTGTGGGAAAAAAGGTGAACGAAACTGCAAGTCACTATGCAACAGAGGTGTCAGAAAATATATACTCATTCTCCAAGACAATAGAAATTGTGGCAATAATGTTAGGGTTAAGCCCAAATTTTTAAAAGTACCTAGTGATTTTGGATGCCCGGCTTGACACCTTCAGGGGACCTGATATTTATAAGGCAGGTCTCAGCAATTTCTAAAAATCAGGCATATTCTGGATTTCTCATGCTAAGAATCCAAAACAGGGAGCATGCAACATTACTAATTACTCTGAAAACACCTGACAATACTGGCCTCTGCACAGCATTTAATATGCTATTGAACCTGAAGAAATTCCCAAAGACTTGAAAAATTCCATGTACTTTCATGGAGTTCTCCTAATAGGCTCAGAAGCTTACAAATATTACTTTAATGCAGAGTTTATGAGTTTAATTACTTGTAACAATATTGACTTTGAATATAACATTAGCACCACCTATTGGTCATCATTATCCATTGCTACAAGAGGCGTAATCAGTATGAATACTTACCAATACTCGGTATTACTTCATCTCCGATTATTAAAATTACAGCTCGTATTACTTTAGCAAATTACTTCTGCCAGAAATTCTTTATCTGCTATTTTCCTCTCTGTTTATTTTGCAAACGTTGAAGTGCATATAAATGTTTATGTTGCTGTACAATATTTCCTTGTCAATTCTGTTTTCAATGTTCTATTTATATAGTTCATGTAAAAAGCACTGGAGTAAAATATGGTTAAGATTATGAAGTCAAGCATTCAGCAGTTAGTAGAGGGCAGAATTAAGGTTGTCCGAACAACAGCCTGATTCACAGATTCATCGACTTTAAAACCAAAGGAACGGAGTTTGACCTCCTGTCTAACACAGACAATGGAATTTAACATCATGATTCCTTGTACAAATGGATTATATCTTTAATTACATGGTCATTCTAGAACTGGAAGGGACCTTGAAAGGTCATTGAGTCCAGTCCCCTACCTTCTTAGCAGGAGCAAGTATCATCCCTGATGAATTTTTGCCCCAAATCCCCTCCACGAGGATTGAACTCACAACCCTGGGTTTAGCAGGCCAATGCTTAAACCACTGAGCTATCCCTTCCCCCTAACAAGGGTGGGTAACTGCCCTGGGGCCCACTGATTTAAAAGGGCCCAGGGCTCCCAGCCACCACCAACACTACTGAAGCAATGGTGGAGGCTGGAGCCACGGACCTGTTCATTCACCACTAGAGCCATGGGCAGCACTGAAGGCTGGCGAGGAGGAAGGGTGCCGTGTGGCCCAGGCAGCACTGGCCCTGCCCCTTCTGCTCGAGGTCCCGCCCCTTCTGGGAGCATGGAACCCCCCCCCAACACACACACAAACACCTTGCCCAGGGGCCCAGAAACCCTGTTGACTCCCCTGCTCCCCGTTCAATGTGTGTGCCTACATTTATTGACCACGCACCACCAGAACCCTCCAGGGATTATGGAATTGTCAGTTCTTTTGGGGGTTTTTCTGTGGGGCTCATCAACATTGCTAAAGGTATGTCAGGCATCTAAAGAGGCAGAAAGGCCTCTAGGCCCAGTTCCTTGACGGTATTTAGACACCCAACACTCATCATTTTCAGTGGGACTTTGTTTCCTATGGAGCTTGGAGGTTCTGGGCCCTTGTGGTTCACGTGTGCAGGAAGAGCGCCTCTGCACTCAGTTGGCGCTCACATGGATTGCAGAACTAATACTAGTCAGCATCTCCCGTGTAGTTTGAAAACAGGCCTGTACTTTTTGAGATCTGATAGAACCGTGTCCCCATCAGCCTTCAGGACTGTCTGCTTCTATTTGCAGGGCTGTCGATCCAAAACCTTCCATGACGGTAGTTTCTCAGCCCTCTCAAGACTCCGGATCCTGCTGTTAATAGTGCTGATGCACAGTAAGTTTAATAACCCTCTGGCATTTGCTGCTTTCTTTGTAAACACAAAGCCATTTTGCCAAGAGGTGGTCCAAAAGGATATTGTGAGGTGTCCCTTAGGTTCCCTTGCTGGCTACAATCCTATTTCTTTTCTTCCCTATAGTTATAGATCTGAGTACTTCCGAGTTTTTCTTCGTTTTGCTTCCCATATTTAATTCCTGACTCATACGCCACAGTACTTTACTGAGCTGATTCCCCCTCCCCTCCTTATCAATGCTCTGGTCAAGGAGTGACTGAATTATTTTATACTTTTGCACAGTACTTGCTTTGTGACCTATTAAGCAAGGTGATTAAACAAATGCAGGTCCACTCCACAAGACTGATTTGGTGCATGGGCTTCATTGTTCCCTTCAAAAGGATGGGAGCGGGTTCAGAAATTGGGTTGTAATGATTGACAGTTGTCATTCTGGTCCTGGTGGGGAGGCATGTCAAATGAGTTCTTTAGATTTCAGTTTTATTTGCCAATAGATCCACTTAAAAGAATGTGTGATGAGATGGATTTGGCCTGGAGTCCCCTGCTGGAAGTCCTGTGGTCCTATCACGCCCCACCCCAGACAAGGTCAGTGGAAAGAGTCCTCCAAGAGGCCTAGAGCAGATATGTGGGAAGCAGCCAATCAGAGAAGCTTCAAGGAGCAGCCAATCAGGGCTCAGCAGGCTAGTATAACAAGAGCTGCAAAGCCCCAGAGTTAGATCAGCTTCTTTCTGAGGCTGGAAGAGCGTAGATCAGGGGTGGGCAATAATTTTTGATGGGGGAACACTCCAAGATTTTGGAAAGTGATTGGGGGCTGCACTCTTCCATGGTATTAATGGAAGGGGTGCAGAGTCTGGGATGGAAGTTGCATGCAGAAGGAAGCTTGGGGTATCAGACTAGGGTACAGGAGGGAGAAGGGAGTCTGGGAGGGAGTTTGGGTGAAGGAGGCAGTTGTGACCTAGGACAGGGTATTGGGGTGCAGGATTTTGGGATGTGATCTAGGATAGGAGGGGATTGTGATCTCAGCCAAGAGATTGGGGTGCTAGATCTGGGAGGGGGTAAGGGTACATGTAGATTTGTGGGGCAGGATGGGGGGCAGAGGGTTGGGGAAGGAAGGGGCTGGGATGCCAGAGGTAGGCTCTGGCCAGGAGACTTACCAGCCAGCAGCCAAACCAGCCTGCCTGCAAAGCTAAAGTCTTGCAGCGCTTAAAACGTTTCTGCCTGCTCAGCCATGTGCTTAAGTGAGTAACAGAGCAGAGGGAGCTACAGGACCATGGACAGAGAAGTGCTGGCAGGGACTATGAGGAATGCTGAGTTCTGGAGACTCAACCAGGACCAGGCCCTATGGCAAGGGTGCAGAATGAACTGGGGTTGTGGGGAAATGGCCCAGGGAATTGTAATAGTGATGCAGTTTATTTATAAGTACATGGTGGGTAGCTGTTATCTATCGTGTCCATGGAGTGGGAAGTTCTCTTCTCTTCCCCAATAGACCACTGAACTGAACTTCTTTGGTGACCCAGCTGAAAAGCTGAGGCTAGAAAAGTCCCAGAGAGGCAAAGTGTCCCCTGGGGGGGGAGGGGAGCCCCAGGGGATATAGCCCCGCACCAGGGCCAGGACTGTTTGAACAGCAGGAACAATTTGAGGTAGTCCAGAAGGGGCTGAGGCACTGTTCAGACCAGAGTACTATGCTAGGCTCTGTCGGACTAATTGAGGAATGTGTTCAAAGACAGGGCTGCCTATCAGGGGACCTTACAAACGGCTCTGAGATCCGTCCAACCAGGGGCCTATATATGTATATCCCAGAAGGGGGATTAGGGTTTTTTAATTATTATTTTAAACTCTCATACAGACTGTGATTTAGCTGGAGGACCAAGTCACCACTGACAAAGCAAGCACATGCACTGAGATGGAGGTGCTCATTAAAGGTGAGTGTACCTCATTACAGAAGAAGGCACATTAAGAATGAAAACATTTGCTATAAAGTTTCGTGGGCGGGAGCCCACTTCGTCAGATGCATTACAGAAAGTCACTCAAACGACCCATAGCCGAGTCAAGTAGTCTGAGCAGAAATGGAGGGGTGGGGAAGAGAGAAGAACCATAAGCATTACTAGCGATGCTCCCATATAGGAACAGTGATTAGGCTATACAAATGATCCTGTGTCTCAAACAGTAGAGGCTGCAGCAGTGACTTTGGGATTCTTGCTCTGATGAGTGCCAGGAGAGATCAGCGAGGAAGTGAATTTCTGATCACAACTCTGTTTTCGCTTTCCAAAATGTCACATCCATAAACTCAACACCTGTCCGCTGTTTCTACTGGGTGAACGGAGATGGTTTTGCATTGTCAGTGCAGAAAATGAAATAACGTTTCATTTCATCGCTAATCTCATTGTTGAGACTAGAGCGTCGTTAATCCTAATACTTGGTTTTCATGCAGTTTAGTGTATTCTAAAATCTCTAATCTAGGGTTGCTCTACCATACCAAGAATAAGCTACTGATAAAGCCAACGTTCATAGTCCTCCTGCTGCAATTTGATTGAAGATTTAGCTGTACTGTAAGTTACAAAAGTGGTATTTTCCTAAATGAGTAAAATCCTATAAGAATGTAAGATCTGACATAGTTGGCCAGATTAAAGGTCCATGTAACCTAGTGTCCTGTCTTCTGACTGTGGCCAAAGCCAAATACCCCAGAGGGAGTGAACAGAACAGGGAATCATCAAATAATTCCTCTCCTGTCACCTATTTTCATCCTCTAATAAACAGAGGCTAGGGACACCATTTCTACCATCCTGGCTAATAGCCATTGAGGGGCCTAACCTCCGTGATTGTATCTAGTTCTTTTTTGAACCCTGGTCTTCGCAACCTTCTCTGGCAAAATAGTAATAGAAATGTAGCCGTGTTAGTTTGGTGTAGCTGAAGCAAAATGCAGGACTGGCAAAGGAGTTCTTCCAATGAATTCAAAGGGCTTTGCATCAGTTGCTGGAGGCCAATAATTTCTGCCCAGCCCTAACTTGACTTTATTACACCCCACAATTCTGTACAGTGGTGTAGCCTCAATTTTTTGCAACTATAGACAAAAATATGGTGCTTCAAAATATGATTCTGTGGGCCAAACTCACCCTTTTGCAACTTAGTGGAGTTACAAGAGGGAGGAGTTTAGTCCACTGTGTGATTACTTTAATTGTTTTTTATCTCTTTTTGTTTAGGGAGTCCCCTCTCAAAGGGTATATTACAAATCATATATATTTTCCCCACCCATTGGATGGGCTGAGTAGCGGAAGGGTCCTGGCGATATATTTTTGTGGCTGTGAAATACTCCTAATGAAGAGGTGCAAAGCGGGAGCTAGGCATACGATTTCACAGCTGACATAGACACTCACGCAAGCCCCCATTGAGCTAAAAATAGACTAAAAAATGTAGGGCTAGCAGGCACCATGAGAAATCATCAAGTTCTGCCTACTGCGCTGAGACAGAATGAAGTACAATTAGACCTTCCCTAGCAGGTGTGGTCCAGCCTGTTCTTAACAATGTCCAACAATGGGGATTCCATAACCTCCCTCAGAAGCCAGTTCTGGAGTATAGCCACCCTTCTATTAGAAAGATATTCCTAATATCTAACCTAATCTCCCCTGCTGCAGATTACACCCATTATTCTTTGTCTTACTTGCAGTGAAGACCAAAAACAACTGGTTACTGTTCTCTTTATAACTGCCCTGAACATATTGAAAGGCTCAGTTCCCTATTCAGCCTCTCAAGAAAAAACATGCCTGGGTTTTTTAACCTTTTTTATAGGTCAGGTTTTCTAAACCTTTTATCGTGTTTATTGCTCTCTCCAGGCTCTCCAATTTGTCCCCTTCTTTCCTAAAATTTGGCTTTTCTTAAATGTAGCTTGGCACTGGACACAGTACTTCATCTGAGGTTTCATCACTAGAGTGGAATAATTATCTCTTGTGTCTTATATAGGCTACTCCTGTTAATTCACCTCAGAATATCGGTCTTTTTCTCAGAGGCTGTGTCTAGACTACAGCTCTTTTCCGGGATACCACACGTATCCCAGAAAAACTATGCCACATCCAAGGAACATGTCCACTTTTCTGAAAATTTTTTTGGAAAAGTGGACGCACTCTTTCACCATCCCCATAAACCTCTTTTTATGAGGAAGAAGGGATGCATCAAAAGAGGAGGTGTTTCTGACATTTGGCACGATGTAGATGCACCAAATTTTGGAAAAGCCTTTTTCAAAAGGAAAGTGACCCCCCCCCACCCGCAAATTATGGTTCACAATTTGCATCTCCTTTTTCAACTTTTCTTTGTAGTGTAGACATAGCCAGGTTAGGGGACTGGAGCACATGACCTACGTGGAGAAGCTGAGGGATTTGGTCTTATTTAGTCTACAGAAGAGAACAGTGAGGGGGGATTTGATAGCAGCCTTTAACTTCCTGAAGGGAGGTTCCAAAGAGGATGGAGAAAGGCTGTTCCCAGTAGTGACGGATGGCAGAAAGAGAAGCAATGATCTCAAATTACAGTGCAGGAGGTCTAGGTTGGATATTAGGAAAAACTATTTCACTAGGAGGGTGGTGAAGCACTGGAATGGGTTACCTAGGGAGGTGGTGGAATCTCCATCCCTAGAGGTTTTTAAGTCTCTACTTGACAAAGCCCTGGCTGGGTTGATTTAGTTGGGATTGGTCCTGCTTTGGACAGGGGGTTGGACTCGATGACCTCCTGAGGTCTCCTCCAGCCCTAGGATTCTAGGATTCTATGATTATAGCCCCATACTCCTGTCCATGCCAACAGTCCTATCATGACACTTATCCCATGAAAATAGTAGTGGAGCTGTGGGCAGAAGTGACATGGGCTAACTGCTCTGTATATGAACCATCTCAAGTTACCCAGCAACCAGCTAGGGCTCAGGTCTAAGAAGGGGAAATGTGGTATCTCAGCCTTGCTCTATACTAGGAAGCTATTTCAAAATAACCTCCCTTATTTCAAAATATACACTAGAGAGTCCACAATACAAAGCCCATTATTTTGGAATAACGGGCTAGTTATTTCAAAATCTGTATTCCTGCTTTCCTTGGGGAATAAGCTTATTTCAAAATAGCTATTTTGGGAGTTATTATTTTGAATGTAGTTATTTTGAACTAATTTCCTAGTGTAGACATGCCGTTTAGTAGAGCTGGGAAAATAATTGGTGGTTTTTTTCCAGTTTGGTGGCCACGCTGAAAAGATTCAAACAAATATCATTTGGGGCTGAGGAAAATTTTTTCCAGGGATTTTTTTGTGTTTTTAAAAGTCAGCTCAATTTCTAAATTATGTTTCAAAATAAAATGTTTTGACTCTTGGGAATTTTTTCCCATTTTTTTCCAGATGACTCTGTTTGCAAACTTATGTCAAGTTCAGCTAACAATCTTTGGTAACATAATGTTTCCTACATCACACAATTCTCCTGACACTCATCTTAACACCTGCTGCACTGTTTGCATTACATCTGAATGAAAAGCAATTGGGGAAATGCATTTTCACCAGATTAGGTCTATATTTTCCCTTCCAAAATGATTTTTAAAATAGCCTGTTCTTAAATGTAAAGTTCCTTGGAACCTTTCACATCTCTCAAAATGTCCTGGCTTTTGGACGCAAAAATAAACAAAAAGAAGAGACTATTTTTTGTCTGGATTTTATACAGGTTGAACTTCTCTGCACTGGCACTCTCTGGTCTGGCAACATCCATGGTCCAGCATGACTTTAGTTAGCCAGATGTCCAGTCAGCACGAGTGTGGCCGAATTTCCTAGGGTCCCATAACGTTTGTTTACAGCCACCAGTCTTGACTATCAGTGTTCTGTGCTGTTCTTTAGCTCTAATTTGCCCCTAAATGTCTTCGAAGAGCTCAGTAAGCAGTGTTGGATATGCTTTTAGACAATATTGACCTCCTGTGGTTTGGCAATTTTTCTGGTTTAACCTGTAGTTGGGGTTTTTGTCCTGTGGTTCTTTATTTTTCCTTGTTTCCCCGCCCCAATGCACGTTTTTTTTCTAGTGGCAAAATGAGAAAAGGAAAAAGAGGGAAGGCAGAATGATTGGAAAAAGGAGAGGGGTTTTTTTTTCACTGAAAATGTGTCATATGGAAACATTGAAACAAAATTCTATTGAACCTCTGTGTGAAAAACTTTTTGAGCCATTCTGAACCAGACCCTTTTATGGAATTGGTTAATTTTGTAGTCAAACATTTGCACTGCTTCTCTCCGAGCAGGCTGAGTTTAGCAGAGCTGTAATCTGAAGTATTGATTAAATGAATGGGTTATTGACCTTTATAGTTCAATGGCAGCAACAAAAACTGAGTCCGATAGTACTGTGTGCCCTTTTGTTCGTTGGGATCTTGGCTAAGATTCATGAAGACGATCCATGTTGCTCACTGTTGAAGGGATACAAGCTTCCTTTGATGCTTGAACCATAGTGACTCAGCTGAAATTGTTCTCCTGATGAAGAGATCAGGCCACAGGTTAAAGAACAGACAAAGTACTAGTCTGTGTTTGTCACGGGGGAGTGAACGCGAGTGTCTTCCAGATCTGCGGGGCAAACCAGTGAAGCATAACATATTTATAAATTATCTCCTTAGAGCAAGCCAGAATTTTCTAACCCACTTCCCACTTTACCTCAGAGGCAGCTTTCCCTGTCCTTGTCTAATACTCGTGTGCCTGAACATCAAGCATTTATTGTGCACAGTTAATTGGAAAAAAGAAAAGGAGGGCAATAAAACTCAGATTGGCATAAGCAGTTTTATGTGATATCTTAATGCATATGCACAGTGGAGGGGGTGGGCAAATTAAGACTTTGCACACACGATAAATTCTAATGTTTCCTAACTTTTGAGCACTTGTCCCTGAAATCACAATGTTCTTTTAAAGGAATTTGAGTGTAATTTCTTACATTTATTTTAATTTAAAAATAGGGGTGCAGAATCCTATCAGGGATGGGATTTTTAGATTGACAACACTAGCTCTTGATCTAACAAAATAACTGGTAGCAGTAGAAGACGGTTATCTTCTATGTGGACCTGGCCCAACCAAGGGATGAGAGACACACTTTGCCAACAGGTATCACAGTAAGTCACTAGATATCAATGGAATAATGAGGTTTGGGTTCAAGTCCAGGTGCTGCAGGAGTTACAGACCATTCTGTTCCATCTCCTCCTCAATTTCTGACCTGTCCCCTTCCCTTCCGCGTGCTGATGAGTTTACTCATGGAATTGCTAAGCAGCCTGATATTGGAAGATATTTAGGCACCCAAACACCTTCCAAAATCTTGCCTCACATGCTTGCTGGATCAGGGCCAAATGCTCAAGAGAGCAACGTAATAGTGGATTCAGTATTGCCGGCTTCAAGCATTCAAGAATCATGAATTAGGCCTTGGGTGTCTTTAAAAAATACATATGTGCATTTTTTATTTTGCTTTCTGCTCTCTGAACCTTTTATGGTACATGTGAGTTGTGTATTCAAGCTTTTCTTTGCAACCATGAAAGCTGGAAAGTTAGTTGTCATTTAAAAAAAGTAAGATTCTTGTACAGTCAGATGAATCCAGAACCTAGGTCTTTAAGGGAAAAAAACAGGAGCTACCAATCATTTTATAAAATTGCCGGACTTGGCAACACTTTCCCTCAGAGATTTTTATTAACTTGTTTGTTGAATAGGTATGTGTGTTTGCACATAAGAAAGTAGCTTTTTGTCTTTATTACAAGAAGGCCTTGGAGAAACCAGGATGCTTTGCAATGTGTTCTGAAAACCATCAGTCTTAGATCACTTCACGCTTGAAAGCTTTTGATTGAAAATTCCTTATCTCTAGGGGTACATGTACACCGCAGTGTTATTTCGGAATAACTAACGTTATTCCAAAATAACATAGTCCACATCTACCCTACAAGCAGCTATTTCAACATAATGTCAACATTATGTTGAGCTGGAGGACTTCTTACTCCGACGCCTGTAACCCTCATTTCACAAGGAGTAAGGGAAGTCGAAGGAAGAGTGCTCGTTCTCAGATTTCCTGCTGTGCCAAAAGCCAAAATAAGCTATTTCGACTTCAGCTATGCAATTGATGGAGCTCAAGTTGCGTAGCTTATTTCGGCTTTAGCCCTGCTGTGTAGATGTACCCTAGCTCTCATGAGCTTCATTTGGACACTTAACTGCACACCCCATAGGAGGCTTGGAAATTAATATCAGGGCCTTGAATTGGCACTAGTCACTGGAAACTCTGAAGAGTGCAGAATACCAAAGCAAAGTATTCTTGGAAGCTTGTAAGGCATTATAATGCCAACAACTTTTACTAGAAAACCAGAAACACTCTCATAAGCCTTGGCAAAGGGAGGAACTGATGCTCCAACATTTCAATTTAGAAATGAACAACTGTCATCTCTTTATCCGTTGGAAAACCAAACAGATACTGAAGACCAAGTCTCTGTCATTGTCGGGTACGTTCATAGGTTGTCAGGTACACTCACAGGTGGACTCTGTCAGGCCCAACGATGGAACAGAATAGTTATCTAGTCTGTAAGGGTACGTCTAGACTACATGGCTCCATCAATGGAGCCATGTAGATTAGTTTACTTGACAAAGGGAAATGAAGCGGCGATTTATATAATCGCCGCTTCATTTAAATCAAAATGGCCACTGCGCTGTACCGACAAGCTGTTTGTCGGCACAGCGTGGCAGTCTAGACGGGGATCTGCCGACCCCAGAACGCTTTGTCATCAGACCCTGTAAGCCTCATTTCATGCGACATAAAGGATCTGACGACAAAGGGTTCTAGGGTCAGCAGATCCCTGTCTAGACTGCTGTGCTGTGCCAACAAACAGCTGATCGGCACAGCACGGTGGCCATTTTCATGTAAATGAAGCAGCGATTATTTAAATCGCACCTTCATTTCCCTTTGTCATCCTGCCTCATCTACATGGCTCCATCAACGGAGACACCCTAAGAAAAATGTGCTCAAAATTCACTGAATGCAGTAGTCAGTTAATGGGCTCACAGTTTATTCAACCAGATCTATAAACTAAGATAATAGAACAAAAAAAACGGGTAGACTAATTGGTTAAAAAAATGTAGCAAATCGGTTATTTTCAGCTAATGCTTTTCAGCCATCAGTGATCTACATTTCCCATCCATTGCAAAGGGTCAACTGCCCCTGGCAATTTAAAAGGGCCCAAGGCAGTGGCAGCGCCTGGAGTCCTAGGCCCCTTTTAATTGCCTCCAGAGCCTTTGGCAGCACACCCCCAGCAGTCCCAGTGGCGCTGAAGGCCTGGCTGGGAGTGGCTAGTTCTCAGTCCCACCTCTTCTGTTTGAGGTCCCGCCCCTTGCAGGAGCCCAGAACCAGCTCCCTCCACAGTCCAGCAACGTCTCTTATCTGCCCTTTCTCTAGCCCTCCCCAGCAGGGGGTCTTGCTGGCGGAGAGAGGGAGTCCCTCTCCCAGAGCTCACTGCTGCCAGTGGGGGAGACCTAGGGGCAGTTCTTCTCTGGCTCTAGCCCCAGGGCAGCCCAAATTCTTCATCTCCAGCCCCGCCTCAGAGCCCACACAGAGCCCTCACTCCCCACACTTCAATCCTCTGACCCAACCCAGAGCCCTCTCCCACAGCCCTCCTCCCTAGCCCTCCCTGGAGTCATTACTCCCACACCCCAACCCATTCAGCCCAAGCCTGAGCCCCCTCCCCCACACTCCCACACACCCAACCCTCTGCAACAGCCTAATCCCCTCATCGCAGGCCCCACTCCCCACCCCTCACCTCTACATTGGCTTGCAAGGCAGATGTGGGGGAGTTGGACCCATTTCAGGGCATCACCAAAAATTATACAAGTTTGTCATCTACATTTAAACAAAGCTTTTCAAGTGATCATGTCCATACAAATCACTTGTCCCTCACCAAAGGCTCTTGTGTAAATTTCATGGCCATGGGATAAGAGGGAAGGTCCTTTCTTGGATTGAGAACTGGTTAAAAGACAGGAAACAAAGGGTAGGAATAAATGGTAAATTTTCAGATTGGAGAGGGGTAACTAGTGGTGTCCCCCAAGGGTCAGTCCCGGGACCAATCCTTTTCAACTTATTCATAAATGATCTGGAGAAAGGGGTAAACAGTGAGGTGGTAAAGTTTGCAGATGATACCAAACTGTTTAGGATAGTCAAGACAGAAGCAGACTGTGAGGGACTCCAAGAAGATCTCACCAAACTGAGTGATTGGGCAACAAAATGGAAAATGAAATTTAATGTGGATAAGTGTAAAGTAATGCACATCGAGAAAAATAACCCCAACTATACGTACAGTATGACGGGGGCTAATTTGGCTACGACAAATCAGGAAAGAGATCTTGGAGTTATCGTGGACAGTTCTCTAAAAACTTCCATGCAGTGTGCAGCGGTGGTCAAAAAGGCAAATAGGATGCTAGGAATTATTAGGAAAGGGATAGAAAATAAGACCCAGAATATTTTACTGCCCCTGTATAAAACTATGGTATGCCCACATCTGGAATACTGTGTACAGATGTGGTCTCCTCACCTCAAAAAAGATATTTTGGCCTTAGAAAGGGTTCAGAAAAGGGCAACTAAAATGATTAGGGGTTTGGAATGGGTCCCATATGAGGAGAGGTTAAAATGACTGGGACTTTTCATTTTAGAGAAGAGGAGACTGAGTGGGGATATGATAGAGGTCTATAAAATCATGAGTGGTGTGGAGAGGGCCGATAAAGCAAAGTTATTTATTAGTTCCCTAAATAGAAGAACTAGAGGTCACCAAATGAAATTAATGGGTAGCAGGTTTAAAACTAATAAAAAAAAGTTCTTCTTTACACAGCGTGTAGTCAACCTGTGGAACTCCTTGCCAGAGGAGGCTGTGAAGGCTAGGACTATAACAGAGTTTAAAGAGAAGCTAGATAATTTCATGGAGGTTAGGTCCATAAAAGGCTATTAGCCAGGGGATAAAATGGTGTCCTTGGCCTCTGTTTGTCAGAGGCTGGAGAGAGATGGCAGGAGACAAATCGCTTGATCGTGTCTTCGGTCCACCCTCTCTGGGGCACCTGGTGCTGGCCACTGTTGGCAGACAGGATACTGGGCTAGAAGGACCTTTGGTCTGAACCAGTACGGCCGTTCTTATTTTCTTATGTTCTTATGTTCAAATTGGGAGTTTGAAGACTAAGCAAGAGCAGACTCTAATGCCCTGGTGCATTTAGCATTTCTTTTAGAATTTCACTTTTCCCCTCCCACTCGTCGTTCGCTTTGTCTGTTTAGATGGTGCAAGGACTCTCTGATTCTGTGGACACATGGCCCCTAGAAATATGAGGACCTGAAGACAGTTGAGGCATCTGGATGACCCTGTAATTTAATACAAATAATACATTAATTTATCATAACATCTCTAAGTCAGAGATAAATCAATACTATAATCCCACTTGTATCTGTGGAAAGCAAGCTGGTTAAGTGACTTCACTAAGGCCAATGATACTCTGTGTCAGAGTTAGTTTAGCCTGCAGGAGTCCCTGGCTTTCAGTCTCAGGGTAATTCTTCGGGTGACACTCTTCTCCCCCAAACTGAGGCATCACTTCCTTTTGTCTTTCACAGACACTGTGTAATAGTGCTGATGTGTTAACCTTTTAAATTAACTCACCTTTAAATATGATTTTTAAATGACTACTAACTAGTCCTCTCCAAAACTTCATTCCAGCTCAGCATTCATAATAATGCAGCTTTTCTTCCTTAAACATATGGGCTTTTCTGGAGTGCACTGATATCAAAGTGACTTAAGCCCCAACAGAAACCACATTTGCGAAGCCCTGCAAATCTCCTCTAATCAGAAGCTCATTAAATGTGGAGAGGAAAACTGGATGCTGCTATTTTTCACAGTAGGCCCACTTCTTTTGGCTTCCCTTTTGTTTGTCATGGTGACAGATGTGCTGTCTGCCTCCAACAACAGACAAGCCTTCCTTGAGGGTCGCGGTCTGAGGATTTACAAAAATGAAATTGGGTGGGAATTAAATTGCTTTTGCCTGTCGACACATTCTCTAGCTCTGTCTCAGAAATATTCGGTAGCCTCTGCTTCAGAGGAAGAAAACAAAGGCAGCACAGTAGCGTGAATATAGAAGGGAAAATAAATACTTCATTTTAGATAAGAAACCGTTACAGATGTTCCAAACATCCATTCTTTTTGCACAAGAGGCAGGCAGGTATATGTGCCACCGATGCTTTTTATATTGAGCTATTTTATATTTTGCTGTTGATTATGTTGGAGGGAAACTGAGGCAGGAAGCGGCAGCTGGGATGAGAGGCTGGGCCTGGGGACAAGTCAGGAGGGAGGGAATGGGGACTGTCTGGCAGAGGTGGTGTTAGCTCTTTGGTGGTCCTATGCAGGACTATTTGGGGGGCTGCTTTTACTCTTCACCCCCCCCCCCGAATATGCTAATTGCAATGTTGGCACAAACAAAACAATGCACGGACACAACCCATGCAAACAGATTTGTTGAAAAGTCCACGTGAGCTAAGATGAATGGTATTTGGGGAATAATGTGAAACTACCTCCCCACAGCAGCTGGGGGCCCTACACAATTGGCTGGCCTACTGATGCCAAGCACCATCACTGTTAGCTGGGCACGGAGTCTGGGAACAGAGCTGCTCTGGGCGGGGGTTTGTGTATGACACTGATTAGTCATGGAGACTTGGACTGGAATGAGAAGCCTGAGACTGGATGGGTAAAGTGAATAGGATGGGGATAAGGGGTCATAAGTGAGGAAGAATTGGAACAGGGTGAAGGAAATGGAGAAACAGGCAGAGGTGTCTATTCCCACTATAAAACATTACTTTCCAGAGTCTGGGAATGGGACCCGAGTCCTGAGTCTCACCATTGCTTTATGGTCAATAAATGTCAGTGAAATCCATTTGCAAAGTGTCTTTTTTCTACCCCTCTAGTGCTGGTCTGCAGAGAGGATGACAACCTACTAATGCTATCAGTCACTCCATTAGCTCAGGTGGCAGAGAACTATGTGCTGGATCTAAAAGTGCCAGCCCTGCTGATGACTCACCTATGTGTCTATGATGCTGCATTATAGGATTTCGGGGGCGTGTCAGTTTCTTTTTTTTTTTTTTTTTTTTTTTTAACCAAATTTCAAAAAAAACCCACATTAAAATATAATGAAGGTTGCAAAGTTAAGCTCTCAAAACTTGCAAAAAGCCTATGCAGCCTTAATTCAGCCCCCATGTGCATATGCATTATGATACCATCTTTAATTACATGATCACGTTCTAGTTTTTTCTACAGGAATCCTGCCTCATTCTGCATATTGTATGGACCAGTTTGGGGGGCCGAAGGAGGTTTTCAGAGAAGTGTAGTGAAGGAAGCTGGTATATGCAGGAATCCTGGTTCATTTGTTGCAGAAGTTGGTAAGTGTTCAGGAAATGAGGCAGAGAACTGTGGAAAGATTAAGCAGAGCCTCATAGTCTAATTGAGTTAAACTTATTTTCCAGGTGCCTGACTTGAAACTCCGGCATCTCATTTGCAAAAGTATCGAGCATTCCTGGCTTAAACTGAGGTCAATGGGAGTAATATTTGAACATATACAGTGCTATGTAACAGTAAGTAATCTGAAAAATCCAGTGTTGGGCATCTCAAACTGAGCACAAAAAATGTAGGGATATTATTAACCTTAGTTGCTGTCCCTCTGCTCACCATCTGTAAAATGGGGATAATAGAAGAGGGGGTTTTTGAAAGATAACAATCAATTTTTATGAAGCACTCAGATACTCTAGGGCTACGTCTAGACTGGCATGATTTTCCGGCAATGCTTTTAACGGAAAAGTTTTCCGTTAAAAGCATTTTCGGAAAAGAGCGTCTAGATTGGCACGGACGCTTTTCCGCAAAAGCACTTTTTGCGGAAGAGCGTCTGTGGCCAATCTAGACACGCTTTTCCGCAAAAAAGCCCCGATCGCCATTTTCGCGATCGGGGCTTTTTTGCGGAAAACAAATCTGAGCTGTCTACACTGACCCTTTTGCGCAAAAGCATTGCGCAAAAGGGACTTTTGCCTGAATGGGAGTAACATAGTATTTCCGCAAAAAGCACTGATTTTTTACAGTAGGAAGTCAGTGCTTTTGCAGAAATTCAAGCAGCCAATGTAGTTAGCTGGCAAGTTTTTCTGGAAAAGCGGCTGATTTCCCGGAAAAATTTGCCAATCTAGACACAGCCTATTGGTATGTGCTATAGAAAAGCCAATGAGAACATTAATTATTCTGTCTGTATTAAGGTTAAGGCAACCTTAATTCTGGCTTTTCCTAACATCAGAGAACTTGACTTTACAACCTTAGTAATATTCTTTTAATGTAGCTTTTTTATTTCTTCTGTGTGGGGGGGGAGGAGGAGGCGGGAATTATACAACATTAAGTGTATTATCCATCCTGGGATTTTTGCAGTCCTGACATACACTGGAATTAGTGCTCTCCTCATTTTAAGCTCATAAAACGTAGTTGAACACATTTTGTAGTGTGTTTTACTTGATTATAACACACATTTACAGCCTGCAATTTACCAAAACTTGTGCTGCAGATTCCTAAAGAGGTGATATATTAGTATGAATAATAATGTAAAGCAGAAGCACTTTATTAGTTTCCATAATGGTCACATTGCTTTTTAATGTCTCCTTGTTTAGTTTGTTTATTTATATTCTGGTGAATTTAGTGCTCATGAAGTTTGCCAGGGCAGTTCTGGAGAAAAGCTGAAAGACAGGTACAGTCATTGTATACACTGTAGAAGTATGTGGGTTGTGTCTGTTTGTTTTTGTGCAAGGCGAGTTGCTGAGGCTGAAGAACACGTGAAGGCTCTAACCCGGGATGGGGAACTTCAGGCCTAGGGGCCGGATGTGGCCCCTGGCTTGCCTGGATCCATCCCGATGCTCAGGGCTCCCCCAGCTGCCCTATTTTTAATCAATTTCTAAAGAAAGCCCAGCGCCTATGCAGCTGGGTTTCTACTGCTACTCTTAACTTTGCTCCTGTATCCCCCCTCGCTGTGTACATTACCCCATGTGCGTTTCAGTACAGGCTAAAGAGCGCCTTGAACTCTCTGTACAGACAGGGAAACTTCTCCCATGAGGGCAAGGCCCCTGTCTCCATTACATTATTCCACTCTAGACCAGCAACTACGCCATCTCCTGTCTGATCTTTCCTATGGGGTTTGGAGCACACTCTCTACTCTTCTCCCTCTGCCCTTCTGCTGTCAGTAAGGGGACTAGGTGTATTTCATCTGCTTCCTCTACACGGGCTGGAACCTTACTGGGCTCTTCCCTTTCACCCTCCTGCTGGGATTTGAACAGCCCTCCGTTTGATGTCCATCCCCTGGCCACTGTTCACATCTGAGCCATAGAGCCTCAGAGCACCAACTGGGGGGTTGCATCTGGCTTTCACGAAGCCATCAGGTGTGCAGACCCTGCTTGGAAGCCTCCTTGTGCCTCAGGGCCAGGCTCCCGCCTTTTCCCCTGCTTTCTTCCTTCATGTCAATCATCATCACCAAGTCACATGTCTAAGGGAGTTGACATGCACACTGTGTATTTCCTACTGCTCTGTCCATTCAGGCCGAGTCCTCATGCGATACTGGCAGGCAGCCATTAGCAATCAGCTGTGAACAGCCAGCTGGCAAATAGAGGAGCCCTTTTCAATACGGAGGTGGATTGCTGAGGAGATTAGAATCTATAATTAGTTTGCCTTGGCACCAGCCCAATAAGTATAGCAGATCCATCTTCCCATGACAATTTAAATGGGAGTTAGGGTACCTCAATTGTGTTTGTAATAGAGATACTCAACAGGGAAGACACATTTAGCATGGCATACGTGGTTAGGGTTGCTAGGTGTTGAACCAGACAGCCCGGTATTCATGACTTCCATCCAGTAAAAAAATTCAGAAATTCCGGTAAAATGTCCAACGGAAGGGCAATTGGGACACACGGAGTGGGGGGGGGGAGGGAGAGCTTGGGCTGGCAACTGTATTTCTGCTCCGATCAGTCCCTTTTTCCTTTTTTTTTCTCAACAGAATTTTCTCCCAGTTTTTTTTTGGGTGGGGGGGGGGAGAGATTGGTATTTTTTGTTAAACCATCTGGCAACCCTATATGTGCTGATGTGCTGATCTTCAAGCCACGGGTGGAAAGGAAGGAAAGATGTGGGGCTTTCGTGTAGGTCTGTGTGCATGCTTAGATATTTTTTCAAAACGAGAAAAGTGCATGTTTTCACCTGGATAGCATGGAAAGAGATTTCCCTCCAAATTTCTGAACAAAATTTGACTCAATGAAGAAGCCAACAACAAAAAATGAATCCTCAAAAATGAATGTGTCAGGAAGTTAGGAGCATGTGCACACAGGAATGCATATGTTGCAGGCCAAAGGAAGGAATTCAGGGAACCTTTATGGACTATGTTATACAGGAGTTCAGACTCGATGATCATGATGATCCCTTCTGGACCTATGATCTAGGGATATAAACAAAGCTATTTGATAACTTCCTCCATGGAAGGTATTGAATGCCAGCCATAATACACATCATGACTGGCTGTAAATACTATTGTGCACCCAGATTTCACACAGAATTGAACGGGAATACAGCAATGCCAGCGTGCTACAGAGCCGACAATATTAGTGAATTCCCATTGAAATGTGTAACTGAGGTAATATCTGGCATCCAATAAACACATTAAACTTTGGGGATGCTTTTTCATAACATCTCAACATTGGTAAAACGGCCAGTGCCTTCCAGGGGAGCAGAGTTGGGGCCAGAGGGCCGACAGACTTGCCAAGCCCCTGCATCAGGAGTGAGGAGGCCCAGTTCTGCACTCCCAGGGGGGTGGAGCCTTGGCAGAAGGGGCGGGGCTGGGGCAGCCAGCCCTCAGAGCCGCCTGGAGTGCACAGCACAGTGCTCGGGCGGCGATTTAAAGGGCCAGGGTTTTGTTCACTGCCTCTCCTAATGAAGTGGCTACAGCTCGGAGCTTTGGGGCCTTTTGAATCACCGGGTCCCATAGCAACTGCTCCTTTTGCCTGGTTAGGCCACTGCTTACACCTTTGAAAGTTCCACTCTTAATTTTCCACCTTTGAAAGTTCCACATTTTTGTTTATTGTTATAGCTATTGGTATAAATGTATCAGTATGGATTTGCACCTTATATTTTTTTCTTTACCCGTTAACTTTCTGAAAGCATCGAAAGTGAGGTATCTGAGTATGTCTAGCCCACTTGGCATGGCTGGTTATTATCAATATCAGCTCACTTAGTAAGCATACAGCTCCACAGAACAATAAAGTGTGTACTATGTTTCAAGAGAGAAATGTCAGAGGGAGCAAATCATTTATTTTCTTTAAACACTGGAGAAAGAATCTACCATTTTAGCTTTTAGACTCTGCATCTTGAGCTCTCAACGGAGCAAGAAGTTGGGACTATTGTCTCTGACATATGCGGAAGATTGAGGTGTTCAGATTATAAAAGTTCATAGTGATAATCTGTTGAACTGAGTATATTGACTTCCCTCCTATGTCTGTTAGCTAAAATTCATACAAATAAATGTCCTTGCTTTGTATATTCAAATGGTACGAGGCTATATCTACAGCAAATTGTAAACTATAGTGCTACCAGATTTGCCCGTTGCTGTGGGGTATACTCACTTATTAGGGTTACTCTTCTGGGGGAGGGAGGTTTGATAATTTTATCAGTGTGCTGCTTGTGTTACTTGCATTCTATGGAGCTTTGCTTCCCTTTTGTGCCAAATGGAGCTCTCCTGCAGGATCTAGGTTCCCCACACCACAACCATTCTACTAGTAACCCATTGGATGAGCAAACTCCACAGGATTTTGGGGCAATACAGGGGTCTTTAGCTTAGGTACAAGCAGCATTTTTGCAGAGTGAATGGGGAAGCCAAAGCAACACCTGCAAGGTCACCCAGAAAATATCTTGGGGAGGGGGAATTGAACCCATGTCTCTAGGTGACACCCAACAAGTACACTAGCCTTTCTTTTTTTCCCTCGCTGACTAGCCACACCAGAAAAGATAGGCCAGGGCCTCAGCCTCTACCTCTCTAGTTGATGCATTGCATCTGTGTTCCCTAAGTACACTCTCGCTGCTCCTCCAGGCAGGGGCATAAGGAAAGTGGTAACTCATGGATGCTGGGCCCATTTTCAGAAGCTGGCCACTCCATTTGTGTGCCTCAATGGGATCTGAGATTGTTCTGAAAATCTGGCCCTTGACCTTTGAAATAGGATCACTTGGAATATTGTACATGCTGGTGGATGAGGCATTCGTCTGTATCGCATTCCGTTCCTGTGGTGTCCTGTTTTGCCAGATGTACTCTCGGTAACTTGGCAATAGCATTTTAAATGGAGAGATGAAAGTGTTACACATGACAAGGCCAATCTCCCTCCCCCCCCTTTTTTTATGAGCGGCAAATACACGTTTTAATTTGGATGAGCAGATGAAGAACAGACTCTTGGGCTGCCTTTGACGGGGCTGTTTATTTTCTGGTTTGTATTGAAAATGTAGACGGTGCGTTAATAAACTGTCCCTGGAGCTCATTCTTGAACACTTTAGTATTTTAGCCTTGTCATACCATCAGCATCATTAGCTTCCCAAGATAACGATGGTGTGTGGAATAATCACCACAGAATGAATGAACTGGGTTTGAAACAGTTCATTTCCAGGGGTGTTCATTTTTCAGTGATGCGAATAGGCCTACCGATGGGGAAGGGGGACAAAGGAGGCAGTTGCTCCAGGGGCCAGTGTTTCAACAGGGCTTGGGGCTCCGAGCCACCACTGCTACAGCAGGAATGGCAGCAGCCAGAGACCCGAGCCCTTTAATTGCTGTCAGAGCCCAGTACAGTGCATGCCAGCTTGTGCGGGCTGCTGTCAACTCACAGGGGCAAGGCCCAATAGGGTTGTGGATTCACTTCAAGACAGAGTCAATTAGGGATAGATAGTTGCTTTTATCAATCTCACTATGTCACTACTATTACAGGCTTGATACAGGCTTGATACTGCCAGATGGTTGCACAACTACTGCAAAGTAATATGCCAATAAGCATAGGCAGAGCAATGCATAAAAGAGTACCAGGCACTTGGAAATGCTTACGCCCCTTCAGTTATGCCAGGAGTCCTGTTCCAGTTACCTCGCACCATGCTGCAGTGGACATGGCTCCAGCTGGGGGACCCAGGGCACCCTTTGAGGTTTAGGTCCCTAGTGAGACTCACAGAGGGTTGGGACTGCCAGTGATCTTATACTACAGTTGTTTACCAGGTGTGCATGTACCTGCCTCAATGCCATTCTTATCACTTTCATGAACTGAGACCCAGGTCAAACTTGTTTACTGCTCAGTTGTTTCCCAGCTCAAGGCATGGCTTAAAGCCCAGCTGCTGTGTGGGCTTGCAGGTCCCAGGCCTGCTAAGCTGCCTACAGCAGTGATGGAAATTTTCATCCCAGGCCTGCTAAACTGCGAGACCCACAGATGACTTTTAATAATGATGATGAATGGAGATGCCTATTTTCTAGAACTGGAAGGGACCTTGAAAGGTCATCAAGTCCAGCCTCCTGCTTTCATAGGGGGACCAAGTACTATCCCTGACAGATTTTGCCCCAGACCCCTAAATGGCCTCCTCAAGGATTGAGCTCACAACCCTGGGTTTAGCAGACTAATGCTCCCTTTTATGTGATAGCTGCCTGTAGGTGGAGAGGCTGTGGCACAGACCCAGCCCCGCCCCTTCCTTCTGAGGCCCCGCCCATTCTGAGAGCATGGCGCCATCCCTCCCAACCCCCAACATCTTTCCCTAGGGCCTAGCAAGTCTGTTGTTTCCCCTGCATGCAAATACTGGTTTTAATCCACAGGTCTGTGCAGTGAGATAACTGTCTATCCTGATGCAGTTCAGAGATGGCGGCTGTTTCAATTTCTAACAGCCATTTGTAACTGTCAGAAATAGCCACTATAATACCACTACAAAGAAAAGGAGTCATATACCTGGCACGTGCGCACACATTATACATTCTAGCTGACATTTTCAAAGTTACCAGAAGGGATCTGGATGACTTGACTCCCATTAATTTGAATGAGAATTGGGTGTCTAACACCCTTTGTTGGCCTTGAAAATCTTAGCCTGGAAATACAGGGCCTGATCCAAAACCCATTGAAGTCAATGGGACTTGATTTCAACGTGTATTGGATTAAGCCCATTAAGAGAAAAGGCATAAGAAAATGTGTGGAGGACACTTAATACTGAATTTCCTGACACTCATACAGTTGTGTTATTTGTTTGCCTCTGGGGTTTTATCTTTAGAATTTCCTGGCTTTCAAACCTTTGACTTGTTGTTATGATTATAATGTTCTATTAAAGTGTTTTCTGAAGTACACTACTTGAAGTGTTTGTGTTGGCTAAGTACAAGGGAAGGAAGCAAAGTGAAAGCAAGACACATTTCCACACCACTTCATTAGTATAGCTCAATCTGTCTCAGAAGCATCGTTCCTACTGAGTCCACACTCTCTGCCCAAGAAATACTTGGTTTCCCTCTTAGGTGTCCGACGTGAAACACTGAAGTCCCGATTTTAAAAGGTGTTGATGACTCAATGGGAGTTGCAAGTGCTCAGCATCTGGGAAAATCCAGGTCTAGGGATCTCACACTGGGCATCCAAAACTGAGGTCCCAAAACACATCTGAAAGCTCCTCCCCTTACTGACTTGCCCATTTTTCTGTGCTTGATCATCTATGATGACAGTTCTGGCAAAGATATTGTGAAGAGGAGAGGAATAAAATCAGGCTTATAACAGAAAACAGTTTGCAGCCTTAACAACTCTCCCATCATAACAAACAGAATATTAAGAGCTGGACTCTGATAGTACCTTGCGCAAGTGATGTCCCTGTTAAGAGAATGGGGCTCCTTTTGGGGTAAGTTGCGATTCAGCGTGAATTGCAGGGGGGAGCAGAAGCTGTAATAAATGCACTCCGTAAATTTCTGTACCTTGCCTTGTGAATTGGGCATCCATCTGTTAGCATCAATGGTTTTCATATGCTAAATCTCACTTGTATCATGCTCAGACATATGTCTCTGTATGTCTTACATAACCCACAAACTGAGAGAGAAGAAAAATGTATTGTCACTTCTTCTGCATCCCCCATTACCTATAATGGTAAACAACACAAGGCTTGATCTAAGTTATTGAGCCTGACCTGAATCTAAAGTCCTGGATGTGGAGAGCTTCTTGATACTGTAGATTACAGGCAGAGCTTGCTACGCAGGATATGAAAGCTGATGACGGTTCTATTGCCTGCCCCCTATTCCCCCTCTTCTAGAAGGTAATAAAATATTGCTGAGATTACTGGTAAAGAATATGAAACACTTTATGTAGGTTGAAACTCTCTTAACTAGGATTCTCTGGTCTGGCAACATCAATGGTCTGGCACGGACGTTACAGGACCAGAGAGTCCTGGTGGAGGGCCAGCAGCAAGGATCCCTGTGGGGCTGACAGGGCAGTGAGTTGTCTGCAGCAAGCTGATGGTGGCACCGTCCAGCATATGGCAACAGGGCTGCCCAGCAGGGTTGGGAAAGCCAGTGCATGGCTGTCTTCATGGCTAGCAGCCGTTGTAGCTCGGTGGAGCAGGGAAGCGTGGCACATGGCTGCTTGGCGTGCCCCCAAGCCCCAGCATGGTGTGTGTGACTGCACGGCAGGTCCCAGAGTCCTAGCACGGTGCACATGGCTGCATGGCAGGTTCCTGGAACCACAGTAGCAATGGCTATACAGTAGGGTAGCAGGGTCAGCAGAGGTGGGGAACTGGCCAGGAGGGCCAGTGGCAAGGGTCCAAAAATGACCTCCCCTGGTCTGCCAAAATCCCTCATCCGGGAGGTTCAACCTGTAGTTTATCTAAAGGGCCCAGCATTGTCATTTTACCTCTGGACAATGGCTTGGGAACAGTTAGCTCTTGAATCTAAGTGAAACAAATGGCTTAAAGTCACGTCTCCCCTTTGCAGGACCTCACCACCAATGCCACCTCTTCCACAAAATTTGTTTTCTGTTGAGATTTGTCACCGTCAGATTATTGGTGCCTTTCTGATCAGCCCCGATCACAAAATGAGTGGTGACTGCAAGGTGAAACTAGAACTCCAGCCCTGTGCACCATTATTTCGTTAGCATGCCAATAGGGTACACTGCCCCATACAGAGCACGCCTAGGCTAGCACATCCCTGCTCCAAGCTTTGGCCCTTTAAAGGCAGGTATTCTGGGAACTGTAGTCCCTAGAGGTTATGTGACTATGTGCTGGTAGCATGGCTGCTAGGGGAGGGAAGAACCAGGCTATAAAAGCCTGTGACTTGAAGCCATGGGAGACTGTGGGAGGGAAGAGACCTTAGAAAAGCCCTGTGGCCAAAAGTCACAAGAAGCTCAGAGGGAGCAGTTGTTAGGGGAGACCTGGCACAGAGCGGTAAGCACCTGCAGCAGGAGAGTAAGTAGGAATGGGTGACATATCTCTGGGGAGATGGAACAAGGGAAGGAATGTGGAAGGGATTTGGTGGAGCACTCCTAAGTAGAGGCCAGGGAGAAGACCCTAAACAAAGACAGGGATAGGCACTGTAACTAAAACAGCCCTGTGAAACAATGCTGTGTGAAGTTGGATAGCTGCTTTGTGATGGAATCATAGAACACTAGAACTGGAAGGGACCTTAAGAGGTCAGCAAGTCTAGGCCCTGAACTCATAGCAGGACCAAGCACCATCTAGACCACCCCGACAGCTGTGTGTCTGACCTGCTCTTTAAAATCTCCAATGATGGAAATCCCACAACCTCCCTAGGTAATTTATTTCAGTGCTTAACCACCTTGACAATTAGGAAGTTTTTCAGAATGTACAATTGAAACCTCCCTTGTTGCAATTTAAGACCATTTGCTTCTATGATCAAAAGTTAAGGAGAATAATTTTTCTTCCTCCTCTTTGTAACAACCTTTTAGGTACTTGAAAACTGCTATCATGTCCCCTCTCAGTCTTCTCTTTTCTGAAGATTTACTTCTCATATCTTGCTTATCACACTCCTGTTAATGCATCCCAGAATGATGTTTGCTTTTGCTTTTTGCTACAGTGTCACACTGTTGACTCCTAGCTTATGGTCCATTATGACCCCACACCTCTTTGTGCAGTACTCTTTCCCAGATAGTCACTTCCCACTTTGTGTGTCTGCAACTGATTGTGTCTTCCTAAGTGGAGTACTTTGCATTTGTCTAAATCCGTGGTCCCCAACACGGTGCCATGGCGCCCGCGGGGGCATTTGCATGCGCCCACCAGGTGCTCGGGGCTGGCCTGGCCCCGGGCACATGGCGCATGGTGAGCGCCGGCCCCGGGCGCGCGGCGCTTGCGGGGGTGGAGAGCGCCGGCCCAGGGCGCGCGGCGCTTGCGGGGGTGGAGAGCGCCGGCCCAGGGCGCGCGACGCTTGCGGGGGTGGAGAGCGCCGGCCCAGGGCGCGCGGCGCTTGCGGGGGTGGAGAGCGCCGGCCCAGGGCGCGCGACGCTTGCGGGGGTGGAGAGCGCCGGCCCAGGGCACGCGGCGCTTCTGGGGGTGGAGAGCGCCGGCCCAGGGCACGCGGCGCTTCTGGGGGTGGAGAGCGCCGGCCCAGGGCGCGCGACGCTTGCGGGGGGGGGAGCGGCGGCCCCGGGCGCATGGCCCTTGGAGGGGGCCCCGGCCCCGGGTATGTGGCTATGGGGGGGGGGGCTGTCCCCGGGCATGTGGCTATGGGGGGGGCCGTCCCCGGGCATGCGGCTATGGGGGGGGGCCGTCCACGGGCGCGCAAGTGTCCCCGCCCCCTGGCGCCCGGCGGGCGAATGGCCACACCCCCTGGTGCCCGACAACCTCAAAAGGTTGGGGACCACTGGTCTAAATGGAGTATTTTGCTTAGGATCTCCAGAAGCCTGGATCGAAGAGATTGGGGGCTGGTCTCTCTTTTGGTTTCTCCTAAGTGTGGTGCTGCAAACCCCCAAAGAGGAAAACCAGCCATGGCTCAGGAAAGGTGACTTTTTTTCACACAAGAGCAGAAGATGTTGTAATCGGACCCACCAGCCAAGAAGCTGAGTGGAAGGATTCCGGTTTGTGTTGGCCTTTTGTCTGGGCTTTTTGTTTACCCTGGAAAGTGGAGAGCTTTTGATATGACTGGATGGCCAAGGCAGCAACACATCAGGTCATCCCATCAGCTTGGGGAAAATCCCTTCTGAAATGAAATGGAAGCAGCAGATTCCTCTTTAGGTCAGAGAAGGAAGATGTCTGGGACAGCAACCCAGAGGCCCAGAGCTGTATGAGGGCTCATTTGTGCTCTCTGAATCCTCTGAACTGGCATTCATGCTAAAATTTGACACCCTCCACACCGGACTTAATAAAGACCCCAACTATCTTACACATTACAAAGATAGCTTCCCCAATTATCACCTCTAATACTATTAACTCACAGACATTTCCCCTTCCCCACCTCTAATATCATTAACTCACTGGCATTCACCTTCCTTCCCCCCCCCCCTCCCCACATCCCCCTTCTGTTCTGTAATGTGATTTGTCCTTTTCATGTGTGTTCATTTTTTTAAAATTGTATCCTTTGGTATATATGGTTGTGACTGTTTTCTTCCATTATTTGATCTGAGGAAGTGGGTCTGGCCCACGAAAGCTCATCATCTAATAAACCATCTTGTTAGTCTTTAAAGTGCTACATTGTCCTGCATTTTGCTTCAGCTACCCCAGACTAACACGGCTACATCTCTACCACCATTTGTGCTAGGTACTGTACAGATATAGCAAGAAATATTCCTTGCCCTTACTATCTTGCACCAAAAAAAAAAATGTAAGGCTGATAGTGGTCGGAAATATCTGTTTAAGTTTAAACTTCAATTGAAACTTACTGGAGATGATCAGCTGTTTAAACAATTGACCTTCTGAAAGGTCCAACTCGTGCCAAGGTATAATCACAGCATATGGTTCTGTTTTTACTGGTGTGGTATTGATGACCGGGGTAAGCCTGACATATCGGTGGTATATTTCTGGGTAAAGTAAGGAGATTTATCTTTACATAGCACCGACTACATCTACACTGGCGGCTTCTTGTGCAAGAACAGCTGTTCTTGCGCAAAAACTTGCCAGGTGTCTACACTGCATGCACATTCTTGCGCAAGTAAATTTACAGTCTAGCGTTGGAAAGCAGGGCTTCTTCCGGAAGAGTTATTTCTCTCCCCATGAGGAATAAGCCGTCTTGCGCAAGAGCTCTTGTGCAAGAGGGCAGTGTAGACAGGCAACATGAATTTCTTGCGCAAGAAACCCCTATGGCTAAAACGGCCATCAGAGCTTTCTTGCTCAAAAGAGCGTCCACACTGCCATCGATGCTCTTGAGCAAAAGCATATCTCTTGAGCAAAAGCACATGGCAGTGTAGACACACTCTGTGGAAGACTTTTTGCGCAAGAACTCTTCCGCAAAACAGTTCTTGTGGAAGAAGCTGCCAGTGTAGACATAGCCACAGTGTAATTTGAGAGCTGCTTTATCTTGGACCATTGGACCAAACAGTTTTGCCATTGACTTGAAACAAGAGTAGGACTGGTCTCACACAAGTACAGTATATGCCAGGTTCCGTTCTTCATTGCACCCTGTGATAGTCAGGCCAGAGGGCTACAAGAGAGTAGTGGAGGGGAAATATATTAGCCCCAGATTAAATAGGTCTCTGTTCCCAGGGTAGACTCTCAGGGCTTATCCAGAACCAGCAGGAACCTGCTAGAATCAGTCAGAGCAATCAGGCCAATTAAAACACCTGCAATCAATAAGGAGGCTTCCAGACTCAAGGGAGCTGCACTAATTAGAACACCTGGGGGCCAATTAAGAACCAGCTGAGACTGGTTTAAAAAGGCTTCCCTTCTGTTTTCTCAGTGTGTGAGGAAAGAGCTAATGAGAGCAAGCAAGGGTGGTGGAGAGGCTGGGAGAAGAAAGTGCAAGTAAGTACCAGGAGGAAGAACCTTGGTAAGGAAGGTGCTGGGGAAGTGGCCCAGGGATCTGTAGCTGTCACGCAGCTGTTACTAGAAACCTTACAGAAACCTACTGCAGATCTGTGGGCTGAAACCTAGAGTAGGAGGAGGGCCTGGGTTTCTCCAACCATCAACTCCTCATTTCAGGACCAGGCAGACACAGGCTTTGGTGCAAAGGTTTGTCCTACCCTGGATGATGTGGAGGAACCACAGAGACTATGAAGTTTGGTTCTCCTCTTTTCCCCATGCTGGCCAATGCTGGGAGTAACTCAACAAACAGCAAGCTGGAGTCTAAATTGAGGGCTGCTGTGAGCCTCTGAGGCAAGTCATCTGCCTGAGTGCAGGATCCACTCAGGTTAAGGAGGTGCTTTGTCACAACCCATTTAAATTAAATTACTATGTCTACACTGGTTGCTTCTTATGCAAGAACAGCTGTTCTTGTGCAAAAACTTGCCTGCTGTCTACACTGCACAAGTGTTCTTGTGCAAGTAAATTTACAGTATAGTGTTGTAAAACAGGGCTTCTTCTGGAAGAATTATTCCTCTCCCCATGAGGAATAAGCCCTCTTGTGCAAGAGCTCTTCCACAAGAGGGCAGTGTAGACAGGCAACATGAATTTCTTGCACAAGAAGCCCCTATGGTTAAAATGGCCATCAGAGCTTTCTTGCACAAGAGAGTATCCACACTGCCATGGATGCTCTTGTGCAAAAGCACAAGGCAGTGTGGACACGTGCTCTTGTGGAAGATTTTTTTTGCATGAGAACTCTTCTGTAAAAGAGTTCTTGTGCAAGGAGCCGCCAGTGTAGATGTAGCCTATGAGTGTGGAGTCAGTGAAATTATACAGTGTTGATCAACATAGTAATAGCAGCTAAACAAAACTACATAATGTACACGATCCAGTAAAGGCTTAACTTAAATGAAAGACTTGGGATCACTTCAGTAAAGTTAATAGTGCCTTCCAACCATTGATAGAAGGGCTCTCTGTTGTCACTGTGCTGTGTGTCTTGGCTGCTTGGAACTTCACAATGACACTGGAGTGAGGAATCAAACTCCTGCTCCAAAAAACACAAGCCTCTACCATTTCAACTCTAGGACCCTTCCACTAGTTGGTAGCAGTACAAGTCCTATCAGCACACACACAATTTTCACTCCAGGTAGTATGGGGCAATTGTGGACATGCACACTAGCTGTTATAATATGGAATTGACCATTCCTCCATCAGATGTCAGATACTTCTAGGGGTAAGCTTGACATATAAATAGGATAAAAAAAAATTAATAGGAGACACAAACCTTGGTAGTCTCTGTGCTCATGATCTATAGCCTACCAATGCTGCCTTCTGGAGGGAAAAAAAATCCCTCCACTAAGGATAACCATGGAATTTCAGTGAGGGAATCGTTCCCTCAATGAACATTTTTTTTTTTTTTTCAAAGAGCCCAAGTCTCAATGCAAATAAGACTGGAGCATCTAAGGGTATGTCTACACAGCACAGTTATTTCAGCATAACGACTGTTATTTTGGAATAACTGCGAGCATCTACACAGCAATTCTGTTATTGCGAAATTATTTCAAAATAATGGATGGCTTAGGCCAACTTTTGTGAACCTCATTCTATGAAGAATAACACCTATTCTGAAATAACTATTTCAAAATAAAGCATGCGTAGATGCTCTGCTTCTGCTATTTTGAAATGGCCCTTCACCAGGGCTATTCTAAGCTATTCCTCCTGGGGCTTTAAATCAAGATAGCACGTCTGCATTAGGGAAGCCTGCCTCGGACTCATTTTGAGGCTTCCCTGCAGTATGGATGTGCTGTTTCAGAGTAAGTACTCTGGAAAAGCTTATTCCAAAATAATTGTGCAGTGTAGATGTAGCCTCACTTAGTCTCAGGGAGGTAGCTGTGTTAGTCTGTTTCAGCGAAAACAACAAGAAGTCCTGCAGCACCTTAATGACTAACACATTTATTTGGGCATAAACTTTCGTGGGCTGGAACCCAAGTGGTTTCCCTAACCCAGTGTGTTCCACCCACCAAAGCTTATGCTCAAATAGATGTTAGTCATTAAGATGCCTTGTTGTTTTAAGTTACTTTAGGTGATCTTGACAACATTATCCTTAGAATTTTATCAAAGCTTACATGTTTGCTTTGCCGAGGAAAATAATGTAACAATTGTATAGCCTCTTAATGGCTTTTCAAATGAATATGATTTCTGCAAGAGGCAGTCTGCTGAGCAACTCTGAGACATGCGCCTGGCGGTGAAATCCATCTGGGAAACAAAAAAGCTACCGCATATTAATATGCAATGTGTACCTCACTATATTTCACTAAATCCGCATAATGTTAGCACTGGGTCTCAGGAGAAGAAAGTGTACTTCATAAAGCAAATCAATAAAATGACTGGGCAAGATTTCTAGATGCTAATATGCATTAGTCTCCAAGCACTTCATGCCAGCCTAACTAATTATTTTGTAATATTGTGGGTAACTTAATGACTTTATACTTCTTTGCTTTTAGTTAATATCCATATTACATTTCAGTCTGTAGGCCAGACTCTGCTCTCATTTATACCAAACCAATCAAAGACAAAGGAACCGCGTGGGATATAAACAAGAGCAGAGTTTTGTCCCATCACCTAGCACTTGTGCCATTCCAGACCACCTGTGTTAAGACACAAAATAATCAAGGTAAAACCCAGGGGTCTCCTTTTCAAAACTGCATGTACATACGTGTGCGATAATGTACAACTATGTTGGGTGCCCATTTGCCATGACTGTGCATGTAGTCACGGCTATTTTGTGGTCAAATGACCTGATAGATCAGGTCGGGCAAATTTTCCAGCCTATGGGTGCTGTGAGGATTGTGCTGAGGGCAGGACACCTAGAAACACATAGCCCCAGCTGCTTTGAGCAGCCTGGCACTGTGGCAGGCAGGGATCCTGTTTGAGGATTCTGGTGCACTCCAGGTCAGATCCAAAGGCTTTGCAGGCTGGATCTGGCCTGCGGGTTGTATTTTGCCCACACCTGTGTTAGATTAATGTATTGCTGTACATGCACTAGCAATACATGTGCATGCACATTCTGCTTTACATCTGCAACTAAGCACGCCCACGGCTGGCAATTTGGACCAATGCAGTGCCTAGGAAATGAGGACACTAACCGTGTTCTTGACTATGACTCAGAGAAGGCTGACTGAATTTAAGCAAGCCTTTCGTCTCTGAAATACACCTGTGCAAGACGCTGAATAATGCGGGATATGACTGGCTACCGGCCTCCTGTCTGCCCTGTGAATGGTCTCCTTTACTTTCTAGTTTTTTAGAACTAGAGATTTTGCACCCCAAGGAAGGACTCATCAATCTCTGTTTGAGCAGAAAAACCTTTGCAACTGAATGTTAACCCCATGTGCTTATTCTCTGCTCGGGCTAATCCAGTTTGCAAACCCGTAGAAACAATTGGGGCTTGATTCTCTGCACGGGGGTAAATCGGTAGTAATTTCTCAGTCATGTATAAAAACAGTGGTAGGTAAAGAATCTTGTACCTGTAGTTTGAAAATGATTAATCAGACACTGGTCTTGAACTTAACTTATGTTTTGGGTATTTTGAGAGGTTTTTAATCTTAAAATTATGTAGATGGCCTCTGAACTGTTTCATAATTACATGCTTTTCAGTGGCTCTTGCGTATTGGTATTTTCTCATCACTCCTTATTAAAGAAATCCTTTCCATAATCCTCTTCCTATGTGCCATGTGACTTTTAAACCTTTTAATCTTCAGGATGGTTTGCGCTGCTTTGGCTGTTAAAATCCACTCTGTTCAAAGCCTACCTGGAAAAAAAGGAGCTAAGGTCACCATCAGCATTGTATCTCACTCCTTGCTCTCACTCTAGTATGATTCAAATTCACTTCTTGTATTCCAAATGCTCATTGTTTGTGACTTTATAGCTTGGTACATTTGTAATGTCCAGACTGTCTCTAAAGAGGCAGAGAATTTGGCTGACTAGCTCCAGAAAGCCAAGATGTACATAGCTCGATACATGAATCTTGTTTTTTATATACAGTTTAAGCCACATCCCATAGAAATCAATGGAAGTCTTCCCACTGACATTTGGCTGGATATATATTATTTTCATGAATTACTCATCCAAGCTGCAGCTAGGTGCCCTGTGGGTCATGAGACACAACAAAGGATGCAATACTAGCTGAAATCTTGAAACATCCTTGGAGACTTGCAGGTATACAAAGGAAGAGTTGGTACAGGATCACAAAAGGGTCTAGGACAAAATCACCCATTTTCCAAGTAAGGGAGCTATCTATTGTGTGGCCATGATTTGAACATGTTGAATGGAAGGCATCGACTAGAAAGTAGGGGTGGGAAGTTTATTGCAGAAAGAGTTATTCTGCTGCCAGATATTGTAGGAACAAATAACCCCAAATAAACTTAGATAAAGGTGGATGTAGATTTGTAATGCGTGTCTGATATCGGGCACAGCAGGCTGTATGAATGTCCTTTCTTATCTGAGCAGGCTGCAAGATTTTCATAATTAATATGGTCTCCCAGGAGAGGGTAGTTTTTCTAATTGCACATGCGTACCGTGAAATAGCAGGATGCACCAATTGAACTGTAGCTGTGTTTTGACTGGCTGCAGAGGGAGCATACAGCTCTGACACTCACTGTTGTGTGCAATCAGCATGCACCATAGATCACGTACCCTTGCTTTACTACTTTAGTAATACCAGTAATGTGGGTGGAAACTAGCAGAGTCTGGCAACCCTGTGCATGGGCAATAGTAAACCAAATGTCTCTCAGACCACGCACACAGAACCACAGATTGCCCACCACTGGTGTATGTTATAGTAGCCAATAATGTATCCTTGATATGGAGTAAAAATTGCTCATGGGTGTAATCACGGGTGTGACTTCATGCGTGAGCCCTTCCCAGTGGGGATCAATTTAATTCAGTTTGCTGAATTAAATTCTCAATCATGTATGTGTGCAGAAATGGCATAGATGGGGCCCTGCTTCTCTCTGTTCACGAGTGTTGTAGCCAAGATAAAGATGACAACCGGAGATAGATGGGGCAAATCTAACACCTCTTGTTTGTTTGTTTGTTTTTGTTCTCTGACATTTATTTAAGTTGCCCATGATGGTTCAGGGAATGGATGTGGATGATCCTGTCTTATGTCACATCTTACTGCTGCTCACAACAACACTTGCAAACAAACCATAGCATCATGCACATGGTGATAATGGCATGTACATACTCACCAAACAGAGTTGTCAGCACTAAGGTTGCTGGTGGGAACTTCCTATCAACACTGTTAATAAAAAGCGAGGAAATAACCCTATAAGGCAACACTCTCCTCTCTTCCATCCATGTGTGGATGTCTTCCATCCATGTGCAGAATAATTTTATGTGCACTGAGATGTGTGAATGTGCACCACCAACAAAAACACACAGCCTAGCTGTGGACCTTCTGCTAATCAGCTGGAAAGCATTTGAATTTCTCCTGAGTGGCTGCATAAGCACACAGCTTGTAGGGAACTCTGCACGCTTCCCTCTCAACCTAAATTTGCATGCCTCACTACCTGCACATCACACATGTTGTATTCTTCAGTGCTCCAACAAATTCCCTTTTTGTTACATCCACCAAAAATCCTTCTGTCCATTTCCTCAGTATTATGTTCAGAACACAAACTTAGGAAGAATCAGCTGTCTTGCCAAGCCTTCAGTTGCAGAGAGAAAAATTAGACTACTATTTCAATCACATGATACTGATAGAAACAGTATGTTCAATCCAGGTGGAACACAAACAGTATGTCATGAAGAATTGCTGATGTTTGCACAAGATGAATCCTCAATTCAATATTGAGATTATCATGGTATACAAAAGTATTTAATGCATTAGAATATGTAGGTAGAAATGAGAGTTATTGTAGATGTAGGTAAGAAGGGTGGCCTCATGAGGAGGACACACTGGACTTGATTCAATTCTCTGCTAAGCCAAGTGGCTAGGTCTAGACTGGCATCATTTTCCGCAAATGCTTTTAACGGAAAAGTTTTCTGTTAAAAGCATTTGCGGAAAAGAGTGTCTAGATTGGCACGGACGCTTTTCCGCAAAAGCGCTTTTTGCAGAAAAGTGTCCGTGCCAATCTAGACGTGCTTTTCTGCAAAAAAGCCCCAATCGCCATTTTTCGCGATCGGGGCTTTTTTGCGCAAAGCTTTGCGCAAAAGGACTTTTGCCTCAACGGGAGCAGCATAGTATTTCTATAAGAAGCACTGATTTCAGACAGTAGGAAGTCAGTGTTCTTGTGGAAATTCAAGCGGCCAGTGTAGACTGCTGCCCAGGTCCCTGCCAGAATCAGCAGCTGCTTTTGCAGAAAAACTTGCCAGTCTAGACACAGCCATGGTGTTTCTGCAGAGCTATGGGCAAATCGATTAATCTAGTCTGTGCCTCAGTTCCTCATCTGTAAAATGAGGGTAATCTTTCCCTACCTTGAGGATGTTTGGGTAAAGTCCATTCACTATTGTGAGATGCTCAGATAATACGATGATCAGGCAAATATCTAGAGAGCGGGGAGATAAAATATTGCTAAGCAGTGCACCCTGGCTCTCATTTTGCTCCCAGGTTAACATCATGCAATTCTGAAGAGCCTCTAGAAGGCAGTGGAGTTTATATTAGTGTAGCTGATGGGCGAATCTCTCATTCTCCTCTGGGTACACCTGGTTGCAAGAACAAATGCAATTGCACAGCGATTGCCATCTTTTCTTTGCCACAGAACCAGGCCTCCTCTTGGGAGCTCAGTGCCTTCTATGTAAGGTGCTCTGCCAAAGCCCTCTTCCTTTCTGCATTAATATGTTGGCCTTTAAACACATGCCATGAAATGGCTGCTTCCCTTCCTATGACACATCTTTGCTTATTTCAATCTTAATTCATCATGTTTTTGTCCTCTTGCAAGGCGCCTTGGGGGTTAGCAGGGGAGACGGCCCTCAGCAGTTGCCGCTGCTCTCACTCTGGGCTTGTATTCGAAGATCTGCCTCGGAAGGGGGGGGCTCGCCCCCCCCCCCATCCGAACCAGTTTTTCCCTTGCTGCAGCTCATAATAAAACTGCCTCTGGCTACTTGTTGCTTCCAAACTCAGAGTGAGGACAATGTTTTCTTCCACAACTTGTATGGGACACATGATGTTGAGTACAAGGGTTTAAATCTGGCACTAACAAACTACAGCTAGAGAATGTATAGCTGTTTCCCTATGATCGATATTAACAAAAATTCATCCAAAATTATTAGAGAAAATGTGTGTTCTTCATCTGCAGCTATGGGGCTGCACGATTAATATGGTCAATACAAAGGAATATCTATAGCTGCAAGAAAATGTTGTTGTTTTTTTTTTATTGTCAACCAGACCCTTAGTGGATATAAATTGGCAAAGATTTACTGGAGTGCATGAAGGTACATTGATTTACATCAGCTGAACATCTGGCCACATAAGGCATTAAACCAGTTACTGAACTAATGTTGAACCCATATTTACTAAAACTCTGACAAAGCTGAAGGGTTGTGGTTAAGATTAAGAGACGCTGGTGTCTCTCAGTGTGTGTCTACACAGCAGCGTTATTTCAGAATAACGGCCATTATTCTGAAATAACAATGCGAGCGTCTACACAGCAATTCCATTATTTTGAAATACATTTTAAATAATGGGTGGATTATTCCTACATCTGTAAACTGCATTTCATGAGGAAAAACTCCTCTTCCGAAATAGCTGTTTCGAAATAGCAGTAGTGTGGATGCTCCACTGCTGCTATTTTGAAATGGCTCTGGCGAGGAGATATTATAAATAATTACTCCCCAGTGCTTCCAGGGGCTCTAAATTGAGGTAGCACACCCACATTAGGGGAGCCTGTTTCAGACTAATTTTGAGGTTTCCCTGTAGTATAGACGCACTATTTTGAAATAAGCTATTTCAGAGTATTTCTTCCGGAATAGCTTACTCCAAAATAAGTGTGCAGTGTAGACATACCCACAGAGTTTAAGGATAGAAAGGATCACCAGATAAAAGGGGAATAAGAACAACCCAGGAAACTACAGACCGGTCAGTTTAATGTCTGTCCCAGGGAAGATAATGGAGCAGGTAATTAAGGAAATCATATGCAAACACTTGGAAGGTAATAAAGTGATAAGGAATAGCCAGCATGGGTTTGTGAAGAACAAGTCATGCCAAACTAATCTGATAGCTTTCTTTGATAGGATAACGAGTCTTGTGGATAAGGGAGAAGCGGTGGATGTCATATACCTAGACTTTAGTAAGGCATTTGATACGGTCTCGCATGATATTCTTATTGATAAACTAGGCAAATATAACTTAGATAGGGCCACGATAAGGTGGGTGCATAATTGGCTGGATAACCGTAGTCAGAGAGTTGTTGTTAACTGTGCTAAATCCTGCTGGAAAGGGATAACAAGTGGAGTTCCTCAAGGGTCTGTTTTGGGACCCGTACTGTTCAATATCTTCATCAATGATGTAGATATTGGGCTAGAGAGTACGCTTATTAAGTTTGCAGATGGTACCAAACTGGGTGGGGTTGCAACTTCTTTGGAGGATAGGGACATAATTCAAAATGACCTTAGCAAGTTAGAGAAATGGTCAGAGGTAAACAGGATGAAGTTTAATAAAGAGAAATGCAAAGTGCTCCACTTAGAAAGGAACAATCAGTTCCATACATAAAAGATGGGAAGCGACTGTCTAGGAAGGAGCATGGCGGAAAGGGATCTAGGGGTTATAGTGGACCACAAGCTGAATATGAGTCAGCAGTGTGATGCTGTTGCAAAAAAAGCAAACATGATTCTGGGATGCATTAACAGGTGGGTTGTGAGCAAGACATGAGAAGTCATTCTTCTGCTCTACTCTGCACTGGTTAGGGCTCCGTTGGAGTACTATGTCCAGTTCTGGGCACCGCATTTCAAGAAAGATGTGGAGAAATTGGAGAGGGTCCAGAGAAGAGCAACAAGAATGATTAAAGGTCTAGAGAACATGACCTATGAGGGAAGGCTGAAAGAACTGGGTTTTAGTTTAGAAAAGAGATTGAGGGGGGACATGATAGCCATTTTCAGGCATCTAAAAGGGTGTCACAAGGAGGAGGGAGAAAACTTGTTCATCTTGGCCTCTGAGGATAGAACAAGAAGCAATGGGCTTAAACTGCAGCAAGGGAAGTTTAGGCTGGACATTAGGAAAAAGTTCCTACCTGTCAGGGTGGTCAAACACTGGAATAAATTGCCCAGGGAGGTTGTGGAATCTCCATCTCTGGAGATATTTAAGAGTAGGTTAGATAAATGTCTATCAGGTATGGTCTAGACAGTATTTGGTCCTGCCATGAGGGCAGGGGACTGGACTCGAGAGGTCCCTTCCAGTCCTAGTATTCTATGATTATGCCTTTTGTTGGGCAAAAGGGGTTGGGAGACAGAGGCGGATGCACACTGTGCCTGTGGCAATGAATACCAAAGCCTCTGAAATAATCATTCAGCCCACCTTTCTGTGCTGGTCCTCAGCCCTAGTCTGAGCTTTCACTGAAGGTGGGGTTACCAGGGCAGAGTCCTTAGCAAGAGGGTCTACAATGCACCTGCTTTATCAAGGAGACAGAAGCGGGGACTCAGCGCCAGGGAGCAGCAGCTCAGCACTCTGCCTGAGGAGCCGAGATCGCACCTCCAGTTTATCATCCAAGATCTGCTGCTGCCAGGCCCTTGAATCCCTGGTCTGTTCTGACTCGCCATGGGCCTCTCAGAAAGATGCAGAGGAGGCCTCGTGAAGGTAACCTCACCCAGGTTCACTGAGCCACCCTAGCTCAGGGGAGTTTCCTCCCTCATTCAGCACAGGCCTCAGTGCTGTGTGACTTGTTCCCCCTCTAATGCAGGTTTCCCAATGAACCAGGCAAATCCTTTCCCCAGCGCGCGATACCCAGGGTCCATATTAGATTCCCCCAAGCCAAACCCACCATCCGCTCCTGGAGAAGCACTGCACACAGCACCATCATCACAGACGCACGTCCTGTTGCCATGACAACAAGCGGGTCGGGAGGAATCATTCCTCCTTAGAATCACAGTTCAAAGCTTAAAGCAACAATGTTGCCTCCAATTGCCTATTAGTAGCGTGTACAAACACAGCTGGGCTATGGCCCTGGGGGGGAAAAAAGATCATGCCCTATTATTCGCCAGTTATTTTCCCTTCGCCGCTAGCACTTAATGCAATCAATGGAGAATGATCCCCCCTCTTGTTCCCCAGTCCCACACAAAAGGAATACTGCTGATAATGAATGATTAATTTAAAATGCCTTGCCCACACTGCTGGAATCGATTCTTTAATGAAAACTGATTTAAAAAAAAAAACACAATCCTTGACGTAGGAATAAAAGAGACTGGTACCGAAATCAGAGGGAGCGGATGAATTTCTGCTCTGACACACTCTGCTCCACAGGGGAAGCTGCTAACAAAAGACAATGATCTCTTCACCCTGGCGCTGCCATGCTTTACATAAAGGTAATCCATCTGGAGGATTATACAGCCACACACACCAAGAGCGTTATCAATGGCGTGGATCCTGGCTTCTTCTCCAGTCCCTGTGTGCCAATTCATTGGCACAAGAGGAGCTGAAATGGACTGTGTCCTCCAACGTAGTCCAGTCTGCTGAGGCTGTTGAATTGTTACAGCCGATTCCTATAGCTATTCATCCTCCCCCTGCCAAAAATCACGATTGACTTTCTCATGAGATTTTTTTAAGATAGCAAGGGGTGAGTGGTTTTTACTTGTCTTCTGGTTTTTTGAGCCTTTAGGGACCATGTTTTCAAGCTCTTTTGCATAGGCATGAGGGCTAGAGACTTGTAATGAAACCTGGGATTCTCATATTATCACATGATTCCAGGAGATGGGGCTTTAAGAAAAAACTCAAAATGGAGCTGGAAACACTGATCCTGTGGCATCGGGAGTATGTCAGGAGCATGCTAGAAGGGAAAGGGGCCTGGTCATAGTAAAGTGCATTCTAGCTATCCCCAGCTAATGGATATCTCTTTGGAAGTGGCTACCAGCTGGTGTTCTTTAGAGCAGTCTAAAGGCTGCTCTAAACAAAGTGGGGACTAGCGATGGTGTAAACTGGCTCGAGAAGGAGGGAGCTGTAACTGAGTAAAGCGGAAGATTTGTGTCACACTCAGGGACGGCTTTAGGAAGTGTGGAGCCCAATTCAAACAGTTTCAACGGGGCCTCTGCAGCCGGGATTTTTTGTTAAGCTTCTCTGGAGCTGATGCCTCCTCCCGCAGCACACCCGGCATGCCAGCACACTTCTGGCTTTAGGGCACGGGGCCCTCTTAGGCGCGGTGCCCGATTCGGGGGATTCGGTCGAATCGGCCGGAAGCCGGCCCTGAGTCACAGTGCACGAGAGCCTCAGGAACTATACACATCTGCAAGATAATGGAGAGTCAGGTCCAGAGTCTGCAAAGGGCTTTGAAATGTCAAGTAGTAGACAGTAGCAGCACATCAAATTCTGTGGTTTCAGGATGCTGTCTTCAGTTTTTGTAAATAACCTACATTCCATCTGGAGTATAAGTAAATCCTCTTGTTCATTTCCGTGTCACCATAAAGGAATTTTTGGAAACTCTTCACATTCCATCACTAACTCTAAGCTCATCTGACCTTCCAATGATCTGCCATGCACCATTCAGCCATGTCCGTGCTGGCCATCCCCAGCAACAATGACCCTCCATAATTCCTTCCAAGATAGCTAACCTCTTGAGAAAGCTAACTCAGATAGTTCTCTCCCTAGAGGAAACAAATCTGATAAGTACTGAATTTTAGCTAACTAGCTGGGCCAAAGGGCAACAATATCAATGAAAAGAGATTCACTTTCCAAGACTGCAGAGCCATGCTAAATTGCAAAAATAAAAACAAACAATCAAAAATGATCATGTGTGCAAATTCTGTAGGAAGCTATTTGGTTAAAAGATCCCAAATCCTGCCTTTTAGCCTAGGTACAATTTTTGTCTATGAAAACCACTCCAGCAAAACTTGCACACAGTTTGTTCATGTATCTAATCCAAGGTAGATATTTATCGCATCTCTAGCATATTTCCAGTGGAAAATCCTTAGAGGAAAATAGACCATATTGGATTTTCCAATTGCCTCTCAGGTTTCCACAGTACAACACATAAATTCAGCAGACACTGCATTCACCTGTCCAATGGCAGCAGTCTCAAACTCCATCTAGACTGTATGCCTTTTTTGACAGAGGCTTTGTCGACAGATGGGGTACGTCTAAACTACATGGCTCCGTCGACGGAGCCATGTAGATTTGTTTGTTTGGCAAAGGGAAATGAAGCCGCGATTTAAATAATCATGGCTTCATTTAAATTTACATGGCTGCCGCGCTGAGCCGACAAACAGCTGATCAACTGTTTGTCGGCTCAGCGCGCTAGTCTGGATGCTCCCCTGTCGACATGAAAGCCTTTTATCGACCTCCCTGGTAAACTTCATCCTACGAGGCATAATGATTATTTAAATTGAGGCTTCATTTCCCTCTGCCGATCAGCCTAATCTACATGGCTCCATCGATGGAGCCATGTAGTTTAGACACACCCATACTGTCGACAAAGTCTCTGTCAAAAAAGAGTGTTTAGACTACAACCAGTTCTATCAAAAAAGCAAGCTGCTTTTTCAAAAGAGAGTGTAGCCGCTCTTTCGAAAAAGCACAGTTTGCATGCAATAGCACCTTTTTTCAAGAGTACTTTCGAAAAAAGGTGGTATTCCTCGTAAAACGAGGTTTGCCGCCGTTGACAAAACTGCCAAGTTCTGTTGACTTACCGTCAACAGAACGCGGAGGTAGTGTAGACACAGGTATAGTTTTGTCGACAAAAGGCAACTTTTGTCAATAAAACCCTGTAGTCTAGACACACCCAAATTGAGCAGGTATCATCTATGTGATAAATTCGCCATCTATAAAATACATTTCATTAATGACTTGGACAGTAATTTGTTGCAGTAAAGTTTGTGTGAGTGTGTGATTTTTTTCAGGCTGAAAACAACAGAGTCCATATAAAGTATAAAACCACTCTCAGGACTGTCCTGTAGAGTATATTTATTCTATATATAAAGAAACAGATGCACAGAGGGTATGAGATTTTTGCTCCACTTTGACCTCTGCTCTCCTTAAAGTCAGCGGTGCAGAGTTAGGTCAACAAGGAGCACTTTTGAAAATCCCATCCCACCATTTTTGGTCCATAGTGCATTCATATGTGGACTCATAGACTGGATACTCTTTCTAGCTCACAGCTATTTTGTAGTTATGTTAGTGAGATGTTAATGAAGGGAGAAAACACTAAAAGACTCCAGAGATTTTGGAAGAAACCTTGAATATAAAGTTCCATTTTGGTACTTGTGTTCTGTACTTGCTTGGAAAATAGGATCTCATTTTGTTCATTTGCTCCCGTTATGGGCTATGTCTAGACTACAGCCTTTCAGAAAAAAGTTACACAAATTGCGCAGCGCAATTTGCGTAGTTTTTTCCAATTGCTTTTCCGGAAGAGGCTTTTCCGCCATTTGGCCCCGTCTAGATGTGGCCAAATGGCAGAAAAGCCTCCTCTTTCAGAGGAGACTTTATTCCTCGTAGAACAAGGTATACAGAGCTCCCCCAAAAAGCATGTCTACTCTTCCACGAAAAAAAGTGGAAAATCAAACGCATTCCCTGGACGCGGCGGAGTTACCTCCAGGACCCTGAAATAGCCCCGCAGTCTAGACATACCCACGGAACAAGATATATAGGGCTTTCCAAAAGAGCACGTCTGCTCTTCGTGAAAAAAAGCGGAAGAGCAAACTTTTCCCCTGGATACGGTGGGGTTTTTCCAGGATATCCGCAGTGTAGACATATCCATGGAGAGCAGTTGATCACTATCCTCTTTATATAGGCTGGGCACATTTTCTATGAAATTAAAGATAAGGAGGCATTTTGGGGAAAGTAGGCAAGCAAGTGGCCTTTCATAATTTGAGTGTGCTGAATCTGGAGAAAAAAAAATATTTACCAAGGTGAATTCTGAATATTTCGCCTTCTCAATCAGAGTTCCTAATTTAAGTAACATTTGAAAAAAGAGGCAATTTCTGTGGGTTTAACTCCTTTACAAACAGTTCCTATAGCTCCTGTGCATGGTTTAGACAAGCATAATTAAACCGTTTCTATATGGACCAACGCACTCCTTGCTTCTACAGGCCTTAATGTAAGCCAGTGTCACATTTCTGCAGCTACAATGTTGTGACCCCCAGCCTTTGACCTATGCATAGGTAATCATTTCTGCACAGCTGTTGGGGATTAGCTCCAGTAACATTAGCTTGGGTACCAATTCTCTCTCGTACTTAATCCAGCCCCTATTCTCTGCTCAGGGTAGTTCAGGATTGTTGAAGTTTGCCTGCCTCCATACCATGGCGCAAAAGTGAGCTTTTCGGATCTGATAGCACAATTAATCACTTGTGGTAGGAGTGTCAGAGTTTAACCAGTTAACGGGTAAATCGATAAGCTGATGCTTATTGGTTCCTGTTAATGGTTAAACTCTGCAATTCTGTTAGGGACCACAGGGCGGGAAATGGGAGAAAGCAGCAACAGCCCCGTGAGGCAGGGAGTCTGGCAGCTCTGTGGGGTTGGGGGTGGAAGCCTGCCTGCAGCCCCATGAGTCCATAGCTGCACAACCCCACAGGGCTGGGAGCTGGCAGGCCTACGGGTCTGGGAGCTGGCAGCCCCACAGAGCTATTAGCTGGCAGCCAGACCGGAGCCTTGTGGGGCTAATAGTCACAGACAGCCATGCAAACAGTCCCATGGGGCCAGAAATTGTCAGCCCTGCAGTTAATCATATAATTGATAGAATTGTTGTTGGTTACATTGTTAATATTTTTACACATTTTTTACATCCCTACTTGTGGGGGACAGTGCTTCTGGTGCTAGTTCATCAAGAGAACAATATCACCCGATTCTTACCACAGCTCTCTTCATCAGGTAAATTGAACACGATGCTGACAAACTTTGCTGTTGAAACAATTCTTTCTTTATGTGGATCATCCTTCCCCAAGTCTCTTTAAACACCATGGCTGTGTCTACACTGGCATGAATTTCCGGAAATGCTTAAAACGGAATACTATTCAGTTTTCAGTTTTTCCGGACAAGGAGCGTCTACATTGGCAGGCTGCTTTTCCGGAAAAGCCCTTTTTCCGGAAAAGCGTCTGTGGCCAATGTAGACATGCTTTTCCGGAAAAGAGCCCCGATCGCCATTTTTGCGATCAGGGCTTTTTTCCGGAAAAGACTACTGGGCTGTCTACACTGCCCCTTTTCCGGAACAGTGTTCCGGAATAAGGACTTATGCCCGAGTGGGAGCAGAATAGTTTTTCCGGAATAGCGGCTGATTTTGTACAGTAGAACATCGTTGCTTTTCCGGAAATTCAAGGGCCAGTGTAGACAGCTCGCAGCTTATTCCGGAAAAGCGGCTGATTTTCCGGAATAAGTGGCCCAGTGTAGACACAGCCCATGTTTCTTCATGAGTATTGTCCAAGCAATTTTTTTGCTATGCCAGCAATATGGGAAACAGTCTGTCAGTGCATGGAAAGAGAGTATTGTTTGCATGTCTGCTTAAGTTCACAGAAATGTATCATTTTTTAATGTTCCAACCTTCTGTAGCTTATAGGTATTAGCAAGGTAAAGCACAGGCCTAAGTTAAGGGAATAAAGCAATGTAAGCCTTACTATATCCTGTAAGATATTGGCTTAAGCAGTTACCATAAGGCTTTGAGGTCTGTGAATTTTGGCACAAACAAATGGCCCAACAGTCATGTTTTGGGGAACTGGGAAAGGTGTGTTTAGGTGGGAAGTTTAAAGCAGATAGCCTCAAGAGCGTTGAACCGATACCAGCTTTTGGATACATTAGGATAGAAACATCCATAGACATCTGACCACAAGAGGGCCATGGTCATAGACACCTACTCTGTGGGGCACTAAAATACTATAATGATGTCATTTGATTTTAATGTTACTAATATGACATGTTAATCTGGGCTAATCCTTTTTGCTGTTGAAAAATGACTGACACTCTATGGCTACGTCTACACTGGCCCCTTTTCCGGAAGGGGCATGTAAATTTCACCTATCGTAGTAGGGAAATCCGCGGGGGATTTAAATATCCCCCGCGGCATTTAAATAAAAATGTCCGCCGCTTTTTTCCGGCTTTTAAAAAAGCCGGAAAAGAGCGTCTACACTGGCCCCGATCCTCCGGAAAAAGCGCCCTTTTCCAGAGGCTCTTACTTCGAAGTAGGAATAAGAGCCTCCGGAAAAGGGCGCTTTTTCCGGAGGATCGGGGCCAGTGTAGACGCTCTTTTCCGGCTTTTTTAAAAGCCGGAAAAAAGCGGCGGACATTTTTATTTAAATGCCGCGGGGGATATTTAAATCCCCCGCGGATTTCCCTACTACGATAGGTGAAATTTACATGCCCCTTTCGGAAAAGGGGCCAGTGTAGACGAGCCCTATGGGTATGTCTACACTACCCTCCTAGTTCGAGCTAGGAGGGTAATGTAGGCATACCGCACTTGCAAATGAAACCCGGGATTTGAATTTCCCGGGCTTCATTTGCATAAGCGGGGCGCCGCCATTTTTAAAACCCCGCTTGTTCGAACCCCGTGCAGCGCGGCTACACGGGGCACGAACTAGGTAGTTCGAACTAGGCTTCCTAGTTCGAACTACCGTTACTCCTCGTGGAATGAGGTTTACTGGGACGTTGGAATAGGGTGCCCATTATTTCGATTACATTTTGAAATAACGAGTGCACTGTCAAGACACAGAAAACGCTATTTTGGGATACTGGAAATAACCCTAAATAGTGTTGCAGGGTAGACGTACCCATAGTCTTTAAAGTGCCACAGGACTCCCGGTTGTGTTTATTCATCATTTAGCCATCTTCTCAGATCAGGAAGTGGACTGGTTCATACCATCTCTGAAATGGGGTCAATGCTTGAGTCACATTCCTAAATCATATCAGCCTCCATTAGAAAACCACCACACAACAGAAGAACATAGAACATAAGAACGGCCCATCCTGGGTCAGACCAATGGTCCATCTAGCCCAGTATCCTGTCTGCCGACAGTGGCCAATACCAGATGCCCCAGAGGGAGGGAACACAACAGGTAATCCTCACTTGATCCCTCCCGTGTCACCCATTTCCAGACAAACAGAGGCTAGGAACTCCATTCTTACCCATCCTGGCTAATAGCCATTGATGGATCTAACCTCCATGAATCTATCTAGCTCTTTTTTAACCCCTGTTAAAGTCCTAGCCTTCATCACAACCTCTGGCAAGGAGTTTTAGAGGCTGACTGTGCGTTTGTCCATCTGTGCTTGCGAGAGATCAGAGCCACACCAGCAGAAGGGCTGCAAGGCATGAATGAGATGCCAGGGCCAAATTGTATGTGTGCAATAACCAAGTAAAACCCCTGCCTGCAGCATGTTCAGCGCTAGTTCTCTTGTGAATTAGTGATCTCCATAGGTCTACCACAATGAATGCACAGAGAAGATATGCCCAAGAACAGCAGATCATATTTAGATTCTGAGGGCCTGAAGGCAGATTGCTCATTGCTGCTCTGCGATAGTTAAAATCCCATTATCTTCTTAGTTATAGTTACCACATTTTTTACACTGAGATTTAATGCTGCTTGAGATGAGCAGGTTAATTGACAGCCCCAGAGATAAGTTTATGACTTATAAATCATCTGTTTGAACATGTCTCCTCCAGCCGTCTACTTCTGTCACTTCTTGAGGTCACCAGGTTGTCCCCAGGCACTTTGCTGACCCAAACGCTTTCTTGGTGACAGTATTTATGCGTTGCTTAGACCAAGGTTAGGTTTGTTTTTAACACCTTTTGCTTTGCTCCAGAGACCATGTTCATTTGTTTGTTTGCAGAGAATAGCCCAGAAAATTCCCCTCACCTCCAAAGGACTTGACATGAATTCACACTTCGGATATGTCTACACTACAGCTGAAGGTGTGATTGCAGTGTAGCCATACCCATGCTAGCTTTAATCTAGCTAGCATGGCGAAAAATAGCTGCACTGATGTCTCAGCATGGGTTTCAGCATGGGTTAGACAAGCCAGTCCTATGCCTTTGGGTATCTATTTGTACAGGCAGTCCCCGGGTTATGTACAAGATAGGGACTGTAGGTTTGTTCTTAAGTTGAATCTGTATGTAAGTCGGAACTGGCATCCAGATTCAGCCGCTGCTGAAACTGATCAGTTTCAACAGCGGCTGAATCTGGACACCAGTTCTGACTTACATACAGATTCAGCTTAAGAACCCCAGGCGTCCCCAAATCAGCTGCTGCTGAAACTGATCAGCAGCTGATTCCAGGAAGCCCGGGGCAGAGCAACTCTGCCTCGGGCTTCCTGCAGTCAGCCGCTGGTCAGTTTCAGCAGCGGCTAAGTTGGGGACGCCTGGGGCAGAGCAGCTCGGGTGCTGCTGGGTTGGTCCAGTAGCGCGGCCGCTCCTCGGCGCTACTGGACCAGCCCAGCAGCACCCCAGCTGCTCTGCCCCAGGCGTCCTGATTCAGCCACTGCTGAAACTGATCAGCAGCGGCTGAATCAGGACTCCTGGGGCAGAGCAGCTGGGTTGCTGCTGGGTTGGTCCAGTAGCACCAAGGAGCGGTGCTGCGGGACCAACCGGCAGCGCCCCACCTGCTCTACCACAGGCCCCGGGCTTTGCTCCCCGTCTCCCTGGTCTGCTGGCTCGCCCAGCAGACCAGGGAGACGGGGAGCAGCTTTTCTCGACCCAGAGGAGGCGGGCGGCGGGACCAGGCATCCCACCGCTCCTGTCCTCCGGGGCAAGAAAATCCCCGTTCGTAACTGCGGATCCGACATAAGTCGGATCCGCGTAACTCGGGGACTGCCTGTATTGACAGCCTATGCCAAAACTCATGCCACTGCAGCATCACTGCTATTTTTTAGTCATGCAAGCTAGACTACAACTAGTATAGGTATTTCTAGGCAAGATATAGTCACACCTCAGATTGCAGACTAGACAAATCCAAGGCTGTTTTATACCTTTTGGGCCATGCAAAAGGTCTTAAAGAGGATATTAAATAATGACCATAACTTTACCACCTCTTTAACATGACTGTGTTGGAAAGTGACCTTTGTGTAAATGAGAATGAGTGCCAAAGTGTATGACGACAAGGAGTCCTGTGGCACCTTATAGAGTAACAGATGTGTTGGAGCACAGGCTTTCGAGGGCAAAGACCCACTTTGTCAGATGCATGTAGTGGAAATTTTCAGAGGCAAGTAAAAATATGCAGGCCAGAATAAAGTAGTGATAATGAGGTTAATTCAGTCAAGGAGGGTGAGGCCCACTTCTAGCAGCTGATGTAGAGGTGTGAACACCAAGCGAGGAGAAACAGCTTTTGTACTTGGCTAGCCATTCACAGTCTTTCTTTAATCCTAAACTGATGGTGTTAAATTTTCAGATGAACTGTAGCTCAGCAGTTTCTCTTTGAAGTCTGGTCTTGAAGTTTTTTTGCTGCAGGATGGCTACCGTTAAATCTGCTACTGTCAGGGAAATTGAAGTGTTCTCCTACAGGGTTTTGTATATTGCCATTCCTAATATCTGATTTGTGTCCATTTATTCTTTTGCATAGGGACTGTCCAGTTTGGCCAATGCATATAGCAGAGGGGCATTGCTGGCACGTGATGGTGTATATATTGATAGATGTGCAGGTGTATTACAAACCTGTGAGTTCAGTAAAAACCACAACTGGCTCTACAGCTGCAGCCATCCTTGCTTAGGTGAGAAAAATCCTTATGGTAGAGTTGAAGAGCCAAAGAAGAAAAGTCTTGCATGATGTGAGGCTGATTCTCTGTTCCTCTGCACCTTGCATAGTCCATTACCGCAGTACAAAGTGAAAGTAAAATGCTATAATTATGATTAAGCAGCATTATATGTGCACTTTACATCTTGTCCTTCCCAGCTTTTGCAAGAGTCATATACAGTTTTATTTGACTTTTTTTCAAAACTTCTTGCTAGCCCTACACTTTTATAGAGTTCCCTTTTTTATAGCACAGCCTCCTGGAGCTGTTAAATCAGCTACCTCCCTTTCCGCGGGTTAAATAATAGAAGTAACCATTATGAAACCAGCTGAATGTCACTATTCAAGTTGCCAGAAAGTAGGTTTCCTACCAGAGAGCAGAACCCTAATCCCACCCACAGAGTTAAGGTACATCTACACTGTGCAGCGTTCAGTGACGAGGAGGTGTTGAAACCGCCCTGCCGCTCAAAGTCGGCGTGTAGGAACACTTTGCTCTCCAAACACTTCCACCCTCAACTAGTGGCCAATGAGTGGGTTTCGCTTTGTCAGGAGGAGAGTGCTCTTCCACCTAACCAGTGTTCCAACTTGCACTCGCAGCACAAATTTGTGATTCATATCGGGAACTGGGGGTGATGGTAAAACACCCTTGAGCCACAAAAGTTTTGCTGATCAGATGTGAGTGTAGACGCAGCCCGAGATGCATGCCATTTTGGCAACAGGAATGGTCTCACTTCAGGCCTTTGTCTAATGAACCTCCAGGTAGAGGTTCAGTTCAGCAGCGATGGCATTTAAATCTCTTTGCATCCCCATGTCTGTCTGGCTGCCAAGTCTCTGGGACTCCTCCCAGCATCTGTGAGATCAGATCTATCTGGGAGATTTTTCTCCCCGTCTGTCAATTATTCTCTACAATCACTGTGAACAGGAGATGTGAACAACCCAAATTACACTCCAAGGCAGGAGCCTTTTATATCACATGGGGGAGATCATGTTGACTCAAATTCAGCTGCTTGGGATGTAAGCTGCTCTCTCTCTCTCTCTCTCTCTCTCTGGTAGGATAACTGCCTTATCAATTCCTTATTTTTCATTAATATTATTATTATTTATTATTATTTATGTAGCAGCCTCTTTATATACAGCTGCAATCTAATTGTTCCAGTTTTATTTCATGTAACTCACAGTATTTCAAAGGCCCCACTAAACTTACATCCATGTCAGCTTAAAGGTGACACACCAGTTTCCCATACAGCATGGTTAGACTGCAGCCCACCCACATATGAACAGAGCTGTCTTGCTATGGGGTGGTGCACTATGTACTTTACTGTATTGGTGTTGCTGATACGTATTATTATTTACTGCATTAAGTTGATAACTCCAGCAGGCTGACAGCCACCACAGGCCCTGGGCCAAGGTACAGAGGCAGCTCCACGTGCCCAGAAGAGGCGGGGCCAAGGGAAGAAGAGGCGGGGCTATGGGCAGTCGGTCCATAGCCCTGCCCAGACCACAGCATGGCCCCTGCCCCAGCCTCAGAGCCATGTGGAGCAGCACTCAGGCAGCAATTTAAAGGGGCCCATGGCTCCAGCTTCAATTGCCACAGTAGCAGCAATGGCATCCAGGAGCCCCAGGCCTCTTTGAATGGCCCCAGGGCAACTGCCCTCCTTGCCCCTCCCCCTCCCCTTCCCCATTTGGTGGGCCTGGATAACTCCAAAGATGGTCCACTAGTTAGAGCCTGAGACTTAGGAGACCTGGTATTAATGTTCTGCTCTGCCACAGACTTCCTGTGTGTGATCTAGAGCATGTCACTTAGTCTGTCAGTGCCGCAGTTTCTCATCTGTAATATGGGAATAGTAGCAGTTCCCTAACTCACAGCAGAATAGGGAAGATAAATCCATGAAAATTGAGGGTGCTTAGAGACTACAGAAACGGAAACCATATCAGCCTCTAAGATGGAAGTAGCATATTTCTTTAATAATCCCCATTCATCAATAAGACCAAATGACATCAAATATACTTTCCTTCCGGTTTCAGGTAAACCACAGGGAAAGAGAAGGAGACCGGGAGCGGTGGTACACAATCAAAACCTTTTGCTCTGTACAAAGAAGGCTAGAGATGTTGGAAAGTTAAGTGACGGTCAAAAGCAGTGAAGATTCAGGGCTGCTGGGAAGTCTAGCCCTCTCTGAAATCCTCAGCATTAATGTGGGGGCAGGCGCTTTCTGTGTCACAGGATGTTAGAGCGATCACAGGGATGTGCTGGGATGGTAAGTCACGGTGACATTTTTACAGGTGTCCTATCACTTTGTGTTGGGATCCCCCCAGCTCTTCCAACATAAGCAAGATTGAGCTGGGTCGGTGCATGGTTCTGAGGCCTGGGGGGAACTTCGGCCGGGGAGGGGGGTTGGGAGGCTGGTGGCATTCTTCCCTCTGAGTGTGAATTTACACCCTGGCCTAGGATTGTAGGAGAGCCATGATGTCTTCTTACAGGATGAGAGGCTAAGTGTAAATCCTGACCATTTGTGGTCATGGGGCACTCTCTTGCAATATTAATCCTGGGCAAACTGTAATCTGGGCAACAGCAAGAATGACAAGACTCCCCTGCGATTGTAATGAGGTATGGATTACTCACTTCTCGTCTGGATTGCCGCGTTAGCTCTGTTGTTAAACCAGAGCTGCCTTTTACCTCAGAGGTGGCTGGAATTCCCTGGCAGCGAAGGAGGAGGGAAGGGGACGATTCCGTCTGCAGTTTGCATATCACCTGGTAAAACCCTTTGAAACTAGAGGCACTTCAGGGTATAAATGGACTTTGCTGTGGGTGTATTATTTTGACTGATGTGGAGGGCACAGACCGATTCCTGAGACTGGCCAGGGAGTATCCGGGGAAGCTCTACCAGGAAGCAGCAGGGAATACAGATAATCAGTTCCCAGGTGCAAGCCCTGCTCCCCAGCCCAGATGAAAGGCATTAGTAGTGATGAGGAAATGCTTTGAAGCAGCTGGATTGCAACCTGCAAGGCACAGTCAGCTCCAGTGCTCTAATGCATCATGCTCTCTCTGGGATGAAGTGACTGGAGAAAAATGGCCAACAATGGGATGATCTAATAAAATGCTGAGACAAAGGACATGCTAGGGGCAAAAACAATTAACTATTAACATGTAAGGGGGGGGGAGTGTAACTATTAAAGGGCAGCAAGGGAAAAAATGAAACAAAAATACTAGTCTGCCAAATGCTGAGTCCCAGCAAAACTCCAGCTGACTTACCATGTTCTATTAGAGGCCAGACTGGTTGATTTAATGGTCTTAAAAATCTATGAAGGATTCAGGATTTGGCCTTGTGTTTTTAGGAAAAGAGGTAATTTCCCCTCTCCGTGGCATGCGGGATTTTTTACTAAATTTGAACAGATTCCCTATGTCAGGAGATGCTTTTTGTAACATTTCCTTTCTTTTCCTCTTTGAAAATCACGGGACCTCATTCTTCTCTCCCTGATCCTGTTTGACACTGGAAAGCAGCCCCAGAAATGGCCGGACTTCGGGATGTAAAGCAAGGAAGTTGCAGCCACTGTTCTTTACAAGTGGTGACAACAAGTTGATCTTTCATGTCCATCAAAGGGTTGTACGGGTTGCACACTCCTACCCGAGCTCTTAAATACAAATTGGACCTCCCTGGTCTAGCACCCTTGGCACCTGACCAGTCCCAAATGAGACCAAAAACCATGGATGCTCCAGGACTGGAGAGCCCAGGAACCTAACGGCAGGAGGGCTGGCTGGGGCTGGGGACAGCAAGGCCAGCAGCCCGGACAGGTGCTGGGGCCAGAGCTCCCCAGAAGTGCAGGATTAAGGCTGGAGCCCTGTAGTAGCTCCCAGCAGACTGCAGCAGTGCAGGAGCTGGGCCAGAGTCCTAGGCAGCCCATGGGCAGGGAGCCGGCAGCAGCTGGGCAAGCAAGCCAGCTGGGTTATTCATGTGGGCACCAGAGGCAGCATGTCAGCTGGGGCAGCAAGGAGCCAGCAGCAATGATTGGGAAGCAGGCTTGAGGTTGGTAGCAAGGGACCTCCCTTGGTACAGCAAATTCTCCCATTCCGGACCAGTCAGGTTGCAAGGGTGCTAGACCAGGGAGGTCCAATTTGTATTTAAGAGCTCAGGTAGGAGTGTCTGGAGCTCTGAGCGCATCTGAGCATGAAAACAGAGTGCTCACCCTCACCACCGATATAAACTCAAGGTTTGATCCTGCATCCTTGGTGCACCCCACTTGCTTCTGCACCCAAAAGACTTCTGTGCTAGTCCCCGGCCATTTCTTTTCTTGAAATCCTCTGAGACAGGCGGTTAGATTTCTCAGGCACCTTATCGCCTAGGCTAAGATTAATAGGCTCCTAAATCTGTACCGAGGTACCCAAATAGAAGGCCAGGTTTTCCAAAATGCCGCATGCATGACAGCACCTCAAACCTCTGAAATGGCAGCTTCCTCACATACTGCCTCCAGGCTGTAGCAGGCTCTCCTGTGACAGTGCTCACGCAGGCGGTTTGGCCCAACCGATGTCCTTACAGCGAGGAGGTTTGGCCAGCGGCTCTGCAGAGTTGCAGTCTCTCAGATCCCCAACACTGCCATCCACCGAGGTAGCCCCAGGGGCATAGATTATCTTGTGCAGGTTGCTTCCCCTCCACCATCTAGCCCATGCTGAGCAAAATCACGCTGGAACTTACTGTCTTTCAGGCCGGACTAGCCTCTTGAGTTAGGATGAAAGGACAGGATCTGCACCACTGTGGACATCATTGTCTATAGTACAAGTGGCAGATGATGCATGGGGGAAGCATAGAATAATTATAGCAGGGATTTTGTTGATGCAGAACAGAGAAGATGGATAGTTCTGCCCAGAAAAGCTTTTCCGCACCTACACTCTGCTTGCTTTAGCTAGGATGATCACTCCTTCCCTAACAGTCTCTTGCCAAAAAGGAAACAATTTCCTTTTTTTAAAAATTGACATTTTTCATATCTATTACTCTTCTCCTAGTTAGACCCTGTGAGTAGTTGAACACATCAATGCATCCCTTAGGAAGCATGCATGGATGTGTGCATTTAAGTCAAAGTTGCTTCCTGGGGTCCAATGAAACTCACAGCGAAATCAAATCGAATTGAATTTGTGTAAGGATTTCAGGGTTGTCAATTAATGTAAATAAGCCCCGCTGCATTGTAACTGAAGGAAGTGCTCCGATTTATACCAGCTGAGGATCTGGCCTATTGTGTGTATGTAGAATGGATTTCCATGAAGAGCGAAGCGTAGATTATAGGTAAGTCTAGAGCTGTGTGAGGGTTTTGGGGTGCGATCACCCCCTCCCGGTCCAAGAGGGGGGGTCTGCGGACCCCTTTGGTCCTCCTTTTGTCCTGCGTTGTCCCTGGACCCCCGATGTGGGGTCCGGGCCCCTGGGGTGCGATCACCCCCTCCCGGCTGGAAGGGGGGGTCAGCGAACCCCGGGCAGTGAGTACCTGCCGAGCGGGGTGGGGCCGAAGCCCCCGGCTTAAGTCCTCCCCCCAGTCCGGGGTTCTAGTTTGGTCCCTGTCGTGTAGGGTGGTTGTCGGGTGCTGGACGCTCCCCGTGTGGAGGGAGGGGGACCCGGTCCCGCCCTCTCTCCAGGTCCCAGCCCAGGGCCCTAAGCGCCGGGGCCACTAGCGCCCCGGCACGGTGGACGGGGGGGCGGGTGAGGATTCTCCCCCCTTCGGCTCGTCCACCCACGGCCACCAGAAGCACCCTGCCCCGGGCTCCTTCCTCCCTCCCGTTGGGTCTGCCGGCCGATCCCCGTCGCCCTGGCGCCTACCTTGCCTCGGCGGTCTGCGGCGTCTGACGTTCCGGCGGAGTCTCGGGGATGAGTTCTCCGGCCCCAGCGCGCTCCTGGCCGTCCCGGCCCCTCCTGGCTCGGCGCGGCGGGGTCCGCCCGCTGTCCGGCGAGGGGCTGAGCGCACGCCAGGGGCAGTGGCTGTCCCGGAGGCCCCGGGACCAGCGCCGGGCCGGTAGCCGGGCTGTGTGGTGCTCATGCTCCGTCCTGCGGCGGGGCTGCTCCTCCGCCGCCGCGAGGAGCCTGCGCCCCGCTTCTCCGGCGGCGAGCACTTTTAAACTGGCCCGCCGCGCCGGCTGCCGCCCGGGGCCCCGCCCCTTCCAGGTACGTCCCGGCCGTCGGCCCTGGCGAGTGGCCGTGCGCCCCGGCCCCGCCTTCCCCGAGCGAGCCGGTGGGGGACGAGCCGCCCATCAGCTGCCGGCGCAGGCGCGGGGGAAGCGCCCCCGCCTGCCGCCCCCGGCAGCTGGAGTTGCGGGGTTGCTGGGGGGGCTGGGGCTGGGGCTGGCCGGCGGATCCCTGCCGGCGGGGACTCCGCTCGCCCCGCCCCCGGGAGAGTGACGGCCGGCGGGGGCTCCGCTCCCCCTGCCCCGGTCAGGGGCCGGCCCGTCACAAGCTGTTTATTTCTCTGATGAACAGCCCATTGTACACCTCCCCATATACTGTAGAGACCATCGGTCTTGACAGTGTGCCATATGTTTAATATAAAAACGATATGTATGAATTATAGTTTACATTTCATAAAAGTTATATTTATTTAATATTGCTATTTTTTTCCTCGGAAAAAATGATTTTGCATGGCTGTTTATTCATTCTTGCCCCTTGGAGAGCTTGCTGCCATCTGTTTTTCTTGGCTTTTCCTTTCCCTTTGCTTCTTTCACTTGTTCTTCTCCCACTGTGCACCAATGAAGAGCTACATTGTGCACTATCTCATAGCCAAATTATGTAACGTATTGTAAACACGTCATAAACTTTGCCAGCTGCTAAGTCAAGGGCTCTGCAAGATTAGTCTAAGCCCTGGAAATCACTCAGAAAAAAAATGAACCTGTTTTTTGGAAGCAACATGATATGAAGATATACTCATCTCATAGAGCTGGAAGGGACCTTGAGGTGTCATCAAGTCCAGTCTCCTGATGAGCCAAGTACCATCCCTGACAGATTTTCCCCAGATCCCTAAATGGCCCCCTCAAGGATTGAACTTGCAATCCTGGGTTTAATAGGCCAATGCTCAAACCACTGAGCTAGCCCTATCCCCACTACATTATTGTATGTTTCTAACTGCAGTGTGGACTGATGGGGCAAGAGGCAAAGCGAGCGCATTGAAGTGCTGTTCCTGCACTATCAAGTGGCGGCTGGGATTAGAGGCATGGATAAAAGTGACATAACATGATGGGTCAGCTAACATTTGTCCTGCATTTTCAAAGTGCATCTTCTCCATGGCTGTGTTACGTGCTGAGAGTTCTGCTTGTAACACAAGCGATTGTAAGAGGTCAGCCTCTGTACCCTATCACTCATTGAAGTCACTTGCAACACTCCCAAAGACTGCAGTAGGAGAAGGATTCTCTCCTCAAAAATGTAATTCTGTTCACAGGTACTGGAACTCAGAGTGCTGGGGGTGTCTTGAAACGGTTTCTGTAATATACCAGATTTACAGCTAGGTACAATGATTGACAGAACCCCCACTATGAAAAGTGTTCCAGCCCTGCTGATTCTGTTCTTTGCAAGTATATTAGATGAAGTGGGCCATATCCGTCTGTCAGTTTCACCAGACAGCTCAATAAAGGTCAAAATACTGCTGACACAGAGCCAAATTCAATGCTTGTATAAGTGGACCCAGGTAACACTGAAATCAATAGGAATTTTGCCTGCTTATCACACTAAATCTGGGCTCAATGTCCTTGTAATCTTGTAAGGATAGGACACTCTGTCAACGCTCTATATCCATTAGTAGCAACCATCCACTAATGAAATAGGATCAGCTAGTTGTCATGGCTCATACTCAGACATGCATGGATCACAGTTAGGGTCCTAGATCATTGCTAAGCGATGATGATAACGGAACAGAGGTTGCATTGCCAACACCAGGAATTCAAAAATCATGAGAGAGGTCTTGCAACATCATGAAACAGGCTAAAAAATCATGAGATTTAAAAATTAATAAGTCTTGTATTTTTCTTTGTCTTCTGAACCTGTGGGATACACTTGGGTCTCACTTTCAAATTTCCCCCCACAACCATAAGGGTTAGAAACTTATTTTTTGTAAATGAAAGCTGAGATTCTCTGCTAATCATTTGAATTCCAGGGCTGATGCTTGAAGATCTCCAAATAGTGTGAGATTTGCTATGAGGATCGCAAGAGTTGGCAAGAAAGTGGATATTCATGGGATTTTAGCTTTGTATCTTTCCCGATGCAGGGCTTGATTTAAAGCCTATTGAAGTCAATAGGAATCTTTCCATCCGAGTCAAAAGACGTTGGCTCTGGTCGATATGGAAGAAGTGATTACTTGCATATGAGGGAAGGAAGAAATATCTAAAGTCAATTCCTTCTGCTTCCGTCTTTGCTGTAAATCCAGAAGGGACATGAGTTAGCGTGTCCACCCAACACCAGGCAGAACAGGTTAAATTAGATCAATTAACCTTGGCAAGATGTCCCTGCGAGGAGATTGAGGCTTAATGGACATGCACAAATTAATGATGAAGCTCAATTGGGGAGAGACAGGCTGAGCTTGTAGAAAACGAGCAAGCTGAGAACAAAAGAGGATTGAGGGCAAGCAGTCTGCAGTCACTCCTTGGGAAAAGGGTGGAGTTTTGGGGGCTATGGAATTAAGGTGTCTGCAGTTGCTCTCTGTGAGGAATGAGTTGGGCCAAACAGCCCATTGGGGCGTAATGATAGAGCAGAAAGGTCAAGAGGGGTCCAGGGTCTGGAAGCAAACAGGCCATAGTTTCTAAACATAGAATTATATGCACCATAACAGAGGCCCAACTTAAATGTTTACCCCAAATTAAAAAACATAGTAAGAGACCCTAAAAAAGAGCCACTGTGGCTTAGCAACCATGTAAAAGAAGCAGTGAGAGATAAAAAGGCATCTTTTAAAAAGTGGAAGTCCAATCCTAGTGAGGTAAATAGAAAGGAACATAAATACTGCCAAATTAAGTGTAAAAATGTAATAAGAAAAGCCATAGAAGATTTTGAGGAACAGCTAGCCAAAAACTCAAAAAGTAATAGCAAATTTTTTTTTTAAGTACGTTAGAAGCAGAAAGCCTGTTAAAAAACCAGTGGGACTCCAGGACGATAGAGATACAAAAGGAGCAATCAAGAACGATAACGCTATTGTGGAGAGACTACATGATTTCTTTGATTCAGTCTTCATGGCTGAGGATGTTAAGGAGATTCCCAAACCTGCACTGTCCTTTGTGGGTGATGAATCTGAGGAACTGTCCCAGACTGAAGTGTCATTAGAGGAGGTTTTGGAACAAATAGAAAAACTTAACAGTAACAAATCGTCGGGACCGGATGGCATTCACCCAAGGGTTCTGAAAGAACTAAAATGTGAAATTTCAGAACAATTAACTGTGGTTTGTAACCTATCTTTCAAATCAGCTTCTGTACCCAAGGACTAGAAGATAGCTAACATAACACCAATATTTAAAAAGGGCTCTAGAGGTGACCATGGCAATTACAGACTGGTAAGTCTAACGTCAGTACTGGCAAATTAGTTGAAATAATAGTAAAGAATAAAATTGTCAGACACATAGAAGAATGTAATTTGTTGGGCAAAAGTCAACATGGTTTCTGTAAAGAGAAATCATGTCTTACTAATCTATTAGGGTATGTCTACACTACCCCGCTAGTTCAAACTAGGAGGGTAATGTAGGCATACCGCACTTGCAAATGAAGCCCGGGATTTGAATTTCCCGGGCTTCATTTGCATAAGCGGGGAGCCGCCATTTTTAAAACCCCACTGGTTCGAACCCCGTGCAGCGTGGCTACACAGGGCATGAACTAGGTAGTTCGAACTAGGCTTCCTAGTTCGAATCACCGTTACTCCTCGTGAAATGAGGAGTAACGGTAGTTCGAACTAGGAAGCCTAGTTCAAACTACCTAGTTCGTGCCCCGTGTAGCCGCACTGCACGGGGTTTGAACCAGCGGGGTTTTAAAAATGGCGGCTCCCCACTTATGCAAATGAAGCCCGGGAAATTCAAATCCCGGGCTTCATTTGCAAGTGCGGTATGCTTACATTAGCCCGCTAGTTCGAACTAGCGGGGTAGTGTAGACATACCCTTAGAGTTCTTTGAAGGGGTTAACAAACATGCAGACAAGGAGGATCCATAGTATACTTAGATTTTCAGAAAGCCTTTGACGAGGTCCCTCACCAAAGGCTCTTGTGTAAATTAGGTTGTCATGGGATAAGAGGGAAGAGCCTTTCATGAATTGAGAACTGGTTAAAAGACAGAAAACAAAGGGTAGGAATAAATGGTACATTTTCAGAGTGGAGAGGGGTAACTAGTGGTGTTCCTCAAAGGTCATTCCTGGGACCAATCCTATTCAACTTATTCATAAGTGATCTGGAGAAAGGGGTGGGCAGTGAGGTATCAAAGTTTGCAGACGATACTAAACAGTTCAAGATAGTCAAGATGAAAGCAGACTCTGAAGAACTTCAAAAAGATCTCACCAAACTGAGTGATTGGGCAACCAAATGGCAAATGAAATGTAATGTGGATATGTGTAAAGTAATACACACTGGAAAAAATAACCCCAACTGTACATATAATATGGTGGGGGCTAATTTAGCTACAACTAATCAGGAAAGAGATCTTGGAGTTATCATGGATAGTTCTCTGAAAACATGTAGTGTGCAGTGGCAGTCAAAAAAGCAAACAGGATGCTATGAATTATTTAAAAAGGGGTAGAAAATAAGACGAAGAATATCTTACTGCCCCTGTATGAAACTATGGTATGCCCACATCTTGAATACTGCGTACAGATGTGATATCCTCTCCTCAAAAATATTTTGGCATTAGAAAAGGTTCAGAAAAGGGCAACTAAAATGATTAGGGGTTTGGAAAGGGTCCCATATGAGGAGAGGCTAAAGAGACTGGGACTTTTCAGTTTAGAAAAGAGGAGACTGAGGGGGGATATGATAGAGGTATATAAAATCATGAGTGGTGTGGAGAGGGTGAATAAAGAAAAGTTGTTTACTTGTTCTCATAATATAAGAACTGGAGGACACCAAATGAAATTAATGGGTAGCAGGTTTAAAACTAATAAAAGAAAGTTCTTCTTTACACAGTGTGTAGTCAACCTGTGGAACTCCTTGCCAGAGGAGGCTGGGAATGCTAGGACTGTAACAGGGTTTTAAAAGAGCTAGATAAATTAATGGAGGTTAAGTCCATTAAAGGCTATTAGCCAGGGGGTAAGGAATGATGCCCCTGACCCCTGATTTTAAGAGGAATAAGGGACCCTTTTCGGAAAAGGCTTTATTTTCCGAAAGATCCCTGTCTAGACTGGCGCTTTTTCCTGGCAAAGCCCCGAGCCAGAAAAAAGCGGCAGCCATATTTATACAAATGAAGCGGGGAAAATTTAAATCCCCGCTTCATTTGCAATTCCGACTTGTCTCATCTGCATCCCTTTTCCGGAAAAGGGGTCCAGTGTAGACACAGCCCTTGTGTTATGTGGCCTATTCCTTTATTTATAATGCATCTATGCATGGTGCCTTTGATACACAAAACCATTACACTTGGTTCCCAGGTGGTTAGACACAGGAGCCCCAGTGATTATGTGGACCACATATTCCGGGCCCCAAAGCACTTGCAATCTAAGTCCAACTTAGGCCAGTTCTGGTGAGTGAGGGCCTGGGGTCTCCTGTGAGGAGAGATTGCTTGGGGAGATGAGAGAATTTGAAGCCCGAGAGTGGGCGACTGGCAGGCAAAACCAGGGAGACGATCCCAGGCATGGCAGGCAACATAGTAGAGAAAATCCAGGACAACGGGACAAAGAACCGTATGGCTAATGGACTGGGGTAAGTGAAGATGTTGAAAGGGAGAGTAGGAAGAAATGAGGACAGGGCTGGAGTAAAGCTACATAAGGGACTAGTAGGTGAGGGTGGGGGGTTTAATATAATGTGGAAAGAAGCAATAAGCTAATCGTGGGGATAGGAGAAGGGGGTGAGGAGATGTGAGAGAAGATGACCTTGGTAGCAGCACATTGGGCAAGGAAATACTGTGAGGCCAGGAAACCGTTATGGTAACAAAGCAGGATGGTGAGCAGAATGTGGACCTTGGGGAAAGGACAAATGTTGGCAGTGTCAAAGAAGTGGAAGTAACGGGAAACTGCGTGTGTTTGCATGTTGCCCTGTTTGCTATAGGTCCCCTTCGCAGACAAGATAGAGTGCACTGACGATTGAACTAAATAATCAATCTTCTCCTGGGATTGCAATCCGCTCCGTTGCACCCATAATCTCTGTGCTGCATTAATGTAAAGCCGAAGCATAACATAAACATCTCTGCAATGCTCCCCTCAGTGTTGCTCAAAGAGGCAAGCATCAGAAGCTGAAACCAAGAGGCACACGATGGGTCTGCACAGCCTCAGGGTTGGAAAGGTAACGCCTATCTGCCCGAAGACCACGTCACATGTGCACAAGCAGCCAAGCCAGAGGATGGACAGTCAGCCGCACCATGTTGGCCAAACTCAACAAGAAACAGGGCTGCTCTGTGCTCCCCGGAGCATGCTTTGATGGCTGTGACCGCTAGGAAGGAGGGAGCAATGTCAGCCTTAATTGTATGCACAAACAAGCCAACATTTTCAGCAAATTTAACTCCATTCAATGGCCATTTTGTGGGTGTGCAGAGCTGGGAGGATGGGCCTCCTTTTTACCTCTTCAATGTCAATTGCAAAAGTTTCATTAACTTCATTGGGGGCCGAGGTAGGCCAATGCTGCATCCCTTAGAAATACCTCGGGCAGGATGCAGAGATGCCCAGCTCTGGGCCTAGTGTGGGCGGCACTCACCTGTGAGGAGAGAGGCAAAGCACAGAGCTTCCCAAGAGGCTGGGGAAACATGTGTTGGGAAAGCAACTGCCACACCCCTCAAGCTACGTGGTGAGATTTGGGCCACAGCCCTACATGAAGGGACAGTGCAGATCTGCAGGCCTTGAGGAGAAGCAGTATGAAGGCCGCGCGTCAGACTGACAGAGAAGCTCAGATGGGCTTGTTGCTTGCTCTGGGGTCATGACCTATCCTTTGACTTTCTGGGGCCCTGCCCAGTACTATTAAATTGGTGCCTCTGTGTCCAATGGCAGCGCGGGCAGGGGTATGATGATGAATTTTTAGAGATGTGATTTTATAACCTTCAGCAACACGCTCACAAAATAGTTTTTAAAACCAATTTTAAACGCGGGGCCTGTAGACTAACACAGTGAAATCAGACATCGACAGGGGTTGGCAAATGCCTGTTACGTGGCTTCATTACCACTTGAATGGCTCTTTCACAGGCTCTGCCAATAGCTCTGGCAGGCTACTTCACTTTTAAATGAACTGGCTCCTCTCTGGAGGAAATGGAGCAGGGATAGGAAGAGTGAGATAGGTGGACATTAAGACCCAGTGGTGCCCCAAATCTTTGGATGCCCTACGCAGCTGTGTATTCTGTCTATGGGTAAACATGGCTCTGGACCTATCTCATTCCTTGCCCCCCTCTTGAAGTTTTCCTCTTTGATGCATGGCTGACCAGCCCCTCTCTGGAGTGCAACACCTGAGACTGCACCTGGCTTTTGGATTAGCACAAGCACCAGGTCTGTGTCTAGACTGGCAAGTTTTTCCGCAAAAGCAGCTGCTTTTGCGGAAAAACTTGCCAGCTGTCTACACTGGCTGCTTGAATTTCCACAAGAACACTGACTTCCTACTATCTGAAATCAGTGCTTCTTGCAGAAATACTATGCTGCTCCCATTCAGGCAAAAGTCCCCTTTGTGCAATGCTTTTGCGCAAGAGGGCCAGTGTAGACAGCTCAGATTTGAAAATGGCGATCGGGGCTTTTTTGCGCAAAAGCGCGTCTAGATTGGCACGGACGCTTTTCCGCAAAAAGTGCTTTTGTGGAAAAGCGTCCGTGCCAATCTAGATGCTCTTTTCCGCAAATGCTTTTAACAGAAAACTTTTCCGTTAAAAGTATTTGTGGAAAATCATGCCAGTCTAGACGCAGCCCTGCAGGAGTCTGGCTAATGTACATGTCGAGGAGCAGATTGTGGGGGTCTCCTGACAACCTTTACCCTCCTTGTGCACTTATGTTCAGCCCAGGCTTGCTGACAGGAGGAGGAGGGAAGAAAGGAGGGAGCTCCTGGCTGCGGCTACTATAGAAGTGGCGGTGGCCAGAGCCCCATACCCTATAAATCACCGCCAGAGTCCTGCACAACAAGCTCTGGGTAGTGTTGAGGGCTGGGGGAGGTGCTGAAGTCTGTCTGACCCAGCCCCGCCCCTTCTGCCTGAGGCCACGCCCCTTCTGGGATAACGGAACTGGCTATCGTCACCTTTCCCCAGGGCCCAGCAAGTCTGTCAAGCTCCCTGGTTCTGCCTTATTCAATAATGGTTAGAGTAATACCAGAGGTCAGACAAAGTGCATTCCCTTGCTCAGACAAAGCTCTGTAGCCAAGAGAAAGGTTAATCGGCATTGAATTGGACACGCTGGTCAATGAGTCCAGCCCCATTCACTGAGGATGAAATAAACCTAGACCATCCTTGAGACGTGTTTGCTCAACCTGTTCTTAAATGCTTTGCTTTTCCAGTCAGAGACAAGGAGACTTTTATACTTTTATACTGCCGGGCTTCTTGCCTGCTATATTAATGTGCTAGGTCACACTCAAAACACATGTGCATTCTAAGTGTTCAAAAATTGCACATTAGGCTCCTATTTAAGCACACAAGTACCTGGTCTGATTTTCCAAAGGACTGAACACCCAGCACTTGCCATTGAATTCAAACTGAGCTGCTGGTTACTCAAGATTATTAAATATCAGGGTTGAAATCGTGGCCTAGTGAAGTCAATGGCAAAACTTCCAAAGGCGTTAGTGGAGACATGATTACAGCCCACATGCCTGAATACAGACTGAGGGAGGTAACTTCAGCTGTGCATGCCAAAATATTTCAATAAAGCCCTGAGCATCCAGCAGTATCCCATTACAGTCAGAGAGCTCAGCCTGCCGGGAAATCAAGTCACGTATAGAGGTGCCTAAATAGGGACTTAGGAGAGTGATGGGCAATTTTTTTTTGTCCCAAGCAATTTCTTTTCATTGAAAATTGCAGCTTCTTATGGACATAAATGTTTGGTGAATGCATGTCAATTATAGCACTTAAAAAAAAAAAAGCTTTCATTGACAGGCTATAGAGTCATTCACTCTCTTTCTCAGGCTCAGTGACTATCCAAGTATTTTAATCACAAGTGGAACAGCTTCCAGAGGAGAAAATGAGAGAACCCAACAGCAAAATATCCCTTCAGCTGGTGGTTAAGGAACAAACCAGGAGAGGAAAACCTGGAATCAAGGCCTTGTTTCAAAACAGGGATTCAACTTGGGGTCTCCCACATTCCCTGATGCCATGTCTACACTAGTAGATTAGTCCGAATTTACTAAATTCGAGTTCAGGACACATAATTTTACAAATTCGGAGTTTCGTATTCTCACTATAGGGGACATCTAGCCTACGTTTTTCTTTCAAAAGAATATATGCAAATTCGGTGCAAATGTGCATATTTTCTTCCGATCACTTTTTCAAAAGAGGTTTTTTTCGAAAAAGCAAGCGTTCTAACTGCAGTTCTTTTGGGGGAAAATTTTTTTTTGAAAGAACGCTGTAAACCTCATTTTTTGAGGAAGAAGGGTTCTTTTGAAAAAGGGGTTTTTCCCCCCCGAAAGAACCGCATCTAGACTGCTTGCTTTTTCCAAAAAACCTCTTTCCAAAAAGCAATTGGAAGAAGATATGAAAATTCAGGCCAAATTTGCATATCTTCTTTCGAAAGAAAAACATCGTCTAGACGTGCCCTATGGGGAACAGTCTAATTTAATCTGAAGTAGGGTCCGTTAACATGGATGCACTACCTCAGACTCAGAGCTCCAGGAAGTGCTCTGGGGAGCTGCAGGAAGCATCCTGGAGGCCATTGTTTGAACCAGTGGCATCAGAGCATCCACACTAATATTATTTCAGATTTGCAAGTTTGGGAATAGTGTTATTCCTCATGAAAAGCAGGACTACAGAGTTTGAATTCCGTGGCCCCTTATTCTAGAATAATGGGCTTGGTAGTGCGAACACATTGCTTACAAATTTGACCTGAGGGGGGCTAATTTCAGACTAAGGTCCAAGTGTACACCAGGCCTGAGTGCCCTAGCCCCTGGGTGAATGAAATGGCACCTAACATCAGTTCCTGAGTTTTGAAAAACTTGGCCCTGGTGTTTGTGATTGTGATCACATTGCACCTTGGCTACGTCTAGACTGGCATGATTTTCCAGAAATGCTTTTAACGGAAAAGTTTTCTGTTAAAAGCATTTTCAGAACAGAGCGTATAGATTGGCACGGATGCTTTTCTGCAAAAGCACTTTTTGCGGAAAAGCGTCCGTGCCAATCTAGACGCGCTTTTCTGCAAAAAAGCCCTGATTGCCATTTTCGCGATCGGGGCTTTTTTGCGGAAAACAAATCTGAGCTATTTACACTGGCCCTTTTGCGCAAATGTTTTGCGCAAAAGGACTTTTGCCCGAACGGGAGCAGCATAGTATTTCCGCAAGAACACTAACAATCTTACATGAGATCGTCCATGCTTTTGTGGAAATTCAAGCGGCCAGTGTAGACAGCTGGCAAGATTTTCCGGAAAAGTGGCTGATTTTCCAGAAAAACTGGCCAGTCTAGACGCATCCCTTGGGTTTTCCCTTTGGACATGGCCTTATGGGCAAGGATGGAGCCTTTTCCCGCCATAGGCTACGTCTACACTACAAAGAAAAGTAAGAAAAAGATACATAAATTGCGGACCGCAATTTGTGTATCTTTTTCCGCTTTTCTTTTGGAAGAGGCTTTTCCAACATTTGGCATGTCTACATAGCGCCAAATTTCAGAAAAACCTCCTCTTTTGAGCCATCCCTTCTTCCTCATAAAACGAGGTTTACAGGGATGGCGAAAGAATGCATCCGCTTTTCCAAAAATTTTTGGATGCAGCAGTGTTTTTCCGGGATACTTCTGGTATCCCAGAAAAGCGCTGCAGTCTAGACGTAGCCTTAATTGTAGTCATTGTGATTGTAGAGTTTTTGTTGTTGTTGTTTTTTTGTGGCCTGAGCAGAATAGGGAGCTACTTTGCAATCTGATTTTTCTAAATCAGTGGTCTCCAACCTTATAAACCACAAGACGGCTGTGTCTAGACTGACCAGTTTTTCCGGAAAATCAGCCGCTTTTCCGGAAAAACTTGCCAGCTTTCTACACTGGCTGCTTGAATTTCCACAAAAGTACAGACGATCTCATGTAAGATTGTCAGTGTTCTTGCAGAAATACTATGCTGCTCCCGTTCAGGCAAAAGTCCTTTTGCGCAAAACTTTTGCGCAAAAGGGCCAGTGTAGACAGCTCAGATTTGTTTTCCGCAAAAAAAGCCCCGACCGCAAAAATGGCAATCGGGGCTTTTTTGCGGAAAAGCGTGACTAGATTGGCATGGACGCTTTTCTGCAAAAAGTGCTTTTGCGGCAAAGCGTCCGTGCCAATCCAGACGCTCTTTTCCGCAAATGCTTTTAACGGAAAACTTTTCCATTAAAAACATTTCCGGAAAATCATGCCAGTCTAGACGCAGCCGATAAGTTTTTGAATTTAAGTTCAATACAAGCTCTACCTCAAACTCAGACATCCTTGCCCCCTCTCCTTCCCCACTCCTTCTCTGAGGCTCTGCCCCTATCCCATCCCTTCTCCAAGCCCTCTCCATCCTCACTCACTTTCACCAGGCTAGGGCAGAGGGTTGGGGATGTGGGCTCCAGCTGAGCACCATGGACCTCAGACAGCTCCCAGGTGGTGGCGCAGCTGGACTAATGCAGGTTCACCCCACCCTGGCCCTGTGTCTCTCCTGAAAGCAGGCAGCAAGACCCTCCATCCCAGGCCCTGTCTCATCACCCCTCCCCCATGGAGATGGGATATACTGACATCAGTTCCAACTTCCTCTCCCTCCCCTGCCCTGCCCTGCCCAGCAAGCAGCAGGCTCCTGGGGGCAACTTCAAAGCACAGGGCAGGAACAGTATAGGAAGGGGAGGGTCAGCTGAAATGCCAGCACTTGATAGACTCCTGGCCAAATCAATCAGGATCAGCTGTCAGAGGCTCCAAGTTTTACCAGTAGATCCCGATCTACCGGTTGGTGACCACTGTTCTAAATAAACCTCATTCATTCTCTGGAGAGCCCAAGCCTTTTCTCTTGAAAACAGGGGGCCTGTTAAGGTACACATCAGTGGAGAGAACATAATTTAAAGGAAAAAGCAAGGGAAAATAACACGGATGTGAGCCCCTTAGGTAACGGAATGTATTTTCGTATTGTTTCAGATCACCGGTGAACAGCTTAGCACAGTCATAGCCCACGTCTTTGCTGGGTCTTTAAAAAGGAGCAGAGGGGAAAAAAGGACCCTCTGAAATGTTTAAAGTACATGCAGTCTGCAGGACATGCTGAGAGCCGGGATTAGCTCTAATGGATGGCAATTGTGGTTCAGAGCTGATCAGATGTGGCCCAGCTTTCAGCCAAACGTGGCTTAGCGACAGTAACTAAGGGGTCAGTGGAAATGAAGACAAAATGGCAACGCGCAACAGAAAATGGTGTCTCGTTACTGGGCCAGGTTCCCTATTTCAAGCCAAGAGCACAGGGTGCAAGATGGGAGGTCTCTGTAGGCAATTTTCATCATCAGCCATCCCACTGCTAAGCTGGTTATCTGTTGCAGAAAGGCTATCAGCTAACAAACCATATGGGCCGCTCCATGCTACACTGGCTCCTAAAGAAATTGCTAGACTGGATGAGACCTGTGATCCGTCTAGTCCAGTATCTCTGAGAGTTTCCAAGGCCAAGAAACCCAGCAGTAAACAATTAATCCCATTGCTCATGCCTCATCTGTATGTACCTGTATGCCATGGTTATAGTTATGTATCCATTTTAACACACATGAAGGTGTGATTGCCATGTAAATTACATTACCATGGTATTTCCTCTGCAGCTCTAATAGCTGCAACTTCGTTTGGATTGCTGTACAGTTAGGTGGCTAAGTGGTGTGTGCTTCTGGAGGGATGTCACCACTCAGATCTAAACAAGTGCCTTTCTAAATAATCAGTGTTGTCCAACCCTTCCAGCTATTCCCTCAGTTAAGCCTCCGGAGGAAAATTGTAAATGACATGCTAGTAATGTTACCTGCTTGAGAACGCAAAATGGCAAAGATTGAAGTGTTGAGCCCTGTATGAATCCATCCAAAGGGGAGGAGATTATGTAACAGTATAACAATGGCTATCAGGCACCTCAGCAGACACGTTCCATATATTATTTTTTAAAATTTGGCTTGCAGAACAAACCTGCGTGCTACCCCTCCACCCACAGCTCTAGTGTAAACTCTTATCCTAATTTTGCTTTTAAAACTGGGAGCATTAAGCCAAAAATTCACCAGATCCAACAGGATACTGACCCTGAATTAGAATTTTTCAGATGTTCTTGTACCAGGATGTCTATTTTCTCATGGTTGGCTTGTGCTCCTCTGTTGTATTCACCTGTTGTCTTTTGTCTTTCATTGGGGCTTTTCAGCTAGGATGACCTGAAGTCAAAGGTAGGATATGATAGAGGTCTATAATCATCATCATCATCATCATGTGATCTTTCTCCTGCGATCCATTATGATGTTATGAAGACTAGGACTTTAACAAGGTTCCAAAAAGAGCTAGATAGATTCATGGAGATTAGGTCCATCAATGGCTATTAGCCAGGATGGGTAGGAATGGTGTCTCTAGCCTCTGTTTGTCTGGAAATTGATGACAGGAGAGGGATCATGTTATGACCTGTGGAACTCCTTGCCAGAGGATGTTGTAAAGTTCAAGACTATCATGTGGTTCAAAGAACTAAATACATTTATGGAGGAAGGGTCCATCAATGGCTATTAATCAGGAGGGGCAGGGATGGTGCCCTTTACCTCTGATTGCCAGAAGCTGGGAATGAGTGACAGGCGATGGATCACTGGATGATTGCCTGTTCTGTTCATTCCCTCTGGGTCATCTGGCATTGGCCACTGTTGGAAGACAGGATACTGACTAGAAGGACCTTTGTTCTGACCCAATATGGCTGTTCTTATGTTTTTAGACTAAACTCTTTGGGGGCCAAGACCAATTCTCTGTTTAGTTTGTACGGTGCTTAGCCCAATGACCTCCATGACTGAGGCTCCTAGGCCCAATTGCAATATAAACAATAGTATTTTGATGGTGCAGTGTCAGGGATTGCAGCCAAAATTTGGGAGGCTCCGGGTGCCAACACTGAGTTTTTGCATTGACTGGCACAAAGGAGTCCCCAGATTTCTAAGGTGCAGCTGTAGTGGCTCATTTCCCTGTTTACTCTGTTGAATGGGGGGGGGGGAACAGGAGCCTGAAGTAGTGGCAGTATCTGGGTACCAGTTCTGGGCTTTAGTGGCACCCTGGCCCCAGAACCCTTCGGCCTGCAGAATTTTTGTTGTAGCAGGAGCAGTTTCAACCCACACTGTATTTAACCAGCCATAGTTTGGCTGGCTGTAGGTGTGGGGTGAGGGGCTTGTGGCTGTAGGTGGGGGGTGAGGATTCTGTGGCTCCAGGTACAGGGTGAGGGGAGTTGTGGACCTAGGGGCGGGGGGAGGAGATTTCTGTCTCTCGTTGTGGGGTGAGGGGTTTGTGGCTCTAGGAGTCAGGGTGAGGGAGGCTGTGGCTCTTAGGGGGGAGGTGAGGGGATTTCTAGATCTAGGGATAGGGCAAGGGGGTTGTGGCTCTAAATGTGGGGCAAAGGGGCTATGGCGAGGGTCCAGTACAGAGGGACCTGTGGCTCTAGGGGAGGGTGAATGGGTCTGGTGCAGAGGGGCTGTGGCTCTGAGCGGGAGGGGCCCTGGTGCAGAGGGGCTGTGGGCTGTGGCTCTAGGGGTGGGTGAGGGGCTCAGGCCGGGGTCTGGTGCTGTGGCAGTAGGGGTTGGTGAGGGGGTCTGATTCTGGGGGGCTGTGGCTGTAGGAGTGGGTGAGGGGGTCCGGTGCAGGGGGGCTGGAGGGGCACACCAGGGGGTCCGGTGCAGGGGGCTATGGCTGTAGGGATGGGTTGGAAGTTTGGTGCAGGGGGACTGTGGCTTGGAGGGCTGAGTTGGGGTCCAGTGCAGGGGGGCTGTGGCTGTAGGGGTGGATTGGAAGTCTGGTGCCGGGGGCCTGTAGGGGTCAGTGAGCGGGTTCCGGTGCAGGGGGCCTGTAGGCGTGGGTGAGGGGGTCCAGGGCCAGGGAGGCTATAGAGGTGGGCGAGGGGTTTCCGGTGCAGGGGGGCTGTAGGGCTGGGCGAGGGGGTTTTGGTGCAGGGGGGAGCTGTAGGGCTGGGTGAGAGGGTTCCGGTGCAGGGGGCTGTAGGGCTGGACGAGGGGGTTCCGGTGCAGGGGGGCTGTAGGGCTGGGTGAGGGGGTTCCGGTGCAGGGGGGCTGTAGGGCTGGGGAGGGGTCCGGGGCCGGGAGGGGGGCTTTAGGGCCGGGGCCAGGGCTCCCCGCCCGGTCGGGGGGGGGTCTGTGCGGAGGATGCCAGGGCGAGGGGGCGGGGTCGCCGATGGAGCAGGCTCGCCCCAGCCCTGCACGCTCCCGGCGGCGAGCGGGGCGGCTCCGCTTCCAGCAGCGCCAGGCGAGCTGGGGCTCGCGCTCCGCCGGTGCAGCCCGGATGTAGCCGCAGCCCGGAGCCGGCGCGAGCCCAGGGAGCCGGGCATGGCGCGGGACGCGGCCGGGGCTCGCCGCAGCGCCGGGCGCTAGGTAGGCCGGGGGGCGCGGCCGGTCCCCGCCGGGAAGGGGCAGCAGCGGGATGCGCGGGGCGCTCGGAGCCGGGAGCTCGCGCCAGCTCGCTGCTCCCTGCCCGGCCGCTCGAGGGGCGCGCGGCGGGTTCATCCCAGCGGTAGGGCAGCGCCCCTGTGTGAATGTCCTGCGCACCAGCCCGGTAAGGCAGCGTGTGTGATGGGGTAGATGGCGGTGTGTAGGGGGAGGTGATGTGCCTGTGTGTGTGTGTGATGGGGTAGGTGAATGTGGAGGGTGTGTGTGTGTGTGTGTAATGGGGTAGGTGGGGATATGTAGGGGTAGGTGAATGTGGAGGGTGTGTGTGTGTAATGGGGTAAGTGGGGGTATGTAGGGGTAGGTGAATGTGGAGGGTGTGTGTGTGTGTGTGTGTAATGGGGTAAGTGGGGGTATGTAGGGGTAGGTGAATGTGGAGGGTGTGTGTGTGTGTGTGTGTAATGGGGTAGGTGGGGATATGTAGGGGTAGGTGAATGTGGAGGGTGTGTGTGTGTGTGTGTGTAATGGGGTAGGTGGAGGTATGTAGGGGTAGGTGAATGTGGAGGGTGTGTGTGTGTGTAATGGGGTAGGTGTGGGTGTGTAGGGGTAGGTGAATGTGGAGGGTGTGTGTGTCTGTGTGTGTAATGGGGTAGGTGGAGGTATGTAGGGGTAGGTGAATGTGGAGGGTGTGTGTGTGTAATGGGGTAGGTGGGGGTATGTAGGGGTAGGTGAATGTGGAGGGTGTGTGTGTGTATGTGTCTGTGTGTGTAATGGGGTAGGTGGAGGTATGTAGGGGTAGGTGAATGTGGAGGGGGTGTGTGTGTAATGGGGTAGGTGGGGGTATGTAGGGGTAGGTGAATGTGGAGGGTGTGTGTGTGTGTGTAATGGGGTAGGTGGAGGTATGTAGGGGTAGGTGAATGTGGAGGGTGTGTGTGTCTGTGTGTGTAATGGGGTAGGTGGAGGTATGTAGGGGTAGGTGAATGTGGAGGGTGTGTGTGTGTAATGGGGTAGGTGGGGGTATGTAGGGGTAGGTGAATGTGGAGGGTGTGTGTGTGTAATGGGGTAGGTGGGGGTATGTAGGGGTAGGTGAATGTGGAGGGTATGTGTGTGTGTGTAATGGGGTAGGTGTGGGTGTGTAGGGGTAGGTGAATGTGGAGGGTGTGTGTGTGTATGTGTCTGTGTGTGTAATGGGGTAGGTGGGGTGTGTGTGATATTTACATGTATACTTCAACTGGGTGCTGCAAAACCCATGCAGGTACCCATCTCATATGGACATTGGACCTCTGGGGCAGCACGTAAGTCCCTGCAGTATCAATAGTAAGGGTGGGGCTTTAGCATTCGCCTGGACTCGAAAACGAAATTTAAACTACACCGGGTTTTTCTTTCCTGGCTGTAAAAAGCTCCATGACCTTGTCATTTTTAGGTGCTAGTGAGAATTGGCATGCACTCCCTTCCAGCGACAGTGCAAGAATCACCTGTCAGTCCCCTCTGATAGGGAAACTTACTTGAGCACTTATGTATTCAAAGCAACCTTTGGGGTGTACTTTGGCGGGGGAGGGGGGGAGATATTTTGTTTTAAATAACCTGAGCTAACCCTCTAAAACAATGGAATAAGTAAGACATTCATTTAACTAGTGAACACACACATAAAATTGTTCTTTGAAAGCTGGTTTATGTAGCTGAAAACACATCAGCAATGTTTGCATTGACAAATTACATTAACATCACAGAATATAAAATATTCTATGAAGTGACATCTAGACGTGTCAATAAAAAGAGGGAGTATGAATTCTGGGATATTAAAAGGGCTGGTTGCTTAAAAAGGGTGTAAAACTAATCATCATAAGCAATCGCCACAGAAAGCTTTGTCAAAACGTGTTTTAAAGAAATGCATGTTAATTGGAAGAATTGAATACGCTGTAACAGCCCAATCTAAGATTAATACTTTGAGAGAGACACAGTGCAGAGACAGGAAAACTGGGCAAACTGCCAATAAAATCAATAGAAGATAATGCCAAGCCTCTTTGATAACACTGACTTTAAAATCAAATCAAGCCTTCTCACATGATTTATTTTTGTTTAATAGCTCTTATGAAAGGAGATTACTTTTTAACGTATGCCACTTGTGCTGCATTTCTTCGTTTCACATGTCGCTCAGTGGGATGAGTAGAGTTTTAGATAGAGTGTTTTAAAAATATCTGAAGTTCTTTTAAATAATTTATCCTATGTGGGCGGGAAGAAACCCGAAACCGTTTCTACAAGGCTATTGACCTTGTGATGGCATTAGAGAAGTAAGAGATATTTGACAATGTTGCTAGACAAAGAGAGCACTGGGCAACGAAATGCAGTCAAGCATTCATAACCATGATATTTAAAAGCAGAGGGAGGGTTTGGTTTGCATTTGTGGTTTGGTTTGTGAGCCTGCACTTGAAGCGTAGGGAGGAGGAAACTGGTGTTGAGGGAAAGTTCTGAACTGAAAATGTTAGAATGGTAGAAAATGTTGAAATGTGTAGAAATAGAATGGTTTAAAATATGTTGAGAGAGGTTGTCAACCATATGATGAATATTTGAGGAAGGAGTTTAAAGTAATAGCTTGGTGCAAATTGTTTGTTTGGTTTGAATCATGGACAACGTTTTCTCAAGTGACTCTTGATTTGGAAGTTCCTCAGCTTTTGGGAGCCCAGTTTGATTTTCAGGGGAAGTTAGTTCAGAATTATCTGACCCTGAGGCCCTTTTAAGATGTCATCTGGAAAAGCGAGGCACCCTGAATCCTGAGCCACTTCTGAAAATCTGGTCAGCATATTTGCAGATAGCTTTTGTCTGGCCGTGCTGCCAGACTAACAGGGGTTTAGAAATTCTCTTCGTGTATTTTATCTATCTTCTTTTTCCCTTTGTTATATTTGAGCATGAAGAGCAAAAGCAAGTATGCCACTCAGTGATGTGAATTGTAATTTAAAGGTTCACAAACTTTTTCATAGTGTGGACCACATATGAATAGTGAGATTTTTTTTCATGGGCTGCTTCCTCTTCCATTCACAAATATATAGACTGCCCTTTTTCACAATCATGGTCATATAACATCCCTGCGCTTACACGGAAAATTAATACGCAGAAAGCCTTTGGGTTGGCATTTCCCAAAGTGCTCAAAGTTGGCCTACTGATGTCACACTCACATCTCTGTATCCCTTTTTCTTTTCTTTTCTTTTCTTTTCTTTTCTTTTCTTTTCTTTTCTTTTCTTTTCTTTTCTTTTCTTTTCTTTTCTTTTCTTTTCTTTTCTTTCAGCATCTGAGGAAGTGAGTTGCATCGTACGAAAGCTTATGCCCTAACACAGTTTTAGTATTTAAAGTGTAAGGGGACAAATTATTTTTGCTGAAACAGACTAATGTGGCTACTCTTCTGAAACCTTTTCTCCCATTGATGTCCATGATAAAACTCCTGTTAACTTGAACGAATCAGGCCGACACTGAGCACTTGTGAAAATCCCACCCTTAATTTTAGTTTCTTTTTAACATGATTTATCAGCTGGGAAAAGGGAAGAGAACTTGCACTGTGTGATCAGACACACATCCATAGCCCATTAGTAGGCACTTGCAGAACCACTGTGTGTATGTCTACACTGCAGCTGGGAGCAAGCCTTCCAGCCTAGCAAGACAGACTCATGCTAGCAGGGCTCAAAGCTAGCATGCTAAAACTAGATCGTTCCCATCTCCCAGCTAGGGAGCCACTGGGTCAAACTTCAGTTTTTTGCAGAGCCATTACTGTAGAATGAAACTTTTGTTGGCAACTACCCAGAACAAGGGAAACATCACTGTGCCATCCTTAACTTTCTGAATATTCTTGATGGAACTAACTGTGGGTGAGGTTAACAGCTCAATGCATTTTGGTATTGGTGACAGATGTTCCATTCCTTGGCATGGGAAATCCCCGCCTTTGAGGCTGGAAAACTCAGGAACTACTCAACAACTCAAGTAGTTGGCTCTACTACTAGGCTATGTCTACACTACAAAGCTTTTGCACAAAAATGGCCATTTTGTGAAAAAACCAGCAGAGTGTCCACATCTCAAGCCTGTTTTAGCTCAAGAAAATTGACAGAACAGAGGGCTTTTGCCAATAGAGTTATTCCTCTCCCCCATGAGGAATAACTCCTTTTTGTGCTACAGCTCTTGCACAAAAAGGCACGTGTGGATGCTCCGGAGGGGTTTTTGCGCAAGAAACCCCTATCAGAAAAAGCATAGGTGCCCTGGTGGCCATTACAATCAGAGCTTTCTTGTGCAAGAGCATCCATGCAGTGTGGACGCTCTCTTGCGCAAAAGCACATCGCTTTTGTGATGTGCTTTGAGGCCTAGACGTGCTTTTACGCAAGAAGTTTTTGCAAAAGAACTCTTCTGCAAAAGGCTTCTTGTGCAAAAACCCTGCCGTGTAGACAAAGCCCTAGTGTTTCCCCTCTGCAGAATAGATAGGGGATTCAGAGCCCTGGGGTCCACATGCATCTTGGTCATGCCCATAGAGGTCCTATCCCTGCACACAGCTGCCTTGTGCCCCACCCCATATATGTCTTCTGTGTTCCCACTAATTGACCATGTTGCGAGAGAGGGAGACATGGATGGATATCCACATATATACACTTGTATATCCACCACCTCTGGAGGAAAGATCCATATCCTCCTGATGCGACCTTGAAACCTGTCACAAAGGGGCCCTACAGAAGGAGGGTGTATTTTGCAGAGCCTTTCCCCTAATTCCATGATCTGCGCATTGCTTCAGTTGTGGCTCTCCTCTGTCTCAGATTCTGCTCTGACCTGCACTGCCAGAGCTTCTGAGAATCCCCCAATTTTATTGTATTTATTTCTTCATCCCTCCCTCCCATGAGGTATTATTCCCATTTCACAGATGAGGAACATAGATGCTAAGTGACTTGTCCAAGCTCTCACAGGAAGTGTTTGGTAGAGCAGGAAATTGAATCTGGATCGCCTAGTTCCCTAACTATCCTTCTTCTATGCAGAAGAATAAGGTTATGCTATCTTTGTGGTCCTTCAATGGTTCTTAACTTCTGCATTGTTAGTCCTAAAATGGGCTGTGTTGTGTCCTTCAGATTTGCGGTGTGCTTCCCAGGTGTGTTTTTGATTAGTTTTAGTTTCAGTAGCATTGACCCCTGATGCCACTGTGAAGATCCAGGCTTATATAAAGTATTTATGTTTAGCTGAAACAGCAGGATCCCAATTTTAACCCTAATGAAAATTATCATTGAGATAATTTACTGAGTATGTTTCTTACAAAGCATATTATTTTGCAATTCTTATTTTAGGACTTCAGGAAAAAATGCATTATCCATCCTTCTTTAGGACTCACACTGCCATTGTCATGTGTTCTTTTTTGCACCCGTTTTAAATGACATGTATGTGATTTATCCTTGATCCAGTGCGCCTTTATTCAGAGGAACCCCAATTCACATCACTGATGTTTTTCCTGTGAAAAGAAATTGACGTAGATACTTTACAGGCAGTATTCACTTTGAGAGAAGCTTGGTTCCATGTACAAGGCTCTGGTTCCCTTTCTCCCCTTTGCTTTCTCTCCCTTTCTATCACACACAATTGAAACTCAAGTTAACTAGTGGGGTCTATTATCATTCCCTTGAAGCTTTTACAATAGAGAATCCAAACTATTTGGCACATGTTGGGCATGTACTTATTAAAATCCATAAAGTAATGGTGTGTTTTGATTTAAAAAAAATTCATACCACAGAAGAACGCGCACTGAAGTATGGTGGCATATGTTTTCTATGTATTTTTGGTTTAATGAGAAAACTTAGTGTGCCTGGTGTAAATAAATATATACTGTTAAGACAGGAACTTGTATAGAAATACGCAGGGGACACAAACCTCACTTCCAGTATCCAACAGTTGTAACTAATGGTGCTTTATCGACATCCACAAAATATCTCTGCAATAGTACCTGTTGAAATAATTGGAAGGCTATTTATCTCAGCTGCCTAGGAATTTATATGGTCCTTGCCACTGTTCTGTATGTCTGTCCCTGATTTCAGTGAGAGCCATTGATTAGAGTTGATTCAGGAGGTCGGGTGAGGGCGGGGAGGAGGGACAGTTTTGGGGAAGTTTCAAAATGTTGAAGATTTAACATGTCAAAAGGGACTTATTTTTTGTGTAGTCGAAGCTTTAGTTTTTTTGCCCCTGCCAATTATTGTTCAGTCTCATTCTTCTTGTAAATGAAACTTTTCCAATGCCATTGCAATATTATTTTTTTATTTAAAAAGTAAAATGGCACTATTTATGTTTGGAAAAAAATGAAATGTTTTGATGGCTTTACACAAAAAATGTTTTAGGAAAAAAAGGCTATATTTGAAGAAAGAACATTTAGATCAAAATATTCAACAATCTCTATTAATGAAAATGTTTAAAGCTGAAGTGACTGTAATAAGAATTCTGAGCTAGTAGGCCATAGAAATACATGAAAGAAATTTTCTCACTGCTGTGGTCTGTCTCCCAATTCAGCCAGCATTAGTTTTTAGGGCAAAGGCTATCTTCTGAACCGGAAGGACAAGGTATTTTATATACAAAATAAAGACTTTTGGAGAAAACAACAAAGCTCTGTGAGGGTCTGAAATGGTCTACATATTGCAGCTGATGGACTTCTGTTGTCCCAGCTCTAAAAACACAGCCATTTTCAACTAAGAAGTTAAAACACTAGCTCCCTTAGCTCAGCAAGTAGGAAGCAGTTTTTTAATGAACTCACCCTTTGTGCTCCAAGCTCCGGTAGCATAGGAGAGTTGAATATAAAAGAGAAGTGGACACTTACCCAGAGAAAACAAGCCAGTGCATTTCAAAACCTCCAGTTTCCTAAGAGAAAGGGTGCCCTCTATTTTAGAATGGACTATCCAGGGTTCACAGGAGATTATCTGCATTGCTAGGTAACTTCATTTGATCCAGTTTCAAATATCTTGTGCATTCTCTGGCTTAACCCAGAGGCCAAGACTACAGTCATGGGTTTTAGGGCTAAAATGTGCAGGGCTTACTTTAGCAGCAGACAACCTACGGCTCACTGTGTGGCCTACAAGACATTTCTTTACAGCTGCCCACGTGCAGTGTTGCCAGGCTCTGCTGGTTTTCGTCCACACAGGTTTTTTTTTTTTTCTGTCCATATAGCTAAAGGGACACTCATGTGAAGCAAGGGTACATGAGGGAGGTGTATGCTGATTGCATGCAACTTTGAGAGCCGTGCAGTCTCTCTGTATCCAATCAAGGCACTGCTACGGTTCAATCTGCACACCATGCGAATTCTAGGTACACGAGTGCAGTTAGCAAAATGACCTTATCCCAGGAGACCGTCTTGGTGCTGACAATCTTGCAGCCCAATGACATGAAGGAAAGCCACATATTCGACCCACTCGCTTGCTTAAGTTTCGCCTCACTGCCTTATTGGGTTCATACATCATAAAACCTCCCACTGAAATCAATTGGAATTTGACTTCAGCAAAGACCACAAGATTTGACCCATAGACTTATATTTCAAGTACACTGCTTGACCATTGTGACATGGGAACAGCATGTTGCCATTATGTACCTTACCATGCGGGTGATAACAAGCTAGGTGATAGGAAACCAAAAGAGGGGAGAAAAAACATGAAAATCTTATGATGAAATGTATACATTACACTTGTCAATTCTTGTGTCCCTTTTAGATAATCGTGTATTGTGAAAAAATGGTTTTCCAGAATCAGTAGCTCTGTGCAGGGATACAAGGAACAGCTAATGCATCAGGGCAGATAGTGTTTTGTTAGAAACCTACTGTGATCTTTAAATTGGTTTTCTTAATCCAGCGCTTTTGATAACATAGCTGGCAAACTCTTCCCATACATAATAATATAGATACTGTAAGGTTTTAATTAAAATGTAGATGTGGGAACATGGAAACGTGGAAGGGACTTCAGCAGCCATCTAGTTCATCCCTCTATAATGAAGCAGGATTGAGTATACTTAGACACTGCTTGAGAGGTGTTTGTCCAGCCAGTTCTGTAAAACCTCAAATGATGGGGATTCCATAGTCTCTATTGGTAATCTGTTCTAGTGCTTAGCTTTTCTTAGGGTTAGGGACTCTTTCCTAAATCTAACCTGAATCCTCTTTGCTGCAGCCATTCCATACTGACTATTATTTATATTGCTTTTGGACCTAAACTGAGATCAGGGCCTCATTGTGTCAGAGATGCCAATTCTGAAAATAGTTTAAAAGAAAGATCTCAGATGCCAGAAACATTTTTTTGAGATGTACTGTTTTCTGCTAGCGGTAGTTGTAAGGCAAAAGAATATATCACAAGTAAATAGGGAATTGTAAATCTGTACACATAGACAGTTGTGATCAAAGAAAGCTACCATGTAAATACCTGTATTTCACAAACCACAGGATAAATGCCCAGTAATCACATAATTTGACGATGTTGCAGTTTTGGATGTCACTAAACTCCACCCATATTAAAGAGCTTATTGTTTCCATAGTAACTCGTACTTCATAGGGGGAAGGGAGGAATCAGAGTTAGGCAGGAGAGAGGATGAAAAAGCCATAAAAAAGATATGCTTGTGATGGGTTCTGTAAATGTTTTATTGCCACTTATTTGGGCTCTGTAAAGATTTTATTGCCATGTTCTATGTTACACATGAGTAAATCATACATCCCAAACTTGCAGCGATATAAAATATATGGCATCCCACACCATTGCAAATTCACTATAGACTGCATATAGTGCTTTCACTTGAGCCAGTCTATTAATATTTTAAGGCCCAATCTTGGGAGGTACTGAACTCACATTGATATTGCAGCTCAAAATGATTCTGCCTGAGTCTGTAATCCCAAATATCTGGACTAACGCTACATCTACATTATGGTCCAGATCAACAATCAGAGACTGATCCACTGCCAGTCAATTTAGTGGGCCAAGTTAAGACCTGCTAAATGGACTGCAGATCACTCTCCCGGTGATCCTGTTTCTCTACCCTGGATTAGAAGAGTAAAGGAAGCCAACAAGAGAGTTTTTCCCGTAGAATTCCCATGACGTAGAGCCCACAGGTACATTGACTCCATCTACATTATTCATGTAGCTGGAGTTGCATAGCTTAAGTTGACTTTCCATTGTCGTGTAGATGGGCCTGCACATGCCCATCCAAAACAGGCTTCCATATTTTCCACCCTTTTCTCTGTTCAAATATATTTATCAGTGCATTTAAAAAATGTGTATGAGATAACATTGTCGTTTACTCTAACATGTAACATAGTATGTCTGAAGGAAAAAAGAACCAGTTAGAAGAGATACAGTCCCTTCCTTAATAACAACAAAACACCTAGATAGTGAAGGTCCATAGTCTCAAATGTCCATGGCTATACTATATGTATGACTATATTCCAGAGCTCCACAGAATTATTGGTCTGGTGCAGCCAGGTAAATCACAGGTGGTACATGACCGCTGCCAGTGTATGACTGGGCAGCGAAACATCCTGACCTCTAGTGTGACCTTTAGGGCTTGGTTCGCTGGGACTTTCTCTTTGAGGCATTTATGCTCCCACTTGCTTTGTTAATACAAACACTAAAATAAAACCCTCTCCATTTCTTGGATTCCCTCATGGGAATTTTTTGCTGCTGTTGGGTTGAAGAGTGCATCCCCAACATTGTTAAAAAAAATTCTGATACATCTTATTGAAAGCAATAGAGGGTGTGATTACACTTCCTTGCTAAGCTGTTTGGGCCATTGGTAAGTGTCCATTGTTGAGGCCATGTCTTCCCTAAACGAAAGATCAATGCTGCTGTGATTGATTTTCCGGAGTTTGATTTAGGGGGTCTAGTTAAATCTCACTAAATCAAACTAAGAGGGAGCCTCTATGGAAGGATGATACTCCTGCTTCTGTGAGGAGTAAGAGAAGCCAATGGGAGTGTTCACTCCCATCAGCCTCCCACTCTGGGGATGGTGGAAAAACTCAAAACAAGGTACGTCCACTGCACCTACATAATTAATATAGCTGGAGTTCTGTGTCTTGATTCTACCTTCCCTTTTTAGTGTAGATCTGGGCATAGAGTTAGCAGTGCCCCGATACGTAGTTCTATCCCTGACTCCGCCACTTCTTTCCTTTGTGATTTGTGGACATCTTATTTAACCTCCCTGTGCTGGCATTTCCACATCTATAAAATAATGATTTGTGATAGCCAGTTCTTTAAGGCCCTTGGGGTAAAAAGTGCTATCAGCATCCCAGTTGTATTAGGTGCTGAGAGCCCTCTCAATTTCATTTGAATGCAGTGGCAGTCCGTGGCTTTCAGCACCTTAGTCAGTTCTCTGTGCAAGTCCTATGTACTTTGGTGTTTCTGCCCCTTTCTTTTGACTCTCCTGCCACACTGCTTACTAAGGGTCTTTAGAACTGATCGCATGGTAAAATACCAGGACACAGAATATACAGGAATGACAGAGAAGACTGTGCTGATGGGGGAGTGGCACTGTATGTGAAAGAAAGCATGTGAGAAGAGATTACAAAGACTTGTATGGAGTGTCACCTATATGAAATTTCTCTTCACCTCTGCACAATCAGGCTGCTCCATAGCTGGTACTTTAGTTTCATGGCTAAGCAAAATTTCCAAGGAAACTATCGACCAGTGAAATTAAGATTAGGGAAGGGAGTGAAATTGGGATTGGGGAAGGGGATTGTGCAATGGGATTGCAGAGGCATAACCCCCTAAGTGCAGAAGAGTTTCAGGAGAAACAGATGATGCTCCAGCCATAGAATAGAAAGGAGTTTATCTCCCTTCGTCCCCATGTTGATTCACCTGTGCAGGCCCATTAGGTTGGGCTTTTTATGGGGTGAGCAATAAGAAGGAAGCAGGGCTGTCTGTAGAAAGATATATTTTTCCTGTCCAAATAAATAGGAACACTTTCACGAGAGTGAAGTGAGTGACTGGTGCCATGGGAAATAGGGCATTTTGCATGTTCGGTTGTGCCTCTAAACCAGATTTTCAGAACATTCAAGTGAAGAAAATTTGTCCCCACAATGACACATGTTTTGCACTCACAGTTGCATGCTGAGCACCTCTTTGGTGATTAACATGCATTTCCTCCTGTTTGTGCCTCATTTGTTTTAGGTAAATGGACACCTCTGTAATTGACAGTAAAGTAAGGAGCAGGTGAAAACATGGTTTATCTGATACTGAGCCCAAAATGTTAATTAGCTTCTAAAATGAATCCTCTTTTTCCAACTATTCTCTAAGGAGCTGATCCAAATCCCATGGAAGTCAATGGAGAAATTCCCATTGATTCCCATGGATTTTGGATTGGACTCAGAACCCTTTGTTTGACCTGTTAGTAGGATAACATGTCTAGGTTTTTTTTTAATGCATATTAACACCGACTTTGTCCAGCACACTCTGCATAAACCAGTGCATGAGTGAATTCTTGAGAGGCGGTAAATATAAATTCTCTTCACCTCTGCAAAGATTGGTACTTTAGTCTCATAGCTAGGTAAAATATCTGAGGAAACTACTGACCAGTGAAATTAACATTGGCTATGCGGGAAATCTTGGAAACTCTTAAGGGATGTGATGGAAAAACACTCACGTTCATTAAGGACAGGCAGCATGGATTCAGCTATGATGGAAAGCAGCGCTCTGGGAACCTTTTGAAATCCTCGAAAGACTGTCCGCTAAAGGTGCTAGGTTTGAGTATGAAATTAGAATAGCCTCTGCTCAATTCAGTGTGTAGGTCTGGGCCTATTCAGGACAGGGAGGACCTCTGTGAACTGGCAGGACTATGGATGTTGCTGGACCAAAGAGCCCTGCTGGCCAGGAGTGGAGACCAGCGGGGAGTCCAGCAGCAGAGTGGCCAATGGCCAGGAACAGAACAGGGCCAGTGGCTGGAGCCAGGACTACAGTTGGGGCTGAGGGCAGGGCCAGGAATGTGGCTGGGGACAAGATAGCTGGGACAGGAGAATTGCTGGGGCCAGCAGCTAGAACTGAGAGCATTGCTTGGGCTGACAGCCAATGTCGAGCTGGGGCCAGGATCACAACCAGGGTCAGTACCTGGGGCCCAGACTGGGAGCATTGCTGTGGCCAGGAGCACTGCCAGGAGGCTGGTCGCCCCCCGGGAGAGCCTAGAGTCGGCAGCAGGGGGCCAGAATTGACCTCCCCTGGTCTGGCAAACTCTCTCGTTCTGGATTTGTCAACTCCAGAAGGTGCCAGACCAGGGAGGCCAACTTGTAGAGTGATCCCAGGGGCACATTAGAAAGGAGCGAGTGTGCATTTCAGATTAGTCAATGCACTAAAGGAACTTGCTCTGATGCAACGGTAGTCTCCACTAGAAAAGCTTGACTGGTATAGCTGTACTGGCAAACCCCCCTAGTGCAAACACCGCTTATCCCATTGAAAATGTGCTTTTGCCATTATACCTTCTAGCAGTTCCCCAAATGAAAAAAGAAGGGGGAAAAAGCACTTAAAAAAACCCAAGTAAAACTGTGGTTAGTATAAACACATAAAAAACATCCCTCTAGTCAATATTGCTGTCCCAGCATAGGTTTCTACTGCATACTTGGCCTTAGAGCCAAAATAATGTAAAATGATTCTATATAGCATTGCAGGAGTCTTACCTGCATTTTTCTAACTTGGCAGTATGAAGGACTGAGTTCACTCTGCTAAAATTGGAACCCGTGGTCACAAGGAATGTAGTTATTTTAAAACCACTTGAGGAATATCTTAATAGTTACTGATTAGGAGCTTCAGCTCTGATTGGGAAAGAGCTGCATCGTTACTACTAATGCCCAGAGCTAGATTGACTACAAAACGAAAAGAAACTTTTTGTGACCCAAGTTATTTTCTTTTACTGTATTTGCTACCAAAACATTAAATTAGGGGGAACCCCCCCCCATCTGAGCTTATAAGCTTTTCTGCAGTATGTCGATGGAGTCCAGAGACTTGGTGGCTTGCAGCCTTTTCACATTGTTTGTCCGATCAGCAAAGCCAATGCTGCCTGGCAAACTAAGCTCCTCTACTTTTTCCATTTATAATTTGGGAAGCACATTTTTTATAAGCAAGAGGTGCATGAGGTCTGCTGCCCTCTACTCATACAATAAAAATAGCAGTGTTTCATTACCTCGGCATTCACGTGATTTGTAACCCAACGCCAGCCAAAACTGATAATTGGACAAATCAGTCTCCTGGACACCTAGATAGATTAGGGGTGTCCATGTAAATACAATCTGGTCCTGAAACTTCTCCCCTCCACCCCCCAACTTGGCTGCCTCATTATTAGCTGCCAGAATGAGCTCTTTTAGACCTTCCCTAAAAAAAAATCACAATTTGAAATTATTAGTTTGGCCAACATTGCCGAAACGAATGTGCTGAAATTGTCCTAAAAACAGACCTGCCCGACTGCGTTAGCGGCAGCCGCTGGAGCCCTGGGCCCTGTAAATCATCACCGGAGCGCTTCGCCACCCTGTGCGCCTTGGGCAGTTCTGTGAGCTGGGTGAGGTCACAATCCGGGATGCGCTAAAGACACGTGGCGGGGAGGGGGAGGAGAATAATACTCTGGGCTGGCTTCCCTAGGCCTTGCCCCTTCTGCCTGAGGCCTCGCCCCTTCTGGGAGTGCAGAGCCAGCCTTCCCCACACCTTGTCCGGGGTCTACGGTGGCTGTTGCTTCCCCACCCCCATAAAAAACAGCTGTGTAAGTGAGCTAGTCTTTGTTCATGCTTTTAAAAATCTAGTATATTTTTCCAGATACATGTATTTTATCATACACACTTTAAAAGGATACAGTATATCAGTGTTCCAATTTCCAGCCAATGACTGCATTTGCAACACTGCATGTCACTAGTTGAGAAGAAGGAGGATGTGGAGAAATCCTTGTGGCGCACATCGCAGAAGATGGACCTGCTATCCTTGACTTCCCCTGGAAACTGACAGAAATTGCTACATGGGCCTTCCCTAATTGGTACCGTCAAGGGAAAATGTAATGGGGAAAGTTCAGTGGATCAAAGGACCTGGCCAATTTGTTTACATATGTACTCTTCCTGACCCTACAAGATATACAGCTCCCATACAAATTCATCCCATCCTAGGGACAAATCCTGCTGCCCTTAGCCACAACACAGCTAGATTTCCCAGCATAATTAATAAGCATTTTGCCTGAATGAGAACGTTAGGATTTATAGCCCTATGTAATGTTCTTTAAAGTCCATAGAGGTTTTTCCATTGACTTCAGGGATCTGTCCCTTAGCCCTGTAGGACTAGATTGTGCAATGACACTAGGTAGGAATGCATGTAGCTGTAATGTGGGAGCACATGAATAACACTTTAATGTTTGAAGGAGCATTATATCTGCTTCACAGCTTCTGGAGGAATTTGTTGCATAGTATTTTACAGTACAGGCAGTCCCTGGGTTACGTACAAGATAGGGACTGTAGGTTTGTTCTTAAGTTGAATTTGTATGTAAGTCGGAACTGGTACATATTGTAGGGGAAACTCTAGCCAAACATTTCTCCAGAGCTCAGTTTTATTCTCCCACACCTCACTTCCCTCAGTCCTTTATTCTCAAGCTGAGGTGTCTGCTGAGAAAAGCCGCTCCACGTCTCCCTGGTCTGCTGGGAGGGGTGCTAGCTTTGCGTCTCCCTGGTCTGCTGGGGGGAAGCAGCTAGTGCGGGGTTGCCTCACCCCGTTTGTAAGTAGGGATCTGATGTAAGTCGGATCCATGTAAGCTGGGGACTGCCTGTATACATTTTTGGACCACACCCAAACTTGAGGTTTGACTATGTAAGGACTTCTGGATTTTGCCACTAGTATTTCTGTATACCACTGTATACTTCTGTTTGCTTTATTATATCTGACATCCTGTTTTTACTGGTGTACTTGTATCTTGCTATTATACCTTTGCTTTAGCTTTCCATTTTATATAAGAAAGGAAAATAGACAGCTACTCTGATTTAGCTTGAAATTAAACTGAAAGTAGTTTGCACTAGGGTTGTCAATTCATCGAGCTTAACTCACACGGTTAACACAAAATTAATTGGTATCATGAGCTTTCATGGGCACAGCCCACTTCTTCAGGTCTGTGCCCACGAAAACTCATGATACCATCTACATGTTTTGTTAGTCTATAAAGTGCTACCAGACTATTTGCTGTTTTTTACGTTTATCCTGTACAGACTAACTCAGCTACCCCCTGAAGCTTCAAAATTAATTGCGTTTTTAAAAATTAATCAGTTAATCACACTGTTAAGCAATAGAATGTCAATGGAAATGTATTAAATATTTTGTATGTTTTCTGTTACAGTACAATACAAATTGTACAATGCTCACTTAATATTTGTATTACAAATATTTGCACTGTAAAAATGATAAAACGATTGGTATCTTTCAGTTCACCTCATACAAGTACTGTAGTGAAAACTCTTTATCTTGAAAGTGCAATTTACAAATGTAGGGTTTTTTGTTTTTGTTTTTTGTTCTATAACTGCACTCAAAAAACCAAAACAATATGAAACTTTAGAGCAGGGGTTCCCAACCTTTTTCAGTCCCCATACCCCCTTGACTTTTAGTAAGCCTTTCCATATCCCCTATTCAATATGAAAGGAAATAAATTCTAGACTCTAGAATCCACAACTTTTTTTCACTAACACTACTACTTTTGAAATATTTCAGTTAGGATAATCTAGTTATTTACCAAATATTCCCCGTGCCCCCTTGACAAGCTTCTCGTATCCCCTGGGGGTATGCATACCCCAGGTTGGGAACCCCTGCTTTAGAGCCTATAAATCTACTCAGGCTGACTTATTGTTCAGCCTACTGCTAATGCAAACAAGTTTGTTTGTATTTAAGGGAGATAATGCTGCCTGCTTCTCATTTACAGTGTCACCTGAAAGTGAGAACAGGTGTTCACATAGCACTTTTGTAGCTGGCATTGCAAGGTATTTACATGCCAGATATGTTAAACATTCATGTGCCCTTTCATGCTTCAGCCACCATTCCAGAGAACATGCTTCCATGCTGATGACACTTGTTTAAAAAAAAATGTGTTAATTAAATTTGTGCCTGAACTCTGTGTGAGAATTGTACGTCTCCAGTTCAGTTTTACTTGCATTCTGCCACATATTTCATATGATAGCAGCCTCAGATGATGACCCAGCAGATGTTCATTTTAAGAACACTTTCACTGCAGATTTGACAGACTGCAAAGAAGGTACCAATGTGAGATTTCTAAAAATAGCAGCAACACTCAAGAATCTGAAGTGCTGTCCGAAATTTGAGAGGGGTGAGATGAGGAGCATACTTTCAGAAATCTTAAAAGAGGAACACTCCGATGCAGAAATTACAGAACCAGGATCACCAAAAGAGGAAAGCAATGTCTCTTGGTGACATCTAACTTAAATGATGAGAATGAACATTCATCAGTCCTCTCTGCTTTGGATCATTATCAAGCAGAACTTGTCATCAGCATGGATGCATGTCCTCTGGAACTGCGGTTGAAGCATGAAGGAGCACGTGAATCTTTAGCGTCTTTGCCATATAAAAATCTTGCTGCGACGCTTACAACAGTGCTGTGCAAATGCCCTGTTCTCACTTTCAGGTGACATCCTAAACAAGAAGCAGGCAGGATTAGCTCCTGAAAATTGTAAGCAAACTTGTTTGGCTGAGCAATTGGCTGACCAAGAAGTAGGTCTAAGTGGATTTATAGGCTCTAAAGTTTTACATTGTTCTATTTTTTTTAAAGCAGTAATTTTGTGTACATAATTCTATATTTGTAAGTTCAATTTTCAAAATAAAGAGATTGCACTATTGGATTTGTATTAGGTGAATTGAAAGATACAGTTTCTGATTTTTCACAGTGCAAGTATTTGTAATAAAAATAAATATAAAGAGAGCACTGTGCACATTTGTATTCAGTGTTCTCATCAAAATCAATATATTGAAAATGTGGAAAACATCCACAAATATTTAAATAAGTGAGATTCTGTTATTGTTTAACTGCGCTATTAATTGCGTGATTAATCATGATTAATTTTTTTAATCACTTGACAATTCTAGTTTGCACATATGAATTTGTTATTTAGTGGTAATAATTGCCAACTGGAGCTTTCTTGTACATGTTATACTGTCAATTTGTCATTCAAAACAAATTTTGGATAATGCATTGTGTCATTGATGCAATTCCCTTCTTTACTCGTTATTCAGTCAACTCATCAGTTAATCTGATCAACTCAAAATATGCCTTTAAGAGTTTCCTCTTTCCATCGATCCTTATTACATATGATCATTTCAGTAGCTTTTGTACTCATCTGTGATGAAGTACAATAGGTTAATTTCATATTCTGGAGGAACAGAACTTTAAACCAAGACTAGCATTGAAATGTTTTTCTTCTGCAACATCTTCCCTGTTCTCTTCCCTGCCACTCAGCAATGCGCCTATTTGCAATTATTTTTCCCAATTTCTCTAGTAATATATGTTAATTTCCTCATTATTACTTTTTAATGTAAATTCTTGGGCGGGAGTCACACTTGAAATATATTATAAGAATATAAGATGTTTCTACACCCATTAGCAGACTGTGACCATACACTCTTCCCAATGGAGTGGGTGATGTTTGTTTTCTTTTATCATCTTTACTAGAGGATTTACCCAGCATTGTTCAGGTCCTTAACTCAATTTTTGTTTTTTTGGAAAATGAAATGAAAATGTCAATGCTTCTTTTAAATCATTGCTCTGAGGTGGGGCTGGGGATGAAGGGTTCAGTATGCAGGCTTCACTGAGGAGAGAGGGCTACCCAAACCCACTCTCATGGCACAGGCTTAGGGCCTGGTAAGAAGCACCTCTCCATGTCTGATGCAACTCCAGAAGGTACAGCCGGGGGAGGGGTGCATGTCCCCCCAGCTGGGTTAGGTCCAGGTTCATCTACCCTGCACTCCTCAGCCAGAACGAGGGATGCAGCAAACTATGCACTTCCCCTCACTCCCTGACAAAGGGGAACAGCCAGAAATGTTCCCTTACAAATCGGGGGGGGGGGACCTCAGCCCCCCTTCCCTAAAAGGAGTCAGGGGACGGGAGAGTCAGGGCTTGAGCAGTCCTGGATGGGAGCAGGGATGCACCCCCAGCCAGTCCCTTTCACCTGCCTGGAGATTGTTTTCTGTATGGTTTTGTGAGAAGCAATCCCATTGCAGGCCCATCCCATTGTCCTGACACAACCAAACCCTGGCCTTGCTTTAAGTTATGATAAGAGGAAGCTGCATACCGAATTTGATGGCCCTGGCTCTTACTGTTTGGGAGGCGTTCTTGAACAAAAAGACGTACAGATGAGCAGATGGACAAACTCTCTCAAATATTTAGTAGATAATGAAATTGAGATCAGAATTCTTGGATTAAAACCCAGCAGTATGTATGGTAGGGAAAGCATAAAAAGTTTGCTTTAGGGATGGTGAAGCAATGATGGATTGGCATTTTGTTCGCGGTAATGTAGGACGCAGCAGTTACTCAATATGCTACAGCAGAGATCCTGGTCTTGCTTCCCAGTATATTGTTGTACGACTTGCGAGAAAAAAAGCTACCAGGTAAAATACTGGTTGCTGTGAAGTCAATGGAAGTTTTGCTAATGAATTTAATTGAGCCAGGATTTCACCCACAACATTTAAGCATTTGAGGGATAAAATTAATTCCAGTAGCTAGTCTTACCAACCCCAAACATTCAAAACTCCCAAAGTATCAAGAGACTGACTTAAAATTCATAAGATTAAAAAACAAAAACAACAAAAAAAAACCTAAACCTCAGACGTTTTTCTGTGCCTTCCAGCAGTTGAGCCGTTATGGTGCACTTGGGTCACTTGTCATGCTTTTCTCTGCAACTTTGAGGTCAAGAACCCTTTAAAAAAAGGTAAAGATTCTCATGTGATCAGTTGACTCTGGCAGCTGAGATTTTAGGTAAAACACCCAAATATGGGAAGACTTGTGTTTAAAATTTAAAGAGCTAGCAACAATGAGTAGCTGGCTTTCCATTTATTACAGAAGAACCTGTATTTTATGAACTAATTGAGGATTGAAGAGGTTCTAAAAATCAAACATTCATAAAATTGTGCACCTTGAAATGCCATAAAACTGGTACGTAAGCTGCAGTATGGAGCACTGAATTGTTTTCTTGCCCTTTAAACTAAAGCCCTGCAAATCTGCAGATATTCTCTTTATATCTGCAGATGCAGATATCCACGGCTCATTTTTGTGGCTATGCATGCAGATACAGATACAAATTTTAAATCCACACCGGGCTGTACTTCAAACCATTCCAAACCAATTTTGGCATTGGGATGTGAAGAAATGTCAACTTGATCTTCATCAACATCAGTTTTATTTTGCAATCCTCCTCTATTCCCAGGGAGAAAATTGTTCTTATAATTCGCTCCAGAGGCATTTATCATGGCCCAGCTCTGACTTCTGGCCAGGTCAGGATGGCGAGGGGAGCAGGATCAGGGCCTTGTGGGAAGTATTGGCTAAGACCCACCTCAGCCCCCAACCGAGGAGGTGTTGGCTATGCAGTTTGGGGGAGCAGTGCAGCTCCCTCATTGCCAAACTATGCCAGGTTAAAGAGTGGATGGGCATGGCCCTCCTGCTTTTAAAAATGGCAGGAGCATGTCCCCCCCCCCCCCCCAGATTCTGGCCCCCCAGGCCGTTTGTAAGGTTAAAGCTCGTAAAATTGAGGTTCTGCAATATTTTGGTTTTAAGCAGCCATAAAAGACCCTCCCACCTTACAGGGTCCTAGAACTTGGGCTCCAACCTGGGCCCAGACATCTACACTGCAATGAAACAACCCCACAGCGTGAGCCCTGCAGGCCGAGTAGCTGGCACAGGCCAGCCCAGGATACCCAGCTGCTGTGTAGACCGACCCCAAGATGCTCCAGCTTGAACATTTCTGCAGCAGGCTGGCACAGAGGAGAGGTGAGTTCCCCGGTAGGATGGATCTAGCCCATGTAATGCTTTGCAGCTTGAAAGCCACGCTTTAGACTCTACCCAGAAGGCAGTAGGCAGCTGGTAGAACACTAGTGTTGGGTATTCATAGCAGGGTTCTTCACAGAGGCGTCTGCCTTCTGAGCTTTCTGGCATGCTGGTCACAGTCTGCCCGTACTGTGGTGAGTTGCCTGTTGTCCTACCCCACCCCCACAGTGGCCAGGGGAGCTGAGGAGCCAGGCAGGATGTGTCCCTGCAATATTTAATTTAATTTACATAACACCAATAAAAACCACCCATGCAAAAAGCTCTGGTTGCCATAACAATTCATTAGGAGAAAAAAACAAGTCCAGTGACATCTTACAGACTAACAGATTCATTTGGGCATCAGCTTTCATGGGTAAAACGAATCACAGTGGCAAATGGTAAGCATCCACCAGCCTGAAAAAAAACCTATACAAAAAACGAATTAGCTCAGCTTGCCAGTAAATCAAAGCTGCAAGGCAGGTGCCTTAATTCCCACTGCCCTGCCACCTACTGCTCTCAGACAGACATACATTACGGCCAGAAAATCATACAATTTGGGCTGTTTCGGAGCAGTGGGGAAGGGACCACGTTCCAGAGAATTTGGAGCCCTCCCTGATAATGCAAAGCTATCTGGTCCCTCTTGCACAACTAGCTAAACAGCAAGTTGAATAATACTATAAAGCAATTAGATGCAGTAACTGCTACCACCAGGGAAATGCCCATGGAACAAAATGTCACTAACGTGCACTTACGATGGGACAGACTCTGTGCAGATTAGCACAGTTTGAGAACTAGCAAATGAGGCCCCCTTTTAAGAAACATGAGCTTGAATTCCGTTGACATCAATGGAAGTCAAGCATGTGCATAATGTTAAGCATGTGTGTAAGTATTTTATTTGTTATGCTTTTCTTTATGGGAGTGCTCTCCTAAATCATGTGGAAAAAAAAAAAAGAAGCGTTGCAGTAAAAGACAGAATCCAGCATACTGCTTCGCATTTCAGTTACTTTGTCAAGTGTAGTTTAGTTTTAATTATTTATGGCAGGGCTTCACAGCATGCCAGTAAATGCACTGCAGCGTATTTTGTAAAAGGAATACAATTTTAGTAAGAAGAGACCTCGCTACGGCCCTCAGCTAGTAAATCTTTGCTGCTTACTGTGGTGAGACGGCAGGGTCCTTTATTACAGTGAGCCTGTATGAGATTTAGCGAAGTGAGAACTTGCCAGTTTGGGCTGTATTTGTGATCAGATATTCTCCAGAACCATTCTTCATCTCTTACGTCCATTCAGATCCAGTTCCCCTGAAGACAATGAAGTTAGGCCAGAGGAAAGACAGGAGGGTTGGGCACTTTGAAAATCTTTTAAGGGATAATTGGACAGGCTGTAAAAAGTCAAAGTCCATGATATTGGAAGTGAATAGATCTTTGATCTTTGTAAAAGAATGGATTGTTAGACAGTGCCTCACAGTAGAAAAGCAGAGTAGGAGATAATGATTCAAATCATAACTCTGTTGGGCTGGTTAACAATTCAAATTAGTTTTCAAAGGAATTTGGAGTCACCAGAATACGCTCTGATACAGTGCAGACAATTTAAAAAAGGATCCCTGTGGCACTTTATAGACTAACAGATTTATAGATGCATAAGCTTTCGTGGGCAAAGACCCACTTCGTCACATGCATCTGACAAAGTGGGTCTTTGCCCATGAAAGCTTATGCTCCTATAAATAGGGTTGCCAGATGGTTGAAACAACCCCCCCCCCCCATGGGAAAAAATTCTTTTGAAGGAAAAAAAAGGGAGCGAAACCAAAGTTGTTGAGCAAAACAAAAAAAGGACTCCGAGGACTTATTAAGCTGTAACAGTGAGTGCAGGGATAGGAACAGGGGAGCAGTTGAACACTAAGCCATTTTGTACCGGCAGTTGAACACTAAGCCATTTTGTACCGGCAGCCTTGGGGAACCAGGTAAGCATGGGGGCAGAGGGAGGCCGGGTGCTGAGTGTTTGTAGGGTTGCCAGGTGCCTGGCATTTTCGCCTCCTGGCCAGGGAAAAATTCAGAAAATGCCAGTCGTTTTAGGTTTCCAGTATTCTCTGAATTTTTTACCGGACAGGAGCTGAAAATACCAGACTGGGTGAATACCGGACACCTGGCAACCCTACCTATAAATCTATTAGTCTATAAGGTCCCACAGGACTCCTCATCGCTTTTGCAGATTAGACTAACATGGTTACCTCTCTGATACTTAAAAAAGGATTGTGAATCATCTAGACTGATGTGTACAGCTGATTGTTAGTCCTTGAGTGAGGTTATTTGACTATGATCAGTGCTTGGGAAATGGGGTGGGGCCATTGAGTTAATTTTACTTAAATCATGACAAAAGAAGCAGGAATCATTGTGTTGAGCTATTTGGGAACAGGTAAACAATTCTGACAATTTAGAAAAAACCTCTACAAAATGTGGCATAGAAGCAAAAGTATGAATTAGGATTGTCAATTTATCAGTTAACTCATGATCAACTCAAACTTAATCACATTAAAAATTAATCGTGATTAATCACAGTTTTAATTGCAAGGTTAAAAATAAAATGCCAATTGAGTATTTTGGATTTTTTACATTTTCAAATATATTAATTTCAATTACAACACAGAATACAAAGTGTACATGGCTCACTTTATTTGGGTAAATAAATTTGGATACAAATATTATACTGTATAAATCACAAAAAATAGTATTTTTCAATTCACTTCATTACAAGTATTATAGTGCAATCTTTTCATCATGAAAGTACAGTTTACGAGTACAGATTTTTTTAAATTTCATAACTGCACTCAAAAACAAAAATGTAAAACTTTAGAGCCTACAAATCTACTCAGTCCTATTCAGTCAATTGCTAGGAGAAACAAGTTTGTTTATATTTACGGGAGAAGCTGCCCATTTCTTATTTATAATGTCACCTGAAAGTGAGAGCAGGTGTTCACATGGTATTTTTGTAGCTGGTTTTCAAAGATACTCTTGTGCCAGATACATTTCATTTTTTTTGGTTCAAAACTTGAGACTTATTCCCAAGTTTTCTTTAATTTTATTTTTTTAAATCAAAACCACTTTCAAATGGCTAAAATGGGAATAGAGTGTTTTGAATTTGTTGAAACCTTTTTTAAAAATCCAAACAAAATAAAAATTATAATTCCTATATTTGCACAACTTTGCTTGCAAAGCAAGTTGATCTCCATGTCATCCAGAAATATCAGAGTTTCTCTTTCTTATTTCCTGGAAGTTTTTAGACGAGATGTGTAAGGAGGGCAAAGAGAAAGTAAACACTAGACTCTGACTCTCTAACATAAATACCAAACCCTTTCAGAATGGTATTGGCCACTCCTTTTCCTACTATAAGAACTTACCCACACAATGAAGTATACCTTTGCCTAATTAGGCTGTGTCTACACTTACTGGGGATTGAGGTTGTTGTAATCAATGCATCAGGGCTAGATTTAGCAGGTCTGGTGAAGACCCAGTAAATCAATGGCAGAATGCTCTCTGGTCAACACAGGTATTTCACCAGAATGAGAAGAGTAAGGTAAGTTGACAAGAGAGTGTCTCCCATCAACACAGCATACTGTAGACACTGTAGTAAGTCGACCTAAGCTACGTCAACTCCAGTTAAATTATTCCTATAGCTGCAGTAATGTAACTTAGGACAATTTAGTGTATTAGCATAGACTATGCCTCAGAAGCACCTGCAGTGATACAAGATGAGTTTACACAAAGCAAACGTTCTTAGTAATAGTTTTCTCAAGCTGACTGCTCACAAGAGAGTCACTTCTGTGTGTTGATCCAGACTGCTTCTTGCATTTTTTATGCAATGTTTAAGCCATATTGCAGCCATTGCTATCGTCTCTTCTTTTTAGGTTCATTATGCTATGCTCAACACTGTAGTGCATGACCATAAGTATGGCCATACTGGGTCAGACCAAAGGTCCATCTAGCCCAGTATCCTGTCTTCCAACACCAGGTGCCCCAGAGCAAATGAACAAAACAGGGAATCATCAAGTGATCCATCCCCTGATGCCCATTCCCAGCTTCTGGTAAACAGAGGTTAGGAACATTTCAAAGTATGGTTTTGCAGCCCTGCCTATCCCATAAATTTATCTAGTTCTTTTTTAAACCCTATAACAATCTTGACCTTTACAGCACCCTATGTCAGAGAGTTCCACAGGTTGTGGTTTGTGTGAAAGAAATTCTTCCTTTTGTTTCTTTTAAATCAGCTACCTGTACATTTCATCTGGTGATCCCTAGTTTTTGTATTATGAGGAGTAAATAACAGCTCTTATTTTCTTTCTCCACACCAGTGATGATTTTATAGATCTCTATCATGTCCCCCTCTCTTCGTCATCTCTTTCCCAAGCTGAAACATCCCAGTCTTATAAATCTCTCCTCATCTGGAAGCTGAGGTTGCCTTTTATTGTCCCTTTTCTAGTTCCAATATATCTTTTTTGAGATGGGTCGACTAGATTTGCATGCAGTATTTAAGTGGTGAGCATACCATGGATTTATATGAGGCAATATGATATTTTCTATCCTATTATCTATCCCTTTCCTCATTATTCCCAACATTCTGCCTGATTTTTTTTGACTGTCTCTGCACATTGAGTGGATGTTTTCAGAGAACTATCCACAGTGACTCCAAGATTGCTCTCTTGAAAGCCACATTCCAAAAAGGATGACAAATTACAAAGGATTCAGAAAATGGCTACTAGAACAATCTGAGCTCTGAGAAAACTGCATTAAAGTGCAAGACTTAATGAGCTCAGCCTCTTTAATTTACCTCAGAGAAAGTTAGGAGGTGACTTGGTGGTCTACAACAGGGGCGGGGAACCATTTTTTGGTCAGGGGCCACTGACCCACAGAAAAATCAGTCAGGGGTCACGTACAAGTGAGAACAACAACAAAAAAAGTTCCTCACTGATATAGTCCCCACACTCTCCACATTTCCCTCACACACCAGAGCCTATGAGGGCCCAGGCTAGTAGATTTTGTGTGCTCCAGCCTTGCGGGGAGACGACAAGGGACTGCAACACCAGTGCGGGCTCTCCAATGCTAAGCCTCGGGACCTGGATCCAGGCAAGCCTGGCCTTAGGTTCCCCACCTCTGGTCTAGAAGGAGAGAAGCTTTTTGATGGTACAGGGCTGTAACGTATTATAAAGAGGCAGAACAAATCCACTTGGCTCTAAGCTGAAGCTAGACATATTCAAACTGAAAATAAAGTGTACATTTATAAGTAAGGATAATTAACCATTAGAAAAATGTATCTAGGGATGTGGTGGGTTATCTATCTGGGGTGGGGGGCGGGTGTCTTTGAATCCAGAATGATTTTGTGGCTTCTTTTTTAACATGTATTCTAGTTCAACCAAAAAGTATGGATTGGATGCAGGACATTACTGGGTGAATTTTGTGGCTTATGTAATGCAGGAGGTTAGATTAAATGATCATGGGAATCCCTTCTGGTTTTAAATCCGAATCTGTGAATATCCTCTTCCTTTTCCTCGCATGGTCTTTCATTCACAGCCATCTTTAACACTGACCGATCCAGGGATCTGAATTTTGAAAGAAGGGGAAGAAGCATGTGAGTGGGATTCACAGGAGGGACTGAGATTCCCTCCTGCCGCATGGAATTGCCCTCTCTGTGTGAGGAGCTCTGGCTCCCTGTACAATGCATGGAGAGAGACACCTAAGAATGAGATTCACAAAAGCTGATGGAGAGCTGCCTAAGTTAGCCAATAGGAATTGCTGAGGAAAGGGATGTGGCCTACGCCCCCACCCTGCAAAGGGAGTTAGGCACCAACCATGTACCATCTCCCGGAGTTATGTGCCAAAGCCAGGTCAGTCCTTTTTCAAGAAAAAACAGTAGTGGTATGTGCTGCTGGCCTGAGTTGCCTCGTTAGTGTCGTGGTTAGCACCGTCATCTGGTAGGTAGGAGGAGGGGCGGCCCGAGGCAGGCTGCCGGCAGCTGGCACCCTAAGTGGAATGCGCGCTCGGCGCCCCCGCCTGCACAGCCCTCAATGGCGTGACGTCATCATTGGGCGCCCCGTTGAACGCGGCGCCCTAGGCAAAGGCCGAGTCGTCCAATACGCACGGACCACCCCAGGGTAGGAGACCCAAGTTCAGTTTTCTGATGTGCCGTGGTGACTTGAGCTCGGCTCTCCCGTTTCCTGGGAAAGTGCCCTAAAAACCAGGCTGTGGCGTATACTGAAGCCAATCCCTCCTGCTGAAGATGTGTAAAAATAATCAAATATTCATTGGGCCAGTGATAGAGTGAGCTCCTCCCCCCACTCCCTTAGAATCCAGTGGTTGGGTGAGGGATAGGCAATAATTGTCTTGCTGGCCAGATGTGATTCACCTGAGTTAGCCCGTGGCGGGCTGCCAGATGCTTCATTTTCCTGTGCACCTCCAGGCATGGCTACTCGCAGCTCCCATTGGTTGTAGTTCGCCATTCCTGGCCAATGAAAGCCGCAGAAAGCGGTGGCCTGGCCCACAACACGTCCCACAGCTCCCATTGGCCAGGAATAGTGGACCGCAGCAGGCAGCTGAACCTGTGGGCAGGCAGGTGAATGAAGTTTCTGGTGGCCCGCCAGGAACTAACCATGGTGAATCGCACTCGGACTGTAGGCTGCATACTCCTAGGTTGTGGGAGACCCTAATTCAGTCCCTGTGTTCCCATGGCTCTTTATTTATATGCAGCATGACAACTTCACCAAGAGAGGTTGAGACCCCCCTCTTCCCTGGTTAAGGTATTCTCCTGGGAGGTTAGGATATTCTCTAGTTGATGAGTCCCCCTTCCGAGTCCCACTGAGAGTAGAATATATCCCCAATGGGATAACCATATGCTCTGCTGAATACATTTTAGAATGTGGTGCTGCTATTGGGGCTACAACACTAAAAGACGTGGCTGAGTGTATAGAAGTAATAATACAAACAAAACAAAGCAAACTGAATAATGCATGAACAGAGTTCTTCAAGGCTGGTGGAAATGATTCCAGTTCTCTATAGCAGACTGTTGAGGACACAGCAGGAATATAGTACTCAGTATTATAAGGCATAGAGATGGAGAAAATAGCAGAAAGAAACGAAAATCATTTGGGAGCACACACAACATTTGTGTGTAGAATGAGAAATGAAAGGCCAGATTCTGATCTCATTTACACCCGTGTACATCCACTAAAGAACAAGGTGTCTAGAAGCAATTTCAAACGCCCTGTAGTCACACCCACAAATGTATGTTCATGAGAAAAAAGTAATGCTACGTGGTAGTGGTCTACTAGATAGCAACCCGCTATGGCTCTTAGGAGATCTGGGCCCTGTTCTTAGCTGTGCCACTGCTCTCCTGGGTGAGCTTGGGCAAGTTGCTACCCTGCTGTTTGCCTCAGTTTCCCCATCCATAAAATGGGGTTCATGAAACTGACTTCACTTTGTAAAGTGTTTTAAGATCTACTGGCAAAAAGTGCTATATTAAGAAAAACTTAATATACGTGGTATTATAGAGTATAAAAACAAGAGGTGTCAGTGTGTGCATGAAGCCATATCAGTCTAGGGAGCTACTAGAAGACAGATTCAACAGGACATTTAAGCCCTTGATTAACATTAGACACACAGGTCGTCCCATTTCAGGCAATGGGTCTAATTGTGGGCTCAGCCTTAGGCGTGTGCTTAATATCTTGATGAATCATGGCCACAGTTTTGCCTTTTCAAGGCTAAATAAAGAGAAGTTTGTGGCAAGTAAAATCTGGAAATTTCACAGAGCTCTAAAAGTTAAGGAAAGAGAAAAGTTGGAGATTGAAATGATTTGTCTCGTCTTTGGACGTTAATTATCTGACATGCTCTATGTACTCTAAAAGACATTTTGATGGAATCTATGCCAACAAAAGCTAGCTTTGGAAGCACATGTTGTGTGAATAGGCAAGGAAAGAAGCCACTTAAAAAGTGATAAGGCAGTGGGACTCTGTGTGTGAGCTGCATTTTAAGGAATAGCGGCTGTGAGCTAGGCAGGGATTTGACAAATACCTTCTGTATTCCTACTATTCCTACGGGGCTTAATTGGACAACATGCAGCAGATGGAGCGATTTATGGTAAGTGAGGATGTGTGTATGTGAGAGAGATTGGTCAAACAAAGAAAATTACGTACAGAAATCTTTTCAAAACTGTTAAAAGACTGAAAGGCTGCGAAGTGAGGCACTCTGAGGACAAGAAATGGCAAAGTTAAGGATGCCTTTGCATCCTTAATTCAGCCCCCTTGTGTGTGTCTGCGGGTGTGTTTCTAATTACATGATCACTTACTGTTTTTTGTTTCAGCAAGACCCTTGTCTCCTTCAGTGCACAGATTGGATGGTGAATGATGCAGGACAGTAATAATGAAGCAGCAGTCCAGAGGACCCCGAGACTCCTGCCTCATTAAGTGATGGTATTCATTAATGAGACAAGGAATCCTGTACTTGAGCAGGAACATATTGAATAAATATTTTGAAAAGGCTCCTGAGGCATGCCTAACTAAGGCACAGATCCTGTAGGAAAAACTAGAATGCAGCCACTTCGTTAAATCCTGCCTTTTGTTGACAAAGGGCATAAGGTCCAAAGGGCATCCTTAACTTTTTGATTTCCTAACTTTTTTGAAGCATCTGTGGCTCATGCAAAAAATAAAAAAGAAATGATAGGGAAGGTAGGGCTGTGATTCAATGTAGAGATATGTAAAAGCTTGGTAAGTGGAGATAAGGATTTAAACATCAAAACTGATGGTGAACAGTTCGAGAGGGTAGATTGATTCGGATCTCTTGGAAGCACAGTAAACCAAGAGGGTACATGCACTGAGGAAAGAAGAAGAAGCATTGTAGGGTTGCCAGGTGTCTTGTTTTCGCCCAGACTGTCTGTTATTCAGGCCCCCCATCCGGTAAAAAAAAAAAAAAGAAAATATCGGACATGTGAAATGTATTCCCTGTTTCCCTCAGACAGAAGCCTGGCAGGGACAATTTTCCCCTGCCGCATCTGGCGATGGTGGGGGAGTGAGGAGCGTGGGGCCATTTAAAGGCGCAGTGCCCCCCCCCCTTATTTTTCTTAACAACTTTGGTCTCCCCCTTTTTTTTCTCAACAGCATATTTTCCCGTGGTCCTTTTTTATAGGGGGGAGCAGGGTTCAGTATTTTTTGTTAAGCCATCTGGCAAGCCTATTGGCAAAGCAAATTCAGCCTTGAGTAAACTTAGGAACATTTGGAAACTTAATGCCATATCCTTACATACAAAATTAAGCATCTACTCAGCCATCTTTGTAGCCATAGCAACCTATGGCAGTGAAACCTGGCAACTTAAGAAAACAGATGCTCAGAAGTTAGATGCGTTTAATCATAAGTGCGTGCAGAGAATATTAGGAGTAAGCTATGAGGGGAAAAAATGAACAATGAGGGTTAGAAAAATGGCTAAAGTGAGGTCTCTATGACAAATAATTTGTAAGAGACGACATCAGTGGCTCTAAGGCATGTGTTACGAATGCATTCGTAATACGACTACCGATTATGGATCTCAGTTGGAAGCCAGAAAATTCAAAAGGAAGAGGGGTAGGCCTAGGATGACTTGGAAGCATACAATTATCAACATGGAAAAATATAATTTGAAATGGGAGGACTTAGGTTACATGGCAGCTGCCAAGCAAGCATGGAGAATGTGGGTAGCCCAGTGTGCTGAAAAGCACTGGATGGACTAAGGCAGGGCCACTTAATGAATTTTGGTAGGTGGTCATGGAGGAAGGTGATGAACCTTTTATCCCCAGATTAAAAATACAGCAAAGGGTTTGTGGCTCCTGGCCCTGCCACTACTGCTTTGCCTGGCAGCCACATGGGGTTCTGCAGCTATTTAAAAGGTTCGCGGCTCCAGCCTCTCCCAGGTTAGTGCCACGACTGGGAGTCATGAGCCATTTAAATAGGATCCTGCTGCCGGAGGCACTGCCGGGAAATTCAGTGCCATGGTGTCAGCCGACGGTCAGGGCAGTGAGTCCCTTATGACCGGCTGAAGTTCTTTTAAATTGTGCTTGGTTCTGTTACAGCAACTGAAGGAGTCAGGTTAAAGCTTAAACAGTTACTATTTTATTGTTACAGGGTAAACTTAGCTGTTAAATGCTACTACTGTGTTACAGATAACACAGACACTACAAAGGACAGGACAGAAATTACACTAATAAGTCACTTACAGGTACCATGAAACCCTTTGGTTCTCTGAGCTCTTATTAAATGCATGCAAAATAGACACATAGCAGGTATATAGTCTCACCCCTGCGTTCCAGACTTGGCGTGGCCAGCGTCTTTCTCTCAATCCCTCGGGAAGAAGTAGGGCGAGGTTGGGCGTCCCACAGACCTCGGGAGACAATCAATACCTGCCAGCAGGTATAGATGATTGGAGCTCAAATGGGGTGGGCAGCGGAACCTCTTTTATACCCCTTGGGTCATGTAGGCTTCTTCCTGGGCTCAAGTGGCCAATTAGGAAAAATGGCTTTGAATGCCAAGTTTCCCACGAAGGGTGCAAAGCATAATTTACACCTGGGAAAATGCAGACAATGGGCACCTCTGGTATGTGATGGGCGAAGATTCCTCTCTGGGACAGTGCAGGCGTGTCAATTACTGGTACTAGCCATCAGGGCGACGGGAGGCCCCGGATCGTCAGCTAGCCCATTTACTGTCTGGTTTCTGTTTATGGTAGAGTCAGGGACAGGCAGCAAACCTGTGTTCCCAGGGCATCAAAGGCTGACTGCCTTTCTCTTGCTCTCTGGGGGGGGGGGGGAAACAAGATGGGGCTCGTGGAAAAACAAGATGGGGTTTTGTGTCTGGCTACACATGGGCAGCAGGATATAAATAGAAAGCAGTCAGATGCAATCCGTGGGCTGGATTAAAGTGTTAGGCGGGCCGCATCTTGCCCAGCTCTGGACTATGGTCTAAGGTAAGCATCTATTCTTCCTGGGTTTATTTAGTTTAAACTTACTTTCCCTCTCCCCATCCCTCCTTTGCCATTAAAACCCTGCTTTCCCCAGGACTATCTCTTTTCAGCAAACCCTTCCTCATCATAGACCTAGCCACAATATAGGACACATTGATGAAAAACAAAACAGCTAATCAGCTGAATCCCACTATGATCCCAGCATGTCTCCAAGTCTATGCCTGGGGAGAAGAGAACTATCTTTCTCATCTCTCTTGCCCTTTACTTCTGCAAAGGTTTTTGAAGTATGATTAACAATGATTGCAATAAAGGGACTATTCCGTGCAATGAAAATAACTTCCCCTTCCCTGAGAAGATGTACTGTTCAACAGGTCATTTTCTAAATCTCTAATGCAGTAATTCTCTAATCAGAAGCATACTTGTGGTATTATGGTGCATTGTGAGAGTCTAGGTAAGGAAAGAAATGACAGAAAACACGGCATTCTGGGGAAGATAAGACAGTGGGAGAATAGATGCATGATGATAAAGTACATGAGAAAAATAGTGGCATTGATTACTGTAATAAATGAGCCTAAATACCCAATGTAACTGGCACAGAGGCACTGGGGGACATTATGAATAGTACTGTCTATAGTATTGAGGAGTGATACTGGGGCTGTATTGCTTACCAGCACATTGAAACAAAATGAGTTATGAATAAAATTGTCTTGTAGCAGACTTGTGCACAGACTACTGCAATCCCAGCTACTCTCTGTATTGTCCACCCAAGGCTGCAAATACCCTGCCATGAGTACTGGCAATAGGTACTGGAATTCATAGCAAAAATATCAATAGAAACATGTTCAGGGTAGCTCTTCATTTTTTGGCTGGCTTGTTTGTAGGAAAGGAAACTGATAGTTAAGAGCAAAATAAGGTGACAGATTCATTTAATATTGGTAGTGTAGATAGTTCTTTGATCAAAAACTATTCAAGGACTGCAAAGACTATAACTTTTCTACATAATTATTATTTACTCTTTATTAATCCCTTATAAATGGATCCTCAACATACAGTTCAGATTCAGGAATGCTTAAGAGGCAGGGGAAGTTTTCTTTGTGACATTGATAGACAGTTAGAGGTGCTATTTTAAAAACAAAGTTCATTTTTATGCCAGAGTGAAGTATTGTGAGACCGATAGAAGATTTGCTTCAAAGGAATCTTGATTTGATAAGATGAGTGCCGTCTTCTAGCTGGTCAAAGAAGGAGGAAAGCATTTTTGTAATGTCATCATTTGCATGTCCAGAAGCAACCAGGTCCACCTTGAGGGTGGAGTGACAACTCCTGTGCTGGAAGGTGAGGCAATAATAGATACAAAGTCACTGCAGCATTTCCATCTTCCCACAATCATCATCGTCTTCTGGGTAGGTTCATCTTCATCCAGCTAGCTGCATGATGTCCAGACGATCATTTGGGATCATTTGATTTGATCACTGAGGTTGATTGTATTGATGACTTCAGTATTGACTACACGTCGGTTACAATACTGATGTATTTCTTCTTCAGCAGGATGTACATATTGGTGTATATTAAGAAATACATAAAGAAAAGAAATAGAATAAAGGAGCTAAACTAAGGAATATTCATTAGATTACCTTTTCCATCTTGTTTTAGTTGACATTTTATGTATTCATAAATACATCGTATATAAATGGACGTCTCTCCATCCACTTAAAAATCGCTAAGCTTTTTGAGTAGCAAATTTGCTCCAAGTAGCAAATGAAGAGGAATTGCCACTTCAGAAAAATGAGCGTTTCAAGACAAATCTTTAACATTTCCTGTAGAGAAAATCTGCATGATCTGTATCTTGATTCTTGTAAGAGTACACGTTGCTGCACTACCTAATTTTTCATCCAAAATTACCTAATTCTCAATTGCCTGATGGTGTGATTTTACTTCCTAATTACTTGTAGATTGCTTGCAGTATTGGGTTTTTTGATTTTATTTCGTTTTCAATTTATTTACTCTTTCTTTTGTCTGCTTTCCTCTGTTCTTTCTTTTCTTTTCTCTCTCTCTCTCCCCTCTCCTTTGTTTGGCCGGAAGTGATTTTGACATGTCATCGTAAATGCAATGAGAACTGTGATCTTCTGAACTCTTTCAGGAATGACTTCTAACTGTTGCTAAAAGAATTCTGTCTCCCACTTTCAGGAGCTTGATTTTTGAGGTTGTCAGCTTCATAGTTCCCGAGGAGGGCCATTGTCACAAAGAAAACAATAGTCTCTGAGGCATTTTGGGCCAGTACTATGGAAGGTTCTGATGATTTATGCCAAAGCTGGTCAGAATATGGGGTCAGGAAGGGAATCTGCTCAATTTTTCAAAAACATGACTTCAGTTGTTTGTAATTTCTTTTGCGTTGCAGTTTTCTGAGTAGCTGTGATTAACACAAAGACTATAAATGTGACCCAGTATTCTATGGGGAGGGGAGCAGTGAGGTATTGTGCTCTCAGTGATTCATCAGGAAGGATGGTTCAGTGGTTAGAGCACTAGCTTCATCAGTAGGAGACCTTGGATCTGTTCCTGCTCTGCCACACATTTCCTGTGAGACATTGAGCAAGTCATTCAGTCTCTCTGTGCCTCAGTTTCCTGTCTGTACAATGGGGATAACACTTCCCTACCTCACAGAGGTTTTCGAGGATAAATGCAGTAAAGATTCTGAGGTGCTCACGTAAGCACCACAGGTAAATATTGCAGTTGAGGAGACAGGTGCTGCATTTGGGTCCATGCTGAAGCACTTTTGATGACTGGGAATATGGAAGTTACAAAGACCTGACTCGCCATGGTCAGACCTGTGTTTGCTAAGATGAGTGCAGTCTCTTGGCTGGTCAAAGAAGAAGGAAAGCATTTTTGTAATGTTGTTTTTTGCATATCCAGAAGCAACTGGGTCCATCTTCAGGATGGCGTGACAATTCCTATGCTGGAGGGTGAGGCAATAATAGATACAGAGTCTCTGCAGCGTTTCCATCTTCCCACAAACATTGTCATCTTCTGGGTAGGTTCATCTTCATCCAGCTAGCTGCCTGACATCCAGAGGATCATTTGGGGTAAGTGTAGGAGGTGGTGTTATTTGCATCAGCTGGGTATGCCCTGGAAAGTTCTAACATTTGAGACACACATTTGCCTTGTGGCTTCATATTAATGTTTATAAGCAAAGGGGAAAGATTCAAGCACCATGGAGATCTACAGCTAAGCTCTCTGGAGGTAGATTTGTTTGCTTGTATTACAGTCATACCCCGTTACGGTATGCATTGTACACACAGATAACCAAGTCAGTTCCTGCCCCAAAGAGCTTGTATTTGAAGATGGTTCTTTACTACTTTCTCTCAATTATTTTGCTCAAAAGTGTCAGATTTTGCCCTGGCCCGTAGTTTGTAAAGTGTGCTGGGTTCAGAGGTGGCTTCTTGAGAATTAGCAAAACTATGGCATGCTTCAGAGGAGATAGTCAATTTCCCTATTCAAAAGCTGATTTGACAATCTCTCTCAGCAGGGAGTGTGCATGCAGATGGACATCTTTCACCTGCTGTGGACTGGAGGTGACTGAAAGCACCAGAATAATGGTGGTGGATGGTGACATTTGGCGATGGTTCTTTGCCAGTCAAGGTCGAAAAAGTGTGCCTTGCCTTCCTTCCAAGCTCCGATTCATATGTCTGTTCTCAGAAATTCATTCAGTCTTTAATTTTTGCACCCATGTACCTCTCAGTATGGATGCTGGGCTGGTGCTCCGCTGGCCCACCTCCACCAGTGGTCGATAAAGTTGGGTGATCGCCCTTGTGTGAGGTTGTTTAAACCAAAGTGGAGGCAACATGGAAACTTGCCTAGCATCTTACACTAGATTACCATGCAGCCAATGTCTCAACTCACAGCACCCTTCAGCAAAGGGAAAGCTTTCAGCAAGGAGAGGGTCAAAAATGGCAGCCATATTTAAAGAGGTAGTTTTTAAATACTTTTCCTTTCCCAAAGTGAAGAGTTTCTTCCATAATGTCTGGCTCCACGAACGGGATGAATTCTGTGTTTCATCTTGGGAGCAGCTGCTTTTGTTCAGAGTGGGCATCCTGGATGTGGGAGAATCAATGATCTCGGAGACATGTGCAACCAGGTCTAAGCAGACTAAATTATTTTTTTTAAATTAATGGAGATTGCCTATCTCCTAGAACTGGAAGGGACCTTGAAAGGTCATTGAGTCCAGTCCCCTGACTTCACAGCAGGACCAAGTACCATCCCTGACAAATATTTGCCCCAAATCCCTAAATGGTCTCCACAAGGATTGAACTCACAACCCTGGGTTTAGCAGGCCAATGCTCAAACCACTGAGCTATCCCTCCCTAAACAGAGCAGAGCTGGCTCCTAAGGTGGTGCAGAAGCAGCCATGTCAGATAGTGATTTAGGGTCTGGATACATGTTTCAAGGCAGGATATAGTCACCACAATGGCAGAGGACATGAAGTCTCTCTTAGCCTTTAGCATGGTATACCATTATGGAAAAATCCTTATATCATGTCAGTACCTGCGGGTCTCGAACCCAGGTCCGTGGGCGTCGTCACGCTCCAGCCAGCCACCTGGCAGCTCTCACATATTGGCTGGGACTGGGGCCCATGAAGCTCCATCGAGGCCTCTGCATTCTGATTGGGTGAGTTTCCAGGCTCCTGATTAGCTATAGCCTCTATTTAAGCCAGAGGAGGAACCAGGAAGTTGGTTGTATGACTGGACTTCATTCTGCTATGGGTACTGGTATGGTGTTCGCCTGTTCCTGTCTGCTGACCCTGCTCTCTTGGTATTCTGACTTGGAATGACTCTTTGTAAATGGCTCTGGATCCTGCCCACTAGTTTGTCTCCCACTTCTCATCTTCTGTCTTCCAACCCTGCCTGATTCCTTGTAATTTGTTCCTGGCCCTTGGCCCATGCCTGATGCTAATGCCCTGGCCCTGTCAGCCAGAGATTATCTGCATATGTTCCTGTTTTCCATCAGTAATGCTCCAGTATACTTCCTTCCTACTTCATCAAATGGAAGTGGGAGAGGGAAGGAGAGGAAGCATGTACTAATGGTAGTTGCTGCTGTATCTCACCAGATTCTCCAGTACTTGCCCCAGATTAAAGATTCAGTTTTCCGAGGCTCATCTCTTTGGAATATATTTAGACACACCAAGGATTCATAATTCTAAATATAATGAGGCGGAGGAGTTGTTCCGCATTTGAATGCAAATGTCTATAACAGATACAGCCTGTTGTGAAGCAGCATGTTAGACTGTATGTTTCTACAGGAGAATGGCCTCCATTCTGCTTAGGCCAATGGCACGAAAGGTTACATGTGAAGAAGCATTTCTCTTTCATTTTGGATAATTAACTCTTTAAATGCAACTGCTGTTTTGACCCTCTTTCCAGAAGGTTTCCTTTGAGTGAGAAGTGCTGTGACTTGAGATGTTGGCTGCATGTGAAACCAGTGTAGGGTGCCCAGCAAGTTTCCATGCCGCTTTCGCATTGGCTTAAAGAGCCCGGAAATAACCACAGGACGATATCGAGTATTATCGACCATTGACCCTAGTGGGGTTGGGCAGAGGAGCACCAGCTCAGCATCACTGCTGAGAGGAGCCCGGGACACCATTAAAGATTTAATGACAATTTGAGGAATTTAAAGGGAATTCAAGGCATTGTGGTTTTTTGGCTTTGATGTCTCCAATTTAAGCATAGCAGGATGTGTGTAAACAATCCCCAAACATTCCTCCTCTTCTCGTGTAACCATCCCCAGTAGAGAACGAACCTCATCTTATAAAAATTAGTAATTAGAGAGAAAAGGTGGGTGAGGTAATATGCTGTTGGTCAAAGTGTCAGACTTCAAAGCTATGAAGAGCTCCGTGTAGCTCGAAAGCTTGTCTCCCTTTACCACCGGTAGCTGGGCCAATAAAAAGTATTTACCTTACCCACCTTGTCTCTTTAATATCCTGGGCCCAGATATAGCTACAACACTTGAAACAAGGTGTTAGCTTATATAATTTTATGAACTGCCAGCTGGTAAGGGTGGAACGTTTCAGCTACCTATAAGTTTCTGGAGAAAACCAGATAATGAGCCAGAGCTGCTGTTAAAAGTAACTTTTTTACTGTGTAAGCCGGTTTGACATCTGTTTTGATCTGTTACTCCCCGGAAACTTTTTCTTTCTTAATAAGAATAAATTAGGTGTTTTGTTACAGAAAGTCAAATCGTTGTTTTGCGAGTCTTGAATCCACAGCATTTAAAATCATTTGTGAAGCAAAGATACAGTTTCTCTCAGTGTAGGTTGTGGAGCTCGGTCTTGCACCAGGATTTGGTTTCATGCCCAGCATGAAAGCTAAAGTGCACTGCTGAAGAGATGTAGGAATATTATAAAAACAACAAGGAGTCTCATGATACCTTTAAGACTAACAGCTTTATTTGGGCATAAGCTTCCACGGGTCTTTGCCATGAAGAGGGGGTTCACTAGCCATGTGCCCTCCCCCTGCCCAGGGAAGGGCCGGGACCACCCCCTTCCACTCCAGGCCCTGCCTCTCCCCACCCCTGCCTTGTCCCTTACTCCACCCCTACCCTTGCTTCACCCATAGGGAAGTGGCAGGGCAGGTGGAAATAGCAGAGGTCTGCACCGCACTCTGCCCTGCACTCACCAGAACGGTATGGTAGGGGAGCGGCGCTGCATGGGCTAGAATCACCTGGCCTTCACTTTTCCCACCGCCATGGCTGGTGAGTGCAGGGGGGCAGGGAGGGGTGCAGACTCCTGCTGCTGGCACTGGTCCTCCAGCTGCTAGCCCACTGCCAGCTGCTCGCTGGCCCCTCCTGCCTTGGGCGAGTGCACCCCCAACACAGTACATGTGGCCCCACATGCACTCCCAACATGTTGCCTATGCCAAAATAAATCGGTTAATCCTAAAGGTGCCACAGGACTCCTCATAGTTTTTGCAGATGCTGATTAACGTGGCTGCCCCTCTGATGGGAATATTATAGACACTCCCCCGTGAGATGTGCCCGTCCTGACTATTGCCAAGGATTGAAGCTAAAGCTCTGATGGCAAAATTGTTGTGGATGATTGGTTGGTTTTTCATGTAGGAGGAGTCCAGGGACATCAGTGTTCTCTATAAGCTGTGAGTTTGTGAAGCTGCTCAGGAGAGTTTCAAATGCTGCCTAGCTGATTAGCATAGTGCCCACAACTAGGTTTTGTGCCTACTGGTAGTGCACATTCCCACATGCTTCGGGGCACGTAAAAATTATTCTGCTCATGGATGGAAAAAATCCACATATGGATGGAAAAGAGTAGAGGGAGCATTGCTCGGGGTCCAAATCGACCTTCCTTCTCTTGAATAGAAGAAGCTCTTAGGGAACTGCCTGGATCAGGGAACAGGAAATGGAAAACAGATCCTCTGATTGCTGCTCTGAGGCTACAGCTACACTACGAACTTTTTCTGGAAGAGGAAATGCAAATGGAGCGCTCATTTGCATATCTCACTCTCATTTGCATATTATCTTCTGATCCTTTTTCTGGAAGAGGTTTTTACACAAAAAAGCACTGTGTAGATGGCGCCTTTTTGCACAAAAACCTCCTTTTGCACAAGAGCTCTTCTTAATCCGTTTTTGATTGAAAGTTGTTACTCTTTGATGGCTGTAAAGTGGCCTTGCTGAATAGAGTTGCTGAGCAAAAATGCAGTGGGTACCAATAGTCGGTACTACAATGGGCTGCGTGAGGTGGGAGGGCATGGGACGAACGGGCATGGGGATTACTGTCCTCTCCCCCTCTGGATCAGAGATGAGACAGATAGCCGTAGATGAGTTGTGCAGCGGGAAAGCTTGTACTGTCCTTCTCACGTTCTGTCTATGCATTGGACTAATGGGAGACTTCAGTTTGAAATGGTTTCATGGACCCCTAGAAACCAAAGCGCTCACAATGATGAATGTTGGTCTCATGAACATATCAGCCATTATGTGTCTCTTACACAGATGTTGTACTTCCAGTTTTTAATGCCTTAGTAAAAAGCACCTGGAGTATAAAAACTATACAGAGCCACATTCTTTTCTGGTTTGCCATGAGGGTATATTTCATACTCTATTAAAGCATTGATTCATAGCTTATTAATATGATCATAAAAGTTTTAAACACATCTTCTGGGGGATGTAATGCACCATCTGAAACTTTAATACTCTGTTCTCTAATTTGACAACTGTGTTAACACTCTAAATGTTTTCCCAATGCTGGGTGTTGTTTAGTGACTTGTTAGTATTTTTCCTGTCACAGATTTCCAGTGGATATTGGGTGGTTTTGTTTTTTAGTTTAAAACATATAGTCTTCATTCCCGGCTTTAGAAGTCTGTGTGGGTGACTCTCACCCTTGTGCAGAAGGCCAGCACAAATCTTAGGTACCACGCAAGTGGCATTTAAGCTTTGCCTGAGAGTTTTAGAGGCACTTAACTGGACCACAGACCTTTTGCTGACCCCCCTGCACAGTTAAATACCATGCTGCGAGTCTCCTCTCACACTATATCAGTCAATGAGAGATTCCCCACTGCCTTTGCTGGGAGAACCACTGAGTCCTCATTAAGGTTTTTTCAGCTTCCTTGAATATCTCTCCTTGATTCAATCAAACCACATGACACATCAATAGAAATGAACGGAAATTGTAGACTGGGAGTTTTAAATGGTCTTAAGGGAGTTAGGCATCAGTGTATGTTGCATGTTCAAATCCCAGCTCTAATACTTCCTCCCTTCTTACTATGTATTAATAGTATTTATCATTGTTGTAGTGCCTAGGAGCCATAGTCATGGTGCTGCAGACACACACAACACTGCAGCTCTCTGATAGATAATTAGCAAAGTGCACCCTCTGGCAAGAAATTGCAAGCCATTGCTGAGAGCGAGGAGTGAAGCAGAAACTCTGGGCTCTGAAATCTCACATTGCTAGGAAAAAATATAAACAAAGCAGATGCTTGACTAGAACATTCGGAACCATTTCAAGTGTTGCTATAAACTGTGAATTATCTGAGGACCTTTAGTATTCGCAGCTGTGACTTTTCCCCTCTTCCGCAATGAGTCTCATCTGCTTTCCTGTGATTGCAATCTCTCCTTGTATGTTACCAAAAAAAAAAAAAAATTAAATGAATGAATGAATTCAGCACTACTGTAGCTGCCTAGGGAATTCTTTTTGCGTTAGTTTGTGCCCACCTCGCTTTTAAGGGTGAAATTCACTCCAGGATAAGGGACATGCAAGATCTTATGCATCACTTAAGACCTCATCATAAGGTTCCTAGGGCTCTGTAGGGTGCTGTATTCTGGGATGAATTTTGCCCAGAGTACATAGAATAAACAAAGAATAATGGCAGTCTCAAAGGTTAGTTAGTTATTTAATGGTGCATAATAATTTTTTGTGCAAAAAATTATTTAAAACATTTTTCACATTTGGAACAATAAAGCCTGGAGTTACTTTGGGGTAACAAGCAGAACTTGGCCCACAATTTTAAATAAAAGCTTGGAAGTTTTATAGCTTCTGTTTAAATGTAGGCCAAGCTCTGAGTTAAATCCCCCCTTTCTTTCTCAGAGCCTAACCGCCCATGGTCAGCCTTTTAGATTTGAGATGCAGCATCACCCAGTGTAACTAGAGGAAGAGCCATGCCATGACCTCAATCCACAGTAGATCTCCTAGGGTATGTCTACACTTGCACCCTCTCTCAAGAGAGGGATGCAAATGAAGACATTCGAAATTGCAAATGAAGCCGGGATTTAAGTATCCTGCACTTCATTTGCATATTCACGTTATGGCGCTATTTCAGAATAGTGCTATTTCGAAATAACACACGCTGTTAAAACGTGGTTATTTCGAGAGAAAACCCTTTTCTTGAAATAACTGGTAAACCTCATTGTATGAGAAATAAGGGTTATTTCGAGAACAGGAGAAACCAAGGTGCCATCCAGTGCCTGAGGAGTGAGGCCAATGCTTTGGTGACAAATGCCGAGCTAACCCCAGCGGATTCAACATACCCAGGGTCGCATTATGACTTTCGTGGGCCCTAGACACTCTTACCTTCGTGGGCCCCTTCCTCCATAAAAAAAAAAAAAGTATTAAAAATTATTTTTGATATCACTTTAAATACTTCAACATTTTATTTTTTTCTGTTTTAGGCAAAATTTAATAGATTTTCGTGAGCCCTAAAAGTTTCATTTTTTTTCTGATGTGAGAAAAAAATTAAAACATTTTGTTCAACCCTAAAAGTTCATTTTTTTTTCTCCTGATTTTAAAAGAAATTAAAACATTTTCGTGGGCCCCTAAAAGTATCATGGGCCCTAGGCACAGTGCCTACTGTGCCTAATGGATAAGTCGGCCCTGAACACACCCTATGCTGCAGAAGAAGGCCAAAAATTCCTAAAGTTCCAGCTAATGTGAGCAAAGGGGAAATTAATTCCTGACGCCAAAACTGGTAATCATTTGACTATGAGCAAGACTCATACCAACCAGGCATCTAGATATTGGCCTCTCTGTACTATCTTAGAGCACTGGTCCACCTCTGTGCACTGTCTAATCTTCAGCTGTGCCCTGTCTTCTTTAGAGGAAGATGAGGAACCCAGAATACAACATGCCAGCTGTGCATTGTAGGTACAGAACTCGTTAATGTTAATAGGACTTCTGTAAACACATGAATAGAGCAGCCCACGGTTCTAATTTTAATGCTTTCTAGCTATTTTTATCTCTTTAAACCCTAGCTTGTTAAAGAACACTGCTAGCATTTGAAATCAACCCCTTCAAAAATTAATAAGCAGCACTAGAAAACAATCTTGTTGCTGCTGTGTTCGGAAACATTGCATTGTACTTGCAGCACTTTGTTAGCCACAACCATATTTGCTTAGTAAGTGTATTTTAATATCTCTTTCGCAGTTCGCCTTGTTAACAGAGAAACCAAATTGAAGTGGCTACGATGAAAGCCTCTCGCCATCATCCTCATGCAGCAGCAAAAGTCTAAAATGTCAAGACTGGTTGGCAAATGCAAGAGTTAAGTTCCAGACAGAGCCCGACAGTCAGGCGAGGCAAAGTGGATAATTGCCCTGAGTGATTCAAAGAGGCCTGGGGCTCCTGGCCATCATTACTGCAGGACCAGTGGCAGCCAGAGCCCTGGACTCTTTAAATTGCTAACAAAGCAATGCCCAGTGTGCCCTGGGCAGCTTTGAGAGCTGGTTGCTCCCAGCCCTGCCCCTTCTGCCTTAGGCCTTGCCCCTTTTGGGAGTGCAGAGCCAGCCCATCCCCCCACACACACCTTGCACAGCGGTCCAGCAAGTCTGTTGGCCCCCTGCTAATAGTAGAGTCGAGTCTGGCCCTGAATCAGGCTTCAGAGGAGCTGTTCTGCTCGTGCTGACGTTCCTCCAGGTAAAGATTCTGCGGGGAGATGTGAGGGATATGCCAGTTAGAAGAGTAAAGCCTTTCTCGTGTTATTGTGGGATGGGCCAGAGCCAGGGAGACTTGCTCTTTCACTGAATCCAAGGAATGTATTAAAATGCACCCTGTAAGACTGCTTGCCACTTGATTCCACTGAAGTTCCAATAGCCTTAGGTCTGTTCATGCCAAGGCACCAAAACGCCAGAGCAAGAACTGCCAAAATCCCCACGTCTGAAAGTGAGATAAAACATCAGCAAGGCAGCTAGCTACCGGTGGTGCACAGCATTCTTTAACTGGATTATTCCATCAGTAGGGCACATTCCGAATCAGCTGGTATTGGGCAGGCAACTTTTTTGGTTTGCACAAGGAAGCTCCTGGAAATAGCCTGTCACTCAACTGTCACTTGCCCCCAATGGAAGTCTTCACTTGGGGGGAAGAGGAAGTTGTGATTTTTAAATATACAACATGAGCCTTTCAAAAATCGAAGTGCTCACACTGTGAGTCTGTGGGCACCGGTATGTCCAGCTGCTCTCCAAGTAAATCAGATCAGATGGGAGGGGTCTGTGCACTTGGAATTGTAGCAGTGGTTGGAAAAAACATTAGTTTACAAAGGTGGTGAGTGGATTCACTCTGTTAGCCATTCAGTAGTGGCTGCCTGATCAATGTTAAAAGCCTGGAGTCTAGACAGAAAATTGTTCCTCTTAAATGGGGTGCTCAGAAATACTACAGTAAAACTCCATTGGTCCGGCATCCAATGCTCCGGCATTCCTGATGGTCCGGCACCATCAGGAATCTGGAAGTGCTCTGGCTGCCGGACAATTGGAGCTGCTCTGCGCCTGGATTCCCCGATTCAGCCGCTGCTGAAATTGACCAGCAGCTGAATTGGGGAAGCCGGGGGCAGAGCAGCTGAGGTGCTGCTCTGTCCCGGGCTTCCTGGAATCAGCCGCTGGTCAGTTTCAGCAGCAGCTGAATCGGGGACTGGGCAGAGCAGCTGGGGTTCTGCCGGGTTGGTCCCGTAGTGCTGTTCCTCGGCGCTGCGGGACCAACCCGGCAGCACCCCAACTGCTCTGTCCCAGGCATCCCCAAGAGCATCTGGGGTGCTGCCGGGTTGGTCTCACAGTGCCGAGGGGCGGTGCTGCGGGACCAACCCGGCAGCACCCCATCTGCTCTGCCCCAGGCATCCCTGATTCAGCCACTGCTGAAACTGACCAGCAGCGGCCGAATCGGGGACGCCTGGGGCAGAGCCGGACTATTGGAAGGGGGGGCTATGAAGGGTCTGGGGTGGCATCCCTCCACCCCACCCTAGACCCCTCATAATCCCCCCTTCCGATAGTCCGTCATATCTGATAATCCGGCACCCCCCTGGGTCCTAAAGGTGCCAGATTATCGGAAGTTTACTGTAGTAGGAGAGGTTTCAAGAGGAATTTTTCAGGAGTGAGTCCAGTTGCTGATGGCGTTATCCCCTCCTCTGTGTGTGTGTGTGTGTGTGTGCGCGCGCATCTAACTTACATTTTTCCTGTCTTAACAACAACGAGAAGTCCTGTGGCACCTTATAGACTAACAGATTTATTGGAGCATAAGTTTTCATAGGCAAAGACCCACGAAAGGTCTTTGCCCACGAAAGCTTATGCTACAATAAATCTAATAGTCTATAAGGTGCCACAGGACTTCTTGTTGTTCTTGCAGATTCAGACTAACAGTTTCTTTTTTTGTGTGTGTCTTCCTTTCCCCCCCACAAACACTCTTCTTTCAGGAGCACTAGAGATTTGTACCTTAAGGTTATAAAGTGGTTTGTGCATAAAATCTGTGTACTCAGTTTTGATACTAATTATGCCCTTTATATTCCACTCCTGCTTCATGTGCCTACTATCAAATTCTGCTTTGCAAATGATAAATGATGACAGTTTGATTTATGCTAAGGATATTAAGAGTATATGACTGTCAGAACTGTTCTTTTTTTAAATCTCAATTGGCTTACATCTAAGACTTTAGTTTCAGTGAATAACATCAGCATGCTTTTTTCCAGACTCCTTCAGCTTTCTCTTGTTCTTTTGTTCATTCTTTCAGATGCATTTGCAGCATACACAGCTGGATCTGTGCACGCAGGTGCATCTTTTTCAGGTGCTAACACCAGCTCAGGCAGATGTAAACATTTATCAGATCCTGTCACAGGGCTGGCCCTTTATGAAAGACATATACGCAACCTGCCTGAATCAGACTTCTAGAACCTTTTCATACTTATTGCCTTCTAGGATATAGTTTCTCCCCTTTCTGTTGATATGACCTGCATTCCTTGTTCCTAGATGTGTTTTAATACAGCCAAATACATCATTATACAAGTTACCAAGTGGTCCAGAGTCATTGATAACAGCTTCGACAATCTTAGTGTCACCCACAAATTAATTACTTTATATTTTCAGATCACTGATGAAAATGTTGAATTGTGTCAGGATAGTTCCAATTCCTGAGAGCGCTACTGAAAACTCCCCCATTGGATGATGATTCCGCCACGATGACTGCTTTGAGCTGTTAGAGACACTAAGGTGGGTGTAATCATATTTTTTTATTGGAGCATCGTCCACTGAGGAGAGAGAGAGAAGCTTTCAAGCTACACAGAGCTTTTATTCAAGTCCCAAATGGTTCTTTTATGTATGACCTTGTGTTTGCATTCAAGAGCATTCTGTTTGAATGGGTCTTGCTTACCGAGCAAACCTGTCTGTTCTATACAACTTTCCTGGCCCCACCATTAATTACCAGTCTGCCAATCTGTGTCATCCACAAACTTTATCAGCCGTGACTTTACATTTACTTCAGCCTGTAGGAATTGGATCTTAAAGTGAATTGGTATGTATTACTCGTGCAAAAGAAGTCTGGAATGAGGCCCCTCGGGAGTTTATCCTGTTATTGGATTTACACACAGGGCTTTCTGCAGCCTTTCTGGCTTTCTGGCCTGCAGGGGAGACAGCAGCCATGCTGGGCCCCTGGGCAAGGTGGGAGTGGGGGCGCTTCCACACTCCTGGAAGGGGCGGGGCCTTGGGCAGAAGGGGCGGGGCTGGGGGCACCTCCCAACCCTTAGAGCCACCTTGAACATGTCATGTCACGCTCTGGTGGTGATTGAAAGGGCTCAGGGCTTTGGGTGCTGCAGCAGTAGCAGTGTCAGCCCCTTTTCCTCTCCCTGCTGCTAGCGGGTCTGCTTATCTGGAAACTTGTTGAAAACTTATCACAGAGCTGGAAGAGACCTCAGGAGTCATCGAGTCCAGCCCCCTGCCCAAAGCAGGACCAACCCCAACTAAACCAACCCAGCCAGGGCTTTGTCAAGCCGAGACTTAAACACCTCTAGGGATGGAGATTCCACCACCTCCCTAGGGAACCCATCCCAGTGCTTCACCACCCTCCTAGGGAAATAGTTTTTCCTAATTTTCAACCTAGACCTTTCCCACTGTAACTTGAGACCATTGCTCCTTGTTCTGCCAACTGTCACCACTAAGAACAGCCTCTCTCCATCCTCTTTGGAACCTCCCTTCAGGAAGTTGAAGGCTGCTATCAAATCCCCCCTCACTCTTCTCTTCTGCAGACTAAACAAACCCAAATCCCTCAGTCTCTCCTCATAGGTCACGTGCTCCAACCTCCTAATCATTTTGGTTGCCCTCCGCTGGACCCTGTCCAATGTGTCCAGATCCTTTCTATAGTGGGGGCCCAGAATTGGATGCAATACTCTAGATGTGGCCTCACCAGAGCCGAATAAAGGGGAATAATCTCTTCTCTAGATCTGCTGGCAATGCTCCTCCTGATGCACCCTAATATGCCATTCACCTTCTTGGCTACCAGGGCACACTGTTGACTCATATCCAGCTTCTCATCCACTGTAATCCCCAGGTCCTTTTCTGCAGAACTGCTAATTAGTCAGTCGGTCCCCAGCCTGTAACAGTTCTTGGGATTCTTCCGTCCCAAGTGCAGGACTCTAATTTGGCATCCTATATAAATTAGAAATGGCTTGGGGCTGCTCTAATCTACCCCCAGCTGTCTGGCCATTCTGGGAGCTAGGCATAGCCAGAATGTGGAAATACTTGGTGTTTCATGCCTTGCTACCTGAGAATGCCCAATAGCCAAGTTAAGCCAGCCTCTTTGCGCCACCAGGAAGCGTAGGGAGGAGTCAAATCCCCAAACCGGTTTCTCTTTCAGTGATAAAAACAGGCAAAGCTATAATGCAGTTTCATTTGAGAGAGTCCTGCCTGTAGGTCACACTTCCTTATTTTGGAGCCACCCACATATTTATGTCTCTTTTTATAATCTGCCCTTTGATCCTGCACAGTTCTAACTAGTACATTTCAAGCCAATGTTGAGGCGGAGAAAAATTCTGTGTGTGAACTGTATTACCAAAGTCTGTCTGGTAAAAGGTAAAATGTTAATTTAATATACATCTCTCTTAAAAGAAGCTCTTGTCTTTCCTGCCTTTGGCTCCATCAGTTCAACATGGGGCCAAGTTACTCACTAGTGTAAACTGGTGTGGCTCTATTGATGTCAAACCCATCCCAATGTATACCAGTAGAGAACTTTGTACAAGTGAGAGAATAATGTAAAGCTTTGGTTTTCTTAATGGTTTGAAAAAAGAATGAAGAAATTTTGAGAGGACTGAGCAGTTCCTGGTTAGTAACTTAACACAGGTATTTTTCAACACTTTTTTTTTAAATTGGCTCTTCTAGTTTGACAGCTGAGTTAAAGTTCAGTCAAGTCTCTCTGACCTTGCTGCAGGGAAAGCTTGGTGACCATTTGTTATTTTAAATCCCTTTACTTTTCATTTGTCAGATTCAATTAAGGAAGCATTTACAATTTCATTTGGAAAGGGCAATGGCGAGCAGAAAAAAAGCTGTTCCCGAATCGGGTGAATGGTTTTTAAACTCTCAGCTGTTACACTCTAATCTTCATAGTCCTGTTGACAGCAAGTATTACAGGGGGTATTTTCTTATCTCAATTTGCTAGGAGTTTCATGTGCAAATCTTCATGCTCCAGAGCAAAGCTGTAATGCTGAGGATTTAATTCACAGACATGCACCTGTGTATGGTTTACAGATGTACATGTATAGGCAGATTTAAGAGACTTGTTTTACACAGAAGCTACGTCTACACTGCAGGCTTCTTGCGCAAGAAGCGCATCGCAAAAGTGATGTGCTTTTGCACAAGAGGGCGTCCACAATGCATGGATGCTCTTGCACAAGAAAGCTCTGATGGCCATTCACAGAATGGCCATCAGAGCACCTGTGCTTTTTCTGGAGCATCCAGACCTGCCTTTTTGCGCAATAGCTATAGAGCAAAAGGGAGTTATGCCTCGTAGAAGGAGGTTTACCCTACACCAGCAAAAGCCCTCTGTTTTGCTGTTTTACTGCTGATTTACTTGCACAAAAGTGCATTTGAGGTGTGGACTCTCCGCAGGTTTTTGCGCAAAAACCTTGCAGTGTAGATGTAGCCAGCGTGGATCCTTTGAAGTCTATGGCGGCCTATTCATGGACCTCAGTGAGTTTTGGTAGAGTCTGTGCTTCCCAAAATGCTTAGGTTAGCAAAGTCTTTGAAAAGACCGAACCTTTGATTTCTGTTTGTGGTGTTTTGTTCTGTATTTGTTTTTATAAAGCTCATTGGATCTCTCAGTGATGAAATCCTGGCCCATTCAAGTCAGAGGGGAGTTTAGCTATTGCCTTAATTGAGCCAAGATTTCACCTCAGCAGCCCCAACTCCTACAAAAAGGTCTCTCCTTCGGTAGAGTATGCCACATCTTTCCCCTGTCCGTACCTTCTCTTCCACATTGATCACTCTGCTTTTGTGATTGACGGCAGCCTGTAGTGTAGACTCTCTGAGTTCATGGCCTGTGAATTCAAATTTAACAAGTTAAACTGTCATTGAGCCCAGTTCTGGCGGAGTTAGCCAAAGCCTGCAAAATCTGAGCCATGTTAAGAAGTCTTTTAGCTGTGCTATTAGGGTCTGATCCAAAAGTCCAGACAAGTTAGTGGAAAGAATCCCACTGATTCTAATCTGCGTTGGTGCATGTACATATAGCACTCATGCTGATGGAAGGAGAGACTTCTGGTTAGTCCTAAATGGGCCTTGCCTACACTTACTGGCACTGTCTATCTACTTCAACTAGGCAAATCGCATACTCAAGTTGACATACTTACCCCGGCATCTTGTGTGTGGTAAGGTCAGTGGGGGCTGCTCTTCTCATCTAGCTAGAGTACTGGCATTGACAGGTGCATGCTCACAGATCGATTGATCATCCTCTACTAGACATGATAAATGGATGGCTGGTGGATCGAGCATAGCAGTGTCCATCCCAAGGCATAGTGTAGACAAGGCCACAGTGTCCTCCAAGCAGAGCAAGTGCTGGCTTGATCCCTGCTCCCAGACATTGGCTCTGCTTCCATGTCGGATTGCTTGGGACTCTGATGGTGGGTGGTACATGACGTATTGAAGCATCCATACGGAGGAAGTGAGTCTCATAGGAAAGCTGCTCCGAGAAGCTTGCAGGAGAGAGCCCTGTCCCTATTCAGAGCTCATCTGAAGAGTAGTCATTGTAGATGTTCGCTGCAGGGAGATGGGGATTGTCCCCCTAAGGAGTCAGAGAAGGGTTATGTTCCCTACCTCCAGCACAGCCCTCTCTCTGGCACTCTTTTCTTCCTTGGCTTGGGGCTGCTTTCATATCCCATGCCGTTGCAAGGGATTCCGTGTGCTCAGATATGCAGACTCTGTGCATTCAGACAGTTCCGTTCCCGCCGCCGGCACTTTTTAAGACTGCTTTCCATGCAACTAGGTAGGGCATGGGTTGGCTTCCAGCAAAATCAAGGTTCGCTTACTCCTTTTTCACTTCCAACCCCTGAGGCTCACGCACATTATGTCTCCAATCTATCACAGGTTTCTCTGGCGCCAGAGCTATCCTAACGGTGCTCCTCCCATGTCTCCACGGAGCAAGTTGTGGAAACTTAATGGTAGAGATCACCACCGAACTCAACACTTTTGGGGCTAGCACTGAAAGGGTACATCCAGTAATCAGGTGCGGTGCCATTGTAGCACCTGACGCAAACACTATCTGTGCCCCCAAGAGGCATTAGAACTGTGGTTTTCAAACTGGGGCACAGGGATGCACCCACAGCTTGAACACCGTCCCCTGCTGCCAGGAGCCAGCAGATTGGAAGCTGGTGGGAGGTGCCCCCTCCACTCGCGCCCCTGGGTCTTGGTGCTGTGGGAGCCGGGGCACTGGCTGGCTGCCCTCTCCATTCTGCTTCACAAGCCAGGCTGTTCTGCAGAGCCAGGTGCTCCCTAGGCAGGGTGGGGAGCTGCACCTTCATGCTGAGCTGCACCCCAGCATACACTTGCCTCTGCCATGAAGGAGCTTGGTGCCAGCCAGCAGCACCTCCCAGAGTCGGTGCCTGCCCACGCATCCCCATTAGGCACCTGCCTCTCAGCGGCCACGTCACATCCCCACTCACTGCCCGGAGCTTTGCCCTTGCAGCTGGATCACTCTCCCCACACTGCCTGCATGCAAAGTGGAACCACCCCCAGCCCCACTCCGCTCCAGCCCCAGGGCTGCCAGACTCGCGGGCACACAGCCTGAGCTCGGCCATGCAAGCCCCATGCCCAGCCCAGACACAGGAGACAGGAGGCTGCTGACAGGGCAGACTAGCTCTCACCAGCTCCAGACCCCCCTGCCTGCATGGGCACTCACCATAGTGCAGGACGCAGGAGAGTGGCTATGCAGTGCATGGAGTCTGGCCAATGCTGGCGGGCCCAATCCTGTGGGAAAGCTGATGCTGCTGGGCCCAATCCTGCCCTGCCCCACTTTTGTTCTCCTGCCAGCTCTGTGCCCAGAGTGGCTGCCCCTATCTCCTTGCCCTAGTTAAGCAAACATGGTCAAACATGACAGTTTTCAGAAACTATGTCACTGATGAGGAAGTGGTCAAGGCTTAAAGAACATAATCCTTCTTTTACTTACCAGGGGAGAAAGTTCCATGGGAGCAGAGAAAGCTGCATGCTTCGAGTTCATGCTGGTCATCCCTATGCCTGCCGTAGTGTTTTGTGCCCCTCCCTGTTGGATTTGTCACTAATGCGGTACCAGAAGGAAAGGATGGTTTAGAGCAGGCCTGAGCAAAATACGGCCCACGGGCCACCAAGCTACCAGATCCAGCCTGTGGACGCCGCGGGGAACTCCAGGCAGGCTTCCCGCTTGCCTCACCCCACCCGCGTGCTGCTCAGAAACATGGCTGCGGGGTAGTTTTTCTTTAAAAACTGTGAGTCTGGAGGAGAGGAGGAGAAGAAGCTTTAGGAGCCACTCCCTCCCCCCCAGCACAATCCCATTGGCTGGTTTCTGGGTAGAAACCAGCCAGTGGGAGCTGCCTGTTTCAATAACAGGCAGCCATGAAGTACAAGCGGCTCCAGAGCACATGGCTGCAACCTTTGCAGGGGCAGGGTAAGCAGCAGTGTTCCCTCTAAACTGTGTGGCAGCCTAGCTGCACGGGATTAATCAGCCCGCCCAGTCGGCGGCTCCAGGAGCTGACTGACTGGGCGGGGCTGATTAATCACCTGTGAAGCTCTGCTTAGGGTTACCAGATGGCTTCCAAAAAAATACCAGACACACTTGCTCTCAGATGGGGGTGGGGAGCGGAGCTGGCCAGGGGAGATCAGGAGTGTGGGGGAGGGGGAATGGCCAGCGGGAAGCAGGGCTGGCCAGGAGGAGGGACAGGGGGAGCGGGGCAGGCTGGGGGAAATCGAGGGGAAGACCGGCCAGCTGGAAGCAGGGCCGGTCGGGAGGGGGTTGGGGAGAGCAGAACGGGACGGGGATGGCGGGGGGGGGGGGGGGAGAAGAGAATTGGCCAGTGGGGAGCGGGGCTGGCCTGGGCGCACGCAGATCCCGGGGTGCTGCCCATCCTGCGTGCAGTCCCAGCAGGGCACAGGGGTGAGTCCAGCCCCGGGGTTTCCATCCTGCCCCAGCCCCGCCCCCTCTTTCTCCTTCCCCCTCTACTGTGTAGTTGCATACTGCCTGGCTGGTAGACATGCTCATGCAGCATGAGCGTGTCTACCAGCCAGGCAGTATGCAACTACATACTGATACGCATAATAATAAAACGAACTTAATTAGAAAATACCAGACATGTATGTGTCTGGTATTTTCTCAGTTTATTTACTGGACAGAAAGCTCAAATACCGGACTGTCCGGTTAAAAAACGGACACCTGGCAACCCTAGCTCTGCTGCCATGCAGCTTAGAGGGAACTTTGCAGACAGGGAGGCTGATTCAGGAAAGGCTGCTGGCTGGTAAGTCTCCTGGCCAGGGCTTGCCTTTGGCACCCCAGTCCCTCCCTTCCTCAACCTTCTGCCCCCCACTCCACATATCAAAATCCTCTGCCCCTCCTGTATCCATATCCCCTCCCAAATCCAGCACTCCAGTCCCCTACCCCAGATCAAATTCCCCTCCTGCCCTAGCTCACAACCTAAATTTCTTCAACCCTTCCTGTATCCCAATTCCCTGCCCTAGGTCACAGTCCAAGCCCCTGCACCCCAGTCCAGTGCCCCAGGTCACAGCTGCCTCCTTCATCCAAATGCCCTCCCTTACTCCAAGTTCCCTTCTGCACCCAACCTACATCCCAAACTCCACATTTCCTCCATTAATATCATGGAAGAGTGAAGTCCGGCCCACAACCAGTTTCCAAATTCTTGGAGTGGCTCCCCTTTCAAAAATTATTACCCATCCCAGGTTTAGTGGTTAAGGTGCTCGCCTGGGGCTTAGGAGAATGGTGTTCAACTCCCTTTTCTGCCACAGACTTCCACTGTGACCTTGGTTAAGTCTCTTTATTGTATAAAACATAGCACTTTCCTGTTGGGAGTGTTGTGGGAATAAATCTGTCAAATAGTGTAAGGTGCTCAGATACTACCCTAAGGGGTGTCTTTTAAGTACTTGATATAGATGCTGAATGCATTCCCTGGGCCGTTGGAATAAATGAGACTATCCCCCTAAGGGAATAAAATAAATTATTATTTAAATCAAGCTTTACCCATTTCTTTTCTGATCCGGTGCATATGACTGTGGCATTTAAGTAGTGCAGATTTCACTCTTGGTCCATAAAAGGGGAATTGGTCAGTACGATGTTGGTTCAAGTGATTTTATTGGTGTATTTGGGGTTTTGATTATTTCCTGCTCTTTAGTTTTCACAGGGCTTAATAAGCATCTCACAACCCAACAGCCATTTTTCACCTGAACACTGACAACATTTTTCACTCACACCCTACCGGTGAAATGTATTTTTAAATAACATTTCAAATCAGCGCAGGCGGCTCTAGGTAACTCATGAGCCAGCTGGAGACTTGGTTGCATCATAGCTGGAATGATCATAGATTTGGGAGGTTTTTTTTTTTTTAAATGTTCTCATTTCTTACAGGCAGCCAGAAGGACCTGCCCACAAGACCGTATCTCTCACCATAAACCATGCTGCTGCAAAATATCCAAGGCAGATCATATAAGAATTCCCAACCCCTGAAATGAGCTCGTTATAATAATTTTCTGTTCATTTTCTAACCAGTATTATCAAAACAGATATTTGCTCTCAAAAGTTCTGTGAATCTTTCAGTGGCTTAGTTCAGGTGAAAAGCATTGTGTAAGATGCAGCTGCAAGTTTGAGAATTTTCCTCTCTTTAGCCCAGTCAGAATGGTTGGTAGAGAAAACATGAATTCAAGTTGTATATGGCCACCATTCCACATACTGGATACCTGATGAAGTCAGTAGGAGTTCTCTGTATAAATTAGTGGTCCTTATAGATTGTGATCTGCTGTCACCCTTACTTATAAGCAGTGCTCAGTCAAGCACTTCTATCAAAGTCAATGGAAAGTCTCATGTGAGGAAGGATTGGGCCCTAAACTGTTTCACCGTTGTCACTTTGAATCACTGAAGGATTTTACTGAATGCAGATAGTGGGTCTCAGACTATTTCTAGCACCACATCACTGACTGATCTGACAAAAATGCAATAAAATACACACTGGCAAGGGATGCCCAGTATGAACTATAATGCAGACTGAGGAACCTCAAGGCGCATATTTCTTGATGTCCATGTCATTTCTCCCGTTTTCTTCAGTTAGGAGCAGAATAGAGTCCCATCATGCACGTTGTCAGAACAGTCCCTGTTACAGAGAAATAAATATCTAAAAGAGTGTCATGAGGACGGAGAAAACTTGTTCATCTTGGCCTCTGCGGATAGAACAAGAAGCAATGGGCTTAAACTGCAGCAAGGGAGGTTTAGGTTGGACATTAGGAAAAAGTTCCTAACTGACAGGGTGGTCAAACACTGGAATAAATTGCCCAGGGAGATTGTGGAATCCCCATCTCTGGAGATATTTAAGAGTAGGTTAGATAAATGTCTATCAGGGATGGTCTAGACAGTATTTGGTCCTGCCATGAGGGCAGGGGACTGGACTCGATGACCTCTCGAGGTCCCTTCCAGTCCTAGTATTCTATGATTCTATGATTCTAAGTCTTAAATAGTAAATGATTCTGTAAATGCCATGCATAGACATGCAAAAACAACAAGGGAGACTTGTGACATCTTAGATACTAACACATTTTATTAGAGCATAAACTTTCATGGGTAACTGCCATTTCATCAGATGAATTCGAGTGGAAATTACAGAGGCCAGGGTGTGTGAGTCTGTGTGTATGTATGTATCTGTATATACATGAATATCAAAAGAAAGAAGTTACTTGTTAAGTGTAGGACTAGCGTTAATGAGGCTAATCAAGTTAAGGTGGATGTGGCCCATTCACAGCAGTTGATGGAGAGATGTGAATATCAAGAGAGGGGAAATTGCCTTTGTAGTGTGTTAACCAGTTCAGAGCCTTATTCGGTCCTAATTTACATGTGAAAATCTAGGGAAGCTTCCAGGCATAATTTCTGCAATAAGGCCATTAACACATCCTATAAAATCTCAGAATAAACTGTTGAGGCCTATCTGGGCCTGATTTTCAGCTGTGGGCCTCAGTAAGTATATGAACACATATAGCCCTGCATTTTTCAAATGAATACACTTGTATTCACCTAGCTTGGGCTTGTGCATTTGCACACGCGTCCCAATCTCACTTTATAGTCAGACTGAGGATTCGGTCTCAGAAAAACAAAAATGCTTCAAGTTATTCTCTGAGACAGGGGCCTATAAATCATTACCATGTTGATGATAGAACAGTGCATGCATTTTAGTGTAAATAATCATTCAAAATGAAACTAACATACCTAGCCCAGTTGAGACACATTGACCACTTCCTAGAAGGTATAAAGCAGCCACCAGGTTGTGGCTTTATCCAATATCCTCACAAAGGTTTAATCTGCATTTACTGGAGTACCTGAGAAAACCGAAGCACTTGAGATTTCTCTCTCACTTGACAACTGCAGCTTATCACAGATGTGTGGCAGATAGAACAGCTATGAATGATTCAGGTTCACACATTTACGAGAAACCCATTCTAAAAAAATTATACGCAGCATGAATACCCGAGAAAGCAACAAATCTGCCACCTGTAGATTTCCCCACTCTGAATTGATTCCCAGCTGACCAGTAGCTGTCTGATATTGCAAGTTTCCATGGGGCTAGTGTCACCTGCTTCCCCACCCTCAGAGTAGGTCTTATTCTGGCATTCTTGCACTTCAGGGTGAGACAAAGCAATTTGCAAACTTCTATGAAAGTGGCCCTATGCATGTAAAAGTTTTTCAGCCACTGCTGATCATCCCGCATAACAATGTGTTTCCCACCAATTAGTGTTTGTCTGATGGCAACAGAACCAGCATTCCACTGTGTCCAGAGGATTGAATGCCAGTGGCATTTGCCAGTCGCTCAACTCAAGTACTTCGCAAAAGAGTGTGTTCATGACCTCCTGAGATTCTTCCTCGTCCTGGCAGACCCTGCATATATTCTGGATATACTCTAGGGCTCTGTCTAGACAGCATCCCCTTTCCGTAAAAGGGATGCAAATTAGACACATCACAATTGCAAATGAAGAGGGAATTTAAATCCCCCCTGCTTCATTTGCATAAACGTGGCTGCCGCTTTTTTCTGGCTCGGGGCTTTGCCAGAAAAAAGCACCAGCCTAGACGGGGATCTTTCGGAAAATAAAGCCTTTTTTTAAGAGGAATAAGGGATCTTTCGGAAAAGGCTTTATTTTCTGAAAGATCCCCGTCTAGGCTGGCACTTTTTTCCGGCAAAGCCCCGAGCCAGAAAAAAGCGGCAGCCATGTTTATGCAAATGAAACGGGTGGAATTTAAATCCCCGCTTCATTTGCAATTGCGATGTGTCTAATTTGCATCCCTTTTACGGAAAAGGGATGCAGTCTAGACACAGCCTAGCATAAGGCTCCCCATGGTTAATATGATTGTCATAATGCTTTGATGCTAACAGGTTCCACAATGGGTTCCATGCTTATGATGTTATGTTGTCTGTGTGGATAACCAGGGAAAAACGTGTGTGAAGAGACCGCTGTAGCTTTCAAGCTGGGGAGAAGGAGGGAGGAGATGAGTGCGTTATCGGACACTGATAGTATGTACCCAGAACCACCTGCTGCATAGTTGTGATCTCAGTGGATGCTCTGCTCACCTGCTAACCATTCTCATCCTCCTCTTCCTCCTTGTCCTGCCTCTTCCTCCTTGTCCTGGCAGTCCTCCCGTAGAATCCCATGCATCTGCTCACAGAAGCCACATGTTTGTAATGCTGACCCAGACTGTCTGTTTGCCTCCTTTGTCTTCTGGTACAGCTGCCTGAGCTCCTTTATTTTCATGCGGCACTGCTGGGCATCCCGGGCCTATCCTTTTTCCACCATGCTCTGTGCGATCTTGGTATAGATATTAGCATTTCTATAAAGCAGCAAACGTTCTACCTGCACAGATTCCTCCCCCTCACAGCTGTCAGGTCCATGATCTCCTCCATGCTCTGTGCTGGAGCTCATTTGAGACCCTGGGTGTTCATGGTCAGATGTGCTGCTAAGAGTGCTGCCTGCTCTGAGGTCTGCTCGCCACACTGGCCAAACAGGAAATGAAATTCAAACTTTCCCAGGACATTTCCTGTGCACCTGGAAAGCAGTAGAGCTGGCCAGAGCAGTCACATTGGAGTACTGTGGGAGTCCTCCTGGAGACCTAGAATGTTGACTTTCACAGCACTGCATCTGCGCTACCCTAAAATGGTCCATGCGGGACTGAATTTACTGTTACACCTTTTAAAAATCAGGAGCACTAAAACCAACTTTAACAGCCCCTAGCCCCTTTAACGGGCTTAGCAGTGTGGGCTCCTTGTTTAGAAAATTGACCTAATGCGGCTAAGTTCAACCTAAATTCATAGTGTAGACCAGGTCTAACTATCGAAAAATGAAACTAGTTATCAGTTACTTATTTTGCTTTATGAATGTATTTTTTGTGTCAAAGCATTTTTATAGGAACAGTTTTACGAGTGCAAATAATTGTGCCCTTAACGACAGCCATTTGATATGAGTCTACATTTGTAGGCAGAGTCAGGGAAATCAAGTGCTTAGACGGCTAAGGCCCTGATCCAGTAAAAGACCAAAGTATATGCCTAACTGTAAGCATATGAACAAGTCCCCATGAAGTTAACACCTGTGATTACGAGCTTTGCAGGTTTTGGCCTAGCAGATCTGATGTGCAGGTGCAAATACTTGAGCTTACAAATGTGCATATTAAATCAGAGGCCAGGTTTTAACTACAAGTCCCTTTCATGTCTGTTCACTCGGTGGGTGCACAGAAATGGCCCGGTGAGCGGTGTAACCAGGTGGCCTGCTAAGGCCTTGGGGTCCCCCCCAGCTCAAGGGGCACTACCCTGATCCGCCCCTGCCCCCGGCTTCTACTGCGCCATCCCCACGGTCCACGCCTGACAGTCTCTCCCTCACGTCCTCGCCGCCTCCCTCGGCGACTCCCCCGAGCGCCGTGTCCACCGCACCGCTGCTCCGGATCGCTGGCTGGTCCGGCACGGTTCCTAGCGCAGGGCTCCCCGTCCGCCCTCTCCGGGCCACCTCAGCTGCCCCCGTTGGCCGGCTCCTCTCCGGGTCTTCTCCGGGCTGGGTCCCCTGCTGGTCCTGCGAGCCGTCCTGCGGAGGAGGCTGAGAGCAGAATCTCCCCTGCTCTCCGCTTGCCTCCTCCCCTCCTGTCTCTTTTCCTCTCCTTTTAAACTCCCCGCTCGGCGTTTCTCCCGCCCCTGCCCTTCCTGGGGCCGCTGCCGTCTCCCTGGGTCCTACCGCCCCCCCACTAGCCTCCTGCCTATTGGGCGCATGCGCGCCCGCCATTTTAGTTTTCCCCGCTTCGGCTGGCTGCCCTGCTGCGCTGCGCCGGCTTCACGGCGCCCCCTGATCTTCCGCACGGGGTCCGGGGCTGTGGACCCTGCCTCCGTTAGTGCGGGGGTGAGTCCCCCCGTCACAGGCGGCATGGTGCCCGCGGGCACCGTGTTGGGGAGCGCTGGTGTAGAGAGCTTCTGCATCCATGGTGGCAAGGATGGTGTTATCAGGGAGGTTATTGATGTTTTGTAATTTTCCTCAGGAAGTCAGTGGTATCTGGGAGATAGCTAGGGGTATGTCTACACTACCCCCCTAGTTCGAACTAGGGGGGTAATGTATGCATACCGAACTTGCTAATGAAGCCCGGGATTTGAATTTCCCGGGCTTCATTAGCATAAAGCCGGCTCCGCCATTTTTAAAAGCCGGCTTGTTCGAACCCCGTGCCGCGCGGCTACACGCGGTACGGGCTAGATAGTTCGAACTATGTAGTTATTCCGAACTATCTGTACGCCTTGTGGAACGAGGTGTACAGATAGATCGGAATGGCTACATAGTTCAAACTATCTAGCCCGTGCCGCGTGTAGCCGCGCGGCACGGGGTTCGAACAAGCCGGCTTTTAAAAATGGCGGAGCCGGCTTTATGCTAATGAAGCCCGGGAAATTCAAATCCCGGGCTTCATTAGCAAGTTCGGTATGCATACATTACCCCCCTAGTTCGAACTAGGGGGGTAGTGTAGACATACCCTAGGAGTGTTGGTAACATAAGGTTTGAGGAGGGAGTCTACATAGCTGGATAATCCAGTAGTGAGTGTTTCAATACCTGAAATGATGGGACGTTCGGGGTGTCCAGGTTTATGGATTTTGAGAAGCAAATAGAATAATCCTGGTCGTGGTTCAGAAGGCGTTTCTGTGTGAATTTGGTCGCGAGTAGAGGCAGGGAGTTAAGAAGACAGTGTCGTTTCTTTTGGTATTCTGAAGTGGGATCAGAGGAGAGAGGTCGGTAAAATGTGGTGTTGGAGATTTGTCTAGTTACCTCCTGTTCATAGTTTGATTTATTCCTAGTACAGTAAACTTCCGATAATCCGGCACCTTTAGGACCCAGGGGGTGCCAGATTATCAGATATGCCGGACTATCAGAAGGGGGGGCTATGAGGGGTCTGGGGTGGGGTGGGGGGATGCTACCCCAGACCCGCTCATAGCCCTCCCTTCTGATAGTCCGGCTCTGCCCCAAGAGTCCCTGATTCAGCCGCTGCTGGTCAGTTTCAGCAGCGGCTGAATCGGGGACGCCTGCAGCAGAGCAGCTGGGGTGCTGACGGGTTGGTCTGGAGTCAGCCCTGGTCAGTTTCAGCAGCGGCTGAATCGGGGACGCCTGCAGCAGAGCAGCTGGGGTGCTGACGGGTTGGTCTGGAGTCAGCCCTGGTCAGTTTCAGCAGCGGCTGAATCGGGGACGCCTGGGGCAGAGCAGCTGGGGCGCTGCTGGGTTGGTCTGGTAGCGCCAAACCTCGGCGCTGCGGGGACCAACCCAGCAGCACCCCAGCTGCTCTGTCCCAGGTGTACCCAAGTCAGCCGCTGCTGAAACTGATCAGCGGCTGATTCCAGGAAGCTGGGGCAGAGCAGTTCTGTCTCTGGCTTCTTGGAGTCAGCCGCTGGTCAATTTCAGCAGTGGCTGAATCCGGGACAGCTGGGGTGCTGCCGGGTTGGTCCCGCAGCCCTGAGGGGCAGTGCTACTGGACCTACCCGGCAGCACTCCAGCTGTTCTGCCCCCTGCTTCCCGGATTCAGCGCTGGTCAGTTTTAGCAGCGGCTGAATCGGGGAAGCTGGGGGCAGAGCAGCTCCAATGGTCCGGCTGCACTTCCGGGTTCCTGATGGTGCCGGACCATCAGGAGTGCCGGACCGTCAGATGCCGGACCATCGGAGTTTTACTGTAACTCCAAATTAGCCACTCATTGATTTACAATAAGCTATTTCCTCCTTCCCTCTCCCTTGCCCCACCTTCTGTTCTAAATCTGATTTGTTAGTTTATAACGTGTTCACTTTCTTCATTGTATTCCTTGTTCTATATGGTCATGTCAATTCACTTTCAGAATATGATCTGAAGAAGTGGGTCTTGCCCACAAAAGCTCATCACCTAATAAACTATCTTGTTAGGCTTTAAAAGTGCTACATAGTTTTTCCTTTTGTTTTACCAAGATCAGACTAATCCGGCTACCTCTCTATTACTGGCAGCAGAGTGTGAGGCTGCAGCTGCAATGCTCTTGGTGCCACTTACATAGGGTGGTGGAATCACTAGAACTGTATAAATAAGGACCCATGAGCTTTCCTCCAACCCATTCCTCTTGCCCTGATTCCACGTTGTTATATTCAGGGCAGCTTGCACATCTACTCCATGTAGCAAAGGATGCAGAGAGGCTCACAGGCACAGCTGCTCATCCAGCAGCCCTGCTTCCCAGCGCCAAAGCAGTGATTGTATCAGGATGAATTCAATTACATAGGAACAGGAAAACTGCTGAGCACAGACCATGTTAGGCTCTGTGCTTCAGCTTCTGTTCTATCTCAGATGAATGTAAAATTGCAGTGGATACAATTATGTAATTAATTGTTCTGCAGCCAGTTTTCCCAGGGAACTTTTCATTCTTTGTCTCCTTGCAGTTGAAATAACGCATCAATGACAAATGCACATCAAAACAGAGACCTGCACATCTGTGAAATTCAATTGTAAATATGCCTTGTATATTGACAGTACAGTAGATAGCAGCAAAAGCACAGATGTGATAAGTTATTTTAAATTGGCAATGTTCTGCCAAAAGCCCTGAGCAGATTTAAAGTACAAAGAATTATTTTGCATAGAGACAAAAGAACATCTAGCCTCCTAAAGAGCAAATATAATTTGTAAAGATTGAAAACATTCCCATAGAGAAATTAATTCTTCCATCTCAACTATTGGTGCTAGCTTTTTTCCTACCTCTTCAATAAACTCTTAGGTACCATTTCTTGATGTAAATAAAAAGGTCTTTGTAGCCAGCTCATTGCAGCACTGAGGAAAAATTCTGACAATACTAGAACCTGAGACCGGAATACCTGTTTTCTAGTGAATATGCATAGTAACTGTGAGCTCTAGGGAAGACACTAAAAGGAACAGAGAAATCTGGCATTATAGTGATCTCCTGTTTATTGGTGATTAACTTAATCAGAGTGCTGCAGCAATGAGTCATATGGTTATGAATCCTGCCAATGTATTTTACATGGCAATCAAGTGGGCGTTAACCTTGTGCGATGCTGTAAGGCTCCCTAACAAGTGGGCGACATGGAAAGGATCAAAGGAATGATCCTGGAATAAAAAGTGGGAGCTGGGGAGAGGAGAGGAATTGTGCTCAGTAGAGCAGGAAATCAGAGATAAACTACAAGTCTCATCCTCCACTCCTCTGCATCTGGTGCAGCCTTTTACACTGGTGCACGGCGAGTATGAAATGCTACCATTGTGAGACAGGGCACACATCTGACGGAGAGGGATAGCTGAAGCCTGATTCTTATTTGCCAAAAGACCCTTTACACAGCTGTGGTAGTGTAATGGAGTCTTTAAAGCTGAAGGATCATATTAGCACATGAACAAATGGGCAGAAATGGTCCATGAGTAGATTTAGGTTAGAAATTAGAAAAAGAAAAGGTTTCAAATGATCAGAGGAGTATTAGAGGGGTAGCCGTGTTAGTCTGAATCTGCATAAACAGCGAGAAGTCCTGTGGCATCTTATAGACTAACAAATTTATTGGAGCATAAGCTTTCATGGGCAAAGACCCATGTGCATCTGACGAAGTGGGTCTTTGCCCACGAAAGCCTATGCTCCAATAAATCTGTTAGGGTATGTCTACACTTGCCCTCTAATTTGAATTAGGGAGGCAAATGAAGCATACCAAAATTGCTAATGAAGCGTGGGATTTAAATATTCCGCGCTTGATTAGCATATTCGTGGCCAGTCGCCATTTTAAAAAGCTGGTAGCCTGAATTAAATTGCCGTGTGTAGATGCCAAGTATCAGAGAGGTAGCCGTGTTAGTCTGAATCTGCAAAAGCGGCGAGGAGTCCTGTGGCACCTTATAGACTAACTGAAGTGTTGGAGCATAAGCTTTCGTGGGCAAAGACCCACTTCGTCACTAGACATGCATCTGACAAAATGGGTCTTTGCCCATGAAAGCTTATGCTCCAACACTTCAGTTAGTCTATAAGGTGCTACAGGACTCTTCGCCACGTGTGTAGATGTGGTAGTCTGATCCAAAACCCTTCCCTCGAATTATCTGTTACTCCTCTTCATGCGGCGAGTTAATTCGGGCTATCGGCTTTTTAAAATGGTGACCAGCTGCAAATATGCTAATCAAGCGCGGGACATTTAAATTGCGCACTTCATTAACAAATTCGGTATGCTTCATTTGCCTCCCTAGTTCGAACTGGGGGCAAGTATAGACATACCTTTAGTCTATAAGGTGCTACAGGTCAGAGGAGGGAGGTCCTCGAACAGCCTCCTAATAGGAGTAGAGGGGGCAAACAACCTAACTAGTTTTAATATGGATACATTCATGATTAGGGTGATAAGCAAGGGTTCCCTGCAAGCACTGGAGACTGGGTCAGTGACCCAGTCTAACCCTTCTCGCCCTGTGTTCTAATGTGGGAGTAAATGTAACCTAGTTAATGCCGGAGCAGTATAAATGAGCCAATGCATGAATGAGAGTTAGGTCCCTGTTTTCCACATTTGTTTGGTTGTTTTAATTGTTTAAGCATAATTTGCAGTGCTGAAACCTCTTGTGAATTTATCCCAAATTCTGCAGTATTTGATGTTTTTCTCAAAGCCCCAGCTGCTGGAGTCATGTGACTAAGAACCTTACATTTCCTTTAAAAAAAAAACACGCAAGTTTCTAGCCTTTATGTTGCAGAGAAAATCTTAAAGATGTAAGCAACTCAAGCTTACAACTGGAATGGTCAATTATTTTTTGAAAGTTTAATGATTTCTTTGGAGCCTGACTAACCCTTGGGTTTATGTCGTATTCAAACTGGCCACACAAATCAGCAAAAGTGAAACTGATTTCAAAATGTGTGGCGTGGCATAGGAACCACATTTCCAGGTTGGAAGCAGATATTGTATTGTGATTAATTTTAATGTAAGGAACATTCGTTTCCTTTATTTTCAATAAATAATTTTTCATCAACTTGTCACTGTTATTCGGGCTAGTGTTGTATTACCTTCAAGGGACAATATATAATTTGTTCACTTAATACAATGACAGTAGTGTCTTAGTTAAACAAATTAAGTTCTTTTAGCAACAGCCCTATTAATTGACTTTGACTTTACTGCATTAATTACCGAAAGGATCATGAACATTTAATTGTAGAGAATTATTCTCCAATTCAGCAGAAACAAAACAAACAGCGCATGCTTAACGTTCAGCCTCCATGAAGCATTGGTTAGCACTGTGTTTAAGCATTGTACTTAACGTTAAAATAATTTTGTGATGTTAGTAATTATATGAATAACATGCTGGTAAGGAATAATAATATACTGTGACATAGAAGTACCACAGTTAAAATAAAATTTGTTTTGATAAACAGAATAAAAGCCAGAAGGAGTGCATAGGCTCCAAGATAGGAAGTGGATGTCAAAACTTTCACCTCTAGGCCACCAACTTCTGGTAATCACTGAAACTGTCTGTTCTTTGGCTTATGCAAAATGAGGTTAGCAGTTTGGGTCTGTGTATGTAGATATGCTAGAAAATTTACCTGGAGTTACTCGGGTCCTTAACTCAATTTTTATTGTTTTTTTTTTTAATAACGTGAAAATGAAAATGTAAATGTCCATGCTTCATTGAAATCATTGCTCTGGGAGGGGCCTGAGGAGCCTGAGGAGGAAGGCTTCGGTATGCAGGCTGCCCTGGGGAGAGAGGGGTACCCCAGCCCTCTCTCAGCACAGCAGCTTGAGGCCAGATGAGAAGACCTCTCCATGTCCACTGCTGCTCCACTGGGCTCAGCCAGGGAGAGGCACAGATTCCCAGGCTGGGGCAGGTCCAGGTTAAGCTGGGTGGGGGCCACAGTGGGGGCCACGGAAGGACACCTGTCCCCTGGCAGCAGCAGATCTGGGAAAGCTCCAAACTGGGTGTCATGGGTCGTGTCATGGGTCATGGCTGGGCAGGCAACACCTATTCCTCTGTCCCCATCAAAGAGATGCCATCGTCGAGAAAAGAGGGATGCACCTCTCCCAGCTGGCCCAGAATGGAGCTGCTTCAGCAGTTCTGTGCTGGAGCCGGTGGGCAGAGGTGGCGCTCTGTTCACTTGCCCTGAGCCCTCTTTCAACATTTGCTTAGTTATGTCAACTTGGAGGACGGTACATGCTTTGGTGAGTCTGTCTCTTTTTTCTGTTTGGTTTATGAGAAGCAATCCCATTGTCCTGGCATGACCAAACCCTGACCTTGTGTAACCACCACCAAGGCGGATTTGAGCCTGGGACCTCGGGAGCCGACTATAGGAGCCTCCACCCTCTGAGCTAAAAGCCAGCTGGCTCCTAGCCCATGCTGTAGAGGTCTCTTGATCTTAACTGTTGCAGTGGTCTAGGTGCCACCTGCAATACTCAGTAACCACATTAGGGCGGTGTCTAGACTGGCCAGTTTTTCCGGAAAATCAGCCGCTTTTCCGGAAAAACTTGCCAGCTGTCTGCACTGGCCGCTTGAATTTCCGCAAAAACACCGACGATCTCATGTAAAATTGTCAGTGTTCTTGCAGAAATACTATTCTGTTCCTGTTCAGGCAAAAGTCCCTTTTGTGCAAAGCTTTTGCGCAAAAGGGCCAGTGTAAACAGCTCAGATTTGTTTTCCGCAAAAAAGCCCCGATCGCGAAAATGGCAATCGGGGCTTTTTTGCAGAAAAGCGTGTCTAGATTGGCACGGACGCTTTTCCACAAAAAGTGCTTTTGCGGAAAAGCGTCCGTGCAAATCTAGACGCTCTGTTCCGAAAATGCTATTAATGGAAAACTTTTCCATTAAAAGCATTTCCGGAAAATCATGCCAATCTAGATGCAGCCAAGGTGTGTGGGTTACATTTGCTTTAAGTTATGATAAGAGGAAGCTGTGTGCTGAATTTAGTGGTCCTAACTCTTACTGTTTAGGAGGAGTTCTTGAACAGACAGACAGATGGACAGACAGACAAATTCTGTATAGTAGATTATATAGTATATAGAGGTTGAGTACATAGTATATCACAAAAACATTCACTTTAACTTTGAACCTTTGGTGGAGATTTCAGCAGTAAGGCCAAAGACTAAAGTATCTTTCATTCCTTCATAGAGGTGGTTTTAAAACGCCTAATTTCTTTGCAGCACCCTCGAGAGTGCAATGGAATCCTGTACTCAGGATTGCCTTAGCCTCTTCTTGGAGCATTTAGCATCACCAGCCAACGAAAGAAACTCAGCTCTCCAGCTGAGTTCCTCTGGAGCTTCCTCCTTCTAGAATTCCAAGGAAGCAAAACAAAAACAGCAAACAGAAAAAGGAACAAATAAACAACCCCAACTGAGCCGTGAGCCTCTCTTGCTTTCTGGGGCCTTGGCCAAGCCACAATCTGGCTCAATATCTTCTGGTCAGACACCATAGATAATTTCAGCCACTTTAAGGAGAGGTCTTGTGTAGGTCATGGCCTATGAACTGAGGAATTAGTCGGCCCTCTTTTGAACACTTCTTCCAGTCCTAATTAGGGATGTAAGTGTCTAGCCGACTAGTTGACTACTTGACTCGACTAGTTCCTTTCCTCCTCCCCCTTCCCCGCTGCCTCTATCAGAAAGAGGCAGCAAGGGAGGGCGGAGCAGGAGCTGATGCTGGGAGGGAGCCGGCTTGGTTCCCCCCAGCACCGTCTCTGCGGGAGTCAGGGGAAGCAGAGGCACAGCAGGGAAATGGCGTGAGTTGAGACCGAAGCCGTCCCCACTTGTGCTATCCCAACTTCTACACCTCTCCTTTTAAAATGTACAAGGGCCACTGTGGCTCTTGTACATTTCACAGGAAGAAGCATGGTGGGGAACCCCCATGAGCCACAGACAGCTTTTGTACATTCAAGGGGAGAGGTGCAGCAGTCGGGACCCCGCACGAGCAGGGACTGCTTCAGTCCCCCCTAGCGTGGGTTCCCCGCTGCGCCTCTTCCTTTGAAATGTACAAGAGCCGCGGTGGCTCTTGTACATTTCAAAGGCAGAGGCACAGAGGGATAGCGAGTGCCCCACTTATCAACTAATTGAGTAGTCGATGGAAATTCCACTAGACCCCAGCCCAGGGCCCTGTTAGTATCCATAGCTCCAGCCACTCAGTCAGCGGGGAAAAGCTGCTACCGAAACGTACATACTCCTCAGCATCAGCTCACTCACCGGTTAGTTGTCGTCTCTCCCTGGGCTACTTCTTGCCACCATTCCCACTGCTGTGGTGCAGGCCTCCATCTCACCTCCCTGGTCCATGGGCTGTCCCCTCCATGGTGCCTCCAAACTCCATGAGGCCTCTGGGAGTGTCCCGCCTTCAGCCTAGGTTGTGGCGTCTCCATCCCTGGGTTTTGTGCCTCTCTGCAAAGAAACAGAGAGTTTCTGTGCACCCAGCCAAACACACGGGTTGGCGACTTGTGCTGGAGAGCAAGGCTCAAAGAAAGCCTGCAAGTGACTCTGAGCACCACATTCAGAGCTTGTGCCTAGAGCAGTCCTGGGCAACCCGCGGCCCACACGCTGTATGCAGCCCAGCAGGTGTCTGTGTGGCCCACAAAACATTTTCTTTATCAGTGTCCATGTGCAGGGTTGCCAGATTCTGCTGGTTTCCATTGCTGTAGTTTTTTTGCCTACTGGTGTTACTAAAGTGATGCGCATGTGAGCTGAGGTGGGTGCTGATTGCGCGCAGCATTGATCCTGAGAGCCGGGCTCTCCCCCTGTATCCAATTACAGTGCTGCGATGGTTCAGTCGGCACACCCTGCAAATTCTAGGCACACGAGCACAGTTTGCAAAACTACCCTGTCCCAGGAGAGCGTCTTAATCATAGAATCATAGAACACTAGGACTGGAAGGGACCTCAAGAAGTCATCGAGTCCAGTCCCCTGCCCTCATGGCAGGACCCAGTACTGTCTAGACCATCCCAGATAGACATTTATCTAACCTACTCTTAAATAGCTCCACAGATGGGGATTCCACAACCTCCCTGGGCAATTTATTCCAGTGTTTGACCACCCTGACAGTTAGGAACTTTTTCCTAATCTCCAACCTAAAACCTCCCTTGCTGCAGTTACGACCATCTTGCGGCCCACTGAGATGAAAGAGGGCCACTTGGGCAACCCACTCACTGGCCTCGGTTGCCCATTACTGAACTATAGGCATGTCTACCCTGCAGTTAGACACCAATGGCTGGCCCATCCTAGCTGACTTGGGTTCCAGGGCTGTTTAATTGCAGTGGAGATGTTTGGGCTCAGGTTGGAACTGGGACTCTGGACCAGGCTGCAGCCAGGTATCCTGAGCCACAGGAGCCCAAGTTAGCTGCTGGTGTCTAACTGCAGTGCAGACATCCGCTGGCTGATGATCTCAAATGCAGGCTGGTGGCATAGCCTGCAAATTTCCACTCATTGTGAAAGGACGTGCGTGTAATCAATTGTGTATATGGCCCCATCACCATAGTATGAATTCCTCCCAAACATTAACAGATTACTTCCCAAAATACCTCTGTGAGACAGAGGAGCAGTCTCATTTTACAGATGGCATCCTGAGGCGATGGAGCATTTTTCCCCAAGGGTTTTACTTGAGAATCCTGCAGCACAGCTGGGAATTCAGTTCAGCCCTATTCAGCTCAAGTCAACAAGACTCCATTGGCATGGTAACTATACTTGTCAGCAATCTATGTGCAAAATAAATATTGTGTTCACGGAAGGATGTGCACGGAGGGATGTGCACCACCACTAGAGACACATGCTGACAGCTGTCGGCGCTCTGCTAATCATCTGGGCGGCATTTGAATCTCTTGAGTGGCCACCCAAGTGCTCAGCTTACAGGGAGCACTGCTTGTCCTCCCTTAAGGATCGGGGCCATATTTTTCTGTTTTGTTTGTACAGTACCTTGCACAACGGGGCCCTGGGTCATGACCATTAGGTGCTGTGCTAATATAAATAATAAAATACAAGCAATGCCTAAGGGTAAAAGGAGTCAGACCCTTCAGGTTTCTATATAGGTAAGATACTCCCAGGATAGGGATACATAGTGTTTGGATCTAGGTCTCCTGTCCTTCCTGGTCCATTTGTCATTCCTCTCTATCTTCCTGATATGGTGGCAGGTGTTGCTAAAGAGCAAAATGCTGTCGTTGGGAGAAATGAGAGACATGGCAGAGTCAGACACTGGTTTTCCTCATTGCTTCCTCATGAGAAATCTGTTATAATGCCTTTATGATTTGAGGAAATCTGCCTCGTGCTTTCTGTGTTTCAAATACTAGAGCAGAAAGTGCCTCCTTTGTCTCAATCCCTTCTCTGTTGCATTGGCTGCACAATTGTTTCTCTCTGGGTTTAGACTGTATTTTATGCCTGCCAATTTCTACTTCAGGTTAGTGGCCAATGATTCTGTATTTGGTAGCGGCCTTGTCTGCACTAGGAGTACTTTTCCACTTCTGTGGGCCTTCCGGAAACTTCTATCCAGTCTTGTATTGCTAAGTCTTAAAAAACCTGGCAGTTAAGTCCCTGACAATGTATATCCACCTGACTGTGGACCCAGAAAGCCAGTGTAAACAGAACTGTAATACAAATGTAGCCGTGTTAGTCTGGTCTAGCTGAAACAAAAAACAGGACTATGTAGGGAGAGAAACAGACAATCATGTGAAGCGGCCATATTTTGGGTCAAGAAGGAATTTTCGCTCAGATTGGTAGAGATCCTCACGGTTTGGGGTTTTTTTGCCTTCCTCTGCTGCGTGGAGCACGGATCACTTGCAGGTTTAAACTAGTGTAAATGGTGAATTCTCTGTAACTTGACCTCTTTAAATGATGATTTGAGGATGTCTGTGATTCAGTTAAGAGTCTGTTCCAGGAGGGGGTGGTTGAGGTTCTGTAGCCTGCAAAGTGCAGGAGGTCAGACTAAATGCCCATGGTAGTCCCTTCTGACATGAAAGCCTAGGAAGCCAAAAATGCCTCCCTTTGCTGTGCAGTCTAGTTGCAAAAGTGAGAATACCAAAGCACATGCAGAGAGGGCTGTCTTCATTCTGATGAGAAAGGAGCAGATGGGTGGGGGCGTGGAGTGAAATCTGCAAGGAGAATTGCAGATATTTACAGTTGCTGTGGCTGAAGCCTCTTTGTTGCCGCAATTTTGTGTATGGGTGCTGAAGAATAACAGATGTGAGAGGTTCACAGGGATTCTTTCCAGGTTCTTGGGCTTTTCCATTGTGCTAGTTAGTTAACAGTGAGAAATATTTCAGAGTTTAAATACAGAAAAGGCATGTGCACGTGCACATGCACCCTCCCCCGCTCTCCGCTCCCCCCACACGCACACTATTTTGGGGATATAGACCTAGGAACGAGAGAACAATCACAGCGACCATAAGGGGCGGTTACATTTCTCTTAAAGGTTGATTTAAAAACATGGCCGTTATTTGAAGATGCTCCGGGATTTGGGATGTAAAAAACAAGAGAGAGATGGATGCAGGGGCAAGCAAGGAAGTCATAAATCTTACTATATATTTGAGAAATGTGTCTGCCCATCCGTCTGTGAGTCCATTTGTTCAATTACTCCTCCTAAAGGGTAAGAGGTAGGACAACCACATTTGTTATGCAGCTTCCTCTTGTATCTTAAAGCAAGGTCAGGGTTTGGTTGTGCCAAGGTAATGGGAATTTGATTATTTTTGGAGGGGTCTGAAAGGAGGGAGTTATACTGTAGAATGACCACAGGGGGCCGCAAGGAGCCAGATATGGGCACCAGGAGAACTATAACCTCATTGGGCCAGCAGGGATGGAGAAAGGGCTATCTACTATATACTCTACTATATACAACTATCTACTATATATTTCACAGAGTCTGTATGTCTGTGTGTCCCCCAGCCAGGGGATGTGCAGTCCCCTCCAGCTGTGCCCGCTGCAGTGGCCATAGACATATGCTTGTCACCTAGTACCAAGCTGCTGTGGTGATAGAGGACTGTGCTTAGGACTGTGGTTGTCCTCTCTCTCTGGGGAAGCTGAATACTGAACCCCTCATCCCCAGCCCCACCCCAGAGCAATGATTTAAATGAAGAAAAACAAAACGTATTTGCGTTAAGGACCCGAACAAGGCCAGGTAAATCTACTATGAGATAAATTCAGTTTATGACGTAGATTTGCAATGGTTTACAACACTGTCAGGTGGTTCAATGTTTGATCAGATGGGGGAGAGGGGAGTGAGTGAGTGTGTGTGTGTGTGTGTGTTTGCATGTGTACACCAACCTCTCTGCCAACTGGATTCAGCAGTGACAAGTTCCAGGTTCCTCTTAACAATACAGAAAAGAACCAGCTTGAGTTTCTCCCTCCCCCAGTAATCTGGGATAATTAAACACTATCCTGGGTGCCTCTGAGAGTCAGTACCACTCCTCTTGCACTGTGCCTGTGTATAACAAAGAAAACATCTCGTGAAAGGGAAAAAGGAACTCTGCATTAGTTTAGGAGGACACCACAGCCATCATTCAAAAAGGTATGACCATGAGCAAATGCCTCCCCCAGAGTACATTGGGAAGACTCCTGTGCTTCAGTTTTCCAGCCAGTGATGTGAAAGTCTGACCAATAAACATCCCTTTAACACGCCACTGTCCTCTCCCTCCATTGCACCCCACGGTCAGTTGCTGTCCTTCATCAGTGAAGACCTAGGCTACGTCTACATTGGCAAGATTTGATGCAAATACTCTTTAACACAAGAGTTTTTGCGTTAGAGTATTTGCGCAAGAGACCGTCTACACTGGCAGCGTCTACATCCATGCCAGTGTAGATGCTCTCTTGCGCAAGAAAGCTCTAATGGCCATTTTAACCATCGGGCTTTCTTGCTCAAGAAATTCATATTGCCTGTCTACACTGGCCTCTTGCGCAAGAACAGTTGTGCAAGAGGGCTTATTCCTGAGCGGGAGCGTCATAGTTCTTGTGCAAGAAGCACTGATTTCTTACATTAGAATGTCAGTGTTCTTGCTCAAGAACTCGCGGCTCTGAACGATGCCTCAGCTATTGCACCACTTGCCACAGCTGGCTCACAGTTGCCACCATTCACCCTGCTGCCACTATTAGCCGCTGTGTCATTTTCACTCTGCCATTGTTGGCCGCTGCTCCCACAGTCTCTTTGCTGCAACGTCGTCTTCTGAGGTTTCATCCCTTAGCCCCACTCTCTGATTTCAGCAGGCATTGGAGAACCTCACTTGTAAGAGTAGCTATGCAGTCTCTTTCCCTGCAGCACGCTCCCACGCCACCTCCAAGGCTCAGCCCCTAGGCATTACCGACTTCAGCTCTTGCGATCGCTCAATGAAACTGAGTCTCTGTCTCTGAACATAGGGGAGGGGAAAGGAGGCCCAAACGGTGTCTAGGATGCCTTAGGCAAAGTGTAATAATGGGCACTGGTCTTGAATCTCAGGCCATTTGGGGTTTGCCCCCTAAAGAGCACTGGGTGAAAGGGGAGTGACTGCTGGGATGGGCATCTCCACCTGGCTAGCTTACATGGCTCCCTGCGTAGTGTACTGACGTTGATGGATCTAGGCAGCGTAGGCCTATACAGTGCCTAAGCCCCTTTGTGAGTGTGAGCCTCAGTCCTGTGCATGAAGCCTGCCTCCACGCCCTTCTGTTCCTTCTCTGCAGGGTAGCTTCTGCCTTCCCTACTCCTCTGCGACAAGCTGAGAGAGAGGAGCTGGAGGAAGCAGTCTCTGCAGCTGCCTTGGTGGGAGGCAAGCTAAAAGAGACAGCAGCTGCTCTAAGTAGACAGAATAGATGCTCTGCATACCCCATAACTGGGTAGAAATGGTAGAATGCAAGCGCCTGGTTCTCTTCTCAGATACACTGGCGTAATCCCATTGGTGTCAAGGCAGTTACTGCGGATTTGCATTGATGTGAATCAAAAGGAAAATCGTTCCTTAGATGGTCACATACCTGGTCCAGATACATTGTTGTCTACATGGCAGATTTTCTGTCCAAGTAACAAAAGAAGCCAAGTCAATTCTCCTTTACAAATCAGGCACTAAAGGATTCTAAATGTTTTGCTTTGTTTTGTTCTCTTGTGGGAATAGCAAGGATATTTCAGTGTTCTGAAGCTGGAAGAACTGATGATTCAGGAAATTAAATTTCTCTGTTCATCACAAGGAAGCCTTGGAGGAGTCATCCATCATAATTGTTCCTCCGAACAGCCTCTCTAGCGAGTTAGCTCTGATTCAATCTCTCTACTGTATCAGAGTTCTCCTGAATGCAGTGTCAGATGGGCAGAATTACTTAAGGTGGTTTATGGTATGGGCCGCTGAGGACACAAAACTCCCCTCTATTAAGAAAACAGATTGGAGAGGCCAGAACTGAAAATAGGAGTATTTTATATCACTTTTCTCAGGCCGACATTTTTTCCCCTAAGTTGTCACCATACACTTAGGTTTGCCTGTACGTGGGGAGTGTGTGTCGACAGTGGATGAGCTGTGTTTGCTTTTGAAATCTACTTGCATTGGCAAGCATTTTCTGCAGGTAAAGTTTGTAAAAGATGTTTGATTGACAGCCACAGAGATGCTCATTTTAGACTTGTCAGCAGAGGGCTGATTTGCGCTGATGCAAGTGAAAGGACTATTATTTCCTGGCTATCTAAATAGCAGGGCCAAATACCTGGTTATCTAAATGTTTTCTATCCAGGTAACAACAGGAAGCCAGGTCAACTTCCCTTTAAAAATCATTACTGTACAGAGTTTGAGCTTTTGGTGGATAAGAGGTGCAGGATCAGGCGCATGGGTAGCAGCAACAGAGAAAGCTGATGTACCCTAAACAGGATTTGAGTGGGACCACCTCCGTGGATGACAGACTAGTTCAGTACCCCTGACCATCCAATGCTTGGCTTGTATTGAGACCCCCAACAATTGTCTGAGACCATTAGGCCACTAAATAGCCATCAGATAATGACTTTTGGTCTCTACAAACTTGGACTTGATTCCAAACAATGACCTAGAGAAGAAATGATTTGTACTTGTTACCAATTGTCTGAGTCATCCGGTCTCACTAGGAGCAAGAAAGTTTTTCTAAATCCCTGATTTTTACAGTGTCTCCAGATTAACCTAATTTTACAGCCTACAGTACTCCTCTTCACTCTGAGTTATGCACATTTAATTGCTTGCAGGATCTAGCTAGTCAGCCCCCAGCACCATAGATCTGTATGTCATCCCCTCGTTAAACAAGACAGCCCCTCCCATGACACATGTGCATGGCTTTCTGTGTTGCACTCAGTAAGCTGGACACCTTTTTAAAAAAAATCTTTTTGTTAATTTGGGAAAACATAGGCCGGACCTTGGTTGCTCTAGAGCAGTGGTCACCAACTGGTAGATCAGGATCTACTGGTAGACCTTGGAGCCTCTGACAGGTGATCCTGACAGGTTTGGCCAGAAGCTATCAAGTTCAGCTGCCCCTTCCCCCACTGCTGCACATATCCTGCCTTTTGCCTTGGAGCTGTCCCTCACCCCCACCTCAGGAGCCTCCTGCTTGCTATGCAGAGCAGGGAAGGGAGAGGAGGGGGAGCTGACAGGGTGCCCACTCCCTCCCTGTATTCTGTCTCCACAGAATGGATGTGAGGGGTGGGGGACAGGGCTTGGGAAGGATGGAGTTTACTGTCTACTGTTGAGAGCGGTGCAGGGCCAGGGCAAGGGTGAACCTGCCTTAGCCACACTGCACCACTACCCGGGAGCCACCTAAGGTAAGCAGTTCCCAGCTGGAACCCACCTCCTGAAACCCTTCCCCAGTCATGAACCCCCTCCTGCACCCCAAGTCCCTGTCCTAGCCCTGAGCCCCTTGGACCCAAACACCCTTACAGAGTTTGTATCCTGAACCCTCTCCTGCACTCCAACTCCCTGCCCCAGGCTCAGTTCACACTCTAAATCCCTTAGCCCAAGACCAGAGCCTGTGCCCCAACCCTCTGCCCCGGCCTGGTGAAAGGGAGGGAGGATGGAGAAGGGGGAGGAAGATGGAGTGAGCAGAGGCAGGGCATCAGAGAAGGGGTGCAGGAGGGGGTTCATGACTGGGGAAGGGTTTCAGGAGGTGGGTTCCAGCTGGGCACTGCTGGACAAGTACCGGGCAAGGGTATTTGGGTTTGAAGTAGATCCTGGATATCACTTAAATTCAAAAAGTGATCTTGAGCTTAAAAAGGTTGGAGACCACTGCTCTAGAGTCAATGGGGGTTTTGCCACCCACTTCAGTGGAACCAAGGGGCAACAGTGTTTTTAAGAAGAAAATATACATAGGATTCTGAAAGTAAGCATTAAAACATAGAATAAATATTGTTAACGGTAAAAAAAAAACCCCTCACATTCAGCATATTTCGTACATTGATACGTTAAGTTTGATTTAGCAGCAGCTGATCTTTTGTAATTCCCTATAATTATGCAACCATAGAAAGAGGTGGATCCTCACTTCATTCTTGGACACTATTCTCATTCCAGTGGTAATTTTCCATTCATAAGGCCCTGTCAGGCCCACCCCTGCCTAACCTAACATCTCGTGATCCCCAGCTCCACATTCGCAATGACACCAATCTGCATCTCCCGCTTGTCTCAGACAAGATCCAGGGGATGGGCAGAATCCACCCCTCCGGGACCCTTGGGCACAGAGCAGCCTCACACAGCTGTGAGAGACTGGCTCTTCCCTGTGTCTCTCTGCTCGGGCACCAGGGAGAGGGGAGACTTCATAGATACCGGACAATGGCTGAGAGATTTTTTTCTAGGGGTGGGGGCAGTGCGCGATGCCTCCCTGCTCCTCCTAGCAACCTGCACAGAGAGCAGTCAGCCATTTTGAGTAGCCTGGGGCTGTGGCAGGCAGGGAGCCTGCCTCTGCGTCCAGCAGGGCTGCTGGTCAGGAGCTGCCTAGATAAGTGCCTTCTGGCCACAGCCTGCCTCTGGCACCCTAGCCTCAGGTCACTGTCCAAATCCCCTGCATTCCCCCTTCCTTCCCCAAGTCACAATTCCCTCACAGAGACTGCCTCCCCTCTTACATCCCTCCCCACAGGACAGAATCCTCTCCTGCACCCATACCCCCTCCCAGACCTTGCACCCCAAACCCCAGCCCACAACCCCTTCCTTCACCCAAACTCCCTCTGAGACCCCACACTCCAGTTCCCTAATCTGAGCTCTCTTCTGGACCCAAGCTCTGTCCCAGACCGTGCACCCCCTCCATAGAAAAGTGCAGCTCTTGACCACTTACCAAAATCTTGGAGTGTCCTCCGTCCCCCATCCAAAATATTGCTCACCCCTGCTTAGACTGTAAACTCTTCAAGGCAGGGACTGTGTTTTGTTCTGGGTTTGCATGCAGGATCCTGACCCATGATTGCAGCAGTGCAAACAAATAAAAATGACAGCAGAATTGGATTACTAGCGTAAAGTAAATCGTGCTTGTTTTTAAATCAACTACATGGCTAATGTCAATTGACAGTAATTATTTCAAATTTTAAAACATTAAAGCAGGTCAAATTTGAGACCTAAATAAACAGATGGTGTTGGTTTAAATGCAATATGAGAGTGCAGTGTTTTAATAATGATGGAACTATCAGACACTCAAAACTGATTCATTAAATTGTCTTTCATCTTTTTTGGACATCTTTAATATTTAATATTCCTCTCTCTAGCAATTTACACTCATTGCTGTATTTTCCTTTCCTAAATTGCAGTTTGATCTCAACCATTTCTGGTTGACCTAATGAGACTGTTTTAATTTATTCCCTTTAATATGGAAAAACTGCATGCATATAAACATTTGCACCATAAATTAGGTGGGGACAAAAGATTCCAAGGCTGTTACTGTGAGACACGCCGAGCCAAATCCGGCTTCAGCCAAAGATGATGGAAGTTGTGCAATGCAAAGATACACACATGAATACTTAGCAAAGCTACTCTCCTACTGGCCATTGGCTGGCTCAAGCAAGCAGAAAGGCAACAATAACATGGTTGGCCAACAGCAGCCAATGCTTGCTTGAGCTTGGAGGCAAGCGTGAGATGCAAGGAAGTTCCCCTCAACTGCCTCTCACTTTTTATTCACGAAGGAGACTCCATATACCCGGACTCTGGACTCTCTCTTCAGTTTGGGCGTGGAACTGAAGGCAGAGTAACAAGGCCCATATCGTGGGCTAATCGTCATTTAACCAAGCACAGCTTAAAGCTCTCCAGCAAAGAATATGAAGGTCTGTTCCTGGGAGTTAGTCAGTGAGTATACAACCTTCTGTTAGAGGCATGTCTACACAGCAGCTTAGAGCTTTAATTCCTCACTCAGGGGGATGTACACCTGCTAGCGCGGCTCAAGCTACAGCCTAAAAATATCCTTGTGGCCACGGCAGCATAGGAGGCATATCAAGCTAGCTGCCCAAGTATGTACCCGTGGATCTGGTGGGATTGTACTTGGGCACCTCGCCAAGTTGCCCATACTGCAGTGGCTATGCTACTCTTCTTAGCATGCTAGCTTTAGCAGAACTAGCACATACATGTCTCACTTGGTTAGGAATTACATTTTCCAGCTGCTGTGTAGAGATACCCTGGGAAAGGGCTCACTAACCAACCCAAAGAGCTGTCTTGCAGGGGGATAGCTCAGTTCCTCTCTTTGGACAGATATTCTCATGAAAGTCAGATAGTGTCTTCTAACTTCTTGGGAGTAAGGCCCAGAAACAAATGGTGGGCAAGCTTCACCCATTTGGGACACGTCTTTGTGTGCACTTAGTTCTAAAGCACAGAAGTGCCTATCTAAGGCTGTGTCTAGACTACATGGCTCCATCGATGGAGCCATGTAGATTAGGGTTGTAGGCAAAGGCAAATGAAGCCGCGATTTAAATGATCGCGGCTTCATTTAAATTTACATGGCTGCCGCACTGAGCCAACAAACAGCTGATCAGCTGTTTGTCCGCTCAGCGCACTAGTCTGGATGCTCCCCTGCCGACATCAAAGCTCTTTGTCGGCAGCCCCATTATTCCTCGTGGGATGAGGTTTACCGGGGCTGCCGACAAAGGGCTTTGATGTCGGCAGGGGAGCGTCCAAACTAGCGCGCTGAGCGGACAAACAGCTGATCAGCTGTTTGTCGGCTCAGCGCGGCAGCCATGTAAATTTAAATGAAGCTGCCATCATTTAAATCGCGGCTTCATTTGCCTTTGCCAAAAAACCAAATCTACATGGCTCCGTCGACGGAGCCATGTAGTCTAGACGTACCCTAACAGAAATAACGATGATGAAGGCACAAGCTTCAGGAGCAGAGGGAGGCAGGTTAGCAGCGTGTCTATGCTGAGCATGTTTAGCACACTGCAGAAACCTCCTGCATCCCTTCTACCATGCAGGATCATCTGCAATCAGACTTCCCAGGCAAGTTTAATGCTATAGCAATCACCACATCACTTTCATTTTACTAATTCTGCCCCCATCCCCTTGCTAATGAAATCAAAACCATTCTCGTCATGAGGAACTCGAGTGGCTGCTTTTCTGCTTTGTTTACAGTAACCATTAAACTGGTCTGATGATGAATGAGAATCTTCATCGCAACATCATCGTAATGACAATGTGCAGAAAAAACAAAGGTCTAGCCCCGGAGATTAAACAGACCTGCTTGCTGTGTATCTCATGAACTTGAACAATTTAATTGGCCAGTGCAGGGATAAAATGTTTACGTTTTCCTCTGGGATTTTGCAACAGTTATATGACAATGGGTTTTCCATTATAATTTTCAAATGCAAAACACAGAGTAAAGTGCAGATGAGTATTAATGTCTGTCGTTTTAACCTCAAGCTTGAAGACCCCGTCACAAACTCACTGAAATCAATTGGAGTGTATTTACTTCATTGAGCTTTATATCATCCTTTTCTTCATCAGCTGTCCTGCTAGAGAAGAAATAAAAATACAGGCAGTCCCCGACTTACGCGGATCCGACTTATGTCAGATCCGCAGTTACGAATGGGGCTTTTCTTGCCCCGGAGGACACGGACTGCGGGACCTCGTGGTCCCGCCACCCGTGTACTCCGGGGCGAGAAAAGCTGCTCCGCGTCTCCCTGGTCTGCAGACCAGGAAGACGCGGAGCAAAGCCGCGGAGGGGCTCGGGCAGCGGAGCAGCCCAGGCCGGCTTCTCCCGAGGCTTTGCAAAGCCGCGGAGGGGCTCGGGCAGTGGAGCAGCCCAGGCGCGCCTGGGCTGCTCCACTGCTCGAGTCCCTCCGCAGCTTTGCAAAGCCTCGGGGGAAGCCGGCCTGGGCTGCTCCGCTGCCCGAGCCCCTCCGCGGCTTTGCAAAGCCTCGGGGGAAGCCGGCCTGGGCTGCTCCGCTGCCCGAGCCCCTCCGCGGCTTTGCAAAGCCTCGGGGGAAGCCGGCTTGGGCTGCTCCGCTGCCCGAGCCCCTCCGCGGCTTTGCAAAGTCTCGGGGGAAGCTGGCAGCGGGGCAGCCCAGACGCGCCGCGGCTGTCCCTCTGCTGGCGTCCTCAGAGGCTTTGCGCCCCGTCTCCCTGGTCTGCTGGTCTCCAGTTTGTTCTTAAGTTGAATGTGTATGTAGCAGACCAGGGAGACTGGGAGCAAAGCCGCGGAGGACCCAGGCGGCGGGACCACGGTGCGTCTCGGTCCGCCGCCCGCGTCTTCCTGGTCTGCTGGCGGGGGGGGGGGGGGGTCTCAGTCCACCGCCCGCGTCTTCCTGGTCTGCTGGCGGGGGAGGGGGGGGGCGCAGCTAGTACGCCCCCCCCCCCCCAGCAGACTAGGCTTTTCTCCGGATGCCTGTGGCAGAGCAGCTGGGGCGCTGCCGGTTGGTCCCGCAGCGCCGCTCTGGGCGCTACTGGACCAACCCGGCAGCACCCCAGCTGCTCTGCCCCAGGCGTCCTGATTCAGCCGCTGCTGGTCAGTTTCAGCAGCGGCTGAATCAGGACGCCTGGGGCAGAGCAGCTGGGGTGCTGCTGGGTTGGTCCAGTAGTGTCAAGGAGCGGCGCTACTGGACCAACCCAGCAGAACCCCAGCTGCTCTGCCCCAGGCGTCCCCAAGTCAGCCGCTGCTGAAACTGACCAGCGGCTGACTACAGGAAGCCCGAGGCAGAGTTGCTCTTCCCCGGGCTTCCTGGAATCAACCGCTGATCAGTTTCAGCAGCAGCTGACTTGGGGACGCTTGGGGTTCTTAAGTTGATTCTGTATGTAAGTCGGAACTGGCAGTCAGTTTCAACAGCGGCTGAATCTGGACACCAGTTCCGACTTACATACAGATTCAACTTAAGAACAAACCTACAGTCCCTATCTTGTACGTAACCCGGGGACTGCCTGTATCTGGAAAGAAATTGAATACAAATACATTTAAAAATCAGAACAAAATTCTAATCTACTCACAAACTGCACTTTCTGTCTATCTCTTCTCTAATATTGAGGTTTTTTTATCTCTGTATATCGAGGAGTGCTCTTTCTGTCACCTAGTTGCCCACCTCATTTCTATAATGCCTCTGTCGTGGTGTTAAGGAAGCTACCACCTCTGAAAGGCCACTGGTTTGTTTTGCACCTTGCTTGCTGCCTTTGTGTACTAGTAACAGTTCCAAATCAGTCTCATGCTGCAAAAACTGCACTTTCTGTTAGATTTCCATTCTGTTATGTTACTATCACAGGCTGGCTAGCCCCTGGCTTAAAACTGGTCCAGCTCTCCTGTGCCAGACAGGTGCTCCTAGCTGGGCTACTTAAGGGGGCTGGGTTGCACCTGGCGCTATAGAGGGTGGTCAGAGGCCTGAGGAAGAGGGCTGACAGAAGAGAAGAGATACAAACCTGTGGTGGGTGCTTGAATCAAGGGGCTAGGTACTTGGGAAGGTTGTCCTGGAGCAACTGTTCGAGATGAGTAAGGGTATGTCTACACTACCCCCCCTAGTTCGAACTAGGGGGGTAATGTATGCATACCGAACTTGCTAATGAAGCCCGGGATTTGAATTTCCCGGGCTTCATTAGCATAAATCCGGCTCCGCCATTTTTAAAAGCCGGCTAGTTCGAACCCCGTGCCGCGCGGCTACACGCGGCACGGGCTAGATAGTTCGAACTATGTAGCCATTCCGATCTATCTGTACGCCTCGTGGAACGCGCGGCACGGGGTTCGAACAAGCCGGCTTTTAAAAATGGCGGAGCCGGCTTTATGCTAATGAAGCCCGGGAAATTCAAATCCCGGGCTTCATTAGCAAGTTCGGTATGCATACATTAACCCCCTAGTTCAAACTAGGGGGGTAGTGTAGACATACCCTAACAGATCTTACTATGTTTAGGAAAATGCAAAAAGGAGGATTTACCAGAGATTCCTAGGAAGGGAGGTTGTGAAGCTCTAGGCAAAAGGTGAGCGGAGGGACTGTAACAGGTGGGGTTTTGTGTGTGTATTATTCTGTGTTTAGATCATACCTGTTAAAAGCGACTGTGTGAGGTAGCGGAGGCCCGTCAGACTGGAAGAAGTGCTGCCAAATCACAGCTGCTATCATCTACTTCTGGAATTCTCCGTGGTGTGACTTGGAGTTTTTGCTAACACCTCAACCACTTCATTCCTCTGAACTGACTAATCCCAACTAATCCCAGTGACTTCTTGTTTTTTTCATTCATCGCATTTTTATTCTTTAGAACGCTTCCTTCAGACACCTTAGTCTGGGGTGGTACTTCATCTCTGTTACCAGGAAGTCAATAATGCGGTCTCTTTAGGTATTCCAGCCCTAAAACTTACCATGAGAGACTACTAAAAACCAGGCGTGGAGTTCTTCTGGCTACGTGGCTGATATATTGAGCTGTGCTCAAAGGATCTCAGACTTTACCCAGTAATGATGCTTCCACCAATCCTTTATGAATAAACCTTTAGATTTCAGTTACTAAAGTGGTTACAATGGCTAATAATAAAGTGGCTAGTAATATACATAGTCATGTCAAAGTTCTTATCTCAGGTTTGTAGCAGTGGTGGAATAATCTGGTTTGGAAAGTCTCTGGTAATTTCCAAAAGATTGGACGATCCACAGATTAGAATGTTCCTTATTATCTTCAGGAAAGAAGTAACCTGGAGGTAATTCAAGAGTCTTTTGGCTCTTCTGCCAGATGTTTGAAACTCAGTTGTCCCAAAACAAAGCCCCCAAAACAGTTTGTGGAAAATTACGGGTACAAAATGGAGTCCAGGGTCACATGCCTTTATGCTGATTTGCAGGGGCAACTAATACCTAGATTCCTGCAGGGGCATCTGCGGGAAGTCTTGCTGGGCAGGACAAGTGGGGGTTTTATGGCTAAGATGACCATATATTCCACTTGGTTGGGTCAGGTCCCTTTTTAAGCCCCATCCCAGAGTTACTGTTTTTTAGCAAAACTGTCCGTTTATCTCATTTGCTTTTGCTGACTGATCCTCAAATGCCCGATTTTGCCCCCAAAAAGTGGGGTCCATCCCTTGGAGGAATGTTCAGAAGTAACATGGGTGGACAACGCTGGGAGGGTGAGGTGCAGTGATGCCAAGTGGCTCAGCCAGCCACATGTGGTGTCCCCATCTCTGGCCCCTTGTGAGAGGGAATTGTCTTTTAATGGGCCAGCAGCACCAAGCTGCCTGACTTCCATGTAGGTTTTACTTGGCAGATGCTACACCAGGAACAAGTACAAGGGTGACATGGGTATATGGCTGATATTCCACACTTCAAATACACAAGTGTTACATGCATGTAAACAGGATACTCCTCCTTAACAAACCATAACTTTTCAATTGACACCTTCCATGTTATACTTAGTACAGGTTTTGTTGCAATTGTCTAACAGTGCTATCACTGATAGAAAGATTTCAGTCATATAGCATCACACCTTCTGTTTCCCCCTTCAGTACTATGGCTGTGGTCTGAGACTCTTAAATAGCATCCATACCACATCTTTGGTAACTTTTAATATCTTGCTTATTAACATTAGCCCCTCTTTAACTAGTTTCCTCTAGCTTCCCTCTCTTTAAAAACTAGTGATCATGCTAGGTTTTTTTTTATTCCTTTCATTCCCCCAGGGTGTTCAATTTTAATTGTGTTAAGTTAATGTATGCAGTTGAACGTTGTTATATAATATTAAAATATTAAAATAGTGAAAAATGAGAACATAATATTCTATTACCTTTATAACCTATGCTAGGAACATGTGCCAGTTTTTTCAAAAGTTAAAGATAATTGGTGTTAGGGTTTGATCCAGGTCTTACTAATCCATTGCAAAACTCCCATTAACTTCTGAGATGAACAAAATGGTACTGTTAGGCCAAAGTTTTCAAAAGGAGAAGTGTTCGGTGCATCCGGAAACCAAGCCAGAGGCATTAAAAGTTGAACACAGGCACCCAAAACTGCTAGTAGCCTTTCAGTTGGTTTTTGTGAGTTATGGTAAATATTCAAGTTTTGTGTGAGGTTTGTGGGATCAGACTTGTGGAAAGGATTTTTTTTAAGATCTAGCATTAAGTCAGATACAGCTTTGGTGAGTCAAAAGATTAATTTAAAGTAAATCTGTTTTCTGCTCATCTGTACTGATTGCCATTTGTCGTGGCTGAGGTCTTCTGTGTGGAATGCCACAGAGTTTCTTTTTATAGGATGCCTTTGAAATCAAGTGTTCATCTCCTCTTTCTCCTTCTAACGTTGGACAAGTGCCGGAATAAACACATGGTCTGCTACGTCACTTAAGGAACTCGGCAGTGTTTTACCCTATTTTTAATATTGGAAAATAGTCTGTAAACAGTTCATTGTTCCCAGCAAAGCGCTCTCTCTGAATATAGTTAATATTATTGCTAACATTTGCGCTGTCAGGCAGCCAGACAAAACCAGGATTTTCTATTATCTGCTCTCAGTAGGAAAATGACCCACTTCTCTGCCCACTGAGGTTTGCTCCTCTGTTCTGATTGAAGCATGATACTGTAAATGAAGGGTTACTGTCTCATGCTGGAGCTGTGCAGTTCTTATACATTTTCAAAGGGAACTGGGGAAAGGGAGGAGCGCTAAGTTAACATGTCCTAACTATTTCTCCATGGCCTCCTATGACTCATGAGACTGTATATGGTCGTCGAGAGAGATCAGCTGTGTGAGGTAACATCTTCTATTGGAACAGCGTCTGTTGATCAGGGAGTCATGCTCGCCTTGTTACACAGGACTAGGGAGTTAAAGGGGACAGTGGCCTTGGCCCTGGCAGTTTAATAGGGTCCGGGGCTCTGAGCCACTGTTGTTGCATCAGCAACTGGAGCCCCAGACCATTTAAATTACTGCCAGAGCCCCATACAGCATGGTCCAGGAGGCACTGAGAGCTGCCTGAGGGAGGCATGGTGCTGAGGTCTAGCCACGCCCCTATTGTCCAAAGCCACACCCCTTCCAGGGTCTCTGTAGCCAAGACTCCCCTCTCTTTCCCCATACACTTGCATATTGCCCAGTGACATCTGTTGCCAACTCTTCCCAGGGCTCTGAGGATATAACCCGAAGATGAATTGGGTGCAGGCTCACTCACCAACACAAGTTGGCACAATAAAATGTATTATCTCACCACCTCCCCTTCTCTCTTATATGGTGGCCTCAACGTGACTTGCATGCGGTATTGTTATAGCCCTACCTCTGTAAGCCAGCTGAATACAACTAGATTTGAGCCCTCTATTGCGGCTCACGGCTGAGTGCTAAATGGAAAAGACAGTTGCTTATTTTGTCCCCTCATAGTTGCTGGACTGTGCAGTTTTGTGTGAATGTGCAGTGGGTGTTACCAGACTCTGCATGAGCACACCCAGCAGAGAAAATAAAGAGTTTCATGTGTCAGATTAATGTTGGTTTCTGAGCCAGCGCAAAACTGGAAGAGGACTCGATTGAAAAAAAGAGGAATTCATCTTCATTATTTAAAACAGCATGAGGCTTGTTTATAATGTCCTGAAACTAGGTTTTTTTTAACTTTACCTATTCATGGTAAGTGCTAAAACCTGAAGATATTATACTGCTAATTTCAAATGAAGTACGTGGTGAGTATTGTTTAACTGAGATGTTCAAGGGCGAGGAATATTTCTAGGACAATTACATCACCTTTGCTAGACCAACCGGTCTTAAGATCTAAATTGTAAATTAAACAGCATGAGCCTTCTAAAGTGACTGAAAATTTCAGTCTCTTTTCCAGGGGGAGACTTTAGTGGTGATTAAGACTTTCATTTATTAGACAATCTAATCCAACTCCTGGATTACTTGGAAAGGAATTAAACTAGTTCAAAATGAGCGCTTCTTTACTGTAAACTACAAGAGCACAGACCAAAACAGAAGCAAATCTCCTAATGTAAGTTATAGCAAGAAGTTTACATACTGAGAGTTCATGGCATGCTAAAAGGCTATATGGAGAATTTTGTTTAATCTTTTAAGATTTAAATGATTATCCAAACTTAGAACAAAGACTAGAATACTGCTTCGTGTGGTCTTTCTCCTCCCCTATTCTGAGGCTGGGTTTGGAAGAGGAAAGAACTAGGAAATAAACACTAGAACAGTCTGATGCTAGTAGGGTTGCCAGTTGTGCGATTTTGAACCGGACAGTCCAGTATTTGAGCTTTCTGTTCAGGAAACAAATTGAGAAAATATAAATGAGAAAATATAAATGTCCGGTATTTTCTAAATAAGATGTAATGTAGATTGTGATATAATATCAAGTGTGTCCAGTATTTTTGTTAAAACTATCTGGCAACCCTAGATGCTAGGGAAATCATATTTATTGGATTTTAACAAAGGAATGCTATTGTAAGCCATGTAGTTCGGCTGACTTTTCTTAGTTGACTTGGATGTTCTGTTCGAGTGTTTGACACTCTGTCAATCACTATAGCCTGTAATGCCATAACTGTAATTCCTATAAAATCTATATGAATAGACAAGCGACAGTATGAACAAAAGTCTTCAGTTGCAGAGGGAAAACATTGCTGTTCAGAACTGCGGCTGTGTCTCTTTCGGTATAGAACTAGTGCAAGTATTGGCACTGCTGCTGTCTAAGTTGCACCGGGCTGTGTCTCCTTGGGCTGCGTTGCATTCTTTGTTAGCTCAGGTGATGGAGGACTTTGCTTTTGGAGCACAAAGACCTGAGAGCTCTCCTGACCACGCGCATGGAGTTGAGCAGTCCTAGCATGCAGCACAGTGACAGCCAGGATCTCCAAGTATGCCATTAATTTGACACAATTGTCCTAATGTATTAGCTGATTAGTCTCATCACTGGTCTGGAGAAGAACGGTGCCTATTGAATAGCTCTTTTTCTCTCCCTTTTTTTTTTTTTTAATGCAGACTTGCTTGTCTCTGGGACTCTGTTTCTTCCCCATTTTTATCTCTGTTTCCCTTACACAAGTAGGATGTGATAGAGTTTTGCTCACGTGTATTGAATCTCAAACTTTTAAGATGTGCACTTGTAACCACCACCAAAGCAGATTTAAACCTGGCACCTCGGGAGCTGAATACTGTATAGGAGCCTCTACCCTCTGAGCTAAAAGCCAGCTGGCTCCCAGCACCTGCTGTAGAGGTCTCTTGATCTTAACTATTGCAGTGGTCTAGGTGCCACTTGCAGTACTCAGTAACCACACCAGGTGTGTGGGTTACACAGTGACTAGCCCTAATGCCTTAGATATAGAAAAGACTATGAACCTTTCACATGTACATTGAGTTCTGCCATTTTCCGACTGCTTTTAAGAGAAAATGAGTTGACTTAGTGTCTTGTGGCTCAGTTTGAGCTGCTATCCCTAAATACGTGAGGGAGGGGAGTCCATGTATTCAGTACCATAAGCAAAGCAGAGGGGAGATGTTCAAAAAGTTCAATTTTTAGCTATTTTTGACAAAACGTTTTTTCTCTTAAAACTGTGCGGTTGAAAAAAAAATTCAGATATCAAAGTGGATTTTTTTTCAAGCAGCTTTAGCCAGTATATGATGCCAAAAACCTGTAACAATTGTGTGGTGGAAGCTGCGTGGCAGTGCATATAATAAATTTGTCTATTATGGCTTGCCATTAGGCTACATTTAAACTTACAGTAACACTTCTGAGGCTTGTCTGAGCTGTCAACACAGTCCCTACTTGCCCCCAAAATGCTGCTGCTGTTGTACTCTGGTGATCACGACACAAAGGTAGTGGAGTGGAAAATACTTCAATTTTATGTGCAGTAAGTTGCATTGGATTTACAGGCAATACTTCCAGATTTCCTAGATGCTTCCCCTCTCCGTCCCACTGTGTTTTCATTATAGCTCTGTTGAAATTGTTTATTGTAGTAACATTTTTGAGTTGTGATGTATCCTGCCATGTCACACTAGCGCTGGTGATTGTCAAGTATATTGAAGCATCAGAACTAGCTGTCCGTGATAAGCTAGTTTACAGGAGCCTTTGGGCTATGGCTAGTGACAAAGCCAGTGTGACTCAGTAACTCAAAGTATTTAATACGTAGTTTTTATTTACTAGAGTAAATGGTTTAGCACAGTGTTTCTCAACCAGTGGTACAAGTACCCTTAGGGTACTTGAGAGAAGTCTGGGGAGTATGTCAACACAACTGAAATTTGGAGAAAACTGAATTTTTGTTTTAAGTTTTACAGCGTTTTATTATTTGTGTACTTTTTACAACCAAAAATTTCGTCGCCTGCCCTGCTGTGATTAAGCTGTTTAAACAAATGTGTTGCAACATTAGATAAAAATTTTGTGTCTGAAAACTGTAGGTACTGGGGGTACTTATACTTTTTTTAAAGGGGTACTTTATAAAAATAGGTTGAGAAACACTGGTTTAGAAAACATGGGATGATCTTGCAATCTAGCATGGCTTGTATGAAAGAAAAGTCTGTCTCGTAATCTAGGAGAACTCTTTGAGTGCCTCTTCAAATTATGGAGAAAGGGCAAACATTTAGCTGAGCCACACTTTTTAAGAATGACCTTCAATTACCTTCATTTTCAGTTCCTAGCTCGAGGGATTTGGGGTCAAATTTTAGAGACGCTGAGAATCAAGAAAGCCCAATTAAAAAAAAATGTAAGTGCCTAGAATACTAAAGGCCAAGTTCCATATTTACTTACAAAAACTACCCCAAAACTGAGGCACCTAAAAATTAGGCCACTTGTTAAAACGTTGCCCTCAAACATGAGAAAGATGTTGACAGTCCTTCACAAGAAGCTATTAAGGAAGCAAGTCATAGTGAGAGGTAAAATAGTGTCATGGATCAGAAACCGACTGAGACAAGAACGGTCAGTTGTTGTCATAGTACCTGGCATCCCGCTACATGATCTCATTCAGGTAGTGCTAAAAATAGAAGGAATGGAGAAGTTTGGATAACTGTTTATATGCAAATGAGGGGGGGCAGATTAATAATGGGAAGCAAAGGTAGTATATTTCAAGAGGCTGAGGGGTCCCTTTTAGGTCTCTTTAAATATTTATGAATGATCTGGTGAAAGGGGTGAGCAGCAGGGTTGGAATTAGAGTGGCCAGCTTCCTGTAGTCATGAACTAGTAAGGATTTGGGACTCTGGGTGAACCAAACTCTGAAATAGAATTGCCACTGGAAAGCTAATTCAAATAAATTTTCCACATTCTTCCACATTGCTTAATATTCACTGCTTTGTCAGATATGCTTAAGAGTAAACTTACTTGCGGAAAATACTCAGAGAAAGCAAACACAGAAGCATAAACTGATCTCTTTGTAAGGAAACATTTATGGAAAAAGTTTTGAATTTTTTGCCTTGTATTAATACATAAATAATTACCGGTTGTGGTTACTCTTGGAGTGCATGAAAAGTACTAATGTTTGAAATTCAAATGATCTCTTTATAGCGATGCTATAGTCTTTGTACATGAAAGATGAAGTATATTCTACTCTCACAGCAAAGATAGCCACGTGATATCATTCAGATACTGATAGAAGGAATAGAGACATATGGATGAATGTTTATATGCAGATGAGGGGACAGATTAATAACAGAAAGCAAAGGTAGTATAATTCAAGGGGCTCTGAAGAGATTTATGATAGAAGAACTTGCCCATATTTGTCTTACCATGAATTGAATCTAATGACAATCTGTAAGTCTTCAATTTACCTTACATGTGAACATAGCAAACTGCCACTTCATATTTCAGGTAATCATGGTGAAATTGTACTAGTAATTTGAGGGGCTGCATTGTCTGAATTTATAAATGGTTATTGCTTTAGAAACACATCACTTGTAGAAAAATGAGACCGCTGTGGAAATGCACATCTGGCTGCATTTCTCACAGTAGAAAATATTTTCAGAGCACATGAATTCTGATGTCAGTTAACTTTATTTAGGCTATGTCTACACTCGCGGCTTTTTGCGCGAGTAACATGCAAATGAGGCTAAACGTGGAATATCGCCGAGCCTCATTTGCATACCTAATGAGCCACCATTTTTTTCAGAAGAGGCTCTTGTGCAAGAAGGAGCGTCTACACTGCCCCTTCTTGAACAAGAAAAACCCTCTTGCGCAATGCCATTACACCTATTACTTTTCAGGAAGAACGGCATTGCGCAAAAGGGTTTTTCTTGCGCAAGAAGGGGCCATACTATTTTAATGCTGTTTTTATTGATTTTGTTTGTTTGTTTAATGACACTTGGGTGTCATTTTTTCTCAACAACTTTGGTCTCCCTCCCCCCTTTTTTCCCCCTCAACAGAATTTTTCCCTGGTGGGTTTTTTTTTGGGGAAGAGTGGGGGGGTTCGATTTTTTTGTTGAAACCATCTGGCAACCCTACCCGGGAAGGAGCTACTGGGCGTGTGTGTGCCCCTGGGGGGAGTGGGCAGGAGGTGCGCTGGTGGCCTGAAAGTGCAAGAGGCACTCCTCAGAGGAGTTTTTCCCTGCTGGGAATTGTTTCATGCTGCTTCATGTAAAAGGCAGCCCTTCGTTTTGCATTTGTGAAACCTGCTCTTCTGTGGAGACTCGCTGCATGATGGTGTCATCCTCCCAGGCAGACAGACTCGAGAACCCAGCAGTTCTGCAGTCTCTCTCCTCAGAACTGCCCAAGTGCAAACTTTTTATTTTAAATCTGCAGACTAAATTCAGCATTGCTCTCTCCTCGCTTAGTGCCTGTTACATTAATTACACGTGGCTTTGGAGCCTTGCTCTCCAGGGACGCATGAAGGCCTCAGAGATGAGTCGCTGGCTCCTTCCAGCCCTTCCAAATCAATTGAGCATCCACTGGCGGGAGGCCTGCTGGTGTCAGTGTGCCACCTTGGGCCTGCAAACTCTTTGACTGGGCCTGAAGAAAAGATAACTAATTGTCCAGGTAAATGGGATTTGAGCCAAGTGACTATTTGCCTCCAATAAGAACATCATGCCTTGATCCTGTAAACACTTAGGTGCTTAACTTTAAGCAGGGGACTCCCTCATTAACTTCCTTAAGCACATGCATCGGTGTTTGCAGGATCAGGACTTTGTTCATCTCTACCTGTGGCTGTCTCTCACCTTTCTATTTGCAATAGAGATGTAGCCCTGTTAGTCTGGTCTTGCTGGAACAAAAGACAGGACTATGCAGCACTTTAAAGACTAACACCTTTAGTGTGGTTTGTTAGGTGATGAGCTTTCATGGGCCAGACCCACTTCCTCAGATCAAATTGTGGAAGAAAATTGGCACGACCATATATGCCCATTTTCTTCCACAATTTGATCTGAGGAAATGGGTCTGGCCCATGAAAGCTCATCACTTAATAAACCATCTTGTTAGTCTTTAAAGTGCTGAATAGTCCTGTCTTTTCTTTCTCTTTGCTGCCCTGTTACAGTGAGCTTGAGAGTGGGGAAAGCCGATCAACTACCCAGATTCCAGGTCAACCTAACAACTGTATGTTCATGCGAACGAATCAGAAGTCACTCCGGAGGACTAGATAGAAATGTAGCCGTGTTAGTCTGGTGTAGCTGGAACAAAAAACAGGACTATGTAGCACTTTAAAGATTAACAAGATGGTTTATTAGGTGATGAGCCTTCGTGGGCCAGACCCACTTCCTCAGATCAAATAGTGGAAGAAAATTGTCACAACCATATATACCAAAGGATACAATTAAAAAAATGAACACATGTGAAAAGGACAAATCAAATTTCAGAACAGAAGGGGTATGGGGGGGCGGGAAGGTAAATGTCTGCTCTGAACTGACAGAATCCTCTGAACTGTCATTCATGCTTAAATTCGACACTTTACACTTAGGTTTAAACAAAGACATTAATTATCTTACCCATTACAAAGATAGCTTCCCCAATTATCACCTCTACTATCATTAGCTCACAGACATTTACCTTTCCCCCCTCCCCCGTCCCGCTTCTGTTCTGAAATTTGATTTGTCTTTTTCACATGTGTTCATTCTTTTTAATTGTATCCTTTGGTATATATGGTTGTGACTATTTTCTTCCACTATTTGATCTGAGGAAGTGGGTCTGGCCCACGAAAGCTCATCACCTAATAAACCATCTTGTTAGTCTTTAAAGTGCTACATAGTCCTGTTTTTTGTTCCGGAGGACTAGTGTACATTAGGCTGTCTGAGTATGAACCACTACTTAACAAACTTGCTCTTGTATGCTGCCCTCCTGGCTCAGTGCTTGGGTTAACGCAGATGCAGCGTACTCTTCATGGATATTAGACTTGTCTTCAGCAGTTTGGTCACTGCCGCAGGGTGTTCTTGTTAGCCAAATAGAGCAGCTATTGTGCAGTGAAGTGATCTGGACATCAAATTAGTCCTGGCTGATCTTAAAATGGGACTCCATAGAAGATGGATGTTGAACTAGAAAAAGCAGGGAGGCAAGATGGGGATTCTCTGGTCCATGCCCCCTGTTTAAGGTCCTCAGGAGCAAGTCTCCGCACTATGGGCCAGAAGCCCTGAGCCTCGGCACCCCTCATGGGGCTGAAGCTGCGAGCACCAATGGGGGGTGATCCAGTAAGCTCTGCACACTGCCCTCGCCTACAGGTGCCGCCCCCAAAGCTCTCATGGGTCAGGAGCCGTAGGCATTGGGGACTGTGGGGCTGCAGGGACATGCTGGCAGTTTCCAAATGTGGGAGCAGCTGGAGGTCAGTGCCATGCACCCCCCCTCCTGGGTTGGAGTTCAGGTGCAGACCTTGCACCCTCACCCCAGCCTCCTGCCGTGAATCCTCTCCCCCACGCCAAATGACTTGGCCTGAGCCAAGAGCCTCTTCCTGCACCCCAAATGTCTCACCCCAAGCCACCCTCCCCAAGCCTGACCTCCCAGTCAGATCTCGACCCTTCCTACACCCCAACCTTCGGCACCAGTCTGGAGCCTCCTCCCTCACCCTGTACCCCTCATTTTTGGCCCCATCCTAATATAGAGTTGCCAACTTCCCTGACCAAACGGTCAGGTTGGAAAAGTTGGCACCCCTAATCCCAGTGCCTAGGGGGAATCCTGGCCTTCTGCCCCTCCACCTGCAGGGCTGTGGGGGTGGCCCATGACTTTCTGAAGTCTGGGGATCAATGGCCCCTGGTAGAGGAAAGCTTCCCATCCACTGGGGTAAATAGTGAAGTGGCAACATTTGTGGATGATGCAATTGCCTAAGCTAATTAAGTCGAAAACAGACTACAAATTAATCTTTCAAAACTGGTGCCTGGGCAGTAAAATGGCAGATCAAATGATAAATGCAAATTAATGCACTTTGGAAATATAATCACAACTATATGTGTAAAATGGTGGGGTTTGCTGTTACAACTCAGGAGAGCTTGAAGTCATTATGGCCAGTTTGCTGAAAATAGCCCTTGAATGTGCAGTGGCACTCAAAAAAACAAACAGAATGTTGGGATTAATTAAAGGGATAGTCAAGGCAAAATTAGATTGCCTTCTATATAAATCCATGTTATGCCTGTCTCTTGACTACTGTGTGCATATGTGGTCACCACATCTCGCAAAAGACCTATTGACATTGGAAAAGGTTGAGAAAAGGGTAACAACAATGATTAGGAATATAGAACAGCTTCTGTATGAGGTCTGATTAGTAAGAGTCAGATTTTCAGCTCAAAAAACAGATGACAAAGCAGTATATGATAGAGGTCTCCTTTGTAATACAAGAGCCAGTGGTCATGAAATGAAATTAATAGATAGCATGTTTAAAACCAAAGAAAGTACTTCTTCACACAATGCATAGTCAACCTGTGGAACTCCTTGCCAGGGGATGTTAAGACTGAAACTATATCTGGTTCTTTTTTGAACCCTGTTTAAATTCATGGAAGACAGACCCAATATGGACAGGGATGGTGTCCCTACCCTGTTTGCCAGAAGCTGGGAATGGGTAACTGGGGTGGATCATTTAATGATTACCTCTTCTATTCCTTCTTGGGCACCTGGTCTTGACTGCTGACAGAAGATGGGATACTGGGCTAGAGGGACCTTTTGGTTTGACACAGTATGGCCGTTCTTATGTTCTTACACTTGGTCAACTCCAGACCAAGTTGAGGTGGGAAATTTGTTACAGGGCATCCCTGATCCTCAGCTGACTTTAAATCTCCACCATTCTACAGTGGTGCTGAGAATTTGGCAGCATGGTGTCTACTTAATGCAGCATTTGAAAAGCACTGTACCTGGAGCAATTCCAATGGTTTGACAACTAAAAAGCATATGTTGGCCAGATCCAGCCTCCCCCAAGAGTTGTCTGGGGCTGGAGGCTTTGAATTAAAAACAAAGCAAAGAGCTCATGGCTCCTGGCCCCGCTGCTACCACGTTGCCTGGCAGCTACCCTGGATTGCTGTGGCTATTTAAAGGAGTTGTGGATCCGGCCCCTGCCATGATAGCGCTGTGCCCATGAGCCATTTAAATAGGATCCTGCTGCTTTAGCCACTGCCTAGAAATTCGGTGACACAGGCAGCAGGATATAAATAGAAAGCATTCAGATCCACCCTCGGGCCACATCTTCCCTGCCCCTGATTTAACGAGACTTTAAATGTGATCGGGAAGATGCTCTACCACCTGCTGTGCTGCTCATAGTGAATCAAGTTGATGTGTAAATAACTTGCCTATTGTTCCTTGGCCTCTGTCTCTAGATCCTGGGCTCCTTTTGAGCAGAGATTATTCATGCCTGGCACATAGTTGGCATGGCTGCCAATAAATATTAATTCCTGTCTCTCTTTCCACCATTCTAATTGCACAGCATCTACACCATATTTGTATTAGTCGCTGAAACCTTTCCTGAGCATAGTCTAGCAAACACTTTCCCTGGGCTTGGGGGAATAAAAGCTTATCATAGAATCATAGAATACTAGGACTGGAAGGGACCTCAAGAGGTAATCGAGTCCAGTCCCCTGCCCTCATGGCAGAACCAAATACTGTCTAGACCATCCCGATAGACATTTATCTAACCTACTCTTAAATATCTCCAGAGATGGGGATTCCACAACCTCCCTGGGCAATTTATTCCAGTGTTTGACCACCCTGACAGTTAGGAACTTTTTACTAATTTCCAACCTAAACCTCCCTTTCTGAAGTTTAAGCCCAATTGCTTCTTGTTCTGTCCTCAGAGGCCAAGATGAACAAGTTTTCTCCCTCCTCCTTATGACACCCTTTTAGATATCTGAAAACTGCTGTCATGTCCCCCCTCAATCTTCTTTTTTCTGAACTAAACAAACCCAATTCTTTCAGCCTTCCTTCATAGGTCATGTTCTCTAGACCTTTAATCATTCTCGTTGCTCTTCTCTGGACCCTCTCCAATTTCTCCACATCTTTCTTGAAATGCGGTGCCCAGAACTGGACACAATACTCCAACTGAGGCCTAACCAGCTTGATGCGTGTTGATAACCCAAATAGATTCATGGATATGGTGCTAAATGATACCACTTGCAATTTTTCTGATTCACTAGCCTAGTGACAGTAGCCATCCATGTGTGGAAAATTTTACCTTGCAGATCAATAGCAGAGCACTGGTTGGCTAGACCTACAGCTAACAGGAAAAGCACTGGTAGAAAGCAGATGGAGAGCACAGTATGTGGCTGGCACGACCATTATGTTGAGATTGCAACCCAAGAGGTAGGAGAGGGGGAAAGAATAAGTATTTAAAAGCAATTATTTACAGAGGGAATAAATACACTGAACTAAATGGCTGGTAGACACTCAGCACTGAAGGGCAATGTATTCAAATCACAGCTGTACCATAAACGATGTGAGGGCAGGCAGACAAAATGAAGAGATGTGATGATGAATTGAGAAGGGGAAAGCTCCTGATTTGAGGAAAATAAATGGCACTGGTTCCTCTCTGACCATCTGCTTGTGCTGTGATTGAAAAGTCAAGAGATAACAAGGCTTGCCGGAGCCATGTTCGGAATGTGTGCCAAAAATGAGCCCAGTATGGTTGCCTTAATCTGTACGGCACACTGAATTAGTTGAATGCAGCAAGTTTGTAAATCATTGATTTGTGTCAGTAAACTCCATTCCAGTTGTATTCTCATGAGCTACATCTTTCTGATTGAGAGCAAACCAACCTGTGTGTGTCTTTCTTGCTTACAATTAGAAGCATTTGCTACACTTACTAAACTGTGTTAGACTCCAGATTTTAAAGGAAAAAAATGTGGTTAAGTGTCATCTGTGGCTTCAGATGAAGCCCTCCCCCAATATGTCATTGGTCATCAATATTGTGAAATGTTACAATGTAAGGAGGTGTGCGTGGAAATACAAAAAATGATTAAATGTTCAAGATCTGTCAGCAGCAGCAGTGTTAAACAGGGCTTTTGTCAGATGAGATGTATGTTCACATGTCTGTCTGCTTGCAAATTGAGCATTGTAAGGCAAAACAATGGATGCTCATTTACATATAGAATCAACAGGGTAGCAAGTCCTGGGTGACTATCCTAGATGCATAGAAAGGCAATGGAATATGGGAGCATAATGTTTAAAGCAAAGAGGATGTCCCATGATCCTGCAGCTAAGAAGCAAATGATTCTTTGTTAATTATAAATGGATCTCAGCCACCCTTGTTTGAAAACTCCAAGGAAAGCTTTTGGTGAGAAATATCTGAGGCAGAAGGTTAAGTTCAGTTCCTAGAAGTGAGCTGTGTTTGTTTCACGGGTGCTCCTGTTTCCAGTCTCCTTCCTTACCGTCTTATGACTCACTCTCTCTGATCTTTAACAACAAGCTTATAGTATTCACTGTACATGTATCTCAGTGCTGTGATGTTAGGCAAAACGCTGGCCCTGAGCTACTTTTACAAGCTGCGGTGTATGCTAATCCTTTTCAGGACAGGTGTTTGAGTAGCCAGAGTTGGAGCTGGAACTCCTAAGGGGATGCTTCAAAGGGACAGGGACTGGGGTGCAACTATTGTTTAATTGCAAGGCAAAGTAAGGCCTCCAGAGGAGAGTGCTTGAGTGAGCAGCAGGCTGGTGTTCGTAGGGAGCTGACAGCTAGCTGAGTACAAGCAAGACGCCTCACAGGTGGGGGGCTAGAAAAAGTACTAAGGTGAGTCTCTGTCCTGAGCACCCTGAGAACCATCACATTAACTTGAAAGGAGTGCAAGGTTCTGTTAATCTTGCCTGGAAAACCAACGTGGGAGGGGAGAGACCAAAAGCACTTACAACCTGTTCAGTTGTAGGAACGTTATGACACCACCTACTTAAAACCCTTGGGTAAGCCAGTTTGAGAGAAACTTTTTTGAAAGTGGAGCATGTAGAGAAATGACATCAATCACATTTCTGCCGAAACCCTGCCATCTGTCACCGACGGCCTAGATGCCTCTTTTGCTCCCCAACAAGTCATCCTCCAGGCATTCACACTTGCTTGCTCTGGGAAGTGCTTGTGTAGCTCTTCGTAACAGGAAACTTCCTTTCTTCTCATTTCATAACTCAGCAAAGCATGCAACTAACAGCCCTGACAGCTACAATATTGCTGGCATCGGCGTTGTCCCATGAAATGAATGGGGTGAATGTTACAAGCTCTCCGTCGACTCGGAAGGAATATCTGCAGCAGTTATACTGCCTTCAGCTTTTGAAGATTTTTTCTTTGTGACCGTAACAGCTTGAGACTTTCCTTAATAAAAGCTGAGGCTCTAGAAAACAATGGAGGCTTGTCTGTATTACCCACAGGATTAATATTTCAGGCTTGCTTTCCAGGGAGACCCACCCCACACTCTGGGAAACATTGGGGTAAATTATCTGATGAACACAATGGCACGTGTTACTGCATGAAAGAGCAGAGTCCTTAAGTCATGAAAGGCGGCGTTCATTCAGCTCACATGAAGCCTGAAGAGTTGGACTCCATAGAGCTGAAGTGAGGGGTGGGAGAATAGGATGGTAAAATCCACCCAGCAGCTCTGGGTGAGAAGTGACCCTGCACCCATCTTTAAAGCTGCAGCTCTAGCGAATAGGCTACGCTGCTAACCACCTCTTCATGCCACTCACATTGTTTAGTCAGGCTGTCCCCGTCTGCCTTACTACCTCACCCAGGAAAGGGGTCCATCATGCACGTCGCTGTATACGTGCATAGCAAATCAGCTCAAATGAGATCACCTAGAGGGAGAAGAGAGCTCAAACAGAGGAGGCGATGCCGAAGGGCCCACTGAAAAGGTGGCCAGAGGTGTGAGGACAGGATGTCTGAGGGGAGCGGGGCTGTGAGCAGACAGGTGAAGTAGAGTCCAGAGGCCATAGAATCATAGATGTTGCAGGAAGAGTTTCTTTGAACTGCAAAGGATGGAGGATCAGAGAGGAACTTAGCACTCAGTGGCCCATTCGGTGAGGTTACGTGTGAAAAGAGATGCCACAATAATTGGGGGTGGACAGGTAAGATCAAAGGTGATCTGGCATCTGAGGATGTAGGGAGCTATGATCAATGGATTAGAAGTAGAGAGTAGGTAAGAGATTGATTTCTGACAGACGAGGGAGGTAGGGAAAAAGCTACCGGAAATAGTAAAGGAAGTGGAGGATTTGCGATCAGTCCTTTCTTTGCTTTGATTTGATTTTCACTGACTTCAAGCTAAGAGAAGAGTTGGGGCTGGAGTAAGGGGAGCTCTAAGATGATTGAATCCCATGGCTTCTATCAGTTCAAGTAAATGGAGAAAATGTGACCAGGAAAATGGTAGAACGTGCAAAGTGGAACATCCACACGGCTTCTTAACACTCTCTCTTGTGAAATGACCACAAAGAAAACACATCCTACTAGGTTCCCTTACAGACTGAAGAGTTTAAGTGTGACTCCAACTGGGTGTCAAAGATCTTTATTTGTTTGGCTTTTTTTTTTTTTTTGTTCTTTGATCTGATTTCCTTGCTGTGATTACCAAGTGTACAGAGTGTTTGCCTCAGTAAACTTAATCAATGCCAGTGGGAAATTATCAAGCTGAAGAGAAAATATCTTGTTTCCTGTAGCCACTTTGTAGACCATTTCAAATGCCTGAGTTCTAATTATTTGTATGTAACTTAACTTTGTCTTTCTAGCAGTTTGTTTTCTTATCTAATTGTCTGACATGAATGGTTAAATACTAAATTCAGATCTGTATGAATGTATCATTATTTAATACTAAATTCATAATAAAGCAAACATGTATTTACAGACACTTGACCTTTAGGCTTCCAAGTCCAGAATATCAGTCTTAATGCTCTCTTTTTTACTTTTGTTGTGAACCACTAGTACAAATTCAAACAGCCTGCAATGCTGTCTGTTAGGTTTTACAATATTTTGAGCAAGTAAAGCACATTACAATTAAGACTTGATTTTCCTTTTCAGGACTGGATGTACTGGCAGCAATCAGGAATCCGAGAACAATCCTGTCCTGTCATAGTTTTCACAAATGCTTAGTCTCTGAATTTCTCTAATTGTGATTGACTATGTAGCATATGTTCAGACAGAGCCAGCTACCCTACCAAATGGATCCAATGTATGGAGAAATAAGGTAGTAATGAATATTCCCGGTTTCAGAAATCTCTTGTTGTCCCATTGTATATTATTCTTATTGCATAATACTTGGCACTTTAAATATGTAAAAATGCCATGTGCAAACTCTGGTTATCTACACCAGATGCAAAACAGGTACTTCACTGATCTTGTTAGCTCTTTTTTCCTTTAGCTGGTCTTACAAAAAATAGCCCCTCTCAGGCTTTCTCTGCTAAATTTTCTATAATTCATACAGTTATAGTATGAAACAACCAGATTAAATAAACATATATGCATGGCATAGGCTATGTCTTTGCTATAATGTACACAGAAATGGGGGGTTTTGTTTTCTCTCCCTGCCCCCCAGAGGTTCAAGGTAAAAGTAATGAAGTCCTAAGGCCAGCTCTGCCTCCCACAGAAGTCAATGGGAGTCAGATCAAGCCATTCTAAAAGCAATTTTGTCACTGGAATGACACAGCCAATAACATCAGCATCAATGCTGCTCTTCAGTTAGAGCCATGGGCATTAGCAGCACACTTGGCAACACCTCTAGAGCCAAAGTTGTTGTAGAGTTTGAAGATAAGAGGCAGGGGAATCTCTGAGAGATGGTTGTAAAATGGAGGAGGTCAAACTCTGCTCTCCTAGGGGCTGCATGTGTGTAAATAAGAGCAAATATTTTGCGTGTGTGTAAATAAGAGCAAAATTTGCCTGTGCATGTCGTACAGCTAAAAGCTCTTATCTATAATGTTATGGGCCCTCACCTCAATTCCCATATAGGAAACAAATCTGGTCAATAGTGATAAATAACCACTGTTCCCTTCCTTTGTAACTGTCCAATTGCTGTTCTGGCTCTAACAACTGAGTTAATATATCGCATGACTGACTTTTCAATGACCCTATGCAAAGGGTAGGTCCAGTTGACAGCTACATTATATATGGCTGATCCTTATTATTCAGAGCCTGACTCTGCCCAAGCAGAATGAGTAACATCCATTCACGTCTGTCCAAGTTACTTGTATTCTGTCCAGTGTGGGAGAACTGAGGCCCTGGATTTTACTGTGGTCTGTGATTTCATTCCTTTCAGGCACAGAGTGCAGTTAGTAAGCACAGGGAAGGATATTGTATTACGTGAGTCACCTGATGCATACTAAGGAGAAATGGTGGTTATAGTAATAATACAGCTCATTACCTTCCACATAGTGAAGTGGAGACACTAGAGTAGGTGGTATAAATACAGCATGCTTTGCATAATCGCGTGAAAAAGCCGTGCAGGGCTCACTGCTGCTTTCATGAAGAAGCTGGAAATAATTGAAAAGAGCATTTGGACGCTGCCGGTGTTTTTAAAATCAAGGCAAGTTACTGGACACATTTAAAAGCCCAGTGGGGTTTTATAGGAGGTAAGTGAAGGCAGTCTCTAGCTCCATTGTAGCTGGTTGTAGTCTAAATTAGTGGGATGTTGGCAGGCTGTGAAGTGCCTGTAATGGACTCGGCTGCTGAGTTATGCAGAGCTGATTATGCTAAACGATCAGTGAAACATCTTTCCTGGAAGGGCTCTGTTTAACTTTCCATTCCTCTATACAATTGGGAGCCAGTCTTGCCTTGTGTGGCCCTTCAAGGTCTCTAAAGCACAGTCAGAACTGGGGTTCTGCTGCTCCTCGAGGGGCAGGCCACAGAGGCTGCGGAGTGGTGAAGACCAGTGGTAGATCTGTCCATGGCAAGGTAGACAGCTAGCCTCTGTGTGGGGAAATAAGGGCAAAGCTACTTGGTCTGGGATTGTGCAGATCCTCTGGCCAAAATGTCCCCCACAGGGCACTGCAGGGGTAGGAACATGGGAATAATAACAGCCAAGCAGCACAATATGCAGTAATGACACAGCTGTCTAATCTATCAAGGTCATGTAGTTGTAGGAAGCTTGACTTCCCCTTCCTTCTGTGGAGTGGGGTGAAGGTGAAAAAGTGCCAGGAATGTTCATGGATAGGGTGATGGAGCCTCCACACGAGTTGCTTATCCCCCTCCTTCAGGGAGCGAACCATGAAGCCATCCCCACTGTCCGTGTACAGCAATCCTAAATGTCATGAGAACTTTGGCTTCCATTGTGGCAGACAAGTCCCTCAATGGGCCTGGCCCAAAAGCCAATAAACTGAATGGGGAAACTCTCATGGATTTGAGACAGTTTTAGATCAGGCCCTGTGGTCACACAAAATGTAACTGGATGAATGGCAAGAGCTCTGCTTGTTTCTGATAAAATGCAGACAGAGCTGAAGCTGAGTTGTAAGACTATAACTGCCCTTAAGCAGTGCTGCAATTTATTGCAACCTTCTCAGCTGTCCTTAACCACCACCTTTAATGGTCAGAAGGTTGCTGGCTATTGGTCCCTTACATCCTGTCTATGTGTGTGTAGGTATATCATCTGTCTTAAAATCGTGGTGTATATTTTTCATGGCCCTGATCTAGGGAAGCACGTGCTTAAACTAAGCACATATTTGAATGCTGCGCTGGGTCAGGGTCTTTTTACCACCCTGATTCTTTTTCATCTTTACCACCAGCACTGAGAAAATGAGACTGAGAGATAAAGATCACTGGTGCGTGGCTTTTTTAAAAAAAGCCGGAATTTTTTTTATTACTAAAGTATCGAGGATCCCTAACAACAGACCAGGAGCCTTCTATACTAGGTGCTCTACAAACACACACATCCCGCAAAACCTTATTTGCATGAGTAATCTATACTCCTACAAATAATCCCATTGATTTTTCACTCGGCAAAGATTTATAGGATTGGGTTCAAAGCAATGCTCTCTGTAAGCTATGCTTTTGTGCGGCTGCTCAGGAGACATTCAAATGCCGCCCAGCTGATTAGCAGAGTGCCCACACCTAGGTTTTGTGGTTTTATTTTGTTGGCCCTGTGGTGCACGTTTACACAAAATTTATTCTATATGTGGATGGAAAAAATCGTCCCATGGATGGGAAAATATGAGGGGGAACTTTAGTCCATAGGTTTGTAGCTCACAAAGGGTAATGTCAGTGACTGATTCATTTGTATCTTTGCTGATATTCAGAATTTTCACTCCATTTTAAAGGTGTTCTTGACAAACGGCAAAGGTACTCTGGTATTTTTTCCACTGCATGATTGATTTTAAGCAAGTGGGGAAAACAACTTTGACACTGATAAAGCTCGTTATGTTTTACCTCTTGTCCATTTACCCACATCCAGGGCTGCCCTTACCATGAGGTGAATTGAGGCAGCCACCTCAGGTGCCCGATTGGGAGGAGGGGGCGGGGTGCCACTAGGACCCAGAAAGAAGAAAATTGTGTTTGCTGTTGTCCTAAGTGAGGGGAATGGGGGTGTCATTTGAGCTCCCCGCCTCAGGTGCCAAAATGTTGTGGGCCAGCCTTGCCTGCATCTTAACTTAGTTATTTCCTAGCTATGGGTTTAATATAAATCTGGATAAAAGCTGAGTTATCAGAACTGGGGTGGGAATTTATGCCTATTGCAAGGATTTTGCCCATGAGAGTAACTGGATCAACACGTATGGTACGTTGATCATGTGTGTCATGTGGCGTGATCCTTTGTCTGACTACAAGTATCTGAAACGCCAGAGAAAAAACAGCTTGGGCTTGAGAAAGGAGCAGTTGTGGTTGCTGAAGGGCAATCCCCTTTCTTCCTAATAAAACCACACAAAATTTCCCCTGGGAGCTACCAAAGTTTACGGGCTCCCAATTTCAAGGGATCTATGGGGAAAACAAGAGCATACTCGGATTCCTCAAAGGATGGCTTAAGCCAATGACTCCATGACTCCAAACATCTAAGTTCTTGAGCATTGTTTATGGCCCTCCCCAAACAAGTGCCTAGAACCTCATCCAGCATAGGATAGTGCTGCCAGGATCCTGCTATGCTCATATTGTCCTCTGCACGGGGACTTACAGGGGCATTGTATAAACTCACTCTTGTGATTCCAGGGTACTTGCAATTATTTTAAAGGGAGACAATAGAACTGGAGACTTTGTGGCCAAAGGGGAGGAAAAACAAATAGGAGGAGATTTAAGGGAGAAGAGAACTTTTCATTTGTGCTTCAGCACCATCCAGAACAGTTTCAGAGGGGGAAGCATGTTAGGCTGTTGTAGCAAAAACAAGGAGTCCTGTGGCACCTTTTAAAGACTAACAGATTTATTTGACCACGAGTTTTCATGGACCAAAGCCCATTTTGTCAGACGCATAAAGTGGAATCTTCAGTTTGGCAGGGATATACGGCTACATGCAAAGTTGGGAATAGGTCACATCCACCCATGGCCTTGTTAGCATCGGGTCTTCACATAGTAATAGAGACTGTTTTAGCAAAAACCTCTGCATGTATCTGTAAATCCCTGCCAAACTGAAGATTCCACTTCATGCATCTGACAAGGTGAGCTTCAGCCTATGCTCAAATAAATTTGTCCGTCTGTAAGGTGTCTCAGGACTCTTTGTTCTGGATAAAAAAGATACAATACAGGCCTTTTCTCCAGAGTCTTAGGGTCGTCAAAATAGTGAAATACAGTGAAAACTTTTTTTTTTTTTTTAGCAATCACAAATCCCTGTTGTCTTCCTGCCTCTGCAATCAAGAGTGGTTTTTTTTTGTTTGTTGGCTTTTCTCCTAAAAAAAGAGAATTGTATCTCTTGAATGGCTTTGTTTTATGAAAAACAGTACTGCTGGTGAATCAAATGTTTCCTGTTTATCAGTACACATCAACCCGAGTATTATTTGCATGCACAGAGCACTATTATACTGTTTGATTTACGCAACATTGTTCTCTGAAATTGCTGATGCTGTGCTAAATTTCCTTGCTTTTTCAAGTGATGGAATAATAAGAAGGAACTCTGTGGTGCAGGGGGAGGAGGAAGGAGGAGAACGAGTTCCAGAGCGAAACTAACCAAGCCCTGTTATATGCAGCTTTGGAATTCTCACTGTCTCTGAACTCAGAACCGATTCCAATAGGTCTCTACGTCTCCTGCTTGCCACATGCGAAGGGCTGCCTTCTCCGGGGGGAACAGCATGTCCCACCTTCTCCCCTCTGTTCTCCTTACTCTTCCCCCAAGAAAAACCGCACATGCACACAGGAGCGTAGCTGTTGGCTTTGTGTAATTAGGAATTTCCCAGTTCTGCCCTACCCTCATCCCCCCCACCATTAGTCACTTGTTCCACTTCCATTTCCTGTGCCTATGGGTGCTAAGGTTGGTGAGATTTGTTCTTCATTTTTTCCACTCACGTGTAGATGTTTCAAATCTCAAACAGGTAGCTTCAGACAATCCTCTCTTACTTGTAAACAGCCTAGCAGAAGAATGTCCCCTATTTTCCCTCCTCAAAGTGACACCCAGAGCCGTAGTCCTGGGTTGAACAACCCCAAGTTCTACTGAAGGTACAATACATCACAACCCTACAGAGCCATAAACAAGCTTCAAACCACTAGGAAAAAACAGGTTGCCAGCTTCCTAAGGGAATTCATGTCCTCTAGCCTTGAAGAGGCCTGAAATACTGACCTTAAATGTATCTATTTTTAGGTGGAAGGGGGAGCTATTTTAGTTCACCTTCAGCACTTCTCTGTGAGCGTTGCACAGAGGATCGTTCTAAGTGAGTAGTCTGGCTTTACAGGCGAGCTCTGACAAAGAGTCCCAATAACTGTTTGTAAAAATACATAAAATAATGAGACTAGTTCTTCTGTGACCTGCTGGCATAGTGAGAACAGTGCAGTGGTGCTGAGGAGAATTTATCAGCACCAATTTGAAATGCCTTCCATTGAGTAATGCCGTTCTCTTATAGGCACGCTTCCCCATTCTGTTCTAGACCTCTTGTGATGGAACGTCCGGACGTGTATAGAATTACACACACACCCCTCCTGTGTACGTCTTCACCATCAATGTCTTCGTCTACCTCCAGTTTATGATAATTTTAAGTCCACATTTGCAATCAAACAACAGAAAACACCCTTCAAACGACCTTCCATTGTTAAAGTAACCCCTCTCGAAGCACAGACTTGCCTGAGCAGCCTCGCGGCCAGCACCCTGGCTTGCTTGAACAAGGAGATCTGGATTTTTGTTCCCGGCTCAGTCATTCACATGCTACATCACTTCCCCTCTGTGCTGCTCTTTCTCTTTCTTACAAGCATTTCTCCAACCCCACTGCCACACACATCCTTTCTTTTCACTTTGCTCTCACTAACTCTCCAAGACAAGCAGTGCCTCACAAGTTGTACAAGGTATGATTGTACAGGATTCAATTCCCTCTTGGGTCACAGACTATCTCAGTGACCCTGAGAAAGATACAAAACTGTAAGGAACCCCAAGAAATCATTAAATCTAATTCCCTGCACTCCTGGCAGAACCAAGCACCATCTAGGCCATCCCTGACAGGTGTTTAACTGGCTCTTGAAAATCTCCAAGGATGGAGATTCTACAGCCTCCCTGAGCAATTTATTCCAGTGCTTAACCACCACCCTCCTTGTAACACCCTTTGAGGTACTTGAAAGCTGTTACCATGTCCCCTCTCAGTCCTTTCTGTTCCAAACTAAATAAACCCAATTCTTTCAGTCTTTTCTCATAGGTTGTTTTTTTCTAGACCTTTATTCATTTTTGTTGTTCTTCTCTGGACCTTTTCCAGTTTGCCCACATCTTTCCTGAAATGTAGCTCCCAGAACTGGCCATAGAACTCCAGTTAAGGCCTAATCAGGGCAGAGTAGAGCGGAAGAATGACTTCTTACGTCTTGCTTACAATGCTCCTGTTAATACACCTCAGAATGATGTTAATGATTATAAGTAACTTAGCTTATCTAAGACAGTGAAATGCTCATCCATAATGGTGATGGGGGAGGGGTGGGAATTGTTTCTTGATGCCACCTCGGGTGATCAGCTAGCCCCTGAGCATGTGAGTAAGAACCAGCCAGCCCAATATATGAGCATCTTCTCTTGATTGCTCTCAATGCTGCCTTTGAGCACTGACCACCCCATCCAGGGTCCCATCTGCAGTTGAGGCCAGATCTGATGTTTCAGGGGGAGGAGGAAACCCCAGAATTACTGTCTTCTCAGATCTGAACTATATGGTGACTCCCCTGTAGTTCTGGGTCCTAAACATTTTTCAGTCTGGGTCCACTTCAGTTACTTAGCAACATCTGCAATAACTTGGTATTGGTGACTTGGTAAGGAAAAGTTTCTTTAAAAAACTACGTATATGCTTCCCTGAGGAGTCGATGGGACGGTGGTAAAGGTGAAAGAAAGCATGCATTTAACTACATACATGGATGACACTCAGGTTTTTGGGTTTTGTTTGTTTTTAAATCAGGGTCATAGAGCTGCTGACACATCCCTTACAAGTGTAATCTGTGCTTCAGGGAGGCTATTTTGTAGCGTTTGCATAAAACCGATCACATGCTGGGAAAGAAACAGGCACAAACGAAAGGCTCTCAGGATGCACTGTGCAGCTATTGCTGCAGCCTGAATTTCTTCCTTTGGTGGTATCTGAATGGAATACTCTAAATCAAGGGGTACGTGTCAATCTAAACCCTGAGGCCCAGCTATTTAATATATGGCTGTTACAGAGGCAGCTACTAGCCCAGAGCTAGAGGCCAGTCAAGAGGTAAGTGAAGCTTTTGACTTCTAGTACTATCCTTCCCTCCCTCATGTGTGTGGGGGGTGGATGAGCGGGGGTTTCCATTTGACAGCGTTACTATTCTATTTGTTCACGTTCTTATACTGCACTCATCACTTAGACATCCGCAGTTTTTCCCAGTCTGGCACTCTTGTCATGGGCAAGCGTGTTTTGGGGCCTTCCTTTGAACACATACTGACAGAGTTGGGTCTGAATTCCTTCAAGACAGAAGTCCATCAAAGATTATTCATCTTGGCTGGAGATTTGAGGCAAAAGGGCCAGTAGTTCCCATTAAAAATATGAAGAACGCAATGTCTCTGAAGTGCACCATTTCCTCCCCACCAAAAAACAAAATAAGGACGCTCAAATGATATGGAGAGGATTTTACCTGCCTTCACAGACTGCTTTACAGCAGTCCAAATTCTTAGGCTTGTCAGAATTCGATTTTTCTTGAGGGGTTTGTCATTCATGTTTGATTTTTAGAATATTTTCCAATTATAGAATTAAATGTTCAGAATCATGGAAGGGAAGTCAGACAATTATTATATTTTTTTTACTATCAGTAAAATCATTTTCCTTCATTAGTGTACATTTGAGAAATGTTTATTTCACCAATAAAAATCAAATCCTTCCAAGCCTAGATATGGTCAGACCAAAAGGCCCGAGAGTACCTCCCTCTAGACATTCTCTGAAAAACTGAAATTGAGCCAAGTCAAGGATTCCCAGAAGGGAATACTGGTAGCTCAGTCAACCATATAGATGTCTCCATGGGATGTACTGTCCCTTTGACAGTTTCCCTGAAAGTTTCAAAGCTATATTAACTGGATTTGGTTGTTCAATAGCTATTTGTGGCATTTATAAATCAGTTTTCCTGGTAGCCATCTCATCTGTTCAAAGCTAAAAGCTTTGTCTTGACAACTCCACTGTTTTTTGTGTGTGTGTGTTTTGGTTTGTTTGTTTGTTTTGTGTGTGTTGGTTTTTTTGTTTGTTTTGTTTGTTTTGTTTTGCATGCCCAGAATGCCCCTTTTGTATCCTTCCAGAAAGATCCAATTGTACTGTTGAGGTAAAACATGACATTCCAAAAGACAGAAAAAATATTAGGCACAGCAAGATGTCTTGTAACTGACTTGGCTGACTGAATGCTTCTTCTGAGATGCCATTCAAGGTGAATAAATGGGTCTCCCTATGAATTTTATCGATAGTCTTTGTTTTAAGGTTTAATTGAGGTACTCTGGGATGTAGACACCTCTCCATTGGATTGGAAAAGTTGCTTTGTATACGTCACTGAATAAACATCAGATGGTGAGAGTTTTCAATGGCTAGTGATTTTAGTAGGACAGTTGTCAGAGACATAAATGTTATTTCCCATTACTAACATCCATTCTAGGTCTTGTTAGCTGTGCATCATGCCATGTTACTTGATGGTGCAGTTTTTTTGATGGCTACGGAAGCCACCTAGAAAGAACTATCACTGCAACAGGGCGAAAGATCTGGTTTTCTGCAAAAACCTCACTGTCTTCAAAACTCACATCAATACCAGCCAGTTAAATCTGGGATGAATAAGACCCATCCGTTCAGAGTAGTGATGAAATAATCCAAAATGTGGTGACTCCTCTCGTTTGCACCTAAAACATTTGGATTCAAGGGTACTGTGGCGGGGTAGCCCCGCCCCTCCCGAAAGCCGCCGGCACGCCGCGGAAAGGGGGGGAGGACTCACCCCCCGGGACGGCACAGCCCGCCGCCCGCGGCTTCAGCGCAGGGAAGCCGGCGCACCGGCCGGGGAACGAGCCGGGGCGGGCGGGGCCGAGAGGAGCCGCCGGGACGCCGCAAGCATAGCAGGGGGGCTCACCCCCCGGAGCGGCACAGACCGCCGAGCAGGGGCGAGAACGGGGGGGCCGGCACCCCGGCCGCGTGACGAGCCGGGGCCGGCAGATAGCGCCGGAAGAGGACGGGGGCGGGGTGACGTCAGGGTGACGTCACATGACGCCCGGCCCGGGGAGGGGCCGCAGGCAGATGAAGGCACGGACGTCATCTGCCTGCGACCGGCGGGCCATTCAAAAGCGGCCGGGAGCCAGGCAAGCGGGGGAGAGGCCGAGGAGACGCTTCCCCCGCAAGGACCAGAGAGTGTAAGCTGGTGTTGGAGGCCCTGGGTGGGGGCCGAGGGAGCACCCAGGTGAACCGATTGGTTCCGGGGGAAGAAGTGGCCCAGGGCAGGGACGTGGACCCTGAGAGCAGGGGAGTTTAGGGGTCTCGACCCCCCCTGCTAGATGGGGAGTCTTTCCCTGACCTTAGGGCCCTGGGCTGGGGTCCAGAGCGAGGGTGGGCCCGGACCCCCTTCCCCCAACCGCCGTGGGGCACGCACAGAGTGAGTCGCGTGGAGTGGCAGACGACTTTTGGTAACTGAGGGGGCGGACTCAAGCCCCTCTGGGGGTCAATCCCCTACACGTGGTGGAGAATGTGGGTACGACAGGCCCCGAAACGGGGGTCTGGATGGGGTAAGAGAAATTAACGAGGTGTCGATTAGCAGGACACGATGGAAGCAAACAAGATCTTGGAATGGTGGACGGAGACTCAGAAAGTGCAGCAGCAGCAACAAATGCAAGCGCTACAACAGCTCCTCAACCAGTTCCAGGAACGGCAGGAGCAAATGGCGCGAGGGACACCGGTGACGGTACCCGGGGCAGCTGGAGGGCCCGGAGGGGGAGAGGGGGTCGGCACCCAACTACCTATACGCCTCACGAAATTGGGGCCGGACGACGACCCAGAGGCATTTTTGGTGACGTTCGAGAGGGTGGCCACCGCTGCGAAATGGCCACCAGAACATTGGGCGACCCTCCTCGCACCCTATCTGTCGGGGCCGGCCCAGCTGGCCTACCGGGGGATGTCCGCCAACGACGCCTTATGCTACTTTAAAGTCAAGGAAGCAATTTTAGATCAACTAGGGGTCACCCCGGAGACCCACCGCCGGCGGTTCCGCGAGGCCAAGTATGACCCTCGCGAGCGACCACGGGCAGTGGCCCAGCGGGTAAAAGAAGCCGGGATGCGATGGCTTGAGCCTGAGGCGAAGACAGGGGTCCAGGTGGCCGACCTAGTGATACTGGAGCAGTACGTCCGCATCCTCCCGGCTGAAGGACAGCAGTGGGTCCGGCGGCACCTCCCAGAGACACTGGACGAGGCGGTGACCCTTATGGAACACTACCTGGCCGCCGAAGGGCCGGTAGGGAAGGAAGCGACAGGGACCCCGAGAGAACCTCGGAGGAGTGAGACGGGGACGGCCAAGCCGGCAGGGGCCCAACACACCGGAGGAGGATCCGGGAGCTCCCTGGGGCCCCTTCCGACAAGAAGGTTGGCACCATGGTGGAGCCGCCCAGGGGGGGAAGTCAGGATGGACCGAGCAACGGAAACGGGGCCGGGCACCCCACTGCCCGAGGGGGCCCCGAAGGTAGTCTGCTACCAGTGCAGCCAGGAGGGCCATTACAAAAGGGATTGCACCCTGATGGACTGCACCTTCGGGCAGAGACGCACGGGAGGCACGGACAGGAGGGCGGCTAGCACGGCGCAGGTAATCAAGAGGCTATGGGTTAATGGGAACGCGGTGGAGGCCATACTAGACTCGGGGTGCGGGCAGACCATCATCCGGAAGGACGTGATACACCCGGTGCGGGCCCGGGGCGCGCCGATAGCCCTCCGATGCGTTCATGGGGACATCCACTACTACCCCACAACCCGGGTACGGATAGGGGACGAGGAGGTGGAAAGGAACTGCATAGTCGCCGTTGGCCCAAGATTAGCATACCCGCTCCTGCTGGGACGGGATTGGCCCGGCCTGAAGCGACTCCTGGGGCAGTGGGACAGGGACCGGAACCCCGGACAGGAGCCCGAGGCGGGACAAGGGACCCTGGTAGCCCAAGGAGAGCAGGAGGGGGAAGAAGCGATCCCAGGGGTGGCCCCGGCGGCTGAGACATCGGGGCAGACCCGACTCGACGTCGAGGAGGGGGACTTCCTTACACAGCAGCGGGAAGATCCCACCCTACGGGCAGCCTGGGAGCAGGTGCGCACCACGGGGGAAACCCCAGGAGAAGACCCGCCCAAGCAACCGGACGGGCCCCGGTTCGAGGTAAGAGACGACCGCCTTTATCGAGTATCTCCAGGGGAACTCCCAGGGGAGGAGAGATGGCAGCTGCTGGTCCCGAGGCCGTACCGATGGAAGGTCCTGGAACTAGCGCATGAGCACCCGTGGGCCGGACACCTGGGCACGGAAAAAACCCAGCAGAAGGTACTCCAGAGATATTTTTGGCCCGGGGTGTACCAAGAGATTAAGAACTTTTGTAACTCCTGTCCACAGTGCCAACAATCATCCGGGACCCGGGTCCCACCGGCGCCCCTTGTCCCCCTGCCAGTGGTGGGGACCCCCTTCGAACGGGTGGCATTAGACCTAGTGGGGCCATTGGAGAAATCGGGGCGGGGGCACAGTTACATCCTAGTCATCGTAGACTACGCCACCCGTTGCCCCGAGGCGGTGGCCCTGAAAAGAGCTACGGCCCCCGCTATTGCAGAGGCATTGGTCAAGCTGTTCTCGTGGGTCGGTCTGCCCAGAGAGCTGCTGACGGATCAGGGGACGAACCTAACCTCGAAAGTTATGACAGAACTGTGCAAGACCTTGCAGATTCGGAAGCTCCGGACGTCGGTGTACCATCCCCAGACCGACGGACTAGTAGAGCGCTTCAACCGCACGCTAAAGGGGATGCTCCGGAAGTTCGCCCAAGACGACCCCCGGGAATGGGACAAGCTGCTCCCCGCACTGATGTTCGCCATCAGAGAGGTACCACAGGCATCACTCGGGTATTCCCCTTTCGAGTTGTTATATGGGCGGCGGCCGCGGGGAATTCTGGACCTAGTAAAGGAGGGATGGGAAACATCAGTTTCTCCCGCCCTGGGGGCAGCCCAGTATGTGCAAAAACTGAGGGGGACCCTCCATACCCTGGCGGACCGGGCACGAGAGAACTTAGGAAAGGCGCAAGAGGGGCAGAAGGCCTACTATGACAAGAAGGCGCAGGTGAGGGAGTTCGAGCCCGGCGAGCAAGTCCTCCTATTGCTACCCAGTGGGGAGTCCAAGCTCTTGGCCCACTGGCAGGGGCCCTTCCGGGTAATAAGGAGGCTGGGCCCGGTAGACTATGAAATACGGGTGGACCGTAACCGGCGAGACACTCAAATTTACCACGTAAATCTTTTGAAGAAGTGGCACCCGCGGGAGGTCCTCCTAATCGAACCCCGAGACACAGATATCGAGCTGGGTCCGTGGGGGGAACCCGAAGTAAAAATCGAGGGAGTAAGGATCGGAGAGGAGCTACCGGGCCCGAAGCAAGAACAGCTGCACCACCTCCTCGACCAGTTCAGGCCAGTATTGACTAGCCGACCCGGGCAGACCCCGCTGGTGCAGCATGAGATCGAGACAGAGTCCGGCAGAGTGGTGAGAGATAATATGCGCCCCCTTCCGCGAAAGTTATGGGGCACGGTGAAGGAAGAACTCCAGGCCATGCTAGAATGGGGGGTGATACAAGAATCCCGTAGCGAATGGCGAAGCCCCATTGTATTAGTACCTAAGGCGGACGGGTCGACAAGGTTCTGCATCGACTTCCGCAAAGTCAACGCGATTTCGAGGTTCGATGCGTACCCCATGCCCCGCATAGACGAACTACTGGGACGCCTGGGCAGAGCCACCTACCTGTCAACCCTCGATCTTACCAAAGGGTACTGGCAGATCCCGCTCTCACCCGAGGCTCAGGCAAAGACGGCGTTCGCCACCCCTTTCGGGTTATATCAATTCAGGAACATGCCATTCGGGTTGCACGGGGCCGCAGCCACGTTCCAAAGACTCATGAACCAGGTCCTGCGAGACCACCAGGACTACGCGGCAGCATATATTGACGATATCGTGATATTTAGCGAGTCCTGGGAAGAGCATTTAGTTCACATAGCGAACGTGTTAGGAGCCCTGAGGAAGGCAGGGCTTACGGCCAACCCAAAGAAGTGTCAATTCGGGAGGGCCGAAGTGTCATATCTAGGATACACTGTGGGGAGGGGGAAGCTCAAACCCTTAGTGGACAAAGTTCAAGCAGTACGGGACCACCCTGTCCCAACCACGAAAAGAAAGGTGCGGCAGTACTTGGGGCTGGCAGGTTATTACAGGCGGTTCATCCCTAACTTTTCCTCGCTAGCAGCGCCTCTTACAGACCTTACACGGAAAGGACAACCAGAAAGGGTAAGGTGGATCCCAACCTGTGATGACACATTTCGAGAACTAAAAGGCCGGCTGGTAAGCGCCCCAGTACTAGCTCAACCGGATTTTAATAAGCCCTTCACCCTTCAGACGGACGCGTCCGAAGTAGGACTGGGAGCGGTGTTGACGCAAGAGGAGGGGGGCGAGGAACATCCCATCCTCTATCTAAGTCGCAAACTCTT